>NC_060140.1:67235084-68485084 GCF_021461385.2 Schistocerca piceifrons
CCGCTGCAGAGTGAAAATATTAGTTCACTTTGTTACATTAATTAATGAAATATTTATCTAACTTCGACACACAACTTTGCTGCAAGAGTACTGGAAATTTATGTCATTGATTGCTTGCAGTAATTTACAAATTGTTCCCTTGAGGTACAGTGTTCAACATTTACTGAAGCACAAGTTCATCAGGAATTTTAACAACTCGTTGGTCCTACGCTAAGATGTTGACTCCTTTAGATAAGGTCAAGAATTGGGGCAGAGTGCTTGCATGCTCGGCACTATATTGACCTCTGGGCGCTTCTATGCAGAAAGTCACGCGTGTACTTCTGGAGTGTCTTCCACTGGTTGTTCATGATTTCAGCGAGCCCTTCATAATGTCTCGATTCGCATTGCTGACTTTGGTGTGGCACCACGATTTCTGGATGATAGGACATTCACCACTGCTTTGTTCCGCAAGAATGGCCTTCAGTGCTTCAACTTTTTGCCTTTCACCATATCATCAGGCCAATGTGTGTTCTTGCAAAACATTAACTCTCTTGCGTATTCAAGCTCTGCTGTTAGCAAGACGCTATGTCTTGTCCTCACTGGTGTCCTGTTGGTACTTTACGATTTAAGCCTATCGATCGCGCGAAGTAAGGAAATATTTTCTGGGTTTCGTATTTCTAATGTCGGCCTCCTACCTGAACTCGTTCTGATGCAAAATGTGGCATTAGCCTGGCTTGCCCTGCCTTGGTGCTGACTGGAGACCAATTTGAGAAAATTTTACATATGACCGTCATACATATCTGCTGTGTAACAGATGGGAACAGGATGGCCTTTCTCCACCTCAAGCCATAATTGAAAGGCACCAATAAGACAGACGTTTTCTTTGGCATTCAGTGTCGTACAGTCACGTCACGTACCTCGAATGGAGAAACGTTTTCAGCACGACAAGTACTCACAAAGACATCGCACCGACGTCTATAGCGCTACGGACTTTCAGAACTGTGGCACCTGTTGTGGCTTTCCTTGAAGCGGCAGCAGAGAGAAGTGCATGGACTGTGGTAGGCCCATTGACAACACTGGACATAAGAGACTCACCACGTCGCCAGTTCAGACACGTCCCATTCCTGCATACAGCACCATGATGGTAATTGTGTGTGAGGACTGCGAGGAGAGCAAACATGGTCAGATTACATTCTCCATTGTTCTACAAGCCCAACAACTGAGGTGATTGTATCATTTGGTACACACCGCTGTCCTCTCTCGTTAGTATTTGGACACCAGTCATTCTATACTCTAAGTCAAAAAGATGATGCATCACTAAGAATTTATCTGAATGTATGCAAATCACTAGATGCGATGTATATGTACAGACGAATAAATGACTAAAATTTGAGAGAAATTTGATAATTTTCTTTAAGAGAGAGGGAGAGCTTCAGAGATTGAACAAGACAATAATGTGTTGGTTCACCTCTGCCCCTAGTCCAAATAATTATTTGGCTTAGCATTGATTTACAGAGCTGTTGGATATCCTACAGAGGGAAGGAGAACCAAATTCGGTTTAATCGGCGCAGCAGATCAACCAGATCCCGAGATGATTGGAAGGACCTGCCCATTATGCACTGACGATCTCAAAAGGGGAGAAATCTCGTGACTCTGTGGCGCAAGGTAGGGTTTACCAGACACGAAGAAAAGCAGAAGAAATTCTCGCCATATGCGGGAGCTCATTATCTTAATGAAATGTAATCCCAAGATGGGTTTCCATGAAAGGCCACAAAACGGGGCGTTGAACAGCGCCGACGTATCACAGTGGAGTATGATGACAACCAAATGGACCCTGCTGTGAAAGTAAATACCACACCAGGTTATCACTCTTCCTTGTCGAGATGTACGGCGGGCGACGGTCTTGGTACGCTACTGCTATCCAGGACGTCTCCAGTCACATCTTCGGTTGTGATAGAATATGATATTAACAGCTTGTCGGCGCGGGTTAGCCGTGCGTTCAACGACGTCATATCGCGGACCGCGCGGCTGCTTGCGCCGACAGTTCAAATCCTTCCCCGGGCATGGATGTGTGTTAGGTTAGGTAGCTTTCAGTAGTTCTGGGTCTAGAGGACTGATGACCTAAACAGTTTGGTCTCATAGATCTTACAAGGGAACCTCCCCATCGCACCCCCCTCAGATTTAGTTATAAGTCGGCACAGTGGATAGGCTTTGAAAAACTGAACACAGATCAATCGAGAAAACAGGAAGAAGTTGTGTGGAACTATGAAAAAAATAAGCAAAATATACAAACTGAGTAGTCCATGCGCAAGATAATCACCATCAAGGAAATTCTGAGCTTAGGAGCGCCGTGGTCCCGTGGCTAGTGTGAGCAGCTGTGGAGCGAGAGGTCCTTGGTTCAAGTTTTTCCTCGACTGAAAAGCTTACTTTCTTTATTTTCGCAAAGTTATGATCTGTCCGTTCGTCCATTGACGTCTCTGTTCACTGTAATAAGTTTAGTGTCAGTGTTTTGCGACCTCACCGCAAAACCGTGCGATTAGCAGACGAAAGGACGTGCCTCTCCAATGGGAACCGAAAACATTTGATCGCAAGGTCATAGGTCAACCGATTCCTCCACAGGAAAACACGTCTGATATATTATATACGACACTGGTGACGGCATGTGCGTCACATGACAGGAATATGTTGTCGACCCACCTAACTTGTACACTTGGTGAAAGGGTAAAAAGATTCTTCTACCTTGCCCGATTTAGGTTTTCTTGTGGATGTGATAATCACTCCCAAAAAATTGATTAAAACATAAAAGTTTGTCACATAAACTACAACAAATGAATGCAACAGTTTCACATTCGCACAGTTTTCCCTGTGCTCTCTCAAAACATATGTTTTTAAAGTTTTCAAATTTTTCCGTGTGTAGACCGTCAAATCCTGCATATGTCCATGCAAATCTGAACATGTCCTGGAATTTTGGAGAGCGAAGTTGATTATGTGTGAGTGCCTGAACTTTGCTAATTGTCTGATAATAAAAGTTTTTTCACGCGAGGGATGACTTGAACCATGGACCTCTCGTTCCGCAGCTGCTCACGCTAACCATGGGACCACGGCGCTACTCAGTTCATATTGTTCTTGATGTTGCCTATCTTGCACATGGACTACTCAGTTTGTATATTTGGCTTTTTTTCTTTTCATAGTTCCATACAACTTCTTCCTATTTTCTCGATTGATTTGTGTTCAGTTTTTCAAGGCCTATCCACTGTGCCGACTTATAACTAAATCTGAGGGGGGTGCGATGGGGAGGTTCCCTTGTTAGAGCCATTTTTTGGCCTTTCACGTAAATTTTCTTGACATAAACGGCCGTATCTTTAGATTGCGTTGACATAGCTCACTTTCTTACACAAGGGACCGTATACCGCAGAAAGTGCGATATATTTCCGCTTATTATAACTACCAGTACTCGAGGTAAACGGGTTTTAAGGTTTGGGTAGACAGATAGACGGTCAAGAAGCTCCGTTTTTATTGATTTACGTGACGAAATCCTAACAACGGAAATAGCTACGACGGTTGCAGAACATGAGGGCCACATAAATACCTCCCCCTACTCTTCATTCGAAGTGTTCTAGTTGAAGTCGATACATCAGCATATTAATCGTAGCTACGCTTTCGATCCAAATCACGTTTACAGGAATGCAAATAAAACCCATTTGCCTATACACGTAGTAATTCAGATAGCAGTATTAATGCCACTGCGTTTTTGAGGTGCGAACATTCCCATTGCCAGCTAGCTTACTCAACGCTTCGTCTAATGAACGGTTTCTGGCTGTGGCGAGCCTAATGAAGAATTCGAAACATTGCAGAACACGAAACTTCCTGGCAGATTAAAACTGTGTGCCCGACCGAGACTCGAACTCGGGACCTTTCCCTTTCGCGGGCAAGTGCTCCACCAACTGAGCTACCGAAGCACGACTCACGCCCAGTACTCACAGCTTTACTTCTGCCAGTACCTCGTCTCCTACCTTCCAAACTCAGTTGGTGGAGCACTTGCCCGCGAGAGGCAAAGGTCCAGAGTTCGAGTCTCGGTCGGGCACACAGTTTTAATCTGCCAGGAAGTTTCATATCAGCGCACACTCCGCTGCAGAGTGAAAATCTCATTCTGGATTGCAGAATACGTTTGACAGCTATATAGCCGTTTATTTCCTGGTGTGGTGCAGAATTATCCCATTAAATTTACTGGCTAATAACAATATTTTGTTATGTCGATAAAAATCCCGAATGATTGTCACATAAGCGCTGACATAAAGGTAGAAAATTCATGTTTTTGAATCCAGAAAGCTCTATGCAACAGAAACTGCAGATCATTTTGCCATTTTTATTGCGAAATTGCCGGCATATTCATGTCTGGGGTAATAATTAGGGCTTTTGCCTGGGTTGTCTGCTAGCGTAGTGAAAGGTGTTTGCCACTGCAAAGAAGGTCCGGTTTGTTTTCAGTTCTAATCTCGATAGAGGCAGATAGACTATCAGTAAAGAAATTTTAAGAAATTCTCGCGCCCCCAATACGTTTTAATTCTACCTTTACTCTATTCCGGCACCCTGTGGATGTCAGTATGAAACTCTTGTAGAATTTCATACTTGTTACTGCCTACTTTTTCCGCTTCTGTTAATAACTGAATTGACTTAAGTGTGGCACAGAAAGACGTTTAACTGAATTTTGTTATGAATCTTGACGCATTGCTAAATTTGCACACTTTCATGGCAGGTGAGCAACGGTAATGCAGTATGACTGGTCTGAACGTCGACACAGACCGTTTTGCGACCGAATGCGCATAATATTTTGCTAATTTGTAACGATCTGTGGTATTTTCTGTTGCTAAAACAGTTATATTATCTCGATAAGCTGAAATTCATTTTTATTAGTATAGTTCAAACTAATTATCGTTTCTTCTTTCATTTATATCTAATACTTACGTGTTGTGTTTAATGCACTAATCAGCATTAATATTACAGCATTACAAATGATTAAAAACAGTCTGTGCTGTGTAGCAGACTTTAACGCTTTCATGGTGCGTTACAGGACAAACTACTCATTATTTAATATTTATCGATCCTAGGTGCAGACAGATATTCATCAGATCATCTTGTAAATTCCTCATACACCTGTGGAAAAGGTAACTATTTCGGTCAGACAGGTAACCAGCTGAACAACATAACTCGTCATTAAGCTCTTTTCTGAACTAGCTCTCTGCTTAATAATTAACTTGTGATTAATTTATTTGCTGTTTCTATCCATCGCACCTAGTTTATTCCGTCCGTCAGCTATTCCCGCTGTTAGCTTTCCTTTGAACTCTGAAATTAAGCATTTGCCTTGATCTGATGTTTTAAATTTAAGTTTTATGTGATTTAATACAATTTATTTCTTCCAAATACTACTTAGGTAAATGTAAGTAACACAGTTATGAGGTGGCCTTTAGTTTAAATTTAGCCTGAAGTTCTGGTCGGCCATTGCGCCTTAACGATCTCTGTATTTGTAAGCCTGATAATCTGCCTGCTCATGAAGACGTATTCAGACGTAAGCTTACCATCCTTCAAAACAGTTACTAATGAATTTCTTGTATTTAAACCAAATCTCATGTAAATTTGAAGCACCTTCACCTATTATAAAGGCTGTTTGCTTGTCCACCGGTCATTAATTCAGCTATCCTGTACCTGTTTTGAGTGCTATTAAGTTCCTTGTAGTGATATTCTGTATACCTTAGGGTGGCAATTCTTGCCGTGAACTAGGGTTTTTGGCCGAAGCATTGTATTCCTTAATGAAATTTTTATGTCAGATTGTTTTAGTTGAATTGGTTTCACTGTGGTAGACGTTTATCATTGGGCTTTAAGCCGTTTGTGCAGTTGCTAAACACCGACATGTTCATGAGCAACTGTCGTTCTTGACCTGTAATCGTTTCATAACGAGCCACGCCAAATGCAATTAACAATTTGCATGAAAGTGCTTTGTTCTTTGAATTATTTTGATAATTTTGTTTTCCTACTGGGTGGTATGGCGTTAATTTGTTTATTACACGTAAAACAAGGACTGTGATCCGTTGTCTATTTTCTCAATGTAAAGACTTTAATTGTTTCTGATAACAAGCAAGCGTACTTTATTTTGTGGTCCCAGCGCCTCACCAAAGCCCAGCCAACTCCATACTGCTTCACACACCAACACACTTAACAGTATTGTGTATTGCCTGCAGTAGCACAGCAGTTCAGAAACAATGATCGTTTGTATCCAAATGATAATTCTTCCTGTCGTAAAGCAGCATCTGTGAAGCAATGGTTTTTGATTAATAACATTCTTGAAATCGACTGGACTGCGCGAAGTCCCGTCCTGAAAGCAATGGAAATCCTCTGGGATGAATTAGAACGACGATTTCGCGGGCGAGGACGCAACGTCAAACGTCACGACATTCTGTGGTTTCAGCTCTTGAGTAGAATGGGCTTCCATTCCTCCACGGACATTCAGACACCCAAATGTCTCCCGCAGATTTCAAGCCACCATAGGAGATATGGGTGGACAGACTCCACAGTAATGTCCACTGACACTGGACACCTCTGATCAGATAGTACGCAGGGGGTGTCATCTGACCCTACCGATATTTGTTTATGTAAGCCGCAATGTTATATCTGGTCGTTAAAAATCACAGGCGAGATTTTTACTGGGATACCTTTTTCACTAGAGGCCCTATTATTCGAGTTATTCAAGAAAGACGCACAATAGCGACCTTGAAACGCACCCACCACTGCCGCACTCAGCCCTGATTGGTCAGCGTTTCTAGGATTTGGTACATGGCTTTCCCTCCTACCACTGTACAAAAATTTGCAACTGCACGAACTGTTTCCCAAATTTGAGGTTTTTTGGTCTGTATTGACTGGCTTTATTACACCCTCGGCCTAGTGCACCAAACTGTAAAATTAACGTTCCTGTAAATTTTAGCTAACAGCTTTATAAATTTTAAGACCATAAAATAAATAATTAGATCGTTGTATTTTCTTCAGGCCTCCTAACTACGAAACTAAGGTGCTTGTAAGGGTTGACTTTGGATCGTATTTTCAACGTAATTAGTTTTAGCGTAACTTTTACAAAAGTCACTTTTTTTCATTGCCCTAACGGACACGTTAAAATAAATAATTTTAACGATATAGCCGACTATGCTGGTGGCGTAATAGCCCAATCAACAGAGACGAAAAAAGGTAGAAAATCGGAAATAGTTCGTGTAGTCGGATTTTTTTTTTTTTAGTTTTACAGTAGTATGTGGGGAGTGACACTAACAAAAATCAAGATTGGTGAGGGATGAATGTAGGGGTGGAGGTTACGTTTGTAGTTTTTCTTGAGTTATTCGAAAATTGTAGCCTCCGCCGAATAAGTATCATAGTACAAAATTTAACCAGAGTAAGTTTCCTGCGGAATGTTCCTGTTCAATTTTTTATTTGGTATTGATAGTTTGCGCGTAGCTACCGAGAGAATATGTAAGTCGCGCATGTGGTTTTTAAAGGCCAGATACAACATTACGGGTTACATAAAACACCATCGGTATGGAAGGCTGGATCAGCCAGTATATTCTTACAACTCGTTATTCAGGGTGGTCAGAAGCCGTATGGAAAGGTAGGAAAGGTGTTGCTGACAAGTAATTGTTAAGGAAAACATTCTCTACGTTGAGTAAAGTAATGGAAGGTGATGCTATAGTTGAAGGGTTTATTTGAATAGTGGTACAAGTCCATTTTTGTTCATTCTGATTTACATAGTCCTAAAGTTAAAAGAGCTCTGAAAAAGATACTCTTGAATATTTCTGGTGTCTCAACTGCAGATTTTTCAGCGCTCTTTTAACTTTAGGACTCTGTATCTCAGAATTAACAAAAATGGACTTGTACTACTATTGAAATAACCCCTTCAATTAACTCCACCACTACACTATAAAACTTCTTGACAAGTACAGATCTATATGTACAATAATCAAAGTGAAAAACGCATTGTTGGAAAACAGAATCTCTTTTTATTGGAACGTTGAGGTGATGGAAGACGATACCGACACAGAGCCCTTCTGATGAGCGCAGTCACTTTTCTATGACTGTGCTACGACGTTGCAGGCCTCATCCGTCTCGTCGACGAGGCAGTCGGTCCAGGGCACCCAGGTGTTGTTCCAGCGCCGGGGGTCGGCCAGGTCGGGCTCCGACGCGACATCACCTTGCGGCATCAGCGGCTGCGACATGGCCTGGAGGCGCTCCAGCAGCGCTGACAGCACGCCGTCTGGAGCCACGCCGCCGCCGGCCTCGCACGGGTCCTCCGCGATGTTGAAGACACAGTAGTCGGTGCTGTTCTGGATGGAGCACTGCGGCTCCTGGGGGCGGTCCGGACAGGAGACGGTGGCCTCTGTGCGCAGCCTCAGCATCACCTCTGCTGGAGTGGAGTTGCCCAGCACGCTGGAGACTGCCTGCCCAGCGGCGCTGGAGAGCACCTGCTCAGGGCTGTAGACTGGCGTGGACGCACCGTCTTCGCTGCCGGTCGCCCCCGTGTACTCCTGACTATTTTGTGTCCCTGATAGATAATAACTTTATTTGCTTATTTATTTGTTACTTCGAAAAAAATGGCTCTGAGCACTATGAGACTTAACTTCTAAGGTCATCAGTCCCCTAGAACTTAGAACTACTTAAACCTAACTAACCTAAGGAAATCACACACGTCCATGCCCGAGGCAGGGTTCGAACCTGCGACCGTAGCGGTCGCGCGGCTCCAGACTGTAGCGCCTAGAACCGCTCGGCCATCCCGGCCGGCATTTGTTACTTACTTAGCCTGACTAGATCAGGGCTCTTTCTTAATCTGACCAGGAGCAACACATACAAAAGATATTACAAACCTTCCGAGTAATAATAATAATAATGATAATAATAATAACTAATACCAATAACAGTAACAAAAAATAAGCTATTTTAACAGTAAAGGACATTTAGAACGATACAAATAAGCTTAACTCATTTGAATCTATGATTAATCTTACCATAAGTGGAACGGATGAAGAAGAGGAACAGTTTGAAATGAGAGTGACGGTGGCTGTTAGGAAAGAACAGGATGTAAACAGAGAGCTCTGCCGAAAAGGGATAGCAAAAAGTTCTAAGGGGGACGACTGACGGAATCAGCTGCACAGACTGTACGAGAGCTGGCTGTTGTGACAGATATGGACCGTTAGCTCTCTTTCGGAGCTTGGAAAGAATTTAATTTATGTTATATTTTGAGGAAGGTTGTTGCAAAGTCGAGTTCCTATAGAGCAAATTATTAAGAGAACGTGGCAGTGTTATGTGACGGTAAAGAGATAATTTTGCTTTATTCAAAACGAATATTCCTGCTGTGTTGTTCAGATGGTAGAGCTAGAGCTGAAGACAAACAAGAGGGAGTGCAATGACTGAGAAGACGATACAGTAAAGATGATTATGTCTACGTATATCGGCACGTAGCCCTGATAACTCTTCGTAGGCTAGTGTCATACGGTCCAAAATGTTACGCCATAAATTTATCGTACGTAAGCATTCATCGCCAGTTCCAGCCTGCGCGAAGCTTCGCAAAAAAGTCTTTGGAGAGTGGCACCAAGTTAGTCACATGTGGGAGTATTAGTGTTGCTGCGAAATTCTTTTTAAGTTCTAAAGGTAATATGTTTTTATATTTCTGTAGTGAGTTAAGTGAAGCTTGCACATCCTTACTGAACGCCGTCGTATATTCATTCTAGTCTTAATGATAGTGCATAATTCTTCTCAGGTTTTTACAGAAGAAGGAAAGGTTACTTCTGTGCCGTTTGGGATCAGTAGTGGAACAGATTCTGTGAACTGAACTGTTATAGGTCTTTCGTGACTGGCTAAGGTTGCATCCAAAAATCACATAATAGACGTCTATTCCTCATCAATAGCTTGTTTAAGTTCAACAAATAATTTTGTACGAGAAGTCGAGGTATTGCGATTTTGCCACGAACTGGACTAGTATTTCTCTGAAAGGTTATTTTATAAATAAATAATTAGTGAGGAGTTCGTGAACTACAGTGAGGTGACAGGTCATGCGATAGTGATATGCGCATATACAGTTGGCTGTAGCATCGCGTGCACTGGCGGGACCTGTCGTTGGTACTCAGGTGGTCCATGTGGAAAGGTGTCCGACGTTACGGGAATTATCAGACTTGCTCCTACACGATATTAGGAGCTATCACATGACTTTTCTCATCTCAGTGCATGTATTCTAAAGTCTCGGAAAATGCTGGTAGAATTCAAATCGATCAGAGGGATGTTTGGCAGATTCCTTCTTGGATAATGGTTTTATGAGTCCCTGCTTCCTAGCTGCTGGAGAGATAACGGGGGTCAGAGAACAGTTAAAAGTATCCGTTATTTTTTTTTCCTCAAAAGAGGAAAGGTCTCTGGACCTGATGGGATACCAGTTCGATTTTACACAGAGTACGCAAAGGAACGTGCCCCCCTTCTTGCAGGGGTGTACCGTAGGTCTCTAGAAGAGCGTAGCGTTCCAAAGGATTGTAAAAGGGCACAGGTCATCCCCGTTTTCAAGAAGGGACGTCGAACAGATGTGCAAGACTATAGACCTATATCTCTAACGTCGATCAGTTGTAGAATTTTGGAACACGTATTGTGTTCGAGTATAATGACTTTTCTGGAGACTAGAAATCTACTCTGTAGGAATCAGCATGGGTTTCGAAAAAGACGGTCATGTGAAACCCAGCACGCGCTATTCGTCCACGAGACTCAGAGGGCCATAGACACGGGTTCACGGGTAAATGCCGTGTTTCTTGACTTTCGCAAGGCGTTTGATACAGTTCCCCACAGTCGTTTAATGAACAAAGTAAGAGCATATGGACTATCAGACCAGTTGTGTGATTGGATTGAGGAGTTACTAGATAACAGGACGCAGCATGTCATTCTCAATGGAGATAAGTCTTACGAAGTAAGAGTGATTTCAGGTGTGCCGCAGAGGAGTGTCATAGGACCGTTTCTATTCACAATATACATAAATGAACTGGTGGATGTCATCGGAAGTTCACTGAGGCTTTTTGCAGATGATGCTGTGGTGTATCGAGAGGTTGTATCAATGGAAAACTGTACGGAAATGCAGGAGGATCTGCAGCGAGTTGACGCATGGTGCAGGGAATGGCAATTGAATCTCAATGTAGACAAGCGTAATGTGCTGCGAATACACAGAAAGAGAGATCCTTTATCATTTAGCTACAAAATAGCAGGTCAGCAACTGGAAGCAGTTAATGCCATAAATTATCTGGGAGTACGCATTAGGAGTGATTTAAAATGGAATGATCATATAATGTTGATCGTCGGTAAACCAGATGCCAGACTGAGATTCATTGGAAGAATCCTAAGGAAATGCAATCCGAAAACAAAGGAAGTAGGTTACAGTACGCTTGTTCGCCCACTGCTTGAATACTGCTCAGCAGTGTGGGATCCGTACCAGATAGGGTTGATAGAAGATATAGAGAAGATCCAACGGAGAGCAGCGCGCTTCGTTTCGGGATCATTTAGTTATCGCGAAAGCGTTACGGAGATGATAGATAAACTCCAGTGGAAGACTCTGCAGGAGAGACGCTCAGTAGCTCGGTACGGGCTTTTGTCAAAGTTTCAAAAACATACCCTCACCGAAGAGTCAAGCAGTATATTGCTCTCTCCTACGTATATCTCGCGAAGAGACCATGAGGATAAAATCAGAGAGATTAGAGCCCACACAGAGGCATAGCGACAATCCTTCTTTCCACGAACAATACGAGACTGGAATAGAAGGGAGAACCGATAGAGGTACTCAAGGTAGCCTCCGCCACACACCGTCAGATGGCTTGCGGGGTATGGATGTAGATGTAGATGTAGAGTATCAACTAAAAGATTGATCATTTGCACTGTTATGTTATCTCACCCTGCAGCATCCGAACGAATTCGTGCAGTTGGCTTGTGGACTGTGTTAGGGCCACTGGCTACAGAAAAAAATGTTTAGTTTTTACCGACAACTGATACGTCAAGGTACTCGAAGGTTTTTGCCCTTGTTAAGTTGGTCAAGTCAGGATATCGGCGTGGCGAAGTGATCAATTATATCCTAAATAGGAACTAGAGGTTCAGCTGCGAGCTATTCTAACAAGTTGTAGATATTTCCACAGGACTGTGTGTCTGTGAAATCCCTTAGCTAGTGAGTGGCCATATCTGAGCTTTGCATTCCTCCCAGATTGACTAACTCGGTTTCGTACTTGCTTTCAGGTTAGATGATTATTAAAGGTCGAGTGGCTTTTGCATATCCTGTGCTGCATCTCCGACACCCCTCAAGGTGTTTGAGGTGGTCTGTAAGCCACGCTGCCAGTTTCATGTGTTGCCCGAAAGAAAAAGAAGAAAAACACTGATAAGGCAAAACGTTACGATCACAGCCCATCGCGAGGTTGGGTGCCACCTGAAGGAATTGTGGGCACGTGACAGCGTAACGAAAGAATACAAATGGAGCTCACGCGGATGAGGGATCACCCTAGTGAAGATACGCGCTATAGACGGAGAAATCCATTGAGATAAGCGTCTTTGACAAATGGCGGATTATTACTACGCAGAGTCTGTGAACTAATTGCTCGAAGACATCGAAGCTGTTCGAATGTTCACGTGATTCTGTCGTGAGCATCTACGGAACGAGGCAGGACAGTGAAGCTACCATTAGGCAATGAATGTTTGGACGTCCATGGCTCTTCACAGAACGTGGGGTTCGGAAGTTTGTCTGCTCTGTAAAGTAGGACAGATAACTATCTGTGGCATCTGCGACGAAAGAGCACATTTCTGGTGCACGCACAAGTGTTTCGGATCGCACCGTTTATCGCACATACAGGGCTATTACAAATGATTGAAGCAATTTCATAAATACACTGTAGCTCCATTCATTGACATATGGTCACGACACACTACAGATACGTAGAAAATCTCATCAAGTTTTGTTCGGCTGAAGCCGCACTTCAGGTTTCTGCCGCCAGTGCGCTCGAGAGCGCAGTGAGACAAAATGGCGACAGGAGCCGAGAAAGCGTATGTCGTGCTTGAAATGCACTCACATCAGCCAGTCATAACAGCGCAACGACACTTCAGGACGAAGTTCAACAAAGATCCACCAACTGCTAACTCCATTCGGCGATGGTATGCGCAGTTTAAAGCTTCTGGATGCCTCTGTAAGGGGAAATCAACGGGTCGGCCTGCAGTGAGCGAAGAAACGGTTGAACGCGTGCGGGCAAGTTTTACGCGTAGCCCGCGGAAGTCGACGAATAAAGCAAGCAGGGAGCTAAACGTACCACAGCCGACGGTTTGGAAAATCTTACGGAAAAGGCTAAAGCAGAAGCCTTACCGTTTACAATTGCTACAAACCCTGACACCCGATGACAAAGTCAAACGGTTTGAATTTTCGGCGCGGTTGCAACAGCTGATTGAAGAGGATGCGTTCAGTGCGAAACTTGTTTCCAGTGATGAAGCAACATTTTTTGTTAATGGTGAAGTGAACGGACACAATGTGCGAATCTGGGCGGTAGGGAACCCTCACGCATTCGTGCTGCAAATTCGCAATTCACCAAACGTTAACGTGTTTTGTGCAATCTCACGGTTTAAAGTTTACGGCCCCTTTCTCTTCTGCGAAAAAAACGTTACAGGACACGTGTATCTGGACATGCTGGAAAATTGGCTCATGCCACAACTGGAGACCGACAGCGCCGACTTCATCTTTCAACAGGATGGTGCTCCACCGCACTTCCATCATGATGTTCGACATTTCTTAAACAGGAGATTGGAAAACCGATGGATCGGTCGTGGTGGAGATCATGATCAGCAATTCATGTCATGGCCTCCACGCTCTCCCGACTTAACCCCATTCGATTTTTTTCTGTGGGGTTATGTGAAAGATTCAGTGTTTAAACCTCCTCTACCAAGAAACGTGCCAGAACTGCGAGCTCGCATCAACGATGCTTTCGAACTCATTGATGGGGACATGCTGCGCCGAGTGTGGGAGGAACTTGATTATCGACTTGATGTCTGCCGAATCACTAAAGGGGCACATATCGAACATTTGTGAATGCCTAAAAAAACTCTTTGAGTTTTTGTATGTGTATGCAAAGCATTGTGAAAATATCTCAAATAATAAAGTTATTGTAGAGCTGTGAAATCGCTACAATCATTCGTAATAACCCTGTAGTTGAACATACAGCTTCGCAGCTGAACACCCATACGCCTTCACACGTTGACCGAACGACATCGTCAACTACGATTGCAGTGGCCACGGTACAATCGGGATTTGGCCGTCGGTCAATGAAAACGTGTTGGCTCTTCACGTAAATCACATTTTTGCTGTACTAAGTCTGTGACCGTTTCGGCAAGTATCGTCATCGAGGTGAACGGCGGCTTGAAACATGTAACGCGCCACGGACGCAAGGTGGTGGGAGCAGTATTATGCAATGGGAGACACTCTCCAGCGCTTGCGTGGGACCTGAGGTGGTACTCGAAGGAACGCTGACAGCTGCGAACCACGTACATCCCTTTATGCTTGATGTCTTCCCCGAAGGCGATGTCATCTTTCAGCAGTTATGTTTGTGTCTCGTAGCCAGAACCGCGCTACAATGGTTTGGGAAGCATTATAGTGAAGTCATGTTGATGTCTAGGCGACCATATTCGCCTGATGTGAATCACATGGAACCCTTCCGGGTTGCTACCGGCCGCCATCACTGCGTACGCAGAAGAGCACCCCGTTATTTAGGCGAATTACATGATCTGTGCAGAGAAAACTAATGCCACATACTCCACAAACCTACCAACAAACAGTTGGACCCCCGATACGCAGAATCAGTGATGTATTTTGTTCCAAAAGACGGACAAACAAGCAGGTGGTCAGAATGTTTTCGCTCATCAGCGTACGTTGTTAATTCTGTTACAGACTGTGTTCTACATAAAGTGCGTATCGTGTAGTTATCTGAATATTAGACAGTCTTTTATGTATTGCATTGTTCCTTTTTGTCATTTAAGTGAGGAAGTGATATCCTCTGTGTTTATGCTGTGTGTGTGTGTGTGTGTGTGTGTGTGTGTGTGTGTGTGTGTGTGTGTGGATGGCTGCTAAGACGGGATTGAGAACTGATCATCAATCCGTACAGTTCACATCAATCCGTACAGTTCGTTGAATAAGGATAAAAAATGAGACGTCGCCTATTTAACCCTTTATTTGCCACTATTTTAAAATTTTGAGGAAAAAGTATCTTAATTGTTTTATTTACAGTACATTGGACATTTTGAACAAAATAGAGAATGAATTTAAATTATTTATATTTTTTTGAGAAAACAGCGTGCTGCTACTAAACAAATGAATCTTTCTATTGGCTAATATGATACTCTTTGTCATTTATTGTTGTTATTTAAACTATTCCTTTTAAGACAGCGTTGTTGATGACATGATTTTTGTTTGGTCTTCACAGATTCTCTTCGTAAGCTCACTGTGTTATCTCATGCGTTCTTCCGACTGTTTACTTTCTGTCCTCTTTCTCATACGTCTTTGTGACGCTTCCAATATGTTCCCAATTTCTTATGTAATCTAATGTGCTCTCCACTTATTTCATATCTCCTTCTGTTACACTGATTCGCTTTGCCTTCTTTTTTCCTGCTGTTCGCTATCTGGAAGATTTGTGTTGTGAACCTGTTCATGATCAACCACCTTCGTCCATAGTATTTTCACCCTCTCTTTCTAAAAGTGGTCGTTACTGTTCCTTTCTGTTTGTAGATCCCTCTCGACGGCCTCTTTATCCAAATTAATTTACAAGATGCTTGATCTCAAGTCCTATTCAAACCCCAAATCAGGAATTTGATGAAATGGACAGGATCGTTCCTATCATTAATGTTGGTAGGAAGAGAAGTTTTGTAGAGTTGTTGGTCATTAAAAAGGAGACGACTGATACCTATATAAATTTTCCTCATAATTTTCGCTTTATACTTTTCATTTTGTCTTCTTATTGTCTGATCATGAACCACAACAAATTTCAATAGAGCTGCTCTTTTGTGATAATTACGTTTACATTGACAAACAGAGATTCTGTCTTGTAAAACTCCTCGTGAGCTTATATAATTTTGTATTGCTTTGCTTTTTATTTATATAAATCCACGTAAATGCACCTGTTCGTTTATGCATCTGTCTATATATTTGTAAAAACCATTGTGTGTACATACATGGCTAAATGTGTGTGTGTGTGTGTGTGTGTGTGTGTGTGTGTGTGTGTGTGTGTGTACGTACGAATCTTCGTACACGTATCACATACTGTCTCAAAAGTAGATCTTTGGGGGGTAGCAATAGGCTGACACTGGCTTGAGTTTGGGAGTGCAAAATTGTGACACAAAAGCATAAATCAGGAACGTTTGGGTACATTTTAACCAAATTTCGCATATACAGGGTGGTCCATTGATCGTGACCAGGCCAAATATCTCACGAAATAAGCGTCAAACCAAAAAACTACGAAGAACGAAACTTGTCAAACTTGAAGGGGGAAACCAGATGGCGCTATGGTTGGCCCCCGCTAGTTGGCACTGCCATAGGTCAAACAGCATTTTTTTATAAATTGGAACCACCATTTTCATTAGATATTCGTGTAGTACGTTAAGAAATATGAATATTTTAGTCGGACCACTTATTTCGCTTTGTGATGGATGGCGCTGTAGTCACAAACATATGGCACTCAATTTTAGACAAACAGTTAGTAACAGGTAGGATTTTTAAGTTAAAATGCAGAACGTAGGTACATTTGAACATCTTATTTCGGTTGTTACAATGTGATACATGTACCATTGTGAACTTATCATTTCTGAGAACGCATGCTGTTACAGCGTGATTACCTGTAAATACCACATTAATGCAATAAATGCTCAAAATGATGCCCATCAACCTCAGTGCATTTGGCAATACATGTAACAACATTCCTCTCAATAGCCGGTAGTTCGCCTTCCGCAATGTTCACACATGCATTGACAATGCGCTGACGCATGTTGTCAGGCGTTGTCGGTGGATCACGATAGCAAATATCCTTCAACTTTCCCCACAGAAAGATATCCGGGGACGGCAGATCCGGTGAGCATGCGGGCCATGGTATGGTGCTTCGACGACCAATCCACCTGCGCTTCAACCGCACGCGAGCTATGTGCCGCACATCCGTCATATTGGAAGTACATCACCATTCTGGCATGCAGTGAAACATCTTGTAGTAACATCGGTAGAACATTGCGTAGGAAATCAGCATACATTGCACCATTTAGATTTCCATCGATAAAATGGGGGCCAATTATCCTTCCTCCCATAATGCCACCTAGGTCGCTGAAAGTTTCACTTGTCGCAGCCATGGTGGATTTTCCGTTGCCCAATAGTGCATATTACGCCGGTTTACGTTACCGCTGTTGGTGAATGGCGCTTCGTCGCTAAATAGAGCGTGTGTAAAAAATCTGTCATCGTCCCGTAATTTCAGTTGTGCCCAGTGGCAGAACTGTACACGACGTTAAAAGTCGTCGCCATGCAATTCCTGGTGCATTGAAATATGGTACGGGTGCAATCGATGTTGAAGTAGCGTTCTCTACACAGACGTTTTTGAGATTCCCGATCCTCTCGCAATATGTCTGTTACTGATGTGCGGATTAGCTGCGACAGCAGCTAAAACACCTACTTGGGCATCATTTGTTGCAGGTCGTGGTTGACGTTTCACATGTGCCTGAAACCTTCCTTTTTCGTTAAATAACGTAACTATCCAGCGAACGGTCCGGACACCTGGATGATGTCGTCCAGGATACCGAGCAGCTTACATAGCACACCCCCGTTGGGCATTTTGATCGCAATAGCCATACATCAACACGATGTCGACCTTTTCCGCAATTGGTAAACGTCCATTTTGACACGGGTGAAGTATTCCATACTGACGGAATGTTGCGTGATACCACGTATTTATGCATTTGTGACCATTACAGCGCCATCTATCACAAAGCGAAAAAAGTAGTCCCACTAAAACATTCATATTTTTTTACGTTCTACACGAATATGTAATAAAAAATGGGGGTTCCTATTTTAAAAAACGCAGTTGATATCCGTCTGACCCATTGCAGCGGCATCTAGCGGGACAACCATAGCGCCATCTGATACCCCTTTCTACGCTGTTATTAGCCACTAGTACACAACAACGAACTTGACGGGTCGTTTCTCAGAGCGTACGGAGACGACGAGTTCTGAAGTGACGTCGTAGTGAGGGGTAGTGGCAGGAATCGCGTCTGCTTACGTCGGACGGGACCGAGCAGATGGGTTCCACATGAGTCATCGTACTGGTACGACAGATATGTTCTCACGAAGCAGCATTTACAAGTAGTTACAGCTGTTGCCGAAAGGTGTCAGCCTCTTACAGAGTAAAACAGTATGTAGTCAGCTCAAAATACTGGCTCTGAGCACTATGGGACTTAACATCTGAGGTCATCAGCTCCCCAGAACTTAGAACTGCTTAAACCTAACTAACCTCAGGACATCACACACATCCATGTCCGAGGCAGGATTCGAACGTGCGCCGTAGCAGTCGCGCGGTTCCAGACTGAAGCGCCCAGAAGCGCTCGATTACCGCGGCCGGCCCTGTAGTCAGCTCAGGTATCTTAGAAATGAAACTACTTCTACCTGAGTATTACGTCTTCTATTAATTGGTGTTTATTTAATATGTTTAGTTATTAGTGTGAATGATGGTGTGAGTGCAGAGTAGTATAATAAACGAATATTTTTAGTCTATTAACTGAGAAAATCGTAGCGTAGGAATTGCATCAGTACAAAATCAGTGTATTATACTCTCAGGAGAAATTTATAAAGTGTCACTAGGCAATTTCGGGTAGTGGGAAAACAAGAAACATTTTACCTTAATTCCGTTATTTAAAGCGGGAGCCGTTTTGATATCTGTGGGTTTTGTAAATTTGTTCTGTTAATAAACTGCCATAAAAACTATAAAGTAGTGATTGATCAAATCTAAAAGATGTGTGATTGTACGAATTAATGATATTTGACTGGCTACTATCTATAACAGCTGATCAGAGGACATTGTATTCGTGCTTACTTTGGGGGAAAAACTGATTGCTTTGTGAAGTCTACGAAAGTTCGGAGATCAGTTTGCATCATGTTCGGGCGCATGTATTACAGTCTTTGAGCAGAAGTAATAATTATCCAGAATAATATGTAACACATGCCGCAAAGTTACCGCGAGCGGGTGACAAGCCGAAGGGGTGAAATTCAGATTTTTGTGCTTCACTGTGACTTTTGAAGTAACTGAAATGAAATAGAGACCAAGAAATGAACGTTCGCAATTTTCTAGTTGTGAAATATCTGACCAAGGATTCTGTCACATACAATACTTTCGTTAATCCTTTTGGTGACGGGTTTGGTTCAGTACCTGAAGCTGGCTATTACGAGTGAGTGTGATTGCGCGTGAATGTCGGAACTGTAATTCTGATTAGCATTGGCGTGGCGGTGTTTTGTACAAAAGGAGTAACAACAGACCGAAATTTCCACTGATTACCCTTCAATAGCTCAGTTAACCTGAAAAAGTTTGTTACACCCACTAGACACGCAAAGAGTGACTAGTGCCGCTACAGCTTTTCCAGTCCAGACATAATGTTCATTCTGTAACAGGGCAGGCGTGTGAGCTGCTCCAGAAGAAGAAATTCACCCCAGTGCTAGTGGATATTTTTCTGTAGGACGAAGGAGCCGTTTCAATAGGACGTGCTGACGAGTTTAAAGCACGTTTACGCACCTTATTTCTGAGCTCTGAAACAGAATGGCCTTGACATTGGAGGGTGGACGTACTAATCCCCATCTGCCCACCCTGATGTACGTTTTTTGTGGTTACCCTAAAAAAATACTTCAAACGTATAGTGCGATGATTTCCAACGATAAGGACGTAGCAGACTCGCTACTCGGTCCCTACCAGACTATAATTGTGAATATTGAAATGGATGTATGTATGAAATACTGTTTCTTCTTAAAATGTAATGGCAATACACGTTCATTAATGTTGTTTAAGATATCCCTGGATCAATAAAAGTGTAGCCAGTGCAGTTTGTTTACAACATCCTGAACGAGCGCTCCTTAGTTTTCGATCTGTTGGAGCCACTAGAAGCCGGTCAGCATTGGGCGACGAGTATATCGTACCACAGTTAACATTAGCAGTACAACAATACAGCACCTGAGGGTACTGTAGCTGTTCTAAAGTGTTTATCATGCCAAACTGCAAGCTCATGCGCTACGCCAGAATTGCGTGACAAGTGTGCAAGTTCTTTCTGCCACACCAACACTCTCCCCATAGCTGTCAATGTCTTCAGCTTTGATAAGCAGAGGTTCACTTCTCTGCTCCCTGAAAGGTCCTAAAAAATCGGCCGGACGTTGTGAATTTAGTTAGTTAGTTAGTTGGTGGCGTGTTTCATTCATAAATCACACGGTACGGTAGCCGTTGTGATGTGGAACGTTGTCAAGTCTACAAGAAAAGCACATATAAAACAAAATTTCAATTTATTGTTGAAGCTATTACTGCTGTCTGTCAGACACCTTATTTCATCTGGCAATTTGTCAAAAATTTTCATAACAGCATATTTTACCCCTTTCTGTGCCAGAGATAGGTTGAGCAAATGATAGTGTAAGTCGTTCTTTCTTCTGGTATTATAATCGTGACTGTCACTGTTGTTTTTAAACTGGTCACTGTTGGTGAGAACAAATTTCATTAGTGAGTAGATGTATTGTGAGGCTGTTGTAAGAATTCCCAATCTTTTAAAAAGATACCTACAAGATGTGCGACTATGAACACCACACATTAATCTAACCACTTACTTTTGAGCAGTGAATACTTTTTCTGTAAATGTCGAGTTACCCCAAAATATTATTCCATATGACACCAGAGAGTGAAAGTATGAAAAGTATGTTAGCTCACTAATTTCTATATCCTCAAAATTGGCAATTATTCTAATCGCAAAAGTTACTGAACCTAGTCGCTTTAGGAGATCGAAAATATGAATTTTCCAATGAAGATTCTCATCCATATGTGCACCCAAAAACTTAGTATGCTGTACCCTGTCTACTGACTGCTGATGATGTGTTATATTTATTGAAGGAATTGCACTTTTGCAGCAGAAAATTGGATGTACTGTGTTTTTTCAAAGTTTAGAGCAACGCCATTTGCAGAAAACCAATTAATGACTTTTCTGAAGACCTCATTTTTTTTATCAATTTCAATTTGACTTTCTCTTACTGGATTAATAATAATGCTTGTATCATCAGCAAACAGTGTCAGTTCAGCTTCCTGTTTCAGATAGGAAGGGAATTCGTTCACATATATCAAGAACAGAAGGGGGCCCATGATTGAACCCTGTGGAACACCTAATGTAATGTCACCCCATTTAGATGAAGTGGAAAACTTATTTAAATCACTTTGCCCATATAAGCAAACTTTTTAGTTCCTGTTCTGTAGGTATGACTTAAACCATTCATATCCTATTCGATTTATACCACAGAATTGTAATTTATGTAACATAATGTCATGGTTCACACAATCAAATGCTTTGGACAAGTCACAGAAAATTCCTACTGGTGACATTTTACTATTTAAAGGCTCTATTATGTGTACAGTGAAATTGTATATGGCTGTCTCAGTGGAACAGCATAAATTATACTGTTACTATTAGTACAGGGCGAGCAAAATAATATTGACTCAAAAAATACTTAAGGCAACTCAAGATAGGCAACCGAACGGCAACAGAACTTACATCCAGTGTCCCTGATGTGGGTGATGTAATACGGCTTGAGATGCATTACATATTTTCTGGGTCAATGTTCGTTTCCCTCCTGTACTACTAATACTACCACTACTACTACTACTATTACTACTGCTACTACAGTGCCCCTTATACAAACATCAGCTATAATACACCTGAATGTTTTTTCTTCAATATGCGTTTTATATGTCTGCATGATACACCCTACGCGAGTGGATGTTCGCTATCTATAGATAAAGAGTATAGCTGCCTAGTAGTATGCGTCCTTGTACTCACCTCTGACGAGCTTCCAGTCTCCAACACGCACGGCTGCGTTCTCCGCCTGTTCGTCGATATTGACGAGCAGCTCAGTGCGTGGGTGGAAACCACCGACAACCAGCTCGGGCCACATGTCCATACCGTCCAGGTCATTGGGGAGGGCAGACGCATTACCTCCTGGAAATTGACCTCCATGTAGGCAAATAACTTCGCAGTTTGCGTTGCTGTACATTTTTCAAATGAACTCTGTTTACAGAAAGGTCTTTTGCCATTCACTTGAATTTTTGTAGATACAGGACACTTGTAAGCTACTTTCTCATAGGCAAGGCAGAGGCGGCTCGTAACTAATATACGTGTGGGTCCACAAAATAAACCAGAATCGTCTGTGCATAAGAAAAATATTACAAAATTAATATGAATCACATGTAAGTTCAACCCAAAACGTCACTGCAAATCAAAGTATCACTGTCCTCTGTACACGGTAGAGAAACGTAGCTGTACGAAAGTCTTGAACATAAGGTCCACTCTTCTGTCTATCTTTGAAGTTCAAATGGTTCAAATGTCCCCTAGAACTTAGAACTACTTAAACCTAACTAACCTAAGGACACCACACACATCCATGCACGAGGCAGGATTCTAACCTGCGACCGTAGCGGTAGCGCGGTTCCAGACGGCGCGCCTAGAACCTCTCGGCCACTACGGCTGGCCCCGAGGGAGGATTCGAGCCTGTGAGCGGAGCAGCAGCGCGGTTCCGGAATGCAGAGCCTAGAACCGCTCGGCCACAGCGGTAGGATTCTTTGAAGTCAATAACCTTTTCATTGAAAGGATGTAAGGCTTGAATCATGTCCGTTTCTATGGAGATGCACTCAACCTACTCTCCCTCATTCCGCTTGTTAAAACTGCCTTCATCCTCTTCAGAGTTGATAATCGTCTTTCAAGCTCAGCGGTAGTCGTAAGAATCGTGCAGAAAATTGTCAGAAGTTCCTTAAAATCTCGTTTCCAGGTGGCTTTCAATTATGGATAGAAGGTTGGTCACATCACACATATTTAGAAAGTCTTGGAGCCTGAAGATACCATATAGTTCAGATTTCAGACAGTCCTTTCACGAAACTGGATTTGCTTCTATTCTTAGATTTAAACGATACGAAAGTGAGTTTCCTGCCTGCTATTCTGATTAATTTTGACTTTACTTCGTAATTCTAAGATAAGAAACTACTAAAATATTATTTGCACATCCTAGCATTTGAAACACAATTAGTAATTATAACGATTATTAAAATGAATTAGCCGCCAAAAGACGAAAGCTGGGACGACGTGTACGCCGTTATAACAGCGCTCTACCCCTCCAACATGATATAGTCAGTCGACAGGTGGAGCAAAAGTAATGTACGTGGCTGAGGCTTGGAATTATGAGCTTCCCCAAAGACTATCTATTTGGTCACAGGTACGACGCCAGGCACTGGACAAGATACAGCACGGACGAAATAAAACTGACGGAGAAGATATTTCGTGTACCTTGCAATAGGCAACCCTACTTTTATCTTCCGGATCCGGCGATGATAATGCAACTTGGACTGTCTCTCTTAAGATATACGAAACTCAGTGCCTGACAATAAATGTTAAGCACCCGGAAGACACGGCCGAATGTTAGTGTAGCTTCGTACATGCACACAACACTGGCCAGTATATTAACGATTAGAGCAGAAGTTTTAAGTGACAAGTAGAACGGCCACTGGAGTGCGTTATTGTTGTTGGTGTAAAATGTTGATACTAGGCCTGGTGGAAGAACACGGACATCCCGAGTACACGTGTGAGACAGCGTTAGCAGCCCTCCATCTCATTGTGTGTCTCCATTTGGCAGGCTGTTCAAATCGTGCAATATCCTTTTTGTGTGACATTCGGACGTGACTGTGGCCTGGTGCTGTATTGCATGGAATCGTAATCATGGAGGTAGTCGTTAACATCACAACAAAAACAGTTGCGTGTGAAATGATGCTGCTACTGGGAAGCGTTATTTGCTGGTGAATAACGTCGTGTTGTAGTCTGTGATGAATCGCTGTTCTGCACTGCCGCAAGTGGCCACTGTCGGTAACCATGGTGGCCTCTTGGGGAGAGGTGCCATTATTGCACAGTTTTGGAGAGGCACAGCGTTGTTACTCGAGGCGTCGTAGTGTTGGAGGCCATTGGGTATGACTCCAGTTCATGACTGGTAGTGAGTGAGGAAACTCTGCGTCCTCATATGGTACGTTTGATGCGACAACACTGTTGCGCCATTTTTAAACATATCAATGCCCCTCCATACTTGTTACGTGACTCTATGAACTACCTGCGTGATGCTGAGGTACTCCGGTTGGCGGCAAGATCCCCAAGTCTGTCCTTGATAAAAGGACTTTGCGACGTCACTTGGGTCCCAGATACGATATCCAGGGTATCAAGGCCCAGTTGCAACAGTTGTGGGCCAGTTTGCTTCAGGGGAGATCACAACGGCTTGATAGTAGCCTTTCCAATCGAATCGCAGCCAGCATCGAGGTCACAGTAGCTACAACGTCACAATAATATGGGCATCATACTGGTAAATCTGCGTCGTTGTGATTTCGTTTTGTAATTACGAAAATAATACTACAAACGTCTCAATCCGTGAAGTTCCCTTTCGTTTCCTCCTTCTCTGCTGGCCCCTTCACCTTTTCTTTCGTGAAATATATTTTCCATACAAGTTGTGTATTACCCACCCGATATACATGCATATAATGCTTTTCATGGGTGGGCATACTGCCGCTGGGGAACATAGTCACCGTCTTCTAAACTAAAAAAAGGATGTACGTTTTGTTCCGTATTTAGTGTGTATCCGTGGTGGGACGTGAGAACTATCCCGGTATTCACATAGCCGAATATGGAAAACTGCCTAAAAACCACATCTGGGCTCTTCGACTCACCAGCCCTCGTCGTTAATCAGCGATGTGGATGTGATCCGGTACCTGCTCGTCTGCCCGTGTATCGAAAGCGGGTCCGCTAGCGCTCTCATATACACAGGTGGGTACATCGAAATCAAAATTCGTTGTTAACAAATTTCTCTTTTCCGGAAGTGTTCTCCTTACTAATTCCAGTCCATATTGTATGTTCTCTCGAATTATGACAAAATCAGTTAATTTAATGCTCTAATACCGAAACTCGTCTAATAATTTTGCGCCTTATTCCCTAATGTGATTCCCTTAGTACGCCTGATGTAACTGTAATACTTCGCGTTACTGTAGTTTTACTTTTATAACCTCTTTCTAGAGACTATACTTTCGTTCAACTGCTCTTCCACTGACAGAATTACCATATCATCCTTGGGCTTTTATTTATTTTTTAAATTAAATATTGTTATCATTGGCCTTTAATTTTTTTGTAATTAAGTATCGTAATGTCGATACCAAACAAAAACAAAATTTTCAGGAAACATTTTATTGAATTACTTCAACAGTGTGCACTGCTGAAATGTGTCTAAATTATATTTCAAAAATAAACTCCACATACTTTATACTGTGACGGAAAACATTTCTATCAGCTTTCATTCATAAACAAAAGAGATATAAAAAATCATGAATTTTCGCAAAACTGAGCATCTACAGATTAATTATTTTACAGCAGTAATGTTCTAGTTATTTGATCCTATTGGATAGATAATAATTCAATAAATTGATTCATTATCCTACTGAACATTATTTTCATAGACATGTTCATCGCAACACTCTAAGGCCTTCCCATAGAACTCTATGGCTTTTTTGATGATGTATCCAAAAAGACATTAGTTTCATTATATCGCCAAGAAGTCGAAAAATTTGATTGGCATCTTTGCTACAGCTAACTCATCATTGATCGAGGAGGAAGCAAATGTTGTCTCGATTTTGCAGATGGAACTACCTTTTTTTTCCTTTTTTTATAAATAATAACTCGGGCTTCACATATTTTGAATGGTAGTTTCGCTTTGATTAATCTCTTACTAGTGATCTTGATATCACACACACGCCAGTCTTCACCCAGATCCTTACGGGCACCATGGTGGCTGAGAACCGTCAGATAATGTGATGGTAAGGTTACGTTATCACCTTTTCTCAACTCCTTTTCAATGCTACCAAATATCCTATTAAAAGGTATGCAACTGTGGCTCCTGACGCGGTACTACTGAGCTACTTTGCTCAAAACTAATCACAACCAGTAGGTGTTCAAATTTGGCAAAACTCATTTTTTGTTGATGTCAAGTTTAGAATAATTTCGCAGTTTTTGTGCAAGATTAAACAAGCAAATAGTAAGATTTCGAAAATTCCGTGTACTGCAATGGATTTGTCTTAGAAGTACGCGAATACGTATACAACTCATTTTTGCAAATTTTGTAGTTGTTGAGTTTTATGAAAACGGTAATCAATTTCTCCTCGTTTCCTTCACAGTTTTCTCAATGCTTACATGAAATAGCGTCGGGAATATTTCACAACCCCGTCTCCTTCACTTTTCGTCTATCGCTTCTGTTCCATATCCTTCGAGTCTTACGACTGCAGTCTGGTTTCTCTGTTCCCCGTATATCATCCCTGTTACCTTCAGAATTTCAAAGACCGTATTTCGGACAATCCTCTCAAAAGCTTTCTCTAAATTTACAGATACTATAAACGTAGATTTGCCTTCCGTGAACGTAGCTCCTATAGTAAGTCTAAGTGTCGGCATTGCTTTTCGTTTCTCCCTCGAGGTCGGCCTTCACCAGTTTTGCCATTCTTCCGTAAATAATTCGTGTCAGTATTTTGCAACCATGACGGATTGCAGTGAGAGTTGGATAATATTCGCACCTGCCAGCAACTGCCTTCTTGGAGTTGTCTACCTTCTCACCTTTACACCCCGTCGTCTCAGACGTACCGCTTCCCAGAGCAGTTGTTGCTGCTACAGATTCGTCACGTACCTGCAGCGGCGTACAGCGTGGGCAGCCAGTCGGTGACGTGCATCAGCTGGTTGGACACTCTGGGCGTGTTCTGCAGCAGCGGACTCCACACGGCGGCCGCGCCTCTCACACCGCCTTCCCACAGGCTGGCCTTCATCTGCAACACAAGCCACGCCTCACTCTGGACATCCTGACGATACACAAGATTTGGTAAGCAGGACATACGCAGCTGAGAGGAATGATGATTAATGCAGAGAGATCCGCTTCAGTTGTACTAACTTTCATTCAAAACACGAGCGGTTTCTAGATTTTAAAATCCCTTCTTCAGGGTATGACATTATTGTATTTTGTAACAAGTAACATGCTGTCGGGCCAGTCAGTGCAAGAACTCCAGTCATTGCCTGTTGGCGCGCTTCCAGACCTCCGGAGTGGCCCTCCGCACTGGGTCGAACTTGTTCATTCCCGTGAACTACTTCATTCATTTCACTCTTTGCCGTGAAGCGTTCAAATGAATTAGTTCATTCATGAAGTACGGAAGCATGGCCAAGTTGCCCAGTTCGCCGCTCAGCCACGGCTACGCTCTCTTACAGCTTCTGAGTTAACTTAAGTAGAGCATGGCTGAAGGGGACAAAGGAAAGATAAACAGAGAAGCCTGTCACATATAAAGGAGGTATTATATTTAATCTTGCTCAATATTTTCTCATGAAGCGCCCAAAAAAGTCTTTATCTGCCAAATGAAATCATATTTGTTTTATTCGTGGACTGAAAACTAGGGCTGCCAACGAAATGCAGTCCTATTTTATGTTCCTTTTCAAATTTAATCCAAAATAGAATGAATATGTTTACCACTGTCACAAAGTCTATATACCTACGTTAAGTAATTATTCAGAAGTTTTCCTGTAGATTATATTTTTGTTGAGAATAATAACCCTCCAAATTCAAAACGTAAACTTTCACCTGTAGTCAATGGTACGATTTCAGGTAAAAGCCCTATTTATTTTATTCGGAAAGCAGTTTTTGTGTCTGTTCACTCCTATACGATGGCTAGCAACTCGCGATAGCGTAAAAGTAGTGACATTTGGGGTTTCTTCGCCGATTTAGTTGATGGGAAAACAAAGTGGAACTGTTGTTCTAAGTATATTTCGCATAAAGGAGGAAATACATTTAATCTAGCGCGTCGTGTTCGAGTGCTGCATCCAACAGTGTCATTGTCAGTCAGGCGCTTAACGTCCCCTGCTCCTGCATCTTCCGATATTTCTTGGACAAATAACCCAGACAATCCGGAACCAACATCAGCAACTGCCAGAAGCGAATAGCAGTCGGTGCCAGAAAATAACACTATCACTTCATTATCAGACAGCAGACATCAATATCACGGAACATTACCTATGTATCTTCCGAAATCTCTTTCGAACAAAAGAAATCAGGAGATAGATTTCGCACTTCTGGAGATTGTTCAAAAGGATTATTTGCCCTTCAAGATAGTGGAAAGCAAACATTTCCAAAGTTTTGTAGACAAACTGAATGGTGCTTACAGAATGCCAGCTCGGAAGACCATTTCCAATACACTACTACAACAACAGTACGCTGTGATGAAAGAAATTGTGTGAGTCAAAATCAATTCTGTGGAAGCGGTTGTGCTGACAATGGATGGGTGGACCTCAACCACAAATGAGAGTTATTTGTCGGCGACAGCACACTACGTTGAAGGCCTGGAGCTGGCGTCTTCCCTCCTAGAGTGCTTTAAATACGACGACGGGCACACGTCAGAAAAACTCTCCGAAGAACTGCGACGTGTCACAAGGGAATGGGGCATTCAAGAAAAAGTCGTCTGTGTTGTTAGCGACAATGCTGCTAATATTGTGGCAGCTGTAAGACTCACAGCCTGGAAACACATCCCCTGCTTTGCACACACACTCAATTTAATTGTTAAGAATGGGCTTCCACACATTCAACCCATTCTGAATAAAGTAAAAAAAAAATGTTGAATTTTTTAAAAGAAAGTCGCATGCCTGCACGAAACTAAAAAAGATGCAGGAACAGTTAAAATAGCCAGTTCTGACACTAAAACAGGACAGTTACAAGATGGAATTCAGCCTATGATATGCTTCGAAGGATAATCGAGGTTAAGAATTCCTTAATGACGGTTATCACTCTGAATTATCCGGATCTTCCAAATGTGACTGCCGAGGACATTGCAAGTGTAACACAAAACTGCGACCTGCTGAAAGTTTTAAAGGCTTCATCGAGGAAATATAAAGTGAAAATGTTCTCACTGCTTCTAAAGTTATACTCCTTAGTCGCTCGTTGAAATAATCGTATTGCAGGTTTGTCAATAACACTGAAATTCATGTAGACGTGCAACAGATGGCCGAAAAGTGAGCTGAAGACCTATAACGACGATTTCGAAATATAGAGGAAAATTCCATTTTCGCAGAAGCAACTTCATTGAATCTCCGGTTCAAATTACATGGTTTTTCTGATAAATACTCTGCTGAGATGGTAAACTTCAACCTAACCAGGCACTGTGAGAAATTTTTGACGAACACATCCACTGCTACTGCAACAATCTCAGCAATCTCAGTTCCAACCACTTAATCTACTTCTAGTCTCTGGCTCGAATTTGATGAAGTTTTTTCCGGGCTGCAGAGTAATCCACACCCGAGAGCTGCTGCAATAGTGAAAGTGAACAAATATTTTCAACAGCCCCTGCTACAGAGACAAGGCAATCCACTTCAGTGGTGGTCTGAACGGCTGTCAGTATACACCTCGCTCTGTGAACTTGCAAAAATGCGACTATTGTTGCAGCCTCTACGAGTGTTCTCGAAGGCAGGACACCTTACAATTGACAGAAAAAATATCCTGACACGAAAGAAGTGGAACAAATCATGTTTTTAAACGGAAATCTCTGAAGATTCGCCAAATCCGTTTATGTTTATTCATAAATATATATGTATTTTTTTAATTTAATTAGGACAACCCTCAGATTGACATTTAGTGTAATTATTTCAATCATGTGTAAGAGATAAACATTCCTACATAAACGGTTATCTTCCAAGAGTGGATCCCACGCATGCATCAGTTCCATACTGACAATGTAAGCATTTTATTTTCATGTTGGTTGTGCATGTTCACACAGGCAGCCTCCTTGCTTGTATCTTTAATATTCATTTGTCTGCAAGCGCTGCCAACGGTAGGCTACCCGTAGACTAGAAGTATAACTGCACAAATAGTCACGGGTAATGATGTCAGCACTGCAGGAAGCAGTTGACGCTGCCTTCCCTTCGCCCCTCACCTCCCCAACTCCTCCTAAACCTATCGTTCCCCATAAACATCGCGCGATTCGTTGACAGGCTGTAGAGGGAGGACTGAAGTTAAGGGAGAATGAGTGACGCAGCGCCGATGTAGAGGGACAGGGGAAGAACGTGTGGAGTGTTCTATCTGTGAATAGTTTGAAGTACCAGTTCATTGAAATAGAGAGGTTGGTTCATACTTCACGGGAGTGAAGCGTTCATTTGAACGACTCATTCACGAGCTCCCCATCTCTACTTGCGTTTTATTGTTGGTCTGACCTACGGAGGACCGAGGGAAGTAACTACTGTCTTCTTTCTTTTCTCCTTTCTTCCATTCTAATAGTTCTTTGTTCTTTTCCTGTTTTGTACGTTCGTCTGTCCATATTGCGCCAATCTTTCTCTTTGTTTCACTCTGGAAGTCCATGAATCTCTTTACTTTTTTTCTGAACTTTTCACTGTTTCCTATTTTTTCTTTCGTTATTTTTTTCTTCTCTCAAGTCTCTTTAAACTTATTTCATCCACGTCTTTGATGTTTTGCTTCCCTGTCAAAATGTTGAAAATTCTTTTTGTTGTTATTTTCTCCTCTAGCCTCTTTAGTAGTCCATAGAATACAACCCCTCTCTTCCTCAGCGTATAAAGTATCCATTCTTTTCTTTCACACACTTTTCAGTTACTTCTTGATTTCCATTTCCTATCATTACATTTCGGTCCCAAGACTTTCCTCCTTTCCTGTTTGACTGTATTTTACTAAAGGCATTCTGAAGAGTCAAAGGTTTCTGGTCTAATAGGAGTAATATAGTAGCGGAGTTTTACGTTTCTGGATAAGTATTTCATGATACACAATTTTTTCTTAATCGAAATGTTACTTCCCTTTTCCATTTCTTTGCTAATTTAGGCTTCTTTGCCCAAAGAATTCAGCGGTATTATTTCAGCTAGATATGTAAATTTCGTAGCCTTACGTAATCAATTGTCTCTTATTTCGGTACCTCTTTCGTGTGTTACATGTTCTGTTTTTTTCTAAAGCTGTACGTAGGCCTACTTTTGAATCTGTTCTTGTAGGAGATTAGTCTGCATTGTACCGTTTTATACAGATTAGCTAAGATGCCAAGATCGTCTGAAAAAGTCAAACAATCTGTTCTGTGATTATCCTATCTTCTCCCTATTACGATTTTTCGGTGAAAACTCTGATTTTCTATCAGTTTCTTATAAAAGTTCAGATGGCATCCGTGTGTGGTGGCACCGTAATATCCTTCCTTTTCATTTTGAAGCATAAATAAATTTGGAGTGTAATGGAGTAGTTAACGAACAGAAAGATAATTATCTCGTCACATGCCTCTGGAACCCTATGTAGTGCGGAAATGACAACAAGATTTTAGGAGAGGCGGACCCGCCAATATAAAAGCAGGCAGGGAGTATACAACTGTCTGTAGACAAGCAGCAGCAGAAAGAGTGGTTAGAAGATCACAGTAACTTCGAAAGTGGATTAGTCATAGGATGTCACCTAAATGACAGATGCATTGTAATCCCTCTAAAGCTGCCCAAGTAGACTGTAGGCGATGCGAGTGTGAAGTGGAAACGCCTAGGGACCACCACAGCTAAAACAAGGCCTGGCAGACATCATGTACTGAAGGACAAGAACCGTTAAGGATTGCTGAGGATGCTTGTAAACAGCTGCACGGAATCAGTGGAAGGAATCACTCATTAATTCCGAAGTGCTACCGACTCTCTAACTACCACAATGGCTGTCCATAGGGAGTTAAAAATATTGGGGTACAACAACCGAGCGGCCACTCCCTAAGAAACAAATTTCTGTAGTCAGTGCAGAGCAACGTTAGAGGTGGCGTAAAGAGCCACATCACTGGGCACTGTACGACTGGAAACGAGTGACCTGGAGTGGCGAATCACGCTGCCCTCTGTAGCAATCCCATGAAAGCATTTGGGATTGGATATTGACTGGGAACGTTACCTACCATTTTGCGTTGTGTACAGAGGACATGGAGTTCCTGTACGGGTATGTTTTTCCGTGGTTAGCTTGTGGTCCCTTTTCCGCACTTAAGAAACTGCTAAATGCGGAAGAATATGAACTCATTTAACAGCATTCTGTATTGCGTAATGGAGGAACAGTTTGAAGACAATGATGGTTGCTATTAGCATGACAATCCAATCTGTTATAGACCAGCGTGTACCAGGCAATGATTTCTGGACAGTAAGATTGGTTCAAATGGCTCTAAGTACTTACTATTGGACTTAACATGTGAGGTCATCAGTCCCCCTTACTTAGAACTATTTAAACCTAACTAAGGACATCACACACACCCATGCCCGAGGCAGGATTTGAATCTGCGACCGAAGCAGCAGCGCGGTTCCGGACTGAAGAGCCTAGAACCGCTCGGTCACAACGGACAGTAAAATTCCTGACACGGATTATGCTGCTCTGACTCCCGAACTGAGCGCAGTGGATAACTTTCTGGGTGAGCTAGGACGTCCACTGTTCTCCATAGGCCGACCGGAGTGGCCGAGCGGTTCTAGGCGCTTTAGTCTGGAACCGCGTGACCGCTACGGTCACAGGTTCGAATAATGCCTCGGGCATGGGTGTGTGTGATGTCCTTAGGTTTAAGTAGTTCTGTTCTAGGGGACTGATGACCTTAGAAGTTAAGTCCCATAGAGCTCGGAGCCATTTGTTCCTTTTAACTCGGCGTCCAAAGTCACTACCTTCTCTGGTTCCCGTTCTTAACAAAGAATGAAACTTCCAGAAAGATTAAAACTGTGTGTCGGACCGAGACTCGAACTCGGGACTCTTAAGAAAGAATGTTCTGCCATTCCCCAAAAGACATTCAGACAACTTACTGCATGTATCCAAAACAGAGTTCAGGCAGTCCTGGAAGTGAAGAATGACCGCCGACAAGTGACTGGATACTTTGAGTCACATTGTGTGTTTAAGGTATTTGTCTTTCATTACGTGCAGACGTCAAACGTACTGGTAACTTCAGCGGTAGTACGATGTGTGGTTGTTCCGTTATCGTTAAAGGCCCTAAAGAAGGGACGCCACTACCCAGTTAATAAAAAAAATTCTTTCATTAGTAAAAGCTAGCAGCCCATTCTTACGAGTACGTGATGCAGAGCATAGCAGCCACCTTCCGCCATGGAAATGAGCTTATTGAAATACGTGTAAATTTGTGATGCTTTCATCATGACCATGCTACATGGGACGCGTAAATAAATAAACTATACAAACTAAACTACACCGTCTAATCAAATGTGACCAGCTGAATAACCAACTTTTGCAGGCCGGACTGCTGCGAGGCATGCAGGAGAAGAGTCTCTGAAATTCTTGGAAGTGCCGACAGGGATGCCAACCCTACTGCGTGGCCAGCCGCACTACGATTCTCGGTTGAGGACCCACGGCGCGAACAGCCTGATCGAGGTGGTCCCACAGATTCTTCGTTATGCCCTTCCAACCACGCACGTACACTGCGAGATGTGTGACATGTTCCTTTGTCTTGCTGGTAGATGCCAACCTACCGAGGAAAAACAAACGGCGAGAAGGAGTGGACATGGCCCCAAGGATAGATGGGTACCTGTCTGTATCCATTGCGCCTTCCAGAATGACGAGATCACCCAGAGAAAACATTTTCCATACCATATTGTTCCAGTCTCCGGTCTGGATCCTAACGACGATTAAGCAGGGTGTTTCCTTTTAGATGTTGGACTCCGTACTCCCAATGGCTATCGTTGCAATTGGGCATAACACGGAGTCATCAGAAAAGGCCATCTGTCACCATTCATTGTAAATTCGGTGGCGGTATTGGGGTGAAAATTCCAACCTTTGTCGCCGATTAACAGTAGTCAGCATTGGCACAACAACAAGGCTGTTGATGCCGTAGTCAATAAGCACTAACGTTCTCTGTCCGTCCCCGGTAGCTGAGTGGTTGCCGGCATGGTAGCTCAGCGTGTTCGGTCAGAGGGCTGCGTGCTCTCTGTAATAAAAAAAAAAAAAACTGACTCAAGGAATTAACGATCAACTTGAACGGATGTCTTGTGACGTCAGCCCAGAGAAAACGCAACGAACGATATCTAACAAAAATGAGGGGAAAAAAGTGGTCAGGGCGACGGAATATCAATCCTAAGGGCCCGAGTTCGAAGTGGCGTCAAATCGAAAGACTTGCACCCGGCGAACGTTCTATCCGAAGGGAGACCCTAGTCACACGACATTTACATTTTTAGCAACGTTCCCTGAATGGTGGTTGCATAGACAATTTTGGCAGCCCATTCGTTCATTTCTGAGGTCAGTTGCTCAACAGTTGCATGTATATTCGCCTGTACACCTCTCCAAAGCCTTTCTTTCACCCATATCATCTATAGCCTGTGCTCATCACACTTGCCTCGGCGCAGGTTTTGGATAGCATCATTTCGCCACGAACGATATACTTTAATTAAGGCGGCACATGAACTGTTTACAAAACTAGCCGTTTCCGAAATCCTTCCAAACTTGGTCAGTTGAACGTCAGCTAAATCGCTCTGTTTCGGCATTACGATAAACGCGGCACGGTTTTCAGCGTACCCCCGACATACTTGCTTTATATACCCTGTGTGCTACTACTGCCAACTGCGGTTTGTGAAGAGTTACAGCACTTTGACGACTAACACACGCGGTTGTCACATCAGTGTGACTCTACCTTGTGTATGCACCGCCACCGTACCTTGGGAATCCACAACTTTCAGTGTGCGACTGCTCCCAAAATTCCCTAATTGGAGCGCCAAGCTGCATAGTAGAACACACAAAGTGAACCACTTGCGGATGAAAGATATGCAGTAACTGATAGAGAAATTGAAACTAAAGCAGCACATGCATCAGTAGACAGGATTGTAGAGTAATATTTCACAGCCAGATGCTCAGGACGAAGGGCTCAAATTCAGCTACATCTGCAAACGGCGACACTTTCCTGAAAGCCGGAGAAGTGTAACAATACGATTTAACTAAAGGGTTTTTTAGCTCTGAAAGCATTGTCCCGTTTAAAGACTGGCTGTTAAGTGGCGGACTGCTCCGAACACCACGGATCTGAGGTTTGTTCTTGGCCTGATGCTTTCTTGACAACTCTGGAATGCAGAAAGGCACCTGAAGGAACTCTCTGCGGTTTTCAACAGAAAATGATAAGTTTGAGACCGTTTACGAAGACTGACAGGATTGCTCAGCCACTGTCGACAAATGATTGTTTGGGACTGCATATTCATCCCACCAGTGACAAAGACGCACTGCCGGAGAATGAACACAACTGCCGACCAGCGGTGACCTCAGGATGAAAGAGGACACAGTGGCATCTATCCGTCAGATGGATCAGTTATTGAGTCGCCGAGTTGGTTGAATCGACCAATTGGAGAATTCAGAAATCTTTCGAAGATCAATTAGAGTTGGAGCATTCATAAATCTTTAGATCACTTAGAGTTCAACCTGTGGAGCCTTACTTGAGATTTTAAGCTAATTTTTAGGTGAATTGAGAGTCACACGTCCTTTCAGGAGATTCGTGTGTGTCATGATTTCCATGATGTTTTGTATGACGTTTTCTGACTTTACCTTCTGGAGGCATGTCAAGTTATTGTCAAAACAGTTATCAGACTTTGAGTGGAATGCCTATTTTCTTTCCCTTGTATAGTATCATTTTGTGGTAGCCTCGTTTCACAGTGAGTGTCGGGTTGTCTTTCATACGGCCTGATGATGGTCTGTCCTATGGCCTGATGCCTGAAGCCTTAAGCCTCCGTCTGTGTTTCCCACAGATTTCAAATATAACATTCTCAACGACTCTGCGAGCATATAACGGCACAGACTATTTGCCTTGGACGTGGTCCATAGCAGCATGTCGACCTCCATTTTACCTGGAGAAGAATTATGTGGGATTAATGGAAGGAAGAATATGCTTCTCAGGGCAGCCCCACAAGAAATCATGAGACAGAAAGATGAAGGTGCTGACAGTCAACTAATAGCCACTCAACACCAAACATGATTCTGTGGAAAATCGACACGCCATCGCAACATCAAAACAGCCACATACGCACGAGCGTAGTACTGAATCTGTTAAGTGATGACGTAAAGTGGCTTATTCCGTCCCTCTCCTTCCTCTAACACGCCCAGTTGTGAATGGTAATGATAAAAAACATACATGTTTTCTTGCTTTGTCATATGCAATTGAATTCCTCAAATTATTACATTTTAATACCCAGTATGGGGCGATCTCATCTGCATACCACATCCTGAATTTACAATTTTGACTGAAATTCTGTATTAAGGTGAAAAATGACAGCAAAGATAGTGGGTTTCCAAGTGTCGATATTAATGTCAGGACATGTAACCATTAGCTGGGGCCGCAGCGTGAGAACTCGTTACTGGCGTAAAAATTACATAAAAGATTATGAAGTAATTCTGATTACAAAAAGACCGATGGTGTAAGTAATCCTAAAGGAAGATCACGGGAAGTAATGATATTCATATGGGCCTGAATACATGTAGAACTAGCAATTGGCGGCTAAACGAGTTAAGAGTGCAGTACATGACACTGGTTACAAAACCGTAGTTTCACCAATTGTAACTCCAGTGTCACTTGATAATTAGCAGACGGAATAAAGGCGGCAAAGGAAGATACTGCGCCCAACAAACAAACTAATTTTAGAACGTAATCCCACGTGCTTGTCATAAAAAGGCTAAAATAAGTCTTTAGTGGTCACAACTTCATACCGGGAGAAAAAAACGTACACAATCGTCTTAAATGAAAGGCGGTATGATGGCCTTTAGCAATGATGACAGTGAGTAATGATGACAGTGAGTAATGATGACAGAAGTGCTAGCTCCTTACTCCAGTGGTGACAGAGCTAACCAGCTAACACGCTCGTGGACGGACCAGCCACCCTCAGCGTCTACCAGTAGAGTGCGCTGACTGACGCAGTTTTTAATGATGACAGAAGTGCTAGCTCCTTACTCCAGTGGTGACAGAGCTAACCAGCTAACACGCTCGTGGACGGACCGGCCACCCTCAGCGTCTACCAGTAGAGTGCGCTGACTGACGCAGTTTTTACGAGAAATCATCAACAATATGAAGCGTCACATTTTTGGCTTACGGACTAGGTGCCTCCAGTAAGGTCCCAAAGTCACCGGTTCTTAACAGAGGTCGATTGTGAGGGTAGCAATGATGTGTTTAATATCTACAAATCGATAATTCAATGCAACTTCTAGAGAGTGATGATAGCTTGAGAAAGCACTGCCCCCATTCAACGTAGATCGCTTTCAGATACTTCTACACAATAATGAACAGAAAAACAGAAACAGTGGAGGCCGAGCCGTTTCTGGTGAACGGCTGTAGGGCCGCTGGGCGGCATTCAGTAACTGCCCTAGCTGACGCAGCCTCTACAGATGGATGATTCGATAGATATGAGGTTGCGGCACCAGTGGCACTTGGCTTGTACTCCGTCTGCTGCTCTCTGCACTGGGGGTAAAGAAGTGCGCAGCTGCGCTTGCTCGTCTGCTAGTAGCAACCAAGAAGTGTGTATTCTGCCATGCACAAATAGCTGCAATGCAGCGCACAAACATGGTTCATTGTGATCGCCCATCTCAATCTTCAATAACGAACATTTGCAGCCCAGATGTGCAGGAAGAGAGTCAATGACTTTCTGGATAGTACCTACAGGGATAGGAAACAATGCTGTGGCCAACTGCTCTAGGTTGAGAGACTGCAGGGCACTCAGCCCTGATTCGGTGTTATGCTGCTTCATGTTCTTAGGGAAAATGATCTTTATCTCTCTATTTTGACTTCATACATCGTGATGATGGTGGGCAGTAGTTAGTGCTCTTACTTGTGTGCCCTAGGGAAGGAATAACAGTAAGCTTTACCTGAATTCAAAGTAAAAGTGCATGGCGATGGTGGGCTGAGGGAAGCCCTTTCTTCCCACAGATCCTGGGGGAGACATGTCTGGATGGACGAGTTCCACGGTCTCAAAGTGCAGGCACTTTGGTTGGCGCTGGGTGGGAGGCAGCCACGTCCAGGTAGACTGACTAGGGCTGAGAAGTCGCCACTGCAATGGCCAGCGCATTGTAGACCGGCGATGAAGCAGAGGATGGGGCCCTTGTTAGGCAGGAAGCCGACAAAACCACTGTCAGTGTTCTGTGAATTTCCGTGGGACAGGGCCATCGGCGTACAGACGTCCAGACCCTGTCACAAAACATATTTGTGAAAGCATGAGGCTTTTAGCGAGTTTATGGCCGTTCTTTGGAAACTTTGAAATGGACGCAACAGGAGAGATAACACGCTTTTATGGAGGGATGTAGTTCCATCCTGAGCCGCGCGGGATTAGCCGAGCGGTCTAAGGCGCTGCAGTCATTGACTGTGCGGCTGGTCCCGCCGGAGGTTCGAGTCCTCTCTCGGGCATGGGCGTGTGTGTTTCTCCTTAGGATAATTTAGGTTATCTCGTGTGTAAACTTAGGGACTGATGACCTTAGCAGTTAAGTCCCATACGATTTCACACACATTTGAACAGTTCCATCCTGGTCATGTTGTTAACAAAAGACACAGCAAACGCATGGGAAAGAGGCCGCAAAGCTGAATCTTTTTTCCTGTTCTCCCAATTAACTTTAAAGTCTCTGATTGGTCAAATCGGTATATGCAGCGCAACAGCCACACTCCAAGCTTCGAATGCTGGGCACCAGCTCATGATAGGCTTGTGCTAAAGTGGGGGAAGTCTAAGATGCAAATGTGCTTTGCTACCAAGCTGAGGAGCAAGCGGTCAGAGAGAGATGGTTCAAATGGCTCTGAGCACTATGGGACTCATCTTCCGAGGTCATTAGTCCCCTAGAACTTAGAACTAGTTAAACCTAACTAACCTAAGGACATCACACACATCCATGCCCGAGGCAGGATTCGAACCTGCGGCCGTAGCGGTCTCGCGGTTCCAGACTGCAGCGCCTAGAACCGCACAGCCACTCAGAAAGAGAAGAGAGGTCGCTCTTGCAATGGCGCTTCACTAGTAAAGAACGGGAGGTCTCTGCCTAAACAGTGAGACTTGTGTCCTTTGCTAGGGTACTACTCAGAACCTGTGCCAGTCACCTTATGAACCGTCAGAGGTACTGCTGCTAGCATCATGCACACAACGAGTGATGCGTGGGTGTATTTATTTGTCCTGAGTCAGCTGTCTAAACATTTCAAACATTCTGTCATGCATAGTCATGGCACGGAGTCAAATTGGTTTGGCAGACCAGCAAACGGGTCCACCTGTACACTGGAATCTACTAGGGTTCCAGAGGCTCATAGCAAAGTACCTGCATTCTCAATTAAGTGAACGTAAGACCGCGTACTTGCATTTTCCGGGCGCTCGCCATTAACAACAGATTGTGGCCGTCAATGACTTCAGTCGCCGAACGCAGGAGGGTAAGGTATTTTCTGCTACGGCGTAGGGCTACAATGTATGCTTCTCAGCACCCTGTTCTTTTGAACCACTTTTTTCTTTTGGAACAATAGAATATAGAAACTTGATGGTGGTGTAGTTTTGTGCCATAACCCGGATGAAGTCAGATAAAGCGATTAGTGTTCCGGTTAGTGTCATGTGTCGATCCCCAGCTGATCACCTTGTCCACCATACACCATATGTCATTTAAAGAGTTTGTCAAATAAAAGTGTTTGTGTGACGTTACTTTAGTCATTTTTGTTGTTTTGTGATGTTAAGGATGAGTACATCTATTGTCATTTAGATCACAACTTCTCCCTGAGTTCTGATTAACAGTACCTTGGCATTATATTATTAAAGTCTAGATTTGAAACGTAAGTAGAAGGATTTCAACTGGCGCCCCCCGCCAGGATCTCTTATTTTATTAACGTTGTCTTTCAAGGTTTCTCCACTGAAGGTCTATGGCGTGAACAGTCCGATTGAGGTGGTCTCACGGATTATTGACTGGGTTTAAATCCGGGTAGTTTGTTGGACACGGGAATACAGCAAACTCATCCTGGCATTCTTAGAACCTAGTATGTACACAGCGAGCTCTGTGCCACATTGCATTGTCCTGCTGGTAGGTGGCACCGTGCCGAGGAGAAAGCAGACAGTATGAATTAGTGAACATGGTGCCCACGGACAGACTGCATACGCGCCTTCAACAGTCACGAGATCACCCAAGTAATACCACAAAAACATTCCCCAGACCGTAAAGCTCTCTCCTACGGCCTCGGCCCTTCCGAAAATTTTTGCAGGACAGTAAATGCCAATTGCCATCTGTCCGATAGCGTGCAAAACGTGACTCACGTTACAAATCCATCTGTCTCCTTTAGTGGTCATCCAGTTGCGGTACTGGAATGCAAATTCCATCCTTCGTCGCTCATGAACAATAGACATCATAGGTACATGAACCTGGAGCCTGGTACGGAGGCCCATACACTGTAACGTTCCCTGAACGGTCGTTCAAGACGCGCTGTTGATAGCCCCTGAGTCCATCTGCGTTGTTAGTGGCTCTGAAGTTGTTCGTCTATTCGCCCCCGCACATCTCCCCAGCCGTCGATCACCCATGTCATCTATGGCCCGTGGTGCACCACAGTTGCTCAGTGCCTATTTTGGATGGTGGCATTTTATACTTTATCCATGGGGACACACGAACAGTTTACAAATTTAGCTGTTTCGGAAACGCTTCCGCCCTTGGTCTGAAAGTCCATGATCATGCCCTAACGGAGGACAGATAAATCACTGCATTTCCACATCACAACAACGACTTCTATCTTCTTTAAAGACGTTTTGGTACGGTAATACAATAACCGTAGAGTTTAAACGCTTGCGCAGCAACTTCTATTTATTGTTATAATAAGTTGTAGATAATAACTGTTATTTTAATATTGTAAGGCAGAAGTTGGAAACCCACAACATCCACTTAAAGAAACCGTGTTACTTCCGTATCACAGGCGGTGTAATTCAATCGATCTGATTGAAGAAAGGTATACATATTCTATAATTATTTGTAGATTTACTATAGATGCACTGAACATAAATATAAATAAAACAATGAACTTTAGTAATAAAGACGAAAGAAAAGCCACGTAGAGAATAAAACAGGGTTTTCCCACCTAGGAATTAGGATTACTCGAACTCAACGCAGCGAAAAGTATCTCAAAAACTGAATTTTCGCTGACATCTTACGGTTTCTTGCACAAGGGCTTCGAGTGAAGCGATCTAGTTGGTGTCATACATTGGTCGAACGTGGAAAAATGGAAGAATAAGTTTCCCAATCCTACGCCTGAAACAAACCATAAGTGACAGTAACATGAACGTACTTGCACAGCTAGCAAAGTGGAAGAATCTGTATCGTGTTGCGAATGATGAAAATTAAGATGACATTAATAAAGAAAGGGAGAAGGGCTCGGCAAAGTACACGAGAAAGGTATTTTTGAAAGCTAACACCAGCACAACGGACATCTTAGCAGGACAGAGCCAATGCTTTCAATAAGAGTACATTTGTCACCGAAGAAATGATAACAAGTTGTCATAAATCTTGTACTTTCCCAGCGTATACTTACGAAGTACTCTTTAATTGTCTGGTTTTGTATTCTGTGCTAATTTAACTTGTCAAATATATTTCACAGTTCTGTTCCACCTGTGAGAAGAGGAAATCTTATCAACAGGACATTGAGATTACATATCTTTAATTAGATTTTCGTTGTTCACTTTCTTGTAATCGCTCAAATTACACAAAAATTTGGTTGTGCAACACCAGTTGGACTTACCCCTCTGAACGGGTAGTTGGATCCCCAGTTCATAGTAGTCGCACCTCCGTTGTCGGAAATAAAGACAATTATGGAGTTGTCGAGCATTTGCCGCTGCTCCAGGGCTGCCACCACTCGCCCCACTGATTCGTCCATCTTCCATATCACAGCTGCGGACAAACAGGTTTTATGTTTGCTACCGTTGACGACCTGCTACATCATATCTCCAGCTCGTATCTTGTAGAAATTAACAATATGATGCGCACCACGCTAGCCCGTAAAAATACTGTCTCCTGTAGTACATACCCTCTCGGCCGTCGTCGGATGTGAGGGCATGTAACTGTGGTTCAAAGGGGCGAAGTAAAAATCCATCTGTTGCAGCTGCTAATCATAGCAAACTTTGACTGACAGTAATAATTTGTACTCCACAGATATAAAAATAGATGTACCCAGTGCTTGATTTGCGACAGCGGCAAATGTACGCCGTACAGATACCTCTGATGAAAGAAAGAGTCGGTGTAGCAGAATCACTTTTTGTTTTAGAAATAATGCACTGGATGTACCTATATGTATGTGTGTATGTACCTGTGTGTGTGTGTGTGTGTGTGTGTGTGTGTGTGTGTGTGTGTGTGTGTGTACAAGGATGGAAAAAAATTGCAAGACCAAGAAGAAGTTGTGCGACACAAATGTTGCTTGGTAGGGTAGTTTATACATCTAAAAGCTGATGTCTGTTTACATTTAGCACCAGTCGCATGAAGTTGGCGCTAGTAGAACCACTATTAAGAAACAATTCAGGTTTGCTTTAAATACATCTACATCGTTACTCTGAAATTCACACTTCAGTGCCTGGCAAAGGGATCGTCGAACTATTTTCATACTACTTCTCTGCCATTCCACTCTCGAATGGCGCGTGGGAAAAAGGAACACCTAAATCTTTCTGTTCGAGCTCTGATTTCTCTTATTTTATTAAGATGATCCCTACGTGGGTGGATATCAACAAAATATTTATCCATTCGGAGGAGAGAGGTGGTGATCGAAATTTCGTAAATAGATCTCGCCGCAAAGAAAACCGCCTTTGTTTCAGTGACTGCCACCCCAACCCGCGTATCATATCAGTGACACTCTCACCCCTATTGCGTAATAACACGAAACTAGCTGCCCTTCTTTGCACTTTTTCGATGTCCTCCCTCAGTCCTACCTGGTAAGGATCCCATAACGCGCAGCAATGTTCCAGCAGAGGACGAACAAGTGTAATGTAGGCTGTCTCTTCAGTGAGTTTGTCGCATCTTCTAAGTGTTCTACCAACAAAGCGCAGTATTTTTCCGCCTTCCCCACAATATTATCTATGTAGTCTATCCAGTTTAAGTTGCTCGTAATTGTAGTTCCTAGGTATTTAGTGGAATTGACAACCCTTAGATTTGTGTGATTTATCGTATACCCAAAATTTATCGGATTTCTTTTAGTACCCAAGTGGATGACCTCGCACTTCTCTTTGTTTAGTGCTAATTGCCACTTTTCGCACCACACATAAATTCTCTCTAGATCACTTTATAATTGGAATTGATCGTCTGATGATTTTACTAGACGGTAAATTAAAGCGTCATCTGCAAACAATCTAAGAGGGATGCTCAGATTATCACCTAGATCATTTATATAAATCAGGAACAGCAGAGGGCCTATGAAACTACCTTGAGGAACGCCAGGTATCACATCTGTTCTACTCGATGATTTACCGTCCATCACTACGAACTGTGACCTCTCTGAGAGGAAATCACGAATCCAGTGACACAACTGAGACGATACTCCATATGCAAAAATTTTTATTAATAGTCGCTTGTGAGTAACGGTATCAAAAGCCTTCTGGAAACCTAGGAATATGGAATCGATCTGAGATCCCTCGTCGACAGCACTCATTACTTCATGGGAATAAAGAGCTAGCTGTGTTGCACAAGAACGATATTTTCTGAATTCGTGACGGTTATGTAGCAATAAGTCATCCACAATGTTCGAGTGCAGTATATGCTCCATAATCCTACTGCAAATTGAGGTCAGTGATATGGGTCTGTAATTCAATGGGTTACTCCTATTTCCTTTCTTGAATACTGCTGTAACAGTCGTGAGAGTTAATTGTCTTTGAGATTGTACATGATGAGCTGATGTTAGCCAAGAATACCTTTAAGGCGACAACACGGCATTATCAACACCTCACTGAGTTTGAAAGAGAGCGTGAAATACGGCTACCAGAAGATGTATCTTCCTTCTGCGATGTTTCAGTAAAACTTGGCAGGAATTTTGCCACCGTACGTGACTGCTCGCAGCTGTGGTCACATGAAAGTACGGTCACGAGAATACTGGACTCCGGACGACCACGTGGCACTACCGAGAGAGAAGATCACCGTGTTCGGCATATGGCTCTGCCGCATCGTACCGCATCTGCATCTGAAATTTGAGCAGTAGTTGACACCACAGTGACACAACGAACTGGTACAAATCGGCCATTGCAAGAACAGCAGACGCCTTGTAGCGCACATTCCATTGACCTCAAAATACCGCCATCTGCGACTTCAGTGGTGTCAAGCGAGAGCTCTTTGGATGGTAGGCTGGAAGTCTGTTGAAATCTGGTTCTGCCACGATGCCTGTGCTGCCCAGGTATAGGTTAGAAGGAGACCAGCTTAGGGCCTACAGTTAACTTGTCTGCGTGCTGTATACACTGGTCCTATATGGCCTGGGGTGCGATTTCCTATGACGACATGAGTACTCTCGTGGGTTATCCCACGCACCCTAGTGGCAAACTGGTCGACAGTCAAGTGAGTCGACCTGTTGTGTTGCCGTTCATGTACAGAAGGTGTTTTCCAAAAGATTTCGCTCGTATTCATTCTGATGTTGTAACAACATGGTCTATAGTGTGATGACATGTCGCCTTGGTCTGCTCGGTCACCAGATCTGTCTACAATAATCGAGCGCATGTGGGATATCATCGGTTGACAATTCCAACGGCCTCCACAAACAGTATAAACTGTTCCTGTATTGACCGACCAAGTGTAACACGTATGGAACGCCATCCCACAAACTTACAACCGATACCTGCACAACACTATGCATGCACGTCTCTATGCTTGCACTCAACATTTTGGCGGTTACATCGGTTATTAATGCACCAGCATTTCACATTTTCAATGGCTTACCTCGCTCTTACATTAACCTGTGAACTTGCAATGTTAATCACATGGATATGTTACCTAGGCAAATCTACTCCCGAAATTCCATTGCTCTACATTAATTATTTTTTGGTGCTACGATTCTGTTTTCCGTCAGTGTATACAGAATTCTTCAGTTCCGGTTACAAACTAACCCTGCGTAATGTATTATATATTTTATAACAACGATCACATGTAAATATAGTACAAAAAATATAAACCTTGATAATGTGGTACCAAACATGTTGAAGAACATAGGCACATTCGTCAACTTAATGTCTGTCCATGTGATATAATAAAATACAAAATATAAACAAATGTGGTAAACAGTAGTGTACAAACACAGTCGACAATAATTCTGTAATAAAAATCTATTTAAAAGGAATCGTTACGGCGAAGATAGGGTTATCGTGACGTCGCTACTCATCCAGACAGTGGTTTTATCTGTTCTTTATTGGCACAATGTCATTAATTTTATTCTCATGATAGCCATCACGTAGCATCCTATGCAGACCAACGGCGGTAACGGAAATATAGTTCCTACTTTATAAAATTTCTGTAACATTCCACTACTGATATCGCATATCAGAGGTAACATTTTTGACGTTATTTTGACGAGATGTCTTTCAATTAAAGTATTAATGATAACAGGAACTCATGTGCATATCACTTAGTCATATCATGTACTGATGGACCTTCGTTGGGTCTCCCTGGCAACCTAAGAGTGAGCAGGACGCTTTTTCCACAGGTGGTCTCTTTGGCCCTAGTAAGACAAGTAGGTACCCATGGTTACTAGACTGGCATCCTTGTGTCATCTTTGGCCCTAGTAAGACGAGTAGGTAGCCATGGTTACTAAACTGGCGTCCTTGCCATCATCTTTGCGTTGATCGATAACAGCACATAGAGGGCCACACTGTTTAGGTAGCAGTAATTACATTTTCACACTATATTTTATAAGCTATAAGATTTTAACGTGTTTTATAAATCCTATAAATGGTAAAAATGACTTATAGTAACTACCACGTTACTTTCTTAAGGGGTAGAAATGCAACTTACGTGATTGGCTATCCATTACGTAATGCCGCAGACGGTGGGCGGGGCATCATGTGTTTAATTAGCGGCTGGTGTTCTTCAAGCTGCAGTATACCACCAAGAACAAACAAGAGCATAGATTTGTCTGCAGCGTTTTAGGGAAATCAAGGAAGACCTTAATCGTGGTGGGTGGAAGCGGGTTTCAAATGTCATCCTCCGGAAGCAAGTCCTTTGTGCTTACCACTGTGCCATCTCGCTCGATCGCGAGTTGACAACTAGGCACTGTGCAAGCTGGTGGTCGCTCCATAATGCTGTGGGCTGTATTTACACGGAAATAGTTATGTTCTGCTACTTGGAAACCATTTGTAGCCCTTTATACTCTTCATGTTCCCAAACAACGATAGAATTTTGATAGACAACAATACACCAAGTCACTGGGACGTCATTGTTTTCGACTGGTTTGTAGAACAGTCTGGACAGTTCGAGCGAATGATTTGGCCACCCAGATCGCCCGACGTGAATCCTATTGAACATATAGGGGACATATTCGAGAAGTCAGTTCACGCACAAAGTCCTGCACCGGCAACACTTTCGCAATTCTATTTCTGCATGGGACTTCCATCGAGTTGTTGAATCCATGCCACATCGAACTGCTGTACTACGCAGAACCAAAAGGAGGTCCGACGCAGTATTAGGGTGTTTCCCATGACTTTGGTCGCCTCAGTGTAATATGATCTAATTTCGCAGTGATGTCAGTACTCTGTCTGTTATTCTTTCTTAACCGTTTGTTAGGCACGAAGAAAACATGTGGAAAATTCTAATACGAATATAATTAGGTATTCATATGGCTCACTTTGGCAGTAGGCAGAAATGCATATACTGTCACCGAGCGAGGTGGCGCAGTGGTTAGCACACTGGACTCGCATTCGGGAGGACGACGGTTCAATCCCGTCTCCGGCCATCCTGATTTAGGTTTTCCGTGATTTCCCTAAATCATTTCAGGCAAATGCCGGGATGGCTCCTTTGAAAGGGCACGGCCGATTTCCTTCCCAATCCTTCCCTAACCCGAGCTTGCGCTCCGTCTCTAATGACCTCGTTGTCGACGGGACGTTAAACACTAACCACCACCACCCACCACATATACTGTCACTCAGAGGAAATGACCTGTGACTCCCCAATCACATAAAAATTAGTTTCTAATCTTCCTCAAGTAGAGTTCCATAGGTTGAATCTAAACGATATCCGAAAGATTTCAGAATGCTCCGCCTGATCGATTCATCCAGCTACTCCGACTCACTAATTGATCCATCTGACGAAAAGATACCACTGAGTCCTCATTCTCCTCCGATGCTCGGCAGCTGTGTTCATTCTCCTCCAGTATGTTTCAGGATGCTGAACTTCCCATCATATCGTTATCATCATTTGGGGGGGGGGGGGGGGGGGGGAGCGAATTTGCGATCCCATCCAGTCATCGATTCACAGAGGGTAACCAGTCCCGTCATTCTTCGTACAGGTTGTCAAACTTCCCAGCCTTTTCTGAATACTCCGTGGATGGCGGCAGGCGTATAACATGCACTATGTGATGAAACGTATTCGGACACCCCCAGAAACATATGGATTTCATATTAGGTGCATTGTGCTGACATCTGCTGCCAGGTAATCCATATCAGCGACCTGATTGGTCATTAGACATCGTGACAGAGCAGAATGGGGCGCTCCGCGGAACTCACAGACTTTGAACGTGGTCAGGTGAGTGGGTGTCGGTTGTGTCATACGTCTTTACGCTCGATTTCCATACTCCTAAACATTCCTAGGTCCACTGTTTCCGATGCGACAGTAAAGTGGAAGCGTGAAGGGTCATGTATAGCACAAAAGCGTACAGGTAGAGCTCGTCTGTTGACTGACAGAGACCGCATCCAATTGAAGATTGTCGTAATGTGTAATAGGCAAACATTATACAGATCATCATACAGAAATTCCAAACTGCATCAGGATCCACTACAAGTACTATGACAGGTGGGAGGTGAAAAATCTTGGATTTCATGGTCGAGCAGCTGCTCATAAGCCACACATCACACCGCTAAATGCCAAACGACGCATCGATCGGTGCAAGGAAAGTAAACATTGCACGATTGAACAGCGGAAAAACGGTGTGCGGAGTGATGAATTTCGGCAGGGTGTGGTGTTATGGTGTGGCCTTTTTTTTAATGGGGGGGGGGGGGCGCTTGCACCACCTGTTGTTTTGCGTGGCACTATCACAGCACAGGTCTAATTGCTTCACACTGTTGAAGAGCTATTCGGGGATGGCGATTGCATCTTTCAACACGATCGAGAACATGTTCATAATGCACGGCCTGAGGCGGAGTGGTTACACGACTATAACATTCTTGTATGTGGTGTCACCGCCAGACACCACACTTGCTAGGTGGTAGCCTTTAAATCGACCGCGGTCCGGTAGTATACGTCGGACCCTCGTGTCGCCACTATCAGTGATTGCAGACCGAGCGCCGCCACACGGCAAGTCTAGAGACACTTCCTAGCACTCGCCCCAGTTGTACAGCCGACTTTGCTAGCGATGGTTCACTGACAATTTACGCTCTCATTTGCCGAGACGACAGTTAGCATAGCCTTCAGCTACGTCATTTGCTACGACCTAGCAAGGCGCCATTATCATTTGCTATTTATCTTGTGATGCATGTACCGTCAGACCGATGTTCACCAATTATGGATTAAAGTTTAGTATTCCAGAAGCTACGTACCTTTCTTGCTAGTCTCAATTCCTTGTCATTTTCCAGACCTCACGCCAGCCTGCGTGAGCTTAAACGCGGTCCTTTCGGCTACCTGTCATAGTGGATTGGCTGTCTTGCCAGTCCACAAAATTGTAATTGACTGGCCTGCCACAGAGTCCTAACCTCAACCCTATAGAACACCTTTGGGATGTTTTGGAACACCTTCTTCGTGCCAGGCTTTAGCGACTGACATCGATACCTCTCCTCAGTACAGCACTCCGTGAAGAATGGGCTGCCATTCCCCAAGAAACCTTCAGCCACCTGATTGAACGTATGCCTGCGAGAGTACAAGCTGTCATCAAGGCTAAGGGTCGTCCAACACCATACTAAATTCCAGCATTACCGATAGAGGGCGCCATGAACTTGTAAGTCATTTCCAGCCAGGTGTCCGGATACTTTTGATCACATAGTGTGGCATCTTACGAGTCGTTCTCACGCTGTCACCTGTTGTGGCGCTTCCCACTGCTGTCTGCTCGTTTCCTTGCGACGTACGAGGCGGATTTTCTTGTAAAACCGTAGAAAACTGGTTCAGATGTCTCCCTGCATTCATGAGCTCTCACGAAAGGTGGGCGCCTATAACATGGCCACTCGTTTATTATGAGAATGTCTGTAAGCCTTAATTCAAGTACCTTAGATGCTCGTAGTTCGGTGGAGTCCCCTAACCGTCAGTCAGTCTCTAAAACGGCAATCCTTTCAGAGCAAAGGAAACGCATTAGTTAAACCGTATTTCTCTAAATTTCTGGCATTCGGTAAAGTTCCTTCATTTCCTTTCTCCTGTGTACCTGGTTGTCAATTATTTGCGTATGATCTTTACGCGTGCCACTTCAGTCTCAATTTCTCTACAAGTTACAGGCTATCGTCTTTCCATAGGTAATTCGCTTGAAGTGCTCTACAGTCGCACACAAAACAGGGAATTGTGTGAGTAGTTCCGCAACGTAAGTTACGGATTCCTAAGGTACATTACAAGTGCATACACGGTCCAGTCACATTGTGACCACCACCTATGTTCGTGCAATAACCACTCCAGACAACATCTTTCAACACGATCGAGCACATGCAGGGGAGATATATAAAGCATAACGGATGGAGGTAGATAACAGTCGAGTCATTGTGATAATGCGGAAACGAAGTGACTTAGCTGGCGTCCAATCTACATCTACATCCATACTCCGCAAGCCACCTGACGGCGTGTGGCGGAGAGTACCTTGAGTATCTCTATCGGTTCTCCCTTCGAGTCTCGTATTTTCCGTGGAAAGAAAGATTGTCGGTAACCCTCTGTGTGGGCTCTGATTTGTGATTTTATCCTCATGGTCTCTTCGCAAAATATGCATAGGAGGGAATAATATACTGCTTGACTCGGTGATGTTCTCGAAACTTCAACAGAAACCCATACCGAGCTACTGAGCGTCTCTCTTGCAGAGTCTTCCACTGGAGTTTATCTGTCATCTCGTAACGCTTTCGCGATTACTAATGATCCTGTAACGAAGCGCGCTGCTCTCCGTTGGATCTTCTCTATCTCTTCTATCAACCCTATCTGGTACGGATCCCACACCGGTGAGCAGTATTCATGCAGTGAGCGAACAAACGTACTGTAACCTACTTCCTTTATTTTCGGGCTGCATTTCCTTAGGATTCTTCCGATGAATCTCAGTCTGGCATTGGCTTTACCGACGATTAATTTTATATGGTTATTCCATTTTAAATCACTCCTAATGCCTACTCCCAGGTAATTTATGGAATTAACTGCTTCCAGTTGCTGATCTGCTATATTGTAGCTAAATGTTAGAAGATCTTTCTTTCTATGTATTCGCAGCACATTAAACTTGTCTACATTGAGATTCAATTGCCATTCCCTGCATCATTCGTCAATTCGTTGCCGATCCTCCTGCATTTCAGTACAATTTTACATTGTTACAATCTCTCGATATACTACAGCATCATCCGCAAAAAGTCTCAGTGAACTTCCGATGTTATCCACAAGGTCATTTATATATATTGTGAATAGCAACGGTCCTACAACACTCCCCTGCAGCACACTTGAAATCACTCTTACTTCAGAAAACTTCTCTCCATTGAGAATGACATGTTGGCAAGGTTGGAAGCATTTCCGAAATGACTAAGTCTGTAAACTATTAGCGCGCCGCCGTGGTTTAATTATACCGTCAATTGCTAAATGGCGCTGTCCAAAACGGGCGCCGGCTCACCTATGGTGCACCATGGACCATAGATGACAGGGGTCAACAACGGCTGTGTAGATTACGAACTAACAGACGTGCCACTTCACTTAAAACTTCCGGGCTGATAGGCCATGGTGGAAGTATAAAACTCTCTCCTGACGTTTCGTCTCCGACTGCAGTTCGCCGCTTTACCTCCGAGGATGTCTCCCGCAGTCGGAGACGAAACGTCAGGAGAGAGTTTTATACTTCGACCACGGCCTATCAGCCCGGAAGTTTTAAGTGTAGACAATACCGGCCGTGAAAGCTTACATTGTATGATCCTACGTGCAGCTGTTGAGAAAGTGACCACCTAGATGAACCAAGGGGCTACCAACAGTGTCTCCTCAACGACCTTTCAGCGATTGTTGCTGCGTATGAGCCTCTGCAGGAGGCGCCTGTTTCATGCACCCATAAAGACCGCTGTTTGTCGGCGACGAAGTCTGGTGTTTGTACGCTATTACCGCAATTTCAGCGTTCACCGAGTGGTGATAGATGGACTTTCCAGATAAATCATCATTTATGCTGCATCAGACAGATGGCCGTTGGCGTGTACAGCGTGAGACGTCTTAAAGCAAAAGGACCAGGCCAGAGGGGGGAACGTTATGGTCTGGGAAATGATTTCGTCTCATTTCGTGGGTGATCTCGCCATTCTGGAAGGTACAATGGATCAACACAAGTATGCATCTATCCTTGGTGACCACGTCGTCCCCTACATACAGTTTGTTTTTCCAGCAGGACAATGCATAATGTCACATGGGTCGCACTGCATGTTCGTGGTTCAAAGAGTACTAAGATGAATTTAGCCTACTCCCACACCCACCTAACTCCCCGATTTCAATCAAATACAGAATTTGTGGGACAACCTGCACTGGGCTGCTCGCGCTATGGATCCTGAACCTTCGAGCGTGGAATCGGCATGATTCCACATTTTTCTTCAGTACCTTCCAGAAACTCACTGATTCTCTCCCTGCACGTCTCGCAGCAGTCCCTGCTGCAAAATGTTATTATTCAGACATTTGACAAGAGGTCACGTTAATGTGACTAGACAATGTGTCCGGCTCTTCGAAAAGCGCGCCAGGCGGAGTGCTTTCGCTTCGCGTCTAGTGTTTGCGGTGGCGCTTTCGGTTTGGCGCTCTGTTTGGATCGCTACCGCCCTCTGGCGGGAGGTGGAGCAAGTGTACGGTCGAGTGACGATCGGGGAGTTCGTGCTGGGCGGTGACCGAGAGAGGTGGTGGCGCGAGCGGGGCCCTGCTGTTGGGGGTCGTCAACCACTCGCCACGTGCTTTGGCCGACCTCTTGGCTGTCAGGGGATAAATCTGCCTTACCCGCATGTACGTGGCTTATGATACTTAGAAGCCGTGGTGCAGGAGATCAGCGCGTGGGACCGTATGTCTTCTTATCGGCCGTTGAAACCCCTGGCAGCGGTTGGCTCTGACGAACATAAGGAAGTGCAACGTGTACCCGGAGCTGTGGTGGAGTGTGACACGTTGAGTACTGTTTTTATGTAACAGAGGTATATAGGGTGTTTCAAGTTCTAGTGAAGTGTATGAATGTCTTCGCCAGTGGGTTTTTGGGGTCTTCCCACCACAGTTTTCGTTTGCCTGTCTGCGGGAATTGCTTCTTGGTCGGGTCGTTTCATTCCCACCTTGATTGGGTGATTTAGGGTCGGTGTCGTGTGTCTCTGTGGTTCAGAGTCTGTACAGGCAACGTCCTTGCTACGTCTTCTGGTTTTGGGTAGCTCGGGGAGATGGTGGCTTGTAATGTAAGTTTTGGGGCTGATCTGCTGTGGCCCTGTAGACCACCAATAACTATTCCGACTACTGAGGTCTGAGCCGCTTGAGACGTGTCAGTCACTCACCGAGCTAAGGAAATTTTTTTTTGAGAACTGCCTTTAATGTGAAGGTTTGTGTGCTAGCTTATTCACATTTATCTTGTAACAACTATTTTAAATTTAGTACAAACTAGCTACTTATAGGGTTTTTTAAGGAATTGTTATATATATATATGATGAGTTAAAAATCTTATTATTGCGAAGTTGTCAACGTCATACCTTGCAATCTCCTTTTCATAAAGAAAATTTGTCAGCTATTGGAAATTGTTTTTGAAATTGTCTTTTTTTTTTAAGAAACTGCCAGACTTAAAAATTTATTATTGAGAAAGTCTTTAAAACAAAAAGGTGTGGTGTTACTGCCAGACACCACACTTGCTAGGTGGTAGCCTTTAAATCGGCCGCGGTCCATTAGTATACGTCGGACCCGCGTGTCGCCACTGTCAGTGATCGCAGACCGAGCGCCGCCACACGGCAGGTCTAGAGAGACTTACTAGCACTCGCCCAGTTGTACAGCCGACGTTCATAGCAGTGGTTTACTGACAAATTACGCTCTCATTTGCCGAGACGATAGTTAGCATAGCCTTCAGCTACGTCATTTGCTACGAACTAGCAAGGCGCCGTATTCAATTGATATTTATATTGAAGCATGTACAGTCAAGAGCGATGTGCTCCAAATATGGATTAAAGTTAAGTATTCCCAGAACTACGTTCTTTTCTTATTAGACTCAACTCCTTTAATTGTTCCAGACCTGACGCCAGTCTGCGTGTAATTAAACGCGTGCATTTCGGCTCCTCTAGCAACACGGTGTTGGCTCTTCTGCCAACACTACATTGGCGACGAGAATGGGATTTTGTGTTTGTTGATAGACTGATTTCATTGTGTCATGGCTTCGCCACAAACTCCAGATGTAGTGTCCGAATTTTATCGCTTGCAGAATCAGCAGACGCAGGCGTTATTGGATGCCCTTGGACAGCTCGTCCAGGGTCAACGTGCGATACAAAACGATGCGGCCGCCGCCGCTCCACCGCTACCGCAGCCACAACATGAAGTTGCACCACCTTTTCGTCCTTTCGATGCGGCACTGGAAAGCTGGACGGAGTGGTCACGCCAATTTGGATTCCATCTCGCCGCCTACAGAATTCAACATAACGAGCGCAGCCTTTTTTGTTATCATCCGTTGGGGTGCACACGTACCGAGTGATAGTGATATTATTTGCCTGACGCGACGTAGCAACTCTGTCCTACGACGAAATTTTGTCTACATTAGATGCATATTTCAAAAAATCAGTTAATGTAGTTGCCAAACGGTATACGTTCTTTCGTACCAAACGTACGGCCGGTCAAACGAATCGGGAGTGGGTTGCAACTTTGCAAGGCCTTATTAGGGATTGTGCTTTTGAGTGTGAATGTGGACTCCCTTATTCAGATACTATGGTGCGTGATGCAATTGCACAGAACGTTTCTGATGTTCGTATAAGGGAACAGATTTTGAAACTAGTCAATCCCTCCCTACAACAAGTGATCGACATATTGGATAGGCAAGACACTCTTGACTTTGCTCAGGAATCATTTGAAACTTTGCCAGCTGTGTGTCACATTAACCGGCCCGCCGGGCGATCTGCACGGAACAGTAAACAGCCCTCGCGCCCGTCCGCGCAGCTGCCGTCAAGCCCTCCGCTACGTTTGCCGCGCAAGCCAGCAAATGCAGTGCTAAAGTCATGCCCGCGGTGTGCTACTAGACATTCGTGTGAGAATTGCCCGTCACGCCAAGCTATTTGCTTTTTCTGTAATAAAAAAGACATGTTCAGAGTGTTTGCCAGAAAAAGGTTAGATCAGACACTCAAAACCATTCCGGGCCCTTTGCTTCGTGCCGGAATCGGTATCGAACCAAGAATACTCAGGCTCGTGAACCGTCGCCCATGGAAATTCATGTAGTTAATTCCACTCCGCCCAGTGCCACTCTCTCTAACAGTGACTGTGTTCGTCCCACAAAATGTGTGCGTCGACGTCGCCGGAAATCACGTCAATTAGCAAGTGATTCTGTACCAGTGTCTATTCACGTTGCACGAGACAGTCGCTCTTGTCGTCAGCAGGACAATAAACTTTTTGTAGACTTGGACATTAATGGCAACGTGGTCCCATTCCAGCTCGATACCGGAGCTGCAGTTTCACTAATCAATCATGACACGTACAAACAACTGGGCACACCTCCCTTGCATGCTGCAAATGTTAAGTTAACTAGCTATTCCGGTCAGAATATCCCTGTGTTAGGACAGTGCTGCCTTCTTGCAACATACAAGGGACATACAAAACTTGTGTAATTTCAGGTACTTCGTTCTTCTTCTGCAGTGAACTTGTTTGGTTTAGATTTATTTCAGTTGTTTAACTTGTCTATAGTCAATCAGGTCCTATCAGTGAATCAGACTGTGCCTTCAGCCAGTGTTTCTCGTCTATGTGAAGAATTTGCTGACATTTTTGCACCGGGCCTTGGTTGCACTAAGAACTATAAAGCACATTTGGAACTGAAAGTAAACGTGCAACCGAAATTTTCAGAGCGCGCAATGTTCCCCACGCATTGCGTGATGAGGTCGCAAGAACATTACACGATTTGGAATCACAAGGTGTGATTGAACGTGTGCAGGCTTCTCTCTGGGCCCCACCCTTAGTAATTTTGCCAAAACCTTCCGGAAAATTGAGACTTTGTGTGGACTTCAAGGCAACGGTGAATCCACAACTAGTGATTGCAACTTATCCTTTACCCCGCCCAGAAGATCTTTTTTACAAACTGTGCCCAGGTAAATACTTTTCGAGGTTGGACCTAGGAGATGCGTACTTGCAAATACCAGTGGACGACGAATCCCAGCGCGTCTTGGTGGTTAACACGCATCTTGGTTTGTACCGATTCAAAAGAATGCCGTTCGGGTGTGCATCCGCCCCTGCATTGTTTCAGCAATATCTGCGAACTGTTTGTGCGTCGGTCCCTACTGCTGCAAACTATCTGGACGATATTGTGATCTCCGGAAAGACGGAAGAAGAACATTTAGCCAATCTCCGAATATTATTTCAGGTCTTGCGACAAAATGGCCTTCGCTTGCGGAAGGACAAATGTGTGTTTTTGCTCGTGACTTACCCTATCTGGGACATGTAATCAATGCCCAAGGCATATATTCCAGTCCAGAACACCTCCGTGCCATACAAGACTTGCCTTCGCCGCAGAATTTGAAGCAGCTACAGAGTGTGCTGGGAAAAATGAATTACTATAAGAACTATGTGCGCAACGCCTCTTCCATTTCAGCTCCGCTTCATCGCTTACGCCGTAAAGGTGTTCCGTTTGTCTGGACGACAGAATGCGAACGCGCCTTTCGCCAGTTGAAATCGGCGTTGCTTTCAAATACTCCCCAGAAACCCCTTTTGTTGATGGTAGGTGCATCAGATTTCGGGATCGGTGCTGTGCTTGCGCACAAAGATGGTTCGCTCGATCGCCCTATTGCCTTTGCGTCCAAGTTGCTCTCGTCTGCGCAAAGAACTTATTCTCAGATCGAGAAAGAAGCATTGGCTCCCGTGTTTGGTGTTACTAAGTTTCATGATTTCTTGTATGGTCGTCACTTTACCATCATCACAGACCACAAACCTTTGCCATCGCTTTTTCATCCGAACAAGCCTGTACCTCCACGTACAGCGCAGAAATTCATTCGCTGGTCTATTTTCCTCTCGCAGTACCGCTACGATATCTTGTATCGGTCCACTGCTAAGCACGGAAACGCCGATGCGTTGTCCCGTTTGCCTGTTGCTGAGGATAGAGCATTCGATTCTTCCGAACTTGCTTGCATGTTCATTGATTCGGAAACCGATGACGTGGTCGAATCGTTTCCGGTTGATTTTCGTCGTGTAGCTGCTGCCACAGCTGCCGACCCTGTCCTTGCTACCGTTCTGCGTTTTGTTGCTACGCAATGGCCCTTGTCAAAGTCACGGATCAAGGATCCGTTGGTTCGCCGATTTTTTGCACACAAGGTGAGACTTTTTGTATGACGAAGTGTTTTGCTGTTGCGTTCTGATAATGATCAGTCCAGGGTCGTGGTCCCACGTTCGTTACAGTCCTCTGTCTTACGGCTTCTCCACCGAGGACATTGGGGTATAGTGCGCACGAAACAACCTGCTCGTCAGCACTGTACTTGGTTCGGAATCGATGCTGCGATTACGAATACGTGCTCTTCTTGCATGGCGTGTGCCGAACAACACTCCGCACCACCACGGAAATTCTTTGCATGGCCAAAGGCCTCTTGCCCTTGGCAACGCTTACGCATTGATTTTGCTGGTCCATTCTGGAATGCTCGATGGCTGGTTGTGGTTGATTCATTCAGTAATTTCCGGATGTCTTCCACGACGTCATCTGCCACCATCCAAGCGTTGTCTCCTATCTTTTGTATTGAAGGTCTTCCACAGACTATTGTTTCCGACAATGGCCCACAATTCATGTGCGCAGAATTTCAGTCAGCCAATGGTATTCAACATCTGACATCCGCGCCGTTTTCGCCTCAGTCAAACGGTGCCGCTGAACGATTGGTCGGGACTTTCAAGTCAGATGTCGAAGCTGAAAGAGTCGCATGCTCGGGAGGACGCGTTATTGCTCTTTTTGTCTTCGTATCGCTCTCAGTCCCGAGATGGTCGCTCGACGGCTGAGTTGCTCCACGGTCGTCCTCATAGACCTTGATGTCTTTGCTACATCCGCCGTATCAGGTTACTGTGCAGCGGCAGCCACCTGCTTTTGCTCCAGGTGACGTTGTATATTATCGCAACTATCGAGGTTCACGGCGTTGGCTCGCAGGGCGCATTCTTCGCTGCCTCGGCCGCGCTATGTATCTGGTTTTTGGGGCCTCTGGTGAGGGGCGTCGGCATCTCAATCAGCTGCGCCTCTGTCGTCGCATGGGTTCTGCCGCTCCCCGTCTGCTTTCAGCGACGGTGCCGTCCGGTCAGCGCCCTGGGGACCCATCTACTGGCTCGCCTCATCCCCAGGTGTTACCGACGATGCCTTCCATTTTGCCCCATGGCGACGCGCCGCCGCCGCCGCCGCCTGTTCTCCCGCCGGCGGCGCCCGCAGTGGACGCGTCGCTGCAACCGCCAAGCGCCTCCCTGGGTCACGCGCCGTCGATCGCTTCCCGTGACCAGCTGTCCTCCGACATGGAACTCTTGCCCGCTCCGGACCAGATGCCGTCTTCGCCCGTCGGCTGCCCCGCCCCGATGGAGGTCGACCCTTCGGCCCCTCCCGTCTCTCTACGGGCGCATACACCGCATGTTGGCGTGCACCCTGGACTAGGTTTTCAGGCGTTTCCTAGCTCCCCTCGGACCGAATGGCCGGGTGCGGGTGGCACAGCCTCGCCTGTTGTTAGGCTCCCCACCTCGTCGCATACGTCAACATGGGGTCCTCCACACGGCGGGCGGAAGCCTTGTGACACAACCGTTCGCCAATTTGCGGGGGAGGAATGTGGTGTCACTGCCAGACACCACACTTGCTAGGTGGTAGCCTTTAAATCGGCCGCGGTCCATTAGTATACGTCGGACCCGCGTGTCGCCACTGTCAGTGATCGCAGACCGAGCGCCGCCACACGGCAGGTCTAGAGAGACTTACTAGCACTCGCCCAGTTGTACAGCCGACGTTCATAGCAGTGGTTCACTGACAAATTACGCTCTCATTTGCCGACACGATAGTTAGCATAGCCTTCAGCTACGTCATTTGCTACGACCTAGCAAGGCGCCGTATTCAACTGATATTTATATTGAAGCATGTGCTGCAAGAGCGATGTACTCCAAATATGGATTAAAGTTAAGTATTCCAAGAACTACGTTCTTTTCTTATTAGACTCAACTCCTTTAATTGTTCCAGACCTGACGCCAGTCTGCGTGTAATTAAACGCGTGCATTTCGGCTCCTCTAGCAACACGGTATTGGCTCTTCTGCCAACGCTACAAAAGGTATCTTTAGCAGTGTGTGTTATTTCATGCCGGCCGCGGTGGTCTAGCGGTTCTAGGCGCGCAGTCCGGAACCGCGCGACTGCTACGATCGCAGGTTCGAATCCTGCCTCGGGCATGGATGTGTGTGATGTCCTTAGGTTAGTTACGTTTAATTAGTTCTAAGTTCTAGGCGACTGATGACCTCAGCAGTTAAGTCGCATTGTGCTCAGAGCCATTTGAACCATTTTTTGTTATTTCACCAGCGCCTCATGGCCCCTACTTCCACGATAACGTTTTGGAATAACATGTGTACTTGAGTTGTCGTTCGTGAACCACCCTAATTCATGGTCCAATACCTAAAGGCGTCAACCAATCCAACTGATATAAATTTGTGCTTTTATAATGTGTTTTGATTACGGGTGATAACATCTTTTCTTTGCCTGCGATTTCTCACATTTTTACATGCTAGCAGCTGAAACTGAGTTTTTTTTATCTTCATTTTTACAACATTTGGTATTCAGCACGTTATGTGCCTGTAATACGTTATGTACCATAACATCTGTCCAAAACATGGATGATCGCTAGACTGAATGAATGTGGGTGCAGTTACAACACATGCGACTGGGTGAATTCAGGTGGAAATTCTTGGTTGAACTTTCAGGCAGCAGCTTGGGAAAGGCGATTGGATGTGATATTATTCGAAGCCGGCCCATGTTACCAGACAGTGGCGTCATCTGTCTGCCCAACCATTTTAAACAAGCGGCGACGTGATTGCTTCTTCCGGACCCACGCGTTAGGGACACCGTATTCGAATTTTTGACGTCAAACCAAGTGGAGAATCCTGAGTCGCAGGAACCAAGTGCTCTCCCTCAAGTCTTCTGATGGGAGACCATTAGCAAATTCATCCACCTGATTGTTCTTTGCATCCCCTCCAAGTTTGTTCGGTGTCATAGCTAGTAGGCGAGGCAGATTTTGTTTCAGATTGAAGTTACGGGGCGTTGACGAGACGACTAGCAGCATGTAGTCGCTGCTCCATGGTCACGTAAATATGGTGCACTGCTTTTGTGCTCACTTGAACGGTGATTTAGGACAGGAGCAAGTCCAGTTTTGACTTACGATTCCGTATAACCATTAACCTCTATCGTTTGCAGCACTGCGGGACTATCACGTGAGATATCTGTACTAACGTTATACAATGTTATTTAATCAGCCATGTTTTATTCAATGCATCGTGTGGCCACTTCCTTGATTCTCTTCAGTGCGAGTCACAAGTCGGCTTTGTCGATTCAGCCACTACCGGAAAATGGTGAACTTTGCTATCGACTTCTCTGTGTGTTCGAATATTTGTGTATTGCTGAATTATTATGATCGTTATGTTACCACGGTTTACTTGTAAGGACTGCAAGAAGCTATTATAGTATTAGGATTTTACACAGCGTGTGGGGTAATAAGATATTTTTGTAGTGTGGTACCTTGTCATAATCACACCTTTTTCCAAAACTGTTTCACAGAGGGACACCGCACTACAGTTCCTTCTCTAAATCCTCGCACGAACGAAAAAATGGCTGACATCGAAATAAATGTCCAAGGAATGGAAAAGCAACTGAAATCACTCAACAGAGGAAACTGCACTGGACCTGACGGGATACCAATTCGATTCTACACAGAGTACGCGAAAGAACTTGACCCCCTTCTAATAGCCGTGTACCGCAAGTCTCTAGAGGAAAGGAAGGTTCCAAATGATTGGAAAAGAGCACAGGTAGATCCAGTTTTCAAGAAGGGTCGTCGAGCAGATGCGCAAAACCATAGGCCTATATCTCTGACATGTATCTAGTGTAGAATTTTAGAACATGTTTTTTGCTCGCGTATCATGTCATTTCTGGAAACCCAGAATCTACTCTGTAGGAATCAAAATGGATACCGGAAACAGCGATCGTGTGAGACCCAACTCGCTATATTTGTTCATGAGACCCAGAAAATATTAGATACAGGCTCTCAGGTACAGTTCCGCACTGTCGGCTGATAAACAAAGTAAGAGTCAACGGAATATCAGAATAGCTGTGGGGCTGGATTGAAGAGTTTTTAGCAAATAGAACACAGCATGTTGTTCTCAATGTTGAGACGTCTACAGACATTAAAGCAACCTCTGTCGTGACAGAGGGGAGTGTTATGGAACCATTGGTTTTCTAAAAATATATATAAACGACCTAGTAGATAGTGTCGGAAGTTCCATGCGGCTTTTCGCGGATGATGCAGTAGTATACAGAGAGGAGGAGGAAGAAGAGATGAGTGTTTAACGCCCCGTCGACAACGAGGTCATTAGAGACGGAGCGCAAGCTCGGATGAGGGAAGGATGGGGAAGGAAATCGGCCGTGCCCTTTCAAAGGAACCATCCTGGCATTTGCCTGAAGCGATTTAGGGAAATCACGGAAAACCTAAATCAGGATGGCCGGAGACGGGATTGAACCGTCGTCCTCCCGAATGCGAGTCCAGTGTGCTAACCACTGCACCACGTCGCTCGGTATATACAGAGAAGTTGCAGCATTAGAAAATAGCAGTGAAATGCAGGAAGATCTACAGCGGATAGGCACTTAGTGCAGGAAGTGGCAACTGACCCTTAACATAGACAAATGTAATGTATTGCGAATACATAGAAGGAAGGATCCTTTATTGTATGTTTATATGATAGCGGAACAAACACAGCTAGCAGTTACTTCTGAAAAATATCTGGGAGTATGCGTACGGAACAATTTGAAGTGGAATGATCAATAAAATTAATTGTTGGTAAGGCGGGTGCCAGGTTGAGATTCATTGGGAGAGTCCTTAGAAAATGTAGTCCATCAACAAAGGAGGTGGCTTACAAAACACTCTTTCGACCTATACTTGAGTATTGCTCATCTTTGTGGGATTCGTACCAGGTCGGGTTGACGGAGGAGATAGAGAAGATCCAAAGAAGAGCGGCGCGTTTCGTCACAGGGTTATTTGGCAAACGTGATAGCGTTGCGGAGATGTTTATCAAACTCAAGTGGCAGACTCTGCAAGAGAGGCGCTCTGCATCGTGGTGTAGCTTGCTATCCGGGTTTCGGGAGGGTGCGTTTCTGGATGAGGTATCGAATATATTGCTTCGCCCCACTTATACCTTCCGAGGAGATCACGAATGTAAAATTAGAGAGATTCAAGAGCGCACGGAGGCTTTCCAGCAGTCGTTCTTCCCGCGAACCATACGCGACTGGAACATGAAACGTAGGTAATGACTGTGGCACGTAAAGTGCCCTCCGCCACACACCGTTCGGTGGGGTTGGGTTGGTTGGGGGAAGAGACCAAACAGCGAGGTCATCGGTCTCATCGGATTAGGGAAGGACGCGGAAAGATGTCGGCCGTGCCCTTTCAAAGTAACCATTCCGGCATTTGCCTGTAGCGATTTAGGGAAATCACGGAAAACCTAAATCAGGGTGGCCGGACGCGGGATTGAACCGTCGTCCTCCCGAATGCGAGTCCAGCGTGCTTGCGGAGTATAAATGTAGATGTAGATGTGTAGATGAAATCGGTGCCTTGTTTTTTTTCTGTGAGGAACAGCCTTCCCACAAGAATGTCACAAACTTTATAGTCTGATGTCTTCTGAATGGTCGTGCAGCACAACTAATTGAACTACGCATGTTAGTAGAGAATAACCGTTTTGGCTCCACAACGCATTTCAACACCTGACCTGCTACCCAGGAGAAAACGAGATTTGTGGGCTTGCTCTTGTCACATGTACTTGAAGGTGCTAATCATTCTAAAACATACGACTTGTAATGACTTTAACTATCAGTCTGCAGATGACGTAAATACTGACGTATGAGCTCCAAGTTAAATATAGTTCAGGAATACCTTTGTGAATAAATGTTTTCATGCCCCTGTTTAGTTAATTGAACTTCACCGCAATGTGCATAGGAGCACGCTTTCCCTCCTCTACTGATCTACAAACTCACAAAACTGTGAGTAGGTTTTTATATTGGTAACGCCACGAGCGCTATGTATGAAAATCTCTGGTTGTGCTGTGTGCAGTCTGTGGCTGGTTGGCATTGTTGTAATATTGGCTATTGTAGTGCTGGGCAGTTGGATGTGAACAGCGCGTAGCGTTGCGTAGTTGGAGGTGAGCCGCCAGCAGTGGTGGATGTGGGGAGTGAGATGGCGGAGTTTTGAGAGCGGATGATCTGGACGTGTGTCCATTAGAGAGACTAAATTTGTAAGACTGGATGTCATGAACTGACATATATATGATGACTTTTGAACACTATTAAGGTAATTACATTGTTTGTTCTCTATCAGAATCTTTCATTTGCTAACTAGGCCTATCAACAGTTAGTGCCTTCAGTAGTTAGAGTCTTTTATTTTGCTGGCAGTATTGGCGCTCGCTGTATTGCGGTAGTTCGAGTAACGAAGATTTTTGTGAGGTAAGTGATTCAGAAAGGTATAGGTTATTGTTAGTCAGGGCCATTCTTTTGTAGGGATTATTGCAAGTCAGATTGCGTTGCGCTAAAAATTTGGTATGTCAGTATGATCAGAATAAGTAAAGAGAGAAATGTCTGAGTACGTTCAGTTTTGCTCAGCTGTTTGAAAATCAAATAACATAAGGGGTTTATCAGCACAGTAATTGATAAATTTTTCTAAGGGGAGGCTTGTCAACCTGAAAGAGAGTGTTATTAAGAAAGCGCCGCTGTCGCGAATGCTGCAGCGTATCACCTGCTAGGAGGCGCCGGTTCGGGTCAGAGATGTAGTTGAACCTGTTCACGACTTCCTGAGGAGCGTCCAGCAGCTTCGCCTCGTCGCCGGCGTGGCAGGCGAGGTGGGCGAAGTACAGGAAGAGCGGCCGCTGCGTGTCGTGTTCGCCGATGAGCCTCTCAGCCTCGCCCGTGAACACGTCCGTCACGTACTGGCCAGAGTACTCCCAGGCGGTCTTCATGTCGTCGCGCATGTCGTAACCATGCATCTCCTACAAGATAACACTCTGCTTGAAACAGGAAGACACTGTAGACGCGGAAAATAAGAGTGTGTCAAGATTTGAAGGGCTTATTTCAATAGTCGTACAAGTCCATTACTTCCGCTTTTGTGTCGATAATGCTTCTGAAATTAATGATCCACACAAACAGAAAGAAAGGTTCATCTCTAGCAAGAAGCTATTGTCTTGTTTTGTTGTGGTCTTCAGTCCTGAGACTAATTTGATGCAGCTCTCCATGCTACGCCACCCTGTGCAAGCCTCTTCATCTCCCAGTACCTACTCCAACCTATATCCTTCTGAATCTGCTTAGTGGTCTCATCTCTTGGTTTCCCTCTACGATTTTTACCCTCCACGCTGCCCTCCAATGCTAAATTGGTGATCCGTTGAGGCCTCTGAACATGTCCTACCAACCGAGCCCTTCTTCTAGTCAGGTTGTGCCACAAAACTCTCTTCTCCCCAATTCTATTCAATACCACCTCATTAGTTATGTGACCTACCCATCTAATCTTCAGCATTCTTCTGTGGAACCACATTTACAAACTATTTATAGCCCATGTTCCACTTCCATACGTGGCTACACTCCATACAGATACATTCAGAAACGGCATCCTGACACTTACATCTATACTCGATGTTAACAAATTTCTCATCTTCAGAAACGCTTTCCTTGCCATTGCCAGTCTACATTTTATATCCTCTCTATTTCGACCATCATCCGTTATTTAGCTCCCCAAATAACAAAACTCCTTTACTACTTTATGTGTCTCATTTCCTAATCTAATTCCCTCAGCATCACCCGACATAATTCGACTACATCCCATTATCCTCGTTGTCCTTTTGTTGATGTTCACCTTATACCCTCCTTTCAAGACACTGTCCATTCCGTTCAACTGGTCTTCCAAGTCCTTTGCTGTCTCTGACAGAATTACAATGTCATCGGCGAACCTCAAAGTTTTTATTTCTTCTCCATGGATTTTAATACCTACTCCGAATTTTTCTTTTGTTTCCTTCACTGCTTGCTCAATATACAGATTGAATAACATCGGGTAGAGGCTACAACCCTGTCTCACTCTCTCCCCAATCACTGCTTCCCTTTCATGTCCCTCGACTCTTATAACTGCCATCTGGTTTCTGTACAAATTTTAAATAGCCTTTCGCTCCCTGTATTTTACCCCTGACACCTTGAGATTTTGAAAGACAGCATTCCAGTCAACATTGTCAAAAGCTTTCTCTAAATCTACAAATGCTAGAAACGTAGGTTTGCCTTTCCTTAATCTAGCTTCTAAGATAAGTCGTAGGATCAGTATTGCCTCACGTGTTCCGATATTTCTACGGAATGCAAACATCTTCCCCGAGTCGCCTCCTACTAGTTTTTCCATTCGTCTGTAAAGAACTCGCGTTAGTATTTTGCAGCCGTGACTTATTAAACTAATAGTTGGGTAATTTTCACATCTGTCTACACCTGCTTTCCTTGGGACTGGAATTATTTTATTGAATATTTCTGGTATCTCAACTGCAGATTTTTCAGCGCTCATTTAACTTTAGGACTCTGTCTCTCAAAATGAACAAAAATAGACTTTTACCACTATTGAAATAAGCCCTTCTTTGCTCCCAAACATCACGAGAAAAATCACCCGTGAAATTAGATCAGATGTCACTCAATAAATCGGGAAATACTAGCGCTCAACTAAACCTTATACTCAACAACAAATTTAACTTTCTTAGACGACAACACATAGATAATATACCAGGTCTGTTCAAAAAATTCCAGAACATTCGTAATTTCGCGCCAACGGTGTGTTGAAGCGAAATGCGGTTGGCATACCTGAACACGCCTGTGTTTAACGTGTAACAGCCGGAAGTTTCCTTGTTGTGCGTCTGTCAATTATTGTTCAGTGCTCTACTGAATAGAAAGTTGTGTCCCGCAGTTTGCGAATTTCGAGATGGCAGTGTTAGAGGACCAAAGTGTCTGCGTTAAACTTTGCGTAAAACTGAAGAAAACCTTTTCAGGGCCACACCAAATGATGCAGGAAGCCTACGGTGATGAGTTCTTAAGCCATACTCGGTGTTAAGAATGGTTCACACGGTTTAAAGATGGCCGGATGGAAGTTAATGGTGACTCTCCTTCAGGACTCACTTCGACATCTACCGATGACTCTAACGTCAGGAACATCAGTGGAATTGTGCATGCCAGTCGAAGACTGACTGCAGAAGAATGTAACATTTCGGTTCGACCATGCCACAAAATCTTGACACAGCATCTTGGAATGAATCGTGTTGCCGCCAAGTTCGTCTACACGGTTCGTGACTCAACACCAGAAAGACCTTCGCTTCGCAGTCTGTGAAGAGCTTTTCCATCGCGCAAATGAGAACGAGGTGTTTCTCAAGAGAATCATAACTGCTGGTGAGACGTGAGTCTACAGTTGTGATGTTGAGGCGAAGTTTCAGTCTTCATAATGGGTCGGGAAAGGTTATCTAACACCAAAAACGTTAGCAGGCAAGGTAAAATATCAAAGCCACGCTGACAGTTTCCTTTGACATTGAAGGATTAGTTCATCATGACAGCATGCCACAGAAAGAAATTGTTAATAGATGGTACCACAGGGACGTGTTGTGGTGCCTGCGAGAAATTGTAGGAAGGAAACTGCCTGAAATGTGGCGACGCAATTCATGACTCTTGCATCACGATAACGCATCGCCACATTCATCCCTGTTCATGCACCAAAAACAAAATCCCCGTGCTGTCTCATCCTCCGTACTCTACAGACCTGCCCCCTCAGGAACTTTTCTTTATTTCCAGTGTTAAAAACCCGCAGAAAGGAAAAAGATTTGCAACGACAGACAAGATAAAAGAAAATTCACAGGCGGCGGTTCCCGCGATCAAGCAAGAGGCGTACCAAGACTGCTTCCGGAAATAGAAATGGCAACAGTGTATCACTTGTGGAGGAGAATATTTCGAAGAAGACCATGCACAAAAAGTAAAAAGTAAGAGTAGAAGAATATTGTGGACAAAGTTCCGGAATATTTTGAAAATACCTAGTACATCTGAAAGTCGCATGTTTCATCAATGATTAACGAATACGAATCATCAAGAGGCAGATGATAAATCTTAATCTAACAGTCTTCAGTCATATACAGTTAATGTTCCTGGCCCTTACTGAGTCTCACCTTTGTCTACAATAATGATGTAGGCTGAAGCAATGCATTAATATTTGTACCACTGGTGAGATTCGAAACCAAGTCTAATGCCAGCATGGTTCCTTTGAAAGGGCACGGCCGACTTCCTGAAAACAACCCAACCAACAACCCAATGAACCCAAGTCACCTACTCGTACAAATTTTAGTTCATTGCTTCAGCCTACATCATGTCATAGATAAAGTGAGACATAATACGTCTTAGAAGTATAAGCTGTATATGATAAATGCATCAGCTACGCCTGATATAAATGTAGTATTAACGCCGTTTGGCACAACGATAATGTGTTATTTCAATACTGGAGATCCTCGGCAATAATGATGCATGTTTAGAAGGGGAATACCAATGGACAGGGTTCATATCGCGGAGGGAGACGTACGAGCTGGGGGTGCTTCAGTGCCTGTATGGGGAACGGCTGTCGCATCTGTATAGTAAGCAGGAGCCCTGGGTTAGAACAACGGCAGTAATACAAACTTTAATTCATTGTTTCAGCTTACATCATTATCCTACCTAACAATCTTTGTTTATATTGGTTCAGTCTTTGTCAATGCACGTGCATCATCATAATTCGGGGCCCCGCATCTGTTTCATAGTTTCTGTTTCGCCACCGTGGTTGGCAGTCAATTTCGCATCTGAAAGTTGGATTCAGTGTTTTACGTTCTTTACTCTATAGCACAAGACGGCATTTTCAACCTTCCTCTTAAATGTTTTCTTCAAAATAATTCCTGTACAATCAATCTGTTGTACTCACTCCTCAAACTACTTAGATAAATAAAATCTCATGATTTAAAGATTTGAGTAATCCAAGCAAAAATATTAATATAAAGTTTTATTCAACGTTTTTATGAAATCTACTGGCAGATGAAAACTGTGTATCCGACTGAGACTCGAAACTAACATACAGGGTGGTCCATTGATAGCGACCGGGCCGAATATCTCACGAAATAAGCATCAAACGAAAAAACTACAAAGAACGAAACTCATCTAGCTTGAAGAGGGAAACCAGATGGAGCTATTGTTGGCCCGATAGATGGCGCTGCCATAGGCCAAACGGATATCAAATGTGTTTTTTTTAAATAGGAACCCCCAGTTTATTACATATTCGTGAAGTACGTAAAGAAACATGAATGTTTTAGTTGGACCACTTTTTTCGCTTTCTGATAGATGGCGCCGTAACAGTCACAAACGTATAAGTACGTGGTATCACGAACATTCCGCCAGTGGGGACGGCATTTGCTTCGTGATACATTACCCGTGTTAAAATAGACCGTTTACCAATTGCGGAAAAGTTCGATATCGTGTTGATGTATGGCTATTGTGATCAAAATGCCCAACGGTTGTGTGCTATGTATGCTGCTCGGTATCCTGGACGACATCATAAAAGTGTCCGGACCGTTCGCCGGATAGTTACGTTAATTAAGGAAACAGGAAGTGTTCAGCCACATGTGAAACGTCAATCAGGACCTGCAACAAATGATGATGCCCAAGTAGGTACTTTAGCTGCTGTTGAGGCTAATCCGCACATCAGTAGCAGACAAATTGCGGGAGAATCGAGAATCTCAAAAACGTCGGTGTTGAGAATGCTACATCAACATCGATTGCACCCGTACCATATTTCTATGCACCAGGAATCGCATGGCGACGACTTTGAACGTCGTGTACAGTTCAACCACAGGGTACAAGAGAAGTTACGGAGCGATGACAAATTTGTTGCTCGCGTTCTATTTAGCAACGAAGCATCATTCACCACCAGTGGTAACGTAAACCGGCATAATATGCACTATTGAGCGACGGAAAATCCACGATGGCTGGGACAAGTGGAACATCAGCGACCTTGGCGGGTTAATGTATGGTGCAGCATTATGGGAGGAAGGATAATTGACCCCCATTTTATCGATGTCATTGTAAATGACGCAATGAATGCTGATTTCCTAGGTAGTGCTCTACCGATGTTACTACAGGAGGTTTCACTGCATGACACACTGGCGATGTACTTCCAATATGATGGATGTTCGGCACATAGCCCGCGTGCGGTTGAAGTGCTATTGAATAGCATATTTCATGGCAGGTGGATTGGTCGTCGAAGCACCATACCATGGCCCGCACGTTCACCGGATCTGACGTCCCCGGATTTCTTTCTGTGTGGAAAGTTGAACGATATTTGCTATCGTGATCCACCGACAACGCCTGACAACATGCGTCAGCGCATTGTCAATGCATGTGCGAACATTGCGGAAGGCGAACTACTCGCTGTTGAGAGGAATGCCGTTACACGCATTGCCAAATGCATTGAGGTTGACGGACGTCATTTTGAGCATTTATTGCATTAATGTGGTATTTACAGGTAATCACGCTGTAACAGCATGCGTTCTCAGAAATGATAAGTTCACAAAGATGCATGTATCACATTCGAATAACCCAAATAAAATGTTCAAACGTACCTAGTTCTGTATTTTTATTTAAAAAACCCACCCGTGACCAACTGTTCGTCTAATATTGTGAGCCATATGTTTTATGACTATTACAGCGCCATCTGTCACAAAGCGAAAAAAGTGGTCCAACTACAACGTTCATATTTCTTTACGTACTACACGAATATGTAATAAAAATGGGGGTTCCTATTTAAAAAACGCAATTGATATCCGTTTGACCTATGATCTAGTTTCCTCCTTGAAACAAGACAAGTTTGGTTCTTTGTAGTTTTTTAGTATGATGCTTATTTCGTGAGATATTTGGCCCGGTCACGTTCAATGGACCACTCTGTGTATATGATTTAATAAGAATCATCATCATTATGTTGGCTGTAATAAAATTTTTGGTGTTTGCATACTTAATTGATTTATTCATTCCAATACATGTTCAGGAAGATATTTCTCATCCTTAGGTATTACTTACAGCAAACTAGGCCTCATCCCGTCCATATTTCACTGTGCCTTGTGATTCCAGACAATCGTGGCAGTTCATTCGTGGGAACAGTCTAAACTACTTCATCGAAACCCATCCAAAATATGATGCCCGTACCTCTACAGCATTCGAAGAACTATGCAGTTACATGCATCGAGGTCGTATCATTAGAAAATTGTAGCTAAGTGCAAGAAAATCCAAATATTAGCCATGCTGGTTGTGAAAACTGGAAACCAGTCCACTACCTAAGCAACAGCGGTGTACTGTGCCGAAATAGGCCGTAACCACAATACTGTGTGTTTCAGGTGTATGTGCGTGAGTTAAACAACCAGATATCTTACATCAGTCGCAAATATGAAGTCGTAGTAGCCGACCCATCCGTTCCAGTAGCCAAAGTGTGAGTCGAAGCCACGGTGCGTGGGCGTGTAGTTCTTGGCGTGGTGTCCCAGATGCCACTTTCCGATCGCCCTGGTGACGTAGCCCAACTCCTGCAGGTACTGCGGCAGGATCTTGCCCGCTGGCAGCCCGCGGGGCTCGGCGCCCCATATCACGTGACCCTGCATACCTGCCGGCAGAAGGAGTACCTGTTACTAATTCAGAGCATTAAATTGACAGCCTCTGTAATAGTAGGTGAAGTCAGATTCTAGAAGTATTGGACATTTTTGTGATATTTCATAACAGCGTAACCTAGGAATAAGAAGTTCCTGTGACGAAACTTAAAGCTACAGAATTTTGGCCTTAACTAGGAATTTTGACTTTTTACGTATCTAAGGTTTGTAATATATTGACCAACGAACTAACCAGCAAATTAATTTTGATGGGATAAAGTTTCGGAGAAAGTATATCGTTTCATAAGTTAACTATAATAATAATAACAGTACAACCCGAGTGAACCGAAATAAGGGCGAGGGGGTGGGAGGAAGCCGTTTCGTATACCAGTTTCTTCGTCTGAGTCATCGACATCTAATATTTACTGCAATATTTTGTATTCAGTGGCGGACCCAGGATTTTGTTTTCGGTAGGGCTTGACCCAACTGAGCGTAGGCTTTCTGAAGGTAAACATTAACATTCTAAAAAGCACATTTAACGCATAGCGAGTCTCCTCGGGTAGCGCTTTGCAAATTCTTCAATGACTTCGACAGGTTGTAGATAGGCTTGACCCAACTGCCAGACACATCTCGGTGAATTTTCCACAAAATACAGCCTTATTACTTATTTTATACCTGCACTTCATTTTGTTCTATGTATTTTAAGTTTTCTGGTAATATTACTGTCTGTGAATTTACTCTTGCACGAATCAGTTATGTGAAGACATGACATGACCGGACAATGGGTGGAAACAAATAATCCAAGGGAACCCTCAGCTTGATTCACTTCTGAATACTCTTACACAGTATTGAAAGGTATTTCTGTTTGTTGACGATAGTGCTGCTGCTGCCCTATGTTTTTTTTTTTTTTTTTTTTTTTTTTGCGTCACTGTGAGTTATTATTGCGCAGAACACGCTAACAAAATATCACGGCAATATTTATAATATGCTCTTGTGTCATAGCCTTGAATTCTTTCCAACCAGCCTGTAAACTTACTATCGCGTAGCGACTCTACACGAAATTTCTGGGTATACTGTCCCTTTATTTTACATATGTTTACCACTAAAACAACAGCAACTGATTTAAGAAACACCACATTACCATTGGCACTACAGATATGCACTGTGCAATTGCAGATTTATTAATACTAGAGCGCATAACAAAACGGGTGCATAACAATACGACCACAAAACAACATGGAAACGAAGACAAAATATCGTGCATTATAAATATTTAGGTGATACAAATTTAAGAGCTACTAGCCTCTAGCAAATGAAATATTGTTGTTTGCTGTATGTAGAATGGATCAAGTGATTTAAAAAATAATTTTACCGTAAATCAACCCAGTCTTTTTAAAATCCACCATAATTCACCCCAGCCAGTAGACGCAAAATCTGCACACTAGACAGGTACTGAAAACCACCGATTTTAGTGGGAAAAATCAATAACTTGGCAATACTGATCCAGAGTCCAGACCACAGTCACCCACACCACGCCAACCGAAAGATCAGAGAAACTCAGCCTAATAAAAAGTCAGAAACTCGACTAATCGTGTTTGTATGAATTTCATTAAGTGCATACAAAATAATCACAAAGATCTACCTGCTGAACGTTGAGCCGACAATGATTAGTCACCGTCATTGTTTCCAGATAATACTGGTTCATTTTCTCTCTCCTTTCTGCACGTAGTATAGTACTAAGACAGTAGGATATATCAAGTTTAATTTGAGATTTGACATGGGTGGACTCAGCTGCTTTTGTGTGTATGTGTTTTTGAAAGTTTTCAGGGCCCAACAAATAAAAAATATCTTTTTAGGGTATGCTTATGTTCTTCATTAGATTTAAAATTGCAGCTTTAGAATTACAGTACATTAATATACTGTGTACTGTACTTTATTGTTTATAACATAGTATAAAAATACGCACGCAACGGAAAAAAATGCCACATGAATGCACTACTGCTGGTAGCGTAGCTTTGTTTAGATTGGCTAGTCGGTTGCTGGGGAAGCTACTCAAAGAAAGGCTGCCCCGAAATCCAGCACACGCCCCCACACGTCTACAGCTTTTTCTTAATTTTTAATGCGATTTTCGGGATCGTTTTGAGTAGCCTGGATTTCGGTTGACTGCGTCTGGTTAACTGGAGGTTTTGCTATATCCATTTTCCGACGAGTTTCGCCTTTTGTATTAAAGACGTCGTTAACAGATTTTTCTGGATTTATAAATAGTTCAGATTTTTCATATTTTATTTATAAACCTGAACAACTAAACGTCATAATTTTTAACTTTTGCCTTTTCTGACAATTTCCGCGGTTAATTTATGAAACCAACATTCTTTCGTAATCAGTAATTGGAGTTTCTCGCTTCCGTATAATAACTGAAAGTCTGTAATGATACATCTACTACAAATTTACCAGTTCGTCGGACACGTCAAGTTCTCAGTGTATCCTGCGAGTGTTTCGACCACGTTTTGCATCATCAGCTGAAAAACTGGAAGTAGGCTTTTACTTACTTGATACGCATCTTTTACCAAAAGTTCAAGAGCGGAAGTGATGAAATACTAACTTATGAAATCGTCCCAGTGTATAAGGTTTGTTGGCACTCTCGAATTACTAGTCTTCGTAGCTGTAATTAGTTGTATCGATCGGCACACTACTTGGGAAGTCAGACGGTATGTCACCAGACTCATACATCTTACACACCAATATGAATAGTCGTTTTGCTACCACTTGCTCCAGTGACTTCAGAAACTCTAATGCAATGTTACCTATCCCTTCTGCCTTATTTGTTCTTAAGTCCTCTTAAGCTCTATAAAATGTTGATGCTAATACTAGAGCCTCTATATCTCCTAAATCGACTCCTGTTTTTTCTTGTATCACATCAGGCAAATCTTCAATGTACCCATTCTACCTATTCGCTCTCTCATGTGCATTTACAAGTGGAATGACCGTTGCACCCTTAATGTCATTACCCTTGCTTTTAATTTCACCGGAGGTTGTTTTGACTTTCCTATATGCTGAATCAGTCCTTCTGAAAATCATTTCTTTTCCAATTTCTTCGCATTTTACATGCAGCCATTTCACATTAGCTTCCCTGCACTTACTATTTATGTCATTCCTCAGCGACTTGTACATAAATATTATTAAATTTCCGTGACCATTTTTGTATATCCTTCTTTAATCGACCAACTGAAGTATTTCTTCTGCTACCCACAGTTTCTTCGCCGTTGCCTTATTTGTACCAATCTTTATCTTTCCGACATCTGTGATTGTTCTTTTTAGAAATGTACTACCTAATGAGCTATTCATATTACTATAACTATAGCCTTAGAGAACTTCAAGCGTATCTCGCCATTCCATAGTACTTCCGCACACACTTCTTTGCCTATTGATTTTTCGTAACTAATCTCTTAATCTCCAGTCCACTCTTCATCACTGCTACATTGTCATCTGAGTTTACATCTCCTCCTCGGTGCGCCTTGCAATCCAGCATCTGTTTTCGGAATCTCTATCTGACCATGGTGTAATCTAACTGAAACATTCCGGCATCCCCTGACCTTTTCCAAATCTACCTTCTCTTCTTCTGATTCTTTAACCGACTATTCGTTATTACTAGCTAAAATTTCTTACAGAAATCTATTAGTCTTTCTCCTTTCTCATTCCATGTTACAAGCCCATATACTCTTGTAACCCTTTATTCTGCTCCTTCCCCTACAACTGTATTCCAGTACCCCATGACTATTAGATTTTCAGGTCCCTTTCCGAGCTTTATTACCCTTTCAATATCCTCATATACTTTCTCTCTCTCTTCATCTTCAGCTCGTGACGTCGGCATATGTACCTGAATTATCATTTTCGATGGTGGTTTACTGTCGATCCGGATATGAATAATCCTATCACTGAACTGTTCACAGTAAATAACTCTCTGCCCTACCTTTCTATTTATACAAATTCTACTCGCTATATACTATTTTCAGCTGCTGTTGGTGTTACCCTGTAGTCATCTGACCAGAACTTATTGGACCCTTTTTCTTTGAGAAAACTATGAAGAGTGCTCGTTATTTCAGCATGCTCCGCAATAACTACGTTCCACAGCTTCTTGCCTCTGCGTTGCGCTTCAACAAGCAATGTTTCATGTAAGATGGAGCACGGACGGTTCGATATGCGGGTCATTTCACTTAATTTTCAAGGTCGTTTCATTGAAGAACAATTTTGCCTCTCCCTCCGCCCCCCCCCCCCGGCAGTACTTCGGGCCTCTACCCACGTCACTTCTTTTTCTGGTTCTAACTAAAGGGAAACAATTTTTCTGAGAAGCTCACATGATTTAATGGAGTAGGACTGTTGTATTATTTTTTTTAAATATAGCGTGTCAGATATATCGATACTTAAAAGATGCATCAATATCCGACTCAATATATCGTGGAAATGTATCGACATATCGACGATAAAGTATCTACGGACCCGCCTATAAAAATATCGGCTGAACAATGTAAATATACTACCGTCTTTAAAGCTGTATATATTGAAGAATTGATTTTTTATTAGATATTCTGTACATCAACATGCTAGAAGCCTGCCTATCTCCCGTAGAGCCAAACTGAAATGAAAACAAAGCACCTTCGCTCTTGGCGACAACCGCGTTGCTAAAAATGGTAACTGCACGTAAATGGCACAATAAAAGGTGTCCTATGGGTCCGTCGTTCTGTTTCGTCACGTATCGGATTTGTCCGGAACCCTTAATGTCGGCTTCCCTGTCTTTCCATTTCTGCCAATGCTAGTGACCCAGCAGTTGTGTCAAAACTGCGTACTGAAGCCAGACATTGCAGTTTCTGTAGATAGTGCCGATCGCCGATTACGTCAGCGTTTCTCCTCACACGGCTCCATCCACTGCAATGACCAATCTAGTTGTTTAGTATTTCGTTCGTCATTTTCAGCAACTGTTTTTGAAGAATGCCGATGTGCAGAAGTAGCAAATTACTTGCGTCAAAAATTGTTTCTTAACGCAACTGGTGTGCTATTTCTTCACATAGGAAATCTTGTTATCCCATTCGCACCGTCACCCCCTGTACAATCGGACTTCTCCTTTTGTGTCACCTATACTTGCTTCACACATTCAAAGAGAACGACTAGACATGATGAAAGCACAACAAGTAGTAAGACTCCTTTACACAGTGACAGTAAATTTATGTTCTACTACAATTTCAAAAGAACAACTTCAAATATTTACCGAAAATTATGAAAAAAATATAAAATAAAAACATCGGCACTCTATATTGCCATTTTGATATCGATAGATATCCTTAGATAAAATATCGTCATTTATATCGATATATCGATGTGGCGTCACTTAATCAGCAGCTTTATTATTGAGTTCAGACCTTATTCTTGAAGCTTGCAGTGAAATCGCTAACATCAGTGATTGTCCGTAGGAAACTAGGAATCAAAATGGTGGACATGCTGAGCTTGAGCTGAGTTATAACAATTCCCCACAGAGTGTTTTACATGTTATTAAATATTCCTTTGAGTTTATCTTGAGAATAAAGTGTTGAGTCAAAAACAAAATGGTCAGACATAGCGTGCGCCACCCTGTATCTAATGTGATGGCTCGGGTAAGATCCCCAATTTTAAGATGTTGTAACGCTTATATCGATGAGAAGTAGGTTTATATTATGCAACTGTGCATCTGCAATTATGGAGTCTGTGTTCTGTGTTAGTTAAAGTCATTGATTTGTGAGAGCAATATTAGAGTTTTGTAATAAATATATGAATAAAAAAGCAAAATGATTTCTGAAAATAATATTTTTTTATAATATATGTATGTTTATAAAAAAGACAATGTTTATTCGAAGCTGGGTCATGCTTAGGGCACTTGTATTTGTTATATACAAAAGATGTAGTGAAGTCCCTCCACAACGGATGTGGCATTGCATCAGGTAGAAGGTGGTTTTGGCGGTCGAACTGTGCGGTTCCTTGGTGTGAACAGTACGCAGTGTGTGGCTAGCCGTAGCACAGTACACTTCGATGGTGCCAAGAGAGGCAATTGCAAGCTGCTTTGCAAAGGATTTTTGCCTCGCATGTGGGTCTGGCTATTATTTGGTATTTTCGGCAAAAAGTAATGGCTCTAATATGTTGAAAATCCGACGCCAAGAAGAGATTTTATAGAGCATTCGAATATCAAGGACTGTTAGTACAATCATGTCGATTGCCACCAAAACTTCGTCACTGCTTTACTAATCTCATACATCCGGCTATGTATAGGGGCATGGACCAGTTAACTTGAGTGTGGCTTTAATAATAATCTAAATATGTGTCTGGAACCATATTTTCTATCCTGATCACGAACCTCTACAGGGTCCTCATCCAAGTGCTGCTAAAAGCGACTATCCTGTTTTAAATGAACAATTTTTGCATTCAAGTGTTTCAAAGCAATTTTTTTTGTCAAATGTAAAATGAGTAGTAAAAGTTATAGTTAAAACCACAAAAGTGAAGATAGATAGGATTTTGCTAAAGTACTCTTAGTTTAATGCAAAGTGAAATTTTGCAGGAATACAGTGCCAGTTTGTGTGAACGTTACTGTCTAAAATACCTGCTTCACAGGTGGTAAAGAAAGGCAGATAAGATAAGCTCATTTTAAAAATAGTGTGGTCTTGATTTCTATCATGAATCCTTCCTCTTTTTAAAGTTAATTAAGCTCAGTGTTCAAATTTATTGCCTTGCAAAGTAAATTACGAACGACTTCAAGAGAAGTGAAGGATTAGCTTTATTTGAATTAGTCTTTTCAACTGAAATAATCATAGAGCTTGACTAGTGACACTACGCTAGTTTAAGAGTCCCCATAATGCTATTTACATATTAGAGGGATAATTGGACTGTGACTGCTGCCAAGGAAAACTGATATATGTAGAGGAGTATAAACAGCGTGTTTATCAAATTATTTATCTTTATTTGTATTTTTTCATGTCAGTTAAGAAAGAAGCCACCCATGTCCGAATTTAGTTCTGCACTTCATGCAGCAACATTTCAGTATTGGTTTAAGTAATGATGTAGCTGTTATTGGTATGAGCTTGGTGCAAATTTTCTTTCTGTGATTACTGGTGTGTGCATTATTGGTAACTGCTGCTACACACAGCTCAGAGTGCCCTGTGCCAGTTTGTATCCTGTGCACTATTCAGAGGGAAATGTCAACGAAAGTAACTTTAATAACCCATGTTCAATTCTCTTAAACGTATATTTCCAAATTAATGTGCCTAATTGGGCTGGCGACCGTTCATTTTTTCATTCACATTTGAATTATACTACTTTCATTAACTCCTAAAGTTAAAGTCCGTTTAATTTTTCTGTTATTTTCACCATATTCAAAACTATAGTCTGATACCTTTATTCATTAGATACATGGGCGGTCAAAATGTCTAAATCCTCTCAGGGGGTAACATAAACTTGTTTCACAGCAAGATAGTGTTGTAATGTCTGAGGGTGAACGCAACATATTAATCTCACTCCTTGCTTTTGTGCTATCAATACTTTGTCTACAAATCGAGAGATACTACTGAAAATTTTTCTCTAAGAAAGTAGTGAGGTATGCAAAATATGTTACTAAATATGTTACTGACACTTAGCAAGATTTTAGCAACTCAGGAGTTAAGGCACGAATCCAGGAATTGCTGGGCATTCATGTAATAGGGTTAAGTTTAATGATAGCTTCATTCTTAATTTATACTGACATGTCGTTTGTAGTTAGCCGTTATTCTTTAAGTGTTTTCAGACTTTCGTGTTATCGCCATATTCCAGTGTCTACTTGATAATTCTGATAGAGAAATGAATAGATTGAATTCTGACCTTCGCTTCATGGAGAATAAATAAGGAATGTTTGCCAGATGTTCAATTCTTGTAACTTAATTGTAGCTTCAGAATATATTTTAAAAGAAGCTTCATTCATTCTATTGTTCTTATTGTTTTCATTCCTTTTTTACATTGTCTTTTTATGTATGTTTATTTCCGAAGAAACTTTTATACGTGTATTAGGTGCCCTTATTATCAGTTTTAGTTTAAGTGTAATTAGGTCATTTTGTACGTTCTTGAGGGATTTTATTAAAGTATTATTAGCGTCATGTTCTAGATTAAACCCCTAAATGTATGGTGTGACAGTTGCTGACTGTTGTCCAGCTGGCACGTATGCCCGTAAAAGCTATTACGAGACCAGTTAAAGGCACTGTTGTATTTGTAACACGAAGGTTACTAGACTGGAGAAGTTGAGGCCTGTAGATGACGTAGTGTAACGTCGGAACTGGTTGCCTAGAAATAAACCTGTACAACGGAGATTGGTATTGTTTTAATTGAACATTGAACAGCCGTAGTCCCGTACTCCACCAAAATATGGAGTTATATTCATTTAGTTGGAAATTTGGTTTTTGATGTCTGCCTGGATTGAGAAGGTTAAGTTCCCCACTGTGACATCGAAATTAAGGGACGAAGACGACGGATTGTTTAGTGATGGACATATAGGTAAGCTCCGTGTCACTCATTATTTGGTTGAAGGGGAATGAGAGAAAGCAGCTGCCGTAGCCGCAATGATTATATCTTTGTGGATAATGGGCTCTGGCGATGATGATGATGATGATGTTTGGTTTGTGGGGCGCTCAACTGCGCGGTCATCAGCACCAGTACGAAGTCCCAATTTTTACACAGTCCATTTTCTTTGCGCAATCCAATCTAGTCACTCTCACAAATAAAGATGACGATGATGATGAATTGATGAGGGCAACACAAGCACCTAATCCCCAGGCAGAGAAAATCACCAACACGGCCGAGAATCGAATCTGGGACCCCGTGATTCAGAGGCAGAAACGCACGGCCCTAGACCCGAGCCGTGGGCATGGCGAAAGAGTGGTTGCGGTACATAGGGTCTGATCAGTCATAGTTCGTGAATGACTCTGATCTCTGAGAGGTCAACACTTTATGGTGAGGCTGACGACAAAGTTAGAGAGAGTCAGCGCCGTTGGAAGGGTTAGTGTTGAGGGGAGCCGGAGGTGGTCAAATCCAATAAATTACGATTTTTTTTTTTTGCTACCGAAAGTTAATTGGAACATTCCTCTTTAATGTAAACTTTGAATTATTGTTCTACTCGCCCTAGAAGTGGAGTTATTACCAATTTCCCCCACGCCTGCAGAGGAAATGGGCGGCCGCTGAATGCATCCAACACCCTCTCGTGACTTCCTGGCGAACTGCTTGGGATTTTCTCGGCCTGTTACGCATACAGCGCCTTATGTTACGCATACAGCGAGTGTGCAAGGGTTGGCTACATTGTTTTCTGTGACAAATATTTCCCGTATTTCCATACAGCTTACTCCTATTTTCCTCAGAATTTCGAACGTCTTGCTCCATTTAATATTGTCGTACACTTTTGTTCTGGTTACGATGCCACGTTTTAGTAACCGTGTATATAAGAAAAGGAAGAACGTAGGGAAAAGAAAATTAACACTAATACCAAGTTGCGATACTAAAATGAATAAGAACGCGGAACATCGTCTCTTTGCTGTTTACCGTTTCGAATTAGTTCTGTGTTGCGCCTGTTGTTGGTAGTATTATACTTCTTGTGTAAAGCGGGTAATATGCAGTATGTACAAGAATCAGGAGGGAACAATAAAACCAATTTTTCATGACTTAGCATAGCCAGAATTGTTACACAAATGTCTAAACGGAAAGACGCAGAATCCTAATGAGAGTGTAAACAATTTGATTTGGAAAGTGATTCCTGAAAGGGTGTTTGTAAGCATAAAAACACTGCACTTTAGCATTTATGATACAATAGCAACCTACAACCAAGTGAACAGTGTGAAGTGTGAAGTTCTGAAGGCATTAGGATTTACAACTGGGGTGAACACTGTACGAGCACTAAGAAATAGTGACAGAGAAAGGATAAGAGGAGCAGAAAGAAGAGAAAGGCATATGAAGTATGATGGAACAACAGGCCAGAAAAGAAGACAGAAGAGGAAGCTTTTGGAGGATGAAGAAGAAGACCCTGATAATCCATCCTATAGTGCAGGAATGTATTGAGAAACTTTGATAGCTATTTCCCGTAAATTAGAATTTTTCGAATATAAGGAACATTTTCTCAAAATCCACTCAAGGTAGAGAGATGAAATTTTTATGCAGCACTCCTAGTGGTCAAACTTACATTGTAACACAACCATTTGGCAATATGTACAGTAGTTTCATTTAAGTTTAATTATAAAGCAATTATTTGTGAAAAAATTTGGGTCATTAATAAAAAAATAATTGGAAGGAAACTAGAAAAGATACTCCAAAATCCCTTTGTGATAACTGCAATACTAAACCACTCTACATGTAAAAAAGATTCAAATTTTTCTATTTGGTAGTTTATTCATAAATGTTCCTCAAACTTAGTGATTTTAACATGGACAGCATAGGCACCTCCGGCTCCCCTTAAAGGCTACCGAAAGTGATCGGCTTCATTTAGGTATCTAAGTAACAGTTTTACCCGGTCTCTATTGGCCACTGGAAGAGCAAAAGGTTGCAGGAGGGTGGGAGGACTCACAGTGGTACACGAAGCGCCCTCCGCATCCATTCTAAGGCGACTTGTGGAGTAAGTGCGTAGATGCAGATCTGGACTAGACGCACCTGTGCGAATGGGGTACTTCCCAGTCATGAGGGCAGCTCTCGACGGCGTGCACACGGGCTGTACGTAGTGGCTGTTGAGTATCACGCCGTGGTAGGCCAAGGCGTCGATATTTGGCGTCGGGATCTGGTCCGACCCATGGAAGCTCACGTCGTTCCATCCCTGTGAAAAATAATTGCAAAAGTCCTTCAGTACTTCAGTTTATACTCAAATCTCTGTCGTGTTAATTTAAGACTTTCGGATCTAATTTCTCAACTGTTAGTATATCGACCTATAAAACTAAAATACAGTGGTACTGAGCATTTCACCATAACATGTAGATTACTCATCGAAATTTAGGACCTACGGGACCTGTGATACATCTGTCCAGCCACCTTGTGTAAGTGGCCACAACAATGTGTACTCCATCAACAGTAAATAACAATGGCAATAATAAAGGTAATGCATTCGTCTCCCTTTACTGTTTGAACTATTTCTTTTATCTCGTCACACATTTCTTCAATCTCTTTATCGTCTGCAATGGTAGTTGGCATATAAACTTGTACTATTGTGCTCGGTGTGAGCTTCTTGTCTATCTTGGCTACAATATTGCATTCGTTTTGCAGTTCATAATAACTTACCAGCTTTTTTTATTTTCTTATTCATTATTAAGCCTACTGCTCCGTTACTCCCATTTGATTTTGTATTTATAACCCTGTATTCGCATTACCAGAAGTCCTGTTACTTCCACCACCGAATTTCACTAATTCCCACTACATCTAACTTCAACCGATCTATTTCCCTTCTTAAATTTTGTAACCTACCTTCTCTATTAAGGGACAAAACATTCCTTGCTCCGATCCGTAGAATTTAAGTCTATTTAATACTGTGCAAAGTATTTTCTTCACTTCAATTTCGTCGAATGTGGGGAGTGACCGCACTTTCCCACATAAACAATGGACCTTGCCGTCGGTGGAGTGGGTTGTGGGCCTCAACGATACAGATAATTTTACAGTTGGTGCAACCGCAACGGAGGGGTATCTGTTTAGGGGCCAGACCAATGTGTGGTTCCTGTCGAGGGGCAACAGCCTTTTCAGTAATGCACGTGCTGTACATGGGTGATTGACTGATCTGGCCTTGTAACATCAACCAAAAAAATCTTGTTGTGCTGGTACTGCTAACGGCTGAAAGCAAGGGGACACTACAGCCGTAAATTTTCCGGACGGCATGCAGCTCTCCTATGTTGTCAAATGATAATGGCGCCATCTTGAGTAAAATATTCCGGAGGTAAAATAGTCCCCCAATTCGAATTTCTGTGCTGGGACTACTCAGGAAGATGTCGTCACTAGGAGAAACAAAACTGGCATTCTACGGATCGGAGCGAGGAATGTTAAATCCCTTAATAGAAAAATGTAGGTTACAAAATTGAAGAAGGAAAATGGATCGTTTGAAGTTAGATGCAGCGCGAATTAGTGAAATTTGGTGGCGGGAGCAACAGGACTTCTGGTAAGGCGAATACATGGTTATAAATACAAAATCAATTGGGAGTAACAGATGAGTAGACCTAATAATGAATGAGAAAATTAAAAAAGCGAGTAAGTTACCATGAACTGCAAAGCGAACTCATTATTGTAGCCACGACAGACACGTAGCTCACACCCAGCACAATAGTACAAGTTTATATGTCAATTACCATTGCAGACGATGAAGAGATTGAACAAATGAATGACGAGATAAAAGAAATAGTTCAAATAGTAAAGGAAGACGAAAATATAATAACTATGTAGGGCTGGAATCCGATAGAAGGAAAACGAAGAAAAGAAAAAATAGTAGGTGAATATTGACTGGAAGAAAGAAATGAAAGAGGAAGCTGCCTGGTAGAGTTTTTCACGGAGCGCAATTTAATCATCGCAAACACTTGGTTAAGGTTCTATACCTGCAAAACACCTAGAGACGCCGGGAAGTTTCAGATTGATTATCTAATGGTAGGCCAGAGATTAAGGAACCGGATACTAAGCTGTACGAGATTTCCAGGGGCAGATGTGGACTACAACCTCAATTTATTCATTACAAACTGTGCATTAAAACTGAATAAATTGCATAAAGTTAGGAAATTAAAGAGATGATAGCTGGATAAATTGAAAGAACCAGAAGTTGCTAAGAGTTTCAGAGGGAGCACTACACAACGACTGACTAGAACAGGGGAAAGGAATACAGCAGAATATGAATGGATAGCTTTAAGACATGAAATAACGAAGGCAGCAGAGGATCAAATAGATGAAAAGATAAAGCCAAATACAAATTCTTGGATAACACAAGAGATACTGAATTTTACTGATGAAAGGAGAAAATACAAAAATGCAACAAGTGAATCAGGGAAAAGGGAATGCAAAGATCTTAAAAATGAGATTCACAGGAAGTGCAAAACGGCTGAGCAAGAATGGCTATAGAACAAATGTAAGGATTTAGAAGAATATTTCAGTAGGGGAATGGTAGATTCAGCGTATATGAAAATTAAAGATGCCTTTGAAGAAAAGAGCGTCAGTTGTATGAATATCAAAGGCTCTGATGGAAAGCCATACCTAAGCACAAAAATGGAAAGGTGAAAGGTAGAATGAGTATATAAGGGTGTATGCAAGAGAAACGCTTTTGAAGGCAATATTAGAAAGGGAAGTGGACGTAGATGAAGATGAGATGGGATATGGGATAATAGAAGATGGATTTGACAGAGCTCAGAGATCTAAGTCGATACAAGGCAATAGACGATATTCTGTCAGTACTACTGATATCCTTGGGAGAACCAGCCGTAATAAAATTCTTCCGCCTGGTGTGCAAGATGTATGAGACAGAGAAATATCATAAGACTTCCAGAAGAATGTAATAACTCCAATTACAGAGAAAGCAGTTGCTGACAGGTGCGAAAATTACAGAACTATCTGTTTAATAAGTCATGGTTCCAAAATATTAGCATAAATTCTTTACAGAAGAATGGAAAACTAGTTGAAGGCTACTTCGGGGAAGATCAGTATGAATTCTGGAGAAATGTAGGAACACACGAGGCGATACTGACCCTACGAATTATCTTAGATGACACGTTAAGGAAAGGCGAACCTTCGTTTATGGCATTCGTAGGCTTTTGAAAGAATTGACTGTTATAATCTCTTTGAAAATTTCAAGTCAGCAACGATAAACGAAACTGACTGACCTGGAGAAGAGTGAGAAAGGTTAACAGATGAGGTTGAGGAAATAAATCAGAAACAGGCAAGGATGACAGTGTGACATACTGGTGCACTGAAGGTTAGGAAGAGAGAAACAGCTGGGTTATACCGAGAGTGAAGTTAAGCCGATGATTACAGATAAAATTCTACTTCCTGTTGAACGGAGAGTGATTCTGCATAAGTACTTTGTTCCGGTATCGTATAAATGATATTGAGAAAGAGCCAGAAAAAAATATAGTGTAGTGCCAAACCTACAGATCTTTGTTACGTTTCCCAAATACCTCGTTGAGGTGACTCGATTAAGGCGTTGGACGCATATCCGTGAGGAATCCAATTTTCTGAGGTTCTCTTTTCCACCGGTGCAAAGAAAAGGAGAAGGAAACATCGCGGTAAATACCTTCTCGCTATGCATAGTATACAGTAAAATTGAGATACTTCGTTTATTTTGTTTTAACTGAAATTTATATGAATGTTATATGTGTAAGACAATTCACGTCAGTGTGATGTTTCATGTACTTTCACATCCAGACGGCTACTGACGGAGACAGCTGGTCATTAGGGTAGAGCAGTTAAGTTCCTCCTGTATACCGATGGGCTGTGTATTTACGATGATAATTACTATACATTGTCTGGAGACCAATGGCATGATTAACATTGATCTAGTGTAACAACTTCTGCAGCGAAGGGCGTGTTTACTATAAATTTGTATGAGTGTGTTAAACAGCCATTCATTGATTCATTCGTTGTTAGCTGCAGGCTCTGTCGAGTTGCTGAAGCCGCCGGGACCACTAGTAATTTGTTTTGGGATCGTCATACTTTCAGTGGTTTGATGTGGCCTGTCACGACATCCTATGCTGAGGCACCATCTTCATCCAGCTAGAGATGGGGGATGCACTCTTGAACTAATTCATAGAGTTGAATCTTTCAAAGGAGTGAACAATCAGTGATTCAGAAAATAAGAACGGTAGCTCCAAACGTTTCCCACGGCAGAGAGAGAGAGAGAGAGAGAGAGAGAGAGAGAGAGAGAGAGACGGAGCATATCAGCGGCGCCTCTGCTGGTCACAGCACAGTGCACGCCACACAACACAGCCAGCGCCAGCCTCTGCCCTGCTTCTACCTTGGCTGCCTCCATTGTGCAGTGCCCCATTGGATTTAGTGTTTCACATATGCCGTGCGGTGCCGTGCCGTCTCTGTGCGTCGTCTGCCGCGCGCAGTGTCTGGCGCAGCTTGACTTCGCATCGCACTCTGTCGGCGATCGTTTCAGTCGCACGTCCTGCCCTCTGGGCAGTTGATGCGAGCAACAGGACAGAGAGCCACCTAGCGGATAACATAGGAACTACTTGCAACAACCTGCTCGCAAGAGAACAGACGATTTGTCTCGGAGCGGGTGAGTTCACAGCTCCCCCACCCTCGGAACTCGCCCGCTCAACGCTCACCCCACCGTCTCGACTCTAGCCAGAGCGTTGAGCAAAGCGACTCAGGTGTCACTCTGGTCTCTCTGCGGTCTCGGCTCACGCAGTAATACAGCTCGCGGCTCGACCTGCTCGACTCAGCGGCTCGGCATCGGAGTTCGTCTCTACTGGATATTGTTCTTCGTAGTAATACCGCTACGTATATTACATTATTATGTTATGTATACATCATTTGTTTTTATTTTATTTTTATTTGTTTAAACTGATTAGATTAGGTTCCTGACGACTCCTCTTACTATAGGATTTTTATTATGGACACTCGAATTTACGCTTTAATTACGAGCGAACCGATAAACGTATCGCAAAATGTGATACACCAATATTTTCCTTGTTTTATTCTGCGTAAGGCTATATGCAGCACTTTCGTTTTACAGTCAAATTTATAGTTTTTTTCTTATTCTGGTACGGATTTTGCGATTTTAGGCGTCTTCGGAAGGAAACGTTCACTTTAAAAATATATGGCTTGCGATGTATTTGTATGAGGTTAATGAAATTTTAATACATTGTAGCCAAATATATTGTTAATGTAAATCTCAAGTTACAACATTTTCCGATCACCCAAAAAACCACGATAGTGCAAAATAAATCAATAATCAAAAACTTTGTCATATCGTGGAAATTTCAATAAACAATACAAAATTCTTACTCATTATCTGTGTTACTTCAAAATAGGATCAAATAAGATCAAAATACAGGTATAGTACTGGAATAAACCAAGTTTAAAGGGCAATGTGCCTTCCATTTATTTTCTATTGTAAATGAGTGGTGAGTCATGAAAAAGAGCTAATTCATTTCAGGGAGTGAACAGTTCTGATCCGATCTCTGAAAAGAACAGTTTTGCCCATCTCTACATCCAGCACTTATACCTAACGTTCTCAATTATTTGTTGCGAATTCTTCAATCTTTATCTCCCCATACCATGTTTTACCCTCTAGTACAATGGATCCCAGCCTTCTTAGACGGTTACAGCTCAGTATAATCAGATATCATGTAGTAGCTTCCCATTGCCCCCCCCCCCCCTCCCACGCACACACCTTCGTCCTCGACGTCAGTACCTAATTGAACTTTGAAATGAACACATATTTTTCAGGTGACGAAAGACAACAGATATTTAATTTTTTGAAGCCGTATTTTTAAATCAAGAAATAAATAATCCTTGAGACAATAGTTTGTTACTGCCAAAAACCTTTTTTTACATTTGGTGTATATCATAATATATCATAAGTTAAGCTCCAACTCCATTGACTTCCCTGTTTTTCTTTCCACTGCTATTATAGACAAAATTTTGCTTTTGCCTCCATGAATCTTGAATGTCACGTCTTTCCTGTTTTTCTTTCCACTGGTATTATAGTCAAAATTTTGATTTTGCCTCCATGAATCTTGAATGTCACGCTTCTTTTTACATGTTGAGTTCGATTAGTGTGTGTTAGAATGAATGATGTATCAATTCCTATTACATTGACTGCTACTCAGAAAAAGGAAGCTGAATATCCACACAAAAAGGCTAGACACTAGTTACAAAGCGCACTTCCTCTGAACCTAGCTATATTTTCTTCGCCCAAACCCTGCACTCCCATTCAAAATCAACCAAGTGAAAATGCGTGCACCATACTGATTATTCGTAAATCACTTGATGTCTGCATTCATTACCTCTGAACTGATGGAAATTCACATCTGGCCATTGCCACCGATGATAGTAACTAACAATAATAACGCTACAATAGCCATTATGCAGATACTGTTGTTTTGCGTTGTCAATTAATTCGAAAGAAGCACTTTTTTCGTCTATTTCTGGAACTACCCAGAACTTGGAGAAGGAATTTCCGCGATACGTTTAGCATTTATCACGTGTCTCACGTTTGCTGTTGTCGATGCACGGTACATTGCAACAAAGTGTGTATGTAGGAGTCGATACGTGAAGAAGATAACGATCATACATTCATTCCACAAGCTACAGCCTTTACCGCAGCGTGTAACGCACTAATGACAGTATTTTAAAAAAGTAATATTTGGCCTTGTGTAATCAATATAAGAGTTTTATTATCCTTATGACAATAATGACGATCTCTAAAATCTAGTTTCGTGATTCAGACACAAGGCAACACTCTTTGTTTCTACAGCTCAAAAATTTTCAGTTTACCACTTCATGGTTCTTAACTCCAACTTGCGAACCATTGCTTTATTAATATCGAAGTCATTCCTTGATAACTTACCACATGTCCTATCATACCGTCCCTTCTCCTTGTCTGTTTTTTCCGACTACCTCTATCCTGATCGATTCTTCGGAAAACATCATAATTTCTTAACACACAATCCAATTTTCAGTATCCTTCCATGGCACCACATGTACCACATTATTTTTGACTTGTCAATTTCCTAAGCACCAGAATTAAATGTGTTTTTTCAATGATGAGCATACCTAAATGATCTTTTCCATTGGGCCACATGCAGATACAAATTAGATAATGAGTTTGAGGGACCTATAACTTACTATGCGGCTGTAGATCATTTGGCCGTGTTGACGCAAGATCTAAATCAGTTTTTCAATTTCGTAATGTTATTGTCCATTCCAATCATTTATTTACTAGTATTAGAGCTAATTTGAATCAAACATTAATATCTCGAAAATAGATTATTACAGTGTAATGTACCCAGTACCATCTGGTTTAGAAAGATAAAATTGGCAAGGCCTATTAATGATTTAATGACCTTCATGTCAAAAGAATTTATTTAAACTGATGGCTTCTAGCCTATTGTGTTGCTAATTTATCTGTCTGACGAACAACGTAGTACATCAAATGCAGCTATTGATAGTTTTATCCTTTGTACTAGTTATCCTGCGTTATCCGATAACTTTTACTGCAGACTGTAATTAATAGTTCTAAAAGAACACGTAACAGACAGATAGCAGTGAGAGAGAGACAGAGGAAATCTAATTCCTTTTTAATATTTCGACTGTAAAAGGCTATAGAAATTGCCCACACGTCGAAACAAAGACTTTTTCATTCGTCGTGAAAACCAATTACTCTCGGCGCTAAACCTAATACTAGCCAAACTACGTGGAGCACGATTCAAGTGGTACGATAAAAGAAAACCAGCACTTAAGTTGACTTTGTATAGCAACTTGGAAAATAATGAAACAGTGTGTCCAATTTATCGAACGTACAGAAAAATAACTGCATTGATTGCTTCAATTAAGGAATGCTGTAAAAGTTACAACAGCGTTAACAATGCTATAATCCACTATTGTAGCACCGCGAGATGGTATCCATTTTCTTTTTGGACTCACGCACTAAAAGCGCATGTAGATGCGTTATCAGATCACAATACTCGGTAAGATCTTGCAATCCGCGTTCTATCTTCCAGATTTTAATTTTTCGTGTCGTTTGCACTGATTGATAAAGAGCAAAGAGCTGAGCACGAAAACACCACGACAACTCGATTTTTACTGCTGCGTATTGTTTAGAGGTAGTACGAGAGCATTACGGCATGTCTGAGGTGTAGTAAGTTTACTGAATGCAGATTAAAAGAAAGTCTTGCTTAAGAATTTGTGGTACATAAAAATGTCTCTACTGGTACCACTTCAACTGTCTCATATGGACTCATGTAACGGTCTGTCCCAGCATTAGCGAATGATGGAAAAAGGTTTAAGCATCTATAGGGGAAGGTGCATTAAAGTGGCTAGGGAGGGAAAAGTGATCACCGCTTATGTTCTGTCCTGAACAGTGCTGCTACCTGCAGAGAAGGGGTCATACTACTTCACTATGCAGCACCATTGTTGTCAGTGAGTTTGACAGAAGAAGCTTCTTCCAATTTTTCTGATTTTCAGACTTCTGATGTGGAGAAAATCATTTCTATTATTCATGTTATCTTATTTATACTTAGACTGATCTTCTTTATAACTGCAATGTTTTAACAGAATCTTCCAAATATATTGTGTGGCCCCATTTCCCAACAGCTCATTTTAATTCTCTAACCCCAGTGAGTGATAGTTACTTCCATGTAGCACACATAATTTACAGTTTGATTCTAAATTCTTTTATATAGAAAGTTCTCATCCGCAATTCGGTCACTTTATGATGGGTTTGAATTAATTATTTAATTATAGGAAACCACCGCTGTTCTGTTTCATTTGGCGTAGTACAAGAACCCGATTGAAAGATGTCTGCTGTATCTGCTTGATACTGTTTCATACACTAGAACATCAAGGTGCATAGAAAATAGTCCTGAAGTCAGGGCCACGAACATGGGATATTGTCGCAATAGAAAATGCGATTGAGGCGGTGAATAATCGTAACACGCCGTTTTTTGCAGAAGCAAAGCAATTAAACGTTCCTCACAATGTGCTGCAGAGAAAAGTTCTAGGAAAAAGTAGGGACGTAGTACGTGACGACAAGATTACGAGAAGCTTAAGAAGTGAGTTCGATGAAGAACAAGAAGAAAAATTTTTTAATTATATTTTTAAAATGAAAAAGTGATTTTAGGGATTTACATAACTGACCTATGGAAATTAACATTCTAAGTGGTAGAGTGGAACGAAATACCACATCGTTTTCATATGAATAAACTAAATGGAAAAGTGGCGAGGCATCTCACATTAGGCGCTTGGGTAGGGAAACGTGATGACTGTGTAGGCCTTCAGAAACTGTAGATAGTTCTTCTTAAACACTTTCTGTTTTACTTTAAAACACATAGTGTGACTCACATCTTATAATATGAAGATTTAGAATGCGGAAGCGGCAACCTTTTATGTTCTCTTCAAATACCTAGTGTGATACCTTGTAAGACGAAGATTCGGAGTGCTGAGGTGGCAAGCTTCTATCAGTAACCACGGTTTAGTGAAAATTCTATTTCCCTGAGAATGACCACATTCCACGAACTACTTATTGGACCTGACTTTCTAAAACTAATGTTCGATTCCAACTTCTTGCCATAATTACCATACTGAGCGGGAGACTTGAGTATCGTTCGAGGATGCTCATAAGTAACAGAAAATAATCCCATTATATTTTTGCTGCAGCAGATATGATGCGAGCCTCATGTTGGTCACTTCACAGAGACATAACCATGTCAGATGTCTTACCAAGAAAGAAACAAAATATTAATCAGAGGTCACGTGATATTAGTGTAAGAAAGAGGTGTTTTTTCTACAAACTTCAATAAATTATACGTGCTGCATTATTTTATAGTCACAATGTGGCGAAACTGTACTTGTTAGACAAAGACTGTGATCAGATATGGATCGCCTAACAAAAAGTAGCAATTAATATTTTCGTTGTTCTGTGTTATTGAAGAATGCACACGTACACCATTTGTAGTCTTAGTGGGGTAGGTGTTATACACACAAGTTGTTCAAAACTGGGGCTTGTTAAACGGTCAAAAATATTAAATCTGTTTCAGCAGCTGTTACCAGATCATCCCCAACGATGAAGATGATGTTGGGAGGTTTCGACGCGGAGTCACCTACGACTCTGGTACTGGATTCCAACACCACGAAGGCGACCACCCAAACTGCAGCCAGTAGTTTGTCCATCTTCTTTTCCCCAGACACTGCAACCATTACACAGATAGTATTACACAAATAATTATAACATATATCTACGTGTCAGTGTACAATTTCTGCTTCTGAGCCATTTGGTATGTTTTTGACGTGCGATCCTTGCATCAAAGGCTCGGCGGCCGCTCGTATGTCGAGGAAGCGACTGTGCCATTACCCCGCCAACATCAAAATGCTCGCAGTAGTCCCTGAGAATGGCCTTCACATACAGACAGAAAATCGCAGCGGGGAATTACAGTTCGTTATAGTGCAGCCAATATGCACTAAATATTTATGAATTATATTCACGAACCTGAAATTTATTGTAGTTTAGTCAGTTTGCACTAAATATTTATGAAATATATAAACGAACTGTCCTCATGAATCAATGTATTAGTGAGAACCTTAACACAATCACTATTCTAGTTCCGGGGATTAGCCTTCATATATAGGCAGAAAAAGCTGGAGGGGGGGAGGGCGTTGAGGGGGGGGGGGGGTTTAATACCAGGTGGTTTCAACCAATGTGCAGTTACTCACTGAGATCCAGTGTGCGTTGTAATTATGGTACGACTTCAAAACTTGGTAAAGTTCTAATTCGTTAATAGGAAAACGTTTTACGCTGGAAAATATTAATTACAATTTGGCCACCACATACAAATCTTCGTATATCCATAATTGGAACGCACGACTTGGGACTTCAGCTGGTATAATATATGTTAAAAAATTACAAAATTTCTCCAGCTCTATTAAAGAGTTGGTTTTATTGGCAACTAGTTCCGATGTTTCCAGAATGAAATTTTCACTCTGCAGCGATGTTGTTAAAACATGGAAACTAGTTGTCAATAAAACCAACACTTTAATACAGCTTTAGGAATTTCGTCATTTTTAAGGGGAGCCGGAGGTGCCTATGCTGCCCATATCAAAATCACTAAGTTTAAGGAACATTTATGAATAAACTACCAAATAGAAAAATTTGATTTTTTTTTCATATAGAGTGGTTTAGTATTGCAGTTATCACAAAGGGATTTTGGAGTATCTTTTCTAGTTTCCTACCAATTATTTTTTTTATTAATGACCCAAATTTTTTTACAAATAATTGCTTTATAATTAAACTGAAATGAAACTACTGAACATATTGCCAAATGGCTGTGTTACAATGTAAGTTGGACCAATAGGAGTGCTGTATAAAAATTTCATCTCTCTAGCTTGAGTGGATTTTGAGAAAATGTTCCTTATATTCGAAAAATTCTAATTTACGGGAAATGGCTATCAAAGTTTCTCAATACATTCCTGCACTATAGGATGGATTATCAGGGCCTTCTTCTTCATCCTCCAAAAGCTTCCTCTTCTGTCTTCTTTTCTGGCCTGTTGTTCCATCATACTTCATATGCCTTTCTCTTCTTTCTGCTCCTCTTATCCTTTCTCTGTCAATATTTCTTAGTGCTCGTACAGTGTTCACCCCAGCCGTAAATCCTAATGCCTTCAGAACTTCACCCTTCACACTGTTCCCTTGGTTGTAGGTTGCTATTGTATCATAAATGCCAAAGTGCAGTGTTTTTATGCTTACAAACACCCTTTTAGGAATCACTTTCCAAATAAAATTGTTCACGCTCTCATTAGGATTCTGCATCTTTCCGTGTAGACATTTGTGTAACAATTCTGGCTGTGCTAAGTCATGAAAAATTGGTTTTATTGCATTTATCACAGCTGCTGGCATACCATGTTTGTGATCATAGTCCTTTTTTGCATTATATTTGCACTATGAATCTTTTGGGCACAGGCTGTGTTGGTATTCATTGGAAGAGGCAGTCTGAAGGAACAATGCCCACACTGCTTTTCGCATGTTACTAACATTACTAGTATTTTGCCTTATAGCATACCCATTGTATCTCTGTAGACGTTCAATCACCTCATCAATAAGCCTGCCTCTCCCTCCTATTGTCTTTCCATCACTGAGCTTACTTGAACCCAAAGTTTGTTTGAGCCTCTTAGCGCTTCATTTGTCACAGAAAACAATGCAGCCAACCCTTGCACACTCGCTGTATGCGTAACATAAGGCGCTGTATGCGTAACAGGCCGAGAAAATCCCAAGCAGTTCGCCAAGAAGTCACGAGAGGGTGTTAGATGCATTCAGTGGCCGCCCATTTCCTCTGCAGGCGTGGAGGAAAACGGTAATAACTCCACTTATAGGGCGAGTAGAACAATAATTCGAAGTTTACATTAAAGAGGAATGTTCCAATTAATTTTCGGTACCAAAAAAAATCGTAATTTTTTTGATTTGACCACCTCTGGCTCCCTTTAACATATACATACAAATCTGGCGCTGTGAATGAGAAAAAGAAGTATAGAAATGATTCCATATTTAATGGATTAGGAACGGGACATGGTCAGAAGTGATCAAACAAGTGAGAAACCCATATTTTTGATATTTTTATTAACGGTCGCTTACAGAATGTGTTCATTACGAGTATGAGCACAGGAGACCTCGACAGCACGCTGTATCCATCAAACGACGCTATCAACAGGTGCTCTCAGCGGTTCCGAGGCAATTTGAGTAACGTGTTCCGGTATACTGGCCAAGTGAAGATCGAAACTTTCCCTGGTAAACACTTACTTCTACATATCCCAGACCCAAAAGCCACAGATCAGGTGATCTAGCAGACCATGCACTGCAAAACGTCTGGGCAAAACCCATTCGTGGAAGGTTGCATGAAGCAAATCCGTCACTGGGCGATGACATGAGGTGTTCCCCCATCTTGCATAAAACACTTGTTTTCACGCAATTAACGTCTTACAAAACAGGAATCACATGTTGTATAAGGAGGTTTCCATAACGTACCGACGTCGTGGTACCCCTAAGACGCTCTCTGGGTGTATTCTCTACAAAGAAGAATGGACTGAGAATAAAGGTGCTTGTGAGTCCTTACCACGCCGTCATATACAGCGAGTGCAGTGGCGCTTTGTGCACAACACGTGGTATAATAGCAACCCAAATTCGACAGCTATGTTTATTCAGTGCACCCTGTAGTGTCAAATGTGCCTCCTTATCCACAGAATATAGTCCACAAGTCAGATGTCATCAACATCAATTGGTGCCGGAAACCGAAGAGCAATTGCAAAAAATGGTTCAAATGGCTCTGAGCACTATGGGACTCAACTGCTGTGGTCATAAGTCCCCTAGAACTTAGAAGTACTTAAACCTAACTAACCTAAGGACATCACACACATCCATGCCCGAGGCAGGATTCGAGCAATTGCAGACCATTGCTGTAGTTCAAGAGGTTTCAGTTTTTGTTTCGTCTGGATGTCGTACAGGTACCAGTGCAACAGAGACCGTAGAACTTTCCGTACTGTTGACTGGACAATTCTCGTGACTTTGCACAATCTCTACTTGGGTGAAAGCGCTGCATGGTCAGTAACAGTAACAACAACCTCATCAGTAACTTACAAAGTGATGGGACGCCTTCCTGGTGCACCACCAAGCTCACTGGTGTTTTCGAATTTCGTTATCACCATTTTAAATCCATTTTATGACATCGAGCCTCTCCTCAAACCTTCCAACGCATGGTCTCCCCTGTCGGCAGCTATACTGTTCATTCACTTTATGGCTTATCAAATGGCAACGTGAATGGCATGGCGTCATACGGACAGTGTACAGCGCCAGATTTGTACCTAGTGCCCAAAGCTGTAACTAAATGGGTTCTGCATTAGCTCATTGGCATATCTACCAAGCTGCACTGACATACGACAGGGTACCCAGCTGTTAAGATATCCACAAACAAATGTAGTAATCGCACTGAAATTGCTCCGGGTAATTTGCGACGTTCGGCGGGCAACACTGCATTCTGTAACATCGTTTGATTCAACAGTGTGTGTCCGTACGTCGCTGTATCTGGGGCTCAGGGTTCAGTGTGTCTGATGAAGTTCACATGTTTCTTGTGCAACAGTATCGGATTAGTGATACCCTTAAAACATGTCAGTAAATATTTTTTGAACGGTTTGCTGACGGACATATATTGTCAAACTGCATAATGAAGTTAGTGAACAAAATGGAGACTGGTGGAACGGTGTTGGATCTTCACGATTGTTGGCCTCTCTCCTGCAAAGTCTGTTCGACGTATACGTCCGGAATGTTGCGTGACACGGAGCACATACCACAGAGCTGCGAAGAAAGCCGCCTTGTATACATACAGGTTTACAGATTTTAGGAAATGAATGTCAATGACAAATACAAACGCACTACATTTTGGCGCTGGTTTCGGCAATTTATTGATCAGAGGCCAGGAATATAGCAGTACACATGGTTCAGTGATTAGGCATCGTTTCACCTCTGGCTGCGTAAATTGTCAGAAGACATGTTTTTAGTGTAATGAAAATCCCCTGTCACATGTGGAGTTTACATCAAACCGTTTCGGGAATCTGTGAACCAGTTGGACGATCTAGAACTTACCCTCGGCTGCTACCAACACGCCACACGTTTCGAGTGACCATGGCTGAGGTCGAATTTTTTTTTCCGTCGGCAGAGTGTTTTCGAAAGTAGTGTGGCCCCCAAGGTCACCTCATTTAACAACACCTGACTTTTTCTTGTGAGGTGGTCTAAAAGGCGAGGTCTACAGGAACAGCCCACACAACTGCATCGATGATTTCAGCCGTAAATAGAAATATAAAGGTAGGAAGATTTTTCTGTTTAGCAAATGTGACAAAAAGCAGATTACAGAGTACCTGACGGCTCAACACAAAAGTTTTGTCTCAAGTACAGATAGTGTTGAAGATCAGTGGACAAAGTTCAAAACCATCGTACAATATGCGTTAGATAGGTATGTGCCAAGCAAGATCGTAAGAGATGGAAAAGAGCCACCGTGGTACAACAACCGAGTTATAAAACTGCTACGGAAGCGAAGGGAACTTCACAGCAAACATAAACATAGCCAAAGCCTTGCAGACAAACAAAAATTACGCGAAGCGAAATGTAGTGTGAGGAGGGTTATGCGAGAGGCGTTGAATGAATTCGAAAGTGAAGTTCTATGTACCGACTTGGCAGAAAATCCTAAGAAATTTTGGTTTATGTCAAAGCGGTAGGTGGATCAAAACAAAATGTCCAGACACTATGTGACCAAAATGGTACTGAAACAGAGGATGACAGACTAAAGGCCGACCGAGCGAGGTGGCGCAGTGGTTAGCACACTGGACTCGCATTCGGGAGGACGACGGTTCAATCCCGTCTCCAGCCATCCTGATTCAGGTTTTCCGTGATTTCCCTAAATCGTTTCAGGCAAATGCCGGGATGGTTCCTTTGAAAGGGCACGGCCGAATTCCTTCCTAATACTTCCCTAACCCGAGCTTGCGCTCCGTCTCTAATGACCTCGTTGTCGACGGGACGTTAAACACTAACCACCACCACCACCACTAAAGGCCGAAATACTAAATGTCTTTTTCCAGAGCTGTTTCACAGAGGAAGACTGCACTGTAGTTCCTTCTCTAGATTGTCGCACAGATGACAAAATGGTAGATATCGAAATAGACGACAGAGGGATAGAGAAACAATTAAAATCGCTCAAAAGAGGAAAGGCCGCTGGACCTGATGGGATACCAGTTCGATTTTACACAGAGTACGCGAAGGAACTTGCCCCCCTTCTTGCAGCGGTGTACCGTAGGTCTCTAGAAAAGCGTAGCATTCCAAAGGATTGGAAAAGGGCACAGTTCATCCGCGTTTTCAAGAAGGGACGTCGAACAGATGTGCAGAACTATAGACCCAAATCTCTAACGTCCATCAGTTGTACAATTTTGAAACACGTATTACGCTCGAGTATAATGACTTGTCTTGACACTAGAAATCTTCTCTGTAGGAATCAGCATGGGTTTCGAAAAAGACGGTCGTGTGAAACCCAGATCGTGCTATTCGTCCACGAGACTCTGAAGGCCATAGACATTGGTTCACAGGTAGTTACCGTGTTTCTTGACTTCCGCAACGAGTTGGATACAGTTCCCCACAGTCGTTTAATGAACAAAGTAAGAGCATATGGACTATCAGACCAGTTGTGTGATTGGATTGAAGAGTTCCTGGATAACAGAACACAGCCTGTCATTCTCAATGGAGAGAAGTCTTCCGAAGTAAGAGTGATTTCAGGTGTGCCGCAGGGAAGTGTCATAGGACCGTTGCTATTCACAATATACATAAATGACCTTGTGGATGACATCGGAAGTTCACTGAGGCTTTTTGCAGATGATGCTGTGGTATATCGAAAGGTTGTATCAATGGAAAATTGTACCGAAATGCAGGAGGATCTGCAACGAATTACCGCATGGTGCAGGGAGTGACAATTCAATCTCAATGTAGACAAGTGTAATGTGCTGCGAATATATAGAAAGATCCCTTATCATTTAGCTACAAAATAGCAGGTCAGCAACTGGAAGCAGTTAATTCCATAAATTATCTGGGAGTACGCATTGGGAGTGATTTGAAATGGAATGATCATATAAAATTGATCGTCGGTAAAGCAGATGCCAGACTGAGATTCATTAGATGAATCCTAAGGAAATGCAATCAGAAAACAAAGGAAGTAGGTTACAGTATGCTTGTTCACCCACTGCTTGAATACTGCTCGGCAGTGTGGGATCCGTACCAGATAGGGTTGATAGAAGAGATAGAGAAGATCCAACGGAGAGCGGCGCGCTTCGTTACAGGATCATTTAGTAATCGCGAAAGCGTTACGGAGATAACAGATAAACTCCAGTGGAAGACTCTGCAGTAGAGACGCTCAGTAGCTCGGTACGGGCTTTTGTTAAAGTTTCGAGAACTTACCTTCACCGAGGAGTCAATGAGTATATTGCTCCCTCCTACGTATATCCCTCGAAGAGACCATGAGGATAAAATCAGAGAGATTAGAGCCCACACAGAAGCATACCGATAATCCTTCTTTCCACGAACAATACGAGACTGGAATAGAAGGGAGAACCGATAGAGGCACTCAGGGTACCCTGCCCCACACACTGTCAGGTGGCTTGCGGAGTATGGATGTAGATGTACATGTAGAACTTGGAAGACTCGCGACAGAACATCATCGGTGGAATTCAGGCAGTGACACAAGAGATTCTGGCAGCAACAATAGGGAATCTGCAGCGTGTGTCAACTGTGTTGACAAGTAGAGGGCTGTCACTTCCAGAACCTTCCGTGATTCACATTCATTCCCCCATGAACAAGGTATGACATGTTCATTTCATTCCATTACCCGATTTTTCATGCAAAGCCACCAAGTGCATTTTAGGCAAATGTTTGTCTGTTGGGCCTCTTTCGAGTGAGGCACCCTGTATAATTGCAGGTCACACTGTACCTCCATGAGCAACCGCCTGCTTAGCTGGGTAGTAACGTGCTCGCCTCCCATGCAAGCGGGCCTGGGTTCTATTCCCAGAGAGGTTGGAGATTTTCTCCGCTCGTGGACTGGTTGCTGTGTTGTCCTGACCATCATTTCATCCTCATCTCCGGCGCGCAAGTCGTCCATTGTTGCGTCAACTGAAATAAGAATCGCACTTGGCGGTCGGACTTTCCAGAATGGGGCCGCCTGGCCAACGATGCCATACGCTCATTTCCATTAACCTCCGTGAGCAGCTGCACAATATTTATAGCCACTCAGTACTTACCTTATGAATTTAAGGAAACGTCCAAAACCAAAATCCTGTCTTTAGGAAAAAATTTTGCTGTTTCAGAACGTATTCCATCCAATTTCACATTTTTAAAATATGATCATGAGCATGTTTGTGAAAGTCTTGTAGAGATTTGAGAACTGTTCCTTTCTCCAATAGGCTTTTCCCATGTACACTGCCGATTTTATGGTGATTGCAATATGTTTCACATAGTTTCCCAGTATCCACATCATAGCACTGGTTTTTGTGTGTGGGTAGAACCATGAGTCAGGCCAAAGGAGTATGTCGATGCTGTGACTGATTTCCTAGCATTTTCCAGGGAACACTGTTTCCTTCCTGTTACTGTCCGCAGCAAGACAGTATATGTCGGGGCGTATACTCTGGACCACATATGAAGCATTCTTCACTGACGCGTAACTGACAAAGAGAATACGGCAGATCCCACTTTCCGCTACCAGCTGAAAATGTAGCGCCGTAGGTAGTCATGATGTGAAATATTTCCTCAGTCGCTTGGCAACGCATGCTGATTTCTTCTATGCAGTGACTGTTGGTGTAAAGAGGTTAAAAAGATTGAAGTTTTCCGTACGAAACGCAAGGTGTATTGAGAAGAAAGACGGTGCACTGTTGATAAAGTCGTACTACCAGAACGGTAGCGATAGCAGGGCTGCATTGCAGGAATATCCCCTACAGAAACACCTGTGAAGAGACACCATGCCAATAAACGAGCTAAGGAATATGATCAAGAAATTCGAACAAACAGATCAAATAGGTTGATCAGCAGGGAGAGGGAGGCGGCCCATTGCTATGGCTTTTGTTGACGAAGTAGCTGTAGCTATAGCCGACCGTGCAGTACATGCCTCAAATTATGCAGCCATTTCTCGAGCTGCGTCACACCAAATCTCTCTCCCCTGGTTTACAGTTCAGAACATTTTGTGGGGCATTTTATACTGGGATTCCTAGAAGAATCAGAATGTGCAGCAAATGAAGTCCATAGATAGGCCACAACGCCATGACTGAAATGTTCGTGTTTTGGTATGCACGGAAATGGATGAGATGTCGCTAGGGTATATTCTTTGGCTGGAGAACGCACATTGTTTTTTACTCTGCACGGTGCAGCGAATACACAGAACTGTCCCATATGAGGTTCCACTCCGACACATGGTGTGGAGGAGGATGCACTGCACTCAGCTTATGCGACTGTGTCGTGTGGTTTCGCATGCCCCTTCATTCTAGGTTCTACATCTACATCTATATATATACAGCGCAAGCCACCCAACGATGTGTGGCGGAGGGCACTTTACGTGCCACTGTCATTACCTCCCTTTCCTGTTCCAGTCACGTATGGTTCGCAGGAAGAACGACTGTCGGAGAGACTCCGTGCGCGCTCGAGTCTCTCTAATTTTACATTCGTGATCTCCTCGGGAGGTATAAGTAGGAGGAAGCAATATATTCGATAACTCATGCAGAAACGTACCCTCTCGAAACCTGGACAGCAAGTTATACCGCGATGCAGAGCGCCTCTCTTGCAGAGTCTGCCACTTGAGTCTGCTAAACATCTCCGTAATGCTATCACGCTTATCAAATAATCCTGTGACGAAACGCGCCGCTCTTCTTTCGATCTTCTCTATCTCCTCTGTCAACCCGACCTGGTACGGATCCCACACACATGAGCAATACTCAAGTATAGGTCGAACGAGTGTTTTGTACGCCACCTCCTTTGTTGATGGGCTACATTTTCTAAGGACCCTCCCAATGAATGTCAACCTGGCACCCGCCTTACCAACAAGTAATTTTATATGATCATTCCACTTCAAATCGTTCCGTACGCATACTCTCAGATATTTTACAGAAGTAACCGCTACCAGTGTTTGTTCCGCTATCATATAATCATACAATAAAGGATCCTTCTTTCTATGTATTCGCAATACATTACATTTGTCTATATTAAGGGTCAGTTGCCACTCTCTCCACCAAGTGCCTATCCGCTGCAGATCTTCCTTTATTTCGCTGCAATTTTCTAATACTGCAAGTTCTCTGTATACTACAGCATCATCCGCGAAAAGCCGCATGGAACTTCTGACACTATCTACTAGGTCATTTATATATATTGTGAAAAGCAATGATCCCATAACACTCCCCCGTGGCACGCCAGAGGTTACTTTAACGTCTGTAAACGTCTCTCTATTGAGAACAACATGCTGTGTTCCGCCTGCTAAGAACTCTTCAATCCAGTTGCACAGCTGGTCTGATATTCCGTAGGCTCTTACTTTGTTTATCAGGCGACAATGCGGAACTGTATCGAACGTCTTCCGGGAGTCAAGAAAAATGGCATCTACCTGGGAACCTGTATCTGATATTTTCTGGGTCTCACGAACAAATAAAGCGAGTTGGGTCCCACACGATCGCTGTTTCCGGAATCCATGTTGATTCCTACAGAGTAGATTCAGGGTTTCCAGAAATGACATGATACGCGAGCAAAAATCATGTTCTAAAATTCTACAACAGATCGATGCCAGAGATATAGGCCTATAATTTAGCGCATCTGCTCGACGACCCTTCTTGAAAATTGGAACTACGTGTGCTTTTTCCAATCATTTGCAACCTTCCGTTCCTTTAGAGACTTGCGGTACACGGCTGTTAGAAGGGGGGCAAGTTCCTTCTCTTCGAGCAGATAGTACCTCTCGATCCTGTTAGGTGTACAGTTACATCTGCACGTTATACGGACCTCCTTGGCAAAACGTTCATCCTGCTCTGCAAGAACCCAGTTGTGTCCACACCACTACTAAATGAAAGGCGGGACGATACCATATGTTGCTTGCCAGCTGACAGATTTTCTTAGAGAAACCTTCGGTAATGACCGCATCATCCGCAGGCAATTTCAAGGTGTATGGCCTTCCAGATCGCCCAACCCAAATCCATGTGACTCCTGGTTGTGGGGACGTCTGATAGTTCGTGTCTACCAGGTAATTCTCCGGACTCTTCCTAATCTGAAGAACAGCGTACGACGGCACATTGTTCTAATTACACCGGACGAGGTTCGAGCGACTGTCAGCCACATCGCATTACGAATGGAGCATATTGCTGAGTCGGAAGACTATTATGAACACATATATCTTGTAACCATATTCAGATAAAAACGATCCAGAACCACCATATCATGAGTTCGATCATTCCTCTCCTGTTCTTGCGTCCACATCACATCTTGACTGCTTACGGCGCCATATTTTCTCCTCGTCGCTAAAAGTGAGACTATTATTTTTTCCGCATAAGCTACTTTGCTAGCGCAACAATTAACCTGCAGGCACTCGCGCTATGAGTGTTTTTCTCAGAGACATTTTAAAAACTTGGCATTTTGTCAACAATGACTGCACGGTTCTCGCTCACTCAATAACTGGGTTTTATAAGCCCACCGACCCGCGCAAACTGTTGCCGTTGGGTCAATACGCGAGTGTCACTCGCAGATGTCAGTTGATTGTGTCGGTCATCGCCGTGCGATATTTGGTTCATAGTGCAAGTGTCGACGTAAGTAAGTATTTCGCTGTTTATATTTTTTAAGTGTCACTTTATGTGTATCGTTCTTGGCTTATTGTGTCTTTTTTTATTATTTACGATTGCTAAGTATACATGATGGGAAACTTAACATTATTTTCTATATTTATAGGTGGATAGACAAGAAGAAAGGATGTTGAAGTAGCATCTTTTAGAGCCGATAATATTGAATGACTGTGAACACGGCGACCATTGTACCGAGACGGAACAGTCATCAGAAGAAAACGAAGATGAAATATTTTCCATCCAATCACGACATCAGTTATTTCCCTTATGCAAAGGGAAACAAAAGGAGATGAGTTACAAACCAGGTCGTTCCAATGTGAGAACAAGATCTCATAATATTATTGGTAGACAAGGGATAAAATATGTGGCAAAAATGCCAAAGATGGAGACTACTTTCTTCTTTCTGTAAGTGAAGAAATGCTGATTGACTTAGTTCCCTATACGAATGTTCATGTTATAAAAACAAGGACCGATTTTCAACAGACAGACAATGTAAGGAGCCTGATATTTTAGAACTAAATTCGTTTATTGGCATTTTGTACATGGACGGTGTACAAAAGTATGTAACACTTGAATGAGCAGGCAAGTGGGACGAAGACAGCACAGCTCCTGATATTTTTCTAGCCGTTAGAAGCAGTAATAGATTTCTTTTTCTGAAGAGAAGTATAAGATTTTCGGATATTCAAATCCGCTCAAAGACGTCTGAGTATCACAAACTCCCCCGATTCGTGAAATATTTTATTCTTTTGTCGCAAAGTTTCATTCGTTCTATCATATTGGAGAAAACGTAACAATAAATGAAATGCTGGAAGCATTTCGAGGTCTCTGAATTCCATACGTACGTAGCAAAGAAACCTGCCAAGTACGGAATCAAGTTGTGTGCTATATGTGATTCAAAATCCTTCTACACATGTAACGTGGAAGTTTGCCAGTGCGAGCAACCAAATAGCCTATACAAATTTGATAGCACTGTCGTGAATCGTTATCACAGGATATATTATACAGAGATAGAAATAAAACGGCTCATAATTATTTCATGTCGATTCCATTGGCTGACGATTTTATGTGCGCACAACCAACAAAAGTTGCTACTCTCAGAAAGAATAAAAAATAGATCGCTTCATTGTTCCTAGATACTGGAATAAGACCAAATTCCAGTAGTATCTTTGGCTTTCATGAGAACAAAGTTCTGGTTTTGTATACACCAAAGAAAAAAAGAGAAATTTATGCTAATGTTAGTGCTGTCTATGATAATTACATTGCTCCAACCACTGGTGAATACGCAAAACCCGAAATCATCGAGTATGAGTATAACCGGACAGAAGGAGGTGTCGATGTGGTGGATCGTATGAAGGAAGAATATTCCACAGCTCGAGTAGCAAGTTAATGGCCACTGAGATAATTTTCTTCGATTTTAAATATTACTTGGGTAAATAGTCAAATATATAAAGAAACCGAAGTAAAATTATTAAGAGGGGACAATACACGAAAACGTTGGCAAAGACTTACCGATATAAGTGGAGATTGAGACGCGGTAAAACCCTGTGGTATTTGTCACATCTGTTCAAGGTACAAAAATCGGAAGACAAAAAAGGCATGTATTCACTGTAAAAATTTTTGTGTAATGAGCGTGCTGTAAAATTGTGTGGTATGTACAAAGCTCAGATATATGATGAAGATTAAGCCAAAAAAGTTGAACAAGATAAGTTTGTTTTTTATTTTTTTTATTTTTTGTAGCTACCTTAGAAGATGCGACCTTAATTGTCCTGAGATTATTACCAATAAATTTTTCTGCAAATAAATATTTCAAACAGCAAAATAAGAGTTTTATTATGAAAATTATAAAAACATACTATTTTACACTTGTTACGTACATTTCAGACTGACTGAGGGTGAGCAAAACGATCTACGTGTGATCGATCGCATAACTTTTAAAGGTCCGAGCTCTCGCGGGTTAATGAACACACTTATGATGTTTCAAGAGTCCTGTGATGCGTACAGCCCACACTGCAGTGCTCAGAACACAGGCTGTTTAATTATCTTTCGAAAAAGCAGTTCAATATTTGTGACAGCAGCGAAGAAGGCAATGGTTTCCGTATCGACACGAGAAATTCATTGCCTCTTTTTTCGTCTCTCATGGCTTACATGAAAGTATTATCCCACTGGCTACATGAAAATGACGCGTCGCCTACCTTACGAGCAGTAGAGAAACACCACTGTGACTGGCGATGGTCTTGGTCTAGACTTGAGCTCAGGGGCTCACATCTCGCAAAAATGACCCAGAACAATGTGATAACATACGAAAACGTACCTGATAATGGAAACTACTTCCCGAAACGCGTCGCATAGAAAATATCCAATTGAAATTTGTGACAGGGAGGAACAAACTTTGTTTTATGGCGAACAAAACCATTGTTTTTACTGTCACGTGATTTCGCCAACCATTTCCAACTGATAAAGTAAAACACAGACAGAAAGTTGCTTTCGGAAAGCTCATCCAAAGACTCTACAGGTAGTCGATTTTATAAGGTAAGGGGTTAGTACCGGGGGTGGGAGAACACCTGCCATTAGGCAAACTCTTCAGCACAAATTCTGACTTGGCACACCTACCGGCAATAAGAGACCTCTGTTAATAACCCTTACAACATCCAGGACAATAGATGAGATCTAAAACATCGATGCCTATCATAACGACATCTTCTGCAGTCCGCCAGCATACAAATACACATTTGCTAGAGAAGGCGTGGCCTACCGACAGAGAACTGCCACAGTCGATGCAACGCTCACCAGCATTGCTGGATGATTTTTCTCCAAAAGAATTTCCGTCCTCTCCAAGATAGCCTCAGTAACCACTCAAATTTACTCGTTGTTTTACTAATACCCTTCGTATATTAATTGGTAGTTTGCTTTCCAGTTCATGTTTCTTGTATAGCTATGAATATACCAGTTTACATTTCGTGCACTCTCTTTAATTCGTGTGGGTCTGCTGTAAATATCTGTGTTGACTTTTGGAGCAACTTTTCAATTTTGTCACTGAACCATAGCGAGTTCTTCACATTCCTCGTAGTATTAATCTACCTACACTTATCTAACATGTGATTTATAGTAATTCTTTATTTGTGCCATCGATTGTCCACATTTACTTTACCAGAATTGTTGACTATTCAGTTACGTGACAGTCAATTTCCTAACGTCCGTGTTAAGCAGAACCACTCCTCTACATTTTCTGAACTTTTCTTTCAGTATTATTGATGAGACATGCTGAGCGAGTGTTGCGGTTGTCGATTCTTATTCTTCATTCACTGAATGATTTATTGGTAGATGGCCGTGTTGAGGCCATATCTAATTTAGGTAGTTTGAACCAAACATCAATACAGTAATCTATTATGTTGGTAATTTATCTGCCTGACGAACAATGTAGCACATCAAACCCGCCTAGTGATCGTTTGTAGTAGTTAACCTGCGTTATTCGATCATTTTTACTGCGGAAAGTAATTAATAGTCCTGAAACAACACATAACAGTGAGATAGCAGCGACAGCAAGAGACAGAGAAAATCTAATTCATTTTTAATATTTCGACTGTAAAAGGCTATAAAAATAGTCCTCAAGTCGTGCATGTTTGTCGCCAGCATATACAACACGTTTCCCTTCCTAGAGGAGTACCTAAATAGCTACTTTGATAATTTTCATAAAACGCCATTACGACAATCACAACACTCTTGGCATAATCGCGTGAGGTAAGGCAGTAATTAGAACGCTTGACTCGCATTCTAGTGGAAAACAGTGCAAAAATTCGCGTCCGGACATCCAGACTTAGGTTTTACACTAGTTCCCTAAATCGCTCCAGGCAAACAGCGGGATGGTTCCTTTGGCATGGCACGCCCGATTTGCTTCCCCATCATTGAATCAATCCGAGCTCGTGTTCCAGGTCTAAAGACCTCTAATATTCCATCTTTCTTTCCTTCCATTCATAAGCACTTGTGTCCCACAATCTGTAAACACAGACCAACAGTTCTACAGTTAATATGGGCGTGTGTGGTGATATATTCCTCTTGTTTAGTACGAAATCTGATCAAACCAAGCATCGTTTTTCATTGCAACACTTCTTATTTCACAACTCACTTCTCACCCTCTTCGTGTCATCTTTGCTCTTAAAAAAATAAAAAAGTTAAATGTGGTAGCACACAGACTTTTTTTAATTTGTATTCGCAGAACCAGTGAACATTTGATTTGGAATTACTTACAATAAATAATTTACTTTTTAATCACTCTCTATTTTTATATGTTTCCACATCACTCCCATTCAGTGTGGATATCCCTCAATGATGCCTGCAAGCATCCAGCCGATCGGCACTAGGAGAAGTGAGTATCGTAAGAAATAAACAAAATACGCTGGCCATTAGTGGATGGAAAGGTCGCACTCTTCGGTTACGTTGTTAGCCTTCATCAATAGAGTCACTAACAACAGTGAAATAGGATTATGCGTCCAAATAGACGTTAAGTGAAACGAAACGATGGAATCAATTATGAAAATATCAAATGGTAGACAGATTCATTCTAAGAATCCTACCGAAGAATTATAAACAAACGAAAGAATAACCTTACAGCGCCCTTGTTCGACCGATTCTTGAGTACTGGTCAGAATTGCGCCGTTACCAGGGAAGATTAACAGAATAGTTGAGAATATCTAAAGACGAGTGGCACATTTCGCCACGGGATCGTTTAGTAACTGCAAGAGCATCAAGGTAAAGCCGATCAGACTCCAGGCGCAGACACTAATGAGCGGTCACGGACACGTTTACTGTTGCAATTTCTGGAGTCTTCTATCCAGGAAGGGTAAGGCAAGATACTACTTCCGTCCACATTCGACTCGGTATACGATCATCAAGGAAAAATCTGGGAACTTTGAGTCCATATGGAGCCTTACGGACAATCGTTTTACTCGCGTGCAATCCGCTAATGAATGTAAAGGGGAAATGGTAATGTTGTACGAAGTAAAGTGCCAGGCACCGTATGTGGCTTAGGCGTATGTAACGTCTGGAATATCTCACATCACATCTCTTTGGAAGCTCCTCGGTCATGCATATATGCAATGTGAGTGATCAACAAAATTATTAATATAACCCGACCCTTTTATGACACCTTCCACAAAAATTTCAGGTACTGGTAAGTTTCGTTATTGTAAGAATGCCACCATTATGCTGTGTATTAACCCGAGTTAGTGGGTTACCGGAGTGTTGTGTTTAACGAAACACTGAGATTAATATTCGACACATGGTCCAGTAGTGAAATAAGGGTGTGTATCTCAACTGCTAATAATTTTGTCCTAGCAGTTACCATTCAGGTTATTGTAACAATGAGCAACAAACAACATGATCCGATACACATATGTCTTCCCAGCTGGGCATGAGAAGTAGACACGTGAGTCCTATTTCTACTGTGCCGCTGTTTTACTACCAAATTGCTTCTGATTCTATTACAAGCAGTTTCCAGTTCAAGTACTGAGTTTCCGTTCTTTGAATTACGGATTTAGTTAATCGAGCAGTAGTTAAAGTTACACGATACTCACTGTCTGTGGTGATAGTGCTGAGGCGACTGGTAGCTAGAGCTAATCAAATCACTTTTAAAAACTGTCTGACAGTAATTACTCTTTTATCTTTCTGATGAGTCTCTTAATGACCACCAAACATTAATTGAGATAAGTAGTTTGCCGACTCTCAAACGGTAGTAGACAAGTATAAACTAACTTCAATCTGTAGCGTTAGCATACAATAAAGAAATATATATCATGAGAATTTTTCACATTGCAGCGCGCCAACAATATTCAATAATTTAATGATAATAAAGAATCCGCCTCGACTGCAAGTAGAAACCGGATGTTGACCTAGGTTTCGGCGCGGATAACCACGCTTTCTTCGGAACACACTAAAACTACAAACTGCCTAAAGAGGCATGGTCCAATATTAATACAGAATGCGAGTCTTTTGCCCTTTTGGGCGTTCTGTATTAATGTTGGACCATGTCTCTTTAGGCAGTTTGCAGTTTTAGTGTGTTCCGAAGAAGGTGTGGTTATCCGCGCCGAAACCTAGGTCAACATCCGGTTTCTATTTGCAATCGAGGCGAATTCTTTATAATCGTTATATATATATATATATATATATATATAAACGTGTTAAGCTTTTCTTTCAGCACAGGCATTTACCGTTCGACTGTCTATGCCAATGCCGCTGTTGTTGGAATCATTAGCTGTCGGATTGTGAATGGTTTCCACGTAACAGTACTAGTAACCACTCCTAATACCTTGACGGAAATGTAAAACAGATTAGTTGATTTCAGTGAATCAGACAGCGTCTTTTGCAGCAAGGAAAAGTCTTGTACCTTGGATTACTTTTCAGCCGTCCGCCTCTATCCCACGTTGTAATAGAGGTTTCATACACTTTCTTATTCCAATTCAAATGATAATATTCACTTTATGTGTGCTGCAGCCTTTTTCTGAAATTACTCCGGAAAAGTAAGGTGTTACAAATTTAAAGATTTGTTCCAAAGGACAACGTGGCCATATACCAAGGAACAAATATTCGGTCTGTAGTATCCCTTTTGAAATATTCAAGCCGATAAAGTTGACGAAAATACTAAAGGACTCTGAATAATATTATATGGACGCAAACGAGAAATTAATTATGAAAACGTATTAAATTAGCTTCAAAGAAAGACTAAATCGATTGCAATGTTATTAAAAGACGTTATTTACATTAGATGAGATCGTAGTGCATAACGTTCTCGAAACTAACATTATTGTCTTTGTCATTATATATAAGAGAATAAAGATATTTAAAATCACTACGAGTCAGATCATTTCTTCTGCTGTATGTAAGGTACGCTTGCTATTGTAAAGTGGTGGTAGCTCCTGTTCTATTTGTTCTCGTACGTAGCAAACAATTGAAGGGTGTATTCTGTGCTTAAAGTAAATATATTTACAAAAAGTTGGTGCATTGTGTTACTTAAGGAACCCATGCACCAATTCTTCTTGAACTAATAATTTTAAGACGTTATGTAGCTTTTTTTCAGTCTCTGCGAAGCGAGCAGCAGTGATCTTTGACTGGCAACAATTGGCACCCATTACGGAGCGTATCTAAATTTATTTTTCAGTGTAACGTATTACCACAGCCTGAGCAGAAAGAATCATTTCAAATTATTCAGTTAACTAAAGTGCAAAGCTTCACTAATTTTATTTCGTCAAAAAGTGCATACTTACAAAGATACGATTTAATATAGGTCAGTGAACTCAGTGTGCATTCCATTTCGCGGAAAGCATTTGAAATAATTTGTAGGGAGCCTGGCGCTCATTTGAAACATAATTTAATAGTTATCACTGGCTATCTACAAATATATATATACATATATATGTATATATATATGTTGTGACTTGGCAAGACAGCCAAGTCACAATGAGAAGAAGCCGAAAGGCACGCGTTAAGCTCACACAGATTGGCGTGAGGTCTGGAACAGTTAAAGGAATTAATAGTAGCAAATAAAGTACGTAGTTGATGTAATACTTAACTTTAATCCACAATTGTAGAACATCTCTCTTGACGGTACATAATATCAAATGCTATGGCGCCTTGCTAGGTCGTAGCAAATGACGTAGCTGAAGGCTATGCTAACTATCGTCTCGGCAAATGAGAGCGTAATTTGTCAGTGAACCATCTCTGGCTAAGTCGGCTGTACAACTGGGGCGAGTGCCAGGACGTCTCTCTAGACCTGCCGTGTGGTGGCGCTCGGTCTCCAATTACTGACAGTGGCGACACGTGGGTCCGACGTATACTAACGGAACGCGGCCGATTTAAAGGCTACCACCTAGCAAGTGTGGTGTCTGGCGGTGACACCACAATATATATATATATATATATATATATATATATATATATATATATATATATAAAATCCCTTTCTTATGTTTCACTTAATAATAATAATTAATAACCACAGAAAGGAAGGAATAATATAGGCCGAAATTTAAAAAACGTTTCAATCGAGATAATCTTGCTGCTATTGCATTTAATAGTCTTTGTGTTCTTTATTACTTTGTGTACCGTGTATTGAACCGGGGACCTAGAAACGACTCATCCCCGCTGCAGCCCTTCAGAGGTTCACAACACGACAACAGGCTACAGCAGTCCACTCACCCCTCTGCCGCCCCACACCGAACCCATGGTTATTGTTCCGTTCGGCCTCCGGTGGACCCTTCCCTCACCCTCCCTATCGCGAACATCTCATTCCAGACGAGTGGAACATCAAATGTTTGCGTGGTAGAGTAATTATAGTGTACCCCTACGTGGAGAGTGTTGGCGCAGCAATCGCCGACATAGTGTAACCGAGGCGGAATAAGGGGAACCAGCCTGCATTCACCGACGCAGAGAAACCGCCTGAAAAACCATCCAAAAGCATGGCTGGCACGGATTCTTGCCGTGGACCGGCACGCCTTCTAGCTCGGCAAGCAGCGGGCTCAGTAACTTTACTACACGCCAGTAACCAGGAATTGAAATCAAATTATGAAGTATTGGAAAATAACAGTTACAGGCCAAAAAGATTTTGAAATGGAAGCTATTGACAAGTAAAGCAAATTTTAATTTTCAGTATAAGGAAGACTGTTAAGGCTAGGCGCAAATTGAGACGCGTATAGCACGTGTGACGTGACACGACACTACAGCGCGACACGCACGTGCCGCACGAGTACGCAGGTGCAGCGCATACTGCGACGCGTACACCATACTTCGCACGCGCCGACTGGCCACGCTCTGCACTGACAGAACCGAAGCGCGGGGAACCTATTAATTTTCTCAAACGATTTTACGGAAACTATTCACTGAAAATATTTGATTTTTGCCGTACTTGTAGCATTATATGTCAGCTTCATGGTGAAGTGGCCATCATCGCGCTAATGACCATTCTTACTGTGATGTACACATTTTAGTAAGACACTACGCAAAATTCAAAAAATTTGCCACGAAAATTAGGGGTCACTATGATTTTGCGTTTGGTGAGTAATACACCATATGTTGCTGCGTATGAAATTTAGGTAACGTGTTGAATTTTTGTTTAGACTTGGGAGGAGGTTTCTGTCTGCCTCCGACCTCGAGAAAATTGATCTCATGTAGCGCGCCAACTTCCGATCTCACGCCCGCGAGAATGAAATACCCGCAAGATCTCGCATATATCCTAAACCAGGGGTCTCCAAACTACGGTCCGCGGGCCGAAACCGGCCCGCGTTAGCTGGCCTGACATCCCCGGTATCCGGCCCGCCAAATATTTGAGGTGGTACCTACACTGCCAACATTTGAGTTTCGAGGCCTATCGCGAACAATACACCGTGACATTGTCGGAGTTCTATCTTTACAAAGCGGTAGAGGTCATGGTTAAACAGACCATTCTCCATGCGATAGTGGAAAAAAAAACCGTTAACAGACTAGTTTGGCGAAAACATTTTAAGGAAAAAAAATCTTTGCGTTTTATTCTGCTCACGAGTCTGGTGCAAGTCTTTCAAATGGACACCACTTCGGCGACTAGAGTTATTAATCAATCATTATGGAAGATGTTTCTTAAGCGAGGTTTCACTTTCATTTGATTACGTTGTAAAATATACATAGAAAGTAAATCGTATAAAATATTTTTATTTAAATGCAATTTAAAGAAAATACAATACCTGGTGTACATAATGATATTGGATATTTTAATCGTAACTGATGTACAAAAATAACGGTAACTAATTTATATCTTGAAAACTCACAGTGTTAGAGTATTCACGTAAAGACATTTAACATCTTAATGATAATTAGTGACTTTTATGTAGCTGTAACTTTCCTTTCAGAATTACCTCCAGTTGTGGATCAAGTTTACTGGTAGAGATAATAATGAGCGACTTCAAATGCACGTCACTTAATTTTGATCTGTAAATACTTTTTGCATGTTTCATTTTGGAAAAAGTTTTTTCACACAAATAAGTACTGCCAAAAGCGCAAAAAAAGCCACGGGCAAATTTATGTAAATTTGGAAACTGTGTGGATGGAAGGCACTTATGAAATTCCAGTAATGTTGACTTTGAATGTTTTTCTTTAAAAAAGTCGCTACATTGCAAATCAATAATTTCAAACTGAAGTTCTGCGGGTAACGCTACTATATCGACGTCAAAGGGATTCTGAAATATCTTGATATCGTTTGAATTTGCATCGATATCTGAAAAATGTGATTCAAAATTAATTTTTAAAGCGTCCAAAGCATCAATTGCGAAAGTTACAGGAAACGGAATCTCAGTTTGCTGACTGAATGTTTCGCATGTATTAAAATGCGTGAAGCATACTTTGTTCAACTGAGATTGAAACAAAACAATCTTTTGTCGAAAGGACTTAACATGCTTGTATAAATCAGGCAGAAGCCGGTTTTCACCTTGGAATTTTAAATTAAGGTCATTCATATGTTTAGTTAAGTCTGTATAAAATGCTAGCTTCCATAACCACTCACCGTTCCGTAACTCAACCAGACGGCGATTCCTTTCGTTCAAAAAAATTTCAGTTACTGTTCAGAGTCCAAAAAAACGGGTCAGAACTTTACCGCAGCTAAGCCAGCGCACTGCAGTATAATATGGCAAGTCGCTTTCCTCAATATCTTCAAGAAACTCGCGGAACTGTCGATGGCTGAGTGCATGGGATCTGATATAATTAACAGATGAAATAACTGGCTTTAAAACTTCTGACATATGTAAATGTTTTCCACACAAAGACTGTTGGTGATTAATACAATGCACTACTAATGGTTTTGAGCCACCGTCATCTTCGACGGACGTAGAAACGAGAGCAACAACACCTTCATTTTTCCACACATGTTTTTGCCACCATCAGTTGTAATACATTTTAATTTCTTCCACCGAAGTTTGTTTTTCTGAACTGCCCTCTCAACTCCTTTAAAAATATCTTCACCAGTGGTCGTCCCGTGAATACTGTCAACATCAAGGAGCTCTTCATACACTTCATAATGTTTGTCAATCCCTCGAATAAAAAGTAGTACTTGAGCAGTATCTGATACATCTGTTGACTCATCCACGGCCAAAGAGAACCAGTCTAAGTCTTGATTTTTGACGCGCAGTTGTGCTGATATATTTTGCGCAATGTCACCTATTCTTCGAGCCACAGTGTTTGCCGACAAACTTATGTTTTTAAATAAATTAAATTTTTTCTGGACACATTTCTTCTGCTGGTGCAATAATGCAGTTCTTAATTAATTCACCGTCGGTAAATGGCTTACACTGTTTCGCTACTAAATGAGCCACACGAAAACTAGCACGAGTTGCTGCGTGTTGTTCAGCATTTACTTTCTTAAACAGCGACTGCTGGGTTTTTAGTTGGCGTTTCAAAGACTCACACATTTCTAATCGTTCGCATCCTGTAAACTTGGAGTAATTCTGAGAGTGCTTAGTCTCATAATGACGTTTTATATTGTATTCTTTGAAGACTGATATTGCTTTATTGCAAATAATACACATTGGTTTGTTGCTTGACTCCACCACGAAATATTGACATCCCCACGGCTCTTTAAAAATTCTACATTCATTGTCAATCTTTCGTCTCTCTTCCATATTTGTACAGAACTTCACAAACTATTGCAACCTGAAAATAAAATTGTGCTATTTAATACTAATAAAACTAGGGAGTAGCCTGCCTTAATAAAATGCAATGAATGTCCCACACTTCGTCGTCTCACCTACTAGTGAAGCGCATAAAACACTAAAAAACTCGTGAGACACTCGCAACACAGACACAATCACGCAACAGAACTATCAAATATATGCTCTATCTCTGCTACTCGCTACAAGACTACGTAGCTAAACTTATTGCTGCACCGCTTGAAATAACAATGCGTTGACATACTCTACCTCTGTTACGTCTTGCAGTAATAGTGTTGCAAACAATGATTTTGAGATTTCGTTAACTCTGTAGGACGCTTTCGTGAAGAATGTGCAGTGAGACACCATTTTGTCGGTGAAATTCGCCAGAAAAAATACGCCAGAATTTCGGTCAAATACGCCTACCAATCAAAATTATGTAATTAAATAAAAATCGTAGTTCGTTCGTTCCCACAACCTTAGATTTTTGCGATTTCATCTTTCCTTTAGCCTTACATTACGGTGATCATGGAGTGCTAGGGTGCTTTAATCCCACTAGGTAGATCTTGGCCCTTATGACTTCGTGGAGGAGTCAACGTGGCCCGCAGACTAAAAGGTTTGGAGACCCCTGTCCTAAACCGCTCGAGACATCGAAACGAAAGTTTGGCGAATGATAGCACACAAGCAGGAGATTGTGTTGCCAAATTTTCAACACACGGAACTGTCTTATCTATGGCGATATATCCGTACTTACACTTCCCTTTTTATTTATTTCACTCCAGTGACTGTAATTTTTTAAGAGTTATCGACAGCTAGCGAAACAAGAGCTTCCTAGTATGAAAATAAACACGAAATTTCTGCTTTTATGTTACTGCACACCGACACTATGAGGTTTCTCCTAAGCTATTGAGCTCCGTGATTGCCAATTACTTGTTTCTTGAGGCATCCCGCTTCGGAATTCTGTCCCAATAGCTGCTGTGAGATGAGTTTGGCAAATCACACTGCGACAAAGGAATTACAGTTAAACCTGTCACCAAGAGAAATGTGTCCGTTACTCACAAACGGTGACGCTTCTTTGAATGAGAAAAGGTTAAGGACTCACACAAAAATAGATTGCCAGTTCTGTTGGAATTTTGGTGGAATCCCCGTAATCCACCGTATTTTTAACACTGAGCGACTGGAATGGAAACTTACCAAAGGATTTTATTCCTTCTCCTGATCTGAGCAGTATTAAAATGATGATCAGCGTTCCTTCAGGCGGAATGATAGGCACATGCCAGAGACTGGTTACTCACCTACGGCTTGCCAAACTGACAATGTGTGATCGCAAACAAAATAGTTGTTATTGAGAAAAATAAACAATTGACCTGTCGCACAATGCAATGGTCAGTGTATTATCAGCAGCGGAGGGTAATGCGCGCGACAGGAATGCACAAGCTAGCCATGTGTGCCTTGTGAGTTGGAGTTCGAAAAGCAATGTCATGAAAGAAGATCTGCCTTTGTCAGCGGTACATTCCACCAAAGTAAATATATCTAATCATAACACTCCCATTCCTACTTTCGTAATAATACCGACCACTTTCTTCATTTGTGTAACCTGTTGTATAATTAGTTTATTAACACGGATAATGTGGATGGAACAATTGAAATACTTTTTCTCATCACGGCGAACCAATTAAAACATTGTTATTTGTGACTACTTTTCGACTGTTTCTAACTTGCAGTGGAAATGTGATGTTCACATGCATGTAAGTACACTGTGTCGTATTACATTATTACATCCACATCCAAGTAATCATAGTGAGACTTCTATACTTCAGATATTGGACGCTTTTTACCAGGAGCACAAAGGGATCACACCTGTGGAGATTATCCCTTTCTAAATTTTTGTAACAGATCGTACAGATACGCCAGCATACTAGGCAGCGAGAAGATAACCTTGTTTCACTTTCCTGCCTTGCTTCTTAATGACATGACTTCGTAATATTCCTTGCTTCCTTATTCACTACCTTCTGTCCCTTCTTACGATCTGAAAACATCGCGAAGGCACTTGATACAGTTCCAAAGACTAATGGCTCATCAGTTACTGAAATATGCATATTTCTTGACAGAAGTGAACCAAAACAAAACTATATAGATATAAATAACAGAAAAGTATAATGTACTGACGAAGAAAGCTGGAGCGTTTAAATGGCGAAAAACCAAACACTACCCTAAGACAACAAAATTTAGTACACAGTAAGGCAAAATTTATCGTATGGGCAATACTACCACTGCTGATATGCGCCGTTCCGATGTGAGCATATGGCCGGGCTACTTTTCCGCTTCCCGCCTCAAATTTCCCACAGTGCTAGCGAGGCACGCGCAAATTGCGGCGCGAGAAACTGTGCCGCAACCACAACGCCGCGCGACCTGGCGCAGGCGCGTGTCGCGTCCCAGTCGCGTCGCGTCGCAATTTGCGCGGTCCCATTTGAGCCTGTGAAGTTACAGAAATGCGCGCTGCTCTGCGTCGCGCCACAAGCGCTATACGCGTCTCAGTTTGCGCCAAGCCTGATTAGGAAACTCTGTTCATTTGCAAATATCACGTTTCTCATGGCAGAAGATCATCAGTTACAAGGTATAAGATGGCGCTTGAACTATTAAGTACGGCTTCACCGTCGACGGATTATGTGACTCATTTTGAAAATTTACGCAGTTATATTCACCATAAAATGCGGCACAAAGCATAACCTCATGTCTCACAAGAGCAGAAACAGTAGAATATTCGGGAAGCTGCTTGTGGCGCTTTGTAACGCTCATTCCTTCATGTGATTCCGGTTGCTAGAATGAAACACCGGAAAGGAAACGACATGCGTTTCTAGGTACACCATCCTACAGATACAGCTCTGTTCTTTGTAATATCGATTTTACCTAGGTTACCTTTATACGACAACGTCGTTAAATACTGTGTCAACGCTTAAATCCATAATTTTGAGTGATAAAGACAACTGTTAACCAACTAAAATAACCAGTTATAATTCATTATTTCAGTTGCTCAGTTACAGAAAACACCGTGAGACGTGAGAAGCAGCACCTTGTATCCGCTAAAGGTGGGAGGAGAAGGGTTTAAAGTCCCGCCATTAATTTATCCATGTTAATGACTGTACAGCTCAGTGACTGTGGTTTTCAAATAAAGCCCTATCGATAACATGGTCGTGAGAGACAATACGCGATTGGGGAACGGTAGGGACCGACATCGACCGCTAACCAACCTGGCTTAACTTAAGAAATTTAGGGATACCATGGGCGTCTGAAATGTAAATGACTCTTGAACCGCTGTTGTCCCTTATTCATTCCACTGCGCCACACTGCTAAGTACAACTTCTCCAGCCATAGCGATTTCATTATAATATATCCAATGTGCACCCCGTTAGAAAGAACTTTGATGAAAATCCTACAATTATTTCCTTTCACTACGAGAAAACGAATATATTTTTGAGTACAAACTTCCCATGTTACATATCTTACGAGTTTTCTTTTTGTCCGTTAAACGTATAACTGTGTTTTAGTACGATATTTTTTTCTACAGTGCTTAAATACTGCAAAAAGAATTTTTTTATTTGCCTTCACGGAGTCGTTGTTGCTCGAATGATTATCATATAAGATTTCTGTACTGAGTTTACAAGAGGATCGCCCCTACTCACCTTTTCGATTTCGTCCAGATGAAGGGTAATACGGAAGGTTTGACCATAAGTGGAAGTGGCAGAAGTAGTAGATCCAGGCGGACAAGCGTTTAAAAGACAAATAGCTTTGGCACGGGTCGGGCGAAGCATGAACCAATGACTTTAACCTCGTTGTCAAGCGGCGAGCGACTGGCGCCGCGGACAGACTGCAGAAAAATAATTCGAGGGTCTTGGGGTCAAGTCTCTATGCGGAAATTTCTTTATTTTTTTTTAACTTCCATTTTTCCGCTACTAGACCGCAAATAACCAGACATAGTACTCAATGTATTATATTTACTGGAATCCATGAATGGAACGAAAAGGAAAGGTAAAATAAAATTTGGCATTTCTAATAGTTCCTAAGAAAACATTTTACTTGTAGCGGTCACGAGGATTCTGCAAATAACTTTCCAAGAACGGATAGTAATTAAAGCATACGGTAGTTTCATTTTGACCTCCGAGTAGCACTCGGCAACTGCAGGCGAAGAATAGCTTTCCCGTAGTACGCGAAAATCATCAACCGTAAAATAATGAAAGAATCTATATATACATAAGAAATTCTCGTGCATGCCTCGTAACACTTCCTGGAAATTTATTTACCATCCCAAATATTCCTTTGCTTTTGGTTTTTATGCCTTTCATGAAAATATTAATACACATAATATAATGAGAATTATTTCGGTTTATTTTCAGTATAAGTAAAGCGAAAATAGAAGAAAGGGAAAAACAAGGTTAGCCTCGGGACTCGAGCCCGCGACCGCCACGTTACTGTTCTGCAGTATTTCAGCTACACCAAGCACTTCGTGGAAACCACGCTAACATAAATAGCTCATGCCTCATCATCCGATCCGTTCCAAAAATGCTATTTTTGCTTTTTGTCTAAACGCATGGCCGTCTCACTTCTGTCATTTTCATTTTTTTCCGAGTCCTGTATATATCATAAATTTGCACGAAATCGATGATGAATGGCCGCAGTCCTATTGTTACTGGGATCATACTTGTCTAAACGGCTAGTAGAGATATTCTGAACCACGTTACGAGCTGTAGAGAATCTGACTTTGTCGAGTCAGCAGGGGTGATTATCAACGTCCTCCCATATTCATAACATCTTTCAGCCAGATCACTAACTAGCGTTAATGGCGAGGCGATGACAGTAATGAAACACAAGAAACCAAAGTTCGACCAAATCCGAATTCGTGCACTCTACAGACGGAGAGTCCTTTTCATTTTGTTACAGTATTTAGTTGCAATGGGTGGCCTCTAGCAGAGTGCAGTTATATAAAACGAAATGCAAAACATTAGGCCTGGAAAAACGATACTCGCGTTCTACTGGGCTGGAGATTTCCCGATAGGCCGTAGCGGTCGATTCGTTGTTGAGGCTGCTCGTAAAGTCACCTGACATTTGAAACTCGCGGTGCGAATGTAACGGGTACGCGAGAAAATATGAACTAGTCCCAACAACAAGCTATAACTATACTGAAAGATTTATAATTTCATGGAGCACAGGAGGAAATAGCATTAAATTCGTCCATCGCTCAAACTTCTGTATGTTTGGACTTATTTCCATTAAGAATTCTTATACAGTATGCCATGCTTGGATGTATACAAAGACTGAATTAAAGCACGTTAGTGCAACTTACACCACTCGCGTACTTGACTCTAATAATCCTGTTGGTTACCCTCTAATCTACAATCTCAGTACGCTGCCGCCCCTCTACAAACGTAACCACTACTCTGACGTCAGCCAAGTTTAATGAGACTTATCCACTACAGCAGTGGTTTTCTATCTTTTTGTATAGGCGACCCCTTTCAAAGTAAAAAACTTCTGGCGATTACCCAGAACGTTATAAAATTACGTCAGTGATTTCGTAGGCAACGTATTTAATTTTATTTCTTTTGATACTATACTGGTAGAGGAATCAAGAGTATTGAGCAAGGGAGTGTATAATACATTCCCTCGGTAGAGGCGTGGGGGCGAAAATTGTTCAGCGGTCGCATAGGCGCGCTTTTTCTCTGTCTTCAGTGAGTTTTAGCCGGCCGCTGTGACCGAGCGGTTCTAAGCGTTTCAGTCCGGAACCACGCTGCTGCTGCGGTCGCAGGTTCTAATCCTGCCTCAGGCACGGATGTGTGTGATGTCCTTAGGTCAGGTTTAAGTAGTTCTACGTCTAGGGGACTGACGACCTCTGATGTTAAGTCCGATAGTACACGAGCGAGTAAAGACGTTATTACTGTGTCTTTGCCCTTCGCCCCGAGCGAGCATAAATTGGTGAAGTATTACAAAATATCTGCCAAATCCTTGGCGGAAGCGGAAAAAAATCGAAAAAAATAGATTTTATGACGACAATTATTTCAAGAGTGGTTTTATTGTAATGAACAATGAATCCCAATGTGTAATTTGCGAAGAAGTATTGTTACGCGAGAGAAAGAAACCATAACTATATATGTGTCACCTCTCAACAATAAGTTACAAGGAAGCTGGTAAACTGTTGCATTTCTTCGAAAGGAAACTGAAAACCCGTAAACAGCAGCAAACTACTAGGATTCAGGTAACAAAATAGTATTATTCTTTCCTGACTAAAAATAATATTATGTTATTCATTATTTATTTGTTTTTCCTGTTTGAAATATTATTATGTAATAATATTACATAACGAGAAAGCGTTATTAGGTAGCTACCGAGTCACGTACCGTGTCGCTAAAGCAAGAAACCGCAAATTTGTTTTGCCAGCAGCCCAAGGTATGGCTGAAATTATATCAGGTAAGCAGGAGCCAAACAAGCCTAAAATCATACCACTTTCTTTTTCTATGCCACTGAACCCAGTGTAAACGATACGACTGGTTTCACTGGAGAAAAGGTAGTCAAAAAATTAGAAAAGCGCCCACTGTTTGATTTGCATTTTTGATGAATCGACAGACGGCTCAGATTGTTAGAAATTTATGGAATTTGTGTGCTTTGAGGCAGACGAGAGTGCCATCAAAAAAAATTTATTTTGCAGAACACTTCCTACAAACACTACTGGCCAGTGTTTGTACATATATTTATAAGGCTCTCGAAACTACAAGATTGATTGGAAAAGATGTATCGCCATTTTTAGTTACGTTGCTAAAGCTATGACTGACAATAAAAGTGGACTCGTTGCGAAATTAGTCAATAGTGGCAAATGTTTCATGGACAAACTGCTCTCTTCATCGAGAGCCTCTGGCAGCGATAGATCTACTTCTGATTTAAATGACGCTCTTAAAAAGATGATCAAAGTTGTGAAGTCTACTATAGGTAAAGAGATGCAAACTCTACTGTTTAGGCCGGCCGAAGTGGCCGTGCGGTTCTAGGCACTACAGTCTGGAACCGAGTGACCACTACGGTCGCAGGTTCGAATCCTGCCTCGGGCATGGATGTGTGTGATGTCCTTAGGTTAGTTAGGTTTAATTAGTTCTAAGTTCTAGGAGACTGTTGAACTCAGAAGTTAAGTCGCATAGTGCTCAGAGCCATTTTCTACTGTTTAGATTCTGTGGTGTCACCGCCAGACACCACACTTGCTAGGTGGTAGCTTTTAAATCGGCCGCGGTCCGGTAGTATACGTCGGACCCGCGTGTCGCCACTGTCAGTGATAGCAGACCGAGCGCCACCACACGGCAGGTCTAGAGAGACGTCCTGGCACTCGCCCCAGTTGTACAGCCGACTTTGCCAGAGCTGGATGACTGATAATTACGCTCTCAATTGCCGAGACGATAGTTAGCCTAGCCTTCAGCTACATTTGCTATGACCTAGCAAGGCGTCGTATTCAATTGCTAATTAATATTATGAAGCATGCATCATCAAGAGCGATATTCTACAATTATGGATTAAAGTTAAGTATTCCAGGAGCTACGTACTTTTCTTTATAGCATTCATTACGTATCCTGTTTCAGACCTCACGCCAGCCTGCGTGAGTTTAAGCGCGTGCCTTTCGGCTTCCTCTCATTGTGTCTAGGCTGTCTTGTCTAGACACAACATTTTTGGCGACTCGGATACACACGGTCGTATTGCTCTAATTTACTTGTGTCATTACTTCGCCACAATCTCCAGATGTACTGTCCGAATTTTATCGCTTGCAGAATCAGCAGACGCAGGCGTTATTGGATGCCCTTGGACAGCTCGTCCAGGGTGAACGTGCAATGCCAACCGATGCGGCAGCCGCCGCTTCACCGCTACCGCAGCCACAACACGCAGTTGCATCACTTTTTCGGCACTTTGATGCGGCAATGGAAAGCTGGACGGAGTGGTCACACCAATTTGGATTTCATCTCGCCGCCTACAGAATTCAAGGTAATGAGCGGCAGCCTCACTTATTGTCATGTTTCGGCGTCCAGACGTACCGTGTGATAGTGAAATTATTTCCCCGCCGCGACGTAGCAACTCTGTCCTACGAAGAAATTTTGTCTGCATTAGATGCATATTTCAAGGAATCAGTCAATGTAGTTGCAAAACGGTATACGTTCTTTCGTACAAAACGTACGGCCGGTCAAACTAGTAGGGAGTGGGTTGCAACTTTGCAAGGCCTTACTAGGGATTGTGCTTTTGAGTGTGAATGTGGACTCTCTTATTCAGATACTATGGTGCGTGATGCAATTGCACAGAACGTTTCTGATGTTCGTATACGGGAGCAAATTTTGAAACTAGTCAATCTCTCCCTTCCACAAGTGATAGATATATTGGATAGGCAAGACACACTTGACTTTGCACAGGAATCATTTGAACCTTCGCCAGCCGTGTGTCACATTAACCGGCCCGCCGGGCGAGCTGCACGGAATGGTAAACTGCCCTCGCGCACGTCCGCGCAGCCACGTGTGCCGGGCAAGCATGCAAATGCAGTGAAGTCATGCCCGCGGTGTGCTACTAGACATTCGCGTGAGAATTGCCCATCATGCCAAGCTATTTGCTTTTTCTGTAATAAAAAAGGATATGTTCAGAGTGTTTGCCAGAAAAAGCTCAGATCGGACACTCACAACCATTACAGGCCCTTTGCTTTGCGCCGGAATTGAACCAAGAATACTCAGGCTCGTGAACCTTCGCCCATGGACATTCATGTAGTTAATTCCACTCCGCCCAGTGCCACTGTCTCTAAAAGTGACTGTGTGCGTCCCACAAAAAGTGTCCTTCGACGTCGCCAGAAGTCACGTGATTCTGTACCAGTGTCTGTTCACGTTGCACGAGACGGTCGCTCTTGTCGTCAGCAGGACAATAAACCTTTTGTAGATTTGGACATTCATGGCAACGTGATCCCATTCCAGCTCGATACCGGAGCTGCAGTTTCATTAATCAATAAAGACACGTACAAACAACTGGGCACACCTCTGTTTCGTGCCGCAAATATTAAGTTAAATACATATTCAGGTCAGAATCTCCCTGTGTTAGGACAGTGCAGCCTTCTTGCAACATACAAGGGACAAACAAAACTTGTGTCTTTTTTCGAACTTCGTTCTACTTCAGCAGTGAACTTGTTTGGTTTACATTTATTTCAGTTGTTTAACTTGTCTATAGTCAATCAGGTCCTATCAGTGAACCAGACTGTGCCCTCAGCCAGTGTTTCTCGTCTATGTGACGAATTTGCAGACATTTTTGCACCGGGCCTTGGTTGCGCTAAGAACTATAAAGCACATTTGGAACTGAAAGTAAACGCGCAACCGAAATTTTTCAGAGCGTGCAATGTTCCCCACGCATTGCGTGATGAGGTCGCAAGGACTTTACACGATTTGGAATCGCAAGGTGTGATTGAACGTCTGCAGGCTTCTCTCTGGGCATCACCCTTAGTAATTTTGCCAAAGACTTCCGGAAAATTGAGACTTTGTGTGGACTTCAAGGCAACAGTCAATCCGCAACTAGTGATTGCAACTTATCCTTTACCCCGCCCGGAAGATCATTTTGACAAACTGTGCCCGGGTAAATATTTTTCGAAATCGGACCTAGCAGATGCGCACTTGCAACTACCTGTGGACAACGAATCTCAGCGCGTCTTGGTGGTTAACACGCATCTTGGTTTCAAAATGGTTCAAATGGCTCTGAGCACTATGGGACTCAACTGCTGAGGTCATTAGTCCCCTAGAACTTAGAACTAGTTAAACCTAACTAACCTAAGGACATCGCAAACATCCATGCCCGAGGCAGGATTCGAACCTGCGACCGTAGCGGTCTTGCGGTTCCAGACTGTAGCGCCTTTAACCGCACGGCCACTTCGGCCGGCTGCATCTTGGTTTGTATCGGTTCAAAAGACTGCCATTCGGGTGCGTATCCGCCTCTGCATTGTTTCAGCAATATCTACAAACTGTTTGTACCTCGGTCCGTACTGCAGCAAACTATCTGGACGATATTGTGATCTCCGGAAAGACGGAAGAAGAACATTTAGCCAATCTCCGAACATTATTTCAGGTCTTGCGACAAAATGGTCTTCGCTTGCGGAAGGACAAATGTGTGTTTTTTGCTCGTGACTTCCCATATTTGGGACATGTAATCAATGCACAAGGCATCCATCCTAGTCCAGAGCACCTCCGTGCCATACAAGACTTGCCTTCGCCGCAGAATTTGAAGCAGCTACAGAGTGTGCTGGGAAAAATAAATTATTACCACAAATAAATCCCACATGCCTCTTCCATTTCAGCTCCGCTTCATTGCTTACGCCGTAAAGGTGTTCCGTTCGTCTGGACGACGGAATGCGAACGCGCCTATCGCCAGTTGAAATCGGCGTTGCTTTCAAATACTTGCTTTACGCCATTCAATCCCCAGAAACCTATTTTGTTGATGGTAGATGTTTCGGATTTCGGGATCGGTGCTGTGCTTGCGCACAAAGATGGATCGCTTGATCGCCCTATTGCCTTTGCGTCCAAATTGCTCTCGTCTGCGCAAAGACATTATTCACAGATTGAGAAAGAAGCTTTGGCTCTCGTATTTGGTGTTACAAAGTTTCATGATTTCTTGTATGGTTGTCACTTTACCATCATCACAGACCACAAACCCTTGACGTCACTTTTTAATCCGAACAAGCCTGTGCCTCCACGTACAGCGCAGAAATTCATTCGCTGGTCTATTTTCCTCTCGCAGTACCGCTACGATATCTTGTATCGGTCCACTGCTAAGCACGGAAACGCCGATGCGTTGTCCCGTTTGCCTGTTGCTGAGGATAGAGCATTCGATTCTTCCGAACTTGCTTGCATGTTCATTGATGCGGAAACCGATGACGTGGTCGAATCGTTTCCGATTGATTTCCGTCGTGTAGCTACAGCCACAGCTGCTGACCCTGTCCTTGCTACCGTTTTGCGTTTTGTTTCTACGCAATGGCCCTTGTGAAACTCACGGATCGAGGATCCGTTGGTTCGCCGATTTTTTGCTCACAGGGAGAGACTTTTTGTTCGACGTGGTGTTTTGCTGTTGCGTTCTGATAATGATCAGTCCCGGGTCGTGGTCCCACGTTCGATACAGTCCTCCGTCTTACGGCTTCTCCACCAAGGACATTGGGGTATAGTGCGCACGAAACAACTTGCTCGTCAGCACTGTACTTGGTTCGGAATCGATGCTGCGATTACGAATATGTGCTCTTCTTGCATGGCGTGTGCAGAACAACACTCCGCACCACCGCGGAAATTCTTTGCATGGCCGAAAGCCACTTCCCCTTGGCAACGCTTGCACATAGATTTCGCTGGTCCATTTTGGAATGCTCGATGGTTGGTTGTTGTCGATTCCTTCAGTAATTTTCCCTTTGTTGTCAGGATGTCTTCCACGACGTTTTCAGCCACGATCCAAGCGTTATCTGCTATCTTTTGCATTGAAGGTCTTCCACAGACTATTGTTTCCGACAATGGCCCACAATTCATGTCCTCATAATTTCAGTCATTCTGCAAGGCCAATGGTATTCAACATCTGACATCCGCGCCGTTTTCGCCTCAGTCAAACGGTGCCGCTGAACGATTGGTCCGGACTTTCAAGTCACAGATGTTGAAGTTGAAAGAGTTGCATTCTCGGGAGGACGCGTTATTGCTCTTCTTGTCCTCGTATCGCTCTCAGCCTCGAGATGGTCGCTCGCCGGCTGAGTTGCTCCACGGTCGTCCTCATCAAACCTTGATTTCTTTGCTGCATCCGCCGCATCAGATTCTTGTGCAGCGGCCGTCACCTGCTTTTGTCCAAGGCGACGTTGTATTCTATCGCAACTATCGAGGTTTACGGCGTTGGCTCGCAGGGCGCATTCTTCGCTGCCTCGGCCGCGCTATGTATCTGGTTTTGGGGACCTCTGGTGAGGTGCGCCGGCATCTCAATCAGCTGCGCCTCTGTCGTCGCACGGGTTCTGCCGCTCCCCGTCTGCTTTCAGCGACGGTGCCGTCCGGTCAGCGCCCTGGGGACCCATCTACTGGCTCGCCTCATCCCCAGGTGTTACCGACGCTGCCTTCCATTTTGCCCCATGGCGACGCGCCGCCACCGCCGCCGCCGCCGCCCCCTGTTCTCCCGCCGGCGCCGCCCGCAGTGGACGCATCGCTGCACCCGCCAGGCGCCTCCCTGGGTCACGCGCAGCCGATCGCTTCCCGTGACTAGCTGTCCTCCGACATGGAACTCTTGCCCGCTCCGGACCAGATGTCGTCTTCACCCGTCTGGTACCCCGACGCGATGGAGGTCGAATCTTCGGCCCCTCCTGTCTCTCTACGGGCGCATGCACCGTATGTTGAGGTGCACCCTGGACTAGGTTTCCAGGCGTTTCCTAGCTCCCCTCGGACCGAATGGCAGGGTGCGGGTGGCACAGCCTCGCCTGTTGTTAGGCTCCCCACCTCGTCGCATACGTCAACATGGGGTCCTCCCCACGGCGGGCGGAAGCCTTATAACACAACCGTACGCCGATTTGCGGGGGAGGAATGTGGTGTCACCGCCAGACACCATACTTGCTAGGTGGTAGCTTTTAAATCGGCCGCGGTCCGGTAGTATACGTCGGACCCGCGTGTCGCCACTGTCAGTGATAGCAGACCGAGCGCCACCACACGGCAGGTCTAGAGAGACGTCCTGGCACTCGCCCCAGTTGTACAGCCGACTTTGCCAGAGCTGGATGACTGATAATTACGCTCTCAATTGCCGAGACGATAGTTAGCCTAGCCTTCAGCTACATTTGCTACGACCTAGCAAGGCGTCGTATTCAATTGCTAATTAATATTATGAAGCATGTATCATCAAGAGCGATGTTCTACAACTATGGATTAAAGTTAAGTATTCCAGAAGCTACGTACTTTTCTTTATAGCATTCATTACGTATCCTATTTCAGACCTCACGCCAGCCTGCGTGAATTTAAGCGCGTGCCTTTCGGTTTCCTCTCATTGTGTCTAGGCTGTCTTGCCTAGACACAACAGATTCCTTTGTGAGGACATTGCTTCGATTCATCTAAATCTCCTTTAGCATTTAGAGGTCTGGTGACTGTCCACGGAAAAAGGTAGTGACACGAGTCCTCAAAACTAAATTGTTAGAATTCTTGCAAGATTCTAAATCTGGATACGCGGATTATTTTTGTGACCCAATTTTCTGTTAAAATAGCATTTTTGTCTGATCTTTTCACCATGTAAATAACAAGAGCCTCCAAGGGAGAGAAGAAACCATTATAACGAAGCGAGGATAAAATCAAAGGATTCGTCGCAAAACTTGGTTTATGATCAATGTCTTTATAAAAGATGATGATGAGACTTTCCCTTGTTTCCAGAAGATTATCGTTGGGTGGACCAGTCAGTGGCAGGAAGTTTTCAATTCGTTGATGATACACAGCTTGCGTAATTTGCAACTGTGAAGTTAGTTTCCAGAACTGAAATCTGAAGCTTATTTAGACGGCAACTAGATCCTCTTGTGGATATGTCAGTACAACTGGCTGAAGAGAGCACGAGGATGAAGGAAAGACTGAAAGATTTTGCTACTGACAGATGGAATTTAATTTGCAAAAGGCCGACGTCTTCTGGATGAATCGAAAAGAATATTATCAAGATCTGGCAAGGGACGCTTTTAAATTAGTAGTGTCAGTCGTCGCTTCCTGCCTATGTGTATCAGCGTTCTCTTTAATGGTGAATACGTAAACTAAGAAGAGAAATAGGTTTCAATTAGAAAATGATTTGGTTATTTGTCTCTCGAAAATAGAACGACGATTTGACAAATTATTAATAAGTTAACAGGTACAACTTTCTCATTGAAATTTTTGTTCTTTTGCTGTAGTGTAGGACTTCTATACGGCTAAATGATAGAAATCGCTGGTGTTACACTACAAAAAAATTAATATCAACAATAAAATACTAATAAGTGTCAAGTATGATTTTAAATAATAGAAATGAGACATGAGTCATTAAGCATCGATTTGCAGGTGCTCCGACAAAGCGCTGTGCATTTGCGTATTAGCGCTAATTCATACCATTGTTGTTATCAGTTGTAATTTAATTTTCATGGTATCGTTCGTCCTCCGAAGGAAAGAATTGAGAATGAGTTTACGGAAAGCGAAAAAAATGAAAAGCATAATGTTTACAGTATTATTATTATTATTATTATGAACAACGTTCAGTATAACCTCGCTACCTATAAACAGTGATTCACTTGACGGACAATATACATCATAATTTTGTAAATGTTTAGGTAACTAGCAATGTTTCGCATAAAGAGTATGTTCAGTGCTTTTTTTAAGACTTCCACAATCATTTCAAAAACCTCCTTTTGACTTAGATAGACCTCGTCAGCTGCTACAATCTAAGGTGACAAAAGTCAAAGGATCCATTCTAATACGGTGTCGGATGTCCATTTGATCGGCGTACTGCAGCAACTCGACGTCGCTTGGACTCAACAAGTCGTTGGAAGCCCGCTACAGAAATGTTGAGCCATGTTGCATCTATAGCGGTCCATAGTTGGTTAAAATGGCCCTGAGCACTATGCGACTTAACTTCTGAGGTCATCAGTTGCCTAGAACTTAGAGCTAATTAAACCTAACTAAGCTAAGGACATCACACACATCCATGCCCGTAGCAGGATTCGAACCTGCGACTGTAGCTGTCACTCGGCTCCAGACTGTAGCGTCTAGAACCGCACGGCCACTCTGGTCCATAGTTGCGAAAGTGTTGCCGGTGCAGGACTTCGTGCACTAACTGACCCTCGATTACGTCCGATAAATTTTCAATGGGATTCATGTCGGGCGATCCGGGCGGCTCGAATTGTCCAGAATATTCTTCAAACAAATCGCGAACCATTGTGGCTCCGTCACATGGCGCATCGTATTTCGAAACTGAAGTCAACGAATGGCTGCAAATGGTCTCCAAGTAGCTCAACACAACCATTTCCACTCAATGATAGTTTCAATTGGAGGAGAGGATCCAGTTCATTCCACGTGACACACAACCCACGCCATCACCAATTTGCACAGTGCCTTATTGACAACTTGGGTCCATGGCTTCCTGGTGTCTGCGCAACAACCAAACAACACCTTCTGCTGTCACCAACTGAAGTCGGGACTCCACTGACCCAGCCACGATTTCCCAGTCGCCTGGGGTCCAGCCGATATTGACACGAGCCAGCAGAGGCGCTGCAGGCTATGACGTGCTTTTAGCGAGGACACTCGCGTCGGTCGTCTGCTGCAATAGCCCATTTACGCCAAATTTTGGCGAACTATCCTAACGGATTCGCTTGTCGTACTCCCACATTGATTTCTCCCGTTATTCTACTCAAACATCATTACACAAAAACCAAAGATATTTTTTCTTATGTAAAGCCTCATAGTGGCACCAAAGTTAGTGCCCAGTTCCTAGCGAATGAGACAGGAGCTGAAATTGGGGGTAAGAAAGCAAAAGCTGAAATGTTGAACTCCGTTTTCAAATGGTCCTTCACCAAGCAAAACCCAGGAGAATTGCCATAATTTAATCCTCGTACCACTGAAAAGAAGAGTGACATAAATACGAGGTGCATTCAAGTCCTAAGGCCTCCGATTTTTTTTATAATTAACTACTCACCCGAAATCGATGAAACTGGCGTTACTTCTCGACGTAATCGCCCTGCAGACGTACACATTTTTCACAACGCTGACGCCCTGATTCCATGGCAGCGGCGAAGGCTTCTTTAGGAGTCTGTTTTGACCACTGGAAAATCGCTGAGGCAATAGCAGCACGGCTGGTGAATGTGTGGCCATGGAGAGTGTCTTTCATTGTTGGAAAAAGCCAAAAGTCACTAGGAGCAAGGTCAGGTGAGTAGGGAGCATGAGGAATCACTTCAAAGTTTTTATCACGAAGAAACTGTTGCTTAACATTAGCTCGATGTGCAGGTGCGTTGTCTTGGTGAAACAGCACACATGCAGCCCTTCCCGGACGTTTTTGTTGCAGTGCAGGAAGGAATTTGTTCTTCAAAACATTTTCGTAGGATGCACCTGTTACCGTAGTGCCCTTTGGAACACAATGGGTAAGGATTACGCCCTCGCTGTCCCAGAACATGGACACCGTCATTTTTTCAGCACTGGCGATTACCCGAAATTTTTTTGGTGGTGGTGAATCTGAGTGCTTCCAATGAGCTGACTGGCGCTTTGTTTCTGGACTGAAAAATGTCATCCACGTCTCATCCATTATCACAACCGACGAAAAGAAAGTCCCATTCATGCTGTTGTTGCGCGTCAACATTGCTTGGCAACATGCCACACGGGCAGCCATGTGGTCGTCCGTCAGCATTCGTGGCACCCACCTGGATGGCACTTTTCGCATTTCCAGGTCGTCATGCAGGATTGTGTGCACAGAACCCACAGAAATGTCAACTCTGGAGGCGATCTGTTCAACAGTCATTCGGCGATCCCACAAAACAATTCTCTCCACTTTCTCGATCATGTCGTCAGACCGGCTTGTGCGAGCCCGAGGTTGTTTCGGTTTGTTGTCACACGATGTTCTGCCTTCATTAAACTGTCGCACCCACGAACACGCTTTCGACACATCAATAACTCCATCACCACATGTCTCCTTCAACTGTCGATGAATTTCAATTGGTTTCACACCACGCAAATTCAGAAAACGAATGATTGCACCCTGTTCAAGTAAGGAAAACCTCGCCATTTTAAGTATTTAAAACGGTTCTCATTCTCGCCGCTGGCGGTAAAATTCCATCTGCCGTACGGTGCTGCCATCTCTGGGACGTATTGACAATGGACGCGGCCTCATTTTAAAACAATGCACATGTTTCTATCTCTCTCCAGTATGGAGAAAAAAAATCGGAGGCCTTAGAACTTGAATGCACCTCGTGTAGTTGTCAGTGGTATTGTGAAACAGTTGAAATCGTTAAAATTGAACAAAGCTCCATGACCCAATGGAATTCCTGTCAGATTCTATACTGAATTTGCGGTTGTTTGCCCCTCTTCTAATTGTAATCCCTCGAACAAAAAACCATACCCGATTCTTAAAAAAAAGTCACAGATAACACCCGTCTACAAGGAGGGTTGTAGAAGTTATTCACAGAACCACCGCCAAATATCCTTGACATCGATTTGTTACAGAATGTTAGAACATATTCTGAGCTTAAACATAATGAGGTATCTTGGATCACAGAATGACCTCCTCAATGCCCTACAGCATGATTTCGAATACACCGATCATGTGTAATCCAACGCGCACTGTTCTCACATGACATACTGAAAACTTTGGATCAAGGCAACCAGGTAGATGCAGTGTTTCCTGATTACTGAAAGGCATTTGACTCAGTACTGCACCTATGCTTACTCACAAAAGTACAATCATATGGGGTCTCAAGTGAAATTGGTAATCGTGATAGCGTTACGGAGATGTTTAGCAAACTCAAGTGGCAGACTCTGCAAGAGAGGCGCTCTGCATCGCGGTGTAGCTTGCTCGCCAGGTTTCTAGAGGGTGCTTTTCTGGATGAGGTATCGAACATATTGCTTCCCCCTACTTATACCTCCCGAGGAGTTCACGAATGTAAAATTAGAGAGATTCGAGCGCATACGGAGGCTTTCAGACAGTCGTTCTTCCCGCGAACCATACGCGACTGGAACAGAAAAGGGAGGTAATGACCGTGGCACGTAAAGTGCCCTCCGCCACACACCGTTGGGTGGCTTGCGGAGTATAAATGTAGATGTAGAAAAGCTTTGTGTTGGGCAGCGTGCTCAGCAACTGGGTAGTCCAGTTCTTTCTTTGCCACAGTTTGCCAGAGTCATTCGTGCAGGCAGACTTGATGTTGGTTGTTATACCCACACAGTCTTTCTGTTGTGCCTGTCTGCGACTCAGCATCTCCTTATGGTGCATAGCAATCTATCATTTTCATAATATTATCTTGAATACTCATTTTATAAATTTATTTGTACAGACATGTATTTGTATTACTCTTACATTACCTTTGTAACAGGTTATATGTGCTTTACACAGGGCATAATCGATAAATTATTTGTTCATCTCTGACTTCCTTATTAGCACGGATTGTGTGCGTGGTGTTTGTGTTATACATTAAAACTCTGTTTACACTTAATAAGCAATTACATCACTATCATTACAGATATTATTTTACTATATCATTTAAATTGAACATGTTACACAAGACGTTTCTACATATATTAAAATACTTTATAGCAGCTGATCCATTCCTGTGTTCTTTGATTTAGTATTATCCGTACATATACGTCTGTATATTGTTCAAACTATCTGTATCTGCTTCAGCGTCTGTGTCGGTTTCTGTTTTTGTGTCCGTGTCTGTGCTGTTCCAAGTACCCTTCTCTTGCGTTTTGTGTTTGCCATTATTCATGTATGTGATTGTTCTTATTTTTATAGTATGTGTAAATACATGACACGGTCTCCGTAGTGTCATTCAGTATGCAGTAATCGTCTGACTGTCATGGAATTTGTCCTACGTTCTCATAGACATTTCGGGGACATATATTTGTAAGCCTGTCACAATTTAAAGTGGCATGTTATGGAGTTCCTAGTTCTCCTCAAGTGCTCAAGGTGAGACTGGTCGAAATTGGTAACGATACAAATAATAACCACACGGATTAAGTGTACGATTCCGAAAAATATTCGCCAAAATAACGAAGTCTCAATGTGAAAAGTGCACACCTATGCCGAAAATGAATGTTCTAAATTGGTGACTGAATTAAGGACTTTATGGTAGGGAGGAGACAACGTGTTATCCTGGATGGAGGGTCATTGTCAGATGTAGAAGTAACATTGAGTTTGTTCCAGGGACACTTGCTTTTCATGTTGTATATTAATGACCTTGCCGACCATATTAATGCTAAAATCATGCTTTTTTTCAGCTGATGCGGTCATCTATAATGAAGTACCATCAGAGAGAAGCTTTACAAATATTCAGTAAGATATTGATAAGATTCCAACTTGATCCAAATGTTCAGAAATGTAAACTTTTGCACCTCAAAAACGAAAAAACGTAGCATACTATGCCTATAATATCAGTCAGTGACTGTGGGAATCGCCCAACCCATACAAATACATGGGTGCAACACTTTGTGACGATATGAAGTGGATGATCACATAGGTTCAGTCGTGGGTAAAGCAGAGGGTAGACTTCGGCTTATTGGTAGATCGCATTGAAAGAGTCCCCCTTCATTGTCATTTTACCTACTTTCCAGTGACACAAAACACTCTGGCAATCGTGAGTGTGGGTGTGTTTCATGTTGCAATAAGGTGGTTTAGTCTGCTGCAGAGAATCAGCAGTGAACCGTGATTTATTTTCAAAGAATATTCTTAAGAATTTATTTTATTTACTAGCGATTCATCAAGATCATTAAAACACTTAACCACACTATGCAAGCATGTAAGTAGTTGCCAGGGAGTAACTGATGAAATCATAGCCACATTCCTTTTAACAAATGGGAATTTTATTTACTTAAATAGTGCCTAAAAGCATTTTTCAAAAGAAACAGAATTAAAATTATAATCAGAAAGCACCCTCTAAATATCAAAGTTAAAATTTATTCGAAGACAGAAAGTAACAAGTTTTGACTGTATGAGCTTTCGGGCAGAGAACCTTGCCGCTCCCTTTTGACACGGCTGTAGTTACGACCGCTCAGAACAGCCTCTAAAAAGACTACACTTGTGCAAATCTGCAACACACCAGATAACTTTAAATTAAGAGTTTTAACAATTTACGCAAGCACACAAACTATGCACCCCCCCCCCCCCCGACCCGCAGGAGGGATGGAAATGCTACAAAACACTAACAAGTAAAATATTAACCTTGATACCGAAGGTGCAACTTGATTTTAACTTCTAAGAAACGTCTTACGGTGAAAGGGTGGCATCTTTACATACCAAAATGATCATATAAATAAAACCCCATGAAATGCAATCTTATACAAAATTCTACAAGGTTGGGCAAACAATAGTTAAGATGCTCTACAATACACAGATACCGCCTCTCAAGATCACAGGCAATAATATCAAAATTTCCAAAGATTAAAACATATTTGAGATATTAGGCCGTTACATTCCAAGCAATAAATTCGTTAATACACCAAATCCGACAAACATGACAGAGGCAGCTACTAACGTACGGGAGATTGATAGGGAGATTACCGAACAACCCGAACCGCAGGTTGCTCTAACCCGCCCATACTCCACAGGGGGAAAAACGGGCCACCCAATTTATAAACAACCACCTTCCAGCGGGTGGGCAAACGGAGAAGAATGTTGGGACGACCCCAAAGCAAAACGGCTGGTGACCTCAGCAAGAAAACAAGTAGAATCTAACAAGAGTAAATCAAACAAGATATCACCAATCACTTAGCTTCTAATAAACTGCGATTTCTCGAGAAGACCTACCACAGCACTCCCAAATCCCTCTCCCGAACCGTCCGCTGCCAGCCGCTTCAACGGACGCAGGAAGGCGCGCCGATCTCCCGTCTCACGGCGTCGCAGATCGCACCGGCCTGACTGATGTCGTGGGTTGACTCCTGTTGCTCTCCTTTCGACCGCAAAGTCACTATCCCTCGCTATACGCCACGGCCCACTGGACTCACGTGGCGACCTCACATGCGCCGACGCTCAAGACGGACAAGTCATCTTGAGTCTCAGTGCGCGATCGAACAACCGATCGATCCAAGCGCCAATGACCATTGTCTGAGCAAACTCGAGCAGACTGGCGGCCTAACGCGCAGACTCAGATGCAGGAACTAAGCCCCGACCGGGCGACCACTCGCTGAGTTCTCTTACTGGCGGAGTGGAAAGACTCTCATTTTGCTGGCTTTAAAGACATACTAGCACTCCGAACGACAGACAGACACTAACAATTGCGGACGAGAGACAGACTAGCAAGCTGGGGACGAGAGACTGACCCAGGCCGACCGACTGGCGAGCTCATAGCGCCCCTTAAATGCACGTGAACAGGCAGCCTTTCCCCTTTCCCAACAGAGGGAGACACCAAAGCTGCGATTGCCGCAGCGGCGCCACAGCCAGAAACGGAGGGAGACTGCTTCACACTACGCGCTGTGGCGCGCTTTTCAAAACAGCAATTTTTACCAAGGGTCAGGCGGTCGTCGTAAGAATGGCCAACCCCTGATGTTTTCAGGTAGGTAAAAAGGTTTTCTCTCCTTGCGTGAACCCGGTGTTTCGTTCTTGGCGGAAGCCTCATCTCTGTGTTTTCCTGGCCACGGAATCGCGTTGGAGACCTGCTTCCAGCGCGCTGAGGGTATGCAGCCGAGCTCTCTTCGAAGGACGGTGAGTTGGTTTAACAGCGTGGTGCGTTGTGTCATAACGAGCGAGGAGCTTTTAGCTTTCGGTTTTACGTCTCATCTTATAAATATTATTTAACCCTATCGCAGTAAGGAATGCAAGGATTCTGCAGACTTTCAGTTTGATTCCTAATGTAGACGTTGATCCGTAAGAAGAACGTAACACAAAGGTGTTGCATATGTTAGAAGGCACCCTCGGTTCGGTGTGAACATTTGTCTGCTGCAACTGCGTCTGTATACTGTCTAATCTTACCTGAACCTTGATAATTTTGTCTCTTCATGAATTTTCTTTGTCTCATTTACCTTATGTCCGCTGGAAGACATCCACGTGATTTAATATTAGAGTTTGTTGGCCCACTGCCATCACCCTTTGTCGATTCAAATGTGCCTTCTGAAAAATGTTAATTGTTCGGGGCTGCGTGGTTTAATTATGTCCCCGCAAACAACGTGGGCATACGAGTGTGTCGTGAATTGTGTACCGTTTCACAAGAAATTGTACTTAGTTACCAGGCAACAGCAGTTGTGAAGATGCATTACAGAAATGTTTTAAGGAATAAATACTTTTGCCACCAATCTTATCCTGTGTACCGATGTTACTCATCTTATTATCTACGCCATTTAGCTTGTAGTTTCCTTTTTAGCCCATCCATAGCGTTCCCATGAGCATAAGTCGAGTAATTAGTGTTCCCATTTAATTTAAAACAAATTTCTTATAATAGATGTTGTTTTCAGGAGTGCGGCTGCAAGCTGCTCTTATGCACAGTGTTCACGCATTATTTACTTTATGTTAATATTTGATTCACGTGAACAATGCCTGGATCAAACCAGTAATTACATCCCATTCTTTACGAGTGATAGTACAATGTATGTTCTCTTATGAGTCTTTTTCTTATGATCAAATTAATTAATTGTCCGATTCAGCCAAACCCTGTATTTGTCGTGTGGCTAGAGTTGGTAGCGACCCAATCTTTTACATTGATTTCAATGCATTGTTTTATTCGAAGTGAGCTTCACGCAACTTACACACAATGCCAATTTTTTCCGCAACTTACACATAGTGACCATGACGCAAGCTAACTTACAACATGGGAAATGCAATTACTCTTAGAAACAGATTTCTTACAAATCACTCGTGCCACCGGTGCTAAAATATTGTTCAAGTGTTCTGAACCCATACCAGATAGGGCTAACAGGGGATATTGAACGTATACAGGGAAGGGCACCATGAATGGTAACAGGTTTGTTTAACCCGTGGGAGAGCGTCACGGAGATACTGCAGGAACTGGTAGACTCCTGAAGACAGACATAAACTATTCCGAGAAAGTCTATTAGCAAAATTTCAAGAACCGGCTTTCAATGATTACTATAGCGATATACTACAACCCCCGCTTCGTCGCTCACATAGGGATCGTGAGGATAACATCAGAATAATTAGTGCATGTACAGACGCATTCAAACGATCATTCTTCCCGCGTTCTATACCTGAATGGAACAGGAAGACATCCTAATATCTGGTACAATGGGACGTATCCTCTGTCAAGCACCTCACGGTGGTTGCAGAGTGTAGATGTAGATGTAGATGTAATGCTGGTTGTCTACTAGCACTGACAACTCTGCCCAAACGCAGCAGCTCTGGGTTGTTAAGTGAAGGCCGTCGGCCACTGATTTGTCCGTAGTGAGAGGTAATGCCTGAAATTTGACATCCTCGGCATACTGTCGTTCAAATGGTTCAAATGGCTCTGAGCACTATGCGACTTAACTTCTGAGGTCATCAGTCGCCTAGAACTTAGAACTAATTAAACCTAACTGACCTAAGGACATCACACACATCCATGCCCGAGGCAGGATTCGAACCTGAGACTGTAGCGGTCACCCGGTTGCAGACTGTAGCGCCCAGAACCGCACGGCGTTACTACGTTTGAAAACACAGGAGGGCGTCGAGTAGACCCGTGATCGATATGCCGAGTGGAATACGGCGTTGAGAATGGGGATTCCAATTAAGAGTCATGAAACACTGACCTGCCCTACGGTCACAACATTGAGGTGGTGTGCCCCGTGTCATTGGGACATTGAGTAGAATGGCGTAAATTTCGACTGTGTACCCACTTCCGTACCTCCGATTGCAGCGTCACTTGTGGCGACACGAAGAAAATGCTTCAGACAAAACTTATGTAGTGTATGTTCCCGCAGTGAAGATTTAAAAGTTGGCCTACGCCACCCATGCATGGGGTGGGTTGGGGCTATAGGGGCTATAGTATGGTATCATTGGAAGACAAATAAATTGAAATTACAAGTTTTTTTTTTATTCGATATGAAGTTTTATAGGTATTTCAATGTTAAAATGAATATCCTGTTTATCACATAATATTGGTCGTTTAAAAACACGTAGGCTGAAACCGAACTCCACTGACAAAATGTCGGAGGTTGGTCGGGAACATTTTCATAGTATTTTGGAATAATGGCTCATACTCTGTGATGGCTAGTTACAAGGTAAGATTGTACTTACGATTTATTCGGTTTGTTATCACAGTTAACTTTCCTCCCGTAAAAATACTTTCACGATAGTAAAAACGCCTACATTGTGCAATCACCCAAACACGGATGTTTCCGGTTTGTCGTAGGCACCAATGCATGATGGAAAAGTACTGTTTTGTGGATGTCGTCGCTGTGGTAACAGCAGATCGTCGTTGATCCATTCATCCACTACATTCAGCCATCCCATTCACGAGGTACAGATATGCCAGCACTTCATTGCTATGCCTAAGCATAGTCCTGCGTAGCGCTGTGAAGATGCGACTGGCACTGACGGAAAAACAAACCTGAGACGTAAGAGTGGAGTACCAAACGGAAACTATCGGGAGAAGAGTAAAGTGAGCGTTCCCGCTGGGAAACAGCAACTTTGTTCTCAACAAGAACACAGTACATACTGTCGAAATGTGCAGGCACATACACAAAGGTAAACGGTGGTAAGAAATCAAACGAAAGGCCATTGCTTTGTAACGACCCACCTTAGACCATGGGTCCCTTGTTTCAAAATTCTTATGTAGTACCTCTGAACTACTTCCGAAATTTTGTTGGTGCACTTGGGTTTAACCTTGTACACATTATTATAAGGATGTGGTTTCATTACGGGTTTTCATGAAAGTTCAGAAATAGCAGAAATTTTGTATTGGAGTAATGCACTGATCTCTTTCGACTGTTTTCATTCATTGTGGCTTGAAAATATATGACAGGTTCACAGAGAATATAGGCTCTTACTTAGTAACGCTGAGTAATCGCACGGTTGATGAATGTGCATGTCCACCTTGGATGCCGACCGTTTGTTAAAAGAAATGATAATTAAATCAAGACCCTAAGCTGTCGAGTTTTCGACAGGCGTTGACATACATCAACGGGGACAGTTGAAAATGTGTGTCCCGACCGGGACTCGAACCTGGGATCTCTTGCTTACATGGCAGACGCTCTATCCATCTCTTGTTTTTCTTTTTTATTATCTCATTTTGTTCTGTACTGTTAGTTGAATTTGTTTGGGGCGGACGTCCGATGACAGCCGTTCAGGTTCTTCGTTGATCGGTTCACTTAGTTTTTTTATTACAGAGGATAGCTAACCCTCTGACATTCATCTGAGTCACCGAGAGCACAGTGCGACTGCAGCGATTTATCCCCGTGAGACTCACATTCCTAACTTAATGTCCACACATTACATTCGTAGTGCCCCTGCCCATTACACTCATTACTCATGGCAGACGATCTTAACATTCCCGTAAGAGTTTGGGCAATGCGTGTGCATCCAGCACAGAAGAAGGTCAATGGCCGGTTAGCCTTAACAGTATGAAGATGGTATCTGTTCTTTCGGGGAAGTCCGAATGAACAGATCCCATCTTCATATAGTTTGATTAATGTTCCACAGCTGACGCGTGCTGGGTTGTATTACAGGACCAAACGACATTACGCACTCCCTCCCGTATTTTCGTAGCGATGCTGCACTTTAAATTCTTTTTATGGAAGTATGAAAGTTGAGAGAATAATATCGTCAGATGCGTGTTTCGGTCTTTACAAAATGAATCCGACAAGTTATCTCAAATTTAGAAAACGCTTGCACAGTCAAAATTATTGCGACATCGGTGAAATTGGTATGTACAGTTCAAAATATACAAACACGATTAGTGTCTTTCGAGAATCCCTATTAACAAGATATTTTTCGGCAAAATATCAAGTAGTATATAACAGGCAGACTCTAGTCGTTCTTACGTCCTCATACGACAGTTCACAATATTGCTGTCCGTTACCATTTTTCTCCTGTTATTATTTCCGTTCAGATAGAAGTTTCGTTCCTAAAATCTCTCCCAATAGCACATTGGAAATCAGCAGTCACAATTTCTATATAACAATCTTATTCTCAAATACCCTACACAGAGTTTGACCGCACATATCTTGTCCCGGAAATTCAAAATCATACTCCAGTTTTCTCGGTTGACGATTTAGCTGCATAAACTAATCAGATGTGTATATTCTATTCAACAGACGTTATTCAAACGCTTCCTTCTTATCACAGCTAGCTCTATTTCATGTTTCACCGAGCGCTCTTTTCTCCCTCGGGCCTTATTTCCTCCCTCGTCGCCGAAGCCGTCATTCTTGCTCGTATGCGGTCATATAGTGATGTTCCATACAGAAATTAAATCTACGTCTAGTATTTCACTACAGTTGTGTTATAAATACTTGTGAAGGCATGGATATGGAGGCAACAGTTGTGACACCAACTGGACGTCATGATAGGAAATGGTATCAAATGCCTTTCCCAGTTTGTTATGAAATCGAAAGTGCTTGACCTGAAGAGTCCATAAGGACTGATACTTCACACACTTACTACATAGATAGCAACCTATTAACTGCCAACACTGTAAGTGCAAAGAACTGCCATTTTGCTTCTCCGGCTGTAACACTGTGACTAATAATCTTGTCTGCAGTTTATGCAGTAAAAGTAGTATAACTTAGGGAGAACGTTCCTCTATTTGTCTACACGTACCCACATACAGTTCCCCAACCATACATACGTCCACTCATCCGCCCGTATAAACACACACACACACACACACACATACACACACACACACAAAATAATGATCACATTGGTCAATAATTCAAATGTGATTAATTTATTAAAAGATATAACAGTTTACAATAAATATATGAATTATGCTTATACAATACAGCCTATAATAATTAATATATAATATTCGTTGATAGAGTTTCTTAACAGTATTAAAGCAATATTAACCGGCAGGACAAAAAGTAATAGTCCATATGGTCGTTTTACGACAATAGAATCAAGTTGACACATTTTCTCTTCTATTAAGTACAAACACTAATGGAATTGCAGCAGCTGCTCGTGCAACTAACATTAAGAACCAATGAACGGACAGAAATTACAACAATACTTTTTTAAAGTCATCAGTCTTCTGATTGGTTTGATGCAGTCCGTCACGAAATTAGAGAGATTCGAGCGCGCACGGAGGCTTTCCGGCAGTCGTTCTTCCAGCGAACCATACGCGACTGGAACAAGAAACGGAGGTAATGACAGTGGCACGTAAAGTGCCCTCCGCCACACACCGTTGGGTGGCTTGCGGAGTATAAATGTAGATGTAGATGTAGATGAATTGGTTCTTCGTACCAGCCTCTTCATCACTGAGTAGCGCAACAATATACAAGCAAGTATTTTATGCTGAGATCATGAGGTGACGAAATGTCTTTCTTCAGCTCCGACAGAAGTTCCAGAATTTAGAGACAGCCGAGAGCACTTCATCCACTGTTTGATCTTACTATACCTGAAAATGAAATTCTGAAAATTGCTTACAGTAGCAGAAGCGAGGAGAGACGAATTTAAATAAGTCTTACAGAAGATACCGTCTCCATGACCAGTCATGTTCTCAGAGTGCAGAGCGTAACCTCTTTTCATTTTCACTATCGCCTACTTAGAATACCTCTCTTTAAGATGTAAGTACTGTGCTTGCGAACATTTTCCCAGTGTGACTGACAGGATGAATATTTTGGAGTGATCAGCTGCGTTGAGAATTACACTTTTCATACACAGTCTTTTGGCGGCTGACGAAGTGGTCTTCATCAGGTACCGCGAGTGATGTACACGCAACGGGCACATATGCGTAGTACCGTCGCTTGCAATGCATGACGAAGACAATAAAGTCTAACGTTGAATCGCCAATTCAGAAAAAGGAGAAAAAAGGTTAAAAGACTGGGAACAGAGCAACATAGCAGTTATGAAAGCGAAGAAAATCAGAAAAATACTTCAACAGAATTTTAAAAAGAAGTGTGGCAGTGAGAGTCATTCCTCATTGGACCCAAATGCTTTAGAATTTTGCGGCGCTGCATGGCAATGGCATTCACAAATTTTTCGGAATGAGCAGTAGTTAGCATTTTTTTCGCGTTAGTGAATATTGAAACTTAACAAATAGAAATCACAAAACAGACGGTGTGTACGGCATGATTACATTTTTTGTTGTTGAACAGAGTTCATGATTGTAGATGCGAAAGATACAACGCAGTCACTGAAGGTAATGTATGCTGACATCCAAGGATCATAAAAGTTTAAATACCGAGTTGATATTCTGAATCCCAAATATAAACGAAAAGGGAGCAGTGGAGACAGAGCCAAAAATACGGAGATACCAGGCCTGGATACTTAAAAATCCAAATCACTATTGGACAACTCTAAATAAGCTACCATAGTTAAAAGTGGACATTTATACACATATACAAAAGGCAATTGCGAGAAAAAACAAAGCTTGAAGAAAATATTTACCACAATAAAGAAAAGTTGTAGGGTTTTTCATAGACCCATTGCAAGATAGAGTCCGGAATGGACTGCAAACAAAATATTGACTTTCCAGAAGAGCCGGACGACGCAAGTCACATGGGTGAAAGAAACACATCGAGATCTAGGGAAGTGTGTGGGGTCATTAAAAAAATCAGAGATCTACAGTAAAGAAAGGAGAGGCTCTGTTTCTGTCAGACGAGGATTAAAGAAGATGACAACGAGTACTTTCGCAAAAAGAGTGGGGAAGAGGAGTCAGAGAATGAAGAACACTGGCTACAGGAAAAAGAACTCAAAATGTGAAGACAACTGTGTAATGATTGTTGAAGAGAGACTGAAACTGTCAAATAAATTTCTGATTTGCTGGAATGGAAATATCCTTCGAACCGCAATTCAAAAATTGAAATTAGGAAAGGTGACAAGAGGAGCAGAGATATTCTTTGCGAGATGGAGATCGAGATATAAAGCAGTCATAGTCACCTGGAAACGGTGCTAATGTGCCCATTTACTGAAACAGCATTCCACTTTCGTTTCTGATAAACATCCGCTTTCGTGCCATGCCAAGTACCCGACGGCAAGGCTTACAACAAGCTTCAGGTACATATTTCCTACTGGACATCGATGTTCATAACTGGAAGACTGACAGTCTACAGTGGTTGTGCCAGAAGGCGACAAAAACATACCCCTGAGATGTGAATATGTTGCAACAAGAGTAATTTTTAGTGTTCGACTTACGTGAGACTGCTTTGGAGCTCTCTGAATCTACGTGTATACGAAATGAAGAAAACTGGCGAAAATCGAAATGTACCAGCACACTATTGTGTCAGATGATATTACGAACTGTGTACAGGTAAGTACGTATCAACGTAAGCAGCTAATTGGCGAGTATCAATGAAACAAACTTACAAATCCATAACATGCTGCTACATTAACATTTACAATATAGATATAAAATATAATACTGAAATTATAGTGAATGTCAGTCCATGAGAAAAGAACGATAAGCTACTGGTTGCCTAAATGAAAAAACACACAGTTCCAGGAGAGAACAGTGTGTTAAATGAAAATGAAACCCAAACAACAGTTCCCTGATGAGTAAGGAGAAGTGGACTGAGTGTTTCGGCATCTTAATTACAAAGCCGCTTGATATGCGTAGGAATGAGCCTAGCGTTGTAAGCTTAGAACTACGTTTTCAAATGCTTTACGGTCAAGTAACTGTACTGTTTGCAGATATACAAGACATGTGCTGGACAGGGCTCTCGCTGGTGAGGCAAGTAGAGCTCTAGATTGCCAGCTTACAACATTTTTTACACAGATGCTAAATGTAGATATCGACCGAGAGTGATTCAGCCAAGTGATGAGAAATCCGATGGAACATCCGATTGGAGTAGATCAAGCGACATTCACTTCCACGGAGAGTTGGATTTTGAACCTTGACCGTCGTGACTGGATCGTTCCAAATGTCTGTTGGTTTTTCCCACCACACTGAGGCCACTGTCGGTGTGTTGGACGGCTGAGTTCTGAGCCGGGAGGTCCCCCACTGTGCCGCTACGAGGAGACCGGGTAGTCGGAGGGCCGGTTGGGCAGCGGCGTGGGCACGCACAGCTGGGGGTCTCCCGGCGGCGGCGAGCACTCGCCCCACGGGATCCAGGTGAAGTTCCAGCGGCGCGGGTCGGCGCCTGCCGCGTCCACCGGAAGGTTGGCCTGCGGCACGAGGCCGGCGCGCCTGCGCACCAGCTGCTGCCGCAGGTGCAGCGCCACGTTGCCGTACGTGCGCGCCAGGTTGTTCAGCTCGCACGGGTCGCTCGCCACGTCGTACCTGCGAGCACGTGACCAGCACCAGAATCAACACAGGCATACTACTATCAGTTTACACGGCCACACGCGCAGTCATCCCTTTCAGGTTGCTGCTCGTCTGGCAGCTTGAGGAGCCTTGCGGCCATGCGAGAGAGCAGAGAGAGAGAGAAAGAGAGAGAGAGAGAGAGAGAGAGAGAGAGAGACTCACAGACAGGGCTCGCCGGACTGGGCGGGGTTGCAGGGCGGTGCGTTGAAGGTGGAGTTGGGCTCGCAGCGCACGGTGGCTGAGGCGCGCAGCGTCGCGATGACGTCCTCGCGCGTGGGCCGGCGGAAGCGCACCAGCATGGCGTGCGCCAGCGCCGCGCCCGCCGGGCTCTCCACCACCGCCGTCGCGTTGTATGGGGGCGTGGCTGGGTCCTCGCGGCCGCTCGCCCCGAAGTAACCGTCGTAGCGGCCGCCGCGCGTCGTACCTGCCAACAGCGGCGCACGCTGCAGCACTCGAACACGCTGGAACTCGCAACAGTCCACGTCAGACATTGTGGCCCCTCCCACATTTCCAGTCATCCGTAAATTAACCCTTTCGCTGTTGTGGACGTGTACACGCTTCCCGATGCACTGTCCCCAGGTGCTGTCGATGTGCATAGGCGCCCAGCTTGCTTGTAATGTTCCAGATGTCATACAGTAAGAAAGGTACCAAACATTGTACACTGAAGCGCTAAAGAAACTGGCAATAGCATCCGCATCCAAATACAAAGATAGGTAGAAAGGTGGCTATAATTCCGCACCTTACAAGCACTATTCCACATATTTCTGCTGTGACCTACAACTACAATTAGGTATTATATGATAGGTTATTCATTGTATATATGAATATACGGGGTGGTCCATTGATACTGACCAGGCCAAATATCTCACGAAATAAGCATCAAACGAAAAAACTACAAAGGACGAAAGTCGTCTAGCTTGAAGTGGAAACGAGATGGCACTATGGTTGTCTCGCTATATGGCGCTGCCATAGCTCAAACGGATATCAACTGCGTTTATTTTAAGTAGGAACCCCCATTTTTATTACATATTCGTGTAGTACATAAAGCAATATAAATGTTTTAGTTGGAGAACTTTATTCGCTTTGAGATAGATGGTGCGGTAATAGTCACAAACCTATAAGCACGTGGTATCACGTAACATTCCACCATTGCGGACGGTATTTGCTTAGTGATACATTAACCGTGTTAAAATGGACCGTTTACCAATTCCAGAGAAAGGTCGATATCGTGTTGATGTATGGCTATTGTCATCAAAATGCCCAACGGGCGTGTGCTATGTATGCTGCTCGGCATCCTGGACGACATCATCCAAGTGTCCATACCGTTCGCTGGATAGTTACGTTATTTAAGAAAACAGGAAATGTTCAGCCACATGTGAAACGGCAACCACGACCTGCAACAAATGGTGATGCCCAAATAGGTGTTTTAGCTGCAGTCGCAGCTAATCCGCACATCAGTATGTAACGGAACTGAAATGATGGTAGGCTGCCAGTAATTTGGAGCCCACGCGTCGGAAACGGGCGCGCTGGTGTGAGACTGCCAGGGAGTGCACCCTGATGCCATCTATTGGCGAAGCTGGGAATTAGCGCTACCTGTCAGGTAATGCACTAAGCTCTCGGAGTCAAATGTATTCTTTTTCTTGGTAATTATAAGTTATTACTGTATAATTTAATGTTGTAAAGCGCTAGTAGTAAATTATTATGACTGGTATGAACTCCAGGGTAATAAATATAAATATTCTTAAATACTAAATGATTTCGGTAAAAAGGTGGTAGGGGAACGCCCCCACTCTTGGTGATACGAGCGTAGCTAGGGGTAGCTGGAGACACAGGGACTGAACAATGGAATGGCCTGGGGAGTGTTGACGTGATCGGACGTGTGTAACTGTGCTCACGCAAAAGTGATTGCACAACAGTGAAGAGGCGAATATCGTCGCCGTTTGTGGAGTAAAACGCGACGAATGGTTATCGAAGCCGCCTCTATGCCACTGGGGCTGATTGTAAGAGTTCCTGCGCCCAGATTTTATGGCGGACGTGCAGTAGCTTATACGAGTGCTACGGCTCGTAGTTCCAGCCGCCATTTAGGGCATGAGGCGTGAAGAGCTGCGTTAGCCACATGCATCTCACCACCAGCACCGACACGTCTACCCAAGGCAAGACTGCTTGCAATTGTTAATTCGAACGTTGTATAAATGTAAAAGGAGAATACCAGTTTTCTTTTATGCAAGTACAGAGGACAGAATATAGTAATGAGTAAAATTAAGACGCATGTTGTTCATTGTAAAGTGTAGTAACCTCAAACATAATATAGTGAAATCAGACTGAGGCCACCATCGCCTCTTTCATTTACAGTTCTTTTTGTTCTAGAGTACTTTAACGTATAAGAATGTTGAATAGAACAATGGTCACACCAGAATGAGTCGCCTATTTATAGTTACTTAAATTTTTCTGAGTAACCTTTCAAGTAAAGTCACTTAAGTAATTCTATATCAATTGTCCAAAGAGTAATATCCAAAATCATTACATAAAGTTGAAGGATAGAATTTTGTTAACCCAAGTTGCATAAATAGTCTTCGTAGTAATTACCAAGCCAACTCCCAGAAATTGAAAGAGTATTTGCTTTGTAGAATCACCTCGAATGATCAGAAATAGTAATATTCAGAATGAAGTTTAAATTCAACTCAAGCCGATTCACTTTGAAACGAGCCAAAAATTGATTTATTCTTTTGCTCCTTCAGAGCTGGCGACCGTACTTATAAGTATTTTCAGGAGGATTCGACGGTAAACCTGCTGCTCTCGTCGTGCTGATAGGATTATCCACTGCTGCTAGCAGTGGTGATTGGATACATAAGCTCACTACCAAGTTAAGTGGGTCAGGTAGGCAGTGTTACCGTGTGAACTGTAGGGCACTGTAGGCCGTGGATCGAACCCGTTTAATCATCACAGCTCTTTGGGAAATAGTCCGGTTAGGAGTGTGCTAATCATTAGGTAAATACTGGCGAGTAACGGTCAAAATGTATACGCAAGTGAATTTAGCAAGGTCCACGTAGCACATAGTTAATGTGGTGCAATGGCGAGGGTAGGAGTGGAGTAAAAGTGAACTGAGCTTGTGGCAGCTGTGCTGTATTCAAATATAACAACGTGAATTCACTACTACCTCTTACCATTAGGACTGAGCTATTTACTGTTAAAATACGTAGCAGTAAGCGCAAAGGCGTGACAGCTACAAGTCCGTATTGGTTTTATACATACAGAATTAGGAAGCGGGTCATTCCGTCAGTGGAGGGGGTTAAAACAACCGAGTCAGTTGAGAACATACCCCATTTACTGATGGAAAGATTCGGCGGTTCGGTCGCAAGTAGCAGACAAATTGCGTGAGAATCGGGAATATCAAAACGTCGGTGTTGAGAATGCTACAACATCCATTGTTCCCGTACCATATTTCTATGCACCAGGATTGCATGGCGACGACTTTGAACGTCGTGTACAGTTCTGCCACTGGGCACAAGGGAAATTACGGGACAATGACAGATTTTTTGCACGACTTCTATTTAGCGACGAAGCGTCTTTCACCAACAGCTGTAACGTAAACCGGCATAATATGCACTATTGGGCAACTGAAAATCCACGATGGCTGCGACAAGTGGAACATCAGCGACCTTGACGGGTTAATGTATGGTGCGACATTGCAGAAGGAAGGATAATTGGCCCCCATCTTATCGATGGCAGTCTAAATGGTCGAATGTACGCTCATTTACTACGTAATGTTCTACCGATGTTACTACAAGATGTTTCACTACATGGAAGAATGGCGATGTACTTCCAACATGATGGATGTCCGGCACATAGCTCGTTTGCGGTTGAAGTGGTATTGAATAGCATATTTCATAATAGGTAGATTGGTCGTCGAAGCACCATACCATGGCCCGCACGTTCACCGGTTCTGACGTCCCCGTATTTCTTTCTGTGGGGAAAATGAAGGATATTTGCTATCGTGATCCACCGACAACGCCTGACAACATGCGTCAGCGCATTGTCAATGCATCTCCGAACATTACGGAAGGCTAACTACTCGTTGTTGAGAGGAATGTCGTTACACGTATTGCCAAATGCGTTGAGGTTGGCGGACATCATTTTGAGCATTTATTGCATTAATGTGGTATTTACAGGTAATGACGCTGTAAAAGCATGCGTTCTCAGAAATGACAAGTTCACAAAGGTAAATGTATCACATTGGAACAACCGAAATAAAATGTTCAAACGTATCTACGTTCTGTATTTTAATTTAAAAAACATACCTGTTACCAACTAATCGTCTAAAATTGTGAACCATATGTTTGTGACTATTACAGCGCCATCTATCACAAAGCGAAAAAAGTGGTCCAACTAAATAAGTCTTCATTTCTTTACGTACTACACGAATATGTAATAAAAAATGAGGGTTTCCACTTAAAACAACACAGCTGATATCCGTTTGACCTATGGAAACGCCATCTAGCGGACCAACCATAGCGCCATCTGGTTTCCCCCTTCAAGCTAGACAAGTTTCGTTCTTTGTAGTCTTTTCGTTTGACGCTTATTTCGTGAGATATTTAACCCGGTCAGAATCAATTGACCACCCTACATACAGTAGACTGACATTTTCACGTACGCCTTGTAAATAATTGTTAACGCTTAATGCATGAAACGTGACGAAGTGTCTTTATTATCAGTATGTGGTAATGAACGATTGCATATAGTAGTAGAGATTGGAACGCCAGTGGAGATGAAACGGCAGGCAGAGCTCAAGCTCTGGGTGGAAGGCCCGCACAGGTGTTGGTCCCGCTTAAAAACTGGAAGTCGCTGGACGGACGTCATGGTACCTGAGCTCTGGAGCACAACAGCGTGACGGCCGGCCACTATTGTAGCAGGACCGGAAGGATAACCGGGAACTTTGCAAATTTTGCACGCAGGTGAGAAGAACGAAGAAGCGGCACATTGGGAATCACGCACGCTGGGTTACTTCCAAGGATTTTTACTCAGAAACGTGCCATTGTACGAGTATAAATTTTTCCTCCAATATTTCCGCGCTGAACGACAAAAGACTAAAATATGGTTGGTCGGCGATCGGAAAAATCTGTAGAGAGGGAGAATATTCCGTAGTTTCAGGAATATGATTCGTTTTCGGAATTACGAGGGTGGGGAGCCCAGCCTTGATGGGAAGCCAGAGGTGGAGAGGCGAGGTCTTCCATTGTGAGCGCCCGTGTGTGACGGTCGCTCGGTATCAGCTTTGTTGGTATGGACGTGCTTGCTGTCTTTGCTCTCAGGAGAATTTATAGTAAGAACAATTAGGCGCTGTACTGTTGCGAACCTGTACGGTTCTGGATCTCACCTCTGGGTTGGAAGTCGTCGTTGAGTATGCAGTGTTCAGTAATTGAGAGCACTTCTTCGGCACTTACTTACGTTGAGAGGAGAAAACAGTATTAGAGTGTATTAGTCAGAGGACCGCCTTCTTCCGTCCTAGTGTTCGAAAACGTTTATTTGTGGCTGGAGTTCTTCCATCGTCGGAGACGAGTACGAGAACTATCACTTCGAAGCACCGGACGCAGTACATACGGTGATATCGCAAATTGCTTCGGCGTATTAGGGCTATAAAGCTAAACAGCTTTGATCACGCTAGTTTATTTCCACTGAGGTTCCACACCCCCGTAGATCATCTTTGAAAGTATTGTCTTCCATTGCCTGGTTCGTTGATGATGTCGTCAATTTAAAACCATATCCCAAGTGCTTCATGCGAACCTTCGATGCGGTTTTGAAGTCACTTATAATCAAGTCTTAGAATGAAGCACCTGGTATACGGTTTTGAATTCACGACATCCAGGAATATATGCACAGTATGACAATATAATTTATTATTTAGAGATGCATATGGGGCCTGAAGATGGCATAGTGGAGTGCCGAAACTGGTAGTCAAAATAAAATAAAATAACATCTGAATTACACTGCTGTTGGCGAATTGCATTGCTAATTACTTGACCAGCTGGTCCCCCGTCCATGATGCACCAACATAGATGAAAACACAAGATGGCGAATTACTTGGACCATTATGCATAGGCGCTGCGTGTGTGAGTCAAAGCTGTGGAAGTTATAAAGTAGTATGAATGAAATGTGCACAAGGAAACAACATGAAGAGTGACAGGTGATTTAAACAGGGTTAGAATGTGCGAGCCCCTCCTTTGATGGGGGGCTCACATTTTGTGGTTAATCACGTAGCAACGTTTCTCCCGTGAGTACCCGAAGCTTACAGTTTGTGTAGAGGCACTAGAGTGGCTGACAGGCTGGCCGCCGGCATTCAGCGCCACTGACCTATGACGAGCTTCCAGTTGTGCAGCCGGATGGCGGCGTTGCGCGTCTTCTCGTCGATGTTGATGAGCACCTCGTCGCGCCGCGAGACCAGGTTGTACAGCAGGCTTTCCCACTGGTCCACGCCGTCCATGTTCCTCGCGAGGTCCAGCGTGTTACCGCCTTCAACGGCAAGACACACGCAATGTAAAGACACAGTGGTGAACATCACGTCAGATAAATCACACGTATACGTAATGTTGCATCAATACACTACCTACGACTGATGACCATAGATGTTATGTTGCATAGTGCTAAGATCCAATACGCTACCTACGACGCAGCCGAAATGTCTTTATCGGAATGTGTTATTCCATCTACAGGCATTGAAGTGTTAGGCATTTACCCCAGCACACAACACAGTCTGGATATACAAGATGAAATTTATTGAACTAAATGAAAAAGAGAAACGTAAATTAGTTACAAACTGCGGCGTGCACACACTTCTGTTCAACATGTGAACATCACTACAGATATACGGCTTAGGTTATGACATGATCGATATGCCTGCCTTCATTGGCGTCGATGTGGGGCATTCGAATAGTGAGATTCTGTAGGACCCCCGAAGTGTCGGAATATCGGTTCTGTCGATGACCTCCTCGGAGGCTGGTCATCTCAGCAATGGTTTTGGGGTTATTGCTGTACACCTTGTCTTTAATATAGCACTACAGAAAGGAGCCGCATATGTTCAGATCGGCCGACCGAAGTGGCCGTGCGGTTCTAGGCGCTGCAGTCTGGAACCGCGAGACCGCTACGGTCGCAGGTTCGAATCCTGCCTCGGGCATGGATGTGTGTGATATCCTTAGGTTAGTTAGGTTTAACTAGTTCTAAGTTCTAGGGGACTAATGACCTGAGAAGTTGAGTCCCATAGTGCTCAGAGCCATTTGAACCATTTGTTCAGATCGGGAGAATATGGCGGCCAATCGAGGCCCATGCCAGTGACCTCTGGGTACATCAGAGCCAGAATCCGGTCCTCAGTGTGCTTCTCTATGACATTAAACACTCTCCTGCTTGGATGGGGTCGAGCTCCGTCTTGCATGAACCACATCTTGTCGAAATGAGAGTCACTTTGGATACTGGGGATGAAATCACCTTCCCAAACATTCACGTACCATTTGGTAGTCACCGTGCCATCGAAAGATATCGCACCAATTATTCCCTAACCGGACATTGCACGGCGCACAGACACCCGTTGAGGGTGAATTGACTACTCGATCGCGAAATGCAGATTCTGAGTACCCCAAATGCGCCGATTTCGCTCATTGACGTGCACATCCAATTGAAAATCTGGCTTTGTCGCTAAACCGAATCATGCATGCGCGTACTAATTCCCATCATGCCCCGCGGCCAACTGTGCAGTTTGAACATCTTAACGCAAACAGAAATTATGACCATTTTATTTCATAGTTCAATAATTGCCACCCTGTAGGTATCCCAGGCACCCTCGCTTCATAAGTGACAGGATACTATATTGTAGCAGACACGATTTCTAGCACTCGTCCTGAACAATAAGCACATTCGGACTGCCTACTCTTCTGCATTGTCTGTAAGGTCAGACTGTGTGGTGTCCTTGGACAAATTGCTATCGCATTAGTTGGTATACTTCAAACCTAGAGAACATAATGCGATACCACTTGCTATAACGAAATTATTTCAACTCACTTAAATGTGATATAGTGATACCACGTTCCAATAGAAAAGGTAGGCTATTTGCGCCGTCATTACACACACACAGTAGAAACAAATAATTCGTAGAGGAACCGTGGATGATGAATCATACAGAGGACAGTAGAATACACTGTAATAAATACTGCAGCCAGCCACAAGTCACTTTTTTTCAAATTTTTTTTTTATTTTACCGTTACTAGTTTCTGGCCTGAACCCATCGTCAGATGGTAGCAACAACTTCTTGCAAAATTATACGTTCATGTCTTTATAAAAAGCCCTTCTTCATGTATTACAAGACAGAGGTTTGATTTTCTTTTGCGACACATGTTTATCAATGAAATTAACTAAATACAAAAGATTTTAATCAGTTCATTTCATTGATCACTGTGCATTGTAGAAGAAAAACTGTCTTGTAACATGTGAAGGAAGTCTTTTCATGAAGACACAAATGTAAAACTTGCAAAGAAGTCAACGCTACCGCCTGACGATGGGCTCAGGCGAGAAGCTGGTAAAGGTACAATAAAATAATTTGAAAAAATAACTTGCTGCTGGTTGCAGTACTTCTTAGAGTGTTGTTTACGAAAACAGCTGAGGTTTTCTCTAACCAAAATAGAAAAAGTAACTGTAGAGCTTATGCTTTCAAAATGAGTTGCTACTGAGTAAGGCTGAAACTTAGGCATATTGACCGAAGAGCCGATGAGAGATACTGAACTAAATTGGGGACAAAATAAATGTGTGCCACAACTTGACTGAAAGAATGTATCTGTTGGTAGGATACATTCTGAGGCATCTGTCAATAGATAATTTCGTGACGGAGGGCACTATGGACAGTACAAAATATAGATCAAGACTAATTTTTTGGCTAAACTAAGCTGGTTTAAGTGGATATAGGATCTACATCTTCATCTACACCATGCAAGTAATTTTATGATGTGTCATGAGGGTACTTCGTATATTAATGCTACAATAGTACTTTTTACCTATGTAAAGGTAAACTAATATATGTAATGGATGGCTTTGTTTTTCACAATTTTCACTTAGCGATGTTGCTCAAACATTAATTATGAACACAAAGATGGCCGAGATTTAATCAGTGACTGTTGGACAGCGTTAGTCGTGCATGGATCAAACAAGTATTCAGACCGATGACCAGTACAAGATCAGCCTATTGCAATTTATAGCAAGAATAACAATTAATACCAAGAATACACTCTGCGATACATAATCACGACACACGTAATCGCTGTACAGTGCAGTAACGTAACTAATTTGCTACAAAAATATTCTCGCGGAACTGTTCCATACTGCATCTCAGGAACCAGACGAAGAACCTACGCTGTCCTGCTGGAGACGTAGTAATATATCACTGAAATGGGCAGTGTCATAGATGAAAATAATGTAACCGAAAATATATGCTCTTAACACTAACAAAACAATACTCAAAGTATAACAGTACAAGAGGTACACATAAGTTCTCGCTTACACCAGGAATTGGTCATTCCTTTTCATTGAAAAAGCGAGGAAAATCAGGCGTCCCCAAGTCATTTCGCAGCTTGCTAGTTGAGATTCACATCTGTCTTACAATAAAGAGTCACATAGCACTTTCACGCAAGTCTGTCAACACTGCCGCTCCGTTTGACGACAACATGTTACCTTCCTCCGCAGGCATCAGCATAAGAGCGGCAAGCACAAATAACATCGCGGGCAGTCAGGTGTATTGGCTCACTGGGAGCGGTCAGTTCGAGACAGAGTCGTCGCTATGAGTGAAGAAGGCTAGCTTTCGACTTAAGATGCTGGCAGGAGTATGGCGTGCCATTCACAACCTTAAAGAGGCTGTGGAAGAACTACGTTCAAAGGGGCACTACCTGCTGAATTCCTGTAACGTGAAGCATTTGCGACGAGAGACCAATTTCCCGGGCTCCTGTGACTCAGCACCCCGAAGGCCGAGGGAAACTGGACTGAACGCACGAAGATCGGCTGTAAAACAGGAACTCAGCGACAAAATTTTGTTGTACCGACTGGTATTGCCAGTGGTCCATCTGAATGCGGCGTGCGAAAACGTGATTTTCACAGATGAGGAGATGTTTTCCACGAGCAACGACGGCACGAGAGTAGCTTACGGGCCGGGAGGGACAAGATATTGTTAAGAATAAAAATGCGCAGTGGCAATCGTTATCGATTTCCTGGTGGGGTTGGGTTCCTGCGAGAGGATCAGGAATGCTTCGTAGAACTCAGGGAACCCTTAATAGCAGGCGGTGCGCCCACATAGTGAAGAGCGTGTTGCTACCCTCAATGCGGATGCTCTAAGGTGAAAGAGAATTCGCGCAGTAGGAAGACCATTCAGCTGTGCATAAGTCCGCATTCGCTCAGCAGAACGTCATGAACTGCTTTCACGCGCTGCTGATATGAACTCAATGGAAAATTTGTGGACGGAAGTAGCACGAAGACTGCCAGAGGACTGGCTACGAAACCAATCGATTACAGCTGCCGTTCTTTCGGGCTGCATTCTAGAAGCCTGAGAAGAGGTTGCCTCTTTTGGCAATGCCCAACGCCTCATAAAATCCATGCCAAGACGCATGACCGAAGTCAGAAATAATGGAGGGTTGTGAACAAAATAGAGCCCTTGAAGGGTTTTATTTTGTTCACTTGTTCTTCTGTTCAATCTTCTGTCAGAGAGGGGCAATGGAAGATCACAGTTTGACGAAAAAATATCGAACCAGAGATAAGAAAATCTGAGTTAGTATCCCTTTACCTTACTCTTTTCATTGAAATAAATTTCTTTTAAAAGATATATTACGTTATCTTTAATTGCTCTCTGCCTACATGCGTAAAAAGGGAGAATCATGTTTCGTTGTTTCAAATTCATCTCTATCTTCCCACTATCAAAGGCTGGATCCTTCCAGAAATATGCAAAACATTCCTTCCAATATTTATTCACCTTTAATTTCCCATCCCACCTCTTTTTCTCTCTTTCACTCGGGTCTCACTTGCCTTTTACTCCATTCTCCCGAAACTAATAAACAAATCAAGCAGTTTCGTTGAAATAATAGCTGTTCTTTTAACATCTCCATCTACCTCACCCCTTTCTTACTTTCTTCCTCTATTATTTCTCCCAAAAATTATCAGACAATATCGTTTTAAATCCCTCATTTCATTACTCATCCTTCGAACCGGAAACATCCTTGCCTTATCCCTTTTCTCTCTCCTCGATGATAAAAGGAAGTAGGACATATTTTTCTATATGGCCAGTTAGCTTTGTCTTCTAGCCACCTCACTCTCCCCTGCACCCCTCCCTTACTGCCAACTATATCTCCCTCCCACCCTTCCCTCTCTCTCCCTCTTACTCTCTGTGTTTCTCTCTGTCTGTCGCTTCCTCTATCTCATACACACTTACGCAATGACACACAAACACACACACACACACACACACACACACACACACACACACACACACACTCAGAGAAAGAGAGAGAATGAGAGAGAGAGAGAGAGAGAGAGAGAGAGAGAGAGAGAGATGGATGGTAGGAAGGGAGGGGCGGTTGCAACGACTCTGTGTCGAACTGAACACTCTCAGTGAGCCATTACAACTGATTGGCCGCGATCTTACTTGTGCTGACCGCTCTCATGCTGATGCCTGGGGAAAAAGAAAACATATTGTCGTCAAACGGAGTGGTAGTGGTGAAAGACTTGTCACTTTAAGTCTGTTGGTAAACGTACGTGATTCCAGCCTGTGGAGGCCGCGTATACCAAGACAGAGGGGTAATTTCAGGGACCGTGGGTTCGAATTTTACCCACAATAGGGCGATTCTGTCTTGATTTTATGTTCGTCTATGCGTACTGGTGCGTGTCCCTGAATAAAAATTTTTGAATTAGTTCTTAAGAAAGTTGCTTCAGTTTGAATAGATAATTGTTAATTCTAGTATAAAGTTGCTAAATACAAGTAGGTAGTTGCCATTGTAGACGCGTATCCAACGTCTTTAAAATACAGATAAAAATAAAGGGGAAAAGTCTGTCTGGCTGATGTGCTGTTGCAAATGCAACCAAATTGGAATGACGGAGGTCGCTGGTTCGAATTTGGTCCAAGCCTGAACTTTTTAACGTGCCTGTGTCCAATTTAGAATTCTTAAGCAAAAGAAGAATAAATAAGGTGTACTGGAAATAGCTACAGCAGTCATATATGTAATGTATGTCAGACAGTCGTTGGTTTGTCCTGAATACCATGCATTTATTAAGCCCACAGGTCGAGTCTAGGGATAGACGTTTGACGTTCCGAGGTTCCATTCAGCGCAATGTTATATATTTAATCCACATTTACCAGTACAGAGGCAACTTACGTTCACATAGTTATCCTTGTGGTGAATTGGTACAAGTTTAACAACAGATCTTACTGCCGCTTAATTGTTGTTGTTTGAATGCAGGAGACCTAAAAACTCCCGAATGCGCCAGATATCTCACACTCGTGGGTGGTAAGTCAATTCGTCTGTATATAGCAAATGGACAATAAAATTGGTTTTACATTAAGTGCTTGCTGAATTTCTCCGAAGACACTATGAGCTATTTCTTACTCACATCTATTACCTCATGTCAGTGATATGAAATGATGCACCATTTTTACCCTGAGATAACAAACTACTTTTAGAGTGCTTTCGAACGTCTTTGAAAAATGAATTCTTAATGTAATCTGATTTGTGCTATAGCATTACATTTCAGGTACATTATCAATAATTTCATACACCAAGGCAGAAGTGTGAGACTAATTATGAGACAACTGACGAGAAGCTGATTGCAGCAGAGAATTCAGTTTCAGAAATGCTCATTGCGTATATCGGGAGAACTTGCGACAGCGAGCGTTTTGCAGACTTGCCCTTTTCCGAGGTCCAGAGTTTCTTACCAGCGGCGGAGTACAGGGTGGGCAGCCAGTCGGACACGTGCATCAGCTGGTGGGAGACACGTGGCGTCTGGTGCAGCAGGTTGCTCCACATGAACGCCACGCCCTTCACCGAACCCTCCCACAGCGTCTCTTTCACCTGTAAAACCGTACACAAACGTCCTCACTCCAATACATCGATACTGCGAAGAGAGGCGCTTGTGCGTAGTTCTTCTAGCCTGCCGCTTCTGCCGCCCGCAATACAGTAAAGTTAAACGGGTAGCCACAGAACCAGTTTCTCGAGAGTGCAGCTGGAAAATAACTATGCATATTGGAGAAAGGAGGAGGAATGTTGGAAATTAGGGTATTTCCGAAGAGCTGTTTACTTTGAAAACATGCAATATTTGTCTTTTTGGTATTCTCCTGATATCATGAAAAGAATATTGTTTACGGTGTAACATAAGCATCAGTTATGATGTAAGTTGCATTACTAACTTCGCATGTGTAATAAGCACTTACATCCAGAAAAAACTGATGTTTGTTGCTCTTTTACATCCGACGGCTCTTTCTAAAACAATTACACTGTTTTCTGTAAATTATATAAGGGTACACTGCGATCAATACATTTGTTTCGGTTCATGAAACGGACAACATAAGGTCCTACAGCGCAGCGGTTATCGTTTAGATTCCTGCTTTATGGTACATCACACAACCTTTCCTTCAAAGCTGAAAATAAATTTCTAATGAATGAATCAAAAAATGTACTTTGCTAGCTAAGACGAGAAATAATGTTTACGGGGATTTTCGAGTTTTTTATGTCAATGATAACATAAAACACTGCAGAAGGATGAACAAGGAGCGTTTACATCCATGGAAATTAGAAGAAGAAATGGTTTACAGCTACAAGTCAGTGGGTCGAATGAACACTGAAACACCAAGGAAAATAGGAGAATGATTGGAGCCAGATTGTGTCATATGGTGCACAGAGCCTAGAAATAGAAGGAGCAGAACCTGAAGAAGAAGAAGAAGAGTTAGAGAAGAGGAAGAAATTTGCAGTTCTGAGAACACCACATCAATCACATTACAATAGTCAGCAAGATCTACTTTACTTACTGGATGTGAATGGCATGTTGCATTCAAAAGTTCACTATGTTGATCATGTATTACAGTATCTGAAATAAGCAGTGGAAAAAAAGATCCATAAAACCCAGAATCCACTGCACTACCAAAATAAACTTTTACTTCGGCGTGCATGAACACTGTATTTCATATTTATTCCTCAAATGACCACAGCAGTTGTTAGAAACAAAAAATATATATCACTGTCCTGTACTAAGGGATGTGAAGAAGTAACTAAGGAAAGTTTGAGATGTAGTTAACGGACCGTGAATGTTGAAAAATAAATAAATATATACACAACACCTCGAATATTAGTGGAAACAGTCATAGTATAATACATATGGAGAAATGGAACAGCTCACCCAGTCAGGTAACAAAAGTATCTGAGCGTCATGTCACAAATACGTCTATGTACACAGCACATGTTTCAACAAAGCGTCCTGGAGAAGACGTTAATTACAAAGCGTTTAAAAATCCGAGTCTGTCTTGTGTCGAGCATAGAACTGATTTTATATGGGAAAATCTGTCAATCGGTAGTAATGTAACGCTCTAATCGCCAAGCGATTGATTTCCTTTTCATTTTAATTGAATTCATTTTGTGTCCAAAAATTGTTCAAATGGCCCTGAGCACTATGCGACTTAACTTCTTAGGTCATCAGTCACCTAGAACTTAGAACTACGTAACTAACCTAAGGACATCACACACATCCATGCCCGAGGCTGGATTCGAACCTGCGACCGTAGCGGTCGCTCGGGTCCAGGCTGTAGCGCCTAGAACCGCACGGCCACTCCGGCCGGCTTTTGTGTCCAGATCGTGTTGGTTTTCTTCCATGACATCCAAATTTCTCTCGCTTCCTGGCAGTCTTTTTCTCTCCTATTGTCTTGATTACACTCCCACACATGTTCCACTCATAAGCCACGTCGAAAGCCTCCCTTGTCTTGACGTTCATGAGGATGTTTATTAATAAATTCTTTTGTTTTGGTAGGCGCCCTTGTAAAGGGCTGCTCTTGTTTCAGTTTATGGATATTGTAATCTTCAGAACTGATATTTCTTAACCAAGAGGATTGCTTCATTTGGTCGGTTATTTTATTGCTTTTCTATTAGTTGCTTGTTGGCTCTTGCTTAGTGTTTAGACATTTACTTTCTTTGTGTTTATCTTTAATTGGTCTTGTTTGAGGGCCTATACCAGGATCTGCAGAATAAAGTTAAAATTCCATTCTAAGTATGGAGCTCGAAACGTACACAACCAATTAGCCCTCTATTTTTATTTATCCCATACGCTTTCTATTTTAAAGAATAAATTTCGCTCTCAATAAACAACTTAAATTTTTCTGCAGAAATGATGTACTGCGTCTGTCAAATATGCACTTGCACAACACACGTGATAACAGACAGATTGCTCACATACGCTGATGGGCCAAAACATGCGATCACGTGGCGCGGTGAGGAAAGAATATAAGCGGAACAGACACGAATGGGTGGTCGTCTTGCCGAAGACACGGAACGCAAATCCACTGATACAAGCGACTCTGACGAGGGTCAGATTGTTATGGCTCTGAGTCTGGGAACGAGAATCTCCGAAACGGGAAGGCGGATCGGCAGTTAGCGTACAACTGTCGTGAGCATCTGCGGATAGTGATTGAAGGATGATGAATTTACGAGTATTGGACGTCCATGTCTCATCGCAAAGTGTGGAGACAAGGGCAATGCACGCTGTGTAACGAAGGACAGGCAGCGATCTGTGGCAGATCTGAGGACAAGATACAATGCTGTTGCAGGCACATACGTTTCGGAGCACTCGGTTGAAAGGCAGCTGTTGAAGAAGGAGCTCCACAGCACACAACCCTTACTTGTTCTCGTGTTGACCCAAAGACATCGTCAGTTACGATTGCAGTGGGCACAACATCACTGAGCTTTCACCGTAGGTCGGTAGACACGGGTCGCCTGGTCAAATGACTCGCAATTCTTGTTACACCAGGTAAGTGGTTTTTTTCCTTACACGCTGTCTGTCATCGAGGCGAATTGCTGCTTGAAACATGCGCTGCACCACAGATGCAGGCCGGCAATGTCAGAATTATGCGATTGGGTGCGTTGAGTTGGGCTTCCGTGGGAGCTGTGGTGGTAATCGAAGGCATCGTTGCAGCTGTGGACTACGTGAACATTATTGAGGACCAACTGCATCGCTTCATGCTTGATGTCTTCCCCCAACGGCGATAACATCTTCCGGCAGGGTAACTGTCTGTGTCACGAGATCTGTATCGTGTGTGAGGGGAATGATAGTGACACTGATGCCTTGGACAGCAAATGCCCCTGATCTATACCCGTTGGAACACAATAGCTCGTCAGCTGCGCAATCGCAAATCACCGGCCCGTAATTTATGGGAATTGCGTGATACGAGCGGTGGCATATGGTCTCGCATAACTCGCGAAACCTACCAAGGACTTTCGGATCAATTCCAAGCAGAATCATTGCTGTACTCTGTTTGACAAGCGGACCAACCCGCTATTAAACAGGTGGTCATAATGTTTCGGTTCGTCAGCGTATTTGTATGCTTAATAAATTAGAATATTAAAAAGCTGGTACAGATATGACAAAGACCAAACGTGGAAAGCTGAACATTTGCTCTGTCGCCATAGAAACGTTTCGGAAGTCAGTGAATATAATATCCTGGCTTCATTGCTTTTCATTTTCCTAGACCATACACCTTAATTCTTTTCGGCTTAGATCATCAGTAGACTCTCGTTTAAAAGTCTATAGACACAATCTCGTCAGATTTTTACATACGTACAAACATGCAGCACAAGTTAGCGCCCAATTTGATGGTGGCTTATGCCGAAAAGCTTTAAGCTGTATAGTACATTAAAATAAAACACGATAATTCACAAAAAATTCCGACAGGAAATGTGACAATGGTGCCTGAAATTAATGAGAATGTCTATCGTTAAAATGCTGAATACTTCTGCTGAAAGAGAAAGACTCTGAGGAAAATATATGATCTTATCCTCTTCACGCAGCAGACATCCTGGACCTGTTCATTTCCGTGATAGTTGCGTAACATGAAATTAATAATACCAGTATCTAATAGTCCGTAGATAAATTATTCGCCTCTTGGAGGCTCTCTCGTATACAGTCACGATTTTAGGAAAAGTCAATACATATTGTGACACCTATATTGACATCTATATGAAGATGGTATCTGTTCTTTCGGTCCGTAGATGTCAATATAGGTGTCACAATATGTATTGAACTTTCGGTCTGAAAGAACAGATACCATCGGTGACCTTGCAGCTCTCTTAGAATGAAATGATAATAAAATCAAGACCCTAAGCTGTCATCAGGCGTTGATATACATCAAAGGGGCCAGTTGAAAATGTATGCCGCGACCGGTACTCGAAACTGGGATCTCCTGCGTACATGGCAGACGCTCTATTCATCTGACCCACCGAGGGCACAGAGGACAGTGCGACTGCAAGGATTTATGCCTCCCACTCTCCCCGTGAGATCCACAATCCCAACTTAATGTCCACACACTGCATTCGTAGTGCCCCTGCCCATTACACTCATTACTCGCGGCAGACAATCTTACCGAGTCTCGCAAGAGTTCGGGCAATGTGTGTGCATCCAGCATAGAAGAAGAAGGTCAGTGGCTGGTTAGCCTTTAGTCTTCGGGACTCGGTAAGAATGTCTGCCGCGAGTAATGAGAGTAATGGGAATGGGCACTACGAATGTAGTGTGTGGACATTAAGTTGGGTATGTGGGTCTCAAGATAACCGTGCAAGAGATAAAGCCCTGCAGTCGCACTGTCCTCTGTGCCCTCGGTGGCTCAGATGGATAGAGCCTCTGTCATGTAAGCAGGAGATCCCGGGTTCGAGTTCCGGTCGGAGCGCCCATTTTCAAGTGTCCCCGTTGACGTATATCAACGCCTGTCAACAGCTTAGGGTCTAGATTTCGTTATCATTTCATATTGACATCTGGTCCAGATACTACGGTTAGAACTGTTCCGGCGTAACCTCAAGTGCCGGCACGTTCGTCGAGAACGTTAGAGCGGAGAGGGCTGTGAGACGAAGTACGATGACGGACCCCTCTCTGGGACGACACCGAGACTGCAGCGGCATCTATATGTAGATGACATAAGAGCCGCGCCACCTGGGCCGCGGCCTAGTTGAAGACTAGCCGTTCTACGAGCTCTGCAGCAGCGACTTAGGAATCGTATTTGTCTCATTTTTATTAGTTGTATATACTGAAAAGATTTTCTTAATTTGTCGCTCGCCTATTGCTTGCGTAAATTCTCGAGATAAGTGTTATATTTATCTTACTGTAATAAATAAAATACGATTTGGTTGAATTGTTGTCTAGCGATTCGAGAAAGCAAGTTTCCTAGGCACCTCATATTCTACGAGTAGGCAGGACACAACAAGAATCGAGATGAAACTTCCTGGCAGATTAAAACTGTGGACCAGACCGAGACTCGAACTCAGGAGACCAGGAGTCTTGGTGCAGCACACAGTTTTAATTTGCCAGGAAGTTTCATATCAGCGCACATTCCGCTGCAGAGTGAAAATCTCATTCGCCGGCCGGTGTGGCCGTGCGGTTAAAGGCGCTTCAGTCTGGAACCGCGTGACCGCTACGGTCGCAGGTTCGAATCCTGCCTCGGGCATGGATGTGTGTGATGTCCTTAGGTTAGTTAGGTTTAATTAGTTCTAAGTTCTAGGCGACTGATGACCTCAGAAGTTAAGTCGCATAGTGCTCAGAGCCATTTGAGCCATTTGAAAATCTCATTCACGAATCGAGATATCTACAAGAGAAACAAGAAAGGTACAGTTGACTAACCTTTGGAGTCACAAAATAGAAACTGTGGAGTGTTATAAACGAAGATGCACCGGCATAGCTTGGGTTGCTCTTTGGGGTGTGCTGCGATGTGGTGTACTCACCCCTCGGAGTGGCCAGTTGGAGCCCCAGTTGGGGTAGGTGCCGATGGTGGGCGCGCCGTTGTCCGAGATGAAGACGACAATGGAGTTGTCCAGCATGTCTCGATCCTGCAGCGCTGTCATCACGCGCCCCACCGACTCGTCCAGTTTGGCGATCATCGCTGCAAACAAATCATTCCACTCGATGCAACTGCGCCACTTGCGATCATGTATAACTTCCATACAATACCGGCGAAATGATGGTAGACTAATGTGACTTGTTATTCACTTGAAACTTCTGGACTAATACATCGAGGCCGATGTATAAAACATTCTCATAACGTTTCCTCCAAGACTGTGGGAGACATGTTCAGAGGTGAAGCGGCGAACTGCAACCAGAACTCCAGGGAGCGCCAAATATATTGTCACTGTAAAGCGCGCCACAGTCCATCACATGACGTCGGCGGCGGGATTATCTCTGGTAATGACAACTTTCTCGATTGAAAGTAAACGTCGTCGCATTCTTACAGTACAATGTCGACATTCGAATTTTATCTAATTTAGTACCTCCCTCCTGTCTGTTAAAACTATTATGTTTTTTATAAATCTCCACAGACTCTCTATTTATGCGCGAATGGTAACCCGATGTTTTCTATATGACCCCTATGTCATTGAATTTTATTTCATGATCATCCCCCTGGTGAACCTGTTCCGCAACCGTCGATTTTTCCGTGCGTCCCAGGCGTCAACTCGTCTTGTGTTCACCCAAAATGATGCTAACACTTCTTTTCGTGGTAACAATATAAACCATTCCACAACTACAAAGAATTATATGTACGTCTGGTATAGCCCAAGAACGTCGCATATCTTTTACCGATCTCAGGCATTATTTTATCTCCCTGGTGGGCCTGAAGGTGGGTTCCACACCATTAATGCTCTACACTATCCGACTACGATCTGCAGTCTTACTAGTGAACTGAAACATCACATTATATGCGCGCATGTAATAATTTTAACAGAAAAGAGGAAGATGTCAACGGTGCACCATAAGAACGTCGATCGGTTATTGTCAATGGAGAATGTTGGCATCAGCAGAGATAATCTCATAGCAGATGTCATGTGATGGACTGTTGTGTACACCACAGTGCCCATATATTCGAAGCAGTTGGCCACTTTACATCAGAAGATGTCTCCCACAACCGGAGAGGAGACGTTAGGAGAGAGTTTTACACATCCACCACGGCCTATTATCTCTGTAGTGTGAAAGGTCAATAGCGGCCGTAGAGGCTTTCACTGTATGATTAATGTGACATAGTATTCATACTCTGAAAGTATTTGTATGGAGTGTAGCCATGTATGGAAGTGAAACATGGACGATAAGTAGTTTGGACAAGAAGAGAATAGAAGCTTTCGAAATGTGGTGCTACAGAAGAATGCTGAAGATTAGATGGGTAGATCACATAACTAATGAGGAGGTATTGTATAGGATTGGGGAGAAGAGACGTTTGTGGCACAACTTCACTAGAAGAAGGGATCGGTTGGTAGGACATGTTCTGAGGCATCAAGGGATCACCAATTTAGTATTGGAGGGCAGTGTGGAGGTTAAAAATCGTAGAGGGAGACCAAGAGATGAATACACTAAGCAGATTCAGAAGGATGTAGGTTGCAGTAGGTACTGGGAGATGAAGAAGCTTGCATAGGATAGAGTAGCATGGAGAGCTGCATCAAACCAGTCTCAGTACTGAAGACCACAACAACAACATTATTCATACTAAGGTAAATCAAGTCATGGTTTCTGGAGAGCTGTCAATTGGTAGTGCCTGAGAAGGCATCACTGTCTTTGACCACCAGTGACAGTTCGGCAATTATTCAAAGAGAAATTCCTGGGTTCCCTTGGTCGAGGCGGCTAGCTCCGTTATAAAGAAAAGAAAAACATTTCATTTATTACATGCAGCAGTATTATCATCTACCTGTTGTAGGGAGCGATGCGAGGCTCAATCCACACTGTTGCTAGGTGGCTTACCGGTAATTCAGCGGAAATTTAATTGCTTCTTTATACGGCTAACTCTCGCCTGTGGCCTTGCACATCAGAATTTTTAATATTGGCTTCAAGTACAGGTTTTATATCCAAGATGAAATGCGCAAAAATCTGTAAAAACAGAAATACCGTAACATGGCAATTAACAGTGGTAGGGGTAACTGCTATCTTATCGTGTGCCCAGAAGTATTCCTTTGCCATTTTTCAGCTACACTACCGGTCAACTGTTTACGATCACACATGTAAATGGCTGTGTACTCTATTTCACTGTACAAGCACATCGCACAACTAGACCAACAAAATAAATATTTTCTCTGTCTTTCGTTAAGTGCAGGACAATATGTTTTCGATTTTAGTCTCTTCAAAGCGTCCACCCTTTGCACTCAGAACGTCATAGCATTCTGGCGATAAGATTTTGCAGTGCTTTTGCAGATATTGCAGTCCAATTCGTTTATGAATTAAATAGCCCTTCAACATTAAATGACATGTCAAGTTCATTCCATAAGAATTCATTGGGATTTAAGTCAGGTGACTAATTCGGCCAAATCATAGTCTTCAATTCCCCACATTTCTCTTTTCGACATACCGTCGGCACAATTTATAATCAGGTTTGGATTTACGGACCTGCTGCAGAATAAACTCACAACTAGTAAGTCTCTTGCTAGGTGAACTGCATTGTTCATCAGTTTCCTGTGATATTCTTCCTTCCTTACTGTTTCATTTATTCCCAATAGATCAATGACTGTATCACCCACAAAACATCCACACCAAGACCGACCCTCCACCATCCCTCGCCGTTGGCGTCATACACTGACACTTGGTACGCTGTCCACAAAGTCGACGAGCAAGCATTCGACAATGGCTTCCAAGTACTAACGACTTAGATTAGTGCGTGAATGACGCGTTGGACCATTGCTGCATACTCCAGATTTTATGTTTCTGTTCCTACTGCAATCGTTTCACCTTATTTTATTTGCATGATAATGTCGTTTTGACCATAATGCACCTCTTTAACGCTTGTTCAAGGAGACTGTAACTGCACGCATAGTGTTTACTTCATCGAGAATTTCACACGCAAGTCCTCTGACGTTTACACTGTACACACAGGAAGAGATCTTCCCCCTATGACACACGTGAATTGGCACCAGTATGCTTTATCCGCTGCCGTGTATACGCTACTATAGGTTGAGGTACGACAATTTTTGTTACTATTGTGTTACTAGAATAGCCTTACTGATGCAGAGCTGCAATCACACCACGTTTTTCAGTATGTCCCCTGATTCCGCCGCGTTAGTCGGTAATACGGAATTAACCGGAGCAGCTATACGAACACACTGCTAGAGGCTCACAAAGTACTGTAAACTAACACGAGGATTGCTACACATACAGCAGAAGGAATGAGGCCTGTTCGAATGGAACCGTCTCAAGTAAAGGCGATAGCCCTGCTTAACCGCAAATCCATAGTAGTGATAGCTGATAGAAAACTTTTGACTGGCAGTGGCCTATATTATTTTTGATAACCGTAGACGTGACATTATTTCGACCTGCTGTATGTGCATTACTATACAAACCCGAAACCTTCTTTCATATTAGAAAAGCAACTACAATTCTACGAAAGCTGCCAGCAAAATAAACATATCTGGAGGCTACCAAGTTATTGTGGAGGGATTAATTTTATTGCTTCAGTGAGATAATGTAACTTCTGTAAAACTGATTACTAAGCATTTTTTGAACACCTAGCACAGATCAATTTATTTAGGACACTGAATTTCTAATTCCAGCTATTAGAAGCAAAAAAAGAAATAAGAAAAAAACTTCTATTTTGAGAGAAAACTCAAAATAATAAAATTTATCTTATAAGCTGTTCACGTTTCAGATTTCTCAACAATATACTACAGTATTTTGCTCTGGGATTTCGACTGTAATGTTGTTTATGTAGGTCACGCTGGACACGGCTAGATGCAAATAAGATTAACTGACGTGGGCTTCTGTGCCGGTTAATTGTTTGATGCATTGATTTGATACATTCGAAGGGAATTTTCTATAAAGGAACTTACAAGCTGTACTTGGATACGCCATGTAAAATTGTCGTATGACATTGGCCTCTCGTCTTCGTCCCTTCCAGACCATTGCAAAGATGACAGTCTGTGCAATGTCTGCTTCTATCATCCAACTTTAATACTTGATCAGATACTGTATAACACCTATGTACATTATTTTTTTAAGATGTTAGATTACTACAGAAATTTTAAATGATTCCGTGAATGCTTCACTTCTTTTAGAGGAGGCCGTGGCGACGCATGTATTTCAGTTACTCAATAAGCAGCGAAGAGTTTGTATACAGTTTTGTCGAAGTTTACAGTGGAATGTTTAGCCAGGTAGAAGAGTCACTGCCATGTTGGACAAAGGAGTAAGTCGTCCTTGTGGAACATGCTTTAAAATTTCCAGACCCAAATATCAAATTTCAGAAGACTGTTTTTAGCCAATACAACGCATTACTATCCACGCTAGGCAACACATATTTGTAAACACCACAATAATTTAAACAGAAAGAAATTGGAAGTCAAACAAAATATGGATGTTGGCTTAAAATATACGAGTAATATTAACGATCGGTTAGTTGTGATTGAGAACGTGTGTGTGTGTGTGTGTGTGTGTGTGTGTGTGTGTGTGTGTGTGTTTATGCGGTTTTAAACAGTGCTGGGCTGGTCCCTTGCCTACACCTCAGGAAACACGATGCAGAAACACTTAAAAATGTGACAACACACAAACCAAAGTTTACACAAATTATTGACATGTGGTGCATACTACTTCCCTACTTTGCGTTAACTAACGCCTGTGGCGACAGGTAAGGCGTCCGGCCACTATGTTAAGTAAAACTGAAAGACGTCTGTTTATTTGTGTACGTGTTTCATTAGAGTGTAGCCTATCAACTAGATACGGTCGAGCCGTAGTTGTGTCCGGCTCTTCGAAAAGCGCACCAGGAGGAGTGCTTTCGCTTCGCGTCTAGTGTTTGCGGTGGCGCTTTCGGTTTTGCGCCCTGTTTGGATCGCTACCGCCCTCTGGCCGGAGGTGGAGCAAGTATAGGGTCGCGTGACGATCGAGGAGTACGTACTGGGCGGTGACCGAGAGAGGTGGTGGCGCGAGCGGGGCCCTGCTGTTGGGGGGTCGTCAACCGCTCGCCACGTGCTTTGGCCGACCTCTTGGCTGTCAGGGGCTAAGTCTGTCTTACCCGCATGTACGTGGCTTATGAAGCTTCGAAGCCGTGGTGCAGGAGATCAGCGCGTGGGACCGTATGTCTTCTTATCGGCAGTTGAAACCACTGGCAGCGATTGGCTCCCGTGTACAACGTGTTCCCGGCGCTGTGGTGGAGTGTGAAAAGTTGAGTACTGTTTTTATGTAACACAGTTAGTTACATATAAGAAGGTTTTCAAGTTCTAGTGAAGTGTGTTAGTTTCTTCACCTGTGGTTTTGTTGGAGTCGTCCCACCACAGTTTTCGTTTGCCTGTCCACCGGAATGTAGTAATTGCTTCTTGGTCGGGCCGTTTCACTCACACCTCGATGGGGTGATTTAGGGTCGGTGTCTCGGGGGGTCTGTGGTTCTGAGTCTTTTCAGGCACCGCCCTTGCTACATCTCCTGGCTTTGAGTAACTCGGGGAGGTGGCGGCTTGTAATGGAAGCTTTGGGGCTGATCTGCAATGGCCCTGTAGACCACCAGTAACTATTATGCCTATTGTGATTTGGGCCCCTTTACACGTGTCACTCCCTCACCGAGCTAAGGAAAGTTTATTTGGGGGAACTGCCTTTAGTGTGAAGGTTTGTGTGCTGGTTTATTCACATTTATCTTGTAACAAATATAAGCTATGTAACTGGTGAAAGACAAGTATTTTGCTTAGTGCAAGCTAGCTAGTTAAAGTTTTTTTGGAATTGTTGCCTTATTGATAAACAAGTTTGATATTGATATAACAAGTATAACATGTTTAAAATCTTCTTACAGTTAACGTCATACCTTGTAATATCCTTTACGTAGAACTATTTTATTGTCTTATATACATATTTCAAGTCAAAATCTCGTTACTGGTAAGTTGTTAATGTCATACCTGGTAATCTGCTTCTCATGATGAAAATTGTCAAGCTATTTGAAATTTTTTTAAAGAAATGCCAGACTGAAAAATTTATTATTGAGAAAGTTTTAAAATAAAAAGGTATCTTTAGTGGTGTGTGTTATTTCACCAGCACCTCCTGGCCCCTACTTCCACGATAACGTTTTGGAATAACATGTGTGCTTGAGTTTTGGTTTGTGAACCGCCCTAATTTACGGTTCAACGGTATTTCATCATTTTCATATCCTATTTTTATCATTTTCTACTCGTACCAGCACCTATAAAAAGTTATCAGAGGTTTGTGTTTTATATTAATCTTGGCTTTCCTCTTGATGGTCAGCAGATTCTATTTCATGGACAGTCCCTGTCTTGCATGAAATACATTTTTAGTTTTGCTGTAGGCTAATGCGAATTGTCTGCTCTCCCCAAGCTTAGAGAACTAAATCCACAACACAGTAGGGTGGGAGGGGATGGGGGGACTAGAGATCGGAGAGCAAGGAGAGAGATGGTGGCAGAGGACACCAAATCTCTCTGACTTGGGGTACGTGACTTGGGGCACGCATATGGAATGATCACTCCCTCCGTATTTGTGGCCGTGTGTTTCCATTGCTTGCTTGATGCTTGCGGTAGAAGTTTCGAGATATTATCAAGAGAGCCTGTCCGTTAAAACGAATGAATAAGGAACCCATATTCCGCGCTTTTGACACGAGTCGATGGCTCCGTCATGTTGCTCCTGGAAGTTAGAGCTTTGATTGACCAGAAGATACGCCAAAAAAGTGAGTCTTCTCGCAGGAGTAGTGGAGCGAACTAGGCAGTTTAAGACGGGAGGATGTGCAGAAATGCTGTTGGGCGATGTGCACACGCTGTTCAGTTGTACCAGGAGGCAATTACGGTGTGACGCAAAGCAACTGCTTGCTGGCGTACCGTTAGGTAGTTCGTGACCAGCGCTGGTTAGTACTCCCAATTCTTTGTACCAAACTCTTTTGGAAATGCTGATATATTTGTCAGGTGTGTCGTAAGCTACATTACTTACACCGCCCTGTTTTAGGTTGAACAGTGTGTTCGTTATCTTGTTTCAGTGACTGTAATTAGCATCCAGATTTTCTCTCGCCCTGCTCTTGTTCTGTGCAAATCGATTAACGAAATTTTAAGTTTATCAGCCCCGAAAATTTCTGTGAATGAATAATAACAACTTTCTCTCTTGTTCTTTGTTCTCAGCAATGCTTGTCTCTGATGTAGCATGATAGATCGTGCACAGGTTTATAAAATCCCTCTTGTTCCCATAGAGGCCCCCCCCCTCCACCCCTTCCCAACCACCCCCCACCCCCTATGCTGATCACTTGGTCTGCTAAGCTACCGCGAAGTCTGTATTCGTAAGGGACAGCAGTACTCCAGAACATTATTTGTTACTCAGTTAATCCTCCGCCATGTAAAAAAGTAAGTGTAGTAAATCTAAAGGTTTAAATTCAGTCTTTTACTTCAGGCCTTCCAGGTCATTCTCAGATGCGTCAGGAAATGGATTAAAATGTTTATGTACAGGGTATTGCTAACCCTTGCGTTCGTCTCCATAAAGCCATACTATACTGCTTGTTTCCGTTGCATCAGAGCAAAGACATTGTTTTACTTTTTTTTAGAACAGAAATTCCTCCTACTTTAATTAATCACAATGTGGCCAGTACACTTATAGGGCATGACCGCATCATCAATGGATGTAATAAAAAGTAAATTGACATTAGAAGTTAAAAGTTTTGAAATCCCATTTCTGCCTATTTTTGACCAGAAACCCAGATTAAGGTTACTAGTTTACCACCAGATCAGTCCGTGCTACCACACCAGAAAAACAGATGGCTCAGAAAAAAAAATTGTAAAAGAATTTGGTATACTGAAAACGGCGGTCTCAGTACTTCAGAATAAACGGTACGAACAAGGTTGTAACTTACTAGGAAACTAAATTACAGAATAAAACACAGCAAGCTCAAGATTATTCGGGTTAATAGGGAGCTGAGACGCCATTGCTAAGTGTCAAAAAAAAAAATCCTACATATCACATTTTATAGCCCAGTGTAGTACTTACACGTTATTTAGCCGGAACGAGGTAATTTATTTACAAAATTACTCTTACCACACTGAATCCCGTTCGCGTTCCGGACTGCAATTCAGTCTTTCCTGTTTCTATTCTTCATTCGCATGTTTCGTCACAGCATCTCTCATTTTTGGGGGAGTCAAAATATCGGTAGCGTCCAACAACTCTGCATAATGACCAGGCAACATATTTCAGTGCCTCGATGCGAGTCGTAGCAATTTCCTCTGTCAGCCCTGTGTAATCTTCAGTGCCTTGCGGCTCCTCGCGGTACAGAAGTGCAATTTGGGTTGCCTGCTCAGCAGGCGTTAAGCGGTGAGATGATGCGCAACGTGCCTCTAAAAGCCGTAGTTCGGGCGTGGCCTGCAGAGGGTGACATTTGTTGCCATGCTTTCATCCCGTGTCATATGAGACGAAATAGAGCGTCAAACGGTATCACACCGTCTGCCGGGTATTAACATGGGCTGTACGGCCCAACAAGTTCAAGTCGACTGGAGAGTCAATCAGTGGATCTACTTCTTGGCCCAACGCCTGGCCTCCTAGGTAGGACGAGTGCCAGCAACTAGTCTCTGATGAGTGCCGCTCGTCCATCAGTTCTTCGCTTCACAACCGGACAGAAAAAGTTCTTGGAAGCATTTAGCAACCAGATTTGGACTTTGATTCAGAGCGATACTGTACTGAGGTCGAGTGTCTTCCAAACGAAAGTATTATAACTGGCTCCGTAGTAAATAATAGGAAGTTTGACTTCGTCACTCAGTAGTTCTGTCAGTGGTAGCCACCTAACTGGAACTGGTACAACATACGTTACGCCTGTTAAGTGTTGTAGTATGCTTTTACAAAGCAGACATCGTTCTTGAAGTGTACTCTACAACAGAGCAGAATACAGTAGGCTCACCTTCGCTCTCTTGTCCTACCGGACACCCCTCGTTGAATGTATCCATGTCATGTAGCTGCTCATATCGTTGTTCTTGGAGCTCATCATTTAACCATTTGAAAATATTTTCGCCATCTCCGGCTTCACACTCAGTAGTTTGCACTTTATAGGAAAGTATTCGTTCTAATTATAAAAGAATAGTTCAGACTTCATTTTTATTTTTTTCAAAACTCGCTGAACTATGCACAGATATTCCGTAAGGCGGATAGTCCACTCCTAGTTAATAGTAAAATTGCTGTAGCATGTACACACAACTACACGCACCTGGTTACATTATACAGTAAGTCATCAAAGTTCAGTTGCACAAGACTCAGTAGTTGCGTAATGTTTTTTTAGTTTTCACATTGAGAAAAATTGTATCTTTAAATAAATTTCATATTCTTACTGTGACATTCATATGGCAAAATGAAACTGTCCCAGAAAAAGTTTCATGTACTACATCTACATCCACATACTTACTCCGCAATCCACCATACGGTGCGTGGCTGAGGGTAACTCGTACCACAACTAGCATCTTCTCTCCCTGTTCCCTTCCCAAACAGAACGAGGGAAAAATTACTGCCTATATGCCTCTGTACGAGCCCTAATCTCTCTTATCATATCTTTGTGGTCTTTCCTCGAAATATAAGTTGGCAGCAGTAAAATTGTACTGCAGTCAGCCTCAAATGCCGGTTCTCTAAATTTCCTCAGTAGCGATTCACGAAAAGAACGCCTCCTTTCCTCCAGAGACTCCCACCCGAGTTCTTGAAGCATTTCCGTAATACTCGCGTGATGATCAAACCTACCAGTAACCAATCTAGCAGCCCGCCTCTGAATAGCTTCTATGTCCTCCCTCAATCCGACCAAATAGGGATCCCAAACGCTCGAGCAGTACTCAAGAATAGGTCGTATTAGTGTTTTAGAAGCGGTCTCCTTTACAAATGAGCCACATCTTCCCAAAATTCTACCAATGAACCGAAGACGACTATCCGCTTCCCCACAACTGCCATTACATGCATGTCCCACTTCATATGGCTCTGCAGTGTTACGCCCAAATATTTAATCGACGTGACTGTGTCAAGGGCATCTGATATCAGCTACACTCCCACGCTAAAGCAAATGATGCAAGATCCATTTTTCATATATTAGCGATTTTAAAATCAGTGACGTTGAACAATAGTCTATTTGTTGTGGCTTTCAGTATCAACACCCAATGTGCAGAAAAGTTTACACTGTGAATGTTTTTACTGACCAGCAGTACTTTGCATAGTTACTACGCACTCTATTCTGCTGTGAGTAGTTGTGTACAATAATTAATTTTATTTTGTTATTTAATATCCTGAAACGTTATTGTCGCACTTTTTCTTTATTATTAAATAAATCACTCGACGATGAGTTGATGAAAAGCCCAAGCCGTAACGGCACCTTTTGTGTAACAGACAGATAAATATAATAAGAAACCCTAAGTAAGTATTTTTATATGTCACCTCGTCCTGTCGGTCGGTATATTTCAACAGAAGTTTTAAACAGCTGTTAAATTATTAACACTATCATCTCACAAAGGGTGCTTCTTTTATACTTAGGAGATGTGGATATAAAGGACGGCTGAGTATCGTCGGGGAAGAGTGTACTGTAGAGTTCGACGTGCGACGCACCTGCGTATGTGCGGCGGTCGGGGTCCGGGATGTAGGGGAAGCGGTTGATGACGTCCTGCGGCGCCTCGAGCAGCTTCCCGCGGTTGCCGGCGTGCGGCGCCACGTGCGCCAAGTAGAGGAAGAGCGGGTCGCGGTCGTCGTGCTGCTCGATGACGCTCACCGCCTCCTCCGTGAACACGTCCGTCGCGTACTGGCCCACCTTGTCCCAGGCCACGCTCAAGTTGCGCCGCAGGCCGAACCCGCTGTACGGCGTCCCGTTGTACTGTGCGAGGCAGCAGACAGAGACTTATCAATAGCAGTACACGATACGTCTCTTTAATATACACAAATGGCCATTACAGTTGCTACACCAAGGAGAAATGCAGATGATATGCGGGTATTCATTGGACAAATATATTATACTAGAAATGACATGCAATTACATTTTCACGTAATTTTGGTGCATAGATACTGAGAAATCAGTACCCAGAACAACCACCTCTGGCCCTAATAACGGCCTTGATACGCCTGCGCATTGAGTCAAACAGAGTTTGGATGGCGTGTACAGGTACAGCTGCCCATGCAGCTTCAACACGATACCACAGTTCATCAAGAGTAGTGACTGGCGTATTGTGACGAGCCAGTTGCTCGGCCACCATTGACCAGACGTTTTCAATTAGTGAGAGATCTGTAGAATGTGCTGGCCAGGGCAGCAGTCGAACATTTTCTCTATCCAGAAAGTCCCGTTCAGGACCTTCAACATGCGGTCGTGCAATATCCTGCTGAAATGTCGGGTTTCGCAGGGATCGAATGAAGGGTAGAGCCACGGGTCGGAACACATCTGAAATGCAACGTCCACTGTTCAAATTGCCGTCAATGCGAACAAGAGGTGACCGAGACGTGTAACCAATGGCACCTCATATCATCGAGCCGGATGATACGCCAGTATGGCGTTCACCGCGATGTCGCCATATACGGACGCGACCATCATGATGCTGTAAATAGAACGTGGATTCATCCGAAAAAAATGACGTTTTACCCTTCGTGCACCCAGGTTCGTCGTTGAGTACACCATCTCAGGCCCTCCTGTCTGTGATGAAGCGTCAAGGATAATGGCAGCCATGGTCTCCAAACTGAAATTCCATGCTGCTGCAAACGTAGTCAAACTGTTCGTGCAGATGGTTGTTGTCTTGTAAACATTCCCATCTGTTGACTCAGGGATTGAGACGTGGCTGCAGGATGCGTTACAGGCATGCGGATAAGATTCCTGTAATCTCGACTGGTAGTGATACGAGGCCGTTGGGAATCAGCACGGCGTACCGTATTACCCTCCTGAACCCACCGATTCCATATTCTGCTAACAGTCATTGGATCTCGACCATGGCGTGCAGCAATGTCGCGATGCGATAAACCGGAATCGCGATAGCCTACAATCCGACCTTTATCAAAGTCGGAAACGTCATGGTAAGCGTTTCTCCTCCTTAACGAGGCATCACAAACAACGTTTCACCAGATAACACCGGTCAACTGCTGTTTGTGTATGAGAAATCGGTTTGAAACTTTCCTCATGTCAGCACGTTGTAGGTGTCGCCACCGGCGCCAACCTTGTGTGAATGCTCAGAAAAGCTAATCATTTGCATATCACAGCATCTTCTTCCTGTCGGTTAAATTTCGCGTCTGTAGCACGTCATCTTCGTGGTGTAGCAATTTTAACAGCCAGTAGTGTACATCGTTGTACATGACAACACTGCTACATAAATATGTAGGTATGACAGTGGTTCCCAACCTTTCTTACACGATTACGTCTGAGTGCAATTAGATATTAGCTCTCCCTTACCCCCCTGCCTTTCGTTGCCCCTCCCCCACCCTCCACCCCCGCCATCGCCGTCATTATCCTTATCACCAAGGAATGAAAGACTCCTCATCTAACACTTTTATTTTTTTTGCTTATGAAATATGAATCATATTTAATTTGTCTGTGTAGTGTGTATGAATGGGCGTGTGTGCGCTCACGCACGGTGTGTGTGCGTGTGTGTGTGTGTGTGTGTGTGTGTTACAATGAATGACGAAGGATTCAAGATGCATCGCAAGTGCTACTCACAAATGCTTCTCGAACAAAAAAGCTACACTCAGTCTGTGTAGACGCTTGCTAAAAAGTATGCTCCCCCGCACTACTACTCTCCAGTGCGGTCCTTCCTTGACCTTGCAATCTGTAACCGTATTTAAAATCAGAAACAAGTTATAAGGTGTGCACTATAATTACTACACTTCATAGCTGCAGTCCTTACTTCTGAACTGTCAGAAATTGGAAGCTTTCTGGCTGTTAAAGCTTCGCGTCTGACCACAGCCACTAATAGTAATGGTAATAGTAATAATAATACTGTGTAGAGCACTATACTAGCCCTGCTGTACTTACTACTGTGTCGTACGGCTTATTAGTTATTTATCGGTTTCGAAGTGATTAATGAAGGAATTTCTGCACTACTTCAGGTGCTGTCTACAAATTAGAGAAGGCATTTTCTTGAGATTTTTAGAATTTATTTCGTATATTTGTCACTTTTATCATCAGCGATTCACGAGGCAAAGCGTAACATATGTGTGTATTGTGTGGACTCTGTGAGAAGCCTTGTCAACACCCACCTCATTAATGCTATTAATTGAGAAAAGGCAATTATTGATTGAGCCGTGCGTGGCTAGTGTTCGCGCCATCTATTATTTTACATTCTTTTTTTTTACCATACTGTACCATACTGCCACCTCGTTGTGTTAGTTTAAATTTGTGTTGTCACTGAGTTGCTGCTTTGCCTCCCCATGAGCGGCAGCTGCGACGCTTATCGGTATAAGCCCTGACGTATTATCTTCGCTGACTGCTATTATTTCCCGGTGGTCGTGTGTTAGCAGTTAGTTCGGATCGGTTAGTGAGTTGGGAGGCACTGTCAGTGCAGTTTGGAAATGCCAGTGTTTGACTTAGCACGCAGCAGAAGTTCAGTCAGAGGGCGGCTGCAATGAGGTGCGGACAGCCATGTCTCACTCGACGGTTGCCGATACATATCACGCGAGTGCGGACCACCTTGGTTGGTCGTCGGTCAGACGTCTTGTCGGACGACGTGTATGTTGGCCGGCGATCGCTTATGGGTTGCCTGCGTGTGCCGACTCGTGATTCGTCCTTGTTATTGTGGTGTCACCGCCAGACACCACACTTGCTAGGTGGTAGCCTTTAAATCGGCCGCGGTCCGTTAGTATACGTCGGACCCGCGTGTCGCCACTGTCAGTGATTGCAGACCGAGCGCCGCCACACGGCAGGTCTAGAGAGACTTCCTAGCACTCGTCCCAGTTGTACAGCCGACTTTGCTAGCGATGGTTCACTGACAAATTACGCTCTCATTTGCCGAGACGATAGTTAGCATAGCCTTCAGCTACGTCATTTGCTACGACCTAGCAAGGCGCCATTACCAGTTACTATTGATGCTGTAAAACATGTACCGTCAAGAGCGATGTTCACCAATTATGGATTAAAGTTAAGTATTCCAGAAGATACGTACGTTCTTTGCTACTATAAATTCCTTGTCCTGTTCCAGACCTCACGCCAGCCTGCGTGAGTTTAAACGCGTGCCTTTCGGCTTCCTCATAGTGGATTGGCTGTCTTGCCAATCCACAACAGTTATTTCTCAGTCACTGTCGTTAATATTGTCTAGTCCTTCGTGCTAGTGTTCGTGAAACTGTGTGTAGCTTGTGATGTCGACTGCTAAGTTATTTCAGTTCTGTCTCCGTGCCAATGTGTGGCGGTCGGTCGGTTGGCGTGGAGCAGCGAGGAAATCTCCGCCGGACGCGGTTTGGCCGGGCCTGCTGGCGGTCTCTACGCAGTGTCGGAGTGTGTGGGGCTGTTCCCATTGCTACGAGGTTCGTGGCTCACCGAACCTGGAAACGAAAGCTGAGTTTGTATTTAATTTACCAACAAGTCAAGACTGTTCACATTGTGCTGTTTGGTTCTCATTGTTGGCTGTTGGACATTCCCACGACCAACTACGTGTCTGTTCGAGATGGCGAAGGTTAATCCACCGTCTGGTGGAGCCTAACTGTATTTAGTTATTTGAAATTGAAGTGCACCAGCAGAATTTTCTGCCTTGTGGCCGTTAACGTTCCGATTAACTGCCCTGGCCGTTGACGTAAATTTAGGCAGTGCCCTTTCCTCATCGTGTTGTCGCTGTCCAGCACGGTGTGTAGTTCGACAGCTTAGTGTATGCTTGGTTGTGGGCGTCTATGCCTTTTACGTTTCCATTGAACTCCCGGTTATGTGCTGGTCGAGTGGTGCCCAAGTTACCTTGTCGGTGGGTCCATTGACTGTCTGTTAGTGGGGTTGTCGTCGGATCGAGAATTGTTGGTTCGACTCCCTGTCTCACCTAAGTGAAAGTTAGTAATTCAAGTGCTGGCCGATCCCCAAAACTTCTGAGCGCCGTTAGCTGCATTGCCTTTTCTTATTTTCTGTTGTGTGTATTTGTATGGCTCATAGCCGATGGTTTTGAATCAAAGATGAATTGCTTTTCGTTGTGTTTTAAGTCTTGGGCATTCAGCCGTTTTAAGATTAAAGTTCCTTGCTTGTCAAGTGCTAGATTCTTTGGGGCCTTCAGCCTAATTTAGGATAAGGCTTTGTTGTTCAAATTTATTTTACCTTCAGATTTAAGTCACGGGGCCTTCAGCCGTTTATAAATTAAGGATCTTTGTCTTTCGAGCCTCTGTTTGGGGCATTCAGCCTAATTGAAGATAAGGCCTTCTGATTCGTGTTTTTTTATTTGTTTTTTATTTAATTTTACCTTGAGTCTTAAATCAACTGCCTTCAGCCGTCTTTAAATAAAGGTTGTTGCTTTTCAAGTGTTACATTTTTGGGCCTTCAGCCAAGTTATAGTACTCAACGTGACGCCTTCTGCCTTCTTAATATTCTTTTTCGCCTCTGAATTTTGAGTTAATTTGTTTTAGCCTTTTTTTAAAATTAAAGTGGCTCTGGCCTTAAGGCATAAGATAGTGTGGTGTATTCAACCGATAACTAAGTTCAAGAATTTGTATTGTAATGTTTGGTCTAATAAATAAATTTATATGTGTTCGAGTGTAACTGGCAGGCGCTCATTTTGCCCCTTTCCACAATTCCAACTACCTGTCCTGACCTTCGGGTTTAGCAGGGTGTTCCATTGATAATTTATATAATCAATATTAGACTCTTACGAAATTGTGATGAAAGAAATGATATGTTGAAAGTAATTTAATTTCCGGACTGAAACAGAATCGAATCGTTTGACCACTCAGGATGGTAACCATCGATGTATGATAATGTTCTAATTTCCAAAATTATTTGCATAGTGGTTTTTATTTACAAAACCCATATTTATAAATTCTTGTCTACGTCTATCACCCTATAAAATTACGAAGAATAAAGGTTTCAAAGAATATTCACTCAGAATTTCATTAAACGACCAGATCGTTTGTTCATAATGTAAAAAACTAGTCTTCAGTACGAAATGAAAAAGTATACATCGTATAAAATGATGGAACTTTATCATTGGAGTCACACTATCAGAGAAAACATGTGTATATTGTAATATTAACCGTTAAAACTGTCCATCTTACAAAATTTAGCCTTGGAGAGCTCTGTATGTTACGAAACAATTTATTTCAAATATATTTTTGTTCTCTGCTGACCTTGATGTAAAATGTGAAATTATTTGTACTGCAATTTACGTATATCATAAGTCGTACTAAAAGCTAATGATGATTGCTTTGTTGAGAAGTCATACACGGTTTCCCAGGAAGAATGGTTAATATTGAGGGATATGACAGGTATCGTGATTCAAAGGAAACAACTCTATTAAACTTTGGCTCTGAAACGCATACATTAAGAACTACGAGCACTTCTGTGCACCTTACTTCCACGGATCGCGATCCGTCTGCCGCCACTAGTAGCTACAATGGTAGTGTAAGACTGAAGATGGCCTGAGGAAAGGCCCGAAACCGGTTGTCAACAAATAGAAAAACTGAAAACGCAATCTAAACTGTTTTACAGATTTTTAACATTTTAATTTGTTGTCGTCTTTCTCTGTGGCGAAACCATTGCGGTAACAAGTCTATACAAGAAATTCACCCGGTATCCCAATTTCTATCCGTATTTTCAGATTATTGTGCCGATGTGGAAGTCTCACAAAACACCACTTATGTCAGTATTGGTAAATACTAGAGTAAATTAACACGCAGTGGAGTTCTAAAAATTGACGTATCGTAATGTGATGAGGGTAACTCATGGCAGCTCCGTTAGATTCGTGTAGGCCGACTTGCGCTAGTACGCAGGTTCATAGAGTAGACGGAGTGTACTCACCACATCCTGCAGGATGTAGTCGTAGTAGCTGACGAAGCCGCCGTAGTAGCCGAAGTGCGAGTCGAAGCCGCGGAACGTGGGCGTCATCTGCTTGCGGTAGTAGCCCAGGTGCCACTTGCCCACGGCCCTCGTCACGTAGCCCAGGTCCTTGAGGTACTGCGGCAGGATCTTGCCCTCCGGCATGCCGCGGGGCTCCGCCGCCATCAGCGGGTACCCCTGCATGCCTGCCGTCATGGTAACACATTCGTTATTAGAATACCGAGGATCCGTGATCATTCTGCAAAGAAATTCTATGCTTTGCGCAACACCAATTCAAGAAACAGTTCTGCAATATACATTCTCTCACATTCTAAACGACATGGTAACCCAGGAGTCAAATAATGGTTCAAATGGCTCTAAGCACTATGGGACCTGACATCTGAGGTAGTCAGTCCCCTAGACTTAGAACTACTTAAATCTAACTAACCTAAGGGCACAACACACATCCAGGCAGGATTCGAACCTGCGAACGTAGCAGCTGCTCGGTTCCGGACTGAAGCGCCTAGAACCGCTCGGCCACAGCGGCCGGCAACCCAGGAGTCAACTAACATTTGCAAATGTACTATCCGGCCGGTGTGGCCGAGCGGTTCTAGGCGCTTCAGTCTGGAACCGCACGGCCGCTAAGGTCGCAGGTTCGAATCCTGCCTCGGGCATGGATGTGTGTGATGTCTTTGGTCAGTTAGGTTTAAGTAGTTCTAAGTTCTAAGGGACTGATGACCTCAGCTATTGTCCCATAGTGCTCAGAGCCATTTGAACCATTTGAACCAAATGCACTTATTAAGGGATAATACAGTTAGAGAGGTAAAAATTGACACACATATCTGAAATGACATGGAATTCCATTTAAACCAAAATCGGCTGCAGAAACTGGCCAAAGGATAGCTCTATGGGTTTGTTTATAAATAACGATTTTCTTTTATTTATGTATTACACGATGCGTTACGGGAAATGATTCTTATTTTCAAGTATGTGTATATTTGGCGTGTAGGCAGTACACGCACTGTAGGAATAGAGAATGTCAACTCCATTCCTGAGAAAAAGGCATCTTAATTACGAATTAACAGTTTCGGATTTTTCCTTGTACTGTGAAGCTATTCGTCTTGCCATAGGTTTTGATGAGTGAGTTTGCGAGTGTCAAAATATGTGACATAAATAACCGTATCTTTTGATTTCATTGACCTAGGAGCTAAAGTTTCCTACTTCACCAAGGGACTATAGACTTTAATATGTGACGTAAATATCAACTTGAAACGTCTATCCGTTTTGAGAAAAATGGGGCTTCACAAAGAGACAGACAACTCGCATAACAAATGACAAAATAATATTTTTTCCTGTGATATAATCACAAATTAACAATTTCCGAGTTTTTTCCTAGACTTTGACAGTGAAAGTTTGCTGTTTCCTAAATTTTATGATTTTAGATTAGCGGTAAGTACCGTATGAGTCTTGATGATTGAGTTTGCGAGTGTGAAAATGTATGACATAAATGGTCGCATATTTTGATTGCGTTGGCAAGGAAGTTTCAATTTTGTACACCGCCAACGGACACTAGCATTTAGTATGTGACATAAATTTGAACTCGATACCTTTACCCTATGATTTTTGCAGTCCGACAGACAGAAAGACAGAGTAACTGATTGACTGACTGCCAACGAAGTGATCCTATAACGGTTCCATTTTCAACGATTTAGGTACGGACCCTAAAAATAAATTAACGACACGGGTTGTACCATAATGCCGGATCAATGCACAAGGATCAATCGTAAGGAGTAGTCTGCTTTTGTTTTTTGGGCGTATAATGGGATGGCTTCGGCTTCAGAGCACAGAAGGTCTGTATCACCATCTCTCATTATACCTCAATTTCTGTGACAATCATCCTTGTCAGAGATCTTTTACTGTTTGTACAGACGCAAGGCTAGGAGAGAAACGTAGGAGATCGGACCCATTGAAAAGCCCATTTCTGAGCGGCCAAGCACCAAGCTACTGGTAACGGGTCGTAAGGGGTCTCAGTTGTAAAGATTTAGAACGGGATATCAAGTCCTGCCGTTTGCTTTACAACCAAGAGAAGCGTTTATGATCAGTATCAGGATGGAAGCTGATTTTAGTTTACTTCTCAAACGGTTCCTCCCGGGCAAGTATCTAATGGCCCAGTGCGTAACTGAGCATTAGCTTGTGTGTCTAACAAATTAATGTGGGTGGCATCCTCGGCGTCTGAAGTGTACCTTCTGTATTGATGAAAGCTTTGTTTTTCAAAACCATGTATGTACAGTAAATAAAAGGCAAAAGAAAAAAAATACATGCAAGTAATTTCGCAAGATAACACGCATCTGATAATCCAGATAAGAAATTTACATCTTTGTGGAATTAAAAGGAATGTATGTCAGTGCTGAAGTAAAACAGTCATGAATTTATAAGGTCGTCGACAGATTGCAACACTACAGGTAGGAAAACTTCGATTACTGCCGTAAAGTTGTTATTTTCAGGGAAAGTCAGTTTATCCCACTGTGAAAGTGTGTGGTTCCCAGATGAATTACACCTGCGCAAGGCAGAAAGGTGTAGAACGTTTTTACTGAGCAACGATGTTGGGAATGCGTTACGTCCGCGCCGGCGGCTGGAGGGGAAAAAACGTTACGCTGTGAGGTAAGCGCAGCGTTCCCTCAAAGGGAACCGTCACGGTGTATTGAGCTAATATCGACCATTCAATTCAGTTTTCGTTATTTGCACACTGCAAGCTGTTGAAAATCATGATGTGCAACAACATAATGAGCTTTTGCCAAATTGTTCGTCAACCTGTAGTTCGAGGGAAAGAATCAGAGCAAAAAATCTTGTTTACATCGGCTATGTATACTGTGTGAAAGGAACGCAGAAATGAGCACAATTTGTTTTCATTTTATTGCATTTTTCACCCCCCTGTCAAACAAATTCCATCATAGGCGCTGCAGACTTTTTAACACTTCAGTACTGCTACATTTTTACGAGTTACTATGTAACGTGTTCGTTTCACCTGATGACGACCACCTAGGAAGTAAAAAACTGGTTATGACATAACATGTGTGACGCAAGGCGGAAAAATATAATAAAATAAATACTGTTCACTATGCATAGGTGCACTTATGCTGCGACAGTACGAATATCTTTTTTTAATAACAGTAAATACAGTTCATACCTCTCATTTGCATACCGGAGCTATATTACGTTTGAAATGCTTCTTCTTCAATGAATGTACCTTTTGAAGTCACCCAGTGACCTTTGTTAACAATTCCTGAGTTCCTTTCCTAGTTCATCGTGTTAGTTTTCTTCGTCTTGTTAAAGTTTAATAATAATAACAGTGTCTGCGCCGGATTATCAAAGTTTTGCGTTCATCCTGTCATGGAGATCACATAACCGGCACTAATTTTCTGCATGTCATGAAAATTGTGTATCCTTTGATAGACATAATACTGAAATATCTCCTGTCCACCTTTTCTGAATGTTCCATTGTACAGCCCATATTGTTGCGATATCTCATTTTTCATGATAGCCGATTAATGGCGGTCCTGCAGTAATTACTTTTCGTCCTTACGGTCTTACGAGCACTCGCCATTCACAGAATGTGTAGTTATGTCAGCTCTGATGCTCCGAAGTTCGTTTTGACCTTTGGCCACTTAGTATGTTACGTCAGACGAGCTCCGACTTATCAGCAAAGATAGAAGAAATGGTTTCATTAAGTGGTGAAGTAATTGTACGATACACGATGCACATTACAAAGTTTTGCCTGATATTATTTTGAGGTCCCGATCACTTCAATACGTAATGAAGAAGTCACGAAATACAGTGAAAAAAGTTAACATGTCACGGCAGTATCGCTTGAAATGCAAGAAAATAAGAAAATCATTAAGAGCTTTCTCAATTCTTCGGCCTGTAAATTGAAATCTCTACTTGGCTTGTTATGGAAACCTTTATTGCGTTATTGAATTCTGAACGGTAGTTGACGAGAAATTGTATTCTGTTTTTAATATTTTACGGTACTCGAATATTCTGCAGTCCACAATGCTTCTACGAAGCCATCATCACGAACCGTGGACAGTTCATTAGCCCTTAGTAACAGAGATATCCTAGAGCACCATTTAGATGCGAAGCCAAAGGTCATCTCTCGCGAAACTAGTGCTTGAAAGTCATGTGGCATATACGCCATAGTTTGGAAACTGCAGCACTCCAGTAGAAATGACATATTCTAATGTGAAAACGGAAATTATGTCCAACTGTACAAGTACAGAAACATGTATCGCAAAAATACACTGGTCAAAACAGTTAGATCAGTTGAGATATCTAGGTTCTGAAGTATTGCCATCGGCAGAATGAACTAAAATGGTTCGTCTTTCTGACGGTTCTATGTAGTGGCGACAGCAACATTACGGTCACCGAGAAAGTGGTAATAACGGAAAGCTGCTGCAGAGGGGGTTGGTATTGACCTGTGTTTACTCTACCAAACGAATTACACAAGCAGTTGGGTTCAGATAGTGTAGTGAGTAGGTAGTGCAATGCAACAACAACGTGACTTACCCGAAGCTATGTCCGCCCTGGTAGCTGAGTGGTCAGCGTGACAGACTGTCAATCCTAAGGGCCCGGGTTCGATTCCCGGCTGGGTCGGAAATTTTCTCCGCTCAGGGACTGGGTGTTGTGTTGTCCTAATCATCATAATTTCATCCCCATCGACGCGCAGGTCGCCGAAGTGGCGTCAAATCGAAAGACCTGCACCAGGCGAACGGTCTCTCCGACGGGAGGCCCTAGCCACACGACATTTACATTTTTACCCGAAGCTATGGCACGGAGAGCCATAGGACGGTTGGAAGAGAGACAGAAACAGAGGGAGGTGGCTGCAGCTATTGGAATGTCCCAAACTGAAATTTCCAGGACCTGGGCGCGATTTCGAGAACAGGAACCGTTAAAAGAAGGCAAGGCCAAGTCCGTCCAGGATGACGTTACCTCCGGTTAACAGCCCGTCGAGACAGGAGGCTGAATGCAACTCAGAACGCGCAATATCAACACAAACAGTCCGAAATCTCCTTCGGGAATGTGGCCTCTACGCACGGAGGTATATAGTGTGTGTCCCATTAAAACCACGACACCGTATAGCCCGCAGAAATTAGGCGGTGGAGTCGTAACGCATGGCGCCGGGTGCTGTTCACAATTGAGTCAGGATTTTGTGTTCAGTCTTACCCACATCTGGAGAGAACGTGGAACTTGGAACAATCCTGCTTATGTGCAGGAAACATTACCATATCATGCTGATGGACGAATTCTGTGGGCAGGAGTCAGTATTGGTGGACGTACGGACCTCTATGCCATTGAGAATGGCGCTTTGACTGCTCAAAGCATAGAGACGAGAATCGTCGAATTATTGTTGTGCCCTACGCAGGTGTAATAGGGTATGTGTTCATTCTGGTCGACGATAACGCTGGTCCCCACAGAGCTGCACTGGTGGACAACAAGCTTGAAGCTGAGGGAATTGAACGAATGGAGTGGTCAGCTTGTTCACCGGACTTAAACTCGACTGAGAAAATCTGGTATGCACTTGGCAGACGCAATGCAGACAGACCAGCACCTCCTACAACGGTTGCAGAGCTGGATATGGCACACATGGAGGAATGGCCAAATATCCATCAGGAGCTGATTGATAACCTGATACTGTCCGTGACACGCAGGTGTGCAACTGTGCTGGCCGTCCGAGGTGATCACACACCATATTAGAGGGCAACGAGAATGACTTTTTCATTATTATGATAGCCCCATGGCGCCTCGCTCCACGTAAACGCCATGTAAACCTCAAGTAAAGAGTTGAGACAGCAAAATATAGTACTATCTCACAAATTAAGTTGTAACCGATACCTGAGAAAAATGCGTTACCATATGTCTATTGTGTATCATATCTCACCTAATCCCCTAATTGTTTTGGGCAGTGTAGAATGAAATTAGTTTTTGCCTAGCGGGTCGGTTTGTGGGGTACAAATAATTTTTCTAACAAATTTGCATATCGAAATTTCGGCCAGGTAGGAGGCCGGACGCTTTGTCATAAAACAGATTTTCGTTTGGCTATATAAATGGCTGCTTTGAGAAAATATATGCGTTTGTGAACATAGTGTAATAAGTTTGTATGATATGCTTTTAAATGATCATTTCTGTAGTTTGTTAATACTGCACAAAATTCGTTAGTCTCAAATCTGATATACTATCTTAGTGGGAGTATCGTAGTTGAAACATGTTATGTAAAATTTTATCATTTAAAAAAAATTCCTGACGTGTAAAATCGAAATTTCAAACTGTTCAAAGGAAAAATTAAAATATGATAGAGGTTTGGTCATGATAAAAAAATGCCAAGGAACAGGCAAAGACGAGGTAAACAAAATATTTTACTTAATCTGTCCGGAGTAATCGGACCTGCGAAAAACGTGACTAATATTCTAGATTTATGACGAGGCCTCATCTCTGACACAATGATTCAACGCATTGTAGAAAATACAAACAAATTTATTCTTACAATAGAAGATAACTATTCTCGTTCAAGGGAGGCTCAACAGACATGCACAGTGGAAATGAAAGCCTTATTTGGGCTGCTTTATCTCCCTGCGGTGTACCATGCGAATCGTCTGAATCTCAACAACTTATGGCGGATGGTTGACGTCCTGTCATTAATGTAGAAAGGTTTCAGTTTTAATGCGATCTATTCGTTTTGATGATGTGGAAACGAGAGGAGAATGAAGGAAAACTAACCGCCTAGCTCCTATAAGAGTTATTTTTGAAGAATTCATTGTGAACTACCAAAAATGCTATTCACTTGGTGAAAATGTCACAGACGATGAAAAACTCGAGGCTTTTCGAGGTAGATGCGGTTTCATACAATATATTCCAAAACAACCAACGAAATGTGTTATAAAAATTTATGCTTTGGTCGACTCTCGGCTATTTTATACATGTAATATCGAGATATACGCTGGAACCCAACCAGATGGTCCATTTAGTGTAAGCAATAAGCCATCTGCGTTGTGAAAAGGTTAGCAGCACCCATTTTGTACAGTGGTAGAAATATTACTGCCTACGGATTACGATTTGGTAAAGGAATTGGCATAAAAATATTTCATATCTTGGCACGTTACGTAAAAATAAGCCTCGGATTCCTTCAGAACTCACGGCGACCAGCAAGCCAGAGCCCCACTCAAGTGTGGTTTTGACAAAGAGGCAATACTTGTTTCATACGTTCCAAAAAAGTACTAGAATGTTTTGTTGATATCCAGCCTTCACAACGATGAACAAATCGATGAAGTAACAGGTGATCTCAAGAAACCAAAAATTATAACTTCTTACAATCGTATAAAAGGAGGCGTTGACACTGGCGACAAAAAGTTTGTGGGTCTTTCAAAGTTGCGAGAAACACAAAGCGATGGCCTCTGGTGGTGTTTTTTTTTTTTGGATGTTGCCATAAATTCATTTATAACCTGGAGAGGAAACACCAGCAATAATCTCAAGAGAAGAAAACACCTCAGATATCTTTCGAGCGAACGTGTGCAGGAACTTGTAAAAAGGAGAAGTACGAAAGTAACTGGAGACCTCCATACAAAAGTTTTAAATGCGTCGCACACAGAAGATGAACACCAACAGCAACAAAGAAGAGGAGAAGAAGATCAACCACAGGAGCCTCTGAAGAAAAGATGTAGGCCATGTTTAATTAGTAAGAAAACGAGAATCACCCGTTTCAGTTGTGAAATATGTGGACAGTTTATTTGTTTACAGTATTCAAGAAATTTTTGCAGTGACTGCATTTCAGCTGCTAAATAATAACCCGTTTTAAATGTGAGATATATAGACGGTACATTTTGTGTACATCATTCAAGAAGTGTTTGCATTGACTGTATTTCAACTTCTAACTAGCTTTAGTAAATTGGTAAACCAAAATTTCAAGCATAATCCTGTATAAATTTGACATTCGTACAAGGGAAGTAAATATCAGTACCTCGAGAAGCTGTGGGAAGAAAATGTGTGTTTTGAAACATGCTTTATTTTTGAATGAGTTTTTTACCTTGCTTTTGTTCGTATAGCCCATGAATAATACCTAATATTACTTTTATGATAGAAATTTAATGTTTAAAAGAAACATAAAGTATGTTAAAAGTAAGTGGTATCTGCGAGATACGCACTACGGCCTTCGTCCAACTAGAAGGCGCACCTACCGGAAGGTTAAATTAAGTAAATTCTTTTTGTTCACTCAAGAAAATTTGAAAATTTTTTTTGTTTGTTTATTTCATGTGGAAGTTAATCTTTCTATAAAATATGTAAAGTTGACTTGTATCAAGCAGTGACGACGGACTGCTCATAGGTGCCAGTTTCTGCAGATCCGCCTCGTACTAGCTTTTATGAATTGGTCAGTGAATAAGAAGTGACAGAATCTAGCGAGAAGAACATATAAAGGCGAAATGACATTTTTCCTAACAACAGGATGCGTTACTTGTCTATTTACATTTGTAATTGAACGTCGCCAGCTGGCGGACAACGTCCGTGACGTAAACGCCAGGTACTCACCGAGGTGTATGGGGTACCTGCCCGTCATGAGGGAGGCTCGCGTGGGCGTGCAGACGGGCTGCACGTAGTGGTTGTTGAGGATGATGCCGTTGAAGGCCAGCGCGTCGATGTTGGGCGTCGGGATCTGGTCCGAGCCGTGGAAGCTGACGTCATTCCACCCCTGCAAGCGGAAACACAGCTTCCAGTAGTACCTACTTCAGATAGGGAGCTCACACTCCATGCTAAATAAAGCGCAGAACTATGAAGTAGATCTAACAGTTATACTGCTCATATTACACAGTCCCTGATAAAAAGTGTCCACACACCTATTAGTGGACATTAATATGTGTCGTGTCCACGCCTCACCTTTATGACGGATTGAACCCTCCTGGGGACACTTTCAATGAGGCGTCTGAATGTCTGTGGAGGAATGGGAGCCCATTCTTCCTCAAGAGCCGAAACCAGAGGAGGTAGTGCTGTTGGGCGCTGGGGTTTAGAGCGAAACAGACGGTGCAACTCATCCCAGATGTATTCCATTCCCCAGGTCGGGAGTCTGTGGAGACAAGTCCATTTCCAGAATAGTGCCCTCCACAAATCATTGCTTCATAATGCAGCTTTATGACAGCATGAATGAACTTCTCCTTATGTGTCGACACTTTGCTGTTTGAAGCGCAGCCGAGCCCGAGCGTAATGTCACAGAATGCCAAGCTTTTTCACCAATACAGACGAAGGTTGTAGTTGCCCTTGAACCAAATTTCAAACTTCTGTCTAGCAATAGGAGACAAGTACGAGGTTTCAGAAAAGTGATTCTTCAATTTTGTTTACTAAGGTGACTCTTTATTCTATTTCATAAGCTCGGCATACGTTGCAGCAATATTAAATTTCTTTGTGATCTAGTAAACTGTTGACTTTTAGTGATGTAGCTATCTAGTATAGATGTCACGTGTGTTATATGCTTTTTTCTTTACAAATGCTTTGAACTTTTCCCGAGTCCTAGAAGAATTCTAAGTGTCCAATTCGCAGTCTCTACTATTAGTAATCCGTGCGCTTTCCACTATTTAGGGATCAAAATGACTGATGACATTGAGAGCACGCATGATATAAAACGTAGACAGTAACAAAAAAAGATTTTGTAAAAATACTGATATCGTAAAATAGAATATAAATATAAGTGATTTTTTTAGGCGGCTGTTCATCACCTGCGCTGTGTCTTTTTTTTTTCAGTGAAATAAAAATCAGTATTTTTTCACTCACTTTACCGGCTTCGAGTGATTAATCTGTCATCTTTAGAAGTGCAATACAAGCTGATATCATGGGTATACCAAAGCCAAGACGATAAAAAAGTTCTAAAAACATTTATTACAAAATATAAAAAAAATTGTAAAAGATAAATGTGCAACAGTTGCTTACCAGAAATGGATGACACTTTTAACAAACTTGTACATTTTTCTGGTGATAAACTATTGTTTAAAAAAATTTTTTATTATTTACACTTTTTGTTTATGGGTAGTCTATATCTTCTGACCCCTATTTAACACAAAATTACTTATGATTTTAGCCGGTCTCGGATTTCTAAATATGACAAATTAATCTGCTGAAAATGTAAAGTGAAATTAAAAAGAAAATACGCAGTTGACAATGGGTTTTTATTTTGGTGAAAAGAAAAAATTAAGTGTTAAGGGGTTAGGACGGCAAACGGGCCGACCTGGAGCAGGAGAGGCGCCATAGGACATTTTAATATCCACTGTGTATATTTTTACAAATAAATTCATAAAACTTTTTCAGAATGACCAGAAAGGATTCAATATTCACACTCATAGCAATGGAAGTTCAAAAAGGTAATATAATAATTTTTTCACAGAGAAATTTCATCGTTTTTCACTTACTACTGGCTGCATTTGTTGCTATAGGTACTCTTTTCGTCACAAGTAAGAGAGGTTCTTCGATGAAGTTTGCACAGCATACAAACCATCCTTACAGGTGTATCAAACTCTAGGATTTTCCAAATCTATTAAAAACGATAGTAAAAATATAGATAATTAACTATAAAATTTGAGTTTCTTCTAAACATCAAGTTTAAAATGTAACAGCTCATTCACTTTTTCATAAAGTGAATAAAGATTTCGAAGTGGGACGCTGCAGAATAATCAGGAAGATCATATAATTAATGAAGGGGAACTAATTTGGAATCGTGAAAAAAGAAATTTATAACACAACTTGAAAAAGGGAGTATGTGATAGGTTGCATCCTGAGACTTCAAAGAATAGTCAGTTTTATAATGGAGGTGATATGCTGTGTGGCGGACGGGGGGGGGGGGGGGGGGGGAATTCTGTAAAGGGAGACCAAGGCGTGACCACCATATAGAGGTTTAATTATAAATAGATGGAAATAGCCATGCAGGAGTGTAGGGACTTGCACAGCATAGACTGATGTGGAGTTTTGCACCAAGCATTGATTGTGACTGAGGACCACTACAGCATCAAACACTCACTGAGACAAGTGCCCGAAGAACAGAAAAATCCAAGGCAGAAGAGATAAACACGTCCATCTAAGCGCAGCGTTCAGCCTGCAAATATTACTTCAGCAGTGGCTTCGTGGATACAGGCGTAGAACGTCCGGCTGGAGCAACTGACTGATTGTGAAACCATTTTCTTTCTTTTCACTATTTTCTATCCTTGCCCCAGACGGAGACTGTCTCATTGACCACTTGTACAGACTGTCAAGCGACTATGTGCTTCAAAAACAGAGAAATGCGAAAACACATAGGTGCTATCTAAAACAATTCGATTCCGATCTCCTGAAGATATTTTGTAGGAAAACGTTGTGCCGTCGATGATAGGCTGGATGGTGATGGCGTTGGTGACTCAGATGGGAGGAATGACGACCAGCTCCATATACACCAGTGAGTGCAAAGCAAGAAAAATGGAACTGTGACAGGGGATTGGAGTTGAAATATGGCATGGGAGAATGAAAAACGCCATGTTTCTTCCAAGTATTGGCGTAACGAAGCTGGATGTGGATAGGCTTTTGAGAGAGATTTGTTGCGTTTGTTGCATGGAAGAGTGGGAGGGGGATGAAATAATGAGAGAAGAAATTAATGGAAGAGAGTGGAATAGATGTGATTCTGGGAGTACGTAAGGGTGGCATGTAGATGAAATATGAAACGATCAGCTACTGTAACACAATGAAGTATATGAGGTGAAACATTTGCGGGAGAGTTGACACTAAACAGGTTTTTATCATCCGTAATTGGAGTTTGCTGTTTCGAAACTTCTTGGCAAATGAAAACTTAGTTCTGGAAACAACACCTACACTGTTCCACAATCAGTACGCCGGGGAAGCTTTCAACATCACAACACCTAGTATGTGGCTAATCCCATTCTCCACAATATCGTTCCTTCCACGCATTTTAGCCGGCCGAAGTGGCCGTGCGGTTAAAGGCGCTGCAGTCTGGAACCGCAAGACCGCTACGGTCGCAGGTTCGAATCCTGCCTCGGGCATGGATGTTTGTGATGTCCTTCGCTTAGTTAGGTTTAACTAGTTCTAAGTTCTAGGGGACTAATGACCTCAGCTGTTGAGTCCCATAATGCTCAGAGCCATTTGAACCATTTGAACCAATCCACGCATGTTAGTTCAACAAGGTGAACAGGAGTGCTCATGTGATGTTTGAAGTTAGTTACTGTTAGCACTAATGTTGTGACGCAGGTTGTGAGTCGCATTTGGATAGCTCAGACGGTAGGAACATGGCCCACGAAAGACAAAAATTCTGCGGTCGATCGGCACGCATCTGACGTGGCGTTTCATAATGGTTATAAAGTTCTATGCCATAACATGAATGTATCAGTTTCAGACTCAGTTGATACAAGAAATAACTGGTTTTTCCAAATAAGGTTACTGATCTCAATTACCAACCGAAAAAAATCACTTACTTATCATAATCACATTTGTGCGCCTAGCACGTTTGTGCGTAGAAGGTTTTTCGTTACATTGCATCAACGTATGTCTTCTCCGAGAGAAACACAGAGTTCTTTAAGATAGAAACTGCCAACAATTTCGAAGCCTCTTGCTGTTTCTTCCCTCCTATTGCATCTCAAACACGAACTTCAACACAGCTATGGCTAACAGTGGTATCCGTAGCTAGCGAAAGGTCATCGTAGCGGTAAGGAATGAATCTTTATCCCATATATATTTCCTAGCAACGTGGCATCAGTTCTGCCTTTCACTTCATTTCCCTCGGCCATTTGATCTTATCCGTGCGTATATTTCTACAGAGTGTGGTTGACAGTGCCTCTTGTATAACTTAAGTCTTCGTAATATCTCAAATTTCTGCATTCCATGCCGTCGTTGTCAACAAGGAAACCTTATGTTTTTATTTGAAAAAGACGGGTGATGAGCTTGTGCTCTGTCTTCTCATGTCGAGGTGTCGACAGGACGTTAAACGCTAATCCTTCCTTTTCTTCCCCTTTCTTACTTTCTCTTAGGAGCAGCAGCGGCCGACGGTCTGACGAAGCACTTCCTCGCGTCTGATATGTGCTGTGCCAGCGAGTGACAAAACGGATAAACAAAAACGTTCCATACTAACCGTCGGCTTTCACCACTGATGTCATATCATTCCCCAATATGCTACACGTATATCATTTCAAAATGGCGTTCAGTAAGAATGTTTCTAAGGCGCGAAAATATAAACATCAGTTAAAAAATAGCACAAATTCTTAGTAACAAATATTAAATGTGAGGGGACCTTCTCGGAAAAATAACGAGTCTGGATGAGGACAAATTAAAATCTGAAACAGCAACACCAAAATCACGATAACAGTAAAATAGACAAAACGAAATAATTACAGAAACATGGTAGAACATAATGGAGAAAATGCTAAATTAGAACAATCTAAATATGACTAGTGTCGAATAAATCTGTTGAACTGTATACCTCAGCTGAAAAGTAGGATAGCGATACCGAAATCCAAGAACTGGCAGAAAACAGATAACAGTACAAGAAAGCAAAAGGCATTACCAACACAGATAACGAAAAATTGCGAAAGTAACGAAAGCCGGTACCGAAAACTTAAGTGGACCTACTCGTATAAAGCTCTACTTAGAAGACCGATACCAATTAAGACAACCAAAGGATTAAACAGCAAAAACAAATTTTGCGAAAGAAAGAATGGAACTTACTAGACAGAAAAGTTAACATGACAGAGAGACCGAAATACATGAACAAAAATAGCAGTTATGGATAGAGAGAAAACAGTGAAACATAATAGAACAACACAATGAACTAACCAGTTTAAAAAATCTAAATAACGAAAGCACAAATATAAATTTAAAGAAAAAGCAATGCCATATACGAAACAATCCCAAGCCAGATTTCCTCGCAACCACCAACAAAGGGAAAAAAATTACGCCCAATTCCATTTAACTTACAAGCTGGGAACTATATAGTTTTCCTGTTACCCACATAAGACCCTGGAAAATACAGTACCCCAAAGGATCTCTCTTCTGCTATCAGTACTCGTCAAGATGGGCCTGTAAGATGAGGTAGCGCCTTTTTCCGTTTAAGTCAGCAGAAATGTTCCAGCAGCAAGAATACCAATCTATTTCTGTCCGTTCACAAACCGCAGTTTCATGCGTGGGAGATTTGATGGAGGACACATACAAAAATGTCAACTTATTCATGACATAGATACTGAGTCGCGATCTCTCGAATCAAGGCCTGGTAGCCTGTACGTTATCTCGACGACATCCCCGCATTTAGTTCTCTGAAGAGCGCTGAGACGGACCCTTTGGCAAATTCATATTAACACCACATCTATGACATTTACCACGTTGACACGTGGACAATACAGATTGATTAACCGATCAATTCATATGGAGCTAATTACCAAATAAGGATCATTCGATTCAGATAGCATTCATTCCCACTGCTTGCAAGAACTATGTCACGTCTTTTAGACAACACACTTGTCTGACTGTATTGTGCTTAAATTTAATAAGAAAAGACATTTTTTGAGATAATGAACACTGATGAGCCACACAAACATTATGACCTGTGCTCACCACAAAACTGAATGCTGACTGATGGCGTTGTGGTCACGTGATGCGGTAAGGAAAGTATGTAAGTGGAGCAGAGATGATTGGTGAATAATGCAAGCGACGATAAGGCCTTAAAATGGGGAACTTGACCGACATACTCGACTTTTATATAGGACAGATTTTTATGGCCAGGTGCCTTAGAACGACCCCCTTTGAAACTGCGATGCTGATGTGCTGTACGTGTCCTGTTGTCAGAGGATTTATGGAATGAGGTGGATTATTTTCACAGTTTCTAGTATGTTCTTAAAATATGGTTTGGACAATACAGAAGTATCATTCTGGAAACATCCCCTAAGCCATATCTCCGCAATATCCATTCTTCCAGGAGTGCTAGTTCCGCAAGTTTCGCGGTAGAGCTTCTGTGAAGTTGGGAAGGTAGGAGACGGGGTAATGCCGGAAGTAAAGGTGTGGGTACGGGTCGTGAGTCGTGCCTGGCTAGCTCAGATAAGAGAGCACTTACCCGCGAAAGGCGAAGGTCCCGAGTTCGAGTCTCGGTCCGACACACGGCTTTAATCCGCCAGGAAGTTTCAGTACAAAAGTTGTTGCAATCGTCACAAGTGATTCTGTATACTCCAGAAGTGTCGTACTCTGATATTGTGGTTGTGCTTCAACCTAATTTTGTTATAAAAAATGGTTCAAATGGCTGTGAGCACTACAGGACTCAACTTCTAAGGTCATCAGTCCCGAACTTAGAACTACTTAAACCTAACTAACTTAAGGACATCACACACATCCATGTCCGAGGCCGGATTCGAACGTGCTACCGTAGCGGTCGCGCGATTCCAGACTGTAGCGCCTAGAACCGCTCGACCACTTTGGCCAGCTTTGTTATCACAATGTAATTTTTAAGGAAGGCCAGTTGCATGTGTGCAGGTTTAAATAGTGCATTTATCTCATGTGACATTCGTCGTAAGTAAATTCCAGATATGTAGGAAGTTCTATGTTTTGTTCAGGTTTCTCTAATGTCATCATGTATCGTGATGGATTTCGTTTTTCGGAGTTTTTGCACAATTTTGATACCATATTTGGATCAAAATAATTTTTTTAGGCCTTATTACAAAGTGTTCCCAGTTCATTTGTATATCTGATCGTTCTAGAGATAAATTGGTAATTCGGTAAATCATTATGTGGCAGAAGGCATGCTTTTGCGTTTTAGGATGGGATGAGTTGACATTTACTATATTATCTGTGGTGGTAGGTTTTATGTGTATGTCAAATCTGTGGCGGTTGTTGTCTTTGTTAATTTTGAGGTCAAGGAAGTTTATTGAATTACAATGTAAATTTCGTATTAGGATCGAGATTGTTAAGTGCCTGATCGACATAGCACCAATTAGTATCAAAGTGCCGTTTACGTTTCTATAATAGTATATGATTTTATTATACGTTGACCATTGTTAGTTATAAAGTTTTTCTTTCGAATGTGTCGAGAAATGTATCTCTGTTGTGCCAGCTGTACACCCTTCCATTGCTACTCTATCCGCTTGGATGTATATTTTTTCTATGAATTCAAAATAATTTCGGGAAAAACTAGCTTTAACGAGATTATTATTTCGTAAGTTCCTGCCGTAGAAGTTACACGTTATACAGGTCTTGGAGTCACTCGCGTCCATCTAGAAAAGGTCAGGCCTTATCATACGGCTTCGGCAATATAATTACATTTCTGAATGTTCGATCACTAGTGAATTTTCTTATCTGTTTTTACTATTTTATATTTCTAGTTTTTACAGAGTTTAACGAAGGCGACGTTGGCGTGATGTGTTCGACGTTGCCCGTTTGGCTACACTCTCTAAAAGATCGTTCTAAGAAATACCAGATAAAGGTATCTGCTCTTTCAGTATTTGATCTGTTTAAACATGCTTTTAGGTTATCCAAGTCTGCACAACGCGATCGCCATTCTTAAGTAGATGTATTTGTTCTCTCTTTTCTATGTAGATCAACCTGAAGATGCCTAAATAACTGAAATTGGAAACAAGAATGTTTTTAACAAATAAAGTTCTCCTATGTTAAAAGATTTTGTTTCATAATTTCTATTGATTCCCGTACTGGAATATTGGCACATACGTTTGCAGCGTCAAAAGAGACAAATCTTTGATTGGGTGTAATCTGTACATCTTTTACTGCTTTCGCCAAAGCACGTGGTACATTTCTTGTTGTATATCCGAGATCACATAGTAGTATGTTCACTTTTTTACTTATGAGTTATGTAGAGTTATTGATACAAATCACAGTTTGCAAGATATTTTACGTATCTTTTGTTCAGCACGTAACGTTGGTGTGCGTGGGTTCACAGTAATACAGGATTTCTTTTCATATTCCTTACTACTGCTTTGCTATTTTTAATATTTTTCTTGTTGTGCTGCATATCTGTTTGTTGTGTCATTCTGTAGTTCAGTGATACTGTTAATTTAAAAATAGTCATAAATTTACTTGTTGTAGTCATTGCGGTTGGTGGAAAGTTAGCTGTGACGATTGCAACAATTTCTAAATTGGCCAAACCGGACGAAATTTTAACACACTGCAATATTCTGACATCCACGCCGTCAAGAACGTGCCAAATTTGAGGCATTACCCCTCACCACTGACAACGCAGTGGCCGACGGCCTTAACATAACGTGCGAGAGCAACGGCGTTAGCTTCGAGCTGTCACTACTAACAGACGAGCAACACTGCGTGAAATAACCTCAGAAATCAGTGTGAGAAGTTCAGCGAACGTATCCGTTAGGACAGTGCGGCGAAATTCGGTATTAACGGGCTGTGGCAGCAGACGACCGGCACAAGTGCATTTGCTAACAGCACGACATCGCCTGTAGCGCCTCTCGTGGGCTGTGACCATATCGGTTGGACCCTAGACGACTGGAAAACAGTGGCCTGGTCAGATGAGGCCTGCTTTCAGTTGGTAAGACATGATGCTACGGTTCGAGCGTGGCGCAGACACCACGAAGCCACAGACACAAGTTACAATAAGGCACATTTCATAACGGTGCGGGCTGCGTTTAGATGGCACGGACCGACTCCCCTCTTTCAATTGCATCAATAATTGACTGGAAATGATTATGTTCGGCAACTTGGCAACTATTTGCAAGCAATCATTCACTTCATCTTCCCAAACAACAATGGAATTTTTGTTGTAACATTATAAAGCATGAAGTGTACATGATAGCCAAGACTTTTAGCAGACTGTACGTAATGTTGTGTTTTGGTTGTTATTGTTGTGTGGAAAGTGAAACAAAATTTAAATGAGAATAAATGCCCCTAACTATGCCAAAGATCTCGGCAAAATCCGGTTATGAGGATAGCGCCGAGCGTCTGGGTCTTGTCTCAACATCTAAACGTATAGAAGAGACTTTTACTTCAGACCATCAGGTGAAATTATATTAGGAAAAGCGCATGGAAGATTTGATCGGAGGGTTCTGCTACAGTGTGTGCACCTTTAAATTAAGCAACATACAAGACGCGATGCCGCCAGTTCTAGAGTACCGCTGAAATGTCTGAAGGTCTCATCAAGTACGCGTCACAACAGACCACAAGTGAATTCAGAGAAGCGCTGCTAGTTTCGTAACAGGTCGGTGTAGTCCATACGAAACTTTCATGGAAAACGTGGGGGAACTTAATTGATAATTCTTTGTAAAAATACGACGTAGATCTCGAGAAAACCGTGTTCTACATCTACATCTACATGGATACTCTGCAAATCACATTCAAGTGCCTGGCAGAGGGTTCATCGAACCACCTTCACAATTCTCTATTATTCCAATCTCGTACAGCGCGCGGAAAGAATGAACACCTATATCTTTCCGCACGATCTCTGATTTCCCTTATTTTATCGTAATGATCGTTTCTCCCTATGTAGGTCGGTGTTGCGTAAAATTAGAGAACATATTTTCGGAGAAGAGTGTTAGGCGTTTCGAAAAATTTTCGTCAGACATAAAATGAGCCATAATGTACAGAAAAAAATGGCTCTGAGCACTATGGGACTTAACTACTGAGGTCATCAGTCCCCTAGAACTTAGAACTACTTAAACCTAACTAACCTAAGGACATCACACACATCCATGCCGAGGCAGGATTCGAACCTGCAACCGTAGCGGTGACGCGGTTCCAAACTAAAGCGCTTAGAACCGCACGGCCACACCGGCCGGCTAATGTACAGAAATTATGAAATATGTAACACATACCAGCATAATACATGATCGTGACAAAAACTGTACGCGTAGTTGTTTCTTTACCTACAGGTGGATTTAATTTTTAGGGTCAACAACTGAGCACATGGACTGTATATAGTAATACAATTCTCATTTCATAAAGACATGTTATGGCAGTACAGTTTTAAATTCAATGAAATCGAGTGTCACAATGGCTGTTGCGTGTTAACCGGTCAAAGTAGTAAACTACACCGACAGATGACATAAAACTTCCTGGCAGATTAAAACTGTGTGCCGGACCGAGACTCGAACTCATGACCTTTCGAGTCTCGGTCCGGCACAAAGTTTTAATCTGCCAGGAAGTTTGATGTCAGCGCACACTCCGCTGCAGAGTGAAAATCTCATTCTGGAGATGACATAAACGTTAACCATAGGCACTTCACATTAACGAGTAAATATACGAAGATACTACTCCCTATACTAACCTATTCTCGTTTTAACATTTTATGGAATTCGTTTTGTAACATATTGTATTATTTTACTCACTGTATAGCAACTGACATCATATATATATATATATATATATATATATATATATATATATATATATATATATATGACTCTCGTTAGTTAAGTAGTTCTCACCTACTGTGTTACTATTATAATACGATGTTCCTTTCCTAAACATTTTGTTTTATCTGTGTCATTGCTATATTTCGATGCACATTTTATTTCCATTTAACTTTCATCCAATGACGTCGTTTAAATACCTTCTGTTACAAAAGTTCTAACGTCATTTTGCAGATAATTAATCTTAGTCGCTGCGAATTGTATTTGGTTTGTGCTTACGCTGCTGTCAGTGTACGAATAGTTTATTACTTTGGCAGTTGAACACGCTACATCTTGCATTCATGTAACTGACCACTGTACTACCATATACAAGCCTTAAAAAATGAGAATTGTATTACTTCTTACAGTCGATGTACTCAGATTGTTGAAGCTAATAACTAGGTCTACAAGTATGGGTTGAGATAATTGCACATGCAGTGCTCTATGCTGATATGTGTTACTTATTTCATAATTTCTGTACGTTGTCCCACGGGTTATGTGTGACGATTATATTTCGAAACGCGGAGCATTTAATAAAGAATTGTGCGATCAGGAGGATTCCAAAATTCTGTCAAATCTGAATGGTCGCCTACCTGTACTACGGAAGAAGACTCTACGACGAATCTGGAACCACCGTTGTATACCTCCCATAAGCGTAATGAGGATAAGCTAAGAGACGTTTTTCCTCTTTCTGCTTGCGAAATAAATACACTCCTGGAAATGGAAAAAAGAACACATTGACACCGGTGTGTCAGACCCACCATACTTGCTCCGGACACTGCGAGAGGGCTGTACAAGCAATGATCACACGCACGGCACAGCGGACACACCAGGAACCGCGGTGTTGGCCGTCGAATGGCGCTAGCTGCGCAGCATTTGTGCACCGCCGCCGTCAGTGTCAGCCAGTTTGCCGTGGCATACGGAGCTCCATCGCAGTCTTTAACACTGGTAGCATGCCGCGACAGCGTGGACGTGAACCGTATGTGCAGTTGACGGACTTTGAGCGAGGGCGTATAGTGGGCATGCGGGAGGCCGGGTGGACGTACCGCCGAATTGCTCAACACGTGGGGCGTGAGGTCTCCAAAGTACATCGATGTTGTCGCCAGTGGTCGGCGGAAGGTGCACGTGCCCGTCGACCTGGGACCGGACCGCAGCGACGCACGGATGCACGCCAAGACCGTAGGATCCTACGCAGTGCCGTAGGGGACCGCACCGCCACTTCCCAGCAAATTAGAGACACTGTTGCTCCTGGGGTATCGGCGAGGACCATTCGCAACCGTCTCCATGAAGCTGGGGTACGGTCCCGCACACCGTTAGGCCGTCTTCCGCTCACGCCCCAACATCGTGCAGCCCGCTTCCAGTGGTGTCGCGACAGGCGTGAATGGAGGGACGAATGGAGACGTGTCGTCTTCAGCGATGAGAGTCGCTTCTGCCTTGGTGCCAATGATGGTCGTATGCGTGTTTGGCGCCGTGCAGGTGAGCGCCACAATCAGGACTGCATACGACCGAGGCACACAGGGCCAACACCCGGCATCTTGGTGTGGGGAGCGATCTCCTACACTGGCCGTACACCACTGGTGATCGTCGAGGGGACACTGAATAGTACACGGTACATCCAAACCGTCATCGAACCCATCGTTCTACCATTCCTAGACCGGCAAGGGAACTTGCTGTTCCAACAGGACAATGCACGTCCGCATGTATCCCGTGCCACCCAACGTGCTCTAGAAGGTGTAAGTCAACTACCCTGGCCAGCAAGATCTCCGGATCTGTCCTCCATTGAGCATGTTTGGGACTGGATGAAGCGGCGTCTCACGCGGTCTGCACGTCCAGCACGAACGCTGGTCCAACTGAGGCGCCAGGTGGAAATGGCATGGCAAGCCGTTCCACAGGACTACATCCAGCATCTCTACGATCGTCTCCATGGGAGAATAGCAGCCTGCATTGCTGCGAAAGGTGGATATACACTGTACTAGTGAAGACATTGTGCATGCTCTGTTGCCTGTGTCTATGTGCCTGTGGTTCTGTCAGTGTGATCATGTGATGAATCTGACCCCAGGAATGTGTCAATAAAGTTTCCCCTTCCTGGGACAATGAATTCACGGTGTTCTTATTTCAATTTCCAGGAGTGTAGAACAGGGGTCATTAACACCAGCACCAAGTCCTCTCCTACATGCGCTGCATGATTGCTCGCGAAATAAGTAAGCTATATCACAGTTAACATTAAACACTGACGCGAACGAAACTATACGGCAATAGAAGAAAAGTCGTCCCAGTAAGGAAAAGTGCGAAAACGAGCCTTTTATGAGACAGCTTCCATGAGTGTCTACGAAGTTCCACAGAATTTATTTTAAGGTATTCTCCTAGTTCGTACAAAAGCACGGAGGCCTCATCTAATTGAGAACATATTTAAATCATGTACAGCAGTCGGGAATCAGGTTGGACATCGAAACACCTAGCTCGGAATTGGCAGTACGTTGTTGGTGTATGAACACTATATTGAAGAATATATCGTCGTGACCATAAGTACTCGGTTTATTCGATAAAAACATTCTGAACTGTTGTATGCAGATAAATCGGAACATTAGAAAATTGTAGCACAATACAGGCCAGCTACAAGCTGTTGACACTTTGTGCAGCGATTCGTAGTTCATCCGCACCAGACATATATTTAACGTATTGCTCGTAGACGATGGGAAGACGAGCTGTTGTTTGGTTACGCAATCCAGGATTTTCACTGGAAACAGACACATCCATTAAGTATCCGGGATAACACGCAATGTGCGAATCAATGTGGAGCGACTACTTAAAAACCAACTCGATTCTGTATTCTCCAGTAACAAGCACACCCCACTCCACTCGACTTTGTTGGCATACACGCTGGCGTAACATGTTTCATAAATTGTATTGAGTACATTTGAAGACTCGGTTGGTCCTTATCATTGTGGTCTGAAGATGACACTTTTTGCTGTCGAAACTGGTGACATGTTTTGAGGAAACGACGATAGCTTACAATACAGTTGTTGATTTCAGTTATCATTATTCAAGTACTTCATGTTTGGCAGCTGTCCCGTAGACATCGATGAATAACCAGGGACTAGTGGAGAATCATTTTGGATCTAACTTTAAGAGTGTCTTACGAAACCTCGTTAGTGCACTTGTGTATTCCTAGGCTGTCCGACATTTGACTGATTCTCGTCGGAACCACGCAAGTCCTGCTAACAGGTCCCGTTCAGCCAGTGTAACTTTCGGTAAGAGGGTTACGTAAGCTTGGTGTGACAAAGTCGCCACTCACCCGCCTCCTTGGCGCTTTCACTGCCAGCTAAAATCACCTGCCGTTGTTCTGTTTCTTTTTCTTCCGCTACGTTCAGTGCCGCTGACTCGTCAGTTGCATATCCGTAAGCTAACCCCGCGGAGAAATCACGCGGTGTAGCGAGTATAATAACGCTACGACTTTCGCCCGTGACCTCCGGAGTCACGTTCAGGTACTTTCACCGCCTAGACCTGCCCGCTTAACTCAGGACGGATTATGCCACTGACCGAGAGGGAAGATGGGGAACATTATGGTGCACAGTTAAAGGTAATTTTGGTCCTGGGCCCATGAAGGTCGCAAGTTGGGCTTTATAAGCGCACAAATCATAGGATTATTAGTGAAACTTACTGCGATCTCTTTCCGATGATTTCGTGGTTCAAATGTCTCTGAGCACTATGGGACTTAACACCTTAGGTCATCAGTCCCCTAGAACTTAGAACTACTTAAACCTAACTAACCTATGGACGTCACACACATCCATGCCCGAGGCAGGATTCGAACCTGCGACCGTAGCAGTCGCGCGGTTTCTGACTGAAGTGACTAGAACCGCTCGGCCACCGTGGCCGGCGATGATTTCATGCCTCAAGTGTAAGAGAAGTCGTAGCATCAATAAGACGCTTGGAAACACCTATTCATTGACCACTAATGACGACTGATGATAGACTGCGCACATTAAGAGCGAGTCTGCTCAACATAGACCGAAACGATTACCCTATACAAAACGTGGGTTGTCCTAAAGAACAACAAACGATGAAGCTGTTGACAGCGTATTTATGATGGACAGAAAACGAAGATTATAGTCGAAGCCTCGTGGAGGAGGGGGGTGTCCTTCGTATTTATCTTTATCTGTAGTTCCTTAATTCGACTACCAGCATTTTCAATTGCTTTTATTTCATCACTCAGTTGTACTCTTCTGCTACCTATTACCCACTTAAATTATAAATGGTAGATGTTTGTCAAAACATATTTCCTCATAGTAGCTCGTTTCATCATGCCTTGAATTTCTCATTTTGTCTACCCATTTTATCTTTTCTCTCTGTCTCCAATACTAAATCTGATATTCCCCCAAAAACATTCGGTAAAACACTTTTCAAGTTCTCGTTTTTAACTCATGTGATGCTTCACCCCAGGAGTAATTTTTGAGTCTTGTTTTCCTCACTCTGATATTAATTTTCCTAGTCAGAGGAAATCACGTTTTTAGGACACGTCGTCCCGCACGTTAATTTCATTATTTCAATAAACGTCTCCTCAGTAGTAGTCTTCAGCTATCTATCTAGAAGTTCACACATTAGGCCTTACTCTTAAATTTAGGCACATTAATTATAGATATTTTAGTAACTTCCTTATGTTAAGTTTTCATACCATACTCTGTGCAAGTTTTAACTACTCTACTATCATTTGTCATTTTTGTTTCAGTGGAATTACCCTCAGACTTCAGCTTATTTCTAATCATCCCTCCTGCTTTAAAATCGTCCACTTCAGCTGACACTTCTTCCCGTATACATATTGACTTTTTTGGGATACTTCCAATTTTAGCATTATTGGTGTCTCCAATCTCAGGCGTAGTTTTACATTTTGTACAGTGAATAAACAATAAAAATGCCTTATATCACTCCAGCCTATTATTATTTGCTTTAATATTCTCTCGTCTGGTCCAATGGGTACGATTAAATGCTTTCTTATAATATATGAAACACAAAAGCAGCTCCCTGTTTACCTTTAAACACCTTCCTGAGCTCAGCCTCAGTAAACCAGCGGCGTCTCTTGCCCCTTATTCCCCACACAAATTAAAACAGGTTTTCTTCCATTACTTCTACCGTTTTATTTTCCATATGCCTAGTGATTGTAAGTGCATTAATTATTCCTTTGCGTGAAATAAGGCTGGTCACCCCATAAACACTGTACTTCTTGCGGTTGTTTTCTTTGACAGTGCGACTACTTTTACCTGCAATAAAACATTTGACCATTTACCACTTTGATAGACTGTACTGGCCATTATAGTCAAAGTGTTTTCTCCATACTCTGGCATATCATCAGCTCATCCTAAGTGCGACGACGCGTGTTCCTTCTTTGCACCGTGCTGGCATGATCGAAACCGATTATCTGAAAACATTATTGTGATTGTGTCAGTAAATGACAACAGTTTTACCAGTTCTAGCTACTACTATCATTTGCAGACGATTCAGATGTCATACCCGTCGCATGTTCTTGATGTCTTTTATCATACAGCTCACACGAATTTCAGGTCCTCTTTCGTCACCATCTCTCCCCTTTTCTTTTTCTAATAAATATTCACCTGGGCGATTCTTTCAATCTAGAGATCGCTTACGTAACAGACGCTGCCGGAAATGAACCGATGTGTGTAAAGTGCAGAACTCTATCGGAAGCAACCATGGAATTGAGGACGAATCATGGAAAGTATATGTTGTTGTTGTCTTGAGTCCAGAGACTGGTTTGATGCAGCTCTCCATGCCACTATATCCTGTGCAAGCTTCTTCAGCTCCCAGTACCTATTGCAACCTACATCCGTCTGAATTTGTTTATTGTATTCATCTCTTGGTCTCCCTCTGCGATTTTTACCCTCCACGCTGCCCTCAAATACTAAATTAGTGATCCCTTGATGCCTCAGAATAGGCCCTACCAACCGATCCCTTCTTCTAGTCAAGCTGTGCCACAAATTTCTCTTCTCTGCAATTCTATTCAATACCTCCTCATTAGTTATATGATCTACCCATCTAATCTTCAGCATTCTTCTGTAGCACCACATTTTGAAATCTTCTATTCTCTTCTTGTTTAAACTATTTATCGTCCACGTTTCACTTCCATACATGGCTACACTCCTTACAAATACTTTCAGAAACGGTTTCCTGACACTTAAATCTATGTTATATTTTAACAAATTTCTCTTCTCCAGAAATGCTTTCCTTGCCATTGCCAGTCTACATTTAATATCCGCTCTACTTCGACCAACATAAGTTATTTTGCTCCCCAAATGGCAATACTCATTTACTACTTTAAGCATTTCATTTCCTAATCTAATTCCCTCAGCATCACCCGACTTAATTGGACTACATTCCATTATCGTCGTTTTGCTTTTGTTGATGTTCATCTTATATCCTCCTTTCAGGACACTGTCCATTCCGTCCAGCTGCTCTTCCAGGTCCTTTGGTGTCTCTGACAGAATTACATGTCATCGGCGAACCTGAAACTTTTTATTTCTTCTCCATGGATTTTAATTACTATTCCAAATTTTTCTTTTGTTTCCTTTACTGCTTGCTCAATATACAGATTGAATAACATCGGGGATAAGCTAAAACCCTGTCTCACTCCCTTCCCAACCACTTCTTCCTTTTCATGTCCCTCGACTCTTATAATTGTTATCTTGTTTCTGTTCAAATTGTAAATATCCTTACGCTCCCTGTATTTTACCCCGGCCACCTTCAGAATTTGAAAGAGTTTTGCAGTCAACATTGTCAAAAGCGTTCTCTAAGTCTACAAATGCTAGAAACGTAGGTTAGCCTTACCTTAATCTATTTGCTAAGATACGTCTTAAGGTCAGTCTTGCCTCACGTGTTCCAGCATTTCTACGGAATCCAAACTCATCTTTCACGAGGTCGACTTCTACCAGTTTTCCCATTTGTCTGTAAGAAATTGGTGTTATTATTTTGCAGCATTTGCTTATTAAACTGATAGTTCGGTAATTTTCACGTCTGTCAACACCTGCTTTCTTTGGGATTGGAATTATTATATTCTTCATGAAGTCTGAGGGTATTTCGCCTGTCTCATATATCTTGCTCCCCAGATGGTAGAGTTTTGTCAGGACTGGCTCTCCGAAGGCTGTCAGTAGTTCTACTGGAATGTTGTCTAGTCTAGGGGCCTTGTTTAAAGAAGTTAGAAACTGCAGGCTCATAGTAAAAGCAAATCGTAGAGATAACGGGAAGAAAATACGAGAAATGAAGTCATTAGGACACAATTTTTTTGTGAACTGGAGTGTTCTAAATAGATTGTTCAGCATATCTACAAAAAGAAATCTGGATTGTATAAAAATTGTTAAAATGTTAATGCCATCAGAAGAAAGTCGTCTTAAAAAACTACGGTCTTTTGAGTATTTACGTATAATCATGTTTCAGCGTGTAATGTAGATACAGTCAGAAAAAACTCATGGACGGAATAGCAAGTGAGAAACAGTTCAATGAGAAATATCAAAAAGTTAAATCTACCGCCTACGTTTCATAATAACTGTAAATATAACAACTGATTTCAGACCAATGTTGGTAAGACGAAGACACCTTCAAAATCTTCAGATGAGTTTCTGTCAGAACTTGGCGTTGAGAGTCCTTCGTTTGATGTATAGAACTATGCGTTATCGACTAATTTCCGTCTGCGAGGCACATTAAATTTTAAATTATTCATTCGTGTTATGAAATTACGATTCTTGGTGGTTAATTATAGCATATAGCTAAATCTATACTTCGTTGCTGCATTGCATTGCGTAGTTCAACTTCACACACAATACTCACACTAGCCAGCAATGAATTATAAGTATTCCGGAAAGCTTGCAGTATTGTAAGCGTGTAAACTAGAACCATGTTTATGTTCATAGGAAGTTTCAAACAAAAAGTAAGTTTAGTACATCAAAACTTCCGTCTGTTTTAACTATATTCCAGAAGTTCGATGCAAAATACATTGCCGTTTGTATGAAGTGGATGAAGGAACCAAGAAATGATATAACAGTTGTCGAAGCTGTCGTCGTCTGAAGTTTGCAAATGTTCACATAAACGTTTGAAAGCAACGGCAGCATACACAACTTTGCATCGAATTTACCGCTGTCGAACCGAGAATACCGCAAACCGCAGGACTGCAGCAAAAACTAACCGCTGCCCGCGACCTGGAAAACCTTAGGATTTGAGTGTCACTTGGCATCATTCGATACGCCCGGTAGTATCCGTATTTACGTCATCAGTCAACAAATACCGATAACATTCCAGTCGAGTTTCTAAAATCAGTGGCGGAAGTGGGTACGAAGCTATTGTTCAAATTTGTAGAATCTATGAGGACATGCCATCTGACATTCCACGGAGTCCCGAAGAAAGCAAGGGCATACAAACGCGACACACGTCGTAGAATCAGCTTTGTATCCTAATTGCTCACAAGAGTAACATACATGTAAAAAATGGAGAATAAAACTGAGGATCTGTTAGATGACGGTCACTTTGGTTTAGGGAAGGTAAAGGCAGCAGAACGGAAACTCTGTCGCTACACTTAGCTATGAAAGGAAGAGTTAAGAACAATGAAGAAAAAGCTTCCGGCGGTGTAATTTGTTGCGATATATTTGAAACGCTGAGAAAAGTAACTATAGGCTATAGAGAGAAATGCAATCTTAAATTTCTTGTCACGTCAGTTCTTAGTGTGTCCACGACCTTTGCCACCTAAGATAAAAGGAGTGAACATGGCTCCAAGTACGGACAGAACATTCCACAAATTTTATAGTCCTTAAGAAAAACATTTCTCAGAAAGTAAGTCTGGGCCACAGCACTGTAAGGCAGTAGATGACGAAAAGTGGTAGAGACGGCATAAAAGAGAATCAAATCGTTGACATGTGCTGCTACAAAATAATACTGTTAATTAAATGGACTGATAAGGAGTGAAGCGGGTTTCCGCAGTTTCGTCGAGAAACGAATTACATGTAAAACAGAGACACATCCTGGAGTAACTTCCTAAGTACAGGAGGAAGCAGCAGAATATAAAAGCCGTAGGGAAAGACAGAGATTGAAATATGTTCAAATAATAGTCGAGGACGTTGGTGAAGGTGTAAATCGCGGTGGCCGTCGTAAATCGAATCAGAACCCTAATGCCCGCAAGCTAACCTCTGGAAGCCACTGAAAGTGGTGATCGCCGTTTCTTAGTATTTTCAACATGTAAGTCGTTCCTTTTTGTGGTTCATGTTACACATTTAGAAACTTCCACTGTTTATGAGGTAAGAAAAAATTGGAACAATTACTTGTGTCGGTCAGTTTTACTTTCCTTCACGAAAGGCTACTATATAATCTACATTAATTTCGACGATTCCATCATGCTGCATGACGTACACTATCAAAAAGGGATATTTTCGTACTCAACTTAAGCATCAAATTATTTTCTCTAGAATTCAGATCATTAGCCCATCATTACGCATCCGATTTACCCATCTAGTCTTCAGCATTCTCCTGTAGCATCACATCACTAAAGCTGCCACTCTCTTCTTGTCTGGACTGTTTATCCTCCACGGTTCACTCCTGTGAGATTACATTAGATTAGATTCAGTTTTAGTTCTTCCATAGACCCAAGAAATGAGATGATTCTCGTTCGTGTGGAACATGTCAGAAAGTATAACATAAAACATTTGGATATAATATTTAATAACCTCATCATTTGTCAGGAGATGCTCGAAATAGGTGAATAGAATGTCTTAAACTGGAACAGCTAATATTTACAGAATCAACACGCTGTCAGAATAAAACTTTTTATGCACTATTAATAAATTTATCATACAAAAATACCTAATCTTGACCTGTGACCAAGTACTGTCAAAACTGAAATCTAACACACATTTTTCTTAACCCGGCTTAACAGTTTCTGTTAAGATATTCATCTGTACAGTTGTAGGAGTTGCCTCTCTGTTTATCTCAAAAACCAAGTTCTTAATTGTTGCTGGCAATTTATTAAAAATGAGTGTTCCTGAATATTGATCCCTTTTTGGACCAAGGTTAGTGATTTTAGGCCTTTAAGTATATTGTTCTTATTCCTAGTACTGATTGTATTGAGCTATTGGTTGGAAATAAAGATATATTTCTTACAACAAATTTCATTAAGGAGTAAATATACTGAGAAGAAGTGATTAGAATACCAATTCCTCTGAATAGGTTTCTACATGATGTTCTTGAGATTACACCACAAATGATTCTTGTCATATGCTTTTCACCCTAAAAACTTTTGCTCGGTTTGATGAGTTACCCCACAATATGACCCCGTACGACATAATGGAATGAAAGTCAGCAAAGTATGCAAGTTTTTTTTTTTATATTTATATCTCATACATTTGACATAATTGTCATTGCAAATACAGACTGGGTTAGGGGCTTAAGCAATTCTGTGGTATGCTCTTCCCAACTGAATTTATTATAGAGTTGTAACCCAGAAATTTAACACTGTCAACCTCTTCGATCTGCATGTCCTCGTGTGTTATACACAAACTAGAAGGAAATCTCTTACAGGTTCTGAATTGCATATAGTGGGTCTTCTCAAACGCAGGCAAATACTTTCATAAATGATTTCCTAACATTGCTTTTCGTGATGTTTCCAATCATTATTTTATATCCTATCTGCTTTCGTCATCATCACTTAATTTTCTGTCCATATAAAACTTAACTTACCTATTACATTTAGTATTAGAATTCCTAACCCATTTCTCTTCCAAGTAGAACCCCACAAGTGCCGTCACCTAATGCCCCAGGAACTCCGTCTAGTGGATAAGCATTCATAATGAGCGAACACGTGTCTCGGCTTATCTGTAGATACTCATCTGATTCTTAAAAAAGACGCTCAAACTTGTCGAGATATTTTCACGATACTTTATGTGCCTTTTACAGCGCGTTCTCCTCAAACGAAATGGTGTCTCAGAGGTTAGCATCGCGGCTTCGTAATTTTGCTTACCTTGTTCGAAACCCAATTATTGTTTTTTTATAGATATTTTAATTTATGTTTGTTCTTTAGGTTTATATACCTATGTCCTTAGAAGGTCACTACATCAATGTTTCTTACCAAATTAGGGGCGCAAGGGGATAATATTAAATGTAAAATTATAACTGCATTTGATAATAAGTGTCACACATTTATTTTATAATATATGTGTATATGGTATGTCGAGGGTCTACAATCCTTTTAAATTTTATATTCTTATGTTTCATTCTCATATCAATTCTTGTAGTAATTTATTCACATTTTTATTCTTCAGGAACATTTGGTGCATTCCCTTGGACGGTACTGATTATAGAGACATTAGAAACACCGGTATTCCAAACACCACGAGCACGGCGCGGACCCAGGTTTGCCACAGTGACATTTCTCCGTGCGAATCTCACTCGGAAATGGAAGGTCGTTAACACTGGCGAGGATTTCACACGTTCGCAACAGTTTCGCTGCACACCATGCATGACGCATCACTTTTCCGAAAACAGGCGCTTGCGGTTGATTATGAATGAAGATATATTACAGGAATTTCACTGAAAACAATTTCAAGTAATTTTCTCATTTTTTTAAAGTTCATTCATCTAACGAACATTTATTAGACGAATGAGGACAATGTTATGCTCAATATGCACTGGAAAACATTCATGTAGTAATCTTCCACAAACATTGGTAGGTAAATGAAAAGTGGAAATAAAAATAATAATCGGGTTTGGAATAAGGGGCGTAAATTTAAAAATCCACAATGCTAACCAAAGTGTTCAAATGGCTCTGAGCACTATGGGACTTAACATCTATGGTCATCAGTCCCCTAGAACTGAGAACTACTTCAACCTAACTAACCTAAAGACAGCACACAACACCCAGTCATCACGAGGCAGAGAAAATCCCTGACCGCGCCGGGAATCGAACCCGGGAACCCAGGCATGGGAAGCGAGAACGCTACCGCACGACCACGAGCTGCGGACAGTGCCAACCACTGAGCCACCAATTAGTCTGAGGATATCACGTGGCTAAAGGGACTTAAAGTGCCTCGAAAATACCTCTTTTTTGTCAGAAACGCTAGAGTCTCTACAGATAAGCCGAGACATGTTTTCGCTTTTTTTGGCCCCCTCTCTTCGAGCGGAGTATCTCAGACATCAAGTTATGGCACTTGGTGTGTTCTCCTAGTCAGCATCGCCTGATTTGATTTGACTACATTCTCTTAGTCTTTCTTTGCTTTTATTGATATTCATCTTATTATCTTGTTTCAAGATGCCCTCTTTTCCTTCCAAATCGTTCTCTGACTCTGTCGTGAGTAGCATATAATCGAAAAAAAAAAACACAAAGCAATTTGTTTTTTACTTTGGACTTTTATTGAATTTTCAGATTGCTGTAGAGCACAGTAACGTTTGTAGTTACGCATTTTTTAAAGTAATCGGTAAGATACGCCAAATGGAGAGAGAAATTTTGCTACCATGACGCAGTACTACCTTCACTGCCGCGTAAACATAGAAACATAGAATAACAGGTATGAAATTGCCCTGCGCAGGCAGAGTTCATCCTTACATGTAGCAGTTTTATTTTTTTTTTTTTTTGTAGTTTCTTGGGAAATCATAAAGAACACCAAGCCAAGCTTCTTTCGAAGAGTTACTAAATGCATCTAAAACAGTAAACTCCTCCGTTAGACAAAATTTCTTGTGTGAGGATAACACGTTCCCCAGAAGGTGAAAGCCGGAAATATTCATGCTACTAGAGCTTACGTCTCCACAAGTAGACGTCGACTAATTTCGATTACAGTGTAAGAATTTCACTGAAGGCAGGTAGCCGCGGCCTGAATGAAGCATTGTACCATGAAACGCGTTGAAGGCCTCAGGGCGACCGGGCACCTGGGAAAAAGCTTGCACTGTGCAGCGTGAGACTCGACACAGTCCCAAAGCACTCCGCCACACCACGTTGTGGGCGGAGTGACGAAGCGGATCCCGAACGACTTGGGCGCTGTTCCACATTCTGCTCGGCCATTTAAGCGACTCTGGGACAATCACAGTTCTTGCCCATAGTTTCGCACTGCTGAATGAGAGTTAGCGCACCTGAAGAAGTTTCTTGCCCGTAAGGTCCAGCAGTACTTTCTCCCAAATGCCACGGCACCCTTCGTTCACTTCCTCCGCGAAATTTTGATGGCTGAGATCTTCGTACGTTAGCAGATGATTAAACGGGCGCAGAAACTTTCGACTGTACAATTGTACATCGAGAAATCTAACCGAATATTGACTCTTAAACTCTTAAATGATACCTAAGTGAACCAAACAGCGGCTTAACTAAAATCTTGACCATGTAAGAAGTGGAATCCGGGTTCGAGTCCCGGTCGGGGCACACATTTTCAGCTGTCCCCATCGAGATATATCAAGGACACCAGTCGGCAGCTGGGGGTTTCAGTTGGTGTTGTTGTGGTCTTCAGTTCAGAGACTGGTTTGATGCAGCTCTCCATGCTACTCTATCCTGTGCAAGCTTCTTCATCTCCCAGTACTTACTGTAACCTACATCTTTCTGAATCTGCTTAATGTATTCATCTCTTGGTCTCCCTCAACGATTTTTACCCTCCACGCTGCCCTCCAATTCTAAATTTGTGATCCCTTGATGCCTCAGAACATGTCCTACCAACCGGTCCCTTCTTCTTGTCAAGTTGTGCCACAAACTCCTCTTCTCCCCAACTCTATTCAATATCTCCTAATTAGTTATGTGATCTACCCATCTAATCTTCAGCATTCTCCTGTAGCACCACATTTCGAAAGCTTCTATTCTATTCTTGTCCAAACTATTTATCGTCTATGTTTCACTTCCATACATGGCTACACTCCATACAAATACTTTCGGAAACAACTTCCTGACACTTAAATCTATACTCGATGTTAACAAATTTCTCTTCTTCAGAAACGCTTTCCTTGCCATTGCCAGTCTACATTTTATATCCTCTCTACGTCGACCATCATCAGTTATTTTGCTCCCCAAATAGCAAAACTCCTTTACTACTTAAGGTGTCTCATTTCCTAATCTGATTCCCGCAGCATCACCCGACTTAATTCGCCTACATTCCATTATCCTCGTTTTGCTTTTGTTGATGTTCATCTTATACCTTCCTTTCAAAACACTGTCCATTCCGTTCAACTGCTCTTCCAAGTCCTTTGCTGTCTCTGACAGAATCACAATGTCATCGGCGAACCTCAAAGCTTTTATTTCTTCTCCATGGATTTTAATACCTACTCAGAACTTTTCTTTTGTTTCCATTACTGCTTGCTCAACATACAGATTGAATAACATCGGGGATAGGCTACAACCCTGTGTCACTCCCTTCCCAACCACTGCTTCCCATTCATGTCCCTCGACTCTTATAACTGCCATCTGGTTTCTGTACAAATTGTAAATAGCCTTTCGCTCCCTGTATTTTACCCCTGCCACCTTTAGAATTTGAAAGAGATTATTCCAGTCAGCATTGTCAAAAGCTTTCTCTATGTCTACAAATGCTAGAAACGTAGGTTTGCCTTTCCTTAATCTTTCTTCTAGGGTACGTCGTAGGGTCAGTATTGCCTCACGTGTTCCCAAATTTCTACGGAATTCAAATTGATCTTCCCCGAGGTCGGCTTCTACTAGTTTTTCTATTCGTCTGTATAGAAATCGCATTAGTATTTTGCAGCTGTGGCTTAGTAAACTGATTGTTCGGTAATTTTCACATCTGTTAACACCTGCTTTCTTTGGGATTGGAATTATTATATTCTTCTTGAAGTCTGAGGGTATTTCGCTTGCCCAATACATCTTGCTCACCAGATGGTAGAGTTTTGTCAGGACTGGTTCTCCCAAGGCTGTCAGTAGTTTTAAAGGAATGGTGTTACTCCTGGGGCCTTGTTTCGACTCCGGTCTTTCAGTGCTCTATCAAACTCTTCACGCAGTATTGTATCTCCCATTTCATCTTCATCTACATCCTCTTCCATTTCCAGAATATTGTCCTCAAGTACGTCGCCCTTGTATAGACCCTCTACATACTCCTTCCACCTTTCTGCTTTCCCTTCTTTGCTTAGAACTGGGTTTCCATCTGAGCTCTTGATATTCATACAAGTGGTTCTCTTTTCTCCAAAGGTCTCTTTAATTTTCCTGTAGGCAGTATCTATCTTACCCCTAGTGAGATAAGCCTCTGCATCCTTACATTTGTCCTCTAGCTATGCCTGCTTAGGCATTTTGCACTTCCTGTCGATCTCATTTTTGAGACGTTTTTTATTCCTTTTTGCCTGCTTCATTTACTGCATTTTTATATTTTCTCCTTTCATCAATTAAATTCAACATTTCTTCTGTTACCCAAGGATTTCTACTAGCCCTCGTCATTTTACCTACTTGATCCTCTGCTGCCTTCACTACTTCATCCCTCAGAGCTACCCATTCGTCATCTACTGTATTTTTCCCCCTATTTCTGGCAACTGTTCCCTTATGCTCTCCCCGAAACTCTGTACAACCTCTGGTTTTATCAGTTAATTTATCGGTTTATCAGGTTTCAGTTAATTATCATTTATTCTAGAGAAGCTGCAGGGGCATCAATGGTATCTGTTCTTTCGAGAACAGTTACTATCTTCATATATATAGTTAAAGGCTACCCAGCCATTGACCTTCGCCTGTGCGAATGCGTACAGGTTGCCCGAACTCTTACGAGAATCGTCACCTTAGTGTGCGCGAGTAATGAGTGAATGGGCAAATACCTATTAGGTAAATTACGTATGCAGATTGTGGGCAGTTGAGAATGTTCGTCTCACGGGAACCGTGCAAGGGATAAGTCCCTGCAGTCGCGCTATTTATCTGTGTCCTCGGTGGCTCAGATGGATAGAGCGTCTGTCATGTAATCAGGAGATCCCCGGTTCGAGTCCCGGTCGGGGAACACATTTTCAGCTGTCCCCATAGAGGTATGTCAACAACACCTGTCGGGAGCTGAGAGTTTCAATTAATTATCATTTGTTCCTGAAATTCTTCGAAATGATTAAAGTGCTTGCGTCAGGTTAACTGAGGACCTCACTAGAATTCCTAATACAACACTGCATAGCATTCTAACAGAAAAGATACACGTGTTGTGCTTTGTGCCCCACTCACTCACTGACGATCAAAAAGTTTGCTGAATGGAACAGTGCGAAGACATGGAAAGATCAACTTTCAGAGACCCAGATTTCATGACTCGCATCGTAACAGGTGATTAAACATGGCTTTTCCAGTACGAGCCTGTCCCCAAGTGTCAGTGCTCTGAATTGAAAGATGTAGAATATCCTAGACGGAAAGAAGTGTACCCTCACAAAAGCAGTTTTTTATTTCATTCAAAAGGAATTAACCACGAGGAAGTGGCTCCAACAGGTCACTAGCGGAGTACGGATGAGTACTTGACTGTTTTAAATCGTTCATGGAGACCATTGTTCGCTTTCGTCCTGAATACCGGAATCAAGAAGCATGGTGTTCGTTGCACGAAACTGCAGCGGCACACAAAAGTTACATCGTACTCGATTTCGTGCCTTAAAATGTTTCGTTGTGCTTGAAAACCCCCCACACTCGCCTCCATCCAACTCCGGTTCTTTCCGAAACTGTAAATGGCACTGCAAGGAAAGCGTTTCGACACATAGTCAGATATGTAGAAGGCTACGACCACCGTAATGCAGACGGTTTTGAAGGTCGAGTATCAGTATTATTTGGAACAATTTTCGCAACGCTTTCTGTTATGTACTGGCTCACATAGAGCCTATTCTGAACAGCAGGACAGCGTGAACTAAATACAAACAGGTCTTGTATTTTATTTCACGTCATTCGGCTTTCCTGCGGCAGAGACTGTGCAGGACCGCGGCGGCGGCTGCTGTATGCTTTGTTTTGCTTACCAGGTCGTCGGCGACGATGAAGATGATGTGCGGCCGGACGGATGCGGTGGCGACCCTCAGGTGAGCGGCCAGCAGCAGCAGCAGTGCGCAAGCGCGCAAGGCGGTGGGAACGGACGTCATCTCGCTCGCCTGCGGCAGACAACAGACAGACATCTATACGACCCGCCACTTGCTGTTTTTCCTCGCCTCTCCTCAATCTCCGCCGACAGTTGTTCCCCTTCGTGCTCGAGGTCAGGCCATAACACATCCTTCCACAGGACGTTGCGCCTTCCTTGAACAGCTAGGGCAGTATGGAGGGTGGGAAAAATAAAACTAGCCCGTAAAATATTTCATGCACCTAAACTTAGGCAACCTAGCCTACATCATTCCCTTCGAGGACAAATGATATCACTTGGATTGCCTGTCTTAAGATACATGACATATTTTCCGGGAAAACACTAGTATGCCGAACTTGTGTTCGGTCATTTATGTAAGTATATATTCCTTATTTAGCCTGGAAACATTAATGTCCTCTTTTGCCTCTGACGAGAACTGATTCCGATGAAAGGTTGACACCGAGTCGGTGACGAGTGTTCTTCCAATGTTGAATAATAAAGAGATGGAAACATAATATTTTGGTATTTCTGAAACATTTTGGTTTTAGTTCGCATGCTAAGATCATCTCCTGTAGCACCGAGTCGGTGTCACCCTTTCATATGAATCAGTTGCATAACGGTTCGGACTTACGGTTCCAGTTTCATGGCAAAAAAAAAAATGGTTCAAATGGCTCTGAGCACTATGCGACTTAACTTCTGAGGTCATCAGTCGCCTAGAACTTAGAACTAATTAAACCTAACTAACCTAAGGACATCACACACATGCACACCCGAGGCAGGATTCGAACCTGCGACCGTAGCGGTCACGCGGTTCCAGACTGAAGCGCCTTTAACCGCACGGCCACACCGGCCGGTTGTTTCATGGCACCATACGATAAGCTTGTTAATACGAAATAAGCGTATTGGGCATGAAGATGGCAATATTGAATTGCCGAAGCTGGTAGCATGTGATATATAAAATGAAATAACCCAAAATATACGTCTGTTGGTAAAGATTTTTGAATCTAGAAATACGTACCAGCCGATGTCCCCCGGCCATAATGGACCGACAGAGGCAGTCAAATTAGTTGTGGACAAGATAACGTCAGTAGATGATCAACGGCTTTAAGAACCCCTGCTCAACCGAATCAATGCGACGCAGAGGCTGTTCAGCCTTGCAGTGATATATGGGCTCATAATGCAAAGTGCTTTCTAAATTTTTTCTCGATTTTGTAATAACCGAAATAACATCAAATACCCTCTCAATGTATGAAATTCCGTTTCTTTTCTTCTCCCTTTCAGTGGATTTTGTTTCTTTGTCAGTCAGTGTATTATACAGATCAGAATTAAGTGTTAGACTAAATACTGTATGTTACAGACTATACTGGCCATATTGCGCACTTTAATTTTTATCCAATTTTCTTTTCAAATAACTTTTTTACCATTTTTATTATTAGATAGCAAATAGAGTAAAAAATTTTATTTTATGCAATCAAACTGACCTTTAAAATCCCTGAAAATCCTTATCGTAACTTCCGTCTTCTTCTTCGCCATCGTTGTCCTCTTCGTACATAAGGTGGTCACCGCTGCCATCGAGAGCATTACGTACGCCGCACTTGTTGAAAGATTTAACAGGAATGTCTTCTGTCACCCTAGACCACGATTGTTTTACCTTCGGCGTGAATTCATATTGTGTTTCATCCATCTTCCATTTGTTCCATTCTTCTCTCACATACACTTAAAGTGGTTTATTTATCGAAACATCGAGAGGTTACAATAATGTGAAGTGAGTCCTCCCGGAATAACAGCAAGCTCTGTATTTTCCTGTGTAAATTTCTCTTCCCCAGAATTTTTCAAATGACTACTTGATTGATATAGCACAAGAAGAGAACTCTTCTTCCATAAATCACCTTTTCTTCTCTCCCACATTCTGTTAGTCTGTAATTCCATACCAGCCTCGTCCATCCACCCCTTGTCATGTACGTCAGCAACAACATCACGGCGGTATTTCAGAAGGTTTTGGCATTGTTTTGCGTTTGAAAATGATCATTGGATTAAGTTCAGTTGTGTCAGAACATGAAAGGACAACGGTGCAGTAAATTTATTCATGTCCACTTGTTGTTTAGTTACAGTTTCAGCAGCTTTCAGGGCAACAGCTCTGTTACTCAGCACTTCAAATGTTGGAGGAGTTTTGTCCATATCCACTATCTGGCTTAGTTTCACACTGGTTTTCTTTTCGTGTTGAATAATAAAGAGATGGAAAGATAATATTTTCTATTCATACTCTTTCGGTATTTTCTGAAACATTTTGGTTTTAGTTCGCATGCTAAGACCATCGCCTTTAGCACCAACCAACTCCACCCTTAAAATCTGTTAAGTTCCACTGTAGCGCTAACTTACGAGCATGTATTCGAATCATTTTTGTATAAATTCCAATGCCATTTTGACGGTGTCCTTCGATCCATTTTAATACGTCATCTTCTAGGGTTGGCGATTTTGCATTCAGTCCTCTATTTGCGCATTTATTCTCAGTTTTTTCAGTTCTTCACTAGGCCGCCAATCGCGAATGATTTTTTATGTTGGTGGAGGACCGAAATGCTGCTCGGATGCTCTGTTTCCATGTTCTTCTGCAAATGCTATTACTTTCAATTTATAGCCTGCATCATATGAATAGATTTTTTTCTGTTACGAAGCTAGCTACCAACAAAAATATTTTACTGTTACCAATAACAAAAATCACTTTCAATTCAAGTTTAGTGGCACCGTAGACTGCAATGATGCGTCATAGGCTAGGCAGTGTTCTGGGTTTGCGGGAGGGAGACAGTGTTAGCAAGCTTGTGTATCCCCGCAACTCTCATGTTCGACGCATCTGTGCACCGCTGCTGCCAGTTGAATCCTTTGCTGTCAGGTGGGGACAGGATGGTTCAAATGGCTCTGAGCACTTTGGGACTTAACGTCTCAGGTCATCAGTCCTCTAGAACTTAGAACTACTTAACTAACCTAAGGACATTACACACATCCATGCCAGAGGCAGGATTCGAACCAGCGACCGTAGCGGTAGCGCGGTTCCAGGCTGTAGCGCTAGAACCGCTCGGCCTCATCGGCCGGCCAGAGACAGGTTTCCCGCAGCATCATATATGAGTCCAGTTTTAAGACTGGCGGGAACTTTAAATCAAACACTGGACGTTTTTGTATAAGACGCACCTGAATATTCTATGCAATTTTTCGAAGAAAAAAATGCGTTTCATACTCCGTAAAACACAGTAAACTATTGATTGCAAGTTTATAGTGACAGACATAAATTATGTTATTTTTTGGAGTTTATAATTTATGCGATCAGCAACCATCATAAAATGCTATTATGGTCAGTTTCTTCGAACAACACACAAGATAGAATAATTGTGAAAAATAATTTTCTTTGAGGATTCACTTTTAAGCGAAACAAAATTTCTTGTTTTTCAATCTTCACACATAATTATTTCGACGATGTTACACCATCATTACTGGGTTACCTTTTATTCTTCTGTGAAGCAATTATGAATGTTCGTATCGTAATCGCCGTATTCACGAAACGTATTTCGACAAAAGCTTGTTCCTTAACATGGCGTTATGTTACTGTTTTTGCTGTCTGTCAACTAATATTATGACAATGTTTTTCATCTGCAAATAATAAGGATTTATTTAAACTGCTGTGTTTCTATGGAGCGAAAATTCTTGCTTAAAATAAAGCTGTTGGTGTATGGGCTATCCTCCACTTCGTTAGTGTTATTGAATAGTGTGCTACGGTTTATTTGTTGTTTCTACTATCAAAATGCAACGGTAATTATACTTACTGATTATTTTGTAAGACAGAGAATGGTATGAGGAAAAATGCGTTGGCGTTAAATGAGAAAATACAGACTGTTTCAAAAAGAATATACGTTTTACGAAGTATTATTTTGTCCAAACTATCGATCGCTGCGCCTCGGCTCGGCTATCGGAGAACCGATTAAATAATCTAGTTTGTATTAGTAGCCGCTGGGTGTCAGTTGTCTTCTCTTTTGCTTGGTAACCCTCATATGCTACTCCGCAGCAGAAATCATTTTGTGTTGTCGAGTGTGCGAAGTGCAATTCCCTGATTGCAGTACAAAAAAATGGTTCAAATGGCTCTGAGCACTATGGGACTTAACATCTATGGTCATCAGTCCCCTAGAACTTATAACTACTTAAACCTAACTAACCTAAGGACAGCACACAACACCCAGTCATCACGAGGCAGAGAAAATCGCTGACCCCACCGGGAATCGAACCCGGGAACCCGGGCGCCGGAAGCGAGAACGCTACCGCACGATAACGAGCTGCGAACGATTACAGTGCAAAGACGTTTCAGGTTGAGGTACCAAATTGATCCTCCGAATGGGTGGAACATTCCCAGATGGTACCGACTGTTTCTAGATACAGTATGTGTATGTAAAGGAAAGTGTCCTGGCCGCCCTAGCGTTCCTGAAGAAAATGTTACACGAATTCATACTGCTTTCCAACGTAGACCTTCAAAATCAAATCGCCGCGCCAGTCTGGAGTTACAAATGCCTACAACACCAATTTGGCGTGTTTTGAGACGTCGGTTGGTTATGAAGCTGTACAAGTTACAGCTGTTACAAGCTCTGTGACCTGATGACAAACTCAAACGTGTGGCATTTTGTAACGAGATTCTTGATGCTATTGACAATGATAACACTTTCGCACAACGCATAATGTTCAGTGATGAAGCGAATTTCCATGTTAGAGGTCAGGTAAACAAACACAATACTCGATGGTTCAAATGGCTCTGAGGTCATCAGTCCCCTAGAACTAAGAACTAACTAATCTAAGGTCATCACACACATCCATGCCCGAGGCAGGATTCGAACCTACGACCGTAGCAGTCGCGCGGTTCCGGACTGCGCGCCTAGAACCGCTAGACCACCGCGGCCGGCCACAATGTTCGAAAATGGGGCCTTCAGAACCCACATGCAGCCATTTAACATGTACGAGATTCGCCCATAGTCAATGTGTTTTGTGGGATATCCCAATCATCTGTTTACGGTCCATTCTTCTTTGATGGAAAGACGGTTAACGGCTAGCAGTATCTCGCTATGTCACCAAACTGGTTGTTTCAGAGACTGCACGCTTCGTTTTTCAACAAGACGTGACACCCCCTCACTGGAGTCGCCAAGTGCGTGAATATCTGAATGAGACTGTACCGAACCGTTGGATTGGTCGTCAAGGAGCTGGCGACTTGACTCGTTTCAGCTGGACTCCAAGGTCACCGGATGTGACACCCTCTGACTTCTTCCTGTGGGGTTTCGTTAAAGACAACGCTTATGTACCACCACTCCCACAGAACCTGGTAGAGTAGAAAAACCGGATCCGTACTGCCATAACATCAGTGACAAAGGACATGCTTGCCCGAGTATGGGAGAAATTTGAGTATCGATGTGATGTTGCTCGTGTCGCTGATGGAGGACATATTGAACATCAGTAATGTGAACTTGAGAGGTTCGTAAATATGTGTGTAAAGTTTCATATTCGTTTGTCTTAAAGATTAATAAATATATGCATTCGAAACACGTACATTCTTTTTGAAACACACTGTACTTTAGTGTTGATGGAAAGTAAGTAAGTGTTTGCAATGAACTGTGGCTGTGTCTGTCTTAGATATATTCGAAAGAAGCACTGTTAGGCTGGTTACCCTACATTTGTCAAAAAAAAAAAAAAAAAAAAAAAAAAAAAAAAAAAAAAAAAAAAAAAGGCTTCGTCATTGGCTCAGGACAGAATTATATAGTGCAAACACGGACACAAGTAACGAGATTACGTAAAGCTAACATCTTAGATGAACACTGATCGCTGGTAAAGGCCACACGTTTTGGGCTTTATAAGTAACAAGTATTTCAGTGGCGTATTTCCGTTGAATATGTACGAAAATGATTACCCTCTATGATTGTAAACATACCCATGTTTCTTCCAGACTTACTGTTGCATACTAGATGGGAAAAAAGATCCACAGCAGCACTGGGACATTCCCATTTAGTCTTGAATATGAATGAGCTTGATGAAATATTAAAAAAGAAACAAGGACTGTGCTAGTTTCATTTATCATCATCCACAAGAATCTTTTTACTAACGTGCTTCGATGTAAAGGTAGGGAATACAGAAAGCTAATAGAAACGCTTGCATATGTATATCTTTTCTCGTCCTACTTTATTTCGTCCCATTGAATAGAACTGGCAACATCAAACCAAGTCATTTCGCGAATTCATTGGAGAGGAACCGATTACACGCCAGTGCTGACAGGGAAAATTTCTGCCGACTCTGAGGAAGAGATCCCGGGACGTGGGGTGTCTCACCCTTAGACGGCTGACATGGGTAGGGGTGGTTGGCGGTCGGCTTCGTAGTTAATAGCGGAGTCCAGTAAGCCCGCCTGTGCGCGGGGGTTACCCTTTATGGGGGCTCGCAGCCTGTAATGGACGGCAGGAACATTCATCCACTCTCAGATAGGTTCCACGTCTCCGAATGTGTATTTGAAGGCTTGAAATTAATTACGGCTAACTACTATTATTATTACTATTATTATTATTATTATTATGTTAAGTATAAAGTAAATTCTCACAGATTTATATACTTTTTTCAATAGCTGAAGAGAGTACAATTATAGGTTCTGGTGACTCTTTCATTAGTTCACATTCACAGTCGATATTGTGGGTCTCGTTACGGTTATCGGACGGATGGACGTTGTCAGTCAGTGGCTTTTAAAAATCTGACTTTTTTATTCTGACCCCGGTTCTCACTATAATGAATTTATAGCAAGCATTTGAGACCAGCCACTTACTCACGACTGACAACGGTTTGCTACAGTGTTGAGTGCGTTTCGAAAGTATCTGGCAACATAGGTGTCTTTTATTCTATTATGTACCTATAGAAGCCTGTGTTGAACCAGTAGAAGTATGTTGCACTTGTTGGTAGATCTCTGTGTTGGTCAAAAGTTGCAGGTAACAAGTAGTTTCGGGCTGCTTGCAGGTATAAGGGATTTCTCGAATCACGGACAACCATATACTTTCAGAATCACTTTATGCGTTTGGTCGTTCACTAGTCGATAGTTATGAATATTGTATTATTTGTGATATTAAAAATTTGTAGACAGCCAAATAGCATTGTAAATTTAATGAAAGTTCATCCGATTACACGTATTTTTTCCATTATATCAATTTTAATATAAACAGTAAAGAATATGACTGTGTTGGGAAAAGCTGACGAACGGGACTCGATCCAGCGATCCAGCAGGTACGGGGCTTGAACGCTAACCACTTGGCTGCCGCCGCTTCATGGTAAAAATGGTAACGCATAGGTATATATTTGACGACTGAAATTATCTTGCGATTTTCTCAATAACGCTTGAGAAGTACGCGCTGTTGCTTACACATTTTGCTGTCCTCATGGAGTACTACGAGTGTACGAAGTCTGAAGTAAATACGCGTTCCAAACGTGGTGACCTCCCCTTATTAGTGCGTCAAGTGCCCGCAACAGGTGGCGGTGTGCAGTGTCGATAATGTTTTGTCTCATCAGTATACCTTGTTACCAAGCAGTTCTCTTTCGCTGAAACTGCTAGTTGTGAAATTTCTTACGATACACTTTCACATTTCTTCTACCGTTCAAAAGGACAACGTGATACAAGTGAAAGGGCGGGGACTTGGTTTGTCTCTTTTGACACACCGAATGCAGCGTCGCTCTCACTACTTTGGATAATATTTCGTTTCTTACGGAATCGTCAGGTGGGTCACTTTCACGCAACGACATCTACACGACAAGTTCTTTGTGACTACTTGAATTGTTGTATAAACGACCTTCTCAAAGAATGTTTAACACAAATTCCTCTCCTTTCCAACAGACACACGACACGTTTGGTCACGTTTATTTGAAAAACAACTGACATATTCCGCTTCGCACCGGATAATTCCCTTCTTTGACCTGTTAAGATGTAATCGTCGGGTGGGAATCTTGGTGAATAACGAAATAATGACAGCATCTGAGAGCACGGACTCGGGGCATCTTCTTGGGCTCCATATTATATGAAAATCAGCTCCTATTTCCTTCATGCGATATTTAGTCTGTGTGCGTTTTACAGTTATGCGGTATATCTCTGTTAACGCGGAATGCTTCCTAAACAATTTGGAGTATTTTAAACAATTAAGATCGTATGGCTGTTCATAAAGACAATAACGAGGAAAATTAATACACAAGATTTTGTGGAATGGTTCTTCAAAATCAGGCAACATGTCGAGGAGACCAAATTTATACCAGGTGTGCCTGACATGATGACTGAGATACAAGACCCATTTCGTTCTGTTCATTAAATATGTCAACGAGAAGAAAATATTTTTGTACCTGTATTAACATTTTTAAAAATTTAAAAATATTTTTAGTAATTAAAACTTTATAATTTATTTGCAACTGTAGGTTCACTAGATAGGTATGGGTAATTGCAAGTTATAGAAAAAGAAATACAATGCATTAGAATCTTGTAGCTTCCTCTTGCCATTCCTTTTGGCACTTATTGTTTCTTTGGTAAACGTATATTATTTATATTTATGTCCACATAGTTCAGAAAAAATAACAATTAAATTCTTTTTTGTTCCATGAGATTACAAGGGAGAAACTACATTTTACAAAAAATGAATGTATAATTGCTTAACAGAAATTGTATCTGCCTAGCAGTAGAATTCTAGACTTAATTCATCATAATGTCTATAATTCTGAGGGGTAGTGTAATACAATTTCATAATCAGTTATTGAAGCGTCTTCTTTCACAAACTAAGTGACGAAATGTAAACAATGTGTTGGTGTAGAATGCATTACCGCATGATGTATTCATTGCTGGTAGTCTTTCACATTCTCGTGGTGGGTTTTGTACAGTGTTAATTTGTAAGTCCATATTACAATTCACGCTTGCTTGTGAATTGTTATAGGCTAAATACAGGGAGACCGAAACAGACCTCTTCCCCCAGTAATTTATTCCAGGCTTCCTCACTAATGACTTATCCCAATTTTCATAAGCTTACAGAACGTTTTTACACAGGTGCCTCGCAAAGTATTGCAGTTTTCAGTCCCTCTACGTAATTCGATAAAATGTGCGTCCAGTGCTGACAAGCAATACATTTCTTTGATATTGTATCAAGTAATTTATCTTCCAGTGTTATATTAATATGCTCATAATTTGCAGTCAGTGGCATGTCCACTTTTATTTAATTTTCAGTATATTCATATTGGTTTGCGTTTTATACAGCATGCACTCACAAGCATGGATGAGGAAGAAACAAGTTACATTAACTCACTTGGGTGTAACACTGTGCAATGCCAAGGCAGTAAACCTTCAGTTGTCTTACTCTGCCGGAATACTTCAGCTACGAATTCAGTTACAGTATAACTGGAGTCTTATGAAGCATGATTCAGCTGCCCCTATTGATGTCGTTTTATCCAACGACACATGACAGAGCAATGGTGTCACCCAGTTCACTCTCGAGATGTGGAGCCCATTGTCAAAACGTGTCAAAATAACTGTAAAATGTAAGATGAGACCTTGGACTTATTGAACAAATTCTGTTTATGATACTACTTTTGCACATTAAAGTACCGAGTCCTTTATTAACCCAGTTACATAGTAATATTTTGGCCCGTAGTCGACCCTGTTTTTACTATTTAAATTTACGAAAAGCAGCACATTTGGTGTCACACACTTTTCCCAAAAACATATAATTTTATAGGAATTTTTATAAATATATTCTTACTATTTATTGAAGTGATGATGAGTGAAGATAATACTGTTTTAGAAGTTTTTGTTGATGTGGTATGCCCGAAAAAATACAGGCATGTGCAATGCTGCTAGACGTTGGTCACACACATTCCGTGCATTACTTTCCTTTTTCCTTACTTTGCACACTACAAAATGTCTGGAAGGTGTTTCCTTGAAGTTATTGGGGAGGCATAAATGTAACAAAACCCGAAAACTATTGCCTATATTTCTAAAAATATCGAAAGACATGGAGTGTGTTACACGCCACTAAATAGATCGATTACTCAGCTTCCAGTGGTATATAAGAGTAAAATGTCATGCCATCTATTAACAGCTGCTCGGTCCTTCTCACAATTGGCAATTTACTAGCGGACTTCAGACTTGCAACCAGTTGTGGAGCCGGCCGTATAAGCCAATGGGTTAGTCTTTTTATTGGGTCATATGCCAAAAAGATTTTACTTCCATGCTTCCCATCTTAATGTTTCCTGTTAATTTCGTTGCTTCCAACGGTTAATCACACTCTATAAGGCAACGTTCCTCAACCCTTGACGAAAGGTTACGTACTATAAAAGGAATTAACTTACAGAGACATCCAAAACGTGTGTGACTCCTAATTACACACAGAAAAACTGTAGACCCTTGGATAAGTACGGCAGAATGAAGGTATTTATTGGTCCGAAAATACTGTGTAACTCATGGTTAATCCTCACATGTTATTTTTGCAGTATTATTACGTTTGCTAACAGTCGCCCAAAGCTCTGAGAGGAAACCTATATCGATTACGTGGGCGTCGACAGACTGGTTGCCTTTCCTGATGTAGACGTAGTGAGGGTTGCATAAAACGACATCGGTAGGGGCAGCTATCATCCTGCCGCAATCTACCACATGACATGAAAAAGAAAAGAAAAAAAAAACACTAATCTTCATATCATACAACATGAAATTCAATAATAGTATATAACTGGCTTGCCCTGGTAGGGTAATCAAAACATTCCAGATGACAGTTGAATGTTTACATCCGTCAGTTGAGTGGTTTCAGCCACTAGCAGCCGGCGTGAGTTTAACAGTGGAACGATTGTCGTTGGTCAGCGGGTCAGTGGCTCCGAGGCGGTCTGGACGCGCTTACACTGGGCCCCATCAGCTGACGTAACGGGTCTCGGCCGCTGCAGCCGAGCTATGCCTCATCGGGAGTCACTGCCGCCTGCCCGGCGTCGCATTACGGCGGTTACGTCAAGAGGCCGGCGAGAGCAACACGTGGCGCCATCGTGACAGAGAAACCGCCCGGGAGGATCTTTCCGCAGGCGCAATACACTTGCCGGGTGTACCAATCGACTCATTTTCTTCCGTGCCCGGTTTCCGCGACCGGAGAGAGCCAGTACTCTCACGAGAGAGACGGGGAGAGCTATTGGAGCTGCGGGTCTTGCCCCCAGTTCCAACCGTCTGGTGCTTCCGCAAAGGCTTTTTCTGCAAAATTCTGTTGGGTGGATGACCGTCTCATATGTGATAAAACTACGGTCGTTTTGGCTACAAGTGGAGGCAGATTTCATTGGACTGTCTACTTTTGGTTTGTGCCTAATTCCTTATGTTGATTACTTGGAGGTATCTGGGCGTCGTGGCATATTATGTTTTGATAAGCTGACTAGATCAAGAAGGAGAAATATCAAATGCTTATTGTTCGTTTTAATGAGTGTAAGGGTGCTGATAACCTCGCCGTTGAGCGCCCTTCAGATCCAGACACACACACACACACACACACACACACACACACACACACACACACTGAAATGCTAATCGGTTCGAATACAATAGCCGGTGCTAATCAGTGCTAGAAAATGTGTAAGAATTAGACAATTCACCTTCGCAGCGTGCACGTATGTCGTTTCTAGAAAAAATGTAAGTCGAGTGAATAAAAGTATTGTTTACATATCAACAGAAATAATCCTGGTGTTTCGTCCTGTTCGTATACGCACCGATAAAACAGCAAATTGCTTGTGTTACCTTCGCAACGCAGCATTGAAGTCTCCAGTCCACTTAGCCCTGACGTCAACGTAATATAGATACGTACTTCATTTCTGATAAAAAAAAATCTTACGCCCTTGGATCTGAAGACAGGAAGTACGTCTCCAGTAATCTTATAACAATTTTACGAGATGTTTAATAATAAAATATTTGCTTCGAGTTTTCATAGTTTCTTTGTAAAACTAAGGTCGTCTCGTGTAGTAGTGATAGAATTTTGGCATTCTCCACTTCAGAAACTCCAACATTTTCAGCATAAACATATCACGCAATGGTATTTTCAACTGTCGTTACTACTATTATTAACATCATCAGGTTTCCGACAAAACATACGAACGAAATCCTACTAACTGTAAAAGATAACTTCATATTAAAGCGATGGCACGAAACTCTTTGTCACAGCCACTTAAAAGCAAGAACACACACATAGAAACGTAATATCATTATTTCGAAGGAAATGATTATTCAGATACACTTAAATTCACCGACTTAGCATTATATGCTGTGTAAAAATAAACAATATGACTCCATTCCCTCGTAACAATTGTTGTGTTAAGCACACAACCATCAGTTAATTACTCGCGAGAAATTTATGTGAGGCACTAAAATTGATACATATGAAAAAAATGGTCCAAATGGCTCTGAGCACTATGGGACTTAACATATATGGTCATCAGTCCCCTAGAACTTAGAACTACTTAAACCTAACTAACCTTAGGAAATCACACAACACCCAGTCATCACGAGGCAGAGAAAATCCCTAACCCTGCCGGGAATCAAACCCGGGAACCCGGGCGTGGGAAGTGAGAACGCTACCGCACAACCACGAGCTGCGGACGATACATATGAAATGTGGACCACAATTTCCATTGATCATCCTCAGATGGCAAACCGTGTCTATACTGGACAAACAAGAGAAAAGATGAAACTGATCACTGGTAACATTAGATTTTGTCTGCCTTACAAGACTATAGAGCAGTCATAAAATAAAATGTTTTTCATATATTTCAAAATTTTCTTTAGCATTTCAGGAAACTAAAAGTTATAACAATGGTTGGAGAATACAATCGCCGCTCTGGTCTATCTTTCACAATACTGCCCTATACGTTATAATACATTCCATAGCTAATAACGATTGAATGTTAAGAAAGTTTCATATTAACAAACATTATTATTCTTGCGACTGGAGATTTTAGTTGATATAATTCACGTTTTTCAGGAACTGTCGTTACGTGTATTGTACGTGCAGCGTAATCGCTGTTTTAGAAGTAGCTTGAATTATAAGTGGGCTGTGATCCTATGAAGAGAGCGTTTCAGAGCTAAACTGGAGCCACAGTTGTGTCAGACATCCAGCTATATGCACAGTTCATTAATATGAAGAGTCCATAAATATGTATTCTACGAAACGTAAAGGCACCAGAGAGACAGTTCTTTTTCTTTTCATAACGGAAGCAAAACTGAAGAAAAATCAAGACAGGTTCATAGGATTTCTCAACCTAGAAAAAGCTGTAGACAATGAAAAATGGTACACGATATTCGACATTCTGAGAAAAATAAGAGTAAGGGGTCAGGATGAGGATTAATATACAATATGTATAGGAAACAAGAGGGGATAGTGAAGCTGGAAGACTAAGAACGAAATGCTCGTATTGAAAAGGGTGTAAGACAGGTTAGACGTGTTTCGATCCTGCTGTGTAGTCTATACAGAGAAGCAGCAACGACTGGAATAAAAGAAAGGTCTAGAACAGGGTTTACATTCAGGATGAAAGGATGTTAATAAGGTTCGCTGACGACAGAGCTATCTTCTGTGAAAGTGGAGAGGAAGTACAAACTTAGCTGCCTGAAATGAACAGTCTAATGAGTGCAGAATTAAATCGAAGAAAGACGAAGGTAATGAGAAGTATCTACAATGAGAATGGCAATAAACTTAACATCGTAATTTATGTTCGTGAAGCAGAGTAAGTTAAGGAATTCTGCTGCCTTAGAAGCAAATTAATCCTTGTCGGGACGGAAGCAAAGACGACATAAACAGCCGATTAACAAAGGCAAAGAGGACGTTCCCGATCAGAAGAAATCAATTAGTTTATAACATAGGCCTAAATTTGAGAGGCCGGCCGGAGTGGCCGTGCGGATCTGGGCCCCACAGTCTGGAGCCGAGCGACCGCTGCGGTCGCAGGTTCGAATCCTGCCTCGGGCACGGATGTGTGTGATGTTCTTAGTTCTAGGCGACTGATTACCTCAGAAGTTAAGTCGCATAGTGCTCAGAGCCATTTGAACCATTTTTTGAACCTAAATTTGAGGAGGGATTTCTAACAATGTACGTTTGGTGCAGTGTATTATAGCAATGATGGACAGCAGACTAGAAGCGTTAGAGTTGTGGTGTTACCAGACATTGTTGAAAATTTGGTGGGCTGATACGGTACGAAACTAGGAGGTTCTCCGCAGAACCGGCGAGGAAATGTACATGTGGAAAACACTGAAGGGACGGGGGTGATAGAACATGTGTTAAGACATCAGGGGTAATATCCACATCATTAGAGAGGGCTGTAGAGAGTAAAAACTGTAGAGGAGAACATCCGAAAAATAACTGACGGCGTTGGGTGCATCTGCTACCCTGAAATGAAGAGGAAGTCGTGGCAGCTCGTATAAGAGCAGTCAGAATGATGATGACTAAAAAATGTATACAGTGTATTTGATAAATAATCGTATACATTTGGTCGTTGTTCTAGGGTGAGAATATAGCTTCCCAAAGACCTGCGGCATGAAGCAATTCTACTTCTGAAAAATATTCCATAATTTGTTAGAAACATGGTTTTTGATAATCCTTTTAAACTCACTGTTTAAAAATATCTCTTCGAAATTCATATTTACATACAAGCTGTTGAAGGTACACCACTGACTACTACAGTGAGAATACGAATTCGGTCGGACATACGTGTAACTCGATGTCACAGAACACACACAGTTTTTACTGGATGAATGTAAACCAAGAGAACAGTTGTTCATTAAGAATAATGCCCGGCGATCGGCTATGTCACGTCACAGGCCAGCCGTAGCTCATTAATCCATCGCGGCCAATACTATCAAACTGTCGTCGCAGATTACGACAGAAAAGTGCTGTTGTCATTCCACACGGGGAGCACATGAGCCTTTACAAAACGGGCTGCAAAAAGATTAGGTTTTGACTTCTCTTTGACGTCAAGTTTGTTAGAGATGGAACGTTAGTTCAGATCGTTAGATGTGGAATCTTGGTTCAGTACATTAAAAAGAAATTGGACGTAGTCATTTCAAAGACAGCACTTCTGGCAATCTTGGGAACTGCTTTTGGGAAAACAAGCGCCATTGTCTGCATGTGCACTTGAACATTTTCTACCCCTGCACTAAGTTGCACGAGAAACTGAGAACCATCTCCATGTAAGGCTTGGTGATAAACAATTAGTATTGCACACTGGTTCCGTGTTATTCGTGCCCACTGTTTAATGCGAAACGGAAACTCACGACTTATGTGAAGAGCAGTTTTCTACTTAGAACACACAACAATCATTTGCTCATTAGCGCTCATATTGCGTTCTTTGTGAAACGACTATTCTTAAAATAAATGAAGAGCTCTAGGTAACACAGCGAAAGTCATAAGAGAATTGTCTAGTGTATACTACACGTAAAACAGTATATGTGATATCTTCAGTAAAACCAAATAAGGAGTGACATGGCAAAATAGTGAAAGATGTAGACGAAAACGAGGTAGACGTGGCTCATTGATTATTGATTAAAAAAGTATGAAACAACCCCATCCTTGTCGAATCTGAGATTGTGCTCCATCTCTAATGACGTCATAGTCTACGGGATGTAAGTATGACGACCTTAATGTACGTTTTGGGGTACCATTTGTGATAGCGTTTTCAACTTGACACAAAACTCGTACGTAGACGTCAGGAGTTCGTAAAGGAAAATTATCTTCCTTGTCCTCCGTAATCCGTAGTTGGTTTTACTACCCTAAGAACATGACTTTGCATGTAAATATGCAAAGATCAGGAATTAACTGTATGGATCTTCTGCCGGTAGAATCGGCGCTTTCTGTGGGACTGCCCTCCGCAGATCGGCATATCAGGTATAGTCTTAGGAATCCAACAGAGGAATAATAGGTGTCACGTTCACGAGATACTAACTCTTGTCACCTGGCTAATGATATCGTGGCTACCACACTATCAACTGTCAAAATGCATACGTCGACACGACTTTCCAACTAATCCCCCTATTATCAGCTTGTAGCTAAAAATACTACTTTTAATAACATTATTTTAGCATGAACTATAACGCTCATTTATACACATGTTCATTGATGTTCATTCTATACCTCAAATTTATTTAAATATCTCGCCGGATTTTTTATCGCTTAGGCTATCGCCGTCATGAAAACGAAAACCTTCCTGCAACATATACAATGCATCTATAATCTTACTATGCGAAAGTTTTGCGGCATGAATTAAAGTAATTATTATAAATCAAACATCAACCCGATGATGCTATCATGACTATAAAAATCAGAAGAGAAAGTACGTAAAGAGGGACTCAGCTTCAGTGATTTCAGGAATACCTCGCCAATCGCAACTGTTGAAAGATAGATAATCTGTCAGTGACCTTAAGTGTTCAAAGGGGTACAGCAATTGTTGACTTGAAATGGATTATGCACCACCAGTTTGCATAAACTTCTCCCTCCTTCTGTACCCAAAAAACGACTCTGAGCACTATGGGACTTAACATCTGAGGCCATCAGTCCCGTATAACTTAGAAATACTTAAACCTAACTAACCTAAGGACACCACAAAAATCCATGCCCGAGGCAGGATTCGAACCTGCGACCGTAGCGGTCGCACGGTTCCAGACTGAAGCGCCTAGAACCGTTCGGCCACTGCGGCCGGCTTCTGTACCCAGAAACATCAATAAAAGGCTTTACCGCTTGTCACTAAATGCGCTGTACATCATAAAGTTTAAGGAAACGTCAAAATTTAAAAAAGGATTACGAAATTTGAAGGCTGAGCTACTAACCCTGAACGTGAAACCATCTTCATTGTATTGTGTTACCTGTGCATTTCACGAGCTAGTATATACAGTCTACGTAAGGTTTATAGTCATTCCAGCTGACTTCAACACTTACGTGAGTGATTCCAAGTCTAGCAGCTTTGACAGCAACAGTCAGATCTACTTTGGAGTGTTCCGCCTCAGCACCTTTCACGATCCTTACAAGTTACGTACAGACAACGCTACGGATACACTGAGCAGGTTTCTCCAGTGACAAATTATTTGAACTTTTTTCATTAAGATTTCTAATGGCGTGCAGAAGATACTGTGTAAGTACCACAAAAATGATCTCAGGTATCTGGAGCACTGAAGTGGTGGCGGCCAGCCTTCGTCCGATTCTCCTTTACAGTCACTTCACAGTATGACGAAAATATGCGAAAATGGCGAAATTGGAATCAAAATACTAGTCCCTGATTCACACTAGGATGAATTGGTAGTAGTAACCAAATAACGCAAATAAGATAATTTTTGCGCAAGAAATGAAACATTCATTTCTCAAAGTAATATCCTTTCAATTTGAAAGGAACGTCTAAATTAATTTGTCTTGTGATTAGAGGACTTAATTGCTGGTGACTTTCCATTAAATTAATCTTTGCGGAAGTCTACTATTCTCTGTAAGTTATCACAGTACCACTCTAATTCTTTATCTCTTTCCAAGAAACCTGTGACACTGATTACATCAGAAACCTCTCCAGCCTCTTCGGGCTGAGTGTGTTTGAAAGTCTTTGCTAAAGTGTTCGTAGAACATCAATTATCGATAGTCTTTCATATTATCAAAAATTAGTAGTATGTTATAGAAATTCCCCTCTCACTAGTTCGCTAAATTACAGCAGTAGGCCCGCATCTCGTGGTCGTGCGGTAGCGTTCTCGCTTCCAACGCCCGGGTTCCCGGGTTCGATTCCCGGCGGGGTCAGGGATTTTCTCTGCCTCGTGATGGCTGGGTGTTGTGTGCTGTCCTTAGGTTAGTTAGGTTTAAGTAGTTCTAAGTTCTAGGGGACTGATGACCATAGATGTTAAGTCCCATACTGCTCAGAGCCATTACGGCAGTAGTCTCGATTTTCATATCTAGGGTGATTTTAAAAGTTCGAAAAAGTTTTTTCACTAAGGAAACTTTCAAAAGGAAAAAAAGTCAACTAGAGCGCTGTATGGTGTTCAGACCTTCTTCCTCCTGAACCGTAAAAACTGATTTCACTTAATTCACAATAAAAGTATATTCTATAATATATGAAATAGTCATTTTACAGCCTTTTCAAAATTTTTAGTGGTAACGGATTTTAATGTGGGGGTATGGATATTTTTCAGCTGTATTTGTGATAAGAGATGGAGATAATGAGGAGAAAATATCGACGGTGTTACTACAGACGGAGGAAATGTTATCGTTGTTCAATACTGTGTACGGAAATTATTTGAGGGCTTCTCAAATGAACCATCCCGGCACATGCCTTCACAGATTCTATGTGTGGATGGTCTGCACAAGTATCCCATTCGCTGATGTGAGGCACTAAGGTAAGCGGCGAAGCGCTGATTACGGAATCGATATTGGGTGAAGCTTTTCTGCTTACTTCTTCGGGTAAGTTTATTTCTTTTCTTATAAAGAAAAAGGTCATTTATCGTCACAGACGAGTTTAAGAACATCACAAGAAGCCTCGTAGTAACCGCCATCTAGAAGCGATACATCTCATCAGTAGTCATTTCCAATCAGCAAGCAGAGGGTGAAAGAAGACGTCTTAAATTCATCACGCTCCTGAAATGGGTTATTTGAACCTTTTTCACTTGAGGTGATTTCCAGTTCCTTAATGCTCCCTATACCTACGTTATTTCCTAGTCTTCTCTACATGGGCCAGTATCTACTGTGTAGTGACCTCACTGTCAAATAAACGATAATATCTCCGAAATAATTCGGGCGAACGGCTGGATGTCAATGTCCAACGGACAAGCAAGGAAGCGATCACTGATTAGTTCGGCAGCGCACCTGATGATGGAAACGTGGCCGGTAGTCGATACATTGTACCCGTTAGACACTCACATCCCGGCATTCACCCCTGAGCTATTTCGTTATGAATTATTCAGGAAGAAGTTGAACGATCGCTATAATGGTTTCCTCTACTGCCCTATCCCTTGTTTTACTGGAATGTTGCAGTGAGTGGTTTTCACATATACGTTTCTTCACTGTATGTTATGGGAGATAGGAGTCTTGTCCGTCCGATTAGAATGTATTCCTCTCGGTAGGCAGCTATCCAGTGCTTGGTCAAACAATCTTCTGAACTCGGTGAAGTGTGCGTCTAAAATACGTATCAAGAGCTAAGTGATTTAAGTTATTGCTTGAGATATACCAATACTAATTTTTTATTCAAAGTTTCTTTCTTTTATTTTGAATTAACATTGAACGTCTGCGTTCTAGGCACATTAAGGTGGAAAAAGAGCTGCAGAAAGACAATTTTGCTGTCATGATTAATAGCATCTGTCTGGTAAAGTATTTAATAATAGCTACCTGCGCAACTTGTTTGAGAATGCAAGTAGGTCGAAAATTTTGAACAATTTGCTATTCGAAACTGCACGAGATCTTTAGGAAGCTGATATCACACGTGATGTCGTACGGGACATCTGTTCCAGACATTTTCTGAATAAATGGGTTTACATATTTTATCACGTTTTTGAAAATATGTTTCAGGGTATATAGGCCACCTAGATCTAAAACCTCGTCGTAGCAGCTGGTGCAGATTGTCAACTCACACAATTAACAACACGCAACATACGCTGTGACGAGTTTTAGATCTGATGACTGCGTGTAGGGGCTGACACAAGCTATAGAAAACATTTAGAAAATGTGGTTTGGACTGTGATACGCAGACGGTTAGGAGGTACAGATAGCCTTGATGACTCCACGACGTTGTAATGCCGTCATTTCGTACAGTCTTCATAGTCAACAATTTCCATACAATCCGGAAATTGCAACGAAAGAACCTAGACAAAAGCACTGATGAGAAACTTCAGCGAAATGATTAAGAGTCTTTTGTAAAAGAAGAAAGGACACTCATCGTCTCACTAAGTTCAGTCACACTCCTCAGTTGCAAACCGCTATGTATCGAGATAAAGCTGCATAGGAAGATGCGAATCGGGCTACCGGTTGAATTAGTTTATACATGAACGTTTGCGACGGCTTTTGCCGGCATGTGGCAGAGGGTTCCCTTGGATCGGTCTGCGCGGCGCCGCTGCCTACCTGCAGGTGGAGGATGACCGCTGGATTCGAGGATCAGCTGGCGAGTGCAGCGGAGACCACGGGACGCCTTGCAGGCACTGTGCGGCCGCCGCCCCTCCAGGCCCTGGAGAAATCACCGGCCACGCCTCCTCACCGCTGCCCGCCTCGGCGGAGAAACTCACGTTCATTCACAGCTTCATACGGAAGCCACGCAACTAACAAGTGTCTTTCCTTCCGGCGTAAGACTTGCAAACACACGCGTGTCACAACACGAATGCTATGTTCGACAGGATGAGTACAACAGGTCTGCGACAGCAGAATACCATCGCGTTTTTGGGAAGCTGGTCCTTAAGGCGAACACAAGAGAATGAGCAGTATCGGACAGTTTACTAGTGTTCGCTACGATTATCTTGTATCTATGAATAGCTGTTTACACTGGACGAGACAAGACAGAATGAGACGTCTAATTTCAGGCTCTCACGCCGCCAATCAATAATTATATAAAAAAAATGGCTCTGAGCACTATGGGACTCAACATCTTAGGTCATAAGTCCCCTAGAACTTAGAACTACTTAAGCCTAACTAACCTAAGGACATCACACACACCCATGCCCGAGGCAAGATTCGAACCTGCGACCGTAGCAGTCAATAATTATATATAATTATGTGAATTTGAAAGATTATGTATGAAAAATTAATGCGGTAATCAGCATTTCATTTATCGTTTATTAGAACGGAGTTCTCGTTGTTCTGAAAATAATTATTTACACTACTGGCCATTAAAATAGCTACACCACGAAGATGACGTGTTATAGACGCGAAATTTAACCGACAGGAAGAAGATGCTCTGATATGCAAATGATTAGCTTCTCAGAGCATTCACACAAGGTTGGCGCCGGTGGCGACACCTACAACGTGCTGACATGAGGCAAGTATGCAACCGATTTCTCATACACAAACAGTAGTCGACCGTCGTTACCTGGTGAAACGTTGGTGTGATGCCTCGTGTAAGGAGGAGAAATGCGTACTATCACGTTTCCGACTTTGATAAAGGTAGGATTGTAGCCTATCGCGATTCCGGTTTATCGTATCGCGACATTGCTGCTCGCGTTGGTCGAGATCCAATGACCGTTAGCAGAATATGGAATCGATAGGTTCAGGAGGGTAATACGGAATCCCAACGGCTGGATCCCAACGCCTTCTTATTACTAGCAGTCGAGATGACAGGCATCTTATCCGCATGGCTGTAACGGATCGTGTAGCCACGTCTCGATCCATGAGTCAACAGATGGGGACGTTTGCAAGACAACCATCTGCACGAACAGTTCGACGACGTTTGCAGCAGCATGGACTATCAGCTCGGAGACCGTGGCTGCGGTTACCGTTGACGCTGCATCACAGACAGGAGCGCCTGCGATGGTGTACTCAAAGACGAAGCTGGGTGCACGAATGGTAAAACATCATTCTTTCGGATAAATCCAGTGTTGTTTACAGCATCTTGATGGTCGCACCCGTGTTTGGTGACATCGCGGTGAAAGCCCATTGGAAGCGTACATTCGTCATCGCCATACTGGCGTATCACCCGGTGCGATGATATGACGTGCCATTGGTTACACGTCTCGGTCACCTGTCGTTCGCACTGACAGCACTTTGGACTGTGCATTTCTTCTTGGTGTAGCAACTTTGTGGCCAGTAGTGTATGTTTTTTTAGTAAAATTTTATGAATTTCGAAGATTATATATGAAAACTTAATTCGGTAATCGGCCTTTCATTTATCGTTTATAAGAACGGAGTTCTCATCGTTCTGAGAGTAATTATTGAGTTGTCTGTTACCCTAGTACGTGACTTTGTTATTGACTGAGTTGTGTTTTTTCGTAAGTTCTGAAATAAATAAATACCTAAAGGAAAACGCACTGAAGGATTTGTTCAGAAAAGCCATCAGCACATCACAAACTGACATTTGCAGAATCATAGACCTACCAATCGTTTACGACAACAAGTGTACTGATTTTCGGCATTTACCGAAGCTGGTACGAATTCAAAGTAATTCGCCAAGTCTGCGGGTACTTATTGGGAATTTTAATACTTGCGGAATCGGATCCACGCTTCGATCGTCCAAATTTCATGAGTCAAACCTTTAAGTAGGTATTTTTCATCTCTGTTACTTTCTTTGGTCAGTTACGAGTATAGCCATAAGTTTCCCTTCTTGCTGTACTTTCGTATAATAGTTTACAGAGCCTTTTTTGTTTAATGTCAATCAGATTAAAGTCGAATCGAAGTTACATTTTTCAGTTACTTGTTAAACATCAGACTTGGACGTTAATACTTCTTTGCAAAGATGAGCAAATATTCTTCTGTGGTGTGCGCATACACGATCTCTGAGTCTGAGATATTATTATCGCGAACAGTTGATAGGAGTCAGAAGCGTTCGGAAGTAGCGTGCGGTAAAGTAGCCACGCGGCGTGAGAGGTCGCAGCCCACCGTTATCGTGCTAGCAGCGCCGGAGGAGACTTTGGTATTGAGGATTTTTCGCAAATTTGCCTTTTTACTGCACGTAGTTGTTGGTTGCTTGCGCACAGAAGGGATTTTGTCAGATTTGTGTTTGCATACTTTCAGAGTATTATTCGTATCTTTGTTGTGGCCAGAGACGGGTTTATTGAGTATAGTCATTGTGGAATAATTGAAATCTGTGTAATGTTTGTCAGTGTTTAAATAATATATTTTGGGAATATACTAAATTTAAGTTTTTATTGCGTTCTTTCAATTTTTTATGCCGTTTAAGGCTAATTGACAAAACCCCTCCTGATCATTTCCATTAAAAAATATATGTGGCAGTAGTTGCTGCAGTTGTTACGAACATGCATTGCACTCAGCATGGAGCGCTATATTGCTTTTGAAATATGTATAGCAAGTTGCTGTTCGTGCAGTTGCAGCGGCAAGACGAGTAAATTGTCTGGTGCGTACAGGAGCATTGCAGAGTAATTGTTAGCGAATATTTTAAAACTCGCAGTCAGATACTTGAGAAATGATTTCCTTATGAATTGTGGGAAACAATTACTTTCCGTGATGTCTATCAGAATTTCTGAGTTGTTAGAAGCAATTTCACGTATTTCCGTACCACTTTTAAGATATTACAGGTTCAAACTAATATAGCGTTTTTTATCGTGGCCGACAATTGTGTTTTATTAATGGTGTTTCTTTTCTTTGATTAACTGGTAATTGTATTTCTGTGTTATTGTTTCTATCGATTGGGACACGTTAAGGTATAAGAACACATCATTATACATCTACATCGTTTACTCAATACTGAGGAACATCCCAATATTACTTATGAATGTTATCTTTGGCTGTATTTAATACGATGAGAATTTCACTGGAAGTAGCCAGTAATCAGGAACCCACAATCCGGCAATTAAATAAAAGCTGATTTATTGCAAGAGTCACCAACTAGATTAAGATTAGAATTTAACATCATTATTCGTCACGCCGGTTCTCAGGCTGCCGTTAGTGTGTTTTACTGTCCATGAGTACGAGAGATAAAGTATATATCGATTAGAATTACTGACTGGGACGGAACAAAATACACCACTTAAGGCTATCCTACCGTAAACAGTACCCATAAAAGAAGTGATATTAAAATTTATTTACCTGGCACCTCTAAGAATATGAGGGAATGAGAATAACCTATGAACGATGCGTTATTCCGTTTCGGCACCGTTAATCGGCACACAGGATACAACACTATGTAATTAGAGTCATGACACACAATTTCAGAGACCCTAATTCTGCACAGCGAACGCAGTTCTTTTCGGACTGTAAAGAAAATGCCGTAGGGAAGGGCCTATGAAGATGCGGCTGTGAATACTGAACTGCAGCTACAGCTTGCCTTAACATTATTCCAAAACTTTGCACATACGTCCATTTACGCTTTTCGCTGACTCCTCATTACAACTTATTACAATTTTGTGCAGTATCGACTATACTTGTATTACGTAATTTCTTTATCGCCATATTCTTGGTTTGACCATCTGTGTAAATGTTTATTCATATTTGCTGCCAATTTATCTCACTGTAATTACTCTGTGCAAGTAATTTTCAAACCTATGTTCTCCTTAATGCTGTTATATTGAAGTTTTGTTTGTAGAATTGGGTCAGGCATAGGGGATGTAGGTTCGTACTGAAGTAAAGCCTACAGGGAAGTCCATTCGCTACGATACCCGCATATTGGGGATAGAAAGTGTGGGCAATGGAACATCAAGGGATCTTCTTGGCACAGTCCTTCGATGGCTAATACGCTAACTGTTCAAATATTGTGTATAGAACGAGGTTAGGAAATCAAACAGATTCAGTAAGAACGGGGAAGATCATTCATGGTATACATTGGTTGGCCCTGAATCAAGAAACTCCGGCTCCTAGAACATAATTTTCAATGCCTTTACACACTGAAGAGCCAAGGAAACTGGTACGCCTGCCTAATATCTTGTAGAGCCAACGGGAAGCGCCGCAGCACGACGTCAAATGGGCCTTACAGAGGTCTGAAGTAATTAGAATTACATTAATGCCTTCAGCTGCTAACGGGCGTTGATATATATCAACGGAGACAGGTGAAAATGTGTCTCCCGACCGGCACTCGAACCCGGGAGCTCCTGCTCACATGGCAGACGGTCTATCCATCTGAGCCACCGAGGGCACAGCGTATAGCGCGACTGCAGGGACTATCTCGCACACGCCTCACACGAGACCCACATTCTCACATTGTATGTCCACACACTTCATTCGTAGTGTCCCACCCCAACACACTCATTACTCGTGGAAGACATCCTTACCAAGTCCCGTAAGAGTTCGGGGAATATGTGTGCATCCGCACAGAAGAAGGAGGTCATGGGCGGTGTTGCCAGAACTATATACTTACATGGATATGGTATCTGTTCTTTCGGACACACACTACATACGTAGTGTGTGGACATACAAGGTGAAAATGTGGGTCTCGTGGGAGGCGTCTGCGAGATATTCCCTGCAGTTGTGCTATCCGCTGTGCCCTCGGGTGCTCAGATGGATAGAGCGTCTGCCATGTAAGCAGGAGATCCCGGAGTCGAGTCCCGGTCGGGGCACACATTTTGACCTGTCCCCGTTGAGTTATATCAACGCCCGTTAGGAGCTGAAGGTATTAATGCAATTCTAATTTCGTTCTAGACAGCTGAAGGTCTTCAATGGTGTCTGTTCTTTCGGTTATGTCCGAACCGACACGCTGAATCCTGCAGGGCTGTCCATAAATCCGTAAGAAATCGAGATTGTGGAGATCTCTTCTGAACAACACAGGTATGCTCAATAATTTTCATGTATAGGAAGTGGATGGCCAGCGGAAGTATTTAAACTTAGAAGAGTGTTCCTGAGGCCACTCTGTAGCAATTCTGGACATGTGGGGTGTCGCATTGTCCTGTGGAATGCACTATGGACATGAATGGATGCAGACGATCAGACAGGATGCTTACCTACGTGTCACCTGCCAGAGTCGTATCTAGACGTATCAGAGGGTCCCATATCACTCCAACTGCACACACCCTACACCATTACAAAGCCTCCATCAGCTTGATCAGCTTGAACAGTCCCCTACTGACTTGCAAGCTTCATAGATTCAGGAGGTTGTTTCCATACCCGTACACGTTCGTCCACTCGATGCGAGACTCATGCGGCCGGACAACATGCTTCCAGTTATCAACAGTCCAATGTCGGTGTTGACGGGAGCAGGCGAGACGTATAGGTTTGTGTGGTGTAGTCATCATGGTACCCGAGTGGATCTTCGGCTCCAAAAGCCCATCCCGATTTATTTATTTATTTACACCTCAAGTTCCCTAGGACCAAACTGAGAAGCAAATCTCCAAGGTCATGGAACGTGCCAGTACATCAAATTACAACATAAAAGTAACAACAGATAAAAAAAAATGTTTGTAAACCCGAAAAAAGTCAATCCATAAGTTTAAGTAAACGCAATCAACAGCACAACAAGAATCAGCTTAATTCTTTAAGGAACTCCTCGACTGAATAGAAGGAATGACCCATGAGGAAACTCTTCAATTTCGATTTGAAAGCGCGTGGATTACTGCAAATATTTTTGAATTCTCGCGGTAGCTTATTGAAAATGGATGCAGCAGTATTCTGCACACCTTTCTGCACAAGAGTTAAGGATGTCCGATCCAAATGCAGGTTTGATTTCTGCCTAGTACTCTTGGGAGCAAGCCAATGTTCTTAACATGAAATGACAGTAATGAATTTGCATATTGAGAGGCCAATGTCAAAATACGCAGACTCGTGAACAGGGGTCGACAAGAGTTTCGTGAACTTACACCACTTATTGCCCGAACTGCACATTTCTGAGAATAACCTTTTAGAATGGGAAGAGTTACCCCAAAATATAATACCATATGACGTAAGCGAATGAAAATAAGCAAAGTAGACTAATTTTTGTGTTGAACGATCACTCATTTCGGATACCGTTGGGATAGTAAAAATGGCAGCATTAAGTCTTTGAACAAGATCCTGTACGTGGGCTTTCCACGACAGATTACTATCTATCTGAACACCTAGAAATTTGAACTGTTCAATTTCACTAATCATGTGCCCATTCTGTGAAATTAAAACGTCAGGTTTTGTTGAATCGAGTGTTGGAAACTGTAAAAACTGAATCTTATTGTAATTTGCCGTTAGAGTATTTTCTAAAAGACATGAACTTATATCATGAACTGCACTATTTGAAACCGAGCCAATGTTGCACACAGTATCCTTTACTGCCAAGCTAGTGTCATCAGCAAACCAAAATATTTTACAGTTACCCATAATAGTAGAGGGCATATTATTTATATAAATAAGGAACAGGAGTGGCCCCAACACTGATCCCAAGGCACCCCCATTTGACCGTACCCCACTCAGACCCAACATCACAACCATTCTCAACACTGTGAATGATTACTTTTTGCTGTCTGTTGCTAAAGTAATAGGTGAACCAGTTGTGAGCTACTCCCTGTATTCTGGAGCAGCATTTTGTGAACAACACAATCAAACGCCTTAGTTAAATCAAAAAATATGCCTAGCGTTCGAAACCTTTTGTTTAATCCATCCAGTACCTCACAGAGAAAAGAGAATATAGCATTTTCAGCTGTTGAACGACTTCTAAAGCCGAACTGTACATTTGATAGCAAATCATGTGATATAAAATGATCAATTATCCTTACACACGCAGCATTTTCAGTAACTTTAGCAAATACTGATGGCTTAGAAATAGGTCTAAAATTGTCTATATTAGTCCTCCCTCCCTTTTTATGAAGCGGCTTTACTACTGACTACTTTAACCGCTCAGGAAACTGATCATTCCTAAAGGAAAATTTATAAATATGGCTAAATACAGGGCTAACATGTGTAGCACAATACTTTAATATTCTGCTAGGCACTCCATCACATCCATGAGAGTTCTTGGTCTTCAGAGATTTAACTATTGATTCAATCTGCCCCCGTCTGTATCACAGAGAAGTACTTCAGACATCAATCTCGGAAAGGCATTTGCCAAGAGAGATATATGATTCCCTGTAGGAACTAAATTTTTATTTGATTCACCAGCAATGCTCAGAAAATGATTGTTAAATACTATACATATATCTGATTTATCAGTAACAGAAATATTATTACTACAAACTGACTTTATAACGTCGACATTAGTACTGTTTGTAGTGGGCAGCTGTAGCTTGAGTGCGACTACTTCTAACATCCTAATATAATTTCCACTTTGTTCTATATGATATCCTTATCACACTAGTCAGTCCCACAGGGTGGCTTTCACTGCTAGTATCCCGTTTAGAACTTTCTGATGGAAAGCAACGCTCAATGATCATGAGGTATGTGTTAAGGAAAGCATTATATTTGTCATCTGTGTTATCGGCACTACAAACATCCTGCCACTCTTGTTCCTTGACGAGGTTTAAAAACTCTCTATTGCTGTTGGATTAACTTCCCTACATTGTTTGTAATTATATATGATATTTGTTTGAGTACAAAAGCCTTTTAGGGTTAAAATTTGTGGCCCATGGTCTGAAAGGCCATTCACCCTTCTACTAACAGAACGCCCATCCAGTAATGAAGAATGACTAAAAATATTGACCATGGCTCAGCTACAGTTATCCTGCACCCCAGTTGGAAAAAACTGCATCAGATCATGTGAGTTTAGGAGATATACCAACATACTTTTTCTTGCACGATCACATACAAAATTAATAACGAAGTCACCAGTTATAACAAATTTTTAGTATTTCCTATCAAGTGAACCAAGAGATCTATCTAGCTTGAGCACAAAGGCTCTGAAGTCAGAGTTGGGGGACCTATAAACAACAATAATTTGAAGTTTAGTTTCACTAAATTCAGCTGCCCCCGCACGACATTCAAATATCTGTTCAGTGCAGTGCCGTGATACGTCTATGGACTCAAATGGAATACTGTTTAATACGTACATGGCTACTCCCCCACCCCGCAAGGAACTCCTTGAAAAACAGGCACCTAATCCGTATCCTGGTAAAGGAATTCTCTGGCTTATCAAACAATTTAAGTGTTGCTTCGATACACCAATAATTTCAGAGTCAACATCTATAACCAGTTGACTAACTTTATCTCTAATACAGCTTATATTTTGATGAAATATGCTAATTCCTTATCTACTTGGAAATATGACGTCCTCTGAAGGTGAGCCCTTAGTTAGAGGGACTTCCTTTAAGCACATATACCTATCAGCTAACTACAATCTAAAAAAAGGTGCAACTCTAACACCAACTACTACAGGAATTTTTCCATGGGTGATGCCAGCACCACCCACTACATTGGCACCTATAAGCTTCGCCAGCCTCCCCTTCCCATACCTATTGAGGTGCAGGCCAATCCTACTGAAACCTGATCTACTGATAGACCCACCTGGCACCACCACCGCAATGTGACCCATGCCCTTGCCATCAGCACCCCCCCCCCCCCCCCCCAGCCACATGTTAATGTTCCTAATGGCCGCATTAAGGTGAGACCAATCATGACGCTGAAACAGTTGCACGAAATGCACTTTAGTGCCATCCAGTTTGAGTAGCTGTCTTTACCAGGTCACCACCTACATCATATTCCCTGTCCCTATCAAGACTGTTCCCTGCTCTACCCACTATCACTACCTGATCCTCCTTCGTAAAATTCCTACATAACTCTCCTACGCTGTCAGTCACCTGAGCCAACTCAGCATTAGACTTCACAATGCTGGTTACCTGGTACTCACTCTCCAACACTTACCGGAAAGTGCTGGCCCACACCTCTACCGTGGGAACTACTTAGCAGCATAACCTTCTTCTTTCTGTTAGACTTTGGAATTGACCTAGTCATCCTAACTGCTGAGGACTGCTGCATGTTTCGTTGAATGGTTCGTACGCTGACATTTGTTTATGGTCCAGCTTTGAAATATGGGATATTTGCTGAAGGGCTGCACTTCCGTTACGTTGAACGAGTCTCTTCAGTCGTCGTTGTTCCCGTTCTTGCGGGAGCTTTTTCCGGCCGCAGCGCTGTCGGAGATTTGATGTTCTATCGGATTCCTGATATTCCGATACACTCGTGAAATGGTCGTATGGGAAAATCCCCTCTTCATCGCTACGTCGGAGATGCTGTGTCCTATCGCTCTTTCGCCAACTATAACATCACGTTCAAACTCACTTAAATGGTGATAACCTACCATTGTAGCAGCAGTAACCGATCTAAGAACTGCGGCAGACACTTGTTGTCTTATATAGGCGTTGCCGATCGCAGCGCCCTATTCTACCTGTTTACATATCTCTGTATCTGAATACGCGTGCCTATACCAGTTTCTTTGGCCCTTCAGTGTAGATCAAGATCTGTGAGTACGCTTTCTGCCTTTGCTTAAGCTGCAGATCATCACAGCCATCTTATGCATCTGAAGTAAAAGTTTACCATTGTGTTTACTTTCATGGACCAGTTATTTGCTTTGTTTGCAATCGCTCTTTGGCATTTTACACAGACAGGATCCTTTTCCTAGTAATGCAGTATATCCGAGTAACCTGTTTTATTGAACTGCAGAATATTCATTGCTTTCATAGTGGACGTTAAGTTTTGTGGAGTGGTAATTTCCCTGTTCAGTTTGTTTTCTTTCTGGAGTATTCCAGGTAAAATTTCATAAGTGAATAGTTAAAGTTCTGCTAGACGTAGATGGAAACAAAAAATTAATTATTTTGTCTAAACTTCATATCTCCCAAAATCTTAATGCACTCTGAAAATTAAAAGAGTATAATAGCGATCATAATATGTGGTTATTGGCCATTGCAGTTAAATGGCTCTGAGTACTATGGGACTTAACATCTGTGGTCATTATTCCCCTAGAACTTAGAACTACTTAAACCTAACTAACCTAAGGACATCACACACATCCATGCCCGAGGCAGGATTCGAACCTGCGACCGTAGCGGTCACGCGGTTCCAAACTGAAGCGCCGAGAACCGCACGGCCACACTGGCCGGCGCCATTGCAGTTAAGTGGCACCGTGGCAACATAATGAACAACTGCTACACAGTTTTGTCAAAGGTTTCACATCATTTTCGAGGGTCGTCCAGAAAGTAAGTTCCGTTTTTGTGTGTATCTGCGGCAGCGCTACGATCGGAGTCCCAAGCATGCGCGGCAGTTACTCTGACTCAAGGAGAAGACATGAACGCAATTTTCAGGTCGCTGCTACCGACGTGTGCTTTGCAGTGTTTCTTCATAATGTGAGCCGTAGTTGAAAATGCCGCCGAGTGTGAAATCAGATCTGTGATCCGTTTTCTAAACGCAAAGAAAGATAAACCAAAGAAAATTCGTCAGCAAATCTGCGAGGTTAACAGACAAAATCCTATGAGTGATTCAATGGTTAGAAGATGGGTCAGACTGTTCAATGAAGGACGTGATCAAGTGCACGATGAGGAACGAAGTAGACGCCCGTCTGTGGTTACTGATGAACTGGTTCACACAATTGAAGAGAAGATTAAGCACAACCGTAAGTTTACACTTAGTGCCCTTGCTATGGAAGTTCTGCAAATCTCACGATCACAGATTCATGGAATTGTTACTGAAAAACTGAAATTTCGAAAATATGTTACCACATGGTTGAATACAAAGCCGGCAACCTTCTATGAAGAAGGCAAACAAAAACGTGTGCCACGCTATGACCAGTGCCTACAAAATTTCGGGAGCTATGTAGAAAAGTAGTTTAATAGTTGTACATTTTTCTACAATAAATATTTTTTCTGTGTCTGTTCACATTTATTTAATGTAAAAAAACCGAACTTACTTTGTGGACGACTCTCATATTTATGTTTAAAACTGTTTTTATATTGAGTCTTGCCAGAAGTGTGCAGTTCTGCCCTTACTCGATTGACAGGACAGTTTCTTGGGCCCTATGCTAAATGTTGAGCCAGTGTTACGATCATTATTACAGTGAAAGCGTTTATGAAGTGTAGCATCCGTTTTACAACAGTTGTATTCTTTAAGGGTTAACTAGAGTCAACTATACAGACCAGATCAGATTCAAGTCCTCCATGTAACATTTATGACTTACTGAATTGCAAAGAAATAAGTAATACCGAATAATTTATGAATCAGGTCAGTGAATATGGCATTTTAAAGCTAATTTCCGTATCAGTAGTTTCAAATAATTAAAAGATAAACGCTCCTTACATCCATATTAGTTATGCTCCTCTCTCAGTAACCGATTTCGAGTGATGAACAGTAGTTTTCTTACTTTAAATACAGAGAGTAAGTGTTAGCGACAACCAATTTGTTGCCAAAATATTTTTAGAGTCCGTCTGTGTTGCACAACTTAGTCCGGAGTGGCATGTGGTCAGCACACCGCCCTCCCGGCCGTTTCTCAGTTTACCAGACCGGAGCCGCTACTTCTCAGTCAAGTAGCTCCTCAGTTTGCCTTGTAAGGGCTGTGTTGCTCAAGGCATATTTACGAGTATATTCCTAGACATGCTAGACCTCGTTACTGTTCCATCTCCTATTTGCAACACAGTTATTATTACCAAGTAAAGTGATCTACAGTAGCTAATTTTCTTAATGAACAGTATTCTCACTCAGTACCACTTGCCTAATTTTGCCGGCGATTATTTTTTTGATTACATAACACACTCCACATCAAAACTGTCATCAATCTCTTTCGATTCCTACCATTTCAGCTGCAGTTTCCTGTCAAAACAGAGTCTTTCGGTTGTAGTCCGATATGTTTTCCATTGTCCACGATCACGGTCATCCTTGACTCATTTCGGCGGATTCCTTTGGTAATATAAGCCGATAGTGCTATAAATTGAGGGAACCTCGACCAGCACTACCAGAAGAATTCAATTAGTGTCAACAACAGACGTATACAAGATAGCGAGCGAAAACTTTGTGTACTGATAGTGCCGAAGCTCTAGTGTTTGGGTTCCCTACCAGGTCGGATTAAACGGAGACATCGAAGCAAATCAGGGGCAGGATGCTAGAATTGTCAGCGATAGGTTCGATCAATACGCAAGCGTTACCGAGATCCCTCGTGAAATCAAATAGAAATCCATGAAGGGAAGGCGACGTTATTTTAGCGGAAAACTACAGACAAAATTTACAAAACAAGCATTTGAAGCTGACTTACACAACCGATTCCACTGCCGCCGACGTACATTTGGCGTAAAGACCACGAAGATATGATCTGAGAAATTAGGACTCGTACGACAGTGGTTTTTCCCTCGCTCTGATTTGCAATGGAAAGGAGAAGGACATGAGCGTTCGTATAAAGGTACCTCCCCACCATGCAGTGGTTTGCGGTGGATGTAGTAGTTGTAGACTTCTCAGTAGGCTGTAAAGAAGCTCTTATCGGTTGCCTAACTCTGTTAGCATGTATAAGGTTTGCACGAGAATGAAAAAAGTTTCTAATTCCTTTTCATACAAAGCAAACTATGCTGACACATATTTCCCAAGACTAAACCGCAATACCAGATCGGATACGTCTAGCACCTTGGCTGTACCTTTACATAACACAAAATCTTTCTCCGTGTCATTCTCCATCTCACAAGGGGAAGGCCTCAGACACGGCCAACCGATACGGCTCAGATTTGGCAGGTCGCTTATGTAAAACCTAAAACGAAGGAATCTAAGATATTTTGGCTCAACACCCCCGAAATTTTGAGAAAATCACCCCTAAAGGTTATGACGAACAATCGACTCAAAATTGGCGGGATCGATAGATAATTGTAAATACAGCATTTTTCATCATCAGGTATGGGGTCCGAAAACTCATACTTTTCCAGAAATCGAGGAAAGAAACTTTTTCAACTGCCACTTCTGTACCCACATGGTAAACGCTTTTCACCGGCAGCACCGATAGCTGCCGGCACGGTAGCTCAGCGTGTTCAGTCAGGAGGGTTAGCTGCCCTTTGTAGTAAAAAAAAAATCTGAGTAAAAAAAAAAAAAAATTATATCGCAACGGCCAAGGTAACTAGTTGGGAATCAGAGAACCCAGGTTGAATCTCGAAGAAACCTAGCGGATGACCTCCTTTTCGTTTGTATTTTTCCATATCTCACTTCATAGGGATAGAAGGGTAAATAAGGTAAGTAAATCAATAAGGAATGATAATAATCAGGTGGGCAAATAAATTTCTCAAACCTCTTGGGATAGTGAACAACTAAAATGTTACTCCAGGTCACTTTACAATGGCTATTCCAGTCACTGTTACGTGTCCTCACTTTTCTTCGAACAACTAGACGGATGGTACTTGTCATATAAACATTCGAAACAAGTGTACTGACGACACCAAGAACATCTAATGAATGCAATGTTTTGAAAGCTACACTGTTCCTTCCGAAGAGTCGACGGAAAACAAACTTGATTTACATTTAAAAATATGTCTTTTTCGGGAATTAATTTTTATGCGTACCACGCATACGATATTATTGCCTGACAAATCGGTGCTTAAAGTTGGTTATGAATTATGCTGTGAATAGTTATTGCATCCGTGTGGTTGTGCAATTCCCGCTGTGTTTCCAGAAGCACACTGCAGTTCTGAAGCCTGGAGGTTTTAAAACATTCTCAAGAAATGTTCTGTAAATCGCATTCGTCAGTTTCCCGGATTTGGAGCTGTTAATGTAAACATTTTTCAACGAGTCGGTTAAACGATTGACTTCTATAACCCGAGGACAAAATGTAACATTCGTTTCTTGTAAACACAGGAAAACCTTAGGCAACACGTTTCCAGAGGCTGTGATGGCATATTGCGCCGTGTACGAATGTGTTAGTTTGTTTTTACTACCAACTGCGACAAGGGTTCGTTTTTCTCTCTTATGTGATAGCGTGCGTCGAATGTTCATCCGATACTAGCATCCCGTTTGAACGGTGTTAATCATGTAATCACGATTAACACCGGTCATAAGTGACGCCGTTTGCGTGCTGAAAAGAGCCGCCACTTTCTGTATATCTTCTATATTTTGTACCTCCTTATGAGAGACGTATTTAGTGACGTGCCGTTGACGAACTTTATACTCCGATTTGAAATTTATTGCCCAAGATAATGATGCAGCAAACGTAAAATCCTTGTTGGCCGTATATTGAAGCGCTGTACCTGCAGCCCACTCCTAAAGTACTCTCGTTGTTACATTCTCGTTACGACAACGAGATTCGACAAATCGGTCGTATGTCCACTTACTTATCGTCTGTCATATCTTGTCCCTCCTTTAACGATATCACTTTCCCACAATTTCAAGTCCTTCTTCCTTTTCAGGGCTGTTGTTGCTCCATTCTTTTGCAGTGTTTGTAAGTTCCAATTTGGATGATTCCTGGCTAGCGCTACCGCCTTTACTTTTACTTCAAGGGGTATGACGCCGTTGTTCAATCGTTTAGTAACCGGTTCGTAGTACTCATCGGGAAAAGATGAAGCACATATTGCCAGTGACGTGGAGATTTCCAAAGTGTAATGACCATTTTGCGATTCACTCGTCGGGATATCTTCCACTGAATCACCTTCTGCTTCGTCTTCATGGTACAGTACTTCAGTATCAACAAAAGTCGTTTCGTTCGTCAGCTCCAAAAATCGTTCGACGATAGCCGCTCCTATCAATCTGGAACGCCGAGAAACAGAACTGCCTGCTTCCGGTAGTGCATTGAAAATGCATCTGTCTTGCAACACTTTTACAAACCAAAACACAGCGTCAGTAACTTCCCGCTTCCCATCATCTGTGACAGGCTCCTAACTATATATTACCGCGCTAGTCGAAGGGTGTACATCCTCCATTATTCAGATTATGCACCTGAAAGATATGACACAACAAACAATAACTAGTTACTACGGAATAAACAGACGAGGTAATTATTACAAACTACATACAGTACTCTTCATACGTTACTTACGGAAGAACACTGTATTCATCCACAAAACGTATTTCATTCGGCGCATTAACGATGGAAAAATCACTACATGTATCCGCGAGGTTCGCGGCAGCCTAATGACGGAAAACAACTCTTTCCGATTGACTTCTACAAGGCTCGTGCTGGACACCTTCACTCTTCCAGGAACACAACTATGATATGACGAAGATGCTGGCGGAGGTTCAAGTCCTCCCTCGGGCATGGGTGTGTGTGTTTGTCCTTAGGGTAATTTAGGTTATGTAGTGTGTAAGCTTAGGGAATGATGACCTTAGCGGCTAAGTCCCATAAGATTTCACACACATTTGAACATTTTTGAACGAAGAGGCAACCGGGACAACATAACTCTCCCCGCGTGCATTCTGTCACGTGTCTCGATGTAAACAAGCGTCGCGCCGTTGGCTATCTGTGATCCCTCGTGAGGAATTCGCATCACTCGGAGTTGTTTTCATGTGACAAGGCTTAAAAGTTTAATACTTTACTAACACACGGCCTACCTTATTATTATCATTCCTTATTGATTTACTTACCTTATTAACCCTTCTATCCCTATCAATTGAGATATGGAAAAATACAAACGAAAAGAATAACATCCGCTAGGTTTCTTCGAAATTCGAACGGGGGTTTTCCAATTCCTAGCCAGTTACCTTCGCCGTTGCGCTGTCGGCGAAATGCGTTTACCATGTGGATACAGAAGCAGCAGTGGTAATAGTTTCTTTCTTCGATTTCTGGAAAAGTTTGCGTTTGAAGACTCCACACCTGATGATGAAAAATGTTATATTTACAATTATCTACGATCCCTCCAATTTTGAGTTGATTGCTCGTCATAACCTTTAGGGGTGATTTTCTCAAAATTTCGGGGGTGTTGACCTAAAATATCTTAAGAGTCCTCCGTTTTAGGTTGTACACAAGCGACCTGCCAAATTTGAGCCGAATCGGTTGGCCGTGTCTGAGAACTTCCCCTTGTCAGCCATACGACTATGGAACGCGCGCCCCTGTGATCTGCGTCTTACCCAGAACCACTCAACATTCAAGAGGGAACTCAAGACTTACATATTTAGGGACGGTATAGTCACCATTGTTGTGCCCCTCTCATCTCTTTCTTTCTCCTCTCCATCATAGCTTCGAATTTTATCATTCTATTTCTCTTCCTCTAACCTAGCTGCCTCTTCTATATCTCTTTCACCTCATTGTATCGTCTTATGTCTCTGCTCGATGAGAATAACTCACAAGCTGCAAGAACATAACGAGAAAATTCCCAACTAGCAATAGGACTGACATTCATAAAGGAAAAATATGTTTACTTTCATATACATAGTCATTAATATTATTATTATTATTCTTGATAGTTATAAGTATTTTTTTGATTGTTATAATTATCATTGTACTACTGTTATTATCTCTATTTTTTCTTCTTTAATATTAATACTGTATAACACGTTATATGTCCTTAATGTTCTGTACAAACAGAAATTCGTTCAATTTGAGTATGCCTGGTTAGGTGTAATAGAGGGCCTGAAGGCCCTAATCTTGCCAGATAAAATAAATGCATAAATAAATAAATAAAGTCTAGCTATGTTTACGCGAGGAACTAACGACAATAAACTGCAACATTTTGTTCCTATTTTGCTTCAGATATTAAACTGAATGCTTTACTGGTTACTGCATGATACCTGGATGGAACCAATGTAACCTTCTGAGACGACACTGTAGACATACTGTAAAGAACATCTCCAATTTTCCTCTGGTAGTTTTCTCAAACTGTTTCACACCCAGCTTCCCGCGGTTTAGGCCCAGCAAGTGGTGTGACCTTCCTGAGACGTAATTTTCACCTGACGCTAATTCTCGGTTGCACAGAGGAGGCTCCTAATTACAATCAAGGTGTTTCTCAAGGAGCGTTTAAATCTTTGTCAGATAATGCATAATTATTGCAATAAAAACGTCCATAGCAGTTATATTTGCCTTTTCACCTCGTGTTCACACTTGTCTACAGCTACCGTAACCTTCCACGTCAGCTTTCGTAACGACAAGCAGTGGCAAATAAAAACTTGATAGAACTGAAAACTTTTACAACACAGCAATTAATGTGAGGCAGGCTTGAAGCACCAATATTGTAATTTTTAATAACGTACATCCCCGATTTACAAATATCACATACGAGAGCAAGTTTCGTTGGTTGTGTATTTTCTGAAATTACTCAAAATTCTGAATTATTTCTCCGAGTGTAGCGTATACAGTACGATTATAGAGAGCGCTATCAATACTCTGTAACGAGCAACTGTTGGGGAAAACTGCTAAGCCTTTTAGGATGATCGGAACCTTATGCTATGTTCGAATTAACAGATTGTGTCTTGAAAGAGATTATGGTTAGAGGGAAATAACACTTACATGCTCGAACTACTGCTTTTCGAGCAGCTGTCATGTTCCACGTACTATTCGACATCTTGAGAACTCATAGTAAGTGCTCTACTCCGTAAATGATTTATCTGACACGATGCTGAGTCAACAGCATGGCTTTGCTTCAACAAGTTTATTGATTTACAAGAATTCGTGACAGCGTCAAATGTGATGTTCAATGGTATTGCGTTTTTTGTTTGTTTGTGTGATGAACTTCAGCTAAAATCTGGGAGGTTAATGAAATAAAACTTATAACCAAGACTGTTATATCACACCTTATTTCGCTCAACTGGCGTGTAAACTTCGTTTTACTGTGAGCCAGCCGACGGTGGAACAATGTTTTGTCTTTCATCAGATGTCAGTCTCCATCTTTTTTTTGTCAGATGTCAGTCATCTTCTCTTTTTTTTGTCTCCCTGTCACTGTCACCTGTCTCACAGCCGAAGTATCCTTCCTTCTGTCCTACTACTACAGTCTCCTCTCACTGTCACTGTCACCGTCTCCCTCTTGCTCTTTGTTACTGGTTCTATCTGCTCCATTCCTTCCTTCTGCTGCCGTCTCTTTTCAGTATGATTACCTCTCTCTTCCTCGTTCTCGTTACTACAGGCTGTCTCCCATTATCACTAGCTCTCACCAACTTCTACTTAAGTCTTCTCTTTATTCAATAATTTTTTTCTTTTTTTTCGTAATGCGGGGCCACAGTCCTAACATACTTCTTTAAAGTCAATACCGCCATTAGATTTTTGTTTATTTGCAGTGTTACATTTACACTTACACTATTAGACACATTGTCTAAGATTCTATATTTCTGACACAACCTACTCCTTTGTTTCATCACTAGTATACCATATTAGAAGTGTGTCTAATAGTGTATTTTAATACGGCAGTATGCTATCTTAGGTCATGTATAACACTTAAAACACTTGATAATGGCACTTTGAAGCCGAAATCATGATTTTTTAAGTGTAAATGTAGCAGTGTAAATAAACAACAGTCAAATGGTGATACTGACTTTAAAGTTCTCTTTATTCCTCTTTCACTGGCACTGTTTCCTTCCTATTTTTCCTAGTACTGATCTATCACACTCAACTATATTCCACTGCCACAGTATGTTTCTGATGTGTTGGGAGAAGAGCCAACACTGTGTTGCTAGAGGAGGCCGAAATGCACGCGTTTAATTACACGCTGACTGGCGTCAGGTCTGGAACAGTTAAGGGAATTGATAGTAGCAAATAAAGTACGTAGTTGATATAATACTTAACTTTAATCCACAATTGTAGAACATCTCTCGTTACGGTACATGCTTCACAATATTAATTATCAAATGCTATGGCGCCTTGCTAGGTCGTAGCAAATGACGTAGCTGAAGGCTATGCTAACTATCGTCTCGGAAAATCAGAGCGTACTTGTCAGTGATCCATCTCTGGCTAAGTCGGCTGTACAACTGGGGCGAGTGCTAGTAAGTCTCTCTAGACCTGCCGTGTGGCGGCGCTCGGTCTGCAATCACTGACAGTGGCGACACGCGGGTCCGACGTATACTAACGGACCGCGGCCGATTTAAAGGCTACCACCTAGCAAGTGTGGTGTCTGGCGGTGACACCACAGTTTCTCTCACATTTCCATTATTACCTTTGCTATTTCTACACCACAAAACATGTCTCCTGTTGTCCAGTATGTAATACTTTTTCCGTCTGTTTCCCACTATCACTGTCCACTTCTCTCTTAGCACAAAAAAGTGCGAATACGTTTGTACTCCAAAAGTTTTGGGGAAATTTTTCAGTTGCTTAAGAAGGTAGAATGAGATAGGTATCCTCTAAAAGACGAGCATATTGGCCTGGTTGTGCTCCTACAGGAGCATTTTTCCGCTGGTTTTCGTTTTTCCCTTCTCACAGAAGGACGAGTCACCTATACGAAAAAAACTTCAGCGTTATATACACTGATAAGCCAAAAGATTATGACCACTGCCCACCACGAAGTTGGATTCCGCCTGGTGGCATTGCGGGCAGATGACGAGGTAACAAAGCTATGTATGTGGAGCAGACACGGACGGGGGATCAGCCAGGCAAAGATATGGGCTGCAAATGTGAAAATCCATTGACATAAGCGACTCTGACAAATGGGAGATTATTATTATTATGCAGCGCCGGCCGCGGTGGTCTTGCGGTTCTAGGCACTGCAGTCCGGAACCACGGGACTACTACGGTCGCAGGTTGGAATCCTGCCTCGGGCATGGATGTGTGTGATGTCCTTAGGTTAGTTAGGTTTAAGTAGTTCTAAGTTCTAGGGGACTGGTGACCTAAGATGTTAAGTGCCATAGTGCTCAGAGCCATTATTATGCAGCGCCTGTGAACGAGTATCTCGAAAACGGCGAAGCTGGTCGAAGCTTCACTTGCTACTTTCGTGAGGATGTACGGAAGAGGTAAAAGGACAGTGAGACTACCACTAGGCGGTAAATGGTTGGACGTCCGCGACTCTTCAAAGAACGTGAGGTTTGGAGGCTTGTCTACTCTGTAAAATATGGTAAATGGTGATTTATGGCATCTCTGCCGAAAGAGCACACTAATGGTGCAGGCAAAAGTGTTTCGGAGCACACCGTTCATCGTACATTGTTGGACATGGGGTTCCGCAGTAGACCATCCCTAAGCGTTCAGATGTTGACCCAACGACATCGTCAATTACAACTGCAGTTGGCATGGGACAATAGCGATTCGACCGTCGAATGGAAACGTGTCGGTTCTTCTGGCAAATCATATTTTTGCCACCCTAGGTCGATGGTCGTCTCCTTAAACGCCATCATAAAGGTGAAAGGCGGCTGGAAACGTGCAGCGCGCCATGGACGCCGGCTGGTGGGAGCGTTATTATGCCATGGGCGTCATTCTCTTGTACTTGCATTAGACCTGTGGCAGTAATCGAAGACACGCCTGGAGCTGCGAACCACCTGTGTCCCTTTATGTTTCATGTGTTCTCCGATGTCATCTTTCGGCAGTATAACTTGTCCCTGTCTCGCAGCCAGAACGTGATATGGCGGTTTGAGGAGCATGATAGTGAGCTCATGTTTATGTCTCTGCGAGCAAATTTGCTTGATGTAAATCCTATGGTATCCATCTGGGTAGCTGTCTGACGAAATCACCGTGTACGAATATCAGCGTTCTGTTACCTACGTGCATTACATGACCTGTGTGTAGACATCTAATGCCACATACCTTCACAAACCTACCAACAAACTGTTGGATCCCTCGTACGCAGAATCAGTGATGTATTTCGTTCAGAAGACGGACAAACAATCTATTAAGCAGGTCGTCATAGCGTTTTGGTTTATTTATGTATATACATATAATGTGATGTCTGCTCTGTCAGACATGTCCAAAAGAGGAGATACGTGATGCGATCCAGCGGCCATAAAAATACTATTCAAATGTTTTCAATTATACTAGCCACATTTGGGTATTGAAGTGATTCAATAGAAACAGGTGAAAATTTGTGCCGAACTGTGACACAGATCAGGACCTCCCGCATAACACGAGCGGTCGTTGTGCATCCGCACTGAATAAATGGACCTTAGGTAGTAATAACTTATTAAACGTTGTAGAAAGAGAACCACTAATCAGAATGACGTCAAATTAGAACAGCATATTACTGACGCCGGGGAAAACGTCATGGATAACAGCTGTTCCCCACATGACTGTCTCCATGAAAGGTCGCGCATTTCTGGTACAGCTCTGTTACAAGAACAGCGACAGTGCACCAGTAGCCCTGAAGAAGTTCCGGCCACTCAAGGGTATGAAAAATGGCATTGTTCTGTTGTCTGCTAAGCGTCTGGAGAAAATGATTACAAAATTCGAAAAGTTAGGTTCTTTTGAAGTGCATTGTGGCAGATTAGAGAAAGCAGTTGATCCGACATCTGCCGAAGGTGTGACCACAGCACCACAGGAGGGGTCGAACGGTGGTGTGCAGACGTGCAGTGCAAGGGGAATTGCTCGAACGTTGGACGTACCTACGAGCTCGGTGCATAAAATCCTAAGAACTATCCTGAATTTCTATTCATATAAAGTAACCCACGTTCAGGACTTGCTTCCTGTTGCCCTGCCATCAAAATAAACGGTCTCTCTGGAATTTCTTGCTAGCATGGTAGTGGACAATGTTTCATACAACATTCTCTAGGCAGACGAAGCCCATTTCCGTCTCCACGAACATGTCAACACGTTGAATACCAGGGGGCAACGGAAAATCTGCGCGCAAATAAGAATGTAGAATAAATTTCTTTTACTTCATGGATATGGTCACAAATTTTTTTGTCAGCAGACTACCGGTTTCGGTCTACAATAATCATCTTCAGATCTGTTTTATAAAACGTGTCATAATATACAGATCTGAAGATGATCATTATAAACCGAAACCTGTAGTCTGACGACAAAAAATTTGTAACGTTAGACGTGAAGTAAAAGAAATTCACGTTCAGTATGCTGCAGCATGTATCTCGCGTTGGTCTCACGGCGATTAGAAAGTATTTTGCTTTTTATACGATCTTTGGTCTCTTTGGTCTTAGGGCAATTACAAGCCTATTTCTCCCATCATATATATATATATATATATATATATATATATATATATATATATATATATGTGTGTGTGTGTGTGTGTGTGTGTGTGTGTGTGTGTGTATTTCAGTGAGATTATCTGCATTTTGTCAGTGAAATGGATTATTGGAAACACGGGATCTTCGTGCCGGACGTGGGCTCGAACTGTATCTCCCGCTAGACTGTGCAGTCGCCTTATTTGCCTCTACCATCCGAACACGCACCCCATCCCATCCAGATTCGCAGCCAGTTGCAAACAACTATGCTATGGCCTGCCCATGAACCCCTCACTCGCCATTTCGTATTCCTGCTCTGTCTGTGTGTGTGTGTGTGTGTGTGTGTGTGTGTGTGTGTGTGAGTCTGTTTTTTCGTTCCTTTTACAAATTGAATTTAAATGAAGTATGATTTTTCAATCTGGTATTATTGAGGAGTAACCATCAGTGTTGCACTAATGCCTTTTGCCAATGTAATTAAACTAATTATTATCATGTTTTAAGTAGATCTATAGCTCAATTAGAGCCACCTCTTCTCTGACCAATTAATTCAAACCAAATCGAAACCATTTTTAGCATTAGTAATTTACTTTTTTTGTACTGAAGCAAAATTTATCTCTAGACGTTATAGGCAGCAGCTATTTTGTCGCCTCGCTATGGTCTGTGACATTGTTGCATTACTAGGTCACAACAATAGTAGACAATTTCGGATGGCAAAAGAACTTGCGCTGCGTTACGTATACGCTTCTGTGACAAATCATCCCTGTGGAGTATCGTACGTGTAATAATATTATTTCCTTTGAGGTTTATTGATTTTGCGTACATAGCATATGTAATCAGAGAATTTCAAGTGGAATTTTAATCTCAACTGCTGCTAGCAAAATCACATGCACTCTAACGGACACCATTTTACGACAAGAATGTTACTATGTGCCGTCTCTAATGGCCTCGATGTTGACGTTAAACCCAATCTGCGTTCCCTTTTTTATCATTTTTTTTCATTTCAAAATCTCTTTCATCTTGTTTGCAGCGGATTCCACGTAGTGGGATAGTCTGTCAATATATTTTCTGATATAAACAAAAAAATTTAAATTTGCAAAAGAAAAATAAAGCAAAACAGTACGTAGAAACACATGCCCCAGTTCTCTACAACATTAGTCTTTGGTAATCTACAGAGCCAATCCAGCAGCAAAGTACAAAACTAATTGACGATGCCTCAATACAACAGGATGAAAATAAAAAAAACGAAATGCTTGAATCTGGCGCCTCGTCGACGTCCAGGCCATTAAAGTCGGAATATTCGCTCAGCTACGAAATGGGGAAAGCAGCCGACAGTGGCATTCGACTATATCATTTTCGACGTGACCGGGAGTGATTTGACGAGACTGCGTATGATGGCTGCTTAGAAGGAAGTTTTACATTTGCTCCTTGTGAGTACGAGACAAGCGGCATAACTTCTGTCGCACTTCATACCATGCATAATGAGGAACATGTCAGGTTGTCGTGATAAAAGCATTTGTGTGTAGACTTAATTAAACATCGTAATGGTAGCAACTAGCTGCGGAACATGGATACACGAGTTAAGATATAAATCAAGTCAGGTTTACATTTAATCCTGACATGTGCGGAGAAGACAAAGTAGTTGGAAACAGAACGGCATACTTGCTCGACAGAATATTCATGAACCGCTTGAGAGAATGTTCTCGAAATCCGCGGGTTAGCTCAGAATAAAACACAGCTTACAAGAGACACGTTTTTCGAGCTTTGAAGGTGCGGTGGCTGAGAACAAAAAGAATGCTAAACCCACTACCTAAACTAATACACGTAGGTCTTAAACTCGCTCCTGACCACCACAAGGTTGCGACATGCTAAGGGGAATCGTATGCAAGAACAGGACAACTGGATGCACATCGTATCTGCCAGCAGAAGTTATGGTCATGCTACTTTACTTCATTCCCACTAACAGAAATGAAGCAACCTCAGCCCTGGTAAACAATATGCAATATCTACGTCTGGAATTCCCTGACGGAAACCACTAACTGGATGCTGAGACGCTGTCAGTAGTTGCGAAACATGAATAACAGGCAAGAGTGGAATTAATTTGTGCTAAATTTCTAATACAAAGCACTGCTCGTTTGGACATTCTGAATTTTCATACAAATGTATTCGATGGAAATTTCCATTTGTGGCATTACTAGGAGACGACAAACCACACTTATTTTGTATGCTGATAACACTATGCTCCGACATTTTACGTTGGAAATCAAAGTGGGATTGAAAATAAATGAAAGGAAACCTCACGATCTAGTCCTGAAGTCCGCGTGATAGTAGACCACCCGCCGTGTCTTCCTTAGCTCAGTTTAAATCACGAAACTGAGTTCACGTCTGTCCAGTCCTTCCACCAAGGAAAAATACCTAGCAGTAAAGGGAATCGAAGGTAGGTCGGCCGGAGTGGCCGAGCGCTTCTTGGCGCTTCAGTCTGGGACCGTGCGACCGCTACGGTCGCAGTTTCGAATCCTGTCTCGGGCATGGATGTGTGTGTCGCCCTTAGGTTAGTTAGGTTTAAGTAATTCTGTGACCTGGGGGACTGATGACCTCAGATGCTAAGTCCCGTAGTGCTCAGAACCATTTGAACCATTTTTTTTTAAGGCAGGTCCTATGATTGAGGGTCTGCATCGTTGGGCACTCGAGTACAGAGGCGGAAAATTGAACTGGAAGGGATACCAAAATATAAACTTCTGAACTGCGACTAGATCGATACATGATTCACACTAGATCAAATTAGTAAGCAATCCAACTCGGAATGGCCACTTTAGTTATCTTAGAATGTAAAATAAGTTTACTTTCATTAAGTAAATCATTTCAGATTCTGTAAAGAAGATGCTACAAAAATGTGATAGATCAGAAAAATAGCTACGGCAGCTAACTCTTTCACAAACTCTATGTAACATTTACGTTTACAATTTCCATAAAAATAAAAATTAGGTGACAGTAAGTCAAGAATTAAATAAAATATACACACTAATGTAAGTAAATAACTGTAATATACGAATGTGAAGACCTGGCAGTACATCGCTAACGCAACATATCTTGAGAGTACATAAGAAGATGAAAATTATGTCTTTGCAAGGTAAGTATCAGGTTGGGGCGTAAGTTCCTAGCTGTCATTTTTTATTTATAGTTTACTGATGCTATTTGAGTTTACATATCGCCATTTTGACATCTGGAGGTAGCCAGTGGAGCTGTGAACGCTAGAAAATGAAGTCCTATGTGGAGATATTGGAACATTTCCGACATATTCTTTCGTTTGAGTTCAATGGAGGGATGACAGCAGCGGAAGCAACCAGAAACATTTGTGCCGTGTATTTGTGCCGTGTATGTGGATATGGACAGAGCACGGCAAGAAAGTGGTTTTCTCGTTCTCGTTTTAAGGACGATCGTTTCGACGTTAGTGTTTCTCCACGATGAGGAAGACCCTCGGTGTTTGATGAAGATTTTGTAAACTCATTAATCCACAATTATGCATGTCATTGTACTCGACAATTGGTAAATTTGATGAAGTCTGATCATTCGACCATCGTGCGACATTGGCATGCAAATGGGAGAGTTCAAAAATAGGGTGTATGGGTACCGCATTCCCTCAGCCAAAACGACAGAAATCAGCGGCTGGTCACACTTGCATCTCTAGTTGCTTGTCATAAATTGGCTCGTTAACGAAACCGACCATTCCTCCTCTGCATCTTACTCCCCGCGAGAACTGGTATCTGTTTGATAACATAAGGAAAAGAAAGGAACAATTTACCCCATACAAGGCAGTAACTCGCGTATAAAGACTTGCGCGCATCCACAAGAGATAATGTTATGCACCTGCTGGAACGACGACGGCGTAATGTACTTGCGAATTGCTCACCCGTCGTGTAACCATCACATCTGACATTTATTGTCCGTCACTGAGACGTCTTGCAGACGCAATCCACGAACAACGACCACGAAGACTGCGCATTGTTATGCTACTGCACCGTAACGCCTATCCGTATTCTACTACAGTGAAAAAAAAAGTAGTACAAGAGCTGGGTTGGGAAGTCATTCCGTACCCACCGCATTGATCCGATCTTGTGTTCTCAGATTTTAACCTTTTCCGCTCTCTACCGAACAACTTCAAGGAACTTCGTTTCCCAATGAAAATGCGCTCCGAACATCGCTCGACGAGTTCTTAGCCTCACAATCACATGATACCTACCGTCGTGGGAATCGAAAACTTACCCCAGCGCTGGCAGGCTGTTGTAAATAGAGAAGGAGATTATATTATTGAAAACTAAAATGTCTGTTATGAGCTTCTGTTGTGCTTATGGGAAAGCGCTACGAAATTATACGGCGGCACAACATTAAACGCAGTACAAAATAGTTAACAATCAGTAACTGAAGTGGTGTCACATTTCATCTAGGCTGCCGCACGATTTACGATTATGATAATGATATGCACTGATGAGCCGAAACATCATGACCACTTGCTTACTACCATGTTGGTCCATCTTTGTAAGGCAATACAGCAGCTAATCTATGTGGCATAGATTCGACAAGCCCTCGCTAGGTTTCGGGAGGGAAGTGACACCAGGTGTGTAAGCATATCGAAAACAATTAATAAAGCGCCGGTGTTTCACACTGTCACACGATTCTGGCCTTGTGACACTGACAGTCACCCCGCTGGAAAATGCCACAGCTGTGGGCATCAAAAACTGAAGTAATGCAAGTGGGCAGCAATGATGTTCACGTAATGGACACCTGCCACAGTGCTTTCGATTACTATCACATGTTCCATGGAAGTCCTGGTGAACGTCCCTTTTAGGATAATAGCGCCCTCACCTACCTGCGCCCGTGGTAACGATGCATGACCCAAGCAGCCGGTCGTCTTGATCACGCCATATGTGGATAAGGCCATCGGTTTGGTGTAACAAAATAGGTGATTCGTTCAACCTGGCGAGACGTTTCCGTTGATACACTTTCCAGCCTACATGATTCCGTGCCCTCTGCAATCGTTATTGATGGTATCGTTGGGTGAACATGGGGACACGTAGGGTTCTTCTGCTACTGACCCGAACGGTGTGCTCCGAAACACTTGTAGTGCCTGCATCTGCCCTGTATTCTGTTGTCTGCGACAGTTCGCCGTCTGTCCTGTTCTACTGTGCTGGCAAGCCTCCGACCTCCACGTACTCAGATGAGTCTTCGACAACCAACTTCTTGTTGGCTTCTCGCGGTTTCTCCGTCCTTCAACTGCTTTGCATAGACCCTTATGACAACACAGGTTTCGGCTTTTGCGAGATGCTCGTTCCCAGGCACGGGGAAATAACTATGCGCCTTTTGTCAAAATCACTTATGTCGGTATATCTTCCCATTTGCGGCCCGTACCGTCGGTACAGTGATGTTCTATTCGTTTCTTTTCGGCTTTTGCCACGCCACCAGGCGGTGTTGCATCTCACTCTTAAAGTCTTCGCTAACTAGTATAAGCGCATTACTATTTTCAAATGATAATGACACAAGAAAGTGAAGATAGCCGAACATCGGCCAAACCAAACATATTCAGAGCCTGACATAAAATTTCGTTACACAGGAGAGATTTTACGATTTTCAAGGTAATTGTCGTATACGATCTGAAACAGAAAATAGTAATGAAGTAGTTGAAGAGGTGCGTGAACTATCTCGGCTGTGACGCGAGTTACCATTACGATAATGGTGCAAATATAAAGCTTCTCGAAGTTCTAGGAAGAAATGGAGTAGTAAACAGGAGACGTAACTCCAAAACCCGACAAGATACAGTAATTAAACTTCATGAAACTATGGCGCAACCACTACTGCTCTATCATAACGAGAGCTCGATAAATAAGAAGAAAGGTGATAACAAAATACAAGCGGAAGAGATAACATTCTTGAGGAGATTGAAGGACTGCACTAGGATAGATGTAACTGGACATAAATACATTCCACATGAGTTGATTGTACACACTATTAAGTGGAAACTGTTGGAAGCAGATTTGGTGGAAACGAAGTTGCCAATAGAATGAGAGTAGAAAGACGGCGAAAAAAATCTGAAGAGCAAACGAGAGGAAGCGGTGGCACAGGTCGAGCAAGGGAAAGATAGACATAAACTTCGTGAATATGGAGCAGGAAGATGTCAAAAGCTTTTATTGAAGGCGACTACGGTTAAGATTTACCGACTGAGAAATTAAAAAGTACAACATTAAATAGCAATGAAAACATTTTGTTACAGCAAAAGACAAAATACAAAATTACAGGTCGGCTGGGGTGGCCGATCGGTTCTAGGCGCTACAGTCTGGAACGGTCGCAGGTTCGAATCCTGCCTCGGGCATGGATGTGTGTGATGTCCTTAGGTTAGTTAGGTTTAAGTAGTTCTAAGTTCTAGGGGACTGATGACCTCAGATGTTAAATCCCATAGTGCTCAGAGCCATTTGAACCATTTGGACATAATTAAACTCGAGACTGAGTTATTTTACTAGATAGTTCATAGCAATGATCCCCCTCTAGTTTAGTTTCTGCTACTCTGCATCTTGTAAACTACATAATGTTGCACAGTTACTGTAGAGGAGTCTAGTAGCCACCGTGCATTCAGTGTGATCTCTTCGGGCTCAAAACCTGCATTACTTATAGCTACAGGGCGATATATCCCGCGATGGTGCTATAAAGTTTGCTACGTTACGACATCACTGGGTGGGTTACTGCGCTGTTGACTGTGTCAGATATTCTCAGGCGCTCAAAACGTGAGAATTTGCGCTCTGTTCACAACGGAATGAGTCACACAAATTGGAGAAACCATCTGAAAATAGCAGTTACACTATTTAACGAATATCCAAACCAAGTATAAAGAGTAAAAAAATACAGAAGAATTTATCTGCACATATGGTGATAAGATGGAGTGTAAAACTATTCTTACTGGCAGTAGATCCAAACAATATTGTAAAAAAGAGAACATATATGCTGAAATTAGACATGAGTGAACGATGTCAGTTGCGACGAAGGAAATACAAGGATCACCATGACAATCCATGCTATACGTAGAGATTTGACCTGGGACTCATGATTGGTTAACTGCACAGAAAATTCTGAAGTTCTTGAAAGACTGGCAAGGGCGAGAATCGACTGCACTGGATAGGACTAATGATGTGCCAAAGTTGTTTGATACAAACAGGAACGATGGGTAGTTTGATACAACACTGAATGCAGTATATCAAGTTTTATTCCCGGCTAATACTGTTAGTTGCCGTCGTTCCCGCTAGGTGACATACGCGAATGAATTATTCCATCATGGAGTAGTAAAATGGACCAGTGTGTGCCCTGTGCTATTTATGGTTTAGTGAATACACATCCACTACGACAGTTCAGAGACGATGTAAGACTAAATATCGGAAGCCACCATCTCAAAGACAAACTGTTATTATGTGGCACAATCTTATCACGGAAACTGGCTGTGTATAACATAGAAAGCCAGATCAGGATCTGTCAGCAGCCTCTGATGCAGCAGTTGAATAAGTTCGACAGTCTTACGTTCATACAAGCAAACAAACACCATCCGAACAAGTTGTGAAAGCCCAATGGTACCGACTGGTCGCCGTGTCATCCTCAGCTTTTAGGAGTCACTGGATGCTGAACGAAGGGGCATGTGGTCAGCACATCGCTCTCTTGTCAGCTCCTCAATTGGCCTCCAAAGGGCTGAGTGCCCCCTGACGGTGACATATCCAAGTCCCAGCCAATCCCAACAGCGCTTATCGTCGGTGATCTGTTACCTGTGTTACTCGTGTTATCACTGGGGTTAGGCCGTTGGCGCCTTATATTCATAGCCCAGGTAAATCAACGAGACGTTGCAGCTTAGAATTGAATATGGCTAGTGTTACAGTGTGGAAGGTGATACTTAAACGCCTGTCATTATACCCCATAAATTGGACCTGTTGCAAGCTTTAAGAGAAAGTCACAAAGAAAAACGAGGTGAGTTTGGTTTAGAATTAAAAATGCATACTGAAGATGATTTTCTTAATAAAATTGTGTTCAGTGACGAAGTTACCTTCCATACCTGCTGTAAAGAGAAAGGGCATAATGTTCGGATTTGGTGTGATAAGAAACCACGTCACATAATCGAACATTTACAGGATTTCCTAAGGTAAATATTTCTTTCACTGCAAGCTGTAACAAGATTTACGGTCATTTTTTTCTTTTCGAGGCACCTGTAACTTGTATGTCGTATCTGGACATGCTTGAACATAGTCTAATGCCTCAATTACAACAGGATACGGGCACAGTATTTATTTTCCAGCAAGAAGGCAAGCCACCACATTTTCGTTGTGAAGTTACCGCGTACACCTACAGGAATGTGGCGATTTGGATTGGACGAGGTGGAACAATATCTGTACCACCAAGATCAGCCTGTTTATTCTCAGTGAACTTCGTTGTATAGGGTCACATTAAAGACAGAGTGTTTGTTCCTCCTCTGCCGGAAAACGTCGGCGATCTCTGACAACAGATAACACAAGCGCTTGCCAGCACACATAAAGACTTGCTTCATAGGATTTGGCAGGAAACTGATCGCCGACGGGACGTTTACCGTGTTACAACAGGTAGCCACACTGAACATTTGTACAGTAAACTTGAAGATATACTGCATTCTGCGGTGTATCAGATATTTCTGTAAGTTATTTGTCTTTTTCACAGTAAATGTTTACTTCATACAACTAATTTACAAAAACTCTTCGTGGGTTCGTGCTGTCGGTTTTTAAACTGAGTGCTCGCTCTGCTTCTGGTGGAATCTTCTTTAACGCCATAACCCGAGAGGTCATAATTATGTGCTGAGCACTTATAATTCGGCGCACCTAAGCTTGTCCTCCTTGACTGTCACACATGGACCTCCACCCGATTCATGGCAGATTACTGTCGACAATCCCTCTCTCAGGGTAGTACGATGTTATCTGTGAACAAGGCACGATTCGGCGTGATATGGATTCTGAAAGTTCTTGGAAGGTTCCTGGACGTTTGTCTGTATTCCTGTAGATTCATGTAAATTATCGGCCGATAGCTGTTCGACACGTAGCTGGCGCCCTGTATTTCCCAGAGGAGTTCCATCGGAGACAGACCACGCAAAAATGCTGGCCTGAGTATCAACGTGTGTTAGTTACTATATTCCTCCAAGCGCTTTAGCATCTGGTCTTGTGACACGGACAGTTATCCTGCTGGAAGATGCCGTCGCCGCCGTGAAACATATCAAGCACGAAAGGATGCTGGCTGTCTGCAGTCATTTTCACGTAGTGCGCAGCTGTCATAGTACCGAAGATTATACCTACAGGTCCAATGGGAGCCCAGGTGAAGGTTCCCTATGTCATAATATTGGCCCCACCAGGCTGCGTCGTAAAGCGTTGCTTGTCCCGATCAGCCTTTCGTCTTAATGCTGTACTATCTGGACACGACGATCGACCTGGTGTATCGGGTAACGTGATCGTAGGACAGACGAAATGTTCCCATTTATTCATAATGAGTCTCTACGCCCACTGCAATCGTAACTGACAATGTCGTAGGGGTTGTCTGCTGCCGAGCTCAATGTTCAGCAATGTGCGCAGTACGGCGTGCCCCGAAACACTTACACCTGCGCTACCATTGTATACTTTCGTCAGATTTGGCACAAATCGCCTCGACTCCCCCTTTACGGACCGGCCAATTCAAGTTGGCTTGGAAATTTTTGTTAATGCGGCTCTATAGACGATGGTGACATGCTGTATTTTTTTTAAGTTTACAGTTCCTGATACTGTTGGATGTGATATGGAAATAATAATAAATGTTCACTACTTTTTTATTTAGCATAAGGGAAAAAATTACATTCGTCTATACATTTCAGAGTCGCAGTATTATGCTGTTCTCACAATACGAGTATTTCTCATTGTTTTCACCTCTCTTTTCACTGGTTTGTGTTAGCATGCAACGGTATTCTACCCTGTACCAACCTCCTCGTCGCAAAGTAGCAATTCCACCCAGCGTCGTCAGTCATGTGTTCTGTACATTCCACCAAATGTCATCCCCCTACAACTTTCGCTTTCTACGGCTCCCTCTAGAATCATTGATTTTATCTGACGTCTTAACACGTGTCTTAGCATCCTGTCCCTCCCTCTTGAGAGTATTTTCCATGTGCTTCTCTCATCATTGGTTCTGCGGAGAACGTTATCTCATCAGTCCACCTAATTTCCAACACTCTCCTAAGTACCACACGACAGAGCTCAAATTATCTTCTATTCAGATTTGTCCGCAATCAGCGATTTACTTTCCACGATGCTGTGCTCGAAACTTACTTTCTGAGAAATTTCTTTCTAAGATTAAGGCTGATGTTTGATACAAGCGAACTTCATTTGGCCAGGAATGCTCTCTTTTCCTTTGATACTCTGCTTTTGATGTCCTCGTTGCTTCGTCTGTTGTGTTATTTTCCTTCCTGATAGGAATTCCTTTATTCCGAGTAGATCGTGGTCCCCAATTTTAACAAGTTTATTGCTAATCTCATTTTTGATATTCCACACTGCTTTCATCTTTCACCTGTTTCTCTCAATCCACATTCCGTACTCATTAAACAGTTCATTCTATTCGTCTTTTAATCTTTCTTCACTTTCACTCAGAATGGCAATGTCATCACCAGATCCTACCACTGATATCTTTTCAGCCTGGATTTCATTCTTACTCCTGAAACTTCTTTTATCTCCGCCACCGATTTTTCACTGTATATACGTAATAGTAGAAGCGAAAGACTACTTCCCTGCCTCACATCACTTTTAATCCGAGTACCTCGTTCTTGCTCTTTCATTCTTGTTGATCCTCTTAGTTCTTGTACATACTATATATTATCCGTCGTTCCCTGTAGCTTACTCCTATTTCTCTCAGAATTTCGAATATCTTGCACCGTTTTACACTGTCGAACACGTTTCCGAGGTCACGAAATGCAATGAATCGATATGACTTTCCTATGATTTGCTTTCATTATCAATCGCAACGTCAGAACTGCCTTTCTGGTGCTCTTACTGTTCCAAAACCCAAACTGATCGTCTTATATCATATATTTAATTTTCTTTTCCATTCTCATGTTTATGCGTTAGAAAGATGATGTTGAACCATGACTCAACAGAAGTAGTTTGCTTATTGGAGGTATTATTCATCGTGCACAGCACGTGAAGGATTGTGTCATCTTCCAGGCCATGGCAAGCTTAACATATGCCCATTGACACAGTGCCTTGATAACTCAGTGTACCTGCGTCCCTCTGTTTTTGTTTTAACCTTCACAATTGTTCATATTCAGTGAGAGAAGACTGTTAGCGTCATTCAAAAAGAAACGGACCTTAGGCTGTAAAATGGAAGCCGCTGATGAGATCCTAATGCCAGGATCGTATTGCCATTTTTTACAGAAGAATGTTGGTCCCTATAAGAGCGCTGAAGGACCAATTAGTATTGAGGGACAACAACACTGAATAACACGAGTAAAATAATTACAGAGGAAAACTGATAGTGTTTGAGAGTAACATTGTGAGAAAGATATTTGGGCCAGTGAAGGAAGAAAAAAAGGTGGGGAAGATTGGAAAATGAAGATGTATACATTATGATGCATCAACCCAATATTGAACAAAAAGCGAAGGTTAATCAGCTACAATAGGCTGGACATGTTGCGAGGATAGCATATGATGTTATTGCAAGGAAAGCTTTTCCGTACAAGAGACATGTATTAATACGCAATATAAATGTGTTAAGTCTTTCTTGAAAGTGTTTGTCTCGAGTGTAATATTACATAGAAGTGAAACTAGGACGATACACAGTTCAAAGAGACAATAGAAGGTTTAAAAATGTGATGCTACAGGTGAAAGCTGAATATTAGATGCGTAGAACTGGTAAATAGCACTGAACCGAACTGGAAAGGAAAAAAAAAAAAAAACTTGTTGTATAACTTGACTGAAAAAAGCGATCAGTTGATAAGAAATACACTGGGACATCAAAAAGGCTAAGATGGACATAAGGTGCAATAACTACGTACAGAAGAAGACCTTTGCGCTGCAAGCGTGGAGAGCTGAATCAATAAAGCGTTAAACAAGACCACTACAACAACCACAAAATCAAGCCGTTCATTGTGACATGTAGGACAGAAAAATGTCTGGATGAAACGGAAACCTAAAAATCAGATTACTTTAGTATTGAGGTGATATAGATGAACCAAAAAATTAGTGTTTTATTCGCAACTAGCTGCGTCCAGTGGTGTTACCCACCATTAAACAGTTATTTATAAAGAAATGCTAATCATGAAACTCAATATCCACGCAAAAACGTCATCGCACAAGTTATCCCTTGTTATCTCTTGTAGGTATCTCTTGTAGGCCACCTGAGACCCGAGAAACCACACATTGGGGGAAAGAAGAAAAAAAAGACGACGATGCGGGAACCTGACAGAATGCATGTCGCTCACAACTCATATTCCAAGAACCAAGTTCAAAACATGTCGAAACGTTAGAAGGAAATGAAATAAGCAAAAACATTATAAATCATTGAAATCCAAACAGAAAAGCCACGTCATTGTTTAAAAATTCCGACTATATCACAATTCAATACGCTTCTAAAACATTCTACACGCTGCGAAATATTTTCACGCGCATGTTACATTGTTGCAGAGCTTAGTGATGATTTTATCCTACAGGAATATTTCTGCTGTGTTAGATTTATGTATTTACTTAACAGTGATGTATTTACTTAATTTGTCAAAGTAGCTAAAAGCTAATCCCTACGCTGAACTTACCGCATTCACTTGGTAATTAACTTTCATCGATGACTTTTTAGTCACGTTACACATTCCAAAGGAACAGTAGTCACGTTGGAGCATACCACTGAAACAGTGATTTTTTTTCAGTATAAAAGATAGCCTATGTGTCAGTTCAGGATATAGGCTATGCCCATTCCAAAGTTAATCCATATCCATAAAGCAGCTTCAGCGTCAATGACTGACAAACATAATAACTCGAGGAAGACAGAAAATAAGCAATTTTTAGCTCGATACAGCGCAAGTTTTGCAATATTTGTAGAATTGTGCACGCCCTTTCTGAAATCGCTCGTCTGACACCAATAAAATTCAACGAACAAGTTGCATCCAACAGGAGAGTATTGGCTTGTATTATTCAGGCAATTGTATCTCTTTGTAACCAAGAACTAGCCTTTCGCGGCCATCGAGAAGATGAATCCTCCAGCTACAGTGGTAACTATCTGGGGAGAGCAGTTAATCCAAGACCATCTGTCATCATCTTCAACCTTTAAAGGAACTTCTCCAGATATACAGAATGATGTAATAGAAATCATAACTCTAGCAGTTAATGAGAAAATAAAATCTGAAATTCAGAACTGCAATTTCATTTCGATTCAAGCTGATGAAATATTAGACGTGTCATGCAAGAAGCAAATGAGTATAATATTCAGATACTGCATTGCAGACAAAATTGAGGAAAGATTCGTTGGATTTTACGATGTTTCTGGAGATAAAATTGCTGAAAGTTTGTCAAACATTAGTTATGCACTACTGAAAGAATGGAATGTGGAATGAAAAGTGGTTAGTCAAACATAACGATGGCGCTTCAGTAGGCGGGCAGAGAAAGAGGACTACAACAATTGGTGAATCAATTCTGTCCCTATGCGCTGTTTATTAATTGTTACGCACATAACTGAATTTGGTACTGTTACATGCCTCCAAAATCATACGACAAGTACGCATGTTTGTAAGTGATTTTACTGCATTCCATTCGTTTTTCAGCAAATCATCAAAACTAACTGTATTGTTAACTGAGAAAGGAATTAAACTGCCACGTGCAAGCAACACTCGCTGGAGCTTTCATTCCAGGGCAGTTTCAACAATATCTAGTCATTTCTCAGAGCTATATAGTGTTTTTAATTATACAATTGATGATACAGACTATCAGTGGGACCCAGAATCTTTGAGCTGTGCTGTGAGAATGAAACGATGGATGGATGATCCTACTTTTGTCTACTTGCTTTGTTTCTACCGAGGGTGCTTTGTTTATGTTGTTCATTTCTTTAATGTTCTTCAATCAAAATCTGTCAGTATAACTGCTTGTCACGACGAAATAAGAACTGTTTTGAGAAACTTACGACAATTAAGAACGGAAACATTCGTTGATGAATGCATTAAATGCAGTTTGTGTTTGAATGGCAACTTATCATTCCGTGACAATCAAAAGACATCTCTCAGGGCACTAACTTACGAGATACTGGATTTGCCATTTGTTCAGATGGAAAGAAGATTTCAAGAGTTTCCCCAAATTCAGTTTGTGAACTTTTGAATGAAAAGTGTTTCCCGAACTATCAAAAAGAATTCCCAAAGTTGAAACTGCTTTAGTTATTAGAACAGTACCCTTTTTTCAAACAAGAACAACTTGAAAATGCACTGTGTAACATATATGCTGATGTGAAAAACACTAATCTCCAAGAATTCTCGTAAAGTACATTGTCAACAATGATTTAGACTCTGTTTATGAAGAAACCTGCGTTTGGTATTGACCCTACCCGTAACTACAGCAAGCAGTGAACGAAGCATGAGTGCTCTTAAACGAGTGAAGAATTATTTAAGGAATTCGATGTCCAACACCCGGCTGTCGTGTTTGAGCACGTTAGTAATAGATAAGACATTACTTCGAGAGCTATCCAGTGGTCAGATCTTTGTAGACCGAGTTATAGACTCATTCGTGGAAAGAAAAGGCGCATTGCACTTGTGTACAAAAAATATAAGTGCTTCTTCTCTTGCTGCTGCAGTTCTAAAAATTTGTCATCGTTTCTTGAACAAGTTAGTTATTATTATTATTATTATTAGTGGCGGCGGTAGTGGTCGAAGTAGCAGTAGTAGTAGTAGTAGTTTTGATGTTTTATTTGATGCATTTTGTTTCTTTTGTTTAAATTGTTGTTTATTGTACTATTTTGTCTCCCTATAATAAATGTAGAGTCTCCCCAACCTTTACAACCACGCTACGCCACTGCCTCAAATTAAGGCCGATATTTGATATTAGTAGACTTCCCTTGGCCAGGAATACCCTCTCTGCCACTGCTAATCTGCTTTTGATATCTTCCTTGCTCCGTCCGACATTGGTTATTTCGCTGCCTAGGTAGCAGAATCCCTTAACTTCGTCTACTTCCTGACCATCAATCCTGATATTAAGTTCTCGCCGTTCTTATTTCTCCTCGGCCGCTGTGACCGAGCGGTTCTAGGCGCTTCAGTCTGGAATGACGCGGCTGCTACGGTCGCAGGTTCGAATCCTGCCTCGGGCATGGATGTGTGTGACGTCCTTAGGTCAGTTAGGTTTAAGTAGTTCTAAGTCTAGGGGACTGATGACCTCAGATCATAGTGCTTAGAGCCATTTGAACTATTTATTTCTGCTACTTCACATTACTTTCGTCTTTCTTCGAAGTACTCTCATTCCATAATCGGTACTCAGTACACCGTTCATTCCATTCAGCAGATCATGTAATTCTTCTTCACTTTCACTCAGTACAGCAATGTCATTAGCGAATCATATCATTGATATCCTTTCACCTTGAATTTTAATCCCACTCCTGAACCTTTCTTTTATTTCCATCATTGCTTCTTCGATGTACAGATTGAACAGTTGCCTCGAAAGACTAAATACCAGTGTTACACCCTTTTTAATCCGGGTACTCACTTCTTTGTCGTTCACTCTTATTATTCCCTCTTGTCTCTTGTACATATTGTATATTACCCGTCTCACCCTATAGCTTACCCCAATTTTTCTCAGAATTTCGATCAGCTTTCACCATTTTACATTGTCGACAGCTTTTTCCAGGTCAACAAATCCTATTTAGTTTCGCTTCCACCATCACCCGCAATGTCAGAACTGCCTCTCTGGTGCCTTTGTAAGGTAGCAGTATTTTGCACCTTACTGTAATATAATAATTGTTGCAAAGACGAGTTAGATATCGCTTATTATGTTATTTATCAGGCAATCAGCCTATTGAAATTAATATAGGTAGTATCAGACGGCATAAGACGCGTATTAACTTTAAGAAATTCGCATGTTGCATGAAGTCAGGGTTCAGGTGATATTTTCACGGAGTTTAGCTGGAGGACGAGCGGCACTGCTCAAAGGCAGGGCAGAGGGATGAGGAAGTTTACAACCGACCATTACGAGTCGGCATGCGAAAGCGTCCCACTGGGGGAGACGCGCCGCTGGAGCAGGTAGGCACCCATTGCGACGACAACAGAGGCAAGCCTTCGTGGGACTGCGCCTCGTTGGCGCTGGGCGTTACGCCGACGCCACTACGTCGAGATGAGCTGGCGCCCCCTTCCCACGAATCTTAACGTTTTTTGGGGCTTTGTAAGGAACGCGGTTAAGCTAGTGCAATGACCTTTTCCCACGTGAGGGCGAACAGACAGACAGGATTGGTGGGTTTCAGTTTGTTCCAGAACATTCTAGGCGCAGAAAGGCGCAGAATGTTTTTATTGGCTGGAAGAAGCCAGGAAATAATAGTGGGAGCGAACTGTGCTGGTCTAGAGCCACGGGATTGGCCAGCTCTAAAAATAGCGTGGGGGTGCTGATCTTTGCAGAGGGAAGCTTTTGGAGCTGTTATTGTGGAGAAGCGTCTTAGCTCCTGTAATGAGCGGACGTCATGCTTTCAGCTCTGCTGTAGGAGAGTAAATTCTTTTCAGTGTGCTGTGCAGAACATTGAATAAGTCTGCCAGCTGCAACTGAAACTAGTATTCAGTTAGGGGTACTGTCATGTTTTACTGTTAGAACAGGCTGATTCCGCTAATACGGTTGGGAATACTGTCTCACAGGAAGCAGACAGGAGCAGAGCAATTTCCTTGAGCCACACTTTATTAAAGACGTTACTGATTCCGCCTTTGGGCTGGTGAGTCCCGTCTTAACGAGTGCGAGACGATTGGAAAAAAAGCAGAATTAGCTTTTGAATAGGAGTTTACTAACAGGAAGCCAGTTCGCGAAAATAAATTCATTTTTGTTGCAGCTGAGGCTTCTCGACGACGCAGACGCCATCGGCAGCTTGCTGACCTGTCCACGACGCTGCACTGAGTAACGAGATGCTCAGCTTCGGCATTTAATCCGATATTACGCACGCCTGTGATTGCCAGAGCTCAGTTTTCCAGCCACGCTCTTATTGAGAATTTGGTAATTGAAGTAGGTTTGTCTGACGTATTTTATGCCATCTGACAATGGGAGGGAGTAGAAAATAACAAGTACAGATGCGTTATCCGACCTTAAGAGTTAGTTTTGGAATTTAAGGGTTATTGCCATTACTAGCTTAATTTTATCATTTACAAATGTATGTCATTGTTCAGTTTCACGTTAGGAAGATTGGTGTTCAATAAATGTGTTCAATGCTATCCTTGTTTGTTTAGCAGTGATCAGTTGCCTGAACACTATTTACTTATTAAATATTAATCAAAATTAGTGAAGGGGCAGTTTTAATTAAAAGGTTGGGTCTCATAACAGGCCTTCAGCCAGAGCCAACGACCCGATCCAGTAGGCAAAGTGAAGAAGTAAAAGCATACTTGTTAAACCCCCCCCCCCCCCCCCCACATTTCGCTGACCCGCCTAGGGTTCCCTAAGCATCATTTTATAGAAAGATACCCCTTCCACGTGGCTGACCCTGCCTAGGATGCGTAGACGGCTGTGATCTTCTGATTAGTAATCATGGCGGCAGTTATTTGTGCGAGGTAAATTCTTTACATTTGTGTATGTGTATTTATGTTGTGTATTTGTTTCAGTGTTTCTATGTATTGCTGACGCGCCGTTAACTTGTTGTTGTTGGGATTACTGTGTTGCTTCGTGTTCTGTGTTTCGTCACAGATTGAATAAATAATTTGGATTAAGGACATAATGAGAGTAATTGGTTAGGAATAGGATCCGCAGAGATCGGGAAGATTTGTGGGATTTGTTGGGTATCCTGTTCGTGAATATTGCAGAGATATTGGGAGTTAATGATTATAATGTGTATTTTGTGTGTAAAGTTTTGTTAGTGTTTACGTTAGTGGGTAAGGAAACGTAGATGATTACGAGGGCTAAGGCGCGCTAAATAGAGACAGTTCAAGGCGCAACAGGGGTTGACAGAATGGCAGTCATGAGAGGAAGCAGCGACATCTTACACGAATTAGCGGCAGCGGAATTCGAAAGAGAAAACAGCTATTTTCGGGAACGAACAGAGTGCATGGCGTCACCGGACGACATGGAGCATGATGCAGGAATTGGTGGGCCATTGGCGAGTCCAAGAGATGCAATCAGGCACACTGAACAGGTGATACGCACGCGCGAGTTCGGCAGTGTGCCACCGCGGGGGCAAACGTCGCCTTCGAGAAGCATGAGTGGGTTGCGTACAGGAGGATCGGAACAGGTTAGTCCGACACTGTCGTACCGAGCAGGGTTTAGACCTTACTCGACAGGAGACGAAAGAATGAGCAGGAGATCGCCTGCAAGTCATGACAGTAGTTATCATGCGGAAAGGAGAGACTTCGCGGTTCAAATGGCTCTGAGCACTATAGGACTTAACATCTATGGTCATCAGTCCACTAGAACTTAGATTTACTTAAACCTAACTAACCTAAGGACATCACACAACACCCAGTCATCACGAGGCAGAGAAAATCCCTGACCCCGCCGGGAATCGAACCCGGGAACCCAGGTGCGGGAAGCGAGAACGCTACCGCACGACCACGAGCTGCGGACACTTGGCGGTTGACGGTTCAGGTATCCCGCGATTCTTGGAGCGTATGATGCAGAAGATAGACGCTAGTACGAAAGTGATGCAGGAAGGAATTGAAACGTGTAGAAAGGAGGCGAATTAAAGTAGGGTTGAGACGAAAGCTAGTTTGCAAAGAATCAGTGAAGAAACACAGAGGAGGGTAGAGGAAAGTAAAGTAGAGACGCAAGCTAGTCTGAAAAGAATCAGTGGAGAAACACAGAGCAGCATACAGGAGTGTAGAAAGGAAACCCGGGCGCAGCTTACCATCATAAAGCGTGTGACATGCGGTGTGGAGGATGAAGTAAAAGCGTTGCGCGAGAAGTTAGAGCGAAAGACAGCCGAAGCGAAAAGAACCGCCAATGAGGCGAAATTAATAGCGCCTAGAGCCTAGAGAATAGCAAGAGAAATGAAGGTGGTCACAGAGAACACGACCAAGATCGGCAAAATAAATATAAATAAGCTGCAGACGCGAGTGAAAAAGATTGAGGAAACCATGTCGAGCAGGAAGGAGGTAGCCGGAGAGGCACCACTGATGGCAGAATTTGCCGAATTTAAACGACAAATCGAGAGTAGGGTAGAGGCACTGTCAGTCGACAGAACTTCTACAAATACAGGACAAACTGGGGCCTATATTCAGACGGTATCCACGGAAGAGGTAACCGCGGAAGTATGGCAACGGGACACAGTATCTGTCACAGGAGCAGTGAACCGACGTGATAATGAAGCACGCATGCAGGAAACCAGACCGTTAGAACGTTAGAGCAGTTATGAACCGCGAGTCACACGTACGGAGGTGCCGCGCGTAATAAGTGATTTGCCGGAGGCGGAATTCAGTAGCAGAACAACTGGCGCAAGCAATTGCTACCCGCTTAGGCGATCCACCACGCACTTGCGAGAGTCACAGGATATCCAGGAAGTATGTATGAAAACATCGAAACACGACCGCAGAAAGATGAAACTAGGCAGTTTGATTATAAACACTTTCCGTCGGTACGTAAGTTCCAGCACTATAAGAATGATAATAATGCGTTACATCCAAAAACGTTCATTGGACAGTTTGATCTAACGTTACCACCACAGTGGCCGTTAATGTACAAACTTGATTTTGTGTGTGCTTACTTGGAAGGTGCATCAGCGGAAAGTATGCGTAGTGTTGCTAAAGGTTGCAGAACCTACCAAAAGTTCCGAGACGCATTTATGAGCCGATATTGGTCAAAGGAGACCCAAGACAGAATTACACAGGAAATGCTTATGGCACGCGACTTCGAGAGCTCAGGTTTCCGAAGTGTTGTGAAATTTTTTGACAAAATGCTGAAAAAGAATCAGTGTCTGGACGAACCGTGCAGCCCTGGGGAGATTATACACGTATGCTAAATGAAGTTGCCACTTACATATCAGCAGACGCTAGCTGGCAGATGCGGAAATGAGGTGGAAGCATTTAAGGGCATTCTAAGGGAACTGGAGTTTGCCTATAACTAGCAGCAAGTGCGTGAGAAGAAGAGGCAAAGGGAACCGCATGAGGAAGGCCAAGGCGCGAATATAGAGAGAAACAGAAGCCAGAATTGGCAAGGAAGCAGGAACCAGATGAGGAATAACTGTGCCGGTAACGGTAGCTATAGGGGAAATAACCCACAGTGGCGCGATAATAGACGACAAAATTTTCCGCTACAGGAACGTAGGTGGAATCAGGGTAATAATAACTGGAACCCAGCCAATCAAACTGGAAGGAAGCAACCAGTGCAGAACCGGAGAGCGAGTGAGGACCGCAATCCAGAACCTGCACAAATAATCGAAATATGTCCGGCGAATCCTCATTTATTGAAAGAAACCCCTTCCACCTTTACCTTTACTAAAGGCAAACTGATCGTCATCTAACACATCCTTAATTTTATTTTCCTTTCTTCTGCGTATTATTTTTGTCAGTTATCTTAAGCAACGTAAAGGCAAATTCTGGAACCCGACGACTGGCAGCATGCAGTGTTTCTAGACCTCACTGTGCTCCTGCTGGGCAGTCGACGCAGTGTTTACAAAAACAAAATCCAGTTTTTCTTTACTATAATGAACATACGTGAGTAGCAAAAAAATGATTCAAATGGCTCTGAGCACTATGGGACTTAACATCTGTGGTCATCAGTCCCCTAGAACTTAGAACTACTTAAACCTAACTAATCTAAGGACATCACAAACATCCATGCCCGAGGCAGGATTCGAACCTGCGACCGTAGCAGTCGCGCGGTTCCGGACTGAGCGCCTAGAACCGCGAGACCACTGCGGCCGGCACGTGAATAGCATTATGACGAGAATACAGAAGTGTCTTTCTAAAGTACTCTAAGCTGGTGGTTTTCCCCAAAGTGCCCGTGAGAGAGGGCAAGCGCTTCTTAAAGGTCGCGCAGCACCGGCTGGCTTCATTCCACCCGACGTCGTGGCAGAGGAGACTGACGTCATTAGCGTGAAGGCGCTTCTCAGAAACGCGTTTATTACTTTGTGAGATAACGCATAATTATTGCAGTAAAACTGTCGGCGGCAATTACGCAGGAGTGTGGAAGATAAACAAGCGGAATTGTTAGTTCGCTGAAATTACCATACCGTGGAAAAAAGAAGAAAGATCAGGGTTAACGTCCGGTCGTCGACGTGTTCATTAGAGACGGATCACAATCTCAGATTGGAGAAACGTAGGGAGGGAAATCGAGTCCTCCCAATCGAGAAAAATTCTCCGGTATATGCCTCAAGTGATTTGCTAGAAACAGAAATCTGGGTGCTCAGACGCGAGTTCGAACCGTCGTCATTGTGAACTGTAGCTAAGGGCTCCAACTACTAATACTACTACTACTGCCATTACCAATATTACTCACTTACTTTCTGCTAAATACTACACTGTATTTCCAAAGTCACAAACCCTAAGATCTAAAAATCTGCACATTCGTCTAGTCTATTGTACTCATTTTCCGTCTAAAAACAGATTACTCCTCTAGTGTCTGCTATGTTCTCTCTGGTAGCAATAAATGGGTCTTCCGCTTGGAACTCTGTGAAACGTGATTGATGTTATTTATGTCTACATTTACAAACAGCCAGCCACCATATGGTTTGTGGCGAAAGGTACTCTGGTACTTCCGCTCCTCTGTTTCACTCGCGAACGTTCATATCTGGTATGAGACATCCCGGTGGGGGGAGGGGGGGGGGGGGAAGTGGAGTGAACCGCACAATAACCTTGTGTTCCGGTGAGGGCTGACGGTGAGGTAGGTGGACTGTTGTGGGGTTGTCAACCACTGAGGGCTACGGCGGGACGAACCCTCTCGATCATTTCTAGGTCCCCGGTTTAATAAACAATATAGTAGAAGCCTAGTAACTGACAGGTTAGATCCACGGACTTTCAAATCTCTCTTTGATAATGGAGATACTAACTAATACAGGCTTACGTGCCTCAGCGATACAGATAGCCGTACCGTAAGTGCAACCACAACGGAGGGGTACATGTTGAGAGGCCAGACAAACGTGTGGTTCCTGAAGAGGGCCAGAAGCCATTTCAGTGGTTCCTGGAGCAACAGTCTGCATGATTGACCGATCTGGCCTTGTAACATCAACCAAATCGGCCTTGCTGTGCTGGTACTGCGAACGGCTGACAGCAAGGGGAAACTACAACCGTAGCTTTTCCCGAGGGCATGCAGCTTTACTGTATGGTTAAATGATGATGGCGTCCTCTTGGTTAAAATATTCTGAAGGTAGAATAGTTCCCCATTCGGATCTCCCGGCGGATACTACTCAGGAGGACGTCGTTATCAGGAGAAAGAAAACTGGCATTCCACGGATCGGAGCGTGGAATGTCAGATCCCTTAATCGGGCAGGTAGGTTAGAAAATTTAAAAATTGAAATGGATAGGTTAAAGTTAGATATAGTGGGGATTAGTGAAGTTCGGTGGCAGGAGGAACAAGACTTTTAGTCAGGCGAATACAGGTTTGTTCAAATGGCTCTGAGCACTATGGGACCTAACATCTGTGGTCATCAGTCCCCTAGAACTTAGAACTACGTAAACCTAACTTACCTAAGGACATCACACACATCCATGCCCGAGGCAGGATTCGAACCTGCGACCGTAGCGGTCACGCGGTTCCAGACTGTAGTGCCTTTAAGCGCACGGCCACACCGGCCGGCTCGAATACAGGTTTATAAACACAAAATCAAATAGGGGTAATACAGGAGTAGGTTTAATAATGAATACAAAATAGGAGTGCGGGTAAGCTATTACAAACAGTATAGCGAACGCATTATTGTGGCCGAGATATACACGAATCCCACGCCTACTACAGTAGTACAAGTTTATATGCCAACTAGCTCTGCAGATGACGAAGAAATTGAAGAAATGTATGATGAAATAAAAGAAATTATTCAGATAGTGAAGGGAGACGAAACTTTAATAGTCATGGGTGACTGGAATCCGGTAGTAGGATAAGGGAGAGAAGGAAAGATAGTAGGCGAGTATGGATTGGGGGTAATTTTGTGGACTGGCAAGACAGCTAATCCACTAGGACGGGAGGCCGAAGGGCACGCGTTTGAGCTCACGCAGGATGGCGTGAGGTCTGAAACAGGACAAGGTCTCTATAGTAGCAAAAACAGTACGTAGCTTCTGGAATGCTTAAATTTAATCCACAATTGGTGAACATCGGTCTGACGGTACATGCATCACAAGATAAATAGCAATTGATAATAGCGCCTTGCTAGGTCGTAGCAAATGACGTAGCTGAAGGCTATGCTAACTATCGTCTCGGCAAATGAGAGCGTAATTTGTCAGTGAACCATCGCTAGCAAAGTCGGCTGTACAACTGGGGCGAGTGCTAAGAAGTCTCTCTAGACCTGCCGTGTGGCGGCGCTCGGTCTGCCATCACTGATAGTGGCGACACGCGGGTCCGACGTATACTAATGGACCGCGGCCGATTTAAAGGCTACCACCTAGCAAGTGTGGTGTCTGGCGGTGACACCACAGGTAAGAAATGAAAGAGGAAGCCGCCTGGTAGAATCTTACACAGAGCACAACTTAATCATAGCTAACACTTGATGCAAGAATAATGAAAGAGGTTGTATACATGGAAGAGGCCTGGAGATATTGGAAAGTTTCAGGTAGATTACATAATGGTAAGAAAGAGATTTAGGAACGAGATTTTAAATTTTAAGACATTTCCAGGGACAGATGTTGACTCTGACCACAATCTATTGGTTATGAAATGCAGATTAAAACTGAAGAAACTGCAAAAAGGTAGTAATATAAGGAGATGGAACCTGGATAAACTGAAGAACCAGAATTTGTAGCGAGTTTCAGAGGGAGCATTAGGGAACGATTGAAAATAACAGGGGAAAGAAATACAGTATAAGAAGAATGGGTAGCCTTGAGAGATGAAATAGTGAAGGCAGCAGAGGATCAAGTAGGTAAAAAGGCGAGGGCTAGTAGAAATCCTTGGGTAACAGAGGAGATACTGACTTTAATTGATGAGAGGAGAAAATTTAAAACTGCGGTAAATGAAGCAGGTGAAAAGGAATACAAACGTCTCAAAAATGAGATCGACAGGAAGAGCAAAATGGCTGTGCAGGGAAGGCTAGAGGACAAATGCAGAGGTGTAGAGGCATATATCACTAGGGGTAAGATAGATACTGCCTACAGGAAAATTAAAGAGACCTTTGGAGAAAAGAGAACCACCTGCATGAATATCAAGAGCTCAGATAGAAACCCAGTTCTAAGCAAAGAAGGGAAAGCAGAAAGATGGAAGCAGTATATAGAAGGTCTATACAAGGGTAATGTACTTGTGGGCAATTTTATGGAAACTGAAGAGGATACTGCGTGACGAGTTTGACAGAGCACTGAAAGACCTGAGTCGAAACAAGGCCCCGGGAATAGACAACATTCCACTAGAACTACTGATAACCTTGGGAGAGCCAGCCTTGTCAAAACTGTACCATCTGGTGGGCACGATGTATGAGACAAGCGAAATAACCTCAAACTTCAAGAAGAATATAATAATTCCAATCCCAAAGAAAGCAGGTGTGGAAAATACCGAACTATCAGTTTAATAAGTCACGGCTGCAAAATACTAACAGCAATTGTTTGCAGGCGAATGGATAATCTGGTAGAAGCCGACCTATGGGATGACCAGTTTGGATTCCGTAGAAATGTTGGAACACGCGAGGCAATATTGACCCTGCGGCTTATCTTAGAAGAGAGATTAAGGAAAGGCAAACCTACGTTTCTGACATTTGTTGACTTAGAGAAAGCTTTTAACACTGTTGACTGGAATACACTCTTCGAAATCATGAAGGTGGCAGGGATAAAATACGGGGAGCGAAAGCTATTTACAATTTATGCAAAAACCAGATGGCAGTTGAGAGGCATGAAAGGGAAGCAGTGGTTGCGAAGGGAGTTGAGACAGGTTTGTAGCCTATCCCCGATGTTATTCAATCTGTATACTGAGCAAGCAGTAAACGAAAGAAAAGAAAAATGGAGTAGGAATTAAAATCCACGGAGAAGAAATAAAAACTTTGAGGTTTGCCGTGGTCACTGCAATTCTATCAGAGACAGCAAAGGTCTTGGAAGAGCAGCCGAACGGAACGGACAGTGTCTTGGTAGGAGAATATAAGATGAACATGAACAAGAGTAAAACGAGGATAATGGTATGTAGTCGAAATAAATCAGGTGATACTGATGAAGTTAGATTAGGAAATGAGACACTTAAAGCAGTAGATGAGTTTTGCTATTTGGGGAGCAAAATAACTGATGATGGTCGAAGTAGAGAGGATATAAAATGTAGGCTGGCTATGGATAGGACAGCGTTTCTGAAGAAGAGAAATTAGTTTGCATCGAGTATAGACTTAAGCGTCAGGAAGTCCTTTCTCAAAAAATTTATGTGAAATGTAGCCATGTATGGAAGTTAAACATGGACGATAAATAGTTTAGACAAGAAGAAAATAGAAGCTTTCAAAATGCGGTGTTACAGAAGGGTGCTGAAGATTAGAAGGGTTGATCAAGCAAGTAATGAGGAGGTACAAAGTAGAATTGGGGAGAAAAGGAATTTTGGGCGCAGCTTGACTAGAAAATAGATCGGTTGATAGGACACGTTCTGAGGCATCAAGTTATGACCATTTCAGTACTGTAGGGAAGTGTGAAGGGTAAAAATCGAAGAGGGAGGCCAAGAGATGAATATGCTAAGCAGATTCAGAAGGATATAGGTTTCATGGTCTTAACGTAAAATCAGTGTGTGCACGTAACTATAAAACATTCTTGGAATTCAGCGGCGTCAGCAGCGAGGGTCCATATAAATACGACAAGGTCATGCCTAGGGAAGATCGAGGGACAAGTTGAAAAAAAAAAAAAAAAAAAAAAGATAAAGATACGACAGAGCAGAGGTGAGCAATGAGTAGTCGCTGACAGAAGGTGTGCGCTGTAAATGCCTGAGAATGACAGGAAGACATAAACGAAGCACTGCTCCTACGTGCGGCAAACATTAATTTTCATTGCGTATTTAGTCTGGCATGACGAACGGCAATATAGTTTCTAGAAGGCTCATGTTTGACGAAGTAACTTCAGACGATACTAAGTACTTTGCGCAATGTTTAGAATACACAGACGAAAAAAAAGGCTACATCAAGAAGAAGTTGTATGACATAAACTTAAAGTTTCAGCTAAATCGAGATGATGAAGCATATTCAAATTTCGCACCATTCGCGTAAGAGTGGGGCTAGCAGTGCCACTATGAGGATGGAAATCGGGTTTGCTTTAAATACACGCTGTAATGGCAGTGAGCGTTAGTTACCTTTGAAACTGGAAATGGTGAGTTGATGTTAATCAAGAATGCCCTTTGACAAGGACGTTATTATCAACATCTACCTGAGTTTGAATGGGATTGTGTAACAGGTCCACGAGAAGCTGGATGTTCCTTCTGCGATGTCGCAGAAAGACTTGGCAGAAATGTATCCACTGTACATGATTAATCGCAGCGGTGGTCAAGGAAATGTATGGTCGCAAGACAGGAATCCGCCCTGCCATTATATTCGGAGTATCACTGGCGGATAGTACTCCGTCTCCAGCAGCAATGTGAGGAGCATTTTGGCGCCACAGTGACACAACGAACTGTTACAAATCGATTATTTCAAGGACAGCTCCGAGCCAGACGCCCTGTAGCGTGCATTCCTCTGATCCCAAAACCACCACCGTCTGTGACTTCAGAGGCGTCAAGCGGGAGGACACTGGAGAGCAGGGTGAAGGTCTTCTGTGTTTTCTGATAAAACCCGGTTCTACCTCGGTGCCGGTGACGGCTGTATTTTTGTTAGAAGCAGCCCAATTGAAGTCCTGCAACCAGTATGTCTGCGTGCTAGACACACCGGGGTTACGGTCTGGGGTGCGATTTCATATGACAGCAGGAACACTCTCGTGGTAACCCCTCCCCCTCCCCTTTTCAGCAAATTTGGACGTCTGCTGATCCGACCTGTTGTTTTCCATTCATCAACAGTATTCCAGGGCGTGTTTGCTACAGATTGTCGACATGTTTCCTTGGCCTGCTAAATCACCAGATCTGTCCCCAAACGAGCGCGTAGGGGACATCATCGGACGAGAACTCCAGCGACATCCAGAAACAGCAATAACCCGTTCGTTTAACGACCGAGCAAGTGCGACAGTCGTGAAACCCCATCCCAGAAACTGAGATCCGACACCTTGTGCATAACAGTGCCTTCACATTTGCATGATTGCATTCAACATTCTGGCGGCTACATCAGTTATTATGTACGAGCATTTCACACTTTCATTGGCCTATCTGAAGCTTACATTAACCTGTGATCTTGCAGTGTTTATCACTTAAATATGTTAACTAGAGCCGGCCGCGGTGGTCTCGCGGTTCTAGGCGCTCAGTCTGGAACCGCGCGACTGCTACGGTCGCACGTTCGAATCCTGCCTCGGGCATGGATGTGTGTGATGTCCTTAGGTTAGTTAGGTTTAATTAGTTCTAAGTTCTAGGGGACTGATGACCACAGATTTTAAGTCCCATAGTGCTCAGAGCCATTTTTTTTTTGTTAACTAGACAAATATTTTCCCGAAATTTTATTGCTCTACATTAATTATTTTTGGTGTTGCGATTTCTTCCCGTCGGTGTATTACGACAGATAAAGTGTTCATGGAAGCACGGACCATCGAGAAGAACTTAACATACGAGGGCTACGTTTTCTTCAACTTCTCATCGGCACGAAATGGAAAGAACAGCGAAAATAAAAAAAATAAAAAAATTGTTTGTAACATTTAGCTGCACCTACCACCTGATTCTCTGTATAGCTTAGACATTGAGTTGAGCAGTACCAACTTTTCAATATTCTCGTCATACAAGACAGCCGCCTGCGCTTTTCACCAATTCCCTACGCTGGTCTGCACCTCTTTGTGTGTACAAAATGCTATCTTCAAGGCGGTTCATGTGAACGAAGAGATGAAAACCAGAGGGAGGCTAGTCTGGGTTTTATCGTTGCTGATCAAACATTTCCCAAATCAAACGCTGCAGAAGCGTCTTTGCTGCACCTACAGTGTGCAGCCGAGCATTGTCACGAATAAGGAAACTCTTGACTGTTACGTTATGTGGGCAGCATAGAATTATGCGCTATCCCTCATCTGGCACTTGATATTGTTCTCGAGAAAAGACTTTGTTCTAAGCATGTTAAGTGCCAACAGTGACTTCGGAACTGAAAAGTGCGGCGTGGCGGGATGGATGGGCATACCAGACACACTGTGCAACACATCTGCGCATTTTCAATGTGGTTTTTATTTCACAACTGATAGGAGGTTAAAAACTAAATAACCCTCGTACAAACCCAGTTGCATAAATTTTTCTTTTGTTCTAGTACTTTTTTGTGGTTTTAATCCATCGTTTGCAGTGATGATTGTTATTGGAAAAATGTGGTGTCACCGCCAGACACCACACTTGCTAGGTGGTAGCCTTTAAATCGGCCGCGGTCCGTTAGTATACGTCGGACCCGCGTGTCGCCACTATCAGTGATTGCAGACCGAGCGCCGCCACACGGCAGGTCTAGAGAGACTTCCTAGCACTCGCCCCAGTGGTACAACCGACTTTGCTAGCGATGGTTCACTAACAAAATACGCTCTCATTTGCCGAGACGATAGTTAGCATAGCCTTCAGCTACGTCATTTGCTACGGCCTAGCAAGGCGCCATTACCAGTTACTATTGATACTGTAATCATGTACCGTCAAGAGCGACGCTCATCATTAATGGATTAAAGTTAAGTATTTCACCAGCTACGTCCGTTTTTCTAAAGTCTAAATTCCTTGTCCTGTTCCAGACCTCACGCCAGCCTGCGTGAGCAAAAACGCGTGCCTTTCGGCTTCCTCTAGTACCCGGTGTTGGCTCTCCTGCCAACCCACAACAACAAATATCCCAAACTTTCAGGCGCTCAACCTTATCGAACTTCTGAAATGCCGGAAACACATGAAATCACGGGGGTGCAGCACCTTGCCCTCATAATTTCTCTCAAAAGCGAAAAAGCATTCAGTAAGATTGCTGTCTATAACAGAATAAGCTTCTGTAGTCGAAGTCCATTCCAGTAAAACTCTTCCCTGAAGAGTGACCGCATGATGTGTAATAGTACTATGTACGTACCCTGAAGAATGCTGCCTGCAGTAGCAGCCGAAACCGCAGCAGAGTTACTAGATACTGAAGGACAATGCCATTTTCCACCTTAGCTTTTTACAGCATCGTCTACCTCTGTAGCTAAGTGTTCAGTGAGTCTGGCCGCTTATGCAGAGAAGCAGGCTTCGATTTCTGGTATTGGCACGGATTTTTTCTTGGTGGGAGGATTGGTGTTTGATTATCGGCTTGATGTCTGCTGAATCACTAAAGGGGCACATATCGAACATTTGTGAATGCCTAAAAAAACTTTTTGAGTTTTTGTATGTGTGTGCAAAGCATTGTGAAAATATCTCAAATAATAAAGTTATTGTAGAGCTGTGAAATCGCTTCAATCATTTGTAATAACCCTGTAGAACCACTGTTACTTACATCACGATCAGATGATTTCGGGTCGGGCAAATAATAGTCAGTGTGTAAGAGGCAGAGAGTAAACTATCCCCCCACTGTATTTATCTGCTAACCATGTAGTTTCGTTTTTAAAATCACTCGTAATGTCATAAATGGAACGTCTTGTGACTCCACATACCAGAGGTTGTGCCCTTAAATTCTTTTCGCTTACTGGATCCTCTTTGTGGTCCCACGTGCGGGAATAATGAAGTGTGAAGTGTTGCGTCTGTGTTCCCATAAGTATACTGGGTTAATAAAGGTATATCTGGTGACTGATGTATCAACCGAGCCTGAACTTGAGCAGTTCAGTTTTTCAACTTTCAGAAGCAATAAATAGTGAATATTTAAACTTATAGATTATCTTCTCTATGCAGTACAGTCCCACACCTTATCAGCAGATGACTTCCACGTTACTAGAACCGGTACTAGAAATGGATCACATCTAACTCATTTCACATAATTCAGATTTCTAAATTGCTATTACAACTGGCAAAAAGACGCCAGGATTGTTGCTCTCTCTCTTATGTATAGCTTCCATATAAGTAGAACATTTATAACATCACTGTGAATATTTTTATAAACCCTGCTCTTTATGTGTTGTGCTGATGATATTTTACCTACACACAACCTGGGAATCTGCATTTATTGCGCGTGCCCCTACCACTCATGACAGGACACATCACGTACGATTTCTCTCATATGTACATATTTACTAATTAGTTATATGCCTAAAAATGTTTCTTAATTCGTGCACAGACGGCTCTGGCATTATGTTTGGACCGAAATTATATTTACCAAGAAAGGATAAACGTAAAGCTAGAAACAGCAATCTTTTCTAAGGAGTAAAATTGTACGTTAAATAGCTTAAGCAGATTTATGGCATTTTCAACGCATACGCGAAGGAAGTTAAAAAGTGTATCCTATACTATTCGGTCCATATAGTTAATGATTACTTAGGTGACATGGAGTACGATTTCGTAGAAAAAATAATATAAATAAATAATGATAAACGACCTCTGTCACTTTGCAGCACACTTTCTCACTACAGCATCTTCCTTTCCTGGAAATCCTTGCAGTGAAGCATTGCAATAGGTAATCCTAGCGCATTATCTTCCTTCTGAGCACATCTTCTCATTAATTACGGAGGCTGATTCAATTTGATATCAAGCAAAAGAGATGTTACACTACAAAGCTATAACAAAATATCATCGCCCTGGTCCTTGTGTCAGCTGAGAGTGTCTGCAGAGCACATCGTTTGGGAGGAATGAACAGTAAAGCACTCACTTTGTAGATTACGAAATGATATGTATGTATCATGTGTAGCGTGCGCAGTAATTGTTGTTGGGAAATATCTTCAAAAAGTATCGCATACCAAAAAAGACGAAACACCACAAATTGATATCATACAGTTAACGACAGAAATTGCAGAATTGTGAACTTTTGCCGTCGATGGATGAATGTGTGATGCTGCAGCGCTATTTCACTGCGCAACTGGAAAGGCAGTAAACAAGGTGACATGTCGACAACAGGGTACAAAGTCTTTGCGAATTTCATTCGGTGTACTCACATAGTATCTACGCCTCGCAGAAAGACGCATGAACATTATAAGCATGTGTCAGTATCTGTGAGACGACGTGCAGTTGGGCTCAAAGATGTCGGTTGGAGAATTGGCGGATTGCTCGACATTTCAATAGGAGCGACGCCACTCTTCGGCAATGACAGAAGTGGGTGAACCACGGCCGAAAACAGAGTCAAGAAGGAAGCGGACGACGTAAAGAGACGGCAGACAGAGCAATCCTCAGAAAGGCACTCAGGTCGCGTAGTCATCCCCCCCCCCCCACCCACCCCCCATCATCGGACCGACCTACAACTAGTGCTTCAGTAACCACAAGTATCATTAATAGGCGGCTCCCAGAAAGACGCCTAGGCTGAAGGCGTCCCCTGTGCCCACTTCCACTGGTCACTGTGCAACAAATCCGTTTGCGGTGGCCTCGACTTCATTCGGTCTGGAATCTCAAAAAAAAAAAAAAAAAAAATGGTTCAAATGGCTCTGACCACCATGGGACTCAACTGCTGTGGTCATAAGTCCCCTAGAACTTAGAACTACTTAAACCTAACTAACCTAAGGACAGCACACAACACCCAGACATCACGAGGCAGAGAAAATCCCTGACCCCGCCGGGAATCGAACCCGGGAACCCGGGCGTGGGAAGCGAGAACGCTACCGCACGACCACGAGATGCGGGCCCTGGAATCTCTGTCTGGGGCAGAATCGTCATCAATGATGAATCCGGTTTCGAACTGAGCCCCGATGACCAGCGACTTAATAATTTCCACAACGAAATTCTGTCTTGGAATCCGGCAGAAAACCTAAAGAGATTCTAGTCATACATAAAGTACCACAGTGGCAAGACACATTCAATACCTTCACTGCGCTGTAACAACGGTGAAGTCATTGATGGCAGTGGGATGAGAAGTTCCGCCTTATGCAAGACACCTTTTTTCTTTTGTTTCACCCATACATGTTTCAGCACTTTTGTGAAACATGTATGGGTGAAACAAAAGAAAAAAGGTGTCTTGCATAAGGCGGAACTTCTCATCCCATTTTCTTAGCAAGCACGGAGACAACAAGAAGAACTGCACCACAAGATGATTATTGATGACAGTGTCACCAAAGCAGTTATTAAACACGGTTTTCCGAAATTCCTTCACCAAACAAGACGAAGTAAATATTCCTAAATTCCAATCAGGAACAACTACCAAGATGAGAAACATAGAAGTAGATATCTTCGGTGTAGCAAAGCAGTCTAAATCATTTAATAACGGCAACGCCTCCGGTCCAGACTGTATGCCAGACAGGTTCCGTTCAGAGTATGCTCACTCAATAGCTCCATGTTTAGCAATTATATACAGTCGCTCGCTCATAGGAAGATCCGTACCTACGGACTGGAAAAGTGCTCAAGTCACACCATTCTCCAAGAACGGAAATAGGAGTAATTCGCTGAATTGCGGGCCCATATCACTAACGTCGATTTGCAGTAGGGTTTTGCAACATAACTATGTTAGAACATTATGATTTACCTCGAAGATAACTGTTTATTGACACACAGTCAGCACGGATTCAGAAAATATAGTTCTTGTGAAACACAACTAGCTCTTTATACTCACGAAGTAATCAGTGCTATCGAGAGGGGATGTCCAATTGATTCCATATTTTTTTGATTTCCAGAAGGCTTTCGACACCGTTCCTCACTAGCGTCTTGTAACCAAACTGCGTGCCCATGGAATATCGCCTGAGTTGTGCGACTGGATTATTGATTTCTTGTCAAAAAAGGTTCGTCGTAATAGACGGAACGTCGTCGAGTAAAACAGAAGTAATATCCGGCGTTCCCCAAGGAAGTGTTATAGGCCCTCTGTTGTTCTTGATCTATATAAGCGACATAGGAGATAATTTGAGTAGCCCTCTTAAACTGTTTGCAGATGATACTGTCGTTTAGCATCGTGTAAGCTCTTCAGATGACCAAAATGAATGCAAAATGATTTAGATAAGATATCTGTATGCTGTGAAAGATGCAAATTGACCCTGAGTGCAGAAAAGAGTAAAATTATTCATATGAGTACTAAAAGAAATCCGCTAAATTTCGTTTACGCGTCAAGTCACAGAAATCTGAAGGCTGTAAATTAAACTAAATCCTTAGTGACCTCAATTACAAATAACCTACACTACTAGCCATTACAATTGATACACCATGAAGATGACGTGCTGCAGACGCGAAACTTAACCGACATGAAGAAGATGCTGTGATATGCGAATGATTAGCTTTTCAGAGCATTCACACAATGTTGGCGCCGGTAACGACACCTACAACGTGCTGACATGAAGAAAGTTTCCAACCGATTCCTCATATACAAACAGCAGTTGACCGGCGTTGCCTGGTGAAACGTTGTTGTGATGCCTCTTCTAAGTAGGAGAAATGCGTACCATCACGTTTCCGACTTTGATAAAGGTCGGATTGTACCCTATCGCGATTCCGGTTTATCGTATCGCGACATTGCTGCTCACGTTGGTCGAGATCCAATGACTGTCAGCAGAATATGGAATCAGTGGGTTCAGGAGGGTAATACGGAACGCCGTGCTGGATCCCAACGGCGTCGTATCACTAGCAGTCGAGATGACAGGCATCTTATTCTCATGGCTGTAACGGATCGTGCAGCCACGTCACGATCACTGAGTCAACAGATGGGGACGTTTGCAAGACAACAACCATCTGCACCTACAGTTCGGCGACGTTAGCAGCAGCACGGACTATCAGCTCGGAGACCATTCGAGCGGTTACCCTTGACGCTGCATCACAGACAGGAGCGCCTGCGATGGTGTACTCAACGACGAACCTGGGTGCACGAATGGCAAAACGTCATTTTTTCTGATGAATCCAAGGTTGTGTTTTCAGCATCATGGTGGTCGCATCTGTGTTTGCCGACATCGCGGTGAATGCACATTGGAAGCGTATATTCGTCATCGCCATACTGGCGTATCACCCAGCGTGATGGTACGGAGTGCCATTGGTTTCACATCTCGGACACCTCTTGTTCGCACTGACGGCACATTGAACAGTGGACTTTACATTTCAGATTTGATACGACCCGTGGCTCTACCCTTCATTCGATCCCTGCGAAACCCTATGTTTCAGCAGGATAATGCACGACCGAATGGTGCAGGTCCTGTACGGGCCTTTCTGGATACATAAAATGTTCGACTGCTGCCCTGGCCAGCACATTCTCCAGATCTTTCACCTATTGAAAACGTCTGGTATATGGTGGCCGAGCAACTGGCTCGTCACAATACGCCAGTCACTACTCTTGATGAACTGTGGAATCGTGTTCAAGCTGCATGGGCAGCTGTACCTGTGCACGCCATCCAAGCTCTGTTTGATTCAATGCCCAGGCGTATCAAGGCCGTTATTACTGCCAGAGGTGGTTGTTCTGGGTACTGATTCCTCAGGATCTATGCACCCAAATCGCGTGAAAATGTAATCACATGTCAGTTCTAGTATAATATATTTGTCCAATGCATACACGTTTATCATCTGCATTTCTTATTGGTGTAGCAATTTTAATGGCCAGTTGTGTACATTTGAATGATCACGTAGATAATGTTACACTGACGGATGGCATTGAAATAGTTTAAACAAGAGGTGCTCGTTTTGTATTATCGCGAAATAGGGGAGATAATGTCACAGGCATGATATGTGAATTGAAGTGGCAGTCATTAAAATAAAGGTGTTTTTCGTTGCGACGGGATTTTCTCAGGAAAATTCAATCATCAGTTTTCTCCTCTGATTGCGAAAACATTCTGTTGACGCCCACCTACATAGGAAGAACGGATGATCACCACAAAATAAGAGAAATCAGTGCACGCACACAAAAAATTAAGGTCTTTTCCTGCGCGCCGTTTGAGAGTGGAACGGTAGAGAGACAGTTTGAAGGTGGTCCACTGGACCCTCTGTCAGCCCCTTTATTGGAAATATCAGAGTAATCACGTAGATGTGGATGAAGATGTAGACGACGTATCCGGAGACGTCCCCGATAGCGATGACGTTGCTATGTGACTGTCGGCTGCCATACGGCCCGACAAGTAGTGGTGATCTGGGGTGCCATTCCTTTACATAGGATCCCTTTGGTTGTCACCCGCTGCACCCTTACAGCACAGCCACACGAGAATGATATTATATGAGCCGTTTTCTTTCCCTTCATGGCAAGTCATCTAAGGCTTACATTTCAGCCCGTACACAGCAAGGGTTTCTACTGCCTGTCTTCGTGCTTGACAAATTTTACCTTGGTCAGAAAGGTCGCCGTATCTCTCCCCAGCTGAGAAAGTTTGGAGCTTTATGGACAGAGCCATCCAACCAGCTCAATATTTTGACTATCTGTAGCACCAGTTGAAAATAATTGGGAAAGAAATCCTTTAGGATGACATCCAGTAACTCAATCAATGCCAGGCTGAATAACTGCTTTCATAATGGCCAGAGGTAGACCAAGCATTACTGATTTGCTCAATTTATGTAGCTTTTTCTCTTCAATAAACCATCCAATCTTTCTAAAATCGTAATCATATGTTTGTCTGTACATCTACGCATGTCTACGTATGTCTCACTCGGATAACTGCTTTGAGGTGTGTCTTTTTTTTGTCTTAGGCAGCGTAGAATTATATCTTGCATTGTTTTTATAAAATGTCACAACAAAACATGAGGAGAAACGACCGCGTGTGGGATACTTGCTTTAATTAAGTCAAATTCGAGGAGTGTATAAGGTAGTCACAAAGTTAAGCCTTCCATAGTAAGAAAGCCGAAGCCTCTCCCAGCGGCGTAATGGGTAAAGATTCCAGAATTGGTTCAAATGGCTCTGAGCACTATGAGACTTAACATCTGAGGTCATCAGTCATCTAGAACTTAGAACTACTTAAGCCTAACTAACCTAAGGACATGACACACATCCATGCCCGAGGCAGGATTCGAGCCTGCGACCGTAGCGGTCGCGCGGTTCCCGACTGAAGCGCCTAGAACCATTCGGCCACACCGGCCGGCGATTCCAGAATTAAGGTAGTGTGTAAGAACTAGACGGAAAGCCCCTAATGCGCACTATGTGATTTGAAACAATAGATTTGCCAGTTACTAATCGACCGGCTACACAATAGCTTATTCCTGAATATGATTTGTACGCACCAGAATTTTTAGCAGACTTTCGGAGTGTTGACTGTCTCACCAAAGAAAGGTGACTTACAATAATACCTGATAAACTGAATTTAGTTGACGTCAATACAGGTCATTATTTATAAAAATTTTACCATGTTGATCTGATGTAGATCATGACTAAATATATGCATCACATAAATGACATACGTCACGGCACTATAAGCATAGAATTCGTAAACGGATTTGAACCTTTACAGTCTGCAAGTTGACGGCAAAATAATGACAACTTTGTCTGACTTTGTCCAGAAAAATAAAGACTTGTAGTAGTTTTCGATGAAAAATAAATGTCTTTTTGTCAAGGCACAATTTAAGTAATATTTTAGTGATATTTCTGATACCAAAGCGATGAGTAACGACAGAAGAAGACTCCTAGCTTCCAAAGATACGTAACTGTAAACTCTACTAGTTTCGTGCGACAAGTACAGATTAGATCAGTTGTTGTAGATGACTTCGGCTGTTAATAGGACAGGATCTAGACTGGGAACCTCTGCAACAAGGCTATCACGGAAACGCTGCCATCGTCACGGGAAATTCCGCCCGCTTCAGCTGTAAACAAAGGTTGTGTTGGAAGGAGGGAGAGGGGGGGGGGCTGCCTTGTCTTAGTCCGACGTCTCTCTTTCATTGTGATTCCTTGAATCACGGTTCCTGTTTTCACAAACTGCTCCTCAAGCCAAAGAAAGACTCCCGTGACTTTTGATATTATTCAGCGGGCATTGTTTCTTCACCATGACTGTTCTTGTTCAGGAAAAAATATGAGCATATAGTCACAAGTCTCAGGAGCGGAATTTTTAAGTTGAAAAATGCTGTTTCGTACCACTGTTAACGAAATATACCGTCAGAAGAGTGGGGTATCTTAATGTCAATCCGGAATGTGCTGTTACTCACTACAATAGGAATGAGGCTGGGAGAAGGGAGAGGGGAAGGTCGAGTTCCATGCCATGGTAAATTCTCTCAAAAATCTTTTCTCATTGCATGTAGACTATCTGCGAACTGTAGAGCGCCATAGACAGCAGCGCTTGGTGAACACAAATCTATACTTCAGACACAGAAACTATAACTGTGATCATCACTTAACACTACCGGGCTGAGATGCCGTTGTCCATACATAAGACTCTCCCCCGACGTTTCGCCTTCCGCAGTCGAAGGTGAAACGTCAGGGGAGAGTTTTATGTATGGACAACGGCATCTCAGCCCTGAAGTGTTAAGTAATGACAACACCTACCGTGAAAGCCTTTATTCTATGATATAACTGTGATGTTTATAAGACTCTCTTGTGTATAATTCTAAATTAAATTTTGATATCAAATATAAAGACGATCAGCATAATTTCGAAGACGTTCCAATGGAAAACATGACACGTCCTTGCTGGCAGACTAATAAACACAAAAAACAATAGTAGTCTCATTCCTTTTGTAAATTAAACGCAGTTTTCTTACTGCACTAATAATTTGCAGTTTCTATGTGCAGTTCGCTTTTTATGTTAAGAGTCTTCAGTGTGTTTTGTAGTTAGGTTTTGCTTGTGCTGACAATTCCTGTCTTCCCTCTCGTGCGTCATAGCTTACGAGACGTACCTGGGAACTTCGGTATATATTCACGTTGAAATTTTCAGCTTCCTTTTTCTTCCACGGCGTTGTTCTGCGTGAACTATGTCATGTGATACACTTCGCTGGTGTTCTCGCACACATAGACGAAACATCGACAATTTGAACCTGAAATATTGCGGAAATGGAAAGTGCCACGGATGTGCAGTTTCCACAGATTGGGTTGGTAATCAGGCTCAAGTATTGTTATCCAAGAAACACATTGTAGTAATACAAAGAAATTGAATTTTTTGTGCATATACACAAGTTTTAGATGGATTAATGCCTGTTGACATTGGCAAACTAAAAGCGGGGTAATTTAGAATGTCAGTGAAGTTTGTTGCAGGATTCTAGTGCTAGTCGTTTTCGACATACAGTATTTTGATAAATTCCCATACTGACACTTGTTTGTGCCATTCAGCCTGCACAGTAGCTAAGTACGACGCTTGTACAACACCTGTGATACCACACACCAAAGAACAACAGAAGTGCACACGCTATTTACGTGGATTCTCACCAGCAACGAGACTGCTGAACATCACAGGTTATGTTCAAAATGACCACCGGAAGCAGCAATACACGCTTCCAGTTTAGCACTTCAGCGGAGAAGTCCGAGCCGGCGGCAGTAATACATCGTTGCATGTACTGGGGTGTCGTTGGTATATTTTTCTAGATAGCGCCTTTCAGCTTTCCCCACGTAAAAATGCCCTTTCCGTCTATGAAAAATGGTGCTATGGGCTGATGGTTCACTATCTCACACCATACATTTGAACTCCATGGAAGCTGAGATTCCACCTGATGAAAGAAACAGTGTTTGTCAACAGACCACTAACGCGTGTTTTGGTGGGTTTACCTGGCCATGATTGGTAAGTGTCGCTTCACCATTAAACAATATACACACATTATACATCTGATGTATCCTGTCTTAATGCCCACAGACAAAAGTTAACACGTTTCTCGTAATCTTTTGCACGCAGCTCTTGATGGAGAGAGAGGGAGGGAACCTATGTCGATCGCGAGTGTTGCAGTGCGGATCAACTACAACAGGGGCAAGAACATTAATTTCCCTGTCTTCTGTCATCACTTGTTTTTTTCCTGATAGTGCTGTGTAGGAGTTACAGTACCACTTCCACGTAACTGGTTGAAGAGGCTGATAAATAACTGCCGAAGAGCTTGACGTCTGTTGGGATATCTTGGGGCATACACAGTACAAGAAGGAACTGCATTCATTGTACACTCTCCATACAGATTGAGCATTTCTGCATTGGTTAATCCCATAGTCGATTCAGGATCTACAGCAGTGATTGTCACCCACTCGCCGACTAACAAGTCGCGCAGCACTCAAGGAACACACAAGCACACTGTAAGCAAACATAACAACTTTGCGCTTAGCAACTGCATAGGTTGAATGGCTCAGGCAAGTGTCGGTGTGGAAACTTTTCAAAATACGATATCTCGTAAATTACTCGCACTAGAGTCCTGCAAAGAACACCACTGACATTCTAATTTGCCATACTTTTAGTTTGTTAATTACAATAGGACCTTTCCATCTAAAAAAATTAATGTTTGCACACAAAATACACTTTCTGAGTGTTATAACAATCCTTTTTTTGGCTAAAAGTACGAGCTCCCGACTACCAATCCATTCTGTGACAAGAGCACATCAACAGCACTTTCCATTACCGCAATATTTGTGGTGAAAGTTTTAGCCGATTCACCATGTACAATAACTATTTGACTTATTAGAAGAAACCGAGAAATATGAAGTAAAAGCAAAAAGTAACCAAAAATACGCTGCCTTGAATATATAACGTGAAACGTGATTAGAAGTTATATACTTGTGCTGCTTATTAATAAAGGAAATAAATTTGCGTAAATAGTCTACAATAATTGTGGACTTGCGAATGAAGCCATCTTGAACCCTTATTATTTTTTTGTATTTATAGCGCAGTTTCTGCTGCTACCGTCGTCAGAGTGAAACTTGGATATTGTAAAACGCCTGTGGCACAGGGGACTTATCAGTCAGTCAAAGACGTAACTGAGAGTGATACTGGACGATGTTTTACAGCTCCTAAATCTTGATCTGAGTATGGCTCTAGGCGAAACGATGTTACAAACAGAGAAATACATTAATAGAGCTAGCCGGCTCTACTCAAAAAATAAGACTTACTAGAGATTATTCATTCGTTTTCGATGTTGTATATCATCCAAAGTATTACATTTACAAATATGACTGATGCGTGAAGAGAATCGTAAACTCATCAAGTTTTCATTTTGCACTATACAAATATTTTATAAATGACTTTCTGATTACACGACACACGTCGAGGCAGTGGTCAAGTCCGTTTTACCCGTTATTTAGCGATGTCCTGCCAGTGCATATCACAGCAGCAGTGATAGTTCCCTGTGCAGCTCCACTAGTTTAGGCAGTGGGAATAGGTAAATACGCTACTTAATGTACCCTAAAAGAGAAAAGTCACAGCACATTAGGTTAGGCGACTTGAGGAACTAAGGCAGCGGAGCCACGTCACCTTCACCATTAGGGACCATCAGCGATGTGAATGTTTGTCCTTCAGACAGTGACGAAAATCGATGCTCGTCTTTTTGGAAGATGAAACGTTCGGAATCAGCTGTCAGTCATGGAAATAACCACAATTGCAACATACCACTTTAATAGGTAGTAATCACAGAAGAAAAACGGCCATACAGTTTAGTCTTTGACATTACACAGAAAAATTAAATCTTCGTTCTTGAGCATCAATTTCATGAGCATGTTCAGTGCCCCACACTCTGATTAATCTTTCAAGATAAATGGGAGGTTTCTTGTTGTTTTTTGTTGTGGTCTTCAGTCCAGAGACTGGTTTGATGCAGCTCTCCATGCTACTCTATCCTTTGCAAGCTTCTTCATCTCCCAGTACCTACTGAAGCCTACATCCTTCTGAATCTGCTTAATGTATTCAGTTCTTGGTCTGCCTCTACGATTTTTACCCTCCACTCAGCCCTCCAATACTAAATTGGTGATCCCTTGATGCTTCAGATCATGTCCTACCAACCGATCCCTTGTTCTAGTCAAGGTGTGCCACAAACTTCTCCCCAATTCTATTCAGTACCTCCTCATTAATTCTGTGATCTACCCAGCTAATCTTCAGCATTCTTCTGTATCACCACATTTCGGAAGCTTCTATTCTCTTCTTGTCCGAACGATTTATCGTCTTAGTTTCACTTCCTTACATGGTCACACTCCATACAAATACTTTCAGAAACGACTTTTCAGAAACGACTTCCTGACAGTTAAATCTATACTCGATGTTAACAAATTTCTGTTCTTCAGAAACATTGACAGTCTACATTTTATATTCTCTCCACTTCGACCATTATCAGTTACTTTGCTCCTCAAATAGCAAAACTCATTTACGACTTTAAGCGTCTCATTTCCTAATCTAATGCCCTCAGCATCACCCGATTTAATTCGGCTACATTCAGTTATCCTGGTTTTGCTTATTCGCTGACTATCAACATGGAGACGAAATGTTCAATCTTTTCTTCCTTCATTGAGATGTACAATTGAAGGAGCCACTATAATCTTCCGGTTTTCGTTGTTGAACGAATTGCAGACGGTACGATGTGACATGTAACGGCCGTTTTTAAATCTTCCACACAGTTTGCTGCAGTATGACAAATTCGTGACTTGCGTGGACCCTTGACTTTTGGGACTGCGTACGAAACTTTCCCCTACCTTCTCCACTGGAAGACGTGGTCCACTGATACTTCTCTGTTAACAGAGACAACGAGTCTTCCTAAAATGTCGATACCAGCACGAAGCGCTCTGTTTACGTGATTGTTCTTTTCCATAATTCCTTGCGCATGCACGCTGCATTGTTGTAACACGTAAACATCACGCATATTTCAACACACAAATCTCTTTTCTTGCTCTGTTGGTATTTTGTGAAGGCACTGCATCCGTAACACTAAGTGGTGGGCACAAAGCAAAAGCGGTGAGTTTACAGCTCTGTTCCTGCATCTGTCATACTTTTATATGTAATACGTCAATTCACTATCATGCTCCTAAAATCACTGTAGCACGATTCCAGGCCTGTGACACGAACAGCTATCTCTCTGGAAGATGGCATAGCTATCGCATCAAGAATGGGGGGATGCAGGTTGACAGGTACACTGTTCACAGACACCTTGTCGCGGTGCCTTCGGTTACTACCGTATGTTCCATGGAAGTCGAGGTGAATGATACCCGTGGCACGATACTGCCCTCACAGGTCTGTGTCCTACCGTTCACCTTGATGATAGCGATAATCGACCTGGTGTAATAAGAAACGTGTTTCAGCCGAGCAGGCAGGACGCTTCTGCGCATACACTGTCCAGTCCTGATGATATCGGGCCCACTGCAGTCATAGATGACAATGCCGCTGGGTCTAGATGTGTGTGGTGTCGTCTGAAGGACGATGTGCCAAGGTAAGGTTGGCACCTCACAACGAAACGGCAGAAAACGATAGTCGCTGCACGCCGCACTGATGGATGAGCAAGCCGGCTTAGCCACGCCTCCTAGAGCTTCGCTGTGCCACCACAATCGGTGGTCTAGTTACGACTGAGCAGAGGAACACTGGGCCCAGTCTGTGGTCATCAATCAAGTTGACCCCTCCAGGAGGTCCTCCTCGGATCGACAGAGATCTCGTAAATCAAGGATGTCACGCTACACCATAGGTAGTGGTCTAGAGGGTTCAAGTAGGGAGAGCGTGTAGTCCAAGTAATCGGGGTACCATGACCTGTCTAGTGTGCCCAAGTTATTTGCCCAGATGACCTCAGGCCGCACTTGAAAAATGAGGTGATGCGCCATCTTGATGGAATCACACGTTTTGACGTACGTGCCACGCAGTGGCACGTTTTCTAAGACCCCATGTAGAATCCTGTCAGGTAATCAGAAGCATGTGGCACCCCTGAGATGTGGTGGAAGGCGTAGATATACGTCAACGGGAACAGTTGCAAATGTGTGGCCCGACCGGGACTCGAACCCGGGATCCCCTCCATACATGGCAGGCGCTCTATCCATCTGGGACACCGAGGGCACATAGGATAGTGCGACTGCAGGGACTTATCTCTGGCGCGCCTCCCGCGAGACCCACATTCCCAACTTATTGTCCCGCATTGTATTCATAGTGCCCCTGCCCTGCAGGAGATCCTGGGTTCGAGTCCCGGTCGGGGCACGTACTTTCAACTGTCCCCGTTGGAGTATATCAACGCCTGTATGCAGCTAGGGGTATTCATTTCATTGTAGTAACATCCTGTTGCTGCACTGCCAGCACCTTCTGAGTGTGGTATAGAGTAGCTGGTGCTCGTGCAGAGCACGCTAGACAGTTTTGTGATACAAGTTCAGTCTTGTACTTGTCATTGTGTCCTCTTTCACTGTATAGAGTATAGCCTCTTCAAACTTGGGTGTGTGGCTTTGCCATGTAGCACCACAGTCGGCACTGCTGGTGGAGAATGTACCTGTCTCCGAAGACAGCTGTTGCAAATAGTAAGTGCAAACGTGTCTGGCGGTGCGCCAAACGCTCCACATACTACTGACGAATGAGCAGCTCTCCCACTGCACCGAGCTTCGCTGTACAGTAACATCATGTCAGCGTATTCAACAAACATGCAGTTCATGAAGTTCAGCAGCAGCGCCCTGAAACTGAAATGTAAGTACAGTTTGCATTCTGCACTGTGGTGAATGATTAGCACTATTCAGTAGTTCAATGTGAACATATACTGCAAAGTCAACGTGTGATGTATTATTTTGCTTGTAGTGAGGAAACGGTAAGTTTCTGGACATAAATCCTATGCTAAACTTAACAGTCTTCTTCTTCACTAAAGTCTTTAACGTCTATACAGGGAATTTAATTACATACAGTATGAATTTAATATTTGTAATTGTTGTTACTGGATTGGGGTAGCTACACTGTTCACATAAATGAAAAACGTAAAGAAACGTAACCAATACACACTCCGTGTTCCAAACGTTCACACGAACTTTCACTTCCTGCCTTCTTGCCCATTCACTGCTTCCGCCTCCACACTCACATCTCGAAAAGGTACTGCTCTGAGGTCTCAACTTTCTGGGCGTGAGCCATATTAATAGTTCTTACAGACTCGTTCCCTGGTAAGCACTATAGCCTATTACAAAGAGGTGATAAAAGTATTGGGATAGCGATATGCACATATACAGTATCGTGTATACAAGGTATAGAAGGCCAGTGCATTGGCGGAGCTGTCATTTGTACTCACATGATTCTTGTGAAATGCTTTGGGACATGATCATGGCCACACGACAGGGATTAAAAGACTTTGAACTCGTAATAGTAGTTGGAGCTCGACCCATGGGACATTCCATTTCGATAATCGTTAAGGAATTCAATATTCTGATACGCAGAGAGTCAAGAGTGTGAGAAGAATACCAAATTTCAGGCATTACCTCTCACCACAGACAGTGCAATCGCCAACGACCTTCACTTACTGATCGAGAGCAGCGGCGTTTGCGTAGAGTTGTCAATTCAAACTGTAAGACGGCAAGAACTATGCCCCGTACATGAAGTCATTAAAAATCACCGAACTCACGTTGAGCAAACAGTAGGGCTGAACAGAAATGACTGACAAGGCATCTTGTAGAGGGTATAGTATGGACGTATTGGAATAATTAATGTTGGGTGATGGTTGGAAAGTAATTCCAGTGACATTAAAATTTTGTGGAAACACGTCGATTGACTGGAGGCTAGTTTATCCCAGGAAAGCATTCAGAGTGACCACGGCTGGGTGCCAGCGCGGCTGGGGAGCAGCGAAGGGAAGTGGCAATAGGCAGCTTAGGGCTGCTCAAACTCTGAGAAACCAGTAACGGGGCACGGCCTCCAGCTGCCTTAAGATGAGTGACAATGAGTGGAAGGTTGACCCCATGCTGGTGTACCGGGAAGCAGACGGAGAACTTGTATGCCTGTTGATAAATGTCCGTTGTCCTGTTTTCAGTGAAACATGCGAGAAAGCCGCACGAAGCTATGGTGGAGCAGTCAACAGAGGCCAAAATATGCGTGTTCATGACTATAGCAACTTCACGCTGAATTCATGGTCCGCAGAGTCTGAAGTAAATCAGATGAAGAGCGACAGAGTGAAATGCGCTGGCCTCCAATGGGAACATAGGACAAAGGAATTTGAAGTACTCTCCTGGAAGTCAGAAATTCGGAAAAATTGGTGTTTTATGCAGATGCTAACCTTGATGGGTGGCATGGGAGGAGCTAAATAGCAGAAGTTGAGAGGAAGGGAAATTTTGTGGGAATTTGTTCACTTCCCAGATCAGGCAGTGGTTGGTGCTGGGAAGTGACACATAATTAACGCGACTTGCACTGCAATTGGCGTAAGGAGAAATCAAGGCAAAGTGTGGACTGGCAGAAGTCTCCGTAGAAGGTTCCATTCCCAGCTTGCCTAGAGTGCTGACGTGGCTTTCTTTACTCAGCTTGCCTGAGAGAGAGTGAGCATCTCTGCAGTTTAGGACTTAGCAAACGGAACGATTGAGCTTGGAGATAGAAAGTTTCCGTTCAGCTATGTACTGAGCAAGAGAGCTAGGAGTGAATAGACGAGCGCAGCCTTGCAGCACCACGAGGTCGGCCGCCGTCCACGTAACGACGCGCGCGGCCACGCTGAATTCGGTGATATTGCACCCACTCCGGCTTGAGTTACATCAATGATTAATTTGTTGGATCACGTCGGCAAAGTTTCCACGAGGGTTTCATGGGCTGTGTATTGTAGAATTCTTCTCGCACTTCGCATTACGCCTGGGTTAGTCGACTGGAATTTGATTTATCGCGCTTTACTCCACGTAAACTCAATTCATTCCCAGTGCTTGTTAGGAGAGTCATGTAATGTGATGATTGAAGGTCGTGAGTTAGAATAAATTTGTGCTAATCGACTGCATTTGTTTTCAATCAAGTAGTTGAAATCCCAAGTCACTTTCTTCATTAATTTTATGTTCAACATTTGCATCTGGTGTTCAATAGCTGAATATAACATTAATGTGCACCCCTTTGTAATTAAAAGGGATCAATTCTGAATCAATTAATCTCAACACTGCCACCACAGTTCAATCAGGAGTCACAGGGCCTTATTAATTTCCTTGCGTTATCCGATATTGCGGCAGTTTTGCACTCTCTGTTGATCTGTTTGTCAATTAGCTGGGGTGAAGGCACGCTAAAACCAGATAAGTGACAGGTAGGGTGTTACAAAACAGACATCCAACACTGCGTAAAATAACATCAGAATTCAATTTGGGATGTACGAAGAACGTCTCCGTTAGGACAGTGCAGCTATGGCAGTAGACATCTGAAAGGTGTGCCTTTGCTAGTAGGGCGATATCGACTTCAGCGCCTCTCCAGAGCTCATAACCATGTCGGTCGGACCCTAGACGACTGGAAAACTTAGGCCTAGTCAGATGAGTTCCAGTTTCAATTGATAAGAGCCGACAGAGTGTGGTGCAGGCCCCACGATGCCATGGATCCAAGTTGTCAGCCAGACACTGTGCAACCTACTGGTGGCTCCATAATGGAATGAACTGGGTCATCTGGTCCAACTGAACCGATCATTGATTAGAAATTATTGTGTTCAGCTACATAGAGTCCATCTGCAGCCATTCATGGACATCATGTTCCCAGACAACGATGCAATTTTATGGATGACAGTGCCCCATGTCACCAGGCCACAGTTGTTGGCGATTGGTTTGAAGAACATTCTCTACGATTCGAGTGAATGATTTGGCCACCCAGGTCACCCGACATGAGACCCATCGAAAATTTATGGGACCTAATCGAGAGGTCATTTCCTGCACGAAACCTAGCACCGGCAACACTTTCGCAGTTGTGGACGGCTATAGAGACAGGTCTCAATATACCTGTAGGGAAGTTCCAACTTGTTTAGTCCATGCTACGTCCAGCTGCTGCACTACGCCGGACAAAAGGAGGTCCGAGATGATTTCAGGAGGTATCCCATAACTTTTTGTCGCCTCAGTCTATGTCTGCACTTATACGTCCTCTTGACAAGGTGCATTGCGATCTACAGTAATTTAGAACGTGAACAAAAGCCATTAAGTGGTCAAACCATTTTCATCTACAGAAATAGGTTTTTCTGTATTGAAAATACCGAAGGAAGTTCACATGAGCGTGAAATTTTACTTAATATATCCGCAAAACATGGCAGTAACGGGGAGAACTTGTGACTAGTTTTCAGAGTGTGGGAATATGTAACAGGAAAAAGAGATTAAAACTATTTATTATCTTTATGTTCCTGACAGTGATCATTACTCATTCTTTTGAGCCTTAATAGCATTTCTGGTTTATAGAATTCCATGTGTCCTATATCAGTTAAAAGAATGAGAATGCGGCCGAACCTGATGCTACGGTATGAACATAAAAGACGAGGGCCGGAATTTACTATCGGAGCAGCAAGCGCACTGCGCCTTGTGCCGCGTATCCGATGTTGGCTAACTTGATGGATCGCGTAGTTTAGGTGACAGCGCTGTTGTTCTTCACGACTGCCCGTAAAACGCCCCGTTTTATTTTTATTAGTTTTCATGTGGGAGACGCGAAAATGTAGACATAAAACAGGTACTGCGACATAGCTCATCCATGCGGGGACGTCCCGCGGTTTGCTCTGACCCGGTAAACGGTTCATCTCGTTTACTGTTTTTCATTCGTTTACCTCAGAGACAAGCGCAAGTACATTCTTCCCTCATCCGATATGAATGGGGAAACTGAGTTGAGAATCATTTTTAGATTTCATTTGCCTATTTGGAATTGACACGAGGCTGTACTGAATCATCAGTTATTTTTGTAAGAAGTTTGTTGGTGTGTCCATTTTCCGCAGCGAGCATAAAAATTTTCATTTCATTAATCAAATGCCTTTCCCTTCCTGCAATACACACTGATAAACGAATATATTATGACCACGGTCCATCCCAAATTTCTAACGCCGCCTGGCAGTTTGCAGGGATGTGACGCGGGAAAGAAAATTATGATTGTAAAATGTAAACTTTCACTGCCGAAAAGTCACAATTAATAAAAGATCCGAAGTGTTATGTGGTGGTCGAATGGACTTCACATTTCAACCCAGCGATTCATCCCCATCTACTGAAGACATTTTCCAGGGGGATCTTAGCTTTTTTCACTGTCCGATTCACACCCTGGCTCGCTACTTAGCAAAATTCCATTTTCGCTCGTTTCCGTGTAGTGGCATATATGTGTGAAATCTTATGGGACTTAACTGCTAAGGTCATTAGTCCCTAAGCTTACACACTACTTAACCTAAATTATCCTAAGGACAAACACACACACCTCTGCCCGAGGGAGCACTCGAACCTCCGCCGGGACAAAAGGGAACAGTCCATGACTGCAGCGCCTTAGAGCGCTCGGCTAATCCTGCGCGGCCGCGCGCACGTAGTGGCGTGATGAACACGTGAGAGCCGTCTCGTGGGTGCAAATCATGTTCAGTGTCAGCTGTTGAGGAACATGCTTCGCAGCCAGGAGACCACCGCATTCATTTTGATAGGATTCAAGTACTGGCAGCCACAACTGCGTACCATGAGGGGCAATGGAGAGAGGCCACAGAGATTATAGAACACTCAGGAATTTCAGTAGGAAAGAGAAGAATGTGAAACTGGATGACATCTGGATTCCGGCGCTGAAGAAGACGTGTACCAGTCCGCCACAGCGAACGACAGCAGTCGACAATAGCCAACTGCGCTCAGGTATTCAAACCATTTGACGTCACGCCTCTGCGCAGAAGCACGCGAAAACGGTATTTTCCTGCAGCCAGAATCGAGGCAGGATGTGAATCAGAAACTCAAAGAAGCTACGATCCCCCTTGAGAAAGTCCTCCGAGGATGGGTACGAAACGTTGGATTTTCATGTGAAATGCATTCGACCACGGCATAACAGCGCGGAACATTTTATTAATTGTTGAGGAAATATATAAACGGAGCAGAGACAAACGGCAAATCATTCTAGAGAAGGTACGGGCTGCAAAAGGTGAACTCCAGTGTGTAAGTAGGCTGTTTATGTTTTCTGATTGGTAACGCCACGTAGCGCTCTATATGAAAATCACTGGCTGTGCTGTGTGCAGTCTGTGGCTGGTTTGCATTGTTGTCTGCCATTGTAGTGTTGGGCAGCGGCAGCTGGATGCGAACAGCGCGTAGCGTTGCGCAGGTGGAGGTGAGCCGCCAGCAGTGGTGGATGTGGGGAGAGAGATGGCGGAGTTTTGTAATTTGTCATGAACTGATATATATATTATGACTATTAAGGTAAATACATTGTTTGTTCTCTAGTAAAATCTTTCATTTGCTAACTATGCCTATCAGTAGTTTGAATCTTTTATTTAACTGGCAGTAGTGGCGCTCGCTGTACTGCAGTAGCTTGAGTAGCGAAGATTTTTGTGAGGTAAGTGATTTGTGAAAGGTATAGTTTAATGTTAGTCAGGGCCATTCTTTTGCAGGGATTTTTGAAAGTCAGATTGCGTTGCGCTAAAAATATTGTATGTCAGTTTAAGCACAGTCATTTGTAATTTTTCTAAGGGGACGTTTCAAGTGGTATAAGCGTCTTTCACAAAGGGGAGATTGTCCAGGAGAGCGGCGACTGGGAACGAGCAGCCCGACGGTGAAGCTGATCGGCTGTTGGCGTCCAACTGTGGACAGTGGCTGAACGGCGGTGAAACCACGTGTGGACAGGTATTTGTTGGACGTCCACGCCTCAGATCACAATGTCGGGTTCTCTGCTCTGTAAACCAGAATAGACGAAAATGTATGTCAGATCTGACGACGGAGTACAACGACGGACGACGTTCGTTAGCAGACAACTATGTGTTCACACTGTTGTGCAGGACGGAAATACACTCGCCGGAAGAATGTTGCGTTCTTTGGCTTGCTCTGGGAGGAGATATCTACATATACATATACATATTATGGTGAGTGTTCATCGGAGCTGAGGTTATCATCTGGAGTGCCCCAAGCAAGAGTGGTAGGTCCGCTGTTGTGTGCTATCTACATAAATGATCTTGTGGATAGGGTGTACAGCAATATGCGGCTGTTTGCTGATGGTGCTGTGGTGTACGGGAAGGTGTCGCCGTTGAGTGTCTGTAGGAGGAGACAAGATGACTTGGACATGATTTGTGATTGATGTAAAGAATGGCAGATAACTCTAAATATAGATAAATGTAAGTTAATGCAGATGAATAAGAAAAAGAATCCTGTAATGTCTGAATACTCTATTAGTAATGTAGCGCTTGATACAATCACGTCGATTAAATATTTGGGCTTAACATTGCAGAGCGATATGAAGTGGGAAAAGCATGTAATGGCAGTTGTGGGGAAGGCGGATAGTCTTCTTCGGTTCATTGGTAGAATTTTGGGAAGATGAGGTTCATCTCTAAAGGAGACCGCTTATAAAACACTAATACGACCTATTCTTGAGTACTGCTCGAGCGTTTGGGATCTCTATCAGGTCGGATTGAGGGAGGACATAGAAGCAATTAGGAGGCGCGCTGCTAGATTTGTTACTGGTAGGTTTGATCATCACGCGAGTGTTACGAAAATGCTTCAGGAACTCGGGTGGGAGTCTCTAGAGGAAAGGAGGCGTTCTTTTCGTGAAACGCTACTGAGGAAATTTAGAGAACCAGCATTTGAGGCTGACTGCGGTACAATTTCAGTGCCGCCAACTTACATTTCGCGGAAAGACCACAAAGATAAGATAAGAGATTAGGGCTCGTACAGAGGCATATAAGCAGTCATTTTTCCCTCGTTCTGTTTGGGAGTGGAACAGGGAGAGAAGATGCTAGTTGTGGTACGAGGTACCCTCCGCCACGCACAGTATGGCGGATTGCGGAGTATATATGTAGATGTACTTTGAGTACTTCTATCGGTTCTCCCTTCGGTTCCAGTCTCGTATTGTTCGTGGAAGGAAAGATTGTCGGTATGCCCCTGTGTGGGCTCTAATCTCTCTGATTTTATCCTCATGGTCTCTTCCCGAGATATACGTAGGAGGGAGCAACATACCGCTTGACGCCTTGGTGAAGGTATGTTCTCGAAACTTCACCAAAAGCCCGTACCGAGCTACTGAGCGTCTCTCCTGCAAAGTCTTCCACTGGAGCTTATCTATCATCTTCGTAACGCTTTCGCGATCACTAAACGATCCTGTAATGAAGCGCGCTGCTCTCCGTTGGATCTTCTCTATCTCTTCTATCAACCCTATCTGGTACAGATCCCACACCGGTGAGCAATATTCAAGCACTGGGCGAACAATTGTACTGTAACCTACTTCCTTTGTTTTAGGATTGCATTTCATAGGATTCTTCCAATGAATCTCAGTCTGGCATCTGCTTTACCGACGATCAACTTTATATGATCATTCCATTTTAAATCACTCCTAATGCCTACTCCCAGGTAATTTATGGGATTAACTGCTTCCAGTTGCTGACCTGCTATATTGTAGCAAATGTTAGAGGATAATTCTTTCTATGTATTCGCAGCACATTAAACTTGTCTACATTGGGATTCAATTGCCATTCCCTGCACCATGCGTCAATTCGTTGCAGATACTCCTGCATTTCAGTACAATTTTCCATTGTTACAACCTCTCGATATACTACAGCATCATCCGCAAAAAGCCTCAGTGGATTTCCGATGTTATCCACAAGGTCATTTATGTATAATGTGGATAGCAGTGGTCTTACGACACTCTCCTGCGGCACACCTGAAATCACTCTTATTTCGCCGGCCGCGGTGGTCTAGCGGTTCTAGGCGCGCAGTCCGGAACCGCGCGACTGCTACGGTCGCAGGTTCGAATCCTGCCTCGGGCATGGATGTGTGTAATGTCCTTAGGTTAGTTAGGTTTAAGTGGTTCTAAGTTCTAGGGGACTGATGACCACAGTAGTTGAGTCCCATAGTGCTCAGAGCCATTTGATCCATTTGAAGCCACTCTTATTTCGGAAGACTTCTCTCCATTGAGAATGACATGCTGCGTTCTGTTATTCAGGAACTCTTCAATCCAATCACACAATTAGTCTGATAGTCCATATGCTCTTACTTTGTTCATTAAACGACTGTGGGGAACTGTATCGAACGCCTTGCGGAAGTCCAGAAACACGGCTTCTACCTTGGAACCCGTGTCTATGGCCCTCTGAGTCTCGTGGACGAATAGCGTGAGCCGGGTTTCACACGATCGTCTTTTTCGAAACCCATGCGCATTCCTAAGAGTAGATTTCTAGTCTCCAGATAAGTTATCATCCTCGAACATAATACGCGTTCCAAAATTCTACAACTGATATACGTTAGAGATGTAGGTCTATAGTTCTGCACATCTGTTCGACGTCCCTTCTTGAAAACGGGGATGACCTGTGCCCTTTTCCAATCCTTTGGAACGCTACGCTCTTCTAGAGACCTACGGTACACCGCTGCAAGAAGGGGGGCAAGTTCCTTCGCGTACTCTGTGTAAAATCGAACTGGTATCCCATCAGGTCCAGCGGCCTTTCCTCTGGAGTGGAACTGTAACAAATAAAATATTAGTTCTCTTCATTACTATGTAGATACTAAGATTTATTCCACTTTCAAAGAGTACAATCGATTTTCACAGTATTTTCAGAGGAGTGGTACTCAAGCGTCAACGTTAGGTTACAATATCTCCGGATGTAATTAACATTTTACGATGCAACAAACGGCACTGATTACGTATTTGTTTATATGTTCAGATGTGCTAACAAAACTAACGTGGCTCCATTTAAAAAAAAACGTAGGTTTGTGTTAAAAAGCATACTTCCGTGCATTTTTGTATAGTTTGTATTAAACAATTACACTAGCCCCTCTCCTCACGTTCGGTCTGTGGAATCGGTTCGTCAGTATTTAATGTGGTTTACGAAATATATCCAGCGGTAACGTTAGGTGACTCACCCTGTATATTCATAACGACTACTTTCATAAAACTTATTGCAGTACTTATACTGGTGAGCGAAACCATTATCACCACACGCTTAATAGCACGTTGAAGATGACGAGCTCCATGGGTCCTCAATTATCAATCATCACTAGATGAAACCGTGGACAGAGTGTACGAAATGGTTATGAATGATAGCGCACACGCAATTAGAAAAGTCGCTGGGATGCCAGCATATAGTATTACTCATGTTACGAAACCGAAACCTTTTCGGATGCACTGCGTATGAAAGGTCTGACAGCAAAATTTGTTCAAAAATAGTTGAATTTCGAACAAGAACAGCAGCGAACACTAGTTTGTCAGGAGATGCTAGACGGTTTCAAACACTATGAAGTCCTGCAACATATATAACAGCTGATTAAGCGTGAAGTTACTAATGTGACACTGAAATATGTCTCAGTCGCCCCAGCAGAAGCATCTTCGATCGGAAGAATTTAAAATGGCAAAGCTATGCTAACTGTGTTCTCCGATTTTAACGGCATAAATGACCATGCGTTCTTGACACAATGTCTAGCAATGCATAAGAAATACTTCTTAAAAATTTAAAACGTCGTTTCTGTTAAGCAACACAAAAAAAATCTGGGTTTGTGGCGAAACATTTCGTGCGTTTTGCACCACTATAATGTACCCGCTCACACTTCATTCCTTGTTCGTGAATTTTTGACGAAAAAACAATGCTTTAATGACGCTTAAGCCTCCATATTCATGAGACATACACCAGTTTGTCTTCGGCTTATTCACAAAAACAAATTAAATTTTGAAGGACCGTCATTTTACAAGCATAGACGTAATTGAGAATGCAATTCTAGCGGTGTTTCGAGGATTGCTCAACGCGCTGATGTAAGTGCATAATATCTAATGAGGACTATTTTGAAGGGCATCATGCTGATGATGTAGAGTAATAAGTAAAAATATTTCCCAAAAGCCAGCCGCGGTGGCCGTGCGGTTCTAGTCGCACCAGTCCGGAGCCGCGCTGCTGCTACGGTCGCAGGTTCGAATTCTGCCTCGGGCATGGGTGTGTGTGATGTCCTTAGGTTAGTTAGGTTTAAGTAATTCTAAGTTCCAGGGGACTGATGACCTCAGATGTTAAGTCCCAGAGTGCTCAGAGCCATTTGAACCATTTATTTACCAAAAACAAAAATTTCCGATATTTTTTCATTTCACCTCATTCGTTATCTGCTACGAACCTATTTCTTGATTTCAATCACAGCTCATCTCTTAGTAGATTTACTTAGCACAGTGACTGTAGTAACCTTCGACCACAAAGGGGGAAAATCCTTGAGAAGTGGCCTCAGCCACAAGATTTTCTCACACGATATGACGCTGCATGCTGAGTCATTACTTATAAAGATCCACCTGGACGAAACTCGGAACTTTCTGGTAGATAAAATACTTACAGCAATCACTTTTATGCTATATTATTTTGCATGGTTGTACTGGATTTTCAATAAATGTTGCCCAACATTAGGGAATTAGTAATACAATCAGTCAAGTTTTCTAGCCAATAAGGAAAGGTTTGTAAAAATTAAAGTAATTTGTATTTCCATCTAGAAATGTAAACGCGATTTACGTGTACAGCCTTGTATATGAGATTGCTAACTTATAGCTTTTCCATTGGTAATGGTTACGAAAAAGCGTGGTTTTAAGCCGGTCTAATGGGATGTGCTGACTACTGCAAAAATAAGTCGTAGGATTACGGTACCAAAGGAGCCTTAACATAAGTTGACTGACGTAATCGAGGTCATCTTCAGGAGCCGACTGTACTAAGTTGAATCATGCATCTCTAATGTGGAAGACTGACTTTCGCCGTTAAGTTTCAGTCGGGTCGCAGGATTCGAGATAAATCAGACATGCATTCATTTGGCTCCATGTAGTGCAATATCTATGATAAAACTCACGGTCTTACAGTTGCACTAGTAGTCAAATTGAGTTTGGAAAACAGCTCCTTGTAATCATATTTTTTATTAGGTATCTAATTAACGACACCATTACTTTTATAAGTTAATAGTCGTAATAATGAAAGCATCCGAGTTGAATTAAATTGTTCTTCTATTTCTTAACGTCCTTCGTCATAGTCGGTTCGCTGACAAACTTCCGGGGTCCCACTCCTGTCGCTCGAATAACTCTTCATTGCCTAAATTTTGTAGGCTGCGAGAAGAAAGATATTGGCATCACGTTTCTGATCACTATATCATGCACCAGTCTCATCTCAGATAGTGTCTCCTGAATATTGTCTCCGTTGACGGTGACCCGCCTATCTGTTGATGGCTTTAAACACATTAGTACGCACGAAGTTGTTCGAAGGTACATGAAATGTATTCGTAGCTGCGAATACTAGAAACCCTCAGTTGTATAAGGGAACGATGACAGTGAAAATCAGTGCCGAACTCGGCCTCGAACCTGGATTTCCGCCTTACGCGAGATTTTGCCTTCACCGCTATGGCTATCCGTGCAAAAGTCACGAATAGACCCAAACCTCCACATGTCACAACCTGTACTCCTACACACACATTATGTAATTCCCGTACAGGGGAGGTTATTTCAATCTAAAGTCACTGCCTGGTATCGGCGGATAAATACAATAGGACACATAAAAGCAATAGGAACGTTGCATCGTTCGTCCTAACTACACAGTCATTGCAATATCGCTATTCGAACGGGCAAAGGTTGCAGTAAACACGCACGCAGACGACCTCAGTGTGATTTTAAATGATGAGCAAGACGAGATCAACGCTGCTCAAACACTCAACGAATATCAAAGATCCAGCGGGGCCAGAATCGAAATCAGTCCGTATTTACCTGGAACCAAATTATCAATTTCAGAGGCGCCCATGTTTGCACAGAGTTGGCGAGAAACAACGTTTGGGCATGATCATCATGGCGAGTTCCACGCACATGTTGCCATTCAACTTGCAAGAGAAAGTGCAGTCAGTTAAAACGTCATTAAGGAGCCAAAACATTCCAAGTCTAAGATAGAATACAAATGGCTTGTTACATCATTGCTTTGTATTATCCAAGCTCTGTCACGAAGCTGCAGTCTTACATATACCTGAAAAATATGCGAGACAAGTACTTTCTTTGGTGTCACCGCCAGACACCACACTTGCTAGTTGGTAGCCTTTAAATCGGCCGCGGTCCGGTAGTATACGTCGGACCCGCGTGTCGCCACTGTCAGTGATTGCAGACCGAGCGCCGCCACACGGCAGGTCTAGAAAGACTTCCTAGCACTCGCCCCAGTTGTACAGCCGACTTTGCTAGCGATGGTTCACTGACAAAATACGCTCTCATTTGCCGAGACGATAGTTAGCATAGCCTTCAGCTACGTCATTTGCTACGACCTAGCAAGGCGCCATTATCATTTGCTATTTATCTTCTGATGCATGTACCGTCAGACCGATGTTCACCAATTATGAATTAAAGTTAAGTATTCCAGTAGTTACTTACGTTCTTTGCTACTATAAATTCCCTTAACTGTTCGAGACCTCACGCCAGCCTGCGTGAGCTTAAACGCGTGCCTTTCGGCTTCCTCTCCTAGTGGCTTGGCTGTCTTGCCAAGTCACAACACTTTCCATGGCGGCGTTACATGTTAGAAAGTTCTATTTGTTCTAACGACTCGTTTAAACACAGCAACCTCTTGTATCAATGACGGCTTTGGGTAGACAAATGTGTAACAGCACTGCGTGACAATATTCGAAAACGTACTATCAGGCTACTCAGGGAAGGTGCAGAAAAGATCGTTCAAATATTACCATCCTTGAATTTGAGGCTGCCGATATTTATAAATGGTTCAAATGGCTCTGAGCCCTATGGGACTTAACATCTGAGGTCATCAGTCCCCTAGAACTTAGAACTACTTAAACCTTACTAACCTAAGGACATCACACACATCCATGCCCGAGGCAGGATTCGAACCTGCGACCGTTGCGGTCGCACGGTTCCAGACTGTAGCGCCTAGAACCGCTCGGCCACTCTGGCCGGCTCCGATATTTCTACATCTACAACATATAAACAAGTTCCTTCACAGAGGACACTCTGAAGCAGTCCTCAACAACAGTCTACCAACAATTAAACAACGCTCTCCTAAGCATACTATTGCAAAGAAATCTCCTCACCCCAATTGATCACAAATTTGGAGAAATGTCCAGGCAGAGATTTTTCTCACAAATATAATAACTATGTGGCTGGTTGTCATCACTGAAACCTACCCACCTCCATCTAAGAATTATAAAATCAAATTCATCCCCCCTGCCCTATAAGCGAATACGGAACACATGTGTCTACGCAAGAAATCAATTAGTATCTGGAAATGGATAAGGATGAAAGCTCTCTATTGTCACGAGAACCGCCATAAATAAGATAAACGTCAACTTAGTTTGGCAACCAGACTTAAAATATTCCATGAGGCTAAACGCAGTTCATTTGCCTGACTTCTTGGACATTTGACATTTTTCTGCCTAAACGCAAGGGTAATGATAATAGAGGTTTACCGACTGTTTATCATTGGTACACTGGGGCCTCAAATCTCATTCAAGAATCAATTATGGACTGACAGTGCACCATTATCTACGTGAAATTATCGAGAAGTTTCAGAAAATAAAATGACGGTAAAGTGTATGCATTGGTCAGGAACTGTGGATAAGACGTTTGAGAAATTCATTTGAAGTTACAGAGAAAAAATGAAGGTATAGACCGTCTTGGGGCCTCACTGAGAATGCAGACTGTTTTGCGACCGCACTGAGGACGCATTGCAGACAAATCTTTATTTGGTGTACCTTTTCTGTTCATTTTTCTTATTAAAGATTTTTGTTTTTATTTCTCTTTAATTATAATAATAATTATTATTATCATTACTGTAAGTATAAGAGAGGGAACTAATATGTTTGGACGTGAATAAACATTTGTACTGATTAGGATACTGTAATCATTCACGAATATAAACGGCAATACACCTCAGTACAATCAGTCGTCATAGACAGAAGCAAGATAGTCATAAATTTGAAAACTTTTAACAGATTGGAGGAAGGCAGTGTCATCCACCAGAGAGTAATGCACTGGTTGATTTTTTCTCTGAATTCTCACTATCCAAGTATGAGTGTACGAGAACTAACACGAAAACAAGTCGAACAATTGCGATTCGGAGCATGTGTGAAAAGTAATGCATGTTTTTCATAACACTTTCGCAACATTCGTTATTCACTGAAGCAGTTTTGTTCCACCGGGGAAATAGAGGAGAAAATCTTCATCTGAATATACGTTTTCCAGCAGACTAGGATGCTGGAAGATTCCAATTTCGCTGATTCTTCGGTTCGCGGAAGGTGTCGGAATCCACGAAGGCGATGTTTCCAAACGCCTACAGTCATCACATTAGGGTCAGTTACACCATTGTCTTATCCGAATACGATGATCTCCTTTGAGAGCACTATCTCAATCAAAAGATATCCGATGTCGCCTAAAATGACGATTTAATATTACTACATACCAGTATTCGGAGAACAACACGGCATAAACGGAACATCATGCAAACTGCATTCCATCGTAGTTTAACAATAGGAAGTATTTGGTAAACAATTAAGATTATCTGACATTAAACCTTTGATTTACTGTTCATTCAATTGCGGGAATCGTTCTTGACCTACCGTCACATTCTAAGGAGAATATTGCACCTCGAACAATTTGCTGTAAAACTGCTTGCCATTACAGGAAGCGAGAGGAAAAAGTTAGTGAGTCACGTACTTAAAGTTATTCATAGACGACATTAGCGTGACTACATGACAGTGATTCACAGATCTGTAACTTCTTTCTTACGTCAGAACTGTCCTGCAGTATAGAAGAACTATCATTTTCTTTTGAAAACTTTCTCGTTGTCTGTCGTTCCAAGATCGCAACAGCTTTGTCTTTCAAACCTTTTTTGTAATAAAGTTAGATTCGCTAGAGGGTAGTTCATAAAATTTGTCCGTCCATTGTTGTGCTTGTGTGTATTTTCATTCCACTAAAAAATACTGATTACTGGGAACGTGTCTCATCAGTGTATAAACGTACTGTGAGACTTTGATTAACATTCGCCACTGATCAAACAGACGCCTACAAGAAGTGTCTATCCTTTCACAATTCTAGGTCCTGTGTTTTGTACAATAATTACTTTCAGCGTACACCAGGAAGGCTTCAAAATATTATCCTGTTGCATCGATGGTTAAAAATGTGTAAGTCTATTTTCACAGTTGTATTTCACAGCCTTCAGCAAGCAACATTTACTATTTTAACCACTGCAAAAATTTATGCAACGTCATTGAAGAAAAACTAATATTACTGGTTTTACAACAATTTTTTACTGTCGGCTGAGATTGTATTAATTTTTTAAAGTGACCGGTTTCGGATCAACATGAACCATCTTCAGATCTGATTACATCGGTTACAAGAGTATCTCGTCCAACTATCAGCATAATTTACATCCTTCGACCCAGAATAAAATACTGAGTTCATTTGTTGATGTACGGTTGCTTGGTTTGACAACAATACTTGTATCGCATGCAAGAGAACGCAATGTGCCTCTTGGTTTACCTAAAACTGTAACTGATAAACGCACAGCAAATACGGAAGTGGACTCAAGATCGCGCTATCAGGGAGTTCCATTTTAACTTTCTCCATGCAGATGAAGTGGTATCGATGTGTGAACTTCTTCAACAGCCTAATATAATTTTTTGCAGTGTACTTCTCAAATAGGAGTGAAACCAGACATGTACTGTACCACAACCTCTTATTTTAGGCACGTCAACAGAACACAGGTCTAACAAGTGGAGCGTTGCTCATTTACTTCACCCCCAAGAGTGCTGGCTTTCGGTGACAGAGCTAATTTCGATCTGAGTGATGTTGACGCAATGTGTTCGCAGTGTCACTTAACAGGACTTGTGGCATTGCCAGCTATTGTTAGGGTGAAAGCGGGTCAGACGGTGAATGATATAGCAAATGCGAGTGAAGTGTCCGAAAGCTTAATTTTACGACTGAGCTTTTTGGCAACAGGGAGCATTCAAAGCAAATGAGGACAAGGTTCTCTACTAGCAACTACAGTCCGAGATGATCATTATCAGTCGCTCTGACCCGTAGGAACATAAGTCAGTATGCAAGTGAGGCAGAACGAGACGTGGATACCGAAACTACAAGGAGTGTGCCTCTCTAACCTGTCATAATCGGTAATGAGGCTACCGCCCACGTAGGTGCACAGTGTGAGCCTGTTGACAAAGAAGACATGATAACAACTGCGTTGAAGGACACACGTGTTATCAATGGGAAAACACTGTTGTTGTTACTGTCATTTTACTTTCCTTTCTTTCTCTTTTTCTTTTTTTTTAAAAAAAGAAGACTGTGGTGTCACCGCCAGACCTAGCGTGGTAGCTTTAAATCGGCCGCGGTCCATTAGTACATGTCGGACCCGCGAGTCGCCACTGTCAGGGATCGCAGACCGAGCGCCACCACAAGGCAGGTCTCGAGATACGGACTAGCACTCGCCCCAGTTGTACGGACGACTTTGCTAGCGACTACACTGACGAAGCCTCGCTCATTTGCAGAGCAGATAGTTAGAATAGCCTTCAGCTAAGTCAATGGCTACGACCTAGCAAGGCGCCATTAGTAACATTGCATGTATCTACAGAGTCTCACTTGTATCGTCAATAGCGATGTACCAAGGATGGATTAAAGTTAAGTATTCCAGAAGCTACGTACTTTTCTTTATAGCATTCATTACGTATCCTGTTACAGACCTATCTCTTGCCTGCGTGAACTAAACGCGTGCCTTTCGGCTACTTCCGTGGCGTGGCTGTCTTGCTACGCCACAACAAAGACAAACTTGACTTTTAGGAAAATAAATAAGTGTTAGGAACAGATAATTCCAAAGTATCATGAAAAGCTTACAAAATATTTAACTTCAAGAAAAATTATTAAAGCGACATATACAACAAACTTGCAGCAATTTCGTTCTGTATACACTCCTGGAAATTGAAATAAGAACACCGTGAATTCATTGTCCCAGGAAGGGGAAACTTTATTGACACATTCCTGGGGTCAGATACATCACATGATCACACTGACAGAACCACAGGCACATAGACACAGGCAACAGAGCATGCACAATGTCGGCACTAGTACAGTGTATATCCACCTTTCGCAGCAATGCAGGCTGCTATTCTCCCATGGAGACGATCGTAGAGATGCTGGATGTAGTCCTGTGGAACGGCTTGCCATGCCATTTCCACCTGGCGCCTCAGTTGGACCAGCGTTCGTGCTGGACGTGCAGACCGCGTGAGACGACGCTTCATCCAGTCCCAAACATGCTCAATGGGGGACAGATCCGGAGATCTTGCTGGCCAGGGTAGTTGACTTACACCTTCTAGAGCACGTTGGGTGGCACGGGATACATGCGGACGTGCATTGTCCTGTTGGAACAGCAAGTTCCCTTGCCGGTCTAGGAATGGTAGAACGATGGGTTCGATGACGGTTTGGATGTACCGTGCACTATTCAGTGTCCCCTCGACGATCACCAGTGGTGTACGGCCAGTGTAGGAGATCGCTCCCCACACCATGATGCCGGGTGTTGGCCCTGTGTGCCTCGGTCGTATGCAGTCTTGATTGTGGCGCTCACCTGCACGGCGCCAAACACGCATACGACCATCATTGGCACCAAGGCAGAAGCGACTCTCATCGCTGAAGACGACATGTCTCCATTCGTCCCTCCATTCACGCCTGTCGTGACACCATTGGAGGCGGGCTGCACGATGTTGGAGCGTGAGCGGAAGACGGCCTAACGGTGTGCGGGACCGTAGCCCAGCTTCATGGAGACGGTTGCGAATGGTCCTCGCCGATACCCCAGGAGCAACAGTGTCCCTAATTTGCTGGGAAGTGGCGGTGCGGTCCCCTACGGCACTGCGTAGGATCCTACGGTCTTGGCGTGCATCCGTGCGTCGCTGCGGTCCGGTCCCAGGTCGACGGGCACGTGCACCTTCCGCCGACCACTGGCGACAACATCGATGTACTGTGGAGACCTCACGTCCCACGTGTTGAACAATTCGGCGGTACGTCCACCCGGCCTCCCTCGCTCAAAGTCCGTCAACTGCACATACGGTTCACGTCCACGCTGTCGCGGCATGCTACCAGTGTTAAAGACTGCGATGGAGTTCCGTATGCCACGGTAAACTGGCCGACACTGACGGCGGCGGTGCACAAATGCTGCGCAGCTAGCGCCATTCGACGGCCAACACCGCGGTTCCTGGTGTGTCCGCTGTGCCGTGCGTGTGATCATTGCTTGTACAGCCCTCTCGCAGTGTCCGGAGCAAGTATGGTGGGTCTGACACACCGGTGTCAATGTGTTCTTTTTTCCATTTCCAGGAGTGTATTTGCATGCTCTATTCTATGATGTAATAGAGGTGAATAAAAGTTTCCTCGTTTTCCATTGACTGAGTCGTCACCATCACCTGTATCGTTTATAATGACCTTATACAGGTCGGCCGGGGTGGCCGTGCGGTTCTAGGCGCTACAGTCTGGAACCGCGTGACCGCTACGGTCGCAGGTTCGAATCCTGCCTCTGGCATGGATGTGTGTAATGTCCTTAGGTTAGTTAGGTTTAAGTAGATCTAAGTTCTAGGAGACTGATGACCTTCGAAGCTAAGTCCCGTAGTGCTCAGAGCCATTTGAACCAACCTTATACAGTTCTGCTTTCTCTAGCAATAGAAAGCATCTCTTTCGATATTCTAAACCTTTTTGAAAAACCTCTCATCTAAACACTCTTGTACTCACCATTTTATTACTATCATCTCCTTTCTCAAGAATCATTACCACCACACGGAAATCGAATTTGAAGTTATTCCAAATCAAAATGAATTCTGAAAATCGTTGTTCTTGTGTCGACAAATTATGCATGATATATTTCACTGAAAGAAAATTACACATGCAACCTTCGCCTCGATTGCTACTATTAACTTCTTTTTCTTTTTTACTCTTTATCACTCTTTTGTTTTTTGATCAAGCATTTTATGCAATATTTTTTTGAATTTTCATTTTCGTCCCCACACCACATTTAACATTTTTCTTGATTGCTACCATGAGTTTCTTTTCTTTTCTTTTTCGTTTTTTTTTTTTTACTCTTTACAACTCTTTTGTATTTGACTAAGCACTTTATCCAACATTTTTATGTAATTTTCTTTTTTTGTCCCTAAAGCAGTTCTAACGTTTCCTTCGATTTAGATTTTACATAATGTCCGATTTCACGTTCAGTAACGTATGATTATACTTCCATTAATAGTCCGATTAATTAGCAATGGTATTAATGTATTTCAAATACATTTAAGCTAGCTATGGCAATAGCTACATCTACATCTAGATGGATAGTCTGCAAATCACAGTTAAGTGCCTGGCAGAGAGTTCATCGAACCATCTTCACAATAATTCCGTATTATTCCAATCTCAAACAGTGCGCGGAGAAAACGAACAACTATATCTTTCCGTGGGAGCTCCAGTTTCTTTTATTTTATTATGACGGCTGTTTCTCCCTATGTACGTCGGCGTCAAAAAATTATTTTTGCGTTCGGAGGAGAAAGTTGGTGATCGAAATTTCATGAGAAATCCTGAATCATGTCAGTGACACTCTCTCCCCTATTTCACAATGATACAAAACATGCTGCTCTTCTTTCAACTTTCTCATTTCATTCCGTAAGTCTTATATGGCAATAATCCCAGACTTAGCAGCCGTACTCCAAAAGAGGACGGACAAGCATGGTGTAGGCAGTCACTTTAGTAGATCTGTTACATTTCCTAAGTGTCCTGCCAATAAAACGCAGTCTTTGGTTAGCCTTCCCCACACATTTTCTGTGTGTTCTTTCCAATTTATGTTATTCTAATTGTAATTCCTAGATATTTAGTTGAATTTACTGTCTTTGGGTTTGACTGATTTATCCTGTAACCGAAGTTCAACGGATTTGTTTCAGCACTCATGTGGATGACCACACATTCTCCATTATTCACGATCAATTGCCAATTTTTGCACTATACACACATTTTCTCTCAATCGTTCTGCAATTTGTTTTGGTCTTCTGATGACTTTACTAGACAATAAACGGCAGCTGCCTCTGTAAATAACCTAGGACGGCTGCTCAGATTGTCTCCTAAATCGTTTATATAGATAGGGTACAGCAGAGAGCCTGGAACACAACCTTGGAGGACGCTAGAAATCACTTGCATTTTATTCGATAACTTTCTGTTAATTACTACGAACTCTGACAGTAAATCATAAATCCAGTCAAATACCTGAGACAATATTCCATAAGCGCGCAATTTCTCTACAAGCCGTTTGTGTGGTATAGCGTCAAAAGCTTTTCTGGAAACGTACAAATACGAAATCAATTTGAAATCCCTTTTGTGTGAGTAAAGAGCTAGTTGTGTTTCACATGAACGATATTTACTAAACCCGTGTCGCGCGGGGTAGAACTGATAGAGAAGATCCAACGAAGAGCGGCGCCTTTATTCACGGGAGAGTGACAAAGCGTTACGGAGATGCTAAACAAGCTCCACTGGCAGACGTTACAAGAGAGACGTGGTGCATCACGGACAGATTTAGTATTGAAATTCCGGGACAGCACTTTTCAGGAGGAGTGAGACAACATATTACACTCCCCCCCACATACATCTCGCGTATTGACCACGAGGAGAAAATTCGAGAAGTTAGAGCCAATACAGAGGCTTACCGACAATCATTCTTGCCACGCACTATTCGCGAGTGGAAAAGGGTTGGAGGGATCAAATAGTGGCACCGCAAGTACCCTCCGCCGCACGTCGTTAGGCATTATATATCAGAAACCATTCACTCGAACTTTCTACTTTAACGTAAAGCTGCAATTAACGATCCGCCTAATGTGTACAAGTCAGCTGTAGAAGGCTTGCGACCTGGGGACATAACAGATGAATTTGCAAGTTTATCAGACAGTTTATCTGACGTGGATCCGCGTGTGCGCAGTACAAAAGGTGTATGCGCGCATGCACAGAACACAGTACTTCGAACAGGCTTTCTGTTCGTTATTGTTTTCACTCGTGGCCCACAGACGATACGTATGTGAGCTCCTGAGGACTTGTGACACACACTACACATTTTTCAGTGAGTAATTTTTTATAAATACAGTAACAAAAGCATATAAAATATCCTTTTTTTTATTGCCGTTGAGATAAACTACATATGTATTGACAGCATCTTGTTGGAGAAATACAATGACACAAAGATTTGGTTGCATCTTTCATATTATTTCAGAGTGCCAGGAGAAACAGTGTTACGAGAATAGCCGCAAGGATCAGAGCACTTTTGCCAGCTGTGATCAGTGAGCACTGTAAAGCGTTATTGTGAAACGGCTTCCTTCACTTGTGACACTTGTGCTAATCCCGGATGGACGATCGACAGCAGGTTCTCAAAACATGGCACACACAGTCTGACGTAGTTACCAAATTCATGTGGATCTTCGGACCTCAACTCCTTCATTAACAGGGAGTATATGTACCTGCCTTCACCCCTTCTCCCCAGCAAGAGTCGAATCCAATTCTTACTGCTGGCATTACGTCGTTATTCTGGCCTTCTCCTAAAGAATGAGACAGACACTGTCACACGGCAAATGCTGCATAGATAACTGCGTCCTGTATGTCTAAATTGCTGTGAAACGGAAATATAGGTAATCATTTGCTTGTACCAGCACGACATAAAACACTTCAGTCCATATTTCGGTATATTTGTAACCTAATTTCATTCTAGTTGCACGTATACCCGTAACTGTTCAGAAGTTTCAGTGAATAGTAGCTTTACAAAACTATCAACTCTTACGGTCAACGACGTAAAGAAGCCTGCAGTTACGACTACGTACCCTTGGGGCGCTAGTGCAGTGTCATAGGGCTAACGAAAAAGTCGGCTGTTCCAAACCATCACGCTTGGAGCGCTAGTGCAGACTTGTATATTATAGGCGTGTCGTGTAACACCACCTTAAGTGTAGATTGGTTCCTAAGTTCTTAGTCATTTTTTGGTCCATGTTGGTATTCCGGTTGCTATGGGATTGTTTATCGATAGTCAGTTTTCATTTGTAGTTCACTGTTGCTATTTGCGTTTACATATTGTCTAGTCACTTGGAGATAATGAATGGAGGTATGGACGCTAGAAAACGGAGTGCCAGTTGTGGAAATCGGAATATTTGCGATATATTTCACTGTTTGAGTTCAGTAGAGGGGTGACACCTTCGATGTTGCTGGTGATCGTTTAAACACGTTAATGCACAATGATCCATGTGAGTGTACTCGAGAACTGTTAGATGTGGTGAAGTGTGATGATTCCACCATCGTGAGACATTTGCATGCAGTGGGGAAGGTTTAAAAATCGGGTGTATGGATACCGCATGTGAAGTATCTGCGCTAGCACAATAGAAATGCGGAAAACACAAGTCCGAAAACAATTTATTGGACTCACCAAAACGAAACAGTAATAAAATATCCAAAATAACAACCGACTCGATCCCAACTGCGTACCGACACAAATACAAAATAACAAATAATCATAATATTAATAATAATAATACGTCTAGAGGTTCGTCGACTATACCACGAGATCAGCCAGACAGAAGACCGTCTGGCCGTGGCTGCCGGGGCGGCAGCTCTGTCTCCTTCCAAGCGTCGTGTCGAACTGCCTTTTCCGGCAGTGTGCCGCCATAAAAAGCCCGTTGGCGCATGTATCTGCCGGAACTCTTTCCTTTCAAGTGCCTGGCGTAGCAAAGTAGAGTTCCCAGGCTAGCTGCGACGTCTGGTGAAGCTATTCTGCAGGCTCCACGATCGGGTAACGGTCCCTGGCGGCCGTTGGTGGAGACCCGATGGTGTGCTGTGTTGTGGCCGTCGGTAAGTCTTTGTTTTGACAACACAGACGACGTAGGTTTTCCTGGTGAATATACACCCTGTGATACAGGTATCCCGTGATGGTTGGGCGTAAAGTGGGATGCCGACGCCATAGGCGCTACTATGCCCGAAGTTTGCGGGCACAGCAGCATGCTCTATGCCAAAATCCCCAAAATCAGAGGGTGGCCATATGCGCATCTTTGCTTGCTCTTCATCAACTGCCTCCCTACGCCATATTGTTGTTGGTGACAAGAAATGGTGCTTTTATGCTAACATAAAGAAAAGAAAGTGATGGTTGAGTGCCAAAGTAGCACTCCCCATACACTGACTTTCGCGCACCCACAAAAAGATAATGTTATGGATCTGGTGAAACAACAACGGAGTGGCGTACTATGAAATGCTTCGCCGAGGTGTAACCATCACTGCTGACATCTATTGTCAACAAGTGAGACGTCTACCAGACGCAGTCAGAGAACAACTACCAGGAAGACTCCACCAAAACTCCCGCCCGAATTCTCAGACTTACAAAGAGCACTATACAGGAGTCATTGTGCTCCCACATTATTCATCTGATCTTCGCTCCTCAGATTTTCGTCTTTTCCGGTTTCCATCGAACAGCCTTCAAGGAGCTTCCTGTTCTGGACAAAATGCGCTCAGAATATGGCTTGACGAGTTCTTTGCCTCAAATCCTAGTGTTTCCTACAATCGCACAGCCTACAAGTTGGCCCCTGCATTGGCAGCCTGTTGAAAATAGTTGCAGGGGACTATATTATTGATTACTAACGTCTCGTTATGGGTATTTGTTGAGTTTATTCACCGTATGGAAAAATGGTGCGAACTGACGCACCGACCTAATACAGGGTGTCAATTATTGAACTATGTGAAATAAAATCGTCATACGTTCTGAACGGTTTGCGTTAGAACGTTCAAACTGCACGGTTGGCCACGGGGCATGATAGGAATGAGTATGCGTTGTATGGTTTGGTTCAGCGACGAAGCCCAATTTCATTTGGATGGGTACATCAGTGAGCAAAACTGACGCATTTGGGGGACTGTGAGCATCCGCACTTCACGATCGAGAAGAATCTTCACCCCCAACGGGGGACTGTGTGGTGTGCTATGCCCAATCACGCAATAACTGGTGCGATATTCCTTGATGGTATGGTGACTACCGAATGGTACATGAAGGTTTTGGAAGATCATTTCATCCCCATTATCCAAAGTGACTAAGTCTTGGACAAGATGCGGTTCATGCAAGACGGATTCGACCCCATCGAAGCAGGAGAGTGTTTGATGTCCTGGAAGAGCACTTTGGGGACCGCATTCTAGCCTTGGGGTATCCAGAGGCCACTGGCATGGGCCTCGATTGGCCGCCATATCCTCCGGTTCTGGATACAAGTTACTAGTTTTTGTGGGGCTGTATTAACGACAAGATGTACACCAAGAGGTGCAAAACCATTGCTGAGCTGAAAACAGCCTTTCAGGAGGTCATCGACAGCATCGATGTTCCGACACCAGCGGGTCATGCAGAATTTCTCTATTCGTCTGCACCACATCATCACCAATGATGGCAGGCATATCGAATACGTCATCCTCTAAATCCGAATATCTGTAGAGACGTTGACGTGTTGAATAAAGTGTGTGCATACCGTAGCGTGTAACTAATTTACGTCTTTTTTTCATATAGTTCAGTAATTGTCACCCTGTACATACACTTACGGGCCGAAATATTATGACCACGTGCTTAATAGCGTGTAGGTCCAGGAACGAAATACAGCAGCGAATATAATTCGCAAGGTTTAGACAAGTTAGTGGTATATTTCCAGAGGTATCTGACTCACTTCGAGTAAATTACTGGTCTGTGTTTTGTCTGTGCGGAGTTGGTGTACGTCAGTGACTCTGATGCTTTAAGGGGTCACGTTACGTTGGTCTCAGATCAGGCGAATATGGTGGACCACACATCAATGTCAGATCACTATCATGCTCATCAGACCACTGTGACACGGTTATGGCTGTATGACACGGGCAGTATTCTAGGTGTACAATGCCGCCGCTCTCGCGGAAGACGTCAAGTATGAAGGGCTGGAGGTAGCACGCTCTGAAGTCACGTTGTCCACAGGTGCCATGGTGGCTTCCATTACTGCCACTGGACCCAAGGAAGCCTCAGAGAATGTCCCCTGCAGTATAGTGTTATCCCCATAATTCTGCGTCCGAGGGTCGACTCGTGCTTGGAACAGACGTTCGCCTGGGTGGTGGCACGTCTGGACACGACCATCGACCGAATATAACAAGAAACGTTATTCATCCGACCGGGCGCCACATTTCCGTCGACACATGGTCCACTGTCGATGATGCCATGCCCACTGCAGTCGCAACTGACAATGGGTCAACATGCGAACACGTAGGGGATGTGTACTGCGGAGCTTCGTATTCAACAATGTGCGCTAAACAGTTTACTCCGAAACAATTCTGCCTGCACCAGCACTGTACTCTGTCATCAGACCGGCAACTGATCACCATCTATCCCACTTTACATAATGGGTATCATCCGACCTCCATGTTCTACAGTGAAACGTGGTCTAAATCCTTGTCACATGTTCGTCGTTTCACCACGCTTCAGCCATTTCCTTAGAAGCTCAAGGTATTGGCATACAGTCAACCGACTTGGAGTTTCCCAGATTCTCGATCCTACCCTCGGGCGATAACAATCTGCCCTTTGACAAATCACTTGAGTCAGCGTACCCCTCCATTTGCGTCCCTAGAAAGATTCCCCATACGCTTGCGCTGCGCTTATATAGGGTGGTCGAAAACAGTTTGGAAGTCTTGTAAGTGTATTACAGCGTAGGTTGTGCTGAGAATTAATTTTTGATAAAAGAATTCCGTACGTTGCACCGTTTTCACGTTAAATGGCACAGAAGTTGGTTAATCAGGCCGTTGCGCGTACAAATACAAAAGGCCCGCAAGAGATGGTGTCGCCAAACATATTTTTCGTTTGGTTTCTTAAAGCCGAATGCGAGAGCGCTACAGAGACTGGACGTGAGATGTTAATAAGGATCGAACCAGAGCCAAAGACTGAGCGGTTCTTGGGCTACCATCTAGGCTAGCAACTGACACCATTTTTATGTGGCGGGCCGTTTGGATTTGCGCGCGCAACGGCGTGATTGGCTAACTTCAATGCTAATTAATTTGGAAACGTTGTAATGGATCTAAATTTCTTGTTAACAATTATTTCTCAGCACAAGCAAATCCTGCTACACCATTTAACGTTTCAGACTCTTTCTGACGATCCTGTACACTTTCCTTAACCCATAATGTGCCCACAACCAGTCTCGCTGTGTGCACTGGCCATGATTTTCTGCCTCATCATTTGCGGTTTACAGCTCGTGATCTAGTGGCGTATTAATGTATAATTTGCTCAACCTGTTCGGTCAGAGAGCCGGTTGGCCTCTGTAATGAGAAACTGAGTGGAAGGATCAACAAACGAACTTGAACGGCTGTCATGTGACGTCAGTAACGACCAAACACAACGATAAAAAAAAAAGTGGCTAGCGTTGCTGCCTCTGGATCACGGGGTCCAGAGTTCGATTCCCGCCAGGGTTGGGGATTTCATCATTCATGAAAGTGGCTAGATTGGACTGAGTAAAGATTGAAACTTTTTACAGGCGCTGATGACAGTGCAGTTGAGCACCCCACAAACCAAGCATGATCATCATTTTCTGCATAATATGCGACATGAACTTTGTTTCCTACAGTTATTTGTGACCTTATTGTGAAATGTTTCCCTTCTCTTATAAACTGTGATGTATCCTCACAGAAATTCAGATTTTGTCTTCTCTCCCTTTTAGGTATGGTATCCTCGCAGACGGATTTTTTTTTAATCATCAATCTTCTGACTGGTTTGATATGCCTCACCATGTGCCTCTCCTTTACCAACCCTTTCATCTTAGAGTAGCAGTTGCAACCTACGATTTCAATTATTTGCTGGATGTATTCCAGTCTCCGTCTTCGTCTACACCTTTTGTCCTCTGCAGCTCCCTCTAATGCCATGAAAGTCGTTCCCTGATATCTTAACAGATGTCCTATCATCCTGTCCCTTCTCCTTGTCAGTGTTTTCCACATATTCCTTTCTTCTCCGATTCTGCGCAGAACCACCTAATTCCTTAACTTACCAGCCCACCTAATTTTCAAAGTTCGTCTGTAACACCACATTTCAAATGTTTCGATTCACTTCTGTTCCGGTTTTCCCACAGTCCATGTTCCATTGTCATACGAAGCTGTGCTCCAAACCCACATTCTCAGAAATTTCTTCCTCAAATTAAGGCCTATGTTTGATGCTAGTATACTTATCTTGGCCAGGAATGTCATTTTCACCAGTGCTTGTCTGCTTTTGATGTCTTCCTTGCACAGCGCGTCACGGGTTATTCAAGTCTCGATAGCAGAAGTTCTTAACGTCATCTACTTTGTGACCATCAATCCTGATGTTAAAGTGGTAACTGTTCTTATTTCTGCTACTTCTAATTACTTTCTTCAATTTACTCACAGTCCATACTCTATACTGATTAGAGCGTTATGTTCAGCAGATCATGTAATTCTTCTTCACCTTCATTAAGGATAGCACTAAGCGAGTTGCAACTAACGTTACGCTTGATTTTAATTTTTATTTTATTTTTGATTTATTTTTTTTATTTTTTTTATTTATTTTATTTTTTTGAGTCATGAGTCTTTTGACTGGTTTGATGTGGCCCGCCACGAATTCCTCTCCTGTGCCAACCTCTTCATCTCAGAGTAGCACTTGTAACCCATGTCCTCCTCAGTTATTTGCTGGGTATATTCCAGTCTCCTTCTTCCTTTACAGTTTGTACCCTCTACAGTTCCCTCTATCAACATGGAAGTCATTCCCTGATGTCTTAACACACGTCCTATCATCCTGTCCCTTCTTCTTGTTACTGTTTTCCTAACATTACATCCCTCACCAATTCTGCGGAAAACCTTCTCATTTCATACCTTCTCATTCCCTTTCTAATTATAGAACATTGTTCTCTAGAACCACATCTCAAATACTTCAATTCTCTTCCTTTCCGGTTCCCCCGAAGTCTGTGTTTGACTATCATACAATGCTGTTCTACAATGGTACTTTCTCAGAAATTTATTCTTCAAATTGAGTCCTATATTTGATAGAACTAGACTTGTTTTAACCAGGAATGCCCTTTTTGCCGGTCCTAATGAGTTATTTACATCCTCGTTGGTCCGTCCATCAAGGGGTATTTTGCTGCCTAGATAGCAGAATTCCTCACCTTTATTTACTTCGTCATCCAGTTTTTGTACTTCTCATTACTTTCGTCTTTCTGTAATTCTTCTTCACTTTCACTGAGGATAAGAAGGCCGTCAGCAAATCTTATTATCGATATCCCATCACACTGAATTTTGATCCCACTCTTGAAACTTTCTTTCACTTCCGTAATTGCTTCTTCATATGCAGATTGAACAGTGGGGCCGAAAGTATACTTCCTTGTCTTACACCATCTTTAGTCCGAGCACTTTTTTCTTGATCTTCCATTATTATTGTTCCCTTTGCGTTCTTGCACAGATCGTATATCGCCCGTCTTTTCTATAGCATATCCCAACTTTCCTCAGAATTTCGAACTATTTGCAGCATTTTGCATTGTCGAACGATTTTTTCAGGTATTGCTTCCATTATCAACCCAACCCTACAACTGCGTCTCTAACACCTTTACCTTTCCTAAAGCCGAATTGATCGTCACCTAACCAATCATCACTTTTCTTTTCCTTTCTCCTGCCTATCATTCTTGTGAGCAGCTTGGATACGTGAAATGTTGAACTGTCTGTGTGATAAATTCGCTCCCATGTCGGGTCTCGTAATCTTCTAAATTATGTGGGTGATGTTTTTCTGGAAGTCAGATGGTATATCGCCAGAGTCATATATTCTACACACCAACATGACTAGTGGTTTCGTTGCGATTTCCCCCAATTGCGTCAGAAATTCCGATGGAGTGTTATCTATCCTTTCAGTCTTATTCGATCTTTACTCTTCCAAAGCTCTTTTAAATTGTAATTCTAATACTGGGTCTTCTGTCTGTTCCCTGTTGACTCCTGTTTATTCTTCTATCACGTTATCAGACAAGTTCTCCCCCTCATAGCGCCTTCAATGTAATCTTTCCACCAATTTGTTCTCTCCTCTGCAATTAACAGCGGAATTCGCGTTGCACTCTTGATGGTACCGCACTTGCTTTTCATTTGATCGAACGTTGTTTTGACTGTTCTGGGAGGTAAGCAAGCCCTTCCGACAGTTATTTCCTTTTTGGCTTCTTTACACTTTTACGTAGCCACTTCGCTTCCTTGCACTCCTTATTTATTTCATTCGTAAGTGAATGTATTCCTGAATATTTTTGTACTTCCTTCACTGGTCGATCAACAGGAGTATTTCTTCTGTTATGCATGGCTTCTTCGCAGCTGCCTTCCTCATGCCTATGTTTCCTTTATAATTTCTGTGGTTTTCCTTTTTAGAGATATTATTTCCTCTGCAAGTCGTGGCGACAGGATGGGCATCCGGCCACTTCTTCAACTAACCCTGCCAAATCCGACCGTAACCATGCCGACCCTGCGAAAATGCTGGACAGATGCACAAGAAAAGGAAGACAATCAGATTTCCTCAACAAGTGAACTACCTGCTGGCCTGTTGTCGCACAGGACTTCAAGCTTTTGTTTCTTCAGTCCTTAGTGTTTACGTGTCCCATTTGTTTGCTCGTTTACGCATTTACTACTTGGGCAATGATATTTGTTTGTAGTTAAGACTGTACCCAGCCTCTTACAGTCGATGAGTTCTGTTAGGACACAGCAAATGTGTTTGAACAACAGAAGTATTAAATAATAATACAACAGAATAATAAATAATAATACAACAGAAGTATTAAATAATTTTTGATGAGCGCTGTTTATTTACCTTTCGAAGCGACAAATGTAAATTGCTACAGTATACGAGGCTTTAATTTGATTCCTACCAAGGAAAAGGTTTTTTCCTCGATAGGTGGACTCAAATGGTCCACTCATCACTCTGGGAATACTAGAAATCTACGTCAGAGAGAAGTACTGAGATAGTAAAAGTCCACATTATAAAAGCATTGTCCCGAACAAAAATTCCTCCAGTATCGCTGAATAGTGATTAATTGATATGGATAGAGGATAAAGATACAAGAAACTAATTGTGTAGTGCAGCGCAGCTATTTCTCTTAAAGCTACCCTCGTGGAACATTGTGGTATCAGTTGCAGCGCGTAGCTGTATTAATGAAAGAACACTACGAATATAAAAAAGAAAAAAGTGGAAGGAAAATAACAGTGACGAATGGGAAACGGGTAATAAGCAAGAGCTGTCATTACAACTGTTTTGGCCAAAAAGTGGAACTAATTGCTCCCGCAACGGTTAATACGTTGAACGTAGTTCGCAACACGACACAAAGAATAAAAATCACAGCAACGTTTATCACGGCTAACGCTTAGTCAAGGTAACAGTACGATGAAGCTGTGGAGAACGAGTCAAAGACGTTGTCGTTCTCCAGTCTCATCTTATCCTACGATTGCATAAATACAATCTTAAGATGCATGACGTTAAGTAGAAACCTAAGTACGGTACAGTTCTGCTACACTGTCAGTGCATGAATGTCGATACGGCCCTGATTCTCTTCTTTTTCACACGTATTAGAAAAGCGATAAATGAAGACGTAAAGTTAACTATATTTAGCTATAAATTAGAAACTTGGTAGTCAGTAAATAGTGCTCAAGATATTGTTTCTGAGACTTACAAATCAATGTAAATGTTGTGTAGACACGAAATGAAAAGTTTGATAGCTCACACGACTTTGTTGCAGAAACAGTGATTCTGTGATTTAACTGGTAACAGTAGCACTGGGTGAGTAGAAGTGGAGAATGTATTACAAGAAGCAACATATGTGTTCATGATTGGCGAGTCAAAAGCGCGAAAGAGTTACGAACATCTATTCTGCTGCAAAGGCAAATGCATGTAATTCGAAGATATCGTGAGAAGACAGCTGAGATTATATATCTATAGAAGGAGGCGTATATAGGAAGTACTGAAAAGTACAAAGCATTGGAAGTACAACATTTTGTATGTTAAGAAGAAAACACAACGAAACCCCTAGTTACCAGCAGTGTTAGACAGTTCCAAGCTGAAACGAAGTAAACTAGAATACTCGCATTATTAAGGAACTACAGGTTGGAAGATACGAAGTGGGCCCGACAACAGAGATCCAAGGTACAATAGAACAAGGTAGAGGAAAGGAAACGCAGTACCAACCTGATTATATATACCAGACATTGAAAGTGATCACTATTCATCTCTTGGCACTTTTGGGCCATGGTGAACAAGTTGCTGAAGGCAGATCGAGGCTGGCCTGCTGGCTTTGCTGCAGTCTCATCCGAAATGTTCTACTGCCGTTCTTGAGGATTACGAGGGTTGTTGAGATACACCTTAGACCCGAGGGCACGCGACACAAAGCTGACCTGGGTTGCCAGCTAGAACAGCGACCAGACTCATCTCCGCTAACAACCCTGTCAGACGTGAAGATTATGTAAATGTACTCCAAGGCTGATCCGGTTGTGTGGGCCGTCGCTCCGTCCTTTGGAAGCAACTAGGTCTTTTCTTTCTCCGTTAATGTTGCCACAAATCGTATACACTCGTCCAGGTCACTTTCATTTGACCCACCGTGTATATGTCGCGGGGTGTCGGTGTCCTACTGGTTCTCAACTTCGAGCTTTATATTACCCCGCCATAAATTTCATCCAAATTTATCAGCTCGGTCGCAGTAGGCGATGTGTTCATGGGAGGCAAAAAACGGCAAGGACTTGCCGAGACGCGAGGTAAACAGCACGCAAGAATAGTTCAAAAAGATTTCGGGCTTGCAGCCGGTCGTCGTAAACCTCATTGCACGATATTTCGGCTGGACAACTGCCAACCATCTTCAGGTGAGCCGAATGAGGACTGAAGAGGACGTTCTCCGCTCCATCCCATATAGTGCGGTGATAGTACTGCCGCGCATGCGTTGCAGTCGCGGAGACGGAAGGGCCACACCGCCCAGCGACAGCGCCCTCGCTGGTGGAACTGCAGTACTCAGCTGCCGTCGGTATTGTCGCTGGCCGCAGCTATCGATGTCTTCTGGCGTCTTCGTCTCGAACAAATTTCGGAGATGACGGGATTCCATGCGTTATTCAATTCGTAACCACTGTCACGGTTCATTAGATTTGCCGCAATGCGTATTTGAACGGATTCTTTGATAATGGAGTCCCAAAAGTTGTTGCTGCGGCCAAAATCGAAGTTTAGTCGTACTTCATTGAATATCCGTTGGATATACAATGTTCCGCAACTGCAGACTTACTGGGTTGCAGTAGGCGAGTGCAACGTTGATGTTCTGTACAACGCTCTCCCACTGCACACGTTGTCTGTCCTATACAGGCCATATCACATTGACACGGTATTTTGTAAATTCCTGCTTCCGCAGTAGCAAATCATCCTTCACCGATCCCAGATAATCCGAAATCTTAGGCGGACGAAAAACCATTTTCACATGAAAATTATTAAGAATCCTGGCTATCTTGAAGAAGATATTTACAACGAAGGGAAGAAAAGCTAGGGACTTGACTGGCGCGTTCTCATCTTTATCCACTACCCGGTTCCTGGCTCTAGTTGAGAAGGCCCTGTGAATTTGCTGGGTCGAGTACCCACTGTTTCTGAACACCGTCCTCAGATGTGCTAGTTCCTTAGGCAAATTCTCTGCATCCGACACCGTGTGTGCCCTGTGCACAAGGGTTTTAAGTACACACATGGTGTGGAATGCAAATATAAATCAGTGTGAGTGGGTTTATGATAGACAGAATGTCCCACAGCCCCGTCACTCTTACGTTTAACCAAAACATCCGGGAATGGAAGGCAGCCATCTTTCTCTAGTTACATAGTAAATCGCATATTCTCATGGATGGAGTTAAGATGATGAAAAAACTTCATTAACTATTCTTCTCCGTGGGGCCACACTATGAAAGTATCATCGACGTATCTCCAAAAACAGTTTGTTTACAAACCGCTGGTTCAAGTGCTCTCTCCTCAAAATCCTTCATAGAAAGGTTAGCCACCAGAGGAGACAGAGGGCTGCCCATGGCGACACCGTGAGTCTCTTCAAAATATTCCTGGTTAAACATAAAATAAGTTGAGGAAAGAGTATATCGAAACAAGGCAGTGATGTCCGATTCAAACAGTTGACCAATTAGAATCAAAGAATCCGCAAGAGGTACTTTTGTGAAAAGGGAAACTACATCAAAACTCACTAGAAGATCCGAACTACTTAAGTGGAGAGCACCCAGTCTGTTGATAAAATCAGCAAGTTCCTTGTATGAAGTGAACATTTGCCAACAAATGGTCTCAGCAAAGAAGCTAGATGTTTGGCTGTATCATATGTGGGAGCGTCAATATTACTCACTATAGACCGTAAGGGCAGACTTTCTTTATGAACTTTTGGAAGACCATACAGTCTCGGTGGTACGCTGCCATGTGTACTTAACCGCTTGATGGTCTCTGGAGCTAACGAGGAAGAGTTCAAAAGTGCACACTTCTTCAGTTGCACACGTGCTGTTGGGTCTTGATCAATCCTCCGATGCATAGTATCACTACGTAGACTATACATCTTCTCCAAATACAACCCACGAGGAAACAAAACGGTAGAATTACCTTTATCAGCCGTCAGCACCACTATTTCCGGATCTTCTCGAAGGTTCCGCAGTGCAGCCCTTTCTTCAGCAGTTATATTACTGCGTTGGGGAGGAGCTTTCAGAAGAACCCGACCAATTCCCCTTCTTATTTCTTCAGCAGCGTCCATAGGAAGGCGGCGTACAGCTTTTTCAACACCAATTACGAAACTTATAAGAGGTACTGCACTTGGTGTAGGTGCAAAATTAAGACCTTTGCCCAAAACTGACAGCGTCGCATCGTCTAAAATCTCCTCCGTGAAATTAACCACGGAAGGTCGTGCAGTTATTTCCTGTGGCGTCGGCTGTTGTGGCACCAAGCGATCATATTTCGACATCTACCTGGAATTAGCAGCCTTATATAACCAATTGATCTTGGCTGGAGTTACTCTATCCACCCAGTCCCATGATATAGGAGAAAGAAGTGCTGCAATCTTCAAGTGTAGATGAAACAGTTCTTCTGAGATGGCATCCAACGTTGGTCTCGTATAACAAATTCCCTCCTTCACAATATCACGGCTCGCCTTCTCCATTATTTTCCGTACAATGGTCGTCTTAATAAAATGTGTCACTCTGGCGGTTGTCCAGCCGAAATATCGTGCAATGAAGTTTACGACGACCGACTGCAAGCCCGAAATGTTTTTGAACAATTGATTCGCCGGGAAAGTTTCAAATTTTACAGCACGCAGGAATAATATGAGCGATAGGAGAAGCCACCATACACGTGCCTGGATTCAAATTGATGCTTGTTAGAGGTAACTGCTACATACTGTACGTATTTGGAAAGTACCGACATTTGCAGGATCAAACTGCCAGAGTTTATGCAGCCGATCTTGTCTGTAGGTTAATGGGGCCTTCCGAGCTACCACAAAAATGAAATGGGTATCAGTAGGAGGACTCCGTTGTTGATGTTAATGAGGGAATCCTCATAATGATCCCTATTTAATATTGCCTCTCTTGATGGAGGATGTGGCACTTAAGCAAAGACTGCAGACGTGGTTCACGCAAAATGACTCGCCAGAAAATATTCGCAGTAATGTACAAGAATATCCGATGGTAGTATTTCATGATTCGAGGACACTTGATGTCGTTCGTCATCGCCATTCAGTTGAGCGATGTGCAATCAGTAAAAGCTATAGACTTTATATTCTATATTATATGAACAGGTGAGATGAATGGACGTCATACTGAACTGCTCCTATGAAGACGAGTTCACATCTATTAAAATCATGTGCTTCTCAATCTGACAAACATATTGTTCTTGAGCCTTTCCTATTCGCCTTCCTTTCTTGATTCTTTAAGTACTGCCACTTCTAAAGATGGTGCACAATTATTTTTCACGCTGCTCTCGTTTGCTTTGCTCCAGTTCCCCGGCGTTTTCGGTAAAGAGCAAGAAGTCGGCGAGATTACAGTGTCGCACTCTGTTAACGAGCTGATCGATTTTGATGAAGAGTGTCACAGTGTAAGGACATAGCTCTCAGTCGAGAACCACCAGCGCACTATCACATCACGACAAGTAGTTTCGTAAGTTGTGTGTAGAGGTAGTACTACTTACTAAAACATTCCGGTTTATTATGCCGTGATGGTATGAATTCTTTGAAATCAAACGTCTCATCCTCGTCTGCGGTGAACATCAACTGTTTTGCCCACTTTTTTCTTCATACCGTTACGAGCGACGGTACGTGGTCATCCTGCACCAAAGCAGAATCAAAACAACTGACAGTCACCGCACTTCTGAGTACGTGCCTTCTAATAGCACGAAGACTTCGAGTTACCTCCTCACTTAAGAACAAAAATTATGTGACTTGAAGAAATAAAACAAGCAGTCATATTTGTTTGGCGCCAATATGGGTTTCGGACTTTCACCCATGTTCAGATTCCGTGTAATTATAAGGGGCGTACCAAAAGTGCCTTTCGAAGGCCACATTAACCACTTGCCTACACCTCGGTACTTATATATCCGCATCAGAGTCACGATGGGTTGCATATACGCTGCAGCAACGCCTTCAAGCGGAAACTTTTTCGTGGCACCTTATACATACCGGGTGAGAATAATTAAAGTGCAGATACTCAAGGAGGTCCAATGTGGGCTGTAATTATCGCATGACAGTCAAACTTGTTAGTTATGCTAATGCGTTAATATGAAATCGATTTACGCTGGGAAACCAATTAGCTGAGATTGTTGCCACTAGATACAAACTAGGCACTGTACACAGTTTGGGTGACAGTACGACATCCACGCCGTCATTTGACAAGCCATAACGTGAGTGAACAGTACGTCTATCGAGAAGAGAGACAGTGCGCCGTTAGTGAAACTGTTTATGTAAACGGTAGCAATTACTGTGATGTATAGAGAGAGTATCACCGACTGAAAGATTTTGGCTGAGGCCCAAAGTCATTAAATGGGTTAAAGAAGATGATAAGCAAATTCGACAACACAGGTGAACTAGAGGTGGCACCTCGAAGAGAAAGGGGTCCTATGCCGGTGGAAGTTACCTTCGAGGTCGCTGTTGCTGTAACTTACCCTGCAGCATGTGCCCAGATAGTGCTAGCGCTCGTGCGGTGCCACGAGAACTGTCCATCCCACGGTCTACAGTACGAGAAGTTTTGCGGTCTGTTTGACACTGGTACCCGTACAAAATACGGACGCTGCAGCATATGAAACCCTATGATCCGCACCAAAGGTTCTAAACTTGCTCTTCCGTTTCTGGCACAGGTCGAAGTTGGTGACATGTGTCTGGGCAATACTTTTTGGAGTAAGGAGGTACATTTTACACAACAGGGTACTGTGAAGACACAGAACATTTGTTTGTGGGGTGTTTTAAACCGCATATTGTGCACGAAGAGCCACTGCAGTTGACGTAAATGACTGTTTTTAGTGTGAATTCACAAACACCTTGATACTCGGTTCCTTCTCCTTTAAAAAGAAAAGACTCTGAGGGTCTGCCAGGTGTACCGTGACGTCTGCTCGTTATCGAGGTCTCCTTATACAGTATGTGAGTCCTGCTTTGGAAGGGGCAACTGTGTGTAAACCACAGTTTTCATGCAAGATGCGACAACACCCCATGTCGCTCACGCAGTGAAAGATCTGCGTTTTGCAGCCTTCCACGAACATCTTATCTTCGGAGGTTTTTCCACATACATGTTTCGTAATATCTCCTGATGTGAATCCCTGTGACTTTTGGTTCTGGGGATATGTAAAAAAATGGTTCAAATGGCTCTGAGCACTATGCGACTCAACTGCTGAGGTCATCAGTCGCCTAGAACTTAGAACTAATTAAACCTAACTAACCTAAGCACAGCACACAACACCCAGCCATCACGAGGCAGAGAAAATCCCTGACCCCGCCGGGAATCGAACCCGGGAACCCGGGCGTGGGAAGCGAGAACGCTACCGCACGACCACGAGATGCGGGCGGGGATATGTAAAAAAAAGCTTTTGCCAGGGACGCTTTCGGCTCCTACCTCACATGAAGGCTGGTATACAGGAACACAGTAGCTCATATTCTACCAGAAATGCTGCGAGCAACAGTTGGTGACGTCGTTTTACGGATGCAGGCATCTCGTCGACGTCTCCGGTGCTCATACCGAACAAATGGTGTAAGTGGCTTTTAACAATAAAATCAAGATTCTGCCTTTCTCACTTCTTTGACCTATTCTGTCCGCGTCCCGTTCCTAATCCATTAGATATGGAAGTAATTCTATACGGCTTTGTTGCATTCGAAGCGCGAGATTTGCACCTGATGGTTAAAATAGCAACTAATTTTCTTTTTCAGCGGAAATCGGTTCCGCTTTAAAGCATTATAATATGTATGTACCAAGTTTCACTGCCGTACTCAAATTACAGTCCACAATGGCCTTCCGTGAGCAGCTGCGCTTTAATAATAACCACCCGCTACAGGGCGCAATACTCGTGTTTGTATAGATAGAGCTAGAAAAAAAAGTATTTCCTCTTTGCTTTCGTATCGACATTTTTCGGCGATGTTTGTTTAGCGATTGTTCTGACGTTTCACCAGCACTAGATGCTGTCATTGTAAAAGAATCGTCCTCAAGCGCTGGATCCGCCATCAGTCGAAGGTCTCAAGATGAAAGGCAGCAGACAATACATGAACAAGTGGCTACAAAATCGAAAATTGCCTGGTTCCTCTATTTATTCAATTGGTTATGTCCATGTGCAAGGAGTTCTACCAACATCAACATTGATAAACTGCCTAAAATTTATGGCGCAGTTTGCGGGACAAAACTGATTTTCATTCGATTGATTTCAGAGGATGTGAATTCAGAATATCAGCAGACGTAGACTGCGAGACTGTCACCAAACTGACACATTCTTTGCAAAAGTGACACAAGGAAAAATGTCATCTGGAGTTGTACTCCTCCAGGGCTAAGGGCTTCCAAACATTGCTGCTCGTGTCAGGGCTAGTAGTCACTATTTAGTCTGGGAAATTTCAGACCAGCCACCACACACTCCCGACCTCGCACTCAATAAATATACACCCTCTCGCACTTGAAGCGTGGCTCTCTGGGCAACAGTTGACGATGACGAGTGACTCAAGACTGCCGTTGCCTTTACCTCAGTTCCCAGCGGAAGGCTTCTTTGCAGGCCATTTAAAAAAATTAGTGGAACGTTATGACAACTGCTAAGAGGTGAACGCAATTAAGTCACAGGGTAAGGTAGGTTTATAGGAGACTAAACTTTCCAATAATACAGGTAGCTTGTGTAAAGAATGTATTTCTCTATGATCGATTGGCCCTAACTCTTCGAATACTGCTCGTAGTGGAAGAATGTGGAAGCTAAGAACAAGCGTTAGTCATCAATCAACTGCCTACCAGTTTTTCAAAAAGTTGTTCCAGATCAACTGCAGAGATGTTAGGCTCCAGTATTTCGGGTGCTTTCATAGCGGACGGTCTTTGGAGCTGTAAGGGAATTATACACAGAAGCGCCAAAGAAACTGGTACAGGCATGCGTATTCAAGTACAGAGATATGTAGACAGGCAGAATACGGCACTGGGTCAGCAACGCTTATATAAGACAATAAGTGTTTGGAACAGTCGTTAGATGTATTAGTGCTGCTACAATGGCAGGTTGTCAAGATTTAGTTGAGTTTGAACGTGGTGTTATAGTTGGCGCATGATCGATGGTACGCAGCATTCCCGAGGCAGCGATGAAGTGGGGATATTCCAATACGACTATTTCACGAGTGTACAGTGAATATCAGGTACATGGTAAAACATCAAAACTGTGACATCACTGCGGCCGGAAAAAGATCCTGCTAGAAGGGACCAACGACGACTGAAGAGAATCGTTCAGCGTAACAGAAGTGCAATCCTTCCGCAAATTGCTGCAGATTTCAATGCTGGGACATCAACATGTGTCAGCATCCGAAATTTTCAACGCAACACCATCGATATGGGCTTTCTGAGTCGAAGGCCCAATCGTGTATCCTTGCTGACTACACGACACAAAGCTTTACGCCTGAGCCCGTCAGCACAGACACTGGATAGTCGATGACTGGAAATCTGTTGCCTTGTCGAACGAGTTTCGTTTCAAATTGTGTTGAGCGGATGGACCATGGAATCCATGAATCCATGGATCCTTCATGTCAGCAGGAGACTGTTGAAGCTGGTGAAATTCCTGTAATGATGTGGGGCGTGAGCATTTGGAGTGAAATGGGAAACCTGGTACTTCTACATACGACTCTGACAGGTGACACGTACGTAAGCATCGTGTCTGATCAGCTGCATCCATTCATGTCCATTGTGCATTCCGACGGCCTTGGTCTATTCAAGCAGGGCAGAGAGTTCTTCGAACCGTACCTCGTCTTAGGTTTCTTCTTGTTGCATTCCCGAATGAAGCGCGTGAAGAATGCTTCAATATCTCTGTCAGTGCTGTAATTAGTCTGGTTGTTTCGTCGCAGTCCATACAGTAAAGACACAGAGGTAGCCGCAGTATATTCCTTGCTTAACTGTGGTTCTAGGAATATTGAAAGAAGGATCTCGTGAGTTTGTTGGTGTCTCTCTTCAGTGGTCTAGTAGTTCAGGTTTTTCAGCATCTTTGAGAGGCTCTCTCCCGGCTCACACAATCCTGTTATCATTCTTGCTGTTTGTCTTCTTCGTTGAGCAAAATACTAGAATGTGTCGCACGAGAGCTTCCCAAGGAATGTTCTTTGCTTTAACTACCACTTTATATTAACCGAAATAGTAGACCCAGGTATTTGCATAAGTTTACTGATTCCTTTTGTGTGTCAGTCATAGGTATTGTGGTCATACGTTTCTGCATTTTGTGAAGCGCACAGTTTTATATTTTTGATAATTTAAATCAAGTTGCCAGTATTTGCACTCTTGTTAAATCTTATTGAGATCTAAATATTTGAGGACTTTTATGGGCAGTTCTGTATTATAGGTTATTGCGTCATCTGAAAAAAGTTAATACTACACAGACCAACAGTTGGCTTGTCGAGGCATTTCGAGCTGATTTTATGTCATATGACGTCCTGGATTCAAACAGGTTTATTGTCTTTTTTGCCAAACAGCTCAAATTTGTGGGAGACACTATTTTAGCGAAATATGTTTTACACAACTTTAAGTTAAATCCATGGATTAAGTTAAAAGATTACTCGGAATTTTTTTATTGTATTATACAAATATAATTACATACAAGAATAATGGAAAAATAACAGATGAAACCAAGCAGTCAGTGAACACTTGGGAAGATTTTTTTCCGTAGCATTCTTGAATGTGTTTTCGAACAAACTCACTTTGTTCCTCGTTGGTGCTTCCCAATTTTTTCAGAAGACAGTGGACGTGGCTGTGTAAACAGTGTGCCTTAGTTCTCATGTAACATCGGAGGGATCTGACAGTGTTAATCGTCTCGTATATCAGTGCAACATAGTTTTCGGCTTTGTGTCTGCCATGGAAATTTCCGAAAATAGAAACAACTCAAGTCTAGACTTTCCACTCAGCCTCTTTCATCGAATTTACTGCAACAGAATGTTTTTTACTCAGGTGAGACATTTTTCCCTATATAAGCAAAGCATTATCCGTTCTTATCATGTGGTTTTTAACGCCCAACTTGATATGCGGCAGAGGAACATTATTTTCTCTCGTTCATCTAAGGCATCGTTATCTTCTTTTGTCCAACGCTCATGTTTTCTGTCTTCGGTCACTCTTTTCTACCACAGTGGCAAATTTTGCCTCTAATATCCCAAAGGCATAAGAAGCGAGGACTTTTCGTGTGAATACTTTCCTGTCCAAGAACAATTTATACCATTTTTAAGTTCACGGAAATCACTAGGTGATGTTCATGCCACATCTCCTAAACTGAAGCTGCCGTTTTATGTTCACCTTTCATTTTCGTTGAGTGAGAAATTGCTACTGGACCATATTTGTTCCTGTTCTGTAAAAGCATACATTTCTCAACCATTGAATAGCTGTAAATCATGTGTAAATTATTCAGAAAGACTCATTTCTTCCAGGTGTCCTCTAATTTAGTGACAAAATTCAAGATTCTATTCTTCATAGAAAAAAGTTACATATCCTTTTCTCTTATACGGTACAAGGCGATTTTGATTCCTGGCTCTCGCAAAATTTTTGTTGTTCAACCTGGAAGCCAATAATTGAGAAGCTTATTTCCACAGGTTGAGATATCCCGTTACGTTATTGAAATCATTCTGGTTGAAACGTTGAGGAATTGATAACATTGCCTAGTAGTCACAGTCACCTGAATTGCAGACTTTTTCTTTCTTCGAAATAATCTTCTTCCGAAATAATCTTCGTAAGTTTTACACACATGATCCGCTGCCCATGATTTACACTAAACACCAAGCCTAACACGAAAGTTCCCAAGTTCTCTTTACGAAATCATTAACAGTTTTTCTGTCTTCTCCCAACGTGCATTCTCCGCACTTGTAGGAATATGCATCTGCATAATCTGCATTGCTTCTGCTACTTGACCTCATTTTATTTCCATTCACCAACACAAATGCAACAATCTACAACTCAACACGTCTTAGTCTGACTTTATAAGAATTCATAGCGTGTAGGCTTTCACGGCCGGCGTCTTCAGTAATTAAAACTTCCGGGCTAAGAGGCCGTGGTCCAATAGTAGAAATACTTCTCCCTGACGTTTCGTTGCCAGCTGCGGGCAACATCATCTGAGGTGAGTCTACGACAGTCGTAGACTCACCTCAGATGATGTTTCCCGCAGCTGGCAACGAAACGTCAGGGAGAAGTATTTCTACTATTGGACCACGGCCCCTTAGCCCGGAAGTTTTAATTTAGAAGAATTGTTTACTAAATATAAATATCGCGGTAAACCAAGTTCCCTCCAGCCGGTAAAGTGAGAACTCACAAACTAGCCTCAACTTTAGCGATGAAAGTCACTTAAGATACTACATCTGGTAGATTATTCTGGAACTGAATGGACTGTGGAATGATTAGGAGAAAGAGACAGAAACCAGGGCTGGGCATGTGTGACTTAGAACTACACGATACAGAGTTAGTACTGTACATTTCCAGTTAAAAAACACTAATATAAGAAAGTAGATAATATACTGAAAAAAAACTGATTTCGTGCCTAGGTTCAGCCCCCAGAGCGTAGTTAAACTCAGTTGTAAAATCTTTTGTTTCCTGTTTGCCTGTATTATCTGACAGATAAACATTTACAACATGAACAAAAACAGTCCTAACTTACTTCCTTGGAGCACGCCTGAATTTAACTACCGCGTCTGTCACTGAGTGCCCATCTAGGACAACATACTGTGCCCTGCCTCCAAAGAAATCCTCAGTCCAGCCACAAATTTTGTTTGATACGCAATGTGATCATAATGTTATCAATAAGCGTTGGCGTGGTGCAGAATGGAATGCTTTCGGAAGTCATGAAATTCTGCATCAATCTGCCTTGATTTCAATATGTCATGTGAGGGAAGTGCGAGTCACCTGCGGGCGGCACAGATTTTCTAAAATCTTATTGGCCGCCATGGTGGAGACCATTCTGCTCAAGATAACACATTTGAGCTGAGAAGATCCATTATGCTCGATGAACCACATTTGTGTCAAGAATATGCCGTAAGATGCTGGAACAAGACGGTTGGCCTACCAGTGATACAGGACGGTAGTTTTGTGGATGACTTCTGCGAGCCTTCCTGCAAGCGGGTGAGTACCGGGCTTTCCCGCGTCAGTGCGCCGAGCTTTTTGCAGCTTCCGCGGGGTACTTCGTGACTGGTTCGTTGCCTGACACCGCACGCACATCCAGGTCAATGCAACGGCGGCTCGTGGCGTCTGTGACCGTGGTCTACATGCAACTCACACGCTTGCCCGTAATCTCAGAGTAGCCGTTTCCGCATTCGCTCAAACTCACAGAATGATTACAACTGTGCTGCTTTTCCGACGGGGACAGTGGACAGTGCAGTCACGAGTTAAACTGAACGAGTGTACGACTAAAGAGCTGCCTATACAGCTCAAATTCTGCCCGCATGTACAGTATCAACGTTTCAGGAAGCTTCGCAACTGAGCGTGCTTCACTGGAGACTCAATGATTCAGCCTGCATGTAATGGCTTAACCAGTTCTCTACGGAAAGCTTGGAATCTATAAAATGTCGCTGAGTTTTAGTTTCGAAATGTAGAGGCACCAGAGAGGCAGTTCTGTGTTGGAACCAAGACTTCAGAAGAATCAAGATTTCACAGGATTTTTCGTCCTGGAAAAAGTGCTCTATAGAGTAAAATGGTGTAAGATGTTCTAAATGCTGAGGGATATAAGAGTAAGCTAGAGGGAAAGACGGATAATATACAATAGTTGCGAAGACTAACAGGAAACGATAAGAATGGAAGACCAAGAACGGAGCGTTCATACTGGAACGTATGTAAGACACATATGTAGTCTTTCACCTATACTGTTCAGTCTATACATCAAAGAAGCGATGACGGGAAATAAAAGAAGGATTCGCGAGTGCCATTAGAACCTGGGGTGAAGGGATATCGATGATAATATTTGCTGATGACATTGCTATCCTCAGGGAGAGTGAGGAAGGAATACACGAAGTACTGAATGGAGAGAACAGTGTCATGACTACAGAACATGGATTGATAGCAAATAGAAGAAAGACGAAAGTAGTGTGGAGCAGCAGAAATGAGACCAGCGACTAATGTAACAGAAAAATTGTACGTCAAGAAGTAGAATTACTCTACCTTGGACGCAAAATAACATGCGATAGTCGAAGCAAGGAGGACATAAAAAGCAAATTACCACAGGAAAAGGAGGATTTCTGTTCAAGAGAAGTTTTCTGGTATGTAACATCGGCATTATTCTGAAGAGGAAATTTGTGAGGATTTTCGTGTGGAGCACAGCATTACGTGGTGGTGAATCGTGGACAGTGGCAAAACTGGAAATCAAAACAATCGAATCGTTTGAAATATGGTATTATAGAAGAATTTAGGTGGACTGATAACATAATGAATAAGTATGTTTTCTGCTGAATCCACAACAAAGGAACTTAAGAAAAAGACTGAGAAGAAGAAGAGACAGGATTATAGGACATAGGTTAAAATAGCAGAGAATAACTTCCACCGTTCTAAAGGGAGCAAGTGCTGCTCTAAGACAATGAGGCAGCCATAAGAAGGGATTCTAACCAGTCAGAAGACTGAGGATTCAAAAAGGGGAAGAGAGAGAGAGAGAGAGAGAGAGAGAGAGAGAGAGAGAGAGAGAGAATTTCCTGTAGGAGTAAACCCGTGGATTCTCCAAACCTACTCTATTTTTTCTTATTTTCGCATTGTGATCATTTCGCGCGGCGTCTGCGGGAAGAAGTGACATGTTCACTGACTTTTTGCAACGTACGGTAGAACGACCATCATGCACAAAGCCTCTTTATTAGCGTCTGCGAGTGCAAACAATTGATTTAGTCGATTGTTGGAATACAATGGATTCATTTGGTTGTAGTTTCACGTATTCGCAGGATAATTATTAGTATATTTCCTTCTAGTGAAACCAGTGTGGGGAAGGAACCGAGTGAAAGTCGACGCGGTGCGGCACATTGAATTCTGAGCGGGAAACATTAGATCGATTTGTCATTGGTAAATCTTTATTGTTGTTTGCACTCTTTTATGGCCTGTCGTCTCTGTTCTTGCCGTCCCATTGGTCGCTCTTCATTGAGAGCCAGTAATTAACATTTAATTCAGTTTTTCGAGCACGTTTATGACCAGGGGGTTTCTTAACAGTGAAGTCTGTGTTTGAATTAGAATGTCGAAATGCTCAGTGGCGTGGGAATGGAAGAAATAATGTGACTAGGTAAAAGGTGATGATCAGAATAAATTCAATGTTATATCCAATATCTTCAAGGAAGGTTCTAATTAAGAAATTATATTAATTAAAGAAACTTTTAAAAAGTGAACGAATGCCGACAAACATTTCTCGCAAAAAATAGTTCTGACAGAGTATAGTACAGGCTTAAAAAGCAAGAGAGTAGTCACCATACAATGAAAAAATTGTGTCTATATGCTTCTGTTTTCGTTACCTCAAAATTTAATAAAGTAGAAAATAAATATTAGTGATGGATGCAAGCCAGATGGAAGAGAGGGAAAGACTCCTTCAGTAAATTTAATTTAAAACGTAATTGTTAATTTATTTAAACTTAAGTTTGTAATGTAGGGCCAGTTATTTAGCACTTAAGACCAAGAAAAAATTCATTTTTAATGCTAGATTTAGGAGAAGTCGTATTTAAGTAAATACACTGACGGAAAATTTCCAATCACCAACAAATAATTAATGCAAGTCATGAAACCTCGAGAATATGTTTTTCTAGGCAAAATATTTAAATTATAAACGTTAGAAGTTCACAGGTTAATGTAAGCTCCAGAAAAGCCATTGCAAATGTGAAATTGCAGTACATTAATAACGGGCGCAACCAACAGAATATTGAATGCAAGCCCACAAACGTGCATGCATTCCTTCATACATGTCCCAGATGTCAGTTTTTTTTCCGATTGTGTAGTTTTTCCCATGGTATTCAATGCCTAATACACTTGGTCGTTTAATACAGGGACGGTTATTGGTGAGTGTGAATGGTGTTGTTGTTGTTGTTGTCGTCCGATGATGTGCCATACGTGCTCGATTGGAGACAAATCTGGTGATCGAGCGGTCCAAGGCAACATGTCGACACACCGCGTTCAGACTCTCTTAAATCTTGAAATGCTGCCATTGTAGCAGCAGTAACTGATCTAACAACTGCGCCAGACACTTGTTGTCTTATACATGCGTTGCCATTGCAGCGCCCTTTTCTCCCTGTTTACATATCTCTGTATTTGACTACGCAAGCGTTTACCAGTTTCTTTGGCACTAAAGTGTAGAAGTAATGGCCCTTGTTAGTGATCATCACAAACGGTACTGGAAATGGCCACCACTGACGTGGATCGATTTATCAAACTGTGAGCGACCCGTATCAGCTCTGCCTGAGGAACAGCAGCAGCAGCTTTCTCAGTGTTCTACTGTAGCTTTGCCAGTGTGTGAGATTTACTTTGGGACGCCCGTCCTTTCCCCCAGGTAAAAATCAAAGGGGAAAGGGTCAGGTCATCGAGTTGGCCGGTATATTGCACTGCCTCTCCTGATTGTTCTCTGCTCACACAGCACATCATGCACCAGTGATAATGTTGTCAAAGCGCTGTGTTCCATCTTGCCCCGTCGGTAGAGTCGTTCAGCTTCAGTAAGTTGGTCCACATATGGATCAAACAGGTACTGGACGTACTGGTTAACATTAAGAGTTTAGTAAAGGAAACTTGTTGCTATGCGGTCACCAGACTTTTCGCACAGAAGAACAGTCTTGCGATTATGCAAAGGCTCTTCAAAATTCGGATGGGAATTTTCTGATACACAATGACCCATGACCTGTAAGTCCACATACCCTGATACTCTGAACCAGGCCTCACCTCAAAAAATTAAAAACTGATGATCCAAAAGTTTACTTCGCTCAGAGACCACAGACAGAACCCAATACGTGAAAGTTCGTCTTGATGCTTTAACTTACGCTCAACAGTAAATTTCTTAGTATACAGATGCATTTACTTTTTGATAATATTTGGGCACGACGAACATGTAACTCCCACTTGCAAGGATAAGCAGCGCTGAGATTTCGTTGGACTTTGTTCCACATTGTCCTTCACTTGAGAAATGTTTTCCTGGTGTTCCAACTTTTTTTCGATAATTATAGTTTTGATTCACTTGAGAGACCTTTTGGCACAATTTTGGCTCTACTTTTTGCGTTGCAGGCTTTGCAGGACGTTTTGGCAAAACGTTTCTAACATGAGCTCTTGTGCAGATGGTTCCGTATACATTATATTAGCACAGTGGTCTGTATTTGACAGTGTCTGTGAAGGTCGATGCAACGTTCCTTGGGACATGCGTACACGTCTGAAGGAACGAAGACTCAAAAATGGTTCAAATGGCTTTGAGCACTATGGGACTTAACATCTGAGGTCATCAGTCCCGTAGAACTTAGAACTACTTAAACCTAACTAACATAAGGACATCACACACATCGATTCCCGAGGCAAGATTCGAACCTGCTACCGCTCGGACACTCCTAACAATTTATATCCATATTAAACTATGACATGCATTCGTGAATTACCAGTACGGTATCACCGCAGGTATACCATTTACTGGAAACAAATGAAAATTTGTGCCAGACATGGTCTCTAAACCGGATTTCCCGCTTTACATGAGCGGTTGCCGTAACTGCTTAGGTTGTCTGAGCATACTTCATGGACAGACCCACATTTCCATATGTGACAGTACTCGTAGAATTGCAAGCAGGTCCGAAGGAAACTTGCCTCGAACTTTACAGATACCGTCAGATACAGACACTGCACATGTGTATTTCGTGCCGCGACCTCTCGTGTAAAGCGGAAATCCGAGATCGAGTCCCAGTGTGGCAAAATTTTCATTTGTTTCCAGTAGATTGTTTAACTGCGGTGGTACTGTATTTGAAATGTGGGAATACATTTCATATGTTCGGTGCACGCTTGAAAGATTTGTGCTTAACGTTAACACTCGATAGTAAATGAGCGTAATTTTATCAGGAGCATCATTCATTGTGTTTTTCATTCAACTGGTGAGCGAAGTACTCACGACAGAGCATGCGGGAGACATACACGCTCTGACGTACGACAGCAGCCGACTGGTGCATCGAAATCCTAGTTTCCAGCCTTTTCCGTGACGGACTTTTCTGCTGTTCATTAATGAGGTTCAAGGCGTGCCAATCTCATAAATATTTCGAGGCCAGTTTCATTTAGCCCACTCTGTATTGATGTTTTGTGATAGTGATGCAGTAAATAAACACAACTTCTTCAGAGTCCCAGAGTAGTTTTAAATTTAACTTATGTTAAAAGTGGAACATTCTGAATGTGATTTTTAGATATATATTATATAACATAGATGACACCACAGCTGTATATGTGACTGCATGCACAGATGATCAAAACAGACAGGGAGCATCTCCAGACTACTCTACAGTTTTCCGTGACCGTTCCTTGAGAATCCGCCTACGAAATGAGTTTACAGTCAGCACTCTGAGTTTTAAGCGATTCTCGAAGGCCTGTAGCAGATAAGACGAGAACAGCACACCGTTTCACATCTGCTCCTATTCCCTTAGTGCTGTTCAGTCCATTCAACGAATGTACTCAGCAGAAAAAGTTTTGGAGAATGTGGCGGTGGTATTCTGCTAGGTACCTGCGGAAGGCGGAGTAAAGGGCAATAAAGAAGCGAACATAACAGCCAGAGTTGAACATTCTGCTATTTCTCTACAGGCTGTAAATTCGCTGTTGAGCCAGAAGGTCGTGCGTCAGTTGGGGAGAGGGGAGGGAGAGTTGCTGAGTTGGGGTGATGGAAAGGGGGGGGGGGGACAAACAACAAGCTCTTGTGGGCTGTGAAACCAGGTGTACTTCCGTAGCGATCCTGCTTCCGGTCACACAGGCGTGACTAAGTCCTATTCAATCATCTCAGTATAGGACAAAGCCCCGTTCGGCATGGCCTTTTGCTCCGGCGCGAGGAGCCACCAGTTTGCGATGTCTGTGGCGTACACGTTTCAGTAAGTCATATGTTAGTAGAGTGCGTTTATTATTCAGACGTGAGGGCACTCGTAGATTTAAGTGGGGATCAGTCCCCATTTTAGCGGAGTGGAGACGATTGTTGCAAGTGTTTACAATTTTTGTATACAGTCCAGAATCCAACCTAAACTCCGTGGTTGCCTATTTTTGCTGTGTTTGGGAAAGGCTTAGTCTTCTATTTCCTATCCAGTGAAGTGACGATTTCAGTGTGTGTGTGTGTGTGTGTGTCGAAAATCTTATAGATTTCTTTTACCTACATTCGTATCAAAGATCTTTGTAAGGCCACTGAACGTTTGAGTTGTATTAAAGCACGTAATAATCGCAATTTTCCACTTGAAAATGACAAAGGTGAAAACAGGAATCGTGACCTACACAAATAAATAATTCTGATAGTCGAAAACCACCGTTACACTTTTGGAAAAGATTTATATGTCTGTAAACAATCCCGTTCAAATTCATAGTGAAACCTTCAGCTGTCATTTATTTTGCACAATTCACTTGATAAGGGTCAATGACGGAAACTAGTTGTGAATTCTGCAAAATAATTGACGCCTGAATTTTAACAATTATTTGGCTGCTGAATACCCCACCTGCTAACATACATGAATTTAATTCCGTCCAAGACTAACGACAGGATTGTCAGATTATAAATTGTACCAAGCACAAGCAAAGAAAGCAAAATGTAAAGTATTATTTGAAAACAGTCTTGGTTGCAATTCTAGTTTTTTTATCAACTACGCGTTTCACCTTATTTAGCGATCTGCAGGCTTATCTTAATTTCTTAAGATGATCCTTTACGCAGTGTAGCTAAAGGGCATCGTCGAGTACATCAGCTCAACATCGTCTTTGCTAACCTCAGTGGATACTGTCTAGATGGACGTGAGTGACACTAATAGGCCAAAATCGCCTTCGTTAACCTCAGTAAATACTTTCTAGATCTAGACGGACGTGAGTGACACTCACAGGCCAACATTGCCTTGGTTAACCTTAGTAAATGCTATCTACAGGGACGTGAGTGACACTCACGTCCATCTAGAATGTATTTACTGAGGTTAACGAATGCGATGTTGGCTTGTTGTACTCGACGACAACCATTAGCTACACTGTCTAAAGGATCATCTTCAGAAATACCTGATAAATAAGAAACAAAAATTGCAACCAAGACTGTTTTCAATTAATACTATGAAACATTGCTTTGCTGATTCATACCACATTTGGTTTGGAAGAATTTCTACAAAATGTAAAGCCAAAATACTGCAATGGGACGCCAACGTGAAAAAGGCATTGTTAATACTCAAAGTTATTTGGAAAAATGCAATGTTTGGACTGAGAAATTCGTCACTATGACTCAGCAAAATGACTCGATGTTTTTTAGTTTTCAATGAGGAATCTTTCTTGTTTTTTGAGCTTCAGTAATAATAATAATCGTAACGTAAATGTAGGGACGTTTGCCCGGATCTTGGCAGAAGTCAAAACTCGCCACGCCTTCCTCTCCTGTGAGAGGTAGCACGTACCCTCAACGTTCTCAATTATTTGTTGCCTATACTCTTATCTCTGACTTTCACTTACCCTCTTCAGCGTCTTTTAGTACCACGGAAGTTATTCCCAGATGTGTTAACACATGTACTATCATCCTGTCCTTTCTTCTGGTCGGTATTTTACACATATTTATGTCCACGGCCATTCTGTGGAGAAAAATAATCATTTCTTATCCTATGTCCACATAAAGTTCAACTTCCTTCTCTAGTACAACATCTCAAACGCTTAATCTCTCCTTTTGCCAGTTTTACCACCCTCAATTGTTCACTTCCGTACAATGCTCTTCTCCAGCCGTACATTCTCAGAAATGTCATCCTCAAATTAACGTCAGTGTTTGATAGTGGTAGACTTCTTTTCGTTAGGAAAGGCCTTTTTGTTGTGCGAGTCTGCTTTTTACGTCCTCTTTGCTTCGTTTGCCGTATGTCATTACATCAAAGGTAGCAAAATTCCTTCCTCTACTTCACGGTCCCAAAGGTGGGTGTCCACTTTCTCATTACTACTTCTCGCTACGTTTTACCTTTTTCGGTTTACTCCAGATCCGTATTTCGCGCCCAGTGTCCATTTTATTCAGCAAGTCGCGTAACGCTTGACTTCCTTAACTGACGACGGCAGTGTTAACAGCGAAACTTATCAGAGATGTTCCTTCACCATGAAATCTAATCCTATTCCTGAACTTTTCGTTTCTCTCTGTCATTCCTTCTCTGATGTGTAATCTGAACACTGGCCGACATAGACTGCATCGCTGTCTTACTCTCATTTTAGTAAGAGCACATCTTTTTTCGTCTTCCAATTTTACTGTGTATTTCCAGCATTTCCTGCAGCTTACATCTCAGGATTTCGAGCATCATGCAACATTTTACATTATCCAACACTGTTACTATGTCGACAGATCCTATTTAGGAGCCTTGATTTTCTTTAAGTCTTGCTTCTGTTATCAGTAGTAGCATTTGAACGGCCTCTCTGGTTTCTTTACTTTTCCGAAAGCCAAATTGACCGTCCGAGTGAAACTCTTTATAGGTGCTCGAGCCGATAGTCGTTTTAGCCCCGTCACACTGAGGTGAAAAAAGTCATCGGATACTTCCTGATATCGTACCAGACCTCCTTTTGCCGGGCGTAGTGCATCAACTTGATGAGGCATGGACTCAAGTAATCGTTGGATGTCTCCTGGAGAAATACTGAACCATGCTGCCTCTATTGCTGTCCATAACTGCGAAAGTGTTGACGGTGCAAGGTTTTGTACACGAACTGACGTTCAGATTGCAGCCCATATTTTCGATGGGTGGCCAGATTACTCACTTGAATTTTCCTGAAAATTCTTTAAACCCATGACGAACCATTGTGGGTCGGTGACATGGCGCATTATTATCGATTAAAATTATACCGCCGGCCGGAGTGGCTGTGCGGTTCTGGGCGCTGCAGTCTGGAGCCGAGCGACCGCTACGGTCGCAGGTTCGAATCCTGCCTCGGACATGGATGTGTGTGATGTCCTTAGGTTAGTTAGGTTTAATTAGTTCTTAGTTCTAGGCGACTGATGCCCTCAGAAGTTAAGTCGCATAGTGCTCAGAGCCATTTGAACCATTCAACCAAAATTATATCGTTGTTTGGGAATATAAAGTCCATGAATGGCTGCAGATGGTCTCCAAGTAACCGAACGTAACCATTTCCAGTCAAAAATCGGTTCAGTTGGACCAGAAGACCCAGTCCATTCCATGTAAACACAGCCCACACCACTTGGCAACTTTGGCTCATGGCCTCGTTGGGTTTACGCCACACTCGAACCTTACCATCTGCTCTTACCAAATGAAGTCAGGACTCTACTGACAAAGCTACGGTTCATCAGTCGTCTAGGGTCCAACCGACATGGTCCCGAGCCCATGAGACGCGGTGCAGCCGATGTTGTACTATTATCAATGCCACTTGCGTCGGTCGTCTACTGCTATAGCCGATTAACGCCAAATTTCGCAGCGCTCCCACCTTGATTTCTGCGGTTATTTCACTCAGTGTTGCTTTCCTGTTGGCTAAGACAGCTCTAAGCAGAAAGCTGCGTTAAGTGAAGGCCGTCGCCACTGAGTTGTCCGTGGCGAGAGGTAATGCCTGAAATTTGGCAGTTACGCCATTCTGTTGACGCTGTGGATCTGGAAGTATTGGATTTCCTAACGATTTCCAGATTTCCGAAATGGAATGTCTAGCTGCAACCACCATTCCGCCTTCAAGATGTGTTAATTCCCGTCGTGCGGCCAAAATCACATCGGAAGCCTCTTCACATGACTCACCTGTGCAAAAGTCAGAGCTCCGCTAATGCGCTGACCTTTTAAACCCTGTGTACGAGATACTACCGTCGTCTGTATATGTGCATATCGCTACTCCGTGACCTTCGTCACCTAAGTGTATAAAATATTTGAAATATATTTGTCGTGAATAGGTTCGGGATAGGCTCACATTCAAAACTCCTCAATAATGACATATACTGCGCGTCCATAGATAAGGTAGTTATGTGGTGGGACTCACCTCACAGTATGCCGGTGTGAATTTTGACGGTGGTATTAGCTTTCTTCAGCAGTGTCTGCTCAGAAAAGTGAGAAAAAGTTGGAACGTAAATTCGCTAATCACCAGATACTGCCGCTGAGAGGATTGTTGAGAGTATAGAAAATAATACATAAATACATTACTATACAAATGATTACTGTTAAATATTACTTCTTGCGTCTGTCTATTGACGTCATTTTAAAGGATTTCGCAATGGAAAAGCAGCAGATCTACATTAAATTTCCCGAGAGATACATGAGTATAGTGAACTTTCAAACATCCATGGATCTCAAACAATCTGGTGCTAGAAACGATTGTAGGTACGCCACTGGTACATTAATGTTTGGACGATGGTGATGATTTTAAAAATAAACGAAACTCTCCTCCATGGAAATTTACTTACATGTGACTATATGGGTTGCCAGAAGGTTAATCAAAATATCACTACTAAGTAACAAACAATTCGCCTTTTGATTTGGACAGAACTAAATCAACAATTATAAAAAATTATCCAATTAAAAAAATTTATGATAGAATAGCACGAGGTTGTGACAGTGAATGTAACAGGTATCTGATGAAAAAACCTGTTTAATTACTATGTGAGTAGTATCTTTATAAAACGATAGAGAAACGACTATACGTACTTTAGCCCTTTATCTCTTGTTGAATCCAAACTGAATACAGACATTCATTAGGACGACTTGAGACCCAAATCGCAATGTAGTATGTTAAGACTACACTACACTTTATAATTTGTTTCTAGTAATTGCTATGATCACAGATCGCAAAACTTATTCAGGATGGACGTATCCCGGTGTACAGGCTACGAGGAGATCAATTGTTTGGCAGATAGCACTTGTCATCGTCATATAGACAAGAGACATGGGTTGGTGTGCAACTAGATATACAGTATGGTAACCTCTGGTTCTTACAGTCGATAATTTGGACAGGAAGCGTTATAAATCGCAAACAACTAGTGAAACAAGCTGTTTAGTTGTCTTGTGATTTACGTATCCCAGGTCCCGCAATTCATTAGAAAATTCCAAATATCGGACTCAACTGAGCAGATACACACGTTTTGGAACTTCAGTTGAACAATACTGAAACGGGAAATATCAAATGCGTTAAGTAAATCTCATATACTTTACTCCACCTTCCGTGTCAACCGACGGCACTTACGCTGTTCATCTCGAAGGAGAACAGCCTGATAACTGATACATGTGCAATTCGTCCTTTGAATGAAAATCAACTTTAACATGTAAATTTTTTTCCTAGAGACGTATGTATATAAGAAACTTCGTGTGTATCGCACTTCTGGAAAGTTGAAGTGATTCTGTTGTCATTGCGTGAGACGTATATTCTGATCGCTGCTCTTGTTGAATCGGTAACCTTTGATTGGCAGAAAGTTCGTACAATAATTGTTTAATCATGGGGCACACAAGAATAGAGTTTCTTCCAACTTTTTCTACATCCTCCTCTTGTCTTATCTGCTTTGGCCTTACAAGTTCTCGATGATGACGGGTGGTCTCAGTAAATTTAGGAAGAATTGTCAACAACGTATCGCGAAGAAACTGCTCAAGCTTCAATACTCAGCGTTTTAGGGAAAATCCTTATCAACATCGACGTGCCATAATACGAACGCGAGTGTGAAAGTCGTATACGCATGACTATAGCCTACGGATGCACTGAAATGTAGCTACAGTAGTTGTTTACGGCAACGTGCCGCTACCTGGCGAAAATAAGATGTACGCCGTATAGAAGAAGTTTTTTAGGTTAACGAGTTGTGCCCTTGTTCAAGGCGATCATGTTCCGGAACCCAGTACGACCGACCACCTACGGGGATTTCCAAGCTTTTTTGCCCAACGTTGGTTACGTCAAAGCTGCACTAATCCGAGTAGGGCGTGTTTACTGTTGCTGACGATGAAGTTTCTGTTTTCATACCAGCATACGATGCACAAAACCGATAAATAATTAACTGTAGACGAAAATTAATGAAAGGCTTGGTGCATCTAGAAGTAGTAGTCATCTTTTTCGAGTTGTAGGCTAGAGCAATTTTTTGCTGACAAGAAAAAAATTGTAGCTTGGAACAAAAAATTTGTCGGAACATATTGATAGGTACAGCTGAAATTCTCCATTGACCTTAATTCTCTCCACCGAGCATTATTCTTTCGACTGACCATAATTCTCTGCATTGACGATTATTTCCCATTACCATAGTTTTGCCCTGAGCATCGTCGTATCCACTGACCATAATTATCTGTACTGACCATCATTATCCCCACTCACGCTCGTTTCACCTCTGACCATCATTCTCTCCATTGACCTTCATGATCTCCACTGACCGAGCGAGGTGGCGCAGTGGTTAGACACTGGACTCGCATTCGGGAGGACGACGGTTCAATCCCGCGTCCGGCCATCCTGATTTAGATTTTCCGTGATTTCCCTAAATCACTCCAGGCAAATGCCAGGATGGTTCCTCTGAAAGGGCACGGCCGACTTCCTTCCCCATCCTTCCCTAATCCGATGAGACCGATGACCACGCTGTCTGGTCTCCTTCCCCTAAACACCCAACCAACCATCTCCACTGATTGCCATTCTCTCCATTGTTAGTCATTTTCGCCACCGATCACCATTCTCCAATGACTACAATTTTCCATTGTCAATCATTCTATATTTGCCATAAATCACTACATTGAACCTCATCCCCCACTGATCATCACTCTAGAATTATCATCATTTCTCTGCAGACCCTAATTCTCCCCACAGACTATCATTCTCCCCACAGACAATTATTCTGTTCACTGACCATCATTCTTCATTGACCATATTTCTTTATCTAATAGTATGCAGGGTAACGAAGGGCGCTTGATTTCGGTGAGCGCACTTGCCTCTCACTATAACTGTACTTCAAAATACAAGCTCAAACTGACGACCATCTATTTTGATACATTTATTAATTCGTGTGTGTATTCGTAATTACGAAAGCAGGCACACTTGATATTTAAAGATTACAGTGCCATCTACTACGAATGGGAGACAATAGTTTGAGTAATCCATACACGGGTTTTGGCGTAGAATCCGAATAGTCAATAAAAATGAGGGGTTCCCAATTGAAAATACAAAGTTGCCCTGCCCTCGCGGTACATGTATTTACGGCGTGGCCAGCAGTAGCGCAGACAGATGTCCCCTGTTGTGAAATTAACTTTTCACCTAGAACATGTCATTTTCCGAGATATTTACTTGTTTTAGTTTGAAACAACCACGCTGTGTGAATACTGCACAGGGACTTCAGATTCCCGTTGTGTATCTGCAGAACGTTTTAGATTCGGCTCGTGGTAGGCATTCTGATCTCATTGCTATGCATTCCAAGATATGTAGTGAACTGCTTTTAACGGTGTTGTCATTATTTACTTTTCTAATTAATGGTGTAGTTTAGGCTGTATGTCAATCTAGCGGTAGTATTGTACAAGAATTTCATGTTGTCAATAAGCGATCTGCGTGTAATTAGTTGCAGTTATTTAGTCAATTCAGAGGAGAAAATATTTAATCTGAGAGTCCGTAGAGGTTGCTAGTGTAGTACTTCTTTCGAAATTCCATCGTTAACGACTGCTTAGAAGTTTTTTTTGGTTGTGCCCAATATGCAAACTGCGTGCACTTCAATGCATAATAAAGACAATATCCGTTTCATTATCTGATAGCAAGTGATATACAGTTTCCAATGAAATTCACAGAAACGACCGACGAAACCACCCCATAAATGACTTCTGTAGTTAAAAATGAAAAATATGATTGATAAAATTATTTAACCAAGATGGACCGTACTGTAACTGGGGTCTTTTATTTTAAAAGCGGCTAAAATACTATGCTACGACTAGAGGATAAGGAAGGGAGGTGGTACATTGTGCAGTGCGTTTATTAGCGAAACCTTCGTAAAATAATGTAAATAACGCAACCTGCTGTATTTTAGCACTTCATTTTAATATTATATTACAGACGTTTGTAAATATCTTTGACTTTCACGGAAATAAAGTAGGTTGACACCATTCTTACGCTTCATTTTAATACTTCACGTGAGTGGCCAGTGGGGGGAGAGGGCGTGGGGCATAAATAACAATTGAGCTACTACCACCGTCTTGGATTTTGATTGACTATTTCATTTTTAGTACTACGCTGTGATTGGTTCGAAAAAAGGGGTTAGGTGGAGGAGGGGGCATGGCTTGTCATGCGACAGAGAAGAAAACGCATGGCATGTTACTTGCGATAGCTAATAGGTGACGTGACTGCTGACACCTTGGATTTTTAGGTCAATGCTCTGTGTCACGCGATACAAACAAATTAAAACCGTATTTATTGTAAACAGAGGGTGCCAAAATGCTCAAAGACATACTAGAAATATTATTCTGAATGTCTACAATATTAAGAAAAGGACAGATCGTTACTCACCGTAAAGATGACCTGCTGAGCTGCAGACAGACACAACGAAGAGACTGTTGCACATTGTAGCTTTCGGTCAAAGTCTTCGACAGCAAAGAAAACACGCACACGTTCACATATGCAAGCACACCTCGCGTGCACATGATCGCTACCACCAGTAACTCCGGCCGGTGCTGCCGGTCGAAGCGGCCATGTATAACCGAGGCGAGCTTGCTTGTGCGAATGTGTCTGTGTTTTCTTTGCTGACGGAGACTTTCACCGAAAGCTATATTGGGTAACAGTCTATTCGTTGTGCCTGTCTGTAACTCAGCGTGTCATACTTACGGTGAGTACCCATCTATGCTTTTCCTGCTATGTTTTATATTAGAACATGGAGTCTCTATTGTTTGTTCTCAATGCCTGATAGCAGTGTTGTGTCTCATGAAGCGCAACACCATATTGAATAATCCCTTACGTCACAAAAAATTCTGTGATGTAATAGGCAAAGTACTTAAGTATTCAACTGATACATGCATCCTCACTTTAGATCAGGTCTGCCAATGGTCTGCCAAATATGTCATTCTATTATCTGATTGTTCCATGTCAGTGGTGGTTCAGTCCTCTCTCCTGTTTGTCATCCCATTTTGTTTACCTGATTGTCAGAATGTTTCTATATAATAGTATTTTCCATACCGAGGTCCTCAACTCTGTCAGAAACTACACCTAATCTTCCAATTTAAGCCCCTGGTTCTCCTTACGTACATTCTATTATCTGCCATATACGCCGGTTTCCGACTCATCTTAATACTTTATTAATACTTTTCAAGCAACCTTGGTCTCCCTCGCACACTTCCGCGTTCTCGTATTTTCGGCGTCATTACTATATTGTCTGAATTCAATCGACATAAATTATAAACGTAAAGGCTAGAAAGTAGTTTGTAAACGTATGGTACTTCATAGGAATTAAGTCAGTAAGCGTTCGCGTAAAGCTCCGGTTTTCTGAGCGTCCACTGGTTGGTGCTAGCCGTAGGTTTCTGTAGAACCTAGTATGATATCTTCGTCATAGATCAGGAGTGTGACTTCGTTTGAAACCACACCTGTGCATTGTTAAGTTACAACGTCACTGTTAACTTCAGCCTCTGCAGTAATGATTACCACCAGGCGCCCATTTGTGTAAATATTTTTCAACATTACGTGCTTATGATTTGTTACACGTATTTTCAGTATCTATTCTTATTTACTGTCATAATAGGTTGTTGGGCACATTTATTTCCAGGGAAAGTGATATAGTGAGGGATCCTACGAATACTAGAGGAAATTTCGGAAGATGAGTTGACATGTGGTGAGTCTGATGACCATTTTGATATGGAAGAGGAGATTACTGATGCTGATGACCCCAGTAGTGCATCCGAACAGTATCAGGCGGGAGATGACAGTCAGGAAACTGGTGCAGAAGTTACAGAAGGTGGATACTGATTTTATATTGGAAAAGGCAATGAAACTCTTTGGATAAGTCGGCCTGTAGCTACTGGAAAAACAAATTCTAAACTCATTACTGGAATTTTACCTGTGCCAAAAGGTACTGTCAAAAATTCACTTGCACAGTTAGATGCATTTTATCTGCTCATCTCCGAAAACATACAGAAGACAGGGAATCGGAAAGAAAACGTAGCGATTTGAACTATTCTCTAGCTCGCCATCGGAAAAAAAAAATCGTGCAGTTTTTGTTTTTAATTGGCATAAAAAATGATATCATGCAAATTTCTGTCAACTACGGGCATCCGATGGCAATGGTATGATTATCTCATGATCAACTTTCAGTTATAAACGTTTCCGGGTTCTTCTTAGACCAATTATATTTGGCAACTTAGAAAGTAGAATTGAACAAAAATCTACAGATAAACTGGCACCTGTTCCAAAAATTTTTAACTCTATTTTTCATTATAATGTCAGCGAATTTGTTACAACTGATGAAATGTTTCAGACTTTCACAGCTCGTTGTGGGTTTGTACAGTATACTCCAAATAAGACTGCGAAGTATTAGACCAAAATACATGGCCTTCGGGGCGCAGACTTTTATACCCTACATTTTGAAGTGTACTGTAGCAAACAGATTGCTGGGCGTACAAAATCAAATAAACCTAAAAGATCTTATCAAAAGACTGATAGCTCCTATAGAGGACACGAATAGGAATGTTACGAGTGTCAATTATTACACCAGCTATAGTCTAGATCGGAATCTGCTGAACAAAAAGCTGACCATCATCGGCGCCCTGAAAAAAAAAAAGAAAAAAAAAGAAATTCCATCCGAATTTCAGGCTAGTAACACAGGGGAAATTAGAATGACGCTCAATGGCTTTCAGTGCGCTTTGAATGACATTGACTTTGAAACTGGAAAATCGGCAGTACTTAGACTGCAACAGAGTTAAGGGTGAGGTGGGTACTGTGGATCAGATGTGTGCATCACATACAACAGCCACAATAACAAGGAGATGGACGCTCGCATTCTTCTGCCGCCACCTTGATATCTCTGCACTGTATCCGAATCTCATCTTTAGGCACAACAATCAACAGTTAAAAAACTGATCATATAGTCTTACGGATGCTCATCTAGTACAAAGAGCAAAACTAACGAACCTTCCAAAAGATGTACAAATATTTCTAGAAAAATTCATAAAAAAGGGGCCACTTCACAACGAACCTACACCTGGAAATGTCACATATGTGGACGACACAAAAATGTCAGAGCAAAGGTATCGTGCAGCAGTTTTGGACACAATGTTTGCGAGAAGCAAGCTGTCTGTTGCCAATGACCAGCAGGTGGAAATTAATGCTGATTGTGGATGTTTATCGATGTAAACTATTTTAATAAAGTTGATTTATTTTTTACTCATTTTTACCTAAAATAAATAATGGTAAAACAATGACAAGCTGTTTTATTTTCCTAGAAACTATAATTATGTGAAGACGACATTGTGGGGCAAATGCCACTCACGAGATATCAGGTGGCGCGCACCGAACATACAGCATGCCATTAATCTTGACATTAAATATCTCCTCCGAAGCGCCCGGAGTACGGATATGAATGTGGATAGAATCGTCCCCGAATACGGATGGCATGCCCTATCTATGAATGCACATACTGTGAACTCTTCTACGTTGGCTAATCTCTTATCATACCTGTTACTTGCGCTAAGGCACGCCTTCGATAAACGCATCAGATTGCCTCCTTAGATCTATAAACTTACGCTGCGGAGTGGTGCAAAAGGTTTCATTTATTTTCGTGGATGCTGACTGGATGTGGACGCGTTCGTCAGTGCAAGTATATGCTTTACATTAACATAAATACTGCTTTCAAATATCTGATATTTCTCTGATTACAGCGAAGCACTTAGCACGCAAGGAGAATGAAGTGCTCTGTAGCTACAATTGCAAATTACACTTTGCTGGAAATTTTGTTTATCGATCCTCAGATGTTTATCAGGAAGCAATACTAAGTCAGGAGGACGACTAGTATTACGTAATGAATGAAAAACAAGCCAACCAGTTTTAACGTAACGCGTAACACATACGCAGGTTTGCGCTTCTGGATTAGTTTACTGTGACGGTGGAGATACACTAAAACAAACACGAGTATTTTTGTGTTCCATTGATATCATGAGACGTTACAAGCAATTTTTAAGTTAGAAAAATGTGATTCTCTTCCATTTAAAGCTTAATCTCCAAGCTTAATCTCATTTCGCTGAGTTTCGTATTTATGTACTGCAGAAAGAACATACACATAATTTTGCTTCTTAATGCTGTGTTATCATAACAAGAAATATTTTGTGAACAAAAATGGGCTCGCAAATGTCTCGTTGTACAGTTAGCGCATTTAACTTACTGTTATGATTATTTCTTAATTCCTCTAAATGAAATGGCCGATTTTCTGTAAGGGGCAGCCAAATTAAAAGCGAGATAGAAGGAAAAAAGTAATTATATCATTATTTGAGAAGTAATCGCTATAACTGTTACTACATATATCACACAATGAGACGAGATGTTCAAGTCCTTCATGCAAAAATGTTTGTGGAACCAGGAAAATACCCCGCCGTACATCTCTTCGGTCATGAATGTAGCTCCTGCAGCTTAGTCGAAACTGTCGACATGAATTGCTTACAAGTGCCCCATCAGTCCCGATCTCAGCCACGCCACTTCCATGTATTTGCAGACTTTAAGTAAGATATTCGTGGCCGTCGATTTGCTTCGGACGAAGAGGTGCACGCCTGGATTCGATCATGGTTACGTGGACAGCCCCAAACATTTCTGCATGAAGGCATTGCCGGTCCTTTTTGAAATGGGATAAATGTAGTAACAGATATGGTGGTTGGTTTAGAAATAATAGTTTGTTTATTTCCTTTTTTCTCGTTTTAATTTCATTCGACTTCTCCTTATATAGCGTGTTCAGTTCCCCGTACCGATGTCTTATGCACCCCGCAATGTTATATCTGGCCTTCACAAACCACTTGGGTTATTTTAATATTGTCCCGCTCACTGTTAACAAATTATGAGTCTTACAGCGCACTTCTGTTGGAAATTTAATGTAGTCAGATTTCGTGCTGGGATACATTTCCGCTGGAGGCCCCGGTTTTTTAGCTATTCAAAGGAAACGTATAAAACTGACCTCAAACCCTCACCAATCAAGATTTCTAGGAGGTTGTTGATCGTACTCCTTCCTACTACTGTACAAAGATATTCGACAACACGACCTATTCCCGACATTCGATCTCTTCCGGTTTCAATTGATTGTCCTGTTACGCCACAAGCGTAGTCGGTTGTTTTGTTAACACTTTTAATGTAAACATGCCCTTGAGGGTAATGAAAGGAAAACGACTTCTATAAACGTTGCACTGAAACCAGTTAATTACTTTGACAATTCGATAAAAACTAAACCTTTAGAAGAACATTAGTTTCGTAGTCAGAAGGCCTGACTAATACAACAATGTAATTATTAATTTTGTGCTGTTAAAATAGTCAAAAATTTGAGGTGAGTTTTTCACGAACGTCAATTTTACGATTTGTAAGTGCTCCATGAAGCTAGTGACGTAACAAGGTTAATCAATGAGGGCCAAGAAACGTTGAATGTAGGAAATAATTCGCATGTCGTAAATTTTTATATAGTGGTAGGAGGGAATGGCATGATCGACATACTAAAAATTCTGACCGGTGGGGGCTGAGTGCAGGAGTAAAGGTGCGTTTGTAAGTCACTTTTGTACGTTTCTCCTGAATAACTGTAGAGTAAACGTATCCCAGTACACAACGGAACTACAATACATTTTCTAAAAATATATCATATACATTTTTCTGTAGGACTAACGGTTTGCGCGTAATGGGACAGATAATGTGAAAATCTCACGCGAAGTTTTTTGAACACTAGGCGTAACATTGCCGGTTGCATAAAACGAAATCGGTAGGACCCGTCTAATCAACCTGTACATAAGAATGTTAACTGAGGTGACAAAGGCGTGGGGTAGCGGTGTGCACGTATACAGACGTCAGTAGTAACGCGTGTATACGTTAAAGAAGATCAGCGCACGGCGGGAGCTGTCTTTTGTACTCAGGTAATTCGTGTGAAAATGTATCCAACGTGATTATTACAGCACGACGTGAATTAACGGACGCTGAATGCGGAATTGTAGATGCACCCAGGCGCATGGGACATCCCGTTTCGGAAACCGTTAGGGAATTCAATATTCCAAGATCCATAGAGTCAAGTGAGTGCCGAGAATACTAAATTTCAAGCATTACCTCACACCACGCACAACGCAGCGGCCGATGGCCTTCATTTAGCGACCGAGGGCAGCGGCGTTTGCGTAGTGTTGTCAGTGCTAACAGACAAGCACCACTGCGTGAAATAACCGCAGAAATGCATTAGGACAATGCGGCGAAACGTGGCGTTAATGGACTATGACAGCAGACGAGCAACGCTAGTTGCTTTTCTAACACCACGTCATCGCCTCCAGCATTTCTCCTGGGCTTGTGACCGAATTCGTTGATCCTAAACGACTGGAAAACAGTGACCTGGTCAGATGAGTCCAGATTTCGGATGAAAAGGACTGATGATATGGTTCGGGTGTGGCGCAGACCCCACGAGGCTGTGGATCCAACCTGTCAACGAGGCACTGTGAAAGTTAGTGGTGATTCCATAATGATGTGGGCTGTCTTTACACGGTGTGGACTGGTTTTTTTGGTACAACTGAAGTGATCACTGCCTGGAAATGGTTATGTTCGGGTACTAGGAGATCTTTTGCTGCCGTTCACGGACTTCATGTTCCCAAACAACGATGGAATTCCTACGGATCACAATGCGCCGTGTCACACAGCCACCTGTTTGCAATGGGCTTGGAGAACATTCTGGACGATTCGAGCATATGATTTGGTCACCCAGATCGTCCGACGTGAGTCTCATTGAAGATTTGTGGACGTAATCGAGAGGTCAATTCGTGCACAGAATCCTGACCAGCAACACTTTTGCAATTATTGACGGCTATAGAGGCAATATTTGTGCGGGCGACTTCCAGTGACTTGTTGAGTCCATGCCACGTCGAGCTGCTGCACTATTCCGGGCAAAAGGAGGTCCTGCGTGATATTAGCAGGTATCATGCCTTTGGCCACCTCAGTGTATAATTATTTCTGTGCCTCCTAAGTATCCCCATACAATATCGATAAAATTTTGGTGAGTTGTTGTCCTGATACCCGCGAAGGTTTCTGAGGGGGTAAGAACCACCTACCTACCCTAAGCGTAAGGGAGAAACGGGGGTGGCATAGAAGCTTAAATCAGAAGCATCTTTCGCAATTTCAAGTCTCATTATTTGTACCGTTACGCAACCCTAATGGTAGCGTTGGGGTGAGAAGACGTGATATCTAAAGAAGTTCAATAATGACCAATAGTCTATATTGGTAACATGCACTATGACTTTTCAGCTTTAGGGTTTGTGAAAAGGGAGCGCGTGTGCAGACAGAGACACACATTTGTAATCCCTGAAGGCATTCTCACCAAAAAATGGCACATGTATCCCTTGCTGTCTGCAAAAATTATTGTGGTGGTAAGTCTGCCCTAGCACACTTAGCACTGAGGGCTTTGGGTGAGACGGCATGACATAAAACCGTAACTCAGGAACGGCTTGAGGGATTTCAACCACATTTGGTACATATACGACACATTATTTGGATAAAAATTCTGTGCGAGTAAAATGTCCCCAGAACTGCTAGCAGTAGGTATGTCGTTTATAAGGGGTGACATGTAGGAACGTTCAAAAAGGATCTGTTGGTGTTTCTTTCCTGCAATCAGTTAACTTCGAATGCTTTGAAAGTATGAATGCAGATCTGTAACTCATTTGCGTTGTTCATTTCATCAACCACGCATTGTTAGGTGCCCGAGATGGTGCCACACTGTTCAACAGCATATATACATGTAATGTCCTCGTCCTCTGTCGAGTCAAGGGTTTAAAACAGCGGGCGATCCGACACTCTGTCGGCGACAGTTATAATTTCTCGAAACGACAGGAACGTAGGCAGACTTTTTTTTAAAAATTAACTTAATGGACAAAACATTATTGTCTTTTATTTATTTTGTACTTGGAAATATATTTGCATTGCATATTGTACCTACTTAGAAACAAAAAGACGCAATGCAACGCATGCGAACACAGCTGGTGCGTCACAGGCTGTTAGTGTTTAACTAACAGCCTGTAACACTCACGTAGGATATTTTCGGAGTCACTGTTACATCTGACAATTTCGATCCGTTACTATCCATGTTCTGAGCTCTGCATGCTATGGGAGCTCTGAAAACAATCGCAAAGGCGTCCCAGTATTGGTTAAGATCGTATTTGTTTCGCTAATGAAGCTCTGTGCATCAAACATAGTTTTGTCTAAGACTCCCTGCGACGGCAGTGCGCTTCCCATGTTCTTAAAGGAGGTGATGTCTCAAGTTAGAGGCCAAGATAAACCGCCTAGACTTCAGGAACTGGAGGATAATCTCCACTAATACAAAGATATCGGAAATTGTTGCGCCATGAGAGTTATACTTAGTTCGGACAGTTTGGAAGACACTGACGTATCTCTAGATGGTGGATGAAAACGTTTGTGTTTGACTGCTGTTGACCGCAGGAGAACATAGCCACTCGGGAAGGTACCTTGGACGAACTGGCAATGAAGCGGATCGCTGTGAGGAGGGAATATATGGACAGAGGTTCCTCGCCCTGTGCCAGGTGTACATATCGTCATGTGATAGCCTAGGACTTTAGTGCAACAGTACATCACGCAATGGATCCAGTGGTTGAACTCTGAGACCATTTCCCACCGGTCTAGTATCTAAAACTGAGAGGGAAATAATACATTCTTAGCTTTTTATGCCCTTCACGCATGGGATACATTCTCGCATAAATATAGGATTTTGGTATAAAATTTTACAGTATCATAAACATACACAGGATGTTCCGAAGCTATTCGTTAAAATTAATGCAGAAGGTTGAGAAAGAAAAAACAAATGTAATTCGACAAAGAACGTACGGTCTCTGAAGTCAACGTGTATCCTTTGGGAACATTTCGTTATTCGCGCTGCAGTAAGCCGTTCTGTCGGTGTCACTGTCTGAGAATGTGTACGAACATTCGAAACAGCTCTGTGTACGGGTTGGTGGCTCGTACGTGTGCTTGTAAACAAGCTGATTCATTAGCAAACATCACCGCCTAGTGTCAACAACAGTGGCAGGTTTATTGGGCCACACAGTCTTCCTTTCCGCCTCAATGGAGGAAGGTCGAAACTTCGTAGAAGGTGTGTTGCCAAAACTGTTGGAGGATTTACGTCTGAATGTTAGGCAAAGGATGTACTTCGAGACGATGGGCACCAGCCTATTTCAGCATTGCTGTAAGGAATCATCTGAGAACAACCTTCGGGAATCGATGGATCTGCCGAGGTGGCCCTGTATCCTTTCCAACCGTTTCACATGACCTCACGTGTCTGGACTTCTTCCTCTGTGGGCATATCAAGCAGCTGGTGTATGAAAGCGTTGTGGACACAGAACAGGAATTCGTAGGTAGAATTATCATCGCTGCTGGTACCATTGCGGACATGACAGGAATCAGCGAACGTACAAGACAGTCAATGGCCCGACGGTGTACTGCGTGCGTACAGGCCAAAGCTCGCGCAATCGAGCGGTTTCCGCTAACACCACTGCTGCAACTAGCAAGCAAAATTACGTTTAGTGTAAATCGTCCCTAGCATCGGAAACCATTCAGGTGTTTATAGGTGTGAAAATTACCGAACTATCAGCGTAATAAGTCACCGTTGCAAAATACTAACACGAATTCTTTACAGACGAATTGAGAGACTGTTAGAAGCCGACCTCGGGGAAGATCAGTTTGTATACCGTAGAAATGTCGGAACGCACGAGGCAATATTGACCCTACGACTTATCTTACAAGATAGATTAAGAAAAGGCAAACCTAAGGTTCTAATATTTGTAGACTTAGAGAAAGCTTTTCACAGTGATGACTGGAATACTCTCTTTCAAGTTCTGAAGGTGGCAGGGCTAAAATACGGGGAGCGAAAGCTTTTTACAAGTTGTACAGAAACCAGATGGCAGTTATTAGAGACGAAGGGCACGAAAGGGAAGCAGTGGTCGAGAAGGGAGTGAGACAGGGTTGTAGCCTATCCCTGATGTTATTCAGTCTGTAAATTACGGAAGCTGTAAAGGACACAAAAGAAAAGTTTCGAGTAGGAATTAAAATCCATGGAGAAGAAATAAAAACGTTGAGTTTCGCTAATGACATTATAATTCTGTCAGAGACAGCAAAGGATAAGGAAGAGCAGTTGAACGGATGGACAGAGTCTTGAAAGGAGGATATAAGGTGAACATCAACAAAAGCAAAACTATGATTATGCAAAGTAGTCGAATTAAATCAAGTGATGCTGTGGGAATTAGATTAATTAGGAAATGAGACGCTTAAAGTAGTGGATGAGTTTTGCTATTTGGGGAGAAAAGTAAATGATGATGATCGAAGTAGAGAGGATATAAAATGTAGACTGGCTATGGCAAGGAAAGTGTTACTGAAGAAGAGAAATTTGTTAACGTCCAGTTCTTGTTGCGGTCTTCAGTTCTGAGACTGGTCTGATGCAGCTCTCCATACTATCCTATCCTGTGCAAGTTTCTTCATCTCCCACTACCTACTGCAACCTACATCCTTCTGAATCTGCTTAGTGTATTCATCTCTTGGTCTCCCTCTACGATTTTTACCCTCCACGCTGCCCTCCAATGCTAAATTTGTGTCCCTTGATGCCTCAGAACATGTCCTACCAACCGGTCCCGTCTTCTTGTCACAAACTCCGCTTCTCCCCAATTCTATTCAGTACCTCCTCATTAGTTACGTAATCTACCCATCTAATCTTCAGCATTCTTCTGTAACACCACATTTCGAAAGCTTCTATTCTCTTCCTGTCCAAACTATTTATTGTCCATGTTTCACTTCCATACATGGCTACACTCCATACAAATACTTTCAGAAACGACTTCCTGACACTTAAATCTATATTCGATGTTAACAAATTTCTCTTCTTCAGAAACGCTTTCCTTGCCATTGCCAGTCTACATTTTATATCTTCTCAACTTCGACCATCATCAGTTATTTTGCTGCCCAAATAGCAAAACTCCTTTACTACTTTAAGGGTCTCATTCCCTAATCTAATTCCCTCAGCATCACCCGACTTAATTCGACTACATTCCATTATCCTCGTTTTGCTTTTGTTGATGTTTATCTTATATCCTCCTTTCAAGACACTGTCCATTCCGTTCAACTGCTCTTCCAAGTCCTTTGCTGTCTCTGACAGAATTACAATGTGATCGGCGAACCTCAAAGTTTTTTTTTCTTCTCCATGGATTTTAATACCTACTCCGAATTTTCCTTTTGTTTCCTTTACTGCTTGCTCAATATACAGATTGAATAACATTGGGGAGAGGCTACAACCCTGTCTCACTCCCTTCGCAACCACTGCTTCCCTTTCATGCCCCTCGACTCTCATAATTGCCATCTGGTTTCTGTACAAATTGTAAATCGCCTTTCGCTTCCTGTATTTTACCCCTGCCACCTTTAGAATTTGATAGAGAGTATTCCAGTCAACATTGTCAAAAGCTTTCTCTAAGTCTACAAATCCTAGAAACGTAGGTTTGCCTTTCCTTAGTGTTTTCTCTAATATAAATCGTAAGGTCAGTATTGCCTCACGTGTTCCAATATTTCTATGGAATCCAAACTGATCTTCCCCGAGGTCGGCTTCTACCAGTTTTTCCATTCGTCTGTAAAGAATTCCCGTTAGTATTTTGCAGCTGTGACTTATTAAACTGATAGTTCGGTAATTTTCACATCTGTCAACACCTTCTTTCTTTGGGATTGGAATTATTATATTCGTATTGAAGTCTGAGGGTATTTCGCCTGTCTCATACATCTTGCTCACCAGATTGTAGAGTTTTGTCAGGACTGGCGCTCCCAAGGCCGTCAGTAGTTCTAATGGAATGTTGTCTACTCCCGGGGCCTTGTTACGGCTTATGACGACGACTACGACAGCTAAATGGATTTTTTTAATGCTCTCTAACACCTGTATTAATTTGAACGACTGGGGTATTAAGAATTTAGTTATATCAACATTGGCATAGCTTATTATTGTATTCCTTACACACTTATAATATAGCTACACACTAACGTGTTTCCGTAATAAACTTAGTTTTACTTTACTTACACATTAACTTGACGTAGTTGGATAGCATTGTCATTTTATCGAGTAGGGTACGTGACTAAAAGTTTGTGATAATAGATGTCACGGGACCTGGTGTGGTCCCTAGGCAGGAGGTCAAAATTCAATGCCAGACAATAATTAAAAGTAAACAAACGTTTAACACACATGACAAGTGACTGTAAAGGATAGGACCACATTACGGTGTTCTACCTTCCAACCAAACACTACGCCTCCACATAAGCCGTTGAGTTAAAATTTCGGCTTTTAAAATGATTTCCGGTCATGTTTGGTCGAATGCATGACGAGGATCCGCGATCATTGGCGTCTACCTACTGAAGCAATTAGAGATCTGACTCTCCTCTTACTGGGTGTCCAAAACGTCCAGCATGGAATCGCTGTCACATTTAAAGGAATATGAAGCTATTCTTTCGAAATTAACGAGATTTGTTTCATAATGGTGACCAATATAACAAAATTAATTATTTTGACTGTTTATTTGCAGGTACAAACACAAGAAAATTTCAGTAAAAATCATCAGTCATTGGTAATCTTCACGTCATGCAAAAATAACATCGAATCATTGACGATTGATCTGCTGGCTTTCCTGTATCTTTTGACGAAGACCAATGAATGTCGAAAATTTTATGTGATTACGCCAGTGAAGAAACATGTCACTTTTTTCCATCTTACACGTAAACACGATAACCCTTGTACGTTGTGTGTAAGAACATAATTTCTTTTGAAATTAGCCGGCCGTTGTGGCCGACCGGTTGTAGGCGCTTCAGTTCGGAACCGCGCGACCGCTACGGTCGCAGGTTCGAATCCTACCTCGGGCATGGATGTGTGTGATGTCCTTAGGTTAGTTAGGTTAAAGTAGTTGTAAGTTCTAGGGGACTGATGACCTCAGCAGTTTAGTCCCATAGTGCTCAGAGCCATTTTTTTTTCTTTTGAAATTCCTTTCTTCCATTTTATTTAATCTCATCTGTTGACGTAAAAGGATATCATAATACATTTACGACTCTAATCCGTCTATTGAATCGTAAAGTACAGTATTATTTTGAGTTGTCCCACGAGAGCTGCAAGTCTGCTTTCTTTGAATAAGTACAGAGTACCTTGAATAAGTACAGACAAAATTTTTATGACTTTCCTGGATTTCTTCGTAGCAGTGTGGAATTAGTGGAAGCTATGTTAACAGTCGTTTCATGTTGATCTGTATATTGTATATATAGTTATTTCAATTTAGGCACTGAACGTTTGTCTGTCTGTTGTTATTTTTCCGTTTTACTTCTTACATATGTCGTTCTAGAACACTGAACTCTGTTTAACCACTCTATGAAATTTTACAAAGCCTGACAGACCCTTTTGCTAAAGATGTGTGTATATTTATATTTGTGCAACAACACCATGATTAGTCATAATATTGTTGTAGCCTTCCTCCATGTCTTCTTTTAAATTACCATAACCTGTTGTTCAATACTTACTTGCATGACAATCAACAGCAGGCTTCTATGACCCTTTGTTAATCTTTTATCTATTTGATGTCATATTATGTCAAGTCAATAGAAGAAATTGTAAACCTTTCAAAAGCCAGTTTTTCACGTGTGTTCAGTCCTTCTATTTCCAAACATAATACTCTATTTCTGCACATTCATCATCACAAATACAATGTGGTGCCTTACTATTAGTGGCATTTGGAACAAAAACTTTTTCCTTCACTTTTTCCAAAACTGATGTATCTGAGGCCGCGGATGTGTACAAAGTACAGTTTGATCCCTTCAAGAAAGAACAAAACAATCAGCGACTGTTAATAGTGCTCTTATTACACACGCCGTTATCGGTTTCGAACAGCCAAGAAATAGTTGAAACAACAACAACAACGAAAGGTGAATTGCCTTCTGACCTCTCGGTCCGAAATCGGTAACGAAGCGATTTGTGTGAAGTAAGTACCGTTATTAACTGTGGCTGGCTGCAGTTCTCTTCTTTACAAGAATTGTCTTGTAAAACCTTCCTCTTTGGCACTCAGAACCAGTCAGTTTCGTTGGCACATAGAACTTCCTCAATAAAGTATTTTTTGTCTAATCTGTTGTATTATTTTTGCGGCGAAGCGGTGAGCAGCATAATTCTGTGGTCTCAGAATACCTCTCATTTTTCTGGCTAAAAATCAGTCATGTAGATACAGAGATATGTTGTTGTTTGATTCTGCTGATAAATGTCACATTTGACACGTATAACGTTCTCCATTTCCTCGTTTGAATTTATGTCTTGTACTGTGTGTCAGTTTTTTACATTTAGATGGCTAAATGGCAGTTAGAAGCCGAGGGCCAAATAAATCAATACCTGTTATAAAAATGTGAGTGTATGTGTGTGTGTGTGTGCATGTCTTGCGAGTGTGTTGCATATGCCGCCCTAATCAACTTGATCGATTTCAACCAAACATGGTAGCCGTATCTTTTAGTGTCAGACAAGACTCGCTATGCGAGTGATAACCGCCTACCTGACATAGTTCAGAAAATAATACATCATAAACAATAAGATGCGCGAAAAATTTACGCGTCATTCATGACGTTTAACTTTAATACTTCTTTGCTACTAACTCTAATCGTAGTATATTCAGCTGACGGTATTCAGATACGCTGCTCACTGTACCTATACAAATATATCATTCTACGACACATAATTCATGAGATCAACAGGTATGATGTCGTAAACGCAGAGATCCTTAAAAAACCGCAGTACAATGCATGATGCCTTAATACATTTATTCTTTGCTGCTAAGACACTTCTTCAGTCGTCAGCTAAAGAATATTCCTCACATGTGGCAGCACTCTTGACGATTTACGATAGTGAAGTGCAAACGGCTGAAGGCAGAAACGATAGCTGTCTGCAGAGCTATGAAGAGACGTTGCAGTAAAGACGTTTAAAAAATCGTGTTGGAGAATATGTGAAGCATCTGTGCCCAGCTTACAGAATCTGTCCGGGATCATGTTCCTTAATTAGGATACTGTACTTGTACATTTGTAGATTATGTATATTTCTATGTTTGACTGTTTCATAATTCAAAGGCGTTTACACGAATACATGGAAGTGAAATTTTTTCAATACTTTGCTACAAACGCAGTTCAATTTTTGTTTTAGTTTCTAGTAGAAAAGTGGCAAAATGAATAACCGGGCAATGGCGATTCTTGTCAGCTAGTAAGTAAATGGAAAAACTGGTAGAAGCCGACCTCGGGAAAGATCAGTTTGGGTTCTGAAGAAATGCTGGAACACGCGAGGCAATACTGACCCTACGACATACCATTGAAGATAGGTTAAGGAAAGGCAATCCTACGCTTATAGCACTTGTAGACTTAGAGAAAGTTTTGACAATGTGGTAGGGGTAAAAGACAGGGAGTGAATGGCTATTTACAATTTGTACAGAAACGAGATAGCAGTTACAAGACTCAAGGGGCAAGAAAGGGAAGCAGTGGTTGGGAAGGAAGTGAGAGCCTATCCCTGATGTTATTCAATCCGTGTAAAGAGAAAGCAGTTGCGGACGACATTGTAAATCTGTCAGAGGCAGCAAAGAACCTGGAAGAGCAGCTGAATGAAATGGAGAGTGTCTTGAAAGTAGGATATTCGATGAACATCAACAAAAGCAAAACGAGGATAATTGAATGTAGTCGAATTAAATCAGGTGAAGCTGAGGGAATTAGATTAGGAAATGAGACATTTAAAGTGGTAAATGGGCTTTGCTATTTGGGGAGCAAAAAAACTGGTGATGGTCGAAGTAGAGAGGATATAAACTGTAGACTGGCTATGCCAAGGAAAGCGTTTCTGGAGAAGAGAAATTTGTTGACATCCAGTACAGATTTAAGTGTCAGGAATGAGCCTTGCTTCGGCTTGCCTTGGTGCCACTGACAGGTTGGTGTCGTGTATTGGGATTGTCACCTCCCGTTCTCTTAGTCTGTTCACTGGCGCCACTATATTTGTTGGCTTTGTCTGTCCGTCAGTGGCAGCAGCAGCAGCGCTTATCGATAGCAAGTAATGTGGTTTTATCTTTGGAGTGACCTCTAGTATTTCCGAGTCGACACGTGTGAGGCAGTCGGGTTAGGACGGAGGAGCAGTGAGGGTCACACAGGACCAGTACTCGCTGGGACGGCTGGCGATACATGCACTGCTCGACGGAAGGATCTGGTCTCGAGGGTGCAAGACCACGTCGCGTTCCGGATTCAGCGAGTTTAAGTTGAATGGTTCGTTACATTCGAGTAGTGCAACCTTCAGTCGTGTGTGTGTGTCCGTTCGTGGAAGTCACCTCATGGCAATAAGTTGTCAGTGGACGATTCGTATTGGCACCTTTCCCTTGCCTGAAGAGAACGGGGACGTCCGTTGGTTGGTCGTTCGGTCGGTCGTCTCATCGGACGACGTGTATTTGGTCTTCCAACCGCTTCTGGGACCTCTGTGTTTGTGTCGACTTGTTGTTCGTGCTTGTTTTTCCTCAGTGACTGGTTTTAGCATTGTTTGAGTTGCTGGAATTGTTTTCTCGGGTCGGTGTGTATCCAGTGTGTTTGAATGAGCAGTTATTTTAACACTGTCTGTGTACTGCATTTCTGGAGTAGTTCCTTCGGCCTTTCGGTGTTTTTTAAGCCTGATTCTGCATACGTAGTGCTGTCTGTCACTTCGCCCTCGCCTGAATTATTTTATCGTTGTACTGGTTATCAGATGTTAGGTGGTTTTGGTAAGAGGGTTGGTCGGCGTTTAAACTGTCCCTAGTTTGAGTCCCCATCCCGTTAAGTGAGCATAACTCTTGGCTGCCTGTCTCACCGCTTACGCAGGTATGGGTAATTTTTCTCAGGTCGTACCTGGGAGCACTGTCTGTGGATCACTCCCTTCTTATTTGGTCAAATTGTGTTAATTGTTTAAGAAAATAATTATTTTTAAAGTTATTCCTATTGCGGCCTTCAGTCGACAAGTGATCTCTTTTTAATAAAGCCTTCAGCCGTCAGCGTAGCTTGTGTTACAGTAAAATTTTTTTAATGATTCTGTTAAAACTTATTTTAATATTTTCAACGTGTAATTCTCTTCGTGACTTGTAAATCAGGCCTTCAGCCGTTAGTTGTTTGTGGTATTGTTTGTGGCCTTCAGCCGACACTTAATTTTGAATTCTTTCTTAATAAGGCTTTCAGGCGTCAGTGTAGGTTGTGTTACAGTCGATTTTTTTAAATGATTGTTTTTAAAAATTATTTCCTTAAATAAAGTGTATGAGTTTATTGTGCAACCAACGGTAACTGATTAGACCCTGTCCACAACTTTTCCTGCCTTCGCCAAGTCCCATATTTCAGTGGTAGCAGAGCGTGGTTACAATCCACGAACCTCTGGGTTACGGGCCCAGCATACTTCCCCTGCTCGTTTCTCAAGAAAAGAAATTTGTTAATATCGAGTACAGATTTAAGTGTCTGGAAGTCTTCTGTGAAACTATTTGTATGGGGTGTGGTCATGTATGAAAAAGAAAAAAGGACGATAAACCATTTAGGAACTTTCGAAATGTGGTGCTACAGAAGAATGCTGAGGATTGGATAGGTAGATCACGTAAACAATGAGGAGGATAAGTGGGGAGAAGAGGAATTTGTGGCACAATTTGACTACAAGAAGGATTCGGTAGGTAGGACACGTTGTGAGGCATCAAGGGATCACCAATTTAGTACTGGAGAGAAGCTTGGAGTGTAAAAGTCGTAGAGAGAGACCAAGAGATGAATACGATACGCAGAATCAAAATAATGTAGGTTGCAGTAGGTACTGGGAGATAAAGAGGCTAGCACACGATAGAGTAGCTTGGAGAGCTGCATCAAACCGGTCTCTGAACTGAAGACAACAACGCAAGTAAAGAATTAAAATGTTATTTTGTTTGAGTAATTTAGCACAGCAATAAACGTATTAAATAATTTGATGCCTAAGAGCAAATGTACAAGATTTTTATGAATGCAGAAGACGTGCTTATTGTGGCCTACACAGACGTAAGCTAATTAAGACCTTATGTGTCAGTTTATCTCATCTGAGACGCATTTATCGAAAAAAATTGCCGTTTGGAGCTATGTAATATGTTAAAGCATATGCAATGCCCGAAAACCTCTATGTAGTTCCTTAAAACTGAGTTTTAGCTCCGGAACTTGCGTGGTTTAAACATAAACATTTTGACTGAATGTGGCGTATCACTAGTACGGATAGCGTTAGCCTATGGAAAAAAAAGTCTGATGTGCAATTCTCGTCAAGGGGGTTGACATGGATTTCATCTCTGTTTTATGCTGGAGGACAGCAGATGGAAGACACTTTGACAGTGTTTGTTAAAGAGTATTTTAGAATATTTAGTCATTTCAGGGTCGCCGTCTACGTATTACAAAGACATTCCTATCTTCTTAAATTTGGGTGTACGACACAAATGGCTGAAATTGTCTGGAAAAGTCCTCCGAATTGAAAGTAGAGTTACAGAAATATGCTCAGTCAGTTACCTAGAACCGCCAGTCACCACGGCCACGAATGCAAAAAATGGAGTCGGTAAAAAGGAACAACGAACGAGGCAGCGCGGCGTGGGCCCGGCTGCCGCAAGAAACGCGTCTTAAGGCGGCTGAGGCGAGATGGAAAGGCCGGCCTTGACCGTGTAAGCGACGCCGCTGCCTAACACAGAATCCGCGAGGCGGAGATCTTTGCATTGGCCTACATAGGCCGGTTCGCCGAGTCGCGGAACAGGCTTCGGCCTGAGGTCGGAGCACCCACCACCAGCTGCTCGCGAGCACGGTTCGCCGCCGCGGCCTTCCCTCGCGGTCACTACGAGGACAGGCTTTTTGCCTCAACGCAGCTCCCATCCAACATCGACGGCAGCACGAAAATTTCTCTGCCACTGCAAAACAATACCTCAGACTTCACACACTCTCACTATTACTTACTTACTTAATTATGTATGCCACATTATTCTCTCAGTTGTTTGCCGTTATGGCTTGAACGGGAAAGAAAGGTTAAAAGGAAAAAAATATTTTTTGTGTATACAAAAACGTACGTTACAGAAGAAACTGTCTAATAACCAATACAAATCATTTTTATGGTTCCGTATATCGATCACTTTCTCCGCCCGTCTGTCTGTCTGTCTGTTCGACTGTTAAAAACCCTATCTCTCAGGAATGTGTCAATGTATCTACTCGAAATCTATGCCACATACTAAGATCCACGGTCCTCCGGCGGTGTGAAAAACTAAAGCTTCTAAGTCAATGAACTCAAAAGATACGGCCATTTTGTCACATATTTGACGCTCGTAAACTCACTTATTAAAACCTATACGGTATTTGCCGTTGACCTAGAATCATGAAATCCGGCAGGAAGCAAGGTCTCACAGCACAAGATTGGTAAGTTTTAATTATATCCACACAAAAAATATTTATTTTGTCATTTATTGCCCAACTTCGAAATTAAAACTAAAACATTCTCGAAAGACTTAGAATATCCATGACAAGTATGTCGCCGATATCAATGTCGTTAAAAGGCAAAAATGGCCGACATTTTCAATTTCTGGAATTTCTCTACATAATTAAGTTTGTATGGAACCCTTAGAGTCGAGACCTACTTGCAAATGCCCAATTTTTACGGCTATAGTCGATGTTTAAAGGTTTTTCATTATTTCATAACATACATTTGAGGAGTCTAAAAATGATTTGTGTCTTCTGTTACGTTCATAAATGGCATACGTATAATAAAATTTCACGCGCTTTTATTTAGAGGAACGCACTTGAACTGTTTTGTTGTCTAAATATTCCAGTCACTAACATGTACAGATGCATCACATACACTGCTAGGACAAATGTTGTGAAATACATGTATGCAACACTGAAAGGTTACGTTGCACACATGTGAATAAAAACGTACCTGTGAGTGAGATAACTCGTCCTTTACCGATGAAACTAAGGCTGAATTACTAGTGTCGCAAATTCCAGTCATACCAGAGCTGTGTTAATAACTGGAAGGTTGAGTATTTTTGAAGGCCTGCGCCGGTAGATGCTGATTCTTCACGAAGCTACCTACGCTTCTGACAGGTGCTGCATTCTCCAGAGTGTTTCGAGTACCTCTAAAGCACCACGATTTCTGATTATTTTTATCTTTCATCTAGAAATTTAATGAGGCATTGAGAGGTTTACGTTTGTGCTTCATCTCAGAATGACAGTAAATTATTTTCTTTTAAGTAAAAAAATTAAAAAATACTGGTGTTTCTAGTAGGCAAGGTTTCTTTCAAAATATTCACCCAGATTCTTGAAAACGTATGTGAAAGTACTTGCCAAGACTTGTATTTTCAAGTCTCCAGAAGTAAGTATCGTTGTGCGAATTTTGTAAAATAAATAGTCAACACAAGTAATGGGTTGCTTTTAAACGTATAGCGCATTGCATTTGTGAAGATGTACACAGTTTTCAGGCCCATCCGCAGATGGATAGCTCGCTTTAACACAGTGCAGCCAAGCTCTGTCGTACCTTATATTACTTTCTGTACTTCCGCAGCTTCAAACCGTGGGCTGATTGATGGCAGTTGGGCAAGAAGAGTGTCTCTACCATTGACGAGAACACGTTCACGCACTTTTAAAATAAACCAGTGTTACCAAGACCTGATCGCTGCTTAGTGCAGAAGCCACCGACAGACTTAAATTATCACCCGAATTCATTAAAATCCATAAGTAGAGTCGGAGGTAACTTTCTATCTTTTTTAAGAAAAAAGTCGCAGAGGAGATTTTGGGAATGATGTTGATGGAAAGAAGTCCTTAAATCATTTGATGATGATGATGAGGTCCCATACTCCGAGGAGCGAAGAGAACGATGCGGGAGTCCCACCTCGCTGTACTAGGCAAGGTCCTATTGAAGGTGGTTTGCCATTGCCTTCCTCCGACCGTAATGGGGATCAACGATGATGATGAAGACGACACAACAACACCCAGTCATCTTGAGGCTGGAGAAATCCCTGATCCAGCCGGGAATCGAATCCGGGACCCCGTGCGCGGGAAGCGAAAACGCTACCGCAAGACCACGAGCTGCGGACTTAATCATTTAGCTGACTTTAAAAGATAGCTAATGATTCATCTCTTATGACAACGAATAACCATTATTTAAAGTAGCCCTTACCGCATTAGAACTCTTTCCCATATCCCGAAGTCCCTAGCTGTCTATTTGCACTTATTTCACACACAGAACTCACTGTCCCTTAGTATGTCGCACTCCTACCCATTGTCGTGAATAAATCACTGATTTCTACTCTACTTGTTGTTTTAATTATTATTATCAGTTCCTAATTAGTAATGTGAGCCCAGTTAGTCTTACACTCAGGCATACGATAATTGGTTCACATTAACCTTACACATGATTTGTTGTCGTTAGTACTGTTATTATTAATATTATTTGTGACATTAGAATATCGGTGGTCTAGCGGTTCTGGCGCTGCAGTCCGGATCCGGGGGACTGCTACGGTCGCAGGTTCGAATCCTGCCTCGGGCATGGGTGTGTGTGATGTCCTTAGGTTAGTTAGGTTTAAGTAGTTCTAAGTTCTAGGGGACTTATGACCTAAGATGTTGAGTCCCATAGTGCTCAGAGCCACATTAGAATATTACTGCTCTTAGAAAAAACTGTAACGTTTAAAGGTTTGTGTGCGTTTGTAAAGGAAGGCCCTCAGACTGATCAGAATAAATACGACGCGACTTGAAAAAGTAAGATACACATAACGATGGCAGGCCAAGTGACTTTTATTGGATGCTGAACTGTACTTCAAACAGACACAGGTGCATGACGCTATTTTTCAACGTCGTCACCAAAATTCCATTGCTTGGAAAGTGTGGACAATGTCGAGGGCCTTCCGTCCTGATCAGCGACACCCACGTCTATGCGGCCTTGCTCATATTGTTGACACCATTTCACTACGGCTTAACGTGACATAGCGTTTGGACCAAGTACAATCAGCTGCAAATCTGCGTACAATTTAGAAGTTTTATGCACAAGAATCATACTGTCACGCGTGCTTCAACTTTGTAGTACATTTCCAGTTGCCGCGTCATTTCACTTGCACATCGTGACACCCCTTTTATTCGTACCTCAGTAGAACCGTGTCTGCAGGAAACCTGGAACGTGCACTGCCGGCTGGGGTGACCGAGCGGTTCTAGGCGCTACAGTGTAGAACCGCGCGACCGCTACGTTCGCAGGTTCGAATCTTGCCTCGGGCATGGATGTGTGTGATGTCCTTAGGTTAGTTAGGCTTAAGTAGTTCTAAGTTCTAGGGGACTGATGACCTCGGATTTGCCAATGCTAGTGGTAGAGAGTGGCTCAATGTTCTCCCTGTAGTCACACCTTCTCCCCTCCAAGCCTCTCCCCAGGGACAGAATTTGTGTACGGCAGCTGTCTGCGTCTATTACTGTTCCACATGAAAATATGTGAGCGTTTGTCGAAACGTTTGCGTCTTGTGAGCAGGAAATGGATACCAGCCCACTGTTTGCCTTGTCGGATGTAGGAAACCACCTAAAAACCAAATACAGGATGGCCGGCACACAGGTTCTTGCGGTTATTTAGCTGGCGTGGATTCCATGCTGGGCAGACGCGACTCCCAGAATCCCGGAGGCGACGTGCTAAAGCGCGCAGCTATCAAGGCAGGTTTATTTACGGTTCATGTGCCTATAGGAAATGCATATTGGCAATGAAAGATATACGTTATTAACTACACACAAAAGCGGAAGTTCTGTGTTGGAACTTTCAGGGCAACGTAAAGATTCTTTCATTTTTTTCCGACAGTGAGAGAGTGATGCAGAGGGGAAGTTATAAAAACGAAACATCACTATCACCTGAAAAAATTAATGATCCAGTAACAATTGTAATATAGTTATGTGAACCTCGACTGAAGTTAAAACTTCATGTGAAATCGGAATATGGCTTGGCTGAATTAGTCTACAATGTAGACAAGAAATACGCCGTTGTTTGGAGTAGTTTAAACAGAAGTTGAACTTCAGCAGTGCTCACATACTTCCCAAATATCAGAGGGAACATTTTCTTAAAAATACGAAGTGTATTTGGGCTGTCTAGAAGTTAATCCATTTTCTGTTATTTCCAGCAGACGAATGATCAGTTCACTATGTATCGCGTTTATTTTCGTTCGGTGCTTAATTTCTAAAATTACTGTTGTCAGAACGCATCTCTTCAACCAAACAAACCTGCTCCCCATTTTTATACAACTTTTGATAAAACTTGCAATGGAAAACAATTTTGTACAAAATACTGTGATGTTCAGTTTTTTAAAACATCGTTTCTTATAATCAAAAGAATAAAACCACAAGATTTAATCTACAGGCGATATGTACAACTTTGAAACGAACCTCAACTTATCTTAGATAAGCACACACACATACACACACACACACACACACACACACACACACATATATATATATATATATATATATATATATATATATATATATATATATATTATTCACGTTTGGGCCCTACTGGACCACGCGAAGTACAATCACGGGGCATTCAGTTATTTTCTTTTAGACTTTCTCTCTGCCCAAATTGTTTTCATCATTCTCTCGGAATGAGCTCTTTTCCTTTCATCAGACCATGTGGTTCCAGTTTTCTTTGGTTTTTCAGCTTGACCAACTACCCAGTCATGAATTTTTTGCCTAAATAATTTTCTGTCTTGAATTTCATCTTGTTTTATATCTGCCTCTTTCATGTCCTCTTTTATAGCAGCAATCCATTTTATTGTCTCAAATTTAGCTTTACTTCGATTTTCGTAGAATTCCACTACTTGTTTAGTTAGTCTGGTAGCATCCATTCTTTTAATATGCCCATAAAATTTTAATCTGCGTTTTTTCATATCCGAATATATGCTGGTGTATTGTTGAATTTCACTATTTGCTCTTAGCCTGTATGTTCCTTCTTCAGTATATTTTGGACCTAGAATTTTTCTGATTACTTTTCTTTCTCTTTTTTGGATTTCTTGAATGTCCTTTTTTCTGTTTAAAATTAGTGTTTCAGCCCCATAAAGGCACTCTGGTTTTATGACCGTGTTGTAATGTCTCAATTTAGAGTACCTCGAGAGACATTTTTTGTTGTAGATGTCTTTTGTAAGTCTAAAAGCTGTCTCCATCTTTTGACAACGAATTTCATTTCCAATTTTTTCTAGACCAGTCTCTGAGATTGTTTCACCTAAATATTTGAATTGCGAAACTCTTTTGATTTTTCCATACTTAGTTTCCAAAAGTTTGGGTGCCAGTTTGTTGCTAGTCATATACTGTGTTTTTTCAAATGAGATTTGTAGACCTACTCTTTCTGCTGTTTCTTTAAGAATTTCTATTTGTTTCTGAGCAATTTGGATGTCCTGCGTTAGAATAACCAAGTCGTCTGCAAAGGCCAAACAGTCTATTCGAATATTTGTTCGTCCTAATTTCACTGGTTGGTCAATTTTGAACTCCAATTTTCGTTCGCGCCACTCTTGTATTACTTTTTCTAGAACGCAGTTAAATAGCAACGGAGAGAGTCCATCACCTTGCCTCACGCCTGTTTTTATATCGCTTCACGTCCCTGTGGGCATCGCAACACGTTGGTAATAAAAAAAATAAAAAATTGTCACCTTCACTGCTGTCGGCGCAGGGACAAACTTTAGTTACGTTGCAATTTAATACATATGTAGTACTGCAAACTTTCGGTTCCCGTGAGTTCAAACCAAATTCTCTGGGAGGTGTCGGAACGACGTTTCGGCCGAAATTAAGCCCTGGTTTCGTCAGTAGCTAATACCAGTAAATTGTTGAATTAAACAGTCCAGGAATACACGTGACGTGTATTTAGTACTAGTGCATAATGTGTAGAATCTTTTTCTGCAGTTGTTGTTTGTTCTCTTGTGGTCATCTATCCCGTATCAGTAGAGTCGGTATAGAATCCACACCCAATCGGTGATTACTTCTTGGGGCTGCAGTTATTGACAACACAATTGTTGGTCAAAATTTACATCAGAATTACCCGGTTCATAGGAACTGAGATCGTAGATACGATAGTAGGGGAGAATGTGTACCTTTGAACACTTCTCTGACTCTAGTCTGCCCTATAATAGAAATTTAATATTTTTACTTGTTCCATTTTTAATGCATAGCGTTTACTTACGATGTGCTTCCGTCTTTTTCTGAAATTACAAAAATTACTTCAGGAAATTCAGGTTGTTCCAAATGCGAAAACATGTTCGAAGCTACATAATGGTCAGGTAGATTGCACCAAACGATCTCTTCAAATTTAAGGGCGTTGTAGTCCAGCAAATCTTGTCAACATGGTATTTAATAGTCTGTTACATTACTAGTCTTCTATACTCAAATAACCAGCAAGTGAAACCAAACCAAGCGGAGCTGTTATCAAAAGCCATTCGGAATTAAAATACATTTCTAAATAACTAAAAGAAATTACCATTTTCTAGACTGATGAAATTGTAAGTACTTTAAAGAAACTCAGGTCATATGCAAGTATCACACTTCCCATTGTGAAAGACCTGCTTATGTTTCAACATACAAGATGTTCCACGACCAGCGGAATACGTCTTCAGTGTCCACATGTTAGTGCGTACATAATATTTCGAACAGGATTCAATGTTCGAAAACTTCATCCAACGACGATATAATGTGGCACAGTTATAGATGCCGGCGCCAGTATATGAAATTACGACTTGACAAGTATGATGGAGATGGACAAATGCATCAACTTGAAGTAAGGATCCCTGTACCGGAAACGAAGGTGTCAAAAGTTGCAAGCGAAAACCTTTCTAATACCTCTGACAGAGGAATATATGTGGCGGTACTGATGTTGCTAAGACTAAATGGTAGGCAACTTTTATACGTGGCAGTGTGGACTAAAACAAGAAAAAATGTGTGGTAAACATTGGCTCTACAGCTATGAGCACTGGTGCAATAGAGGAGATGTGTTTCACATAAGCGAAGGTGAACAAGTGCTCATAACTACTCAGATATACATTTTAGATCCCATGTTTACCAAACATATTTTCTTGTTTTGGTCCATATTACCACCTGTGAAAGCTGCGTACGTTACAATCTTAGCAACAACAGTACCGTTACATGTGTTCCACTGTCATATGTATGAGAATGTTATTAACTTGTAAAATTAGACTCGTTCGTTTCTGAATCAGGTATCCTTGCGTAAAACTGATACATTTATCAGCCTCCGTCAACCCTGAAAGTTTGTAACATCACTACGGAAACGCCGTTATACAGATACATTTACAGGCACCGGCGCCTGTGTCTTTTGCCGCCCTGTAGCGCCTTTGGATGACGTTTCCGAACATGGGTTCCTATTAGAAATGTTAGTTACCTATTCTCCTCTACAAGTCTTAGAAACCTGTAATTGGGATTTCCGAACACCCTGTGTATTGCGTCTTACTCGCCATAAAATTTTGTGACAGTAGAATTCACAATTTATTCAAAATAGCTTAGTATGTTGTATTGTACTTTAATGTTTAAACGACAAGTATTTACAAATGCTGCACAGCACACAACCTCATGTCTAACAACAACAAAAAAGGTAGAAAGTGGCGGATACTTCTTACAGAGGTCTCTAGTGCACATGTCCTGATTCTAAGATTAGTCACTAGGCTAAAGCACCGACTAAAAAATATCCTGTGTTCCCAGGTACACTACCCTCCAAATACAACACTCTCCCCCGCGTCTGACCATGAGTCAGTTCTGTTAACTTCTTCGACCTGCGCTGCAGTTTAATCAGTATCTTTGATTCTTGGCTGTCGTTCTTTGCATTACGAAATACAAAGCTCTGTGAAAACGCATGTGTACTACTCATCTGTCTAACGATGTTAAACTGTTGAGTGCATTCGTTTCGTCTATCGCTGGTACAATTACAGTGTTCAGTAGTTCCTAACTATGAGCGAATGCTGACTTGGTTGTATGCTGAAAATTCAATAAGGGTCCATAAAAGCGCAGTTTTTAATCTGTGATATCGAAATAGCTATCAAACCCATCTTTGTTTTAGGACGGGATCTGATACCACCTGACGTGTATTCTGCTACAGTTAATAAATTGTCGTGGCACTAGTCTATAAATAAGAGTAAAATACACTATTGTACTATTGTTTCTTTAGGTTTCCTTCACTCACTATTTTACTCAATATAGAAGATTAAAAACTTGAGTACTTCTATGTTTAAACCTAAGAGCCGTTCCATTATCTATAAAAATTAGACGAACGATATGTAGAAGCTCCAAGACTGACAGTAGACATACGCAGCGTCGCGTTTTGTGCGTGGCCGCGGGACGAGAACATAATGCCATTTTGTTAATCTTAATGATAGGAAACCAACTCTGATGTAGTACATTATCAGTTTTGTCTTATAACCACTCAGCAACACAAAGGATCTACGAGTGGTATAGTTTGCTGACCAATGGACACACAATCACGGAATGCGAAAATAGGAAAGTTTCTTCCTTAACGCAGCTTCAAAGGACAACATGTTGTTGTTCACAAACATAGGCACCACTGGTTACATAATTTTGATTTATTACCTCCAGATTGAATTTTTACTTCGTCTAATGCTAGTCTCGAACTATAGCTTCATCCCTGCTGATATTTGCTACGGTATCCTTAATATTTAACAGAGGGTTCGACATATTAGAATGTTTTTATTTAGTAACCATGAAACGTTTAATACAACGCTGTGCCCCTATTTGATATTAGAGTTTGAAAGCGAGAGCGTAGTAATACAGTTTGCTTATGTTTGCCATTATGAGCAGCCAAAAAAGTATGAAACTGAATTCTGCAACCAAACATGTAAGATGGGTAAATATGTAAGGGCAAAAATTCGAAAATCTTTTATTACTGTGTTCCTCTCTTCAGTACTAGATGAATTCGCTACAAATTATCTTGTTCCATTATTAACAGCCACTCATCGTTCAATAATTAGGTTCTAAAAAAAAAGCAGAAGCATCAGACATTGGGGAAAGTACGCCTCCTGTCTTGCACCGTCACATGCCGAAAACCTTGTTTCGATATGTTGCAACATTCAACATAGAAATCCAGCACACTTCTACAAACGACCAACGGACTGAGCTAGCCATGATAATCTCTGGACGGCGAACTGAACCCTGGCTATGAAGCGTTCCTTCGAAATGTACACTGAGCCCAATAGAGTATCAGTTGCACCTAGACGAAACTTCTAATTTAAAATTACATTTAATGAATTGAAAATATTCCCTGTAGTTGTTTACAGCTGTCTTTTTCGTCATTTTCTTTCGCTTCGATATAAGGCTTTTCAGCAAACATCGTTTTCAAATTAATGATAAAATCGAACAATTACACAAAGTGCTATAGTTCAAAGGAGTGACTAGAGAAAAATCCTTGAATATTTTAGCAGAATGGAGATCCAGTGCAATAGCGCTACCATATTGAAGAGGGAAAGCAGGAATATTAGAGTTAAACTTCTAGTCTATAGCGCGGTCAGTAGAGACGGAGCGCAAGTTCGGATCAGGAACGTACGGGGAAGGAAACCACTCGTGCCCTTTCCGAAGGGACCATTCCAGCGTTTGCCTGGATCACTTCAGGGAAATAATGAAAAACATAAAGCCCCAACTCCAGAAATTCCGCCAAGTGACTTTTCAACAGCTGGGTTTCCGGTAAATCTTTGATTTTATGGGTAATCTGAAGATGATGTCAGAGTCGTGTCCAACGGAAATAAATGCTACAGTCTAGGTTTTCCTATGTATTACCGAGTGCTGAGAGTTACATTTGCCAAATTCTAGAATCGCCCATTGAAATTGTGGTTGCTGAAAAACAACAGCCTTGTCGTGGGAAGCGGAGGGGCCACGGAGAACTTTTGATCACTAGTAATAAATTGCCTCACGAACAGTTTCACATATTAGAGCATCATCAAATCCCGTCGTTCATGTTTTCGTGAATATAGCTCTCCGTTATAAGCAAACTGAATACTGCTCTGAAAGAGGAAAAAACAATGCAGTAATCGTGGTTAAGACGAAATATGTATCTAGCAGCATCAGCTGATGACCATAAATTTTTAGTGAAACCGAATAATGTAGCAGTGTGTGATAAGAGCCATTAATGGTAACCTTACAAAATTCCATGTGTGAAAATAATTATTAAAATACGCTGCTTGACGAAGAACTATAGCCCCAGGAGCCTACGAAAACGCGTTTCGGTGCTGCATTAGAACATTCGAAATATATCAGGGGTATCCATGCTTCGTTGGATCGTCCTGGATATTGTCATGGACCGGCAACACATTGATCTACCCGCGAGATTCTTTGAGTGGGGTACTAAAAATGTAAATGTGCATGTGGCTAAGGCTTCCCATCGGGTAGACCGATCACCTGGTGCATATCTTTCCAGTTAATGCCACTTTGGCAGGAGGGGATGTAATGAAGGCAATACAACAGCCAGCCCCCAAGAGGAGAAAATCTGCGACCCCGACTGAAGTCGAAACCGGTCCCCTGCAGATAGCATCGTGCAGCACTTACTACTTTTTTTAAAAAAACAAAAGAAAAAAAATCATTTTGTTCGCTTTGGTTACTTGTATCTGCTCGGAGCGGACGTCGCAAGACACCCGTTTCAGTTCGTCGTTGATCCATTAACTCAGTTTTTTTATTACAGAGGGCAGTTAACATTCTGACCGAACACGCTGAGCTAGCGTGCCGGCTATCACTCAGCTATGCAGCCAGACAATGGGGTACTGGCCCACTGACTTGGAAGGGTCCTCAGCGAATGTGGCTTTTTCTCAAATACATTCTAGATTCGAAGTAATCAAAACCTGTAATTTAAACTTACATTTACCTCGTTTATTTTCGAATTAACATCTGAAGTTAATACGGTTACTGAGGAAAAAAATACATTTGTAGTTACGGTCGTATCGGCGGTTAGAGGCACGGCTAAGAATCTTTAAGCGATTTGAATAATTGGTTGGCTGATGAAATACTGATTTGGAACAACACAAAGAGATAAAGTAAAGCCTGTGGACGAAATCTAGGAAAAATTGGAGATAAGTACAATATTTATTACATGCAGTATTTTGCTTATGTCCAGTTTCGGCTTTTTGTGTCCATCATCACGTTTAGTTGTCGATATTTTCGCACCTGTAAATACGCTTTAGAAACTATCGCTATAGCGCTCTAGGGTACACAAATGTTAGGAACTGACAAAGAGATTATTGTATCTGTGGTTACAACGAAGTATGTATCCAAAGACAACGGTAGCGATACCTGATGATGGACACCAGAGTTCGAAACCTTTTATAGAAAATTAAAACGCTGATAAGTCTATTAGTTCTGACTGTAGACTGACTCGCGTCCATGGTACGCTGGGTAACACCAAATCTGTCAGAACCGTCTTAGGTGGTCACGTCACATGTTTGGATCTCCTGGCTTTATTACAAACATGGTATAGGGTACGTCATACGCCAAATAAATAAAGCCTATTCGTATTGAACGTCAACTTCGGGCTACGAAGGTAGCTGAGACTTACTGCTCCGCTCAGGGCTGTAGCTGCAGACGCGCCGAGTCACGGCGAGGCAGAGCAGAGGAGCGGCTGCGGGACCCACCTGTTGGCGTGGTCCGTGGTCGGGAACTGCGGCGCGCTGGCTGGGTGCGACTGGCGGTGCTGCGCGGCGCGGCACGGCCCCTACTACCCGCCGCGCGCTGCCCGCCAGCCTTGCACCACCCGCGCAATTAGCCGGCGGGATGCGAGGAGGACGTCTTCGGCGGCGCTCGCCTATCGCGGACGTCCATCTCCGCGAGGGCACCGGACGAGACGCCGCGGCCGCTTGCGTCACCCACAGCTCTCGTTTCCGCTAGTCTCTCGCTCGTATTGTTAGGAAGGGGAGCCGAATCGTAGCGTAAACATTGCAGACACTAGCTCAAATAGACGTCTCTGTACTTGGTACATTCCATAATCATTTAGGTGCGTCTTGTTCTAATACGAGAAGCACTGTAATCCACGTAATACACATCGTTAAAAATGAGCGTGCAAAAATGTAAAAGGACACAGAGGATGCTCCACTCGACAATTAGAGGCAGAGGACCTGGGGTCGGAAGAGGAAGGAGATAATAGGAATATAATCAAGTTATTGTGGACCTTGTTATTTACATTAGTTAACTGCAGATTGTAATGGTACTTGAATTACGTAACCATTACGGCACCTCACCTCAACCTCTCGATACCAGCAATATTCTACTGTGTTTCTGTAAAATAGTTAACGTATTTCTGTGACGACATTCAGATTTGATTTCATTAATGTAGAGGTGCTTCGATACATCGATATGTATATATTGCAATGATATTATTCTTATGTGTATTTTTTCTTTTGTCACTATGATCGTTGACGGGCTTGTAACTCTGATTTTTGGGCGCTTAAGCGGTTATTAGATAGTCAAGCTTTGGTCGTCATGTTAAAAAGACGCAAGTTGTAGTCAGTTTATGAAATGTGAACTTTAACAGTGAGGAAAATCTTTTCAAGTATGTTTTATATTGTGAAGTGATGTTTTGGAACGAGTTACGTGGTATTGCAACAAAAGTAATAAAAAAGTAGTGTAACATAAATTCGGAGTGCTCATTACTTTTTTATATCACCACTGTCCTAACTTGCAAAAGTTTAATCTTCAAGAATGGTTTATGAAACACGTCTATAAAACTTTTGAATATCGCAGAATAACACCTAATCCTCTTTGCATCCGAGCTTGGAATCATTACTACCTAGATTTTCGACGATTGAGCCATGAGTTCACAACGAGACCAGCGTGGGAAACACGAAAAGATGAGTGCCTAGTTTATCTACTATTTCAAGAAATGTGCTCTAATGACACCTGCCACATACTATAACTTTGTTGTTGCCCGAAAATGCAATATTTAGCAGCGTGAGCAACACTACAATCATAAATAATTTTTGGCCTTTATTGTGGTAGGGTTGTTAGAAGAAGCTACCATAAGTGATTCCATGAAAGTAAGTGCTATGTACTGTATCTTACAAAATGCGCTGAAGCTGACGGCCATCAATTTCAATGTAAGCATGACATCGGCGAACAAGTTCTGACACACCCTGACCTTCCTGGTTTCGAATCACATCACAGGCAGCTACAATTCTGGCAACTAATTCCATCTCTGTATCCACTGGGGTCTCGTACAGAAGTGACTTTAGATATCCTCATAGGATATAATAAAGGGAATCAGGTCAGGTGACGTCGCAGACCATTGAGTAAGACCTCCCCTTCCAATCCAGCCACCAGGAAATACTGTACAGGTTCTGCTTCATGTCCTCAGCTCGTGGTCGTGCGGTAGCGTTCTCGCTTCCCACGCTTGGGTTCCCGGGTTCGATTCTCTGCCTCGTGATGACTGGGTGTTGCGTGATTTCCTTAGTTTAGTTAGGTTTAAGTAGTTCTAAGTTCTAGGGGACTGATGACCATGGATGTTAAGTCCCATAGTGCTCAGAGACATTTGAACCATTTTACTGCTTCATCGTACTGTACTGTACGTTTCTGAATAGGGCTGAGTAATGAATGGGCCTGTCGTTGGTTCATAACATGTTCTATCACGCGACAACGTAAATATGACACAACAGAACAACCTTATGTACAAGTAAAGTAAACAAAACCTGCGTCATGACTTGCTGGTAATCAAGCTCGTCTTCCCTGTTTCCTTGCAGGAAAATAAACATCGTAGTACGTGTAAACTTGTACGCATGTTAGTTGTAAATGAGATGCAAGGCAGTAACGAAAGACAACGCGGGAGACAAGTTTCCTTCCATATCTCCCTAAGCTCGCTTGTCCGATCTGAAGTTCTGTACCTCAAAACGTTCAGTGTAGCATGTCCTGTTATACATTTGCTCATTCTTATAGAAACAGCTGGATATCTGTACCCTGATAGGTATCTTACGAAGTATGACACATCGTAGCGGCTCATTATAATTAAAGAGCAGTTACTCATAAATTCACTGAGGGCTGTGATTATCGTACAGCAGCAAAATTTCGTAGATATTGTAAAGCGTTAATGCGGACCCGATTTACGGTGGAAAGAAAACTAATTCCAGTGACGCTGTGAATGCAAGAAAGGTGTATAAAAATATTTCCATACGTAATGGGTTAGGAACGTAACATGGGCAGGATAGGGCAAATAAGTGAGAAACACGTAATATTGATTTTATTATTAACAGTCACTTACACAATATGTTCATTATGAGCATCAAAGACGCAGACGAGATGCTGCATCCATAAAATGACATGATCAACAGTTGCTTGCATCAGTTACAGAGGAGTCTGAGCAACGGGTTACTGCATACTGATCCTCTGATAAGGTGGAGACCGAACGCGTTCTGACGCGTTCTGACAGATATCTCCAGTGCCAAAGGTCACATGGATGTACATCAGGTGTCCCTACACGCTGGTACGCCCTGCTAAGCCCGCAGGACAGGACAGGTCGTTTAAATTGTGGAAATAGGCCAAAATAAGCGGCTGTCAGTTACACTCGAACATGCAACTTTATTTATTTGACCAAACATTACAAGAGCCAAGAAAAAAAAACAGCATGTAATCTACCGGCTGAATGCGGCATACAATCACATGCCTTAACGGCAATACCACTTTAATTTAAAATCAGCTGAAAGCCAATAACTTAAGACTCAAACCAAAATCAGAAATTTAAAGGGCAGAAGGCTTGATCATAAATCAGTTCTTTCAATTAGGCTGAAGGCCCAAACAATCTCACACCTTAAGAGCAAACAACTTTAATTAAAAAAAGAATCGGATGAAGGCCCATCTCTTAAGACTCAAACCAAAATTAAATTTTTAAAAGGCAAAAGGCCTTATCTTAAAACAGTTCTTTAATTAGGCTGAAGGCCCAAACAATTTCACACCTTAAGAGCAAAACAACTTTAATTTAAAAATCGGCTGAAGGGCCATCACTTAAGACTCAAACCAAAATAAAATTTTAAAAGGCCAAAATGCCTTATCTTAAAACAGTTCTTTAATTTGGCTGAAGGCCCAAACAATCTCACACCTTAAGAGTAAAACAACTTTCATTTAAAAATCGGATGAATGCCCATCACTTAAGACTCAAACCAAAATAAAAGTTTAAAAGGCCAAAAGGTCTTATCTAAAACAGTTCATTAATTAGGCTGAAGGCCCAAATAATCTGATACCTTAAGAGCAAATCAACTTTAACTTAACAATCGGCTGAAGGCCCATCACTTAAGACTCAAATTAAAAGATATTTTTGAAAGGCCTCGGCCTTACCTTAAAACAGTTCTTTAAATTAGGCTGAAGGCCCAGACAATCTTACGCCTTAAGAATAAACAACCTTAATTTAAAAAATCGGCTAGAAGCCATACGAATACAAACAACAAGAACAAATAAGAAAAGGCAGTACACCCAACGGTGCTCAGAAGTTTCCGAGGGTCGACCCGGAATTCAAACACTAACGCTCGCTTAGGTAGACATGCAGCCGGCCCAACCATTCTCGACCCGACAACAACCCAACCGCCAGACAGTCAACGGACCCACCGACAAGATAACTTCCGCTCCACCCGACGAGCACACAACAGGGAGTCCAATCGAACAACGTAGAAGGTATTGGCGCCCACAAGCAGCTATACACTGAGCTGTCAAACTACACACCATACACCCTGTTGTGGAAAATGTGCCTCGTCACTCCATAAGAATATTGCCTAGCCACATGTCATCAACTCCGATCCGCGGGAGGAAGAGCAAACTCAGAACATAGCTGCAGATCATGAGGATTCAATTGCTGCATGAAAGCAATGGTTTCTCGATCTTGTACGAGCACTGGTGTAAAAGAAACAACAAAACTTTCCGCACTGTTGATCATGGATGGATAATTCTCCTGACGATGCTCGAGCACTAGCTCTACTCCGGGCACGTGCTGCGTGGTCAGTTACAGCAACAGCATCCTCGTCAGTAACATCGACCACGATAGACCACATTCCGCTTTCAGGTGTCACACCGAAGCCACACTTATTTAATACTTTCATTGTCATCCTGTTAAATCCGATTAATATTGGATCACTCTTCAGACCTTTCAGTTGTCTGTTCACTCTCAATGCAGCATTGTAATTGCTATCGTTCACATAAAACAGCTGCACAAACACCGCACGGTATCTCTTCTCGATAGCCATACTGTTCACTCACATTATGGCTTATAAAATGACAGCGTCGATTTGATACCGTCATACACACTGTGTACTGTGCCACATTTGAATACGAGGGCCGAAACTGCAACTAACTCCAATCCAACTTGAATCGGTTCCCCATTAACGCTTTAGCATATCTAGCAAGTTTCACTGTCATACGATGATTGAAAACCCACGCTGGACATCCGTCAGTATCTGCACTGTAATTATAACCACCCACTATTTCAAATACCAGTAACATTTCGACAACTGGCGTAATCTCTTCTAGCTATCATAAAAAACATAACTACATGTCCTGTTCATACTCTGCAAACCACACTACGTCGCATGGCGCAGCTACTTTGTATCACTGCCCATTTGTTTTCCTGTTCCACTTACACATAGAGCGAGGGAAAACAACTGTCGTTATCTGATATGTACCTCAGTAGGAACCTTGAGACATCGTTGATCTGAATTTTTTTCAATGGTGTTCCTCGAAAGAACCTCGCCTTCCCTATGGGGATTCCAATTTAAATTCCCGAAGCATTAGTGATACTTGCGTGTTGATGAAACATACCGATACTAGATCTAGCATCCCGCCTCAGAGTTTCTTTGATGTCTAATCCTGTCTGGTGCTGATGCCAAACACTCGAGCAGTGCACAAGAATCGGTCGCACTAGTGTTCTTTACGCATTCCCTTTTGCAAATGAAGCACACGTTCTTAAAATCTCCCAATAACGCGAAGTCCACCGTTCGCCTTCCATAATGCAATCCTTAAATGCTCGTTACTTTTCATATCGCTTTGCATCTTTATACTTGGACTGTGTCAAGCAGCACACTACTAAAGCTGTATTCGAACATGACTGGTTTGGTTTTACTACTCACATACATAGACTTATATTTTTCTACGTTTAGAGTTAGCTGCAATTCATCACATTGATTAGAAAATTTTGTGCAAGTCATATTGTATGTTCCTACAGTCACTCAACGTGGAAACCTTCCCCTACACCACAGCAGCACTAGCGAGCAGCGGCAGATTACTGCTGACACTGTCCGTCAGATCACTTATGCATGTGGAGAATAATAGCGGTTCTAAGTTCCCTGAAGCACTGCTGTGGATACTTTTATCTCTGGAAAATATTCGCCGTCGAGGACCACGTATTGGAGTCTATTACTTAAGGAGTCTTCGAGCCATTCTCGAATCTGGGAACCTATTCTGTATGGTCTTACCTTCACTAACAGTCTGCAGTGGGGCATCGTGTCAAACACTTTTCGGACATCTAGGAATATGGAATATGTTTTTTGCCCTTCATCCACGGTCGGCAAGACGTCGTGTGGGAAAAGCGGAAGCTGAATTTCGCACGAACGATGCTTTCTAAAGCCGTGGTGATTTGTGAAGGGTAGGTTTTGTGTCTCAAGCAAATTTATTGTATCTGGCCTCAGAATGTGTTCATATATTCTGTGGCAAACCGGTGTTAAGGATATTGATCGGCAATTTTGCGGGTCAGTTGTTTTATCCTTCTTACATAGAGGAGTCAGCCGCCCCTTTTTACGGTCGTCTGGGACTTTTGAGATCGGCTCGAGACTCACGATAAAGGCAAGTAAAGCCATCATTAGTCCGAAGATTGGTTTGCCTTCCACAGTGCTCTACTAGATATGGTCCTGGTGGAGATGGTGCAAATTTGCCTTTCCCACTCATCCAGCCACTTACAGTCACTTTCTACAGTTTAACGTGGATTTCAGAACAAGGCGCAACTTGGCAAGTCTCCACTTCACCACACGTCGTCAGATGTGAAAGAACCGAAACGTGACGTATAAAAGTGCAGGGACTGATCGGGAATCGAACACGGCACTTTTGAATCTACACTCTGGCATTTTACTGCTGAGCCCTTGACCACCATTTTTTGCATCATCTATTTATTTTGAAGATCATTATTTCAAGATTTTAACTTTTCTATCATTTGCCTTTCCCCGTTTACGGCGTCGGCATTGTTATGGAGATCGTGGCATTGTTAGCGGAGTTTGGAGGCCCCATACCCTTCCTGATGCCACCACTAATCCTCACCGCCCTTTTTCTGCGCTTAATGTAGATCTCTTGTTCTGGTGTGAAAACGTTTTCTATTTGCGTAGAGTCTATACGAGGCGAAGCATGGGAATCAGCGTATTTGGTGCGGGAAACCGCCTAAAACGGAATACAGTCTGGCCAGCTGAACAGCTGCCGTTGTTAATCTAAGAGACGGATCTGATAAAGGGCTGGATCTCTTCTTCGAGTCCTGCAAGCGACACGGCTTTAGGACGCTCTCCGTCCGGGAGGTCCATTTACAGGCTTTAAAACCTTTTATTAAATTAGGATTTGGCGCAATAGCTCTATCTGACTTCTACGTCGAAACGTTACCCGTTTCAGTCAAACAACACACCATCTCCAGCTATTAAGAACGACAGAAATTACATCGTGGCAACTGGTCATGATAACATATTCCCCTGTGCTTTCTACAGTTTTGGTTTTAATGGAGCAAATTTCGACGAAAGGTTTCGAGCAGACTTCGTGATTATACCCTGTACACCAGGACAAAAATTGAGGTTTTATTGCACTCCAAACGGGTGCGATCACATGCAATGAGATCTTTAGAAAAGAGGAAAATCATCTGACGGGTGTCAGAAGTGTCAAAGGTTGTCAAGAACGTCGTCCTGTTTCTCATCACACTGCAGAGTGTCGTTTTTGAACACAAAATGTGTGGGACTCAGCGGCCCAAAGAAAATGGTTGCTTCATTGACGGCGATTATGCGAGTGCGTGAGGCCGTTTGTGAATGTCTACAAATCGCAGAAATTATGTAATTTCTGAATACCAGTCCAGTATGCACATAGTTTGGTGTGGGCAGACGCCCAAAAGTCACGTCCAAACAGACCAGCACACCAGTCGTCGTCATTAGCCCATTTGCCATGGCAGATGGATCAATGACGAGTGCTGGTAAGCTGTGCAATCTGGACGTCAATAATTATAGGATGGTTCGAAGGATGTTCAGAAACAATCTGAAAAGCTTGTAAGGGTTTTCAGGCTAAGTCGTTGTGCATGCAGATTCAAGAGGCTTTCCGGACACAGTGTCCAGATCGTAATACATTCTGATATAGCTATCAATACCGAATTATATATGTAGGTACATAGTATATACCAACATGTGTAATTTGACGTTGATACCTACATCATAATATTTTATGATCTGAAGACGGAAGTAGCCGAACCCGGTAATGGTGAAGCGTAAAAGCTTGTGTCATCAAGTCGAACCTTTAAAGTTAAGTGCCACAGTATGATCGCTGAGTCACCTTCTGACTAAATGTCTTCAGTTGTCACAAATAGTGCCGGAAAACGTGTTCTTCTTTTTAGTTCCTAAAAATGAACAAGAGAGCGATACCAAAACTGGACATTCGGCGGTAGTAAGTGTCAAACTCAAGTCAAAGGCTACACAGTCTACTGCACCATCACCTACACCATAAAAACAACTGACACTAATTGTGTCTAGAAGGTATCCTGAATTATCGCGCACAACGGCGTGAGTGCCTAATTTCAACGCTAATTAACTCGGAAACGGAGCCACGAATCGAATCTGTTTCTTAACAATTATTTCGCAGCACAATCTGCCCTCCAACACCCTTACAAGCTTTACGGACTGTTGTGAACCTGTTACGTGAGCTAGAAACTTATAGCTTGTCTATTTTCTGAAGCTGAGATCACACAGACACACACACAGACACATGCGCGCACGTGCGCACTCACACACAATGTGGATTTGTGCACGTGAACTGAACGAAATTTATGTATATATTGTGCAATCCTCGTTAGTGTAGTTTGCCTGATATGACCACAACGTAACATGAGACTGAATGCAGCGTGGTGGGATTACTGGCACGGGATGCAGTATGGAATGTATGTAATCGTAGCAGAAACGAATGAGGAATCGATTACCTGATGGAGAAATACATCTGAAGTAGAGGCAGGCGACCATTCATATCTCGCACAACTTTGAAATATAGAAAGGTCTTGATCGCACGGGTCTCTATTAAGGGCATCACGTTTCAAAATTTCGTCATCAGACTGAAGCTGTGAAACGAAGTGTACAAGAAAATTAACGATAGCAAATGCATACATAATAACATAAGTATAAATATAAGTATTCTAGTACACACAAATTTCGATTACTATTGTACTCACATTAAAATCAAACCTTAGTCCAGTGCTCATGTCATCAATTGTTTGTTTGACTAGTTTAATGCTTTGAATTGGTCATACTCATGTAAAATTTCTTTCTTTGTTGGTTTTAAACTGATAATAGCTGGACAGTTATACGATCTAACACTAAGTTAAAAAATTTAAAACATCCCCTTTTATTGTATAGTAGTTCTTTTTATTTCAAGTTTTTAGGCTCATGTAAGTACATATTCACGTACTGTAATACCACTACATTTGATGATACTAATGTAACATATTATTTAGTGATGGTCGTAAACTTATTCAAAATGGTTCAAATGGCTCTAAGCACTATGGGACTTAACATCTGATGTTGTCAGTGTCCTAGACTTAGAACTACTTAAACCTAACTAACCTAAGAACACCATACACATCCATGCCACAGGCAGTATTCGAACCTGCGACCGTAACAGCAGCGCGGTTCCGGACTGAAGCTAAATTTATTCCTTCAGAGTTTTTATTTATCATCTGTGTCGGTTTTACGTTTATATTGTTCCACACCAGTTATTGGTTGCAAATATCTTCTCATCACTTATTAAAGAGAATATCTATAACGTTGTTCAAGATGTCACCAGCCGTGCACATTTCATGAAGCTTGTACATGAGTTTCTCCTTCATAAAACTAGCATAAACGTATTTTTTTCAAATTGTTGACGACGTTCTGACATGTACTTAACCGTCATGCATTGAAGTTTGTAACGTTACTCTTTGACTTGCTTTCCATGGCTAATGCTTGCTACTGGCCTTCGTTTACTTCTTTGATTGCGTTAAGCGCTTCACACAGTGTGGAACCTGCTCCATTCGAATAGACAACGGCGCTGTCAAATATGCCTACATGAAATGAGAACTGAACTGTATTCAGTCTATGAGATCACTTTCGTGAGCTTTGTACTGAAGTTTGATTTTAATATAAGTACGATACTAATTAAATGTCATGCGACAAGCGCCGGGTGCAAGTCTTCCGATATGACGCCACTTTTTTTTTTTTTTTCGTTCATTGTCTCTGCACAGGGCGGACGTCGCAAGATACCCGTTTCAGTTCGTCGTTGATCTATTAACTCAGTTTTTTTGTTACAGAGAGCACCTAACCCTCTGACCAAACACGCTCAGATACCGTGCCAGCCGCACTTCCGCGACTTGCGCGTCGATGGGGATGAAATGGTGACGATCAGAACAACAAAACACCCAGTCCCTGACCGGAGAAAATCTCCGACCCAGCCGGCAATCGAACCAGGGCCCTTAGGATTAACATTCTGCCGCACTGACCACTCAGCTACCGGGGGCGGACACGATATTCATTGAAATTCCTGAATAGTGGAATACTTTGATGTATGCTTATGTTGTTACGTATACATTTTGCGGACGAGGGAAGTTCTCCGTGCGGTGCAGTCGGCTGGGTCCGCTGGCAACCCCTGCGCTGTGTCGGAGCGTGTGTGCAGCTGTCCGGTCGCTACGAGCTTCGTGGTTCACCGACACAGGACGTCAAAGCTGAGTAGTGGTTTCAACTACACAAGCCACATGTATTTATGTTGTGGTGGTTCGTTTCGGTGGTTTTCTGTTGGGGAGGTTTTCCTGTGAGCAACACCAAGTGTTTCTACTGCTGGAATTTAGCCGCCATGCGGTGCAGTTAACTATTTTGGTCGACTACAATTTGAGTGCACAAGTGGAATTTTCTGCCTAGTGACCGTTAGTGTTCCGGTTACCTGCCCTGGCCACTAACGCGATTTCAAGCAGCGTCCTTTCCTCACCTGTTGCCGCTGTCCAACATGGTGTGTAGTTTTGACATTGTGAGTTATTACGTTTGTAACATTTCCGGTTTGAGTTCTCAAGTACTGATCGATGGGAAGCAAGTCGCTGTGTCGGTCGGTCCATGGCTGTCTCCTGGTTGGGTTCCGATGGATCAAATAGAGTTAGGCTCACCAGCTGTCTCGCCTAAGTGAACGAGGGCAGACCGACCTCCCTGGAGGCTTCTGAGTGCCACCGGTGTTTAATTATATGTTGTCAGCTACTTTAAATTTAAGGTTTATGGTTATTTGTTCTTATTTTCTTAAAAATTTTGCAAAATTAATTTTGGAATTTATCTTTCAAGCTTAAACATTGCTCCCTTCTGCCTTTAAAAGATTATGGTAATATATTTTAAAATTTCAAACTTAATTATGGCCTTCAGCCTTTGGCATTGCACATTGCATATGTGTGTTCTATCTGCCTACCCTTAAGGCTCTCCACGTATTTTTTTTTTTTTTAATTTTATTTGACTTGCCTCTTTAATTGCATTTTAATCTCGTTGATTTTTAAGATTTCTTGTTGTTAAATATTCTGGCTTTCCACCTTTAAAAGTCTATGGTAATATATTCTAAAATTTTGAAATTGAATTGTGGCCCTCAGCCTTTTGGTATTGCACTTTGCAATGTTTCCTGGTTTCTTTTTTTAAATTATTTTATTGCTATCTTAATTGGATTTTTATCTTGTTGATTGTTAAGATTTCGTGTTTGGAGGCCCTCAGCAGTGAAAGAGTTACATTCGGTAAAGGTCCGGCTATGTGCCGCTGTTATTGTAAAGGTTATTAAATTACAATAAACGACAATTAGAAGGAGAAACTAACCTCAACCACTTGGCCCTTTCTACAATCCTATTACCTGGTCTGCCCAGCGGGTTTAGCGGGCGTCTCATTTTTATCATCAAATGGTTCAAATGGCTCTGAGCACTATGGGACTCAACTTCTGAGGTCATTAGTCCCCTAGAACTTAGAACTAGTTAAACCTAACTAACCTAAGGACATCACAAACATCCATGCCCGAGGCAGGATTCGAACCTGCGACCGTAGCGGTCTTGCGGTTCCAGACTGCAGCGCCTTTAACCGCACGGCCACTTCGGCCGGCCTTTTTTTTTTTATCATCGTTAATGTTCTTGTACACTTAATTCCACAGCTTCAGTCTGATGATAAAATTTTGAATCACTTAAGGCTTAATAAAGAATTGTGCGATCTAGACCCTTCTGTACCTCAGTGTTGTGCCGAATGAGGAATTATTCGAGCGACGATATTGGCCACAGATGAGGGAACTTACTGACATAAGCGTCTTTATCCCGTCCCCCGCTTCATTAACCATAGACATTGCCGAGGCACGGGGGCTTGTGTGTCTCAGTGATATAGATGCACATACTGTACGTGCAGACACTGCGGAGCAATATCTGTGGAGAGACTAGGCCAACATGTGCTCCATGAAGAGGACGAGCGGGCTTGTCAGTAGTTGAAGGGGTAGAAGCCTGGATGGTTGACTAATCTGGCCTTATAACATTAGCCAACATGAACTTGCTGTGGTAGACTGAGAACAGCTGAAAGCTAGGACATTATTTTCCCCTAGGGTATGAAGCTCTGCTGAATGGTTAAATGAAGATGGCATCCCCTTGGTTAAATTTTTCGGAGGTAAAATGGTCCCCCAATTGGCTCTCTGAACCGGGACAACCCAGAAAGATGTTGTTATCAGGAGGAAATAAAGGCGTTCTACTGGTCAGAGCGTGGAGTATCAGATCCTTCAATCGGATAGGCAGGTTACAAAATTTAAAAAGGGAAACCGATAGCAACAAATCATATATGTTGGGAATAAGGAAGTTGAGTGGCGGGGTGAACAGAAGTTCTAGACATATGAATATAGGTTTGCAAATACAGGGTGATACAGAGTCACTCCAGGGGTAGGTCTAATAATGAATAAGAAAACATGAATACAGGTAAACTGCTATTAACTAGTGAACACATTATTGCAACCAAGATAGTACGAAGCCTATACCCACCATTGTAGTAAAAGTTTATTTACGATTAGCTTCCGTAGTTGATGAAGAGATTAAAAGAAAGTATGATGAGATGAAAGAAATTCAGATTGCAAAACGTGACAAGACTTTAATTGAGATGTGGCTCTGGAACTCTACAGTATGAAAAGGAAGAGAAAGAAAATGGAATATGGAGTCACGGAAAGGAATATACAGAGGACTATATACGGGAAACCAAATTCAAGGCAATAGCATACACAGGGAAGTGGAAGTGGACGAAAATGGGGTGTGAGACATGAAACGGTGAGAAGAGTACGATAGAGCGCTTGAAACGTGTCTGTGTGTTCTAGACTATCTGGAATAATTTTATTTGTTTGTATTTATGTAATTCACTTCCAGTCAGGGGGGAATTCTGGTATCAGTTAAATGAAACAGTGCTGATCATCAACAGCCCCAATGATTGCAAACATTGAGCTGTCACTGCATGTTTTAATTCTCCTCCTTACTGGGTAGCTTTTGCATGCGACATTTTCTGCAGTTTTATGCCTGTGAGGCGTAATGAGCTTAGAAAGGGACAGAAGTGGTTCAGTGTAGTCCCTGTAGGTGGTCGGTCCCGTTCTATGGGCTAAGCCACTAGGAGGGTCAATGAGCTGCAAGTGAGCAAGGTACGTTACTCGAAACTTTTGTTAGTGCAGTCACTTTCTCTATTCCCTAGACAGCACAGCGTGAGGGTGCATCGGTCTCACCATAAAACGTCGGAATAATGAACCGTAACGAAACATGGCCCTGAGCAAAAAACTGCTATTTTTACAAGCCACAGCTATTCGATCAGATCACCTCTATAGAATTTGTTTTCTGTTGTCGGGCGCCTCCCCCCCCCCCCTATAAAGCAAGAGACAGTGAATCCGTCCGCAGATGAAGCCATGTCTTTTTCATGAGAAGAGAAACAGCTGAGATCGTTTTAGAATTCCTTTTCTTCCGTTGTAGGGGCGAGATGCCGCCGCCCAGACGTTCTCCCTAGGCTGGGTAAACGGCCTCTCATGTCAAACAAACTGCGGGTAGGAGTCCCATTGATTGCCCCAAAAAAATTACCAGAGGGTGGGAGACAGCAGGCCGCTTTCTGGCATTTACAGATACCGAAGGACTGTAGCTAAGCTAAACTCAGTACAACTGCAGAGAATGGAAATTTGCGTTTAACTTTTAAAAACTTTGTTTGCATAGACAAAGCCATTGGATAGCTGATAAATTTTTTCTTAGGAGCGGAGTTATGCTGTTCTTTTACGAACTTTTTGTTTGGTCAGAATTAAATCGAATCTTGTCACGGAGGACGATGTTTTTTAAATGAACTTCCGGGAGAACAGTCAGCTCTGGGAGAGACGTGTTGGATTTAGCTCTGCGTACAGTGTGGACTCAGCTCTACAAAGGGGCTCTGGTTCAACTGCTCTAGCATATTGCTGTGTTCGGCTCCCAATCTGTCGACAGCCGCCCGTATCACTCCAACTTGCTAGAATAGAATCTGCAGCATAGGCGACCGCGAATGTGAGTTATCAGTCGCTCGGTTGTCACGTGATTTCGACGAACTTGTAGTCGTGAATCTGGATGGTTTTGGTCAGGCTTTCAAGGCTCATTCACGTCTCAGTTACATATGGTAGTTGCATGTATCATCTTGCGCCATGTGGCGAACTCCAAGCAGTCACTGTTTGAACATCACTAACGTCAGTTTTGTAATGTTAAAGATGACACTTTTTCGCTTCCTCCTAACTCTACGTAATCTTTGTCAGATGTATCAAGTACACTCCTGGAAATTGAAATAAGAACACCGTGAATTCATTGTCCCAGGAAGGGGAAACTTTATTGACACATTCCTGGGGTCAGATACATCACATGATCACACTGACAGAACCACAGGCACATAGACACAGGCAACAGAGCATACACAATGTCGGCACTAGTACAGTGTATATCCACCTTTCGCAGCAATGCAGGCTGCTATTCTCCCATGGAGACGATCGTAGAGATGCTGGATGTAGTCCTGTGGAACGGCTTGCCATGCCATTTCCACCTGGCGCCTCAGTTGGACCACCGTTCGTGCTGAACGTGCAGACCGCGTGAGACGACGCTTCATCCAGTCCCAAACATGCTCAATGGGGGAGAGATCTGGAGATCTTGTTGGCCAGGGTAGTTGACTTACACCTTCTAGAGCACGTTGGGTTGCACGGGATACATGCAGACGTGCATTGTCCTGTTGGAACAGCAAGTTCCCTTGCCGGTCTAGGAATGGTAGAACGATGGGTTCGATGACGGTTTGGATGTACCGTGCACTATTCAGTGTCCCCTCGACGATCACCAGTGGTGTACGGCCAGTGTAGGAGATCGCTCCCCACACCATGATGCCGGGTGTTGGCCCTGTGTGCCTCGGTCGTATGCAGTCCTGATTGTGGCGCTCACCTGCACGGCGCCAAACACGCATACGACCATCATTGGCACCAAGGCAGAAGCGACTCTCATCGCTGAAGACGACACGTCTCCATTCGTCCCTCCATTCACGCCTGTCGCGACACCACTGGAGGCGGGCTGCACGATGTTGGGGCGTGAGCGGAAGACGGCCTAACGGTGTGCGGGACCGTAGCCCAGCTTCATGGAGACGGTTGCGAATGGTCCTCGCCGATACCCCAGGAGCAACAGTGTCCCTAATTTGCTGGGAAGTGGCGGTGCGGTCCCCTACGGCACTGCGTAGGATCCTACGGTCTTGGCGTGCATCCATGCTTCGCTGCGGTCCGGTCCCAGGTCGACGGGCACGTGCACCTTCCGCCGACCACTGGCGACAACATCGATGTACTGTGGAGATCTCACGCCCCACGTGTTGAGCAATTCGGCGGTACGTCCACCCGGCCTCCCGCATGCCCACTATACGCCCTCGCTCAAAGTCCGTCAACTGCACATACGGTTCACGTCCACGCTGTCGCGGCATGCTACCAGTGTTAAAGACTGCGGTGGAGCTCCGTATGCCACGGCAAACTGGCTGACACTGACGGCAGCGGTGCACAAATGCTGCGCAGCTAGCGCCATTCGACGGCCAACACCGCGGTTCCTGGTGTGTCCGCTGTGCCGTGCGTGTGATCATTGCTTGTACAGCCCTCTCGCAGTGTCCGGAGCAAGTATGGTGGGTCTGACACACCGGTGTCAATGTGTTCTTTTTTCCATTTCCAGGAGTGTATTAGCTTATATTGCTGATTATCTATCAAGATTAGCTGCTTCACTTGCTATGTGTGTTACACCTTTCAATGTTATTTTTGGGTAAGAATTCGTATCATGTATGTGTCAATAAGGTTTTCTGATACATGGTCGTACAACGGGGTCAATATTTCATTTCAGTAGATAGATGAACCCCATTTTTTCTTGAGTTTAGAAATGCTTTTTGAAAGAATCACCATTCTGGACTCATTTATCCGTTCCACCATTGCGTGACAGTTTTTGTTACCATATCTGAGTTCGAGGTGAGCGATCTTTCTCTTGGGAGGTCCAACTGACGCAGATCGTTGTGACTGGCAGAAGGCGAGTCCAACTGTATTAACGTCTTTTTCACTCTGAAAGACCTAAGTCGAAACAAGACCCGTGGAGTAGACGACATTCCCTCGGAACTGCTGATACCCTTGGGAAGCTAGCCAAGTCAAAGCTATTCCATCTAGTCTGCCAACTATGAGACACGGAAAATCCACTGTGATTAGCAAGGGGATGTAGTAATTCCAATTCCGAAGAAAGCACGTACTGACTGGTCTGAATATTTCCGAACTGTCAGCTTATTTAGTCATCTTCACAAAATACTGAGAGGAATTATTGACAGAAGAATGAAAAAACTGGTAGAATCCGACCTCAGGGTAGATCACTTTGTTCGATTCTGGACAAATGTAGTAATACGCGAAGCAATACTGACTCTGTGACTTGCCTAGGAAGATAGGTTAAAGAAAACCAATCCTACACGTGTAGCATTTGTAGAGGTACTGAAGGCTTTTTAGCATATTATCTGGAATACACTCATTGAAATTCTAAAGGGAGAAGGGTAAGATACAGGAAGCGAAAAGTTGCATACAACTACAGAAAGTAGATTGCAGTTATTAGACTTGAAGGGCGTGGAAAGTAAGCCCTGACTGAGATGGGAGTGAGATAGGGCTGTTTATCCCCGATATTTTTCAATCCGTATATTGAGCAAGCAGTAACAGAAATCAAAGAAAAATTTGCAGAAAGATTTACTCTTCAGGGTGAAGAAATCAAAACTAAGAGGCGTTCCGACGATACTGAATTTCTGATGAGACAGGGAAGCACTTGGGTCAGAAGCTGAACGGAATAGACAGAGTCTTAAAAAGAGGATATAAGACGAACATAAACTAAAGCAAACAAAGATAATGGAATGTAGTCGAATTAAATCAGGTCATGCTGAGGAATTTAAATTACTGTATGACACACTAAAAATATTAGATGAGCATTGCTATATGAGCAGTAAAGTAACGAATGATCGCCAAACTGAAAAGTATACAAAACGAAAACTGGCAACAACAAGAAGAATTTGTCAGCATCCGAGATAAATTTAAGTGTTAAGAAGTCGTTGTCGGAAGGTATTTACTGGGGTGTAGCAATGTCCGGAAGTGAATCGTGGGCGTTAAGCATTTCAAAAAAGAAGAGAATGAAGTCTTTTGAAATGTGGTGCTACAGAGGAAGATTCGATGGGTAGATCGCGTAATTGATGAGGAGCTACTGAACAGAATGGGGGAGAAAAGAAATTTGTGGCAGAATTTGAGCAATAGGACACATTCTGATACATCAAGGGATCACAAATTTAGCATTGCTGGGAGGGGTGAGAGGTAAGAATTGTAGATGAAGAGCAAGAGACAAATACTACTAGGCGGTTCAAGTAGAACTAGATTACATCTATTCGGACACGATTAGCCTTGCACAAGATTAGTGTGGAGGGCTGTATCAAATCACTTTCGGAAATGAACATCTGAAAACAACAACAACAACAACAAGAAACTCTGACGAAGGTCAGATGGCTACGACCCAGCGTTGACAACAAGCACCTAGGAAAAAGGGAAACAGGTCGGATGTTCTAGAGCTGCCATCATGATCATCTATAGAGAGTGGTTTAAGGATGGTGAAAAGACGAAACGACGTTGAGGTGTTTGAGTTCCACCACGCGTCACAAATCTTGGAGGTCGGAGAGTTGATAGCTCTGTGAGGCGGCATCGAAGGAGAATTGCGGTAGATGTGATTAAAAGTACAATCTTGATTGAGGCACAAAATTTGGGGGCGCACCGTTCAGCGCACGTTACTGAACACCGGGTTCCCCAGCTGTGCTCTCATACTGACCGAATGACATCATCAGTTATTAAACTTCCTGGCAGATTGAAACTGTGTGCCCAACCGAGACTCGAACTCGGGACCTTCGCCTTTCGCGGGCAAGTGCTCTACCATCTGAGCTACCGAGCACGACTCACGCCCGGTACTCACAGCTTCACTTCTGCCAGTATCTCGTCTCCTACCTTCCAAACTTTACAGAAGCTCTCCTGCGAACCTTGCAGAACTAGCACTCCTGAAAGAAAGGATACTGCGGAGACATGGTTTAGCCACAGCCTGGGGGATGTTTCCAGAATGAGATTTTCACTCTGCAGCGGAGTGTACGCTGATATGAAACTTCCTGGCAGATTAAAACTGTGTGCCCGACCGTGACTCGAACTCGGGACCTTTCCCTTTCGCGGGCAAGTGCTCTACCATCTGAGCTTCCGAAGCACGACTCACGCCCGTTTACATGTGGGACGCTATCAGCTACAACTCTGCGGCCACAAACTATCGCTCCGAAATTTACCGGAATTGCAGACATCTGGAGTCACACAGTTTTAATCTGCCAGGAAGTTTCATATCAGCGTACACTCCGCTGCAGAGTGAAAATCTCATTCTGGAATCATCAGTTATTATTTCAGTGGTAACATATTCATCGAGATTGTACCTTGGATCAAAGTAAACATGTTACCTCGTCAGATGAAGCACGTTTCTTATTATACCAGGTCGACGGTCGTGTACGAATACGTCGTCGTACAGGCAAACGGTTGGTTGGAACGTGCACCACACAAGGACGCAGCAGGGAGGGTTGACATCACGCTGTGGGTGAGATTCACCTGGATTCCACGAGACCTATGATAATGATTGAATTCTATGTGACTGCTGTGGGCTACGCGAACATTAATGTTGACCACCTCCATGCCTTCATGTTTTATGACTTTCGAGGAAGCGGCGACATTTTCCAGAAGGATAACTTAGCTGTTCGTGTTACAAGGTTAGAATCGTGCTACTTTGGTTTTAGGAGCGTGATAATGAACTCATGCTTTTGGCTTGGCCACTAAATCGCTTGATAAGAACCCGATGGAACTCATTTGTTACATGTGGGACGCTACCAGCTACAACTCTGCGGCCACAAACTATCGATCCGAAATTTACCGGGATTGCAGACATCAGGAGTCTCATACTGTAGGAACTTACGAAGGAGGACTTGACTGAGGTGAGACTGCTAATAGCCATAGACTCAAGAAAGACTGAGTTAATCACCTACCTAAAAGGGTATAGCGCCCCGGTTCGCCCTAGAAGACAGTACCGATACGTCATGACACCTGAGCAATGGCTGTGAGACTTCGTAATTCGTCGCTGAGAAGTAAATCAACGGATATGAGTCAGAGCCGTGTTGGAAATGGGCCCATGTCACTCTGTGGTCTTCCAGAACCAGATGAGTTCATTAGCGCACGGGCAAAATTATATAGAGAGGACGGAGCATATAATGTCAGCCATTACATTTCATTCGTCGTCAGACCATTCTGACACACATTGGAACCGACGGAGTAGTGTTTCCGCTTACTAAAGGCACTTCTGCAGCTTCGTTGGTAGCATTCAACATTCGTACAAGTTTTGTTGTGGCAACGTTTCTAGGCAAGCGAAATGTTTTGATAACATAGTTAGTTGGCGTCTACCGAGGAGCTGTCCCTCTTACAGTTCTAATGCTCTTGACGAATTTTTGTGACATTTGTCATAAATTCATTCTACCGGGTGATCAAAAAGTCTGTATAATGTAGATAGAGAGGTACAAATTGACACACATGCTTAGAATGACATAAGCTTTTATTAGAGCCAAAAAACTACAAACGTTCAAAAAATGTCCGACAGATGGCGCTTCATCTCATCAGAATAGCAATAATAAGCATAACAAAGTAAGACAAAGCAAAGACGATGTTATTTACAGGAAATGCTCAATATGTCCACCATCATTCCTCAACAATAGCTGTAGTCGAGGAATAATGTCGTGAACAGCACTGTAAAGGATGTCTGGAGTTATGGTGAGGCATTGGCTCCGGATGTTGTCTTTCAGCATCCCTAGAGATGTCGGTCGATCACGATACACCTGTGACTTCAGGTAACCCGAAAGCCAATAATCGCACGGACTGAGGTCTGGGGACCTGGGAGGCAAAGCATGACGAAAGTGGCGGCTGAGCACACGATCATCACCAAACGGCGCGCGCAGGAGATCATTCACGCGTCTAGCAATATGGGGTGTTTTTTTTTTTTTTTTTCCTCTAGTAAAACCCCATGTCATTCGAAGCATGGGTGTCAATTTGTACCTGTCTATCTACATTATTCCGTGGTTTATTAAGTTTTCAAATTTGTACTGACTTTTTGATCACCCGGTACATTAGTAAGTGGCATTGAATTCCTGAAAATGAATGATACATTGCTAGCTATTCGACTATGTGATGGTTTTACAAGTAGCTCAATGTAAATAACTTGCAGCATTCATCAGAACAAATCTGATCTACATAGACAGTGGCAGCACTGCACTTCAATTAACTGACGGCGTATCTCTTTCCATCGGGAGTAGCGTAAAAATCACATACTTATTGACTCAGAGCCGCAAGTCTCCTCGGAGAGTGGCGTAAACATCTGGCTCATTCGGCAGCCAAAACAACTGCTCAAATTCCCAATATTCAGTTTGTTTTTACTCCCCAATTTCTTGTTAGCTGTACAAAAGTGTTATGTCATTGAATTTGCCTCACTGAGATATGCTTTTTCGGCGGAAAAAGTAGATAGCTGCTTTATTTTACGCCTGTATCTCAGCTATTAATGAAGTTCACAGGACGTATTGCTGTGTGCTTCGTGATGCCCTGACCACTGTTCGTCGAAGTGAAATGACACTACTATTGTCTTTAGTCAGTTTAAAGCAATTTTAGGCGGCAAAGTTAGGTGCCTCACCCCGTACCTAAAATTTGTGTTCCAGCATTGCAGTGAAACAATTGCAGGAATTTCAACTACCGCGAGTTCATAGGTACACATGACATTTTCGCCGGGATAAAACGTCTGTGAGAAGAAGATATCCGTACAGCTTATGCGTGTGGAAACAGCGAGGGAAAGAGGATAAAACAAAAAGGGTACCATAAACGTCAATGACAGGTGTGACGTGAAGTCATGTACGAGGTACATAGAATTTGTAGGATGTATCAGTACTGTAACGTACGCTGTAACAATACATGGTAGTCACAGCTTGTGGGGTGACTTCTTTCTTTAAAGACGGGTTTCGATTTGTGTGCTGTCATCAGATTAATCTGAGAAAAATACGTAAAGGGCCAAAAAAATTCATACCACATAATAGTAATTAACAGTCCACTAAGGAAAAGCAGGAAATAAATCAAAATAGAATGTGAAATCAAATGATAGAAACATGAACAAGTCATATATAGGTATTGAGTCATTTCTCTTACCCGTAAGAAAACGCGGAACTGAATCGTTGCAGCGGTTGCGCCTTTCAGGTAGACAACTTGGCCACTAATTGTCAGTACTGGTGAACACTAATATTTAAGACCCAAATACAAAAACTATAATCCCATGAAAATGAAGAAGGTCATGTATAGTTACAAAACAAATGTACAATACATCAAAAACTATAAAATAACAACAGTATTAAACACAAAATCAACTACAATAGTGTAGGCGAGGGAAGACAAGACGGTGAGTGGGAGGGCCCAAACCTATGGGTCGGCTCGATGATTGAACTTTTCGTTACAAAGCATTCAAAATTAAAATTTATATGCGTACACTAACCGACTGTACATAACATCAGGCACAGAGAACACATTTATTTCTATTTTTTTCTTAATTTCACAACGTAGGCTTCATAAACAACACCGATCATTAGTGCAAAATAACAGCATATAAGAGCAACGACATAAAGTGAACACACAATCGTAAATCAGACAAGAACGCTCTAGGCGAGAAAAGCTGGGGCAGGAGAGTTGGCGAATTTTCCGTACATATGTTTTTATCTTTAGCTTTTACTTTACAGAGGTTATTAGCCAACTTTTGTACCCCCCCCCCCCCCCCCCAGGTAGCTTTGACTGATTTACGATTGTATGGTCATTTTATGTCGTTGTTATTCTACGAGGGAATTGCTTATATTTTAATGTTGTTTGTTTACAGTAATGGCAAGTGCTGTCTACGAAACCTGCGCTGTACTGTATCTGCATAAATATTTAACCCAATTTGACCCACTTGAGAACTTCAAATGCATTCATCGTTTCACGCCAGAGCGAAGTGTGTTTGAGGGATTAGTGGTATAAGTCAAGCGGCAAGGACATGAGATTATGTTGTTTTGTGTTGTTTTGAGCGTTTATTTACGCTCTAAAACCCAAAGGGCAATGTAACAGTGCTAGTAAGTATTAGCATTGTTTTACTTCTATAGATATGTAATATCCAGATGTTATTAAAGCAGAAATTATGTTTATAAGGGAAGTTTGCACTCCATGTGAAGTCTAGGTGGAAGCAATAATGTCCCACGTAAAATACATAAACCACAAAACTCATCCCTCTCACAATGCTGTGCGACCTGTCACCGAGGCAAAAAGGAAAAACATGGTGAAACTCCTCCATTGCATCCCTCCGGTGCACCACGCTTTCCTCAACAAGCTGACAATTGCAAGTTCTTTGGCATAGGACGATGTTCCGAATGGTATTCGAGTAAACAGACATTATCCATTGTAATGCCTCTTGAAATATCAGCATGACAAGAATTACATTTTAAGAAATATCGACGTTTAGAAAGATCAGTTTATTTATAATCCGTAGATGAACACACAGCTGAACTGTCAGAAAGGCTCAGTAGGTACCATTCTCGTAGTTATCAATAGTAATGCAATTATTTTAACTCTGAGAGAGAAAAGTGCGTAATGGGAGCAATAAGTGCAGACTCACATGTACTCTTACATTATGTTTATGATTTATAAATAAATTGCAATTATGGTGATTAATAGATATCGTATTCCTTCTCAGGTATTCAACTTCACTAAACACTTTATAAGAAGAGTGCTAAAATTTTTGAATTATACCACTTTATCTTTCACTATGAGTAATTTTCTGAGACGAAAAGTGGTACTCCAACTTTTATGGGCTATAAAAACGAATTTAAGGTACAAATAACAAAAATGTGAATAGTAAACGTAATTCAAATATTTTATTTCTACATTTCATCAAAGTAATCACAAATTATTGTAAAGCTCGAATTTACATTAAATTAAAAGCAAAGCATTTTATTTCTCAGCAGTGAAAATGCTGAGCTATACGACTTTGGCACTCAGCGGCTCAAATATTTGTGCTCACCAGTACTACTTGTGGTCTACCTGAAAGGTGCGACCACAGCAATGATTCAGTTCTGCACTGTCTTATGGATTGGATACGTGACTCCACGTCTATGTACGACGTGTCCACGTCACCCTTGGTTTGTTTTCACGTTATGACTTATTTCCTGTTTGTTCTTAGTGGTTAGTTAAGTACTGTAAGTATTATTTACGGCTCTTTAAGGATTTTTCAGATTAATCTGAAGATGATCTATAGAGTGAAACGTGTCATTAAAGAAAATGGTCACCACACAACCCGTGACTTCCATGTGTGTTTTTATAGCGTCCACTATAGCACTAACGCATCATTCAAACTAAAAATTGAGTTTAGGTACCCGCAACAGTTGCAAAACAGATTCGCACATACATGCCTTACTACGCGACAATAACTTATCATAAACTAGAGTGGACAGAGAATGACATAAAAAGGGCAGGAATCCTGACGTACAGGGATTGATTTAAAAATTAGGTTTCATCATTGACAGAAGTTCCAACTAAAAATCGTACAAACATGACTTACTGTCTGGATATAAGTACCTGAGGGATTAGAACAGTTTCCACACGAAGATACTAGTTTGGCAGTCCGAAGGGGGATCGATGTTTAATTAATATGAAAATAGTGAGCAGTGCAGAATGTACGGTTTTCATGTTCTCTAGGGTAATTAATAACAACCCTCATCAATTTCTGAGAAATTAATTTTCCTTCAATTATATTTTGCTATTTGTACCTTGTATCGTGTGTACATGGTTTTGGAGTTGGTTTGTCATGCATTCCTACTAATACAGATCGAAAGATAAGTGTATTTAATTCTATGCTTTTATTTGCTGTTTTAATGCTATTTAACGTGGAAATTGTGGGATATCTCCTCTTGGTACAGGCCCCACTTCCGAAGAGAGGAGGATGGCATTTATACACTAGGCCAGTGTGGTCGAAGGTGCAACAGAGGTGACTGCTCGATCTTGCTTGGCAGAGGGAGAACAGGGTTAACATCCCGCCACGCTACATCCCATGAGGTATCGTGGTACTCGCCCACACTGACTCACATCAGCCAATCACATCGCCACCGGCAGTGACTGTACTGAACCAGCCTGTCGGATGGGCGCTTCGTGGCATAGCAGTGGTTGGGCCAAGTGGACACAGCGTCGGGCTGCTATACTCCACAAGGTGGCAGGAATGTGTAGCACGTCGACACAGTGAAGTGTAATGAAAGTCCCTATGTCTTGCAAACTATCCTCAACAATATGTCACTGAATAAACTCATACCACCTCAAAAATTATTTCTATTTTGTTTTACACTGAATACTTCCCAGGACTGGCTCCTTAGTAACACTCATCACTTTATTATTTACCTACGTTTGGGGAGTCATTATACTGTTCTCTTCATAATGTCAAGCGACCAGAGATCCAAAAATATTTGCGAGAACACCCAAATCTAAAATATATGAAGTTTATCCTTCCTTCGTTTATTTTCGTTTAAGAAATCAATTTCTTTTCTGTGTGTGTGAAAGGACTTTTTACAAACATTTTCTCCATTTCAGTCGTTTCTTTTACTCGAGTATATGTGATGAATTCATGCTCCTGCTGAATATACAGGCTGAGTCACTAAATATTGCCACCTAGAATAACTCCAGAACTACACTACTGACCATTAAAATTGCTACACCATGAAGATGACGTGCTACAGAAGCGGAATTTAACTGACAGGAAGAAGATGCTGTGGTATGCAAATTATTTGCTTTTCAGAGCGTTCACACAAGGTTGGCGCCGGTGGCGACACCTACAACGTTCTGACATGAGGAAAGTTTACAACCGATTCCTCATACACAAACAGCAGTTGACCGGCGTTGTCGAGTGAAACGTTGTTGTGATGCCTCGTGTAACGAGGAGAAATGCGTACCATCACGTTTTCGACTTTGATAAAGGTCGGATTGTAGCCTATTGCGATTGCGGTTTATCTTATCGCGACATTGCTGCTCGCGTTGGTCGAGATCCAATGACCGTTAGCAGAATATGGAATCGGTGGCTTCAGGAGGGTAATACGGAACGCAGTGCTGGATCCCAACGGCCTCGTTTAACTAGCAGTCGAGACGACAGGCATCTTATCCGCATGGCTGTAACAGATCGTGCAGCCACGTCCCGATCCCTGTGTCAACAGATGGGAACGTTTGCAAGACAACAACCATCTGCACGAACAGTTCGACGACGTTTGTAACAGCATGCACTATGAGCTCGGAGACCATGGCTGCGGTTACCCTTGACGCTGCATCACAGACAGGAGCGCCTGCGATGGTGTACTCAACGACGAACCTGGGTGCACGAATGGCAAAAGGTCATTTTTTGGATGAATTCACGTTCTGTTTACAGCATCATTATAGTCGCATCCATTTTTGGCGATATCGCGGTGAACGCACATTTGATGTGTGTATTCGTCATCGCCATACTGGCGTATCGCCCGGCGTGATGGTATGGGGTGCCGTTGGTTACACATCTCGCTCACCTCTTGTTCGCACTGACGGCACTTTGAACGGTGGACGTTACATTTGAGAAGTGTTACGACCCGCGGCTGTAACCTTCATTCGATTCCTGCGAAGCTCTACATTTCAGCAGGATAATGAACGACCGCATGTTGCAGGTCCTGTACGGGCCTTTCTGGATAGAGAAAATGTTCGACTGCTGCCCTGGCCAGCACATTCTCCAAATCTCTCACCAACTGAAAACGTCTGGTCAATGGTGACCGAGCAACTGGCTCGTCACAATACGCCAGTCACTACTCATGATGAACTGTGGTATCGTGCTGAAGCTGCATGGGCAGCTGTACCTGTACACGCCATCCAAGCACTGTCTGACTCAATACCCAGGCGTATCAAGTCCGTTATTAATGCCAGAGGTGGTTGTTCTGGATACTGATTTCTAATGATCTATGCACCCAAACTGTGTGAAAATGTAATCACATGACAGTTCTAGTGTAATATATTTGTCCAATGAATACCCGTTTATCATCTGCATTTCTTCTTGGTGTAGCAATTGTAATGACCAGTAGTGTATGATAGGAGCTGTAAAGTTTGTGGGACGAAAGTTACATGGGAAAACGGAGGCCATGATATGATACGTTAGTGTTTAGGGCTAAGTGGGATCGCTTCAGAGATATGAAGGTCATCTTTGTTTTTTGTTTTTTTTTTTTTTAAATGGGATGCTATAGTTTGGTACTTATTTTCTGATAGTGGCTCTCAAGACGAGTATAATGATGCGTAACAGTAAGGTCTTTGAATATCAAAGAAGGTGGAAAAGGTGGCATGAACGCCCATTTACAGAAGGAGTTCGAAATGATGACATTTGGTATCAATGCGGTGCTGAAATCTTCTCATGGATTGAGTGGTATTCCTTATCACATTGGCACTTATCGAAGGACATGCTCTGAAAATTCTTTCTCGCATAGCTTCAGGTGTAGTTGGGACGTCTTCATAAACAATGTCTTTTACGAATCACCACAAGAAAAAATCCAGAGGCGTCAAGTCCAGCAAACGAGCCGGCTACGACATATCTTCTCCACTTCCAATCCAACGGTTTGGGAACTGTCCCTGCAACTCACTTCTAGCCGTCAGAGAAAAACTTGCTGGGCACCCATCTTCTTCATATCACGTTCTGTTCCTTGTTCCTAATGGTATTTCTTTCAGTAACAGACCTAATGTTTCTTCCCACCATTGAGAATTCCTTCGATGAAATAGGGGCCTATAATCCTATTCTCCAGATTCACACACCATACATTCACCGACCACGGTTTTTGGTGTGCAGCTTGCCGCAGCCAACATGGATTTTCAGTTACCCAATAATGTATATTATGCAAATTAACGTTCCCATGGTTCGTGAATGTAGCGTCGTCAGTAAATAAAATCTGATTAATGAATGTGTCATCCCTCTGAATCTGAAACTGAGCCCATCGCCAGGATTCAGCTCGATGCATACAAACCATACCAGTTAGTTCTTGGTGGAGATTGATATGGTAAGGATGATATTTATGGCGATGCAGAACATGAACAACACTACTCTGGCACATGCCAGATGCCCTTGCGATCTGTCGCGAACTAACACAACCACAAATATCTAACCACAGTGACAAGAGTACCAATCTCCGTTTCCTCGTTAGTAACTTACCTTTGCCGTGTATTTTTCCGATGCATTAAAGATACAGTTTTCTCAATTTATCATACACATATTTAAATGTACGACGATAGTGGCTACCATCAAAACCTCTCGCTTCTCTCTGTGATAATTCTGTCCTTAGTTTGCGTTAAATCTACGCAAACTTGTGTAACTTGGTTCATTCTGTGACATTTTCGCCTTAGAATCACTTGCAGCTCTCATTGCTCAATATGCGTCCATAACGCCCGCTGCCAGCTCTGTATCTTGACGTGTAAGCAACTCTGGCTCGTTAGGCGCCGTACTGTAACCCGGCGGTATTCGTCCTACTGGTTGTGGCGTTCCGTAACGCGTCACTATGTTTTGATCAGCGTGTGTCACGGTTTGTGCTTGACGTACTGAACGTTGCTGCAAACCACGATCTTGTATTCCAGACTGACCTGTTATTCTTTTTTGAACAAATGGTCGCAATCCAAACTGTTCCTCACGGTTACCAAATATTGTGGCATACGCTGTTTTGGAATAATTTCCCGTTCGCAGTTTGCGGTTTCGGACTGGCATCTAGATGTGCCCTTCCGTCTTACGTCACACGAAATTTCGCATACCCTTTCCGTCGTATTCTAGCCAACTGTTGATTTTTCAGTCTTCACAGTAGTACCTACCGACACTAAAGTGTATTCTGCCGTCGTGTGCGACTCCTCACTAACGCTTTCAACGTCACCACGACTTGCGTTAGAACGTAAAACTTCCGATCTCAGTCGTTGAAACTGCTGTTCGTTTTTCTCTTGTATTTTTAAAATATGCACACCGAATTTCTTTAATGCTGTTTTTGTCGTTCTTTTGTGAGACGTCGCCACAGCAAAAACATGTTTTGCCTTCGTTGTCACTTTGATGGCAAAAACTTCGACCTGTCGTTTAACGTTCCTAACACTGTCCTGCGTATCTTCACGCAACGTAATCATGTCTGCATGGACAGTTGCAATGTCTGTTCTCAATTATTTCTGCCCTGTAACGAGCGTTTGAAGCGTGATTTGCGCTTCCTTGACTTCAGCAGGCTTTTGACTAATTGACCTTGAATATTATCACGCGTTTTTTGTATTTTCTTGTTAGTTTCTTTCAGCCTCAGTGTTACGCGCCCTTCTAATTCTTTTTGCCCTTGTCTTAGGCGCCCTTCTATAAGCTATTCTGATTCTTGAAACTGTGTTGTTTGATGACATGTGCGCACCTCTATACGCTTTTGCCGGCCGGGGTGGCCGAGCGGTTCTAGGCACTGCAGTCTGGAACCGCGCGACCGCTACGGTCGCAGGTTCGAATCCTGTCTCGGGCATGGATGTGTGTGATGTCCTTAGGTTAGTTAGGTTTATGTAGTTCTACGTTCTATGGGACTGATGACCTCAGATGTTAAGTCCCATAGTGCTCAGAGCCATTTGAACCATTATACGCTTTTCTGACTCCTGAGATTGTTGTAATAAACGCTGAAACATTCCAAATAAGTCGGCGTTTTCATCTACACCAATTTCGCCAGTTGCCATTTGATGCAACCGTTCTCTATCTCGTTTTTCGTGAACTGTTTCCTTGACTCCCGAACGTAGTGTCGGAGCACAAACACTCGTTCTTTAATGCAATTGGAAGCCTGACTGATTCAATATGATTACGTTTAGTTCAATGTACTGTAAATCACTATCTACAGACTCAGAGTCTGATTTCTTAGCAACGCCGTTCTCATGTCCATTCTTTGGACCATGTTGAACATCACGTGTTGCATTTTCGGTCTCGTTCGGTGTTTCTACGTGTTCTGCCTCGTGTGTTCAAGCTTATCTACCCGCTGTGTGTCAAACTCGATCCTGTGAAGACCTTCCATGACTTCTCTTTGTCTTAATCTATCATTTTCTGTCATTTTTGAGCGATCCACTAAGCGTTCCTGTTCGCGAATTTTCCGAACAGGACTACACGCTAACAACTGATCATAAGATTTGATTCTAACCCAAAATATCATCCAACGCCCTATATTCAATATCTGATCCCATTTCCTCGTCTTTTCTATAGCCTTTTGGTTGGTGGAGTCGAGTCAGAACTCAACACAATCAAATTCATCTATGTGGTTCACCAGCAAATCAGAAATTAATGAATACAATCCTATCTACACTTACTACATAGTTGAATCACATTTACATGTACATTTTTTTCCACTTTGTGTCAGTTTATTGTACGGGAGGCTTATGCATTTTGTACTTACCAAAAGAAAACCCTCAATCTATCAGAATGCTGTATTTTCGCACCCTGTCAGGGTCGCCATTTTGTCATATGACCTTGTATCCACGCAGTGAGTGTAGTAATGTGAGCAAACTTAGCTTACTACTTAGCACACAAATGAACTTTCTTTTCAAGCCCAGGGTGTCAAACAGACATTCTTAACAAATATCATTCTGGCTCTGTAAGGCAGCTAATATCAGGCATAGATCGTAAGAAGAACCACTAGAAATGCTGCTGTTACATACCTAGAATGCATGAATTAATGAAAGTAAAAGTTTGCAGTCTATTCTAGAAAGACAACACAGCTATTCCCTTTTTTGTTCAACATATAATTTCACTACTATTGCTTTCAGGGGTCAAGAGATAAACAACAATCATTTCAATTACTTTTGACACTTCATAACAAGATATTTAATTCCTGGACACATTGAAACGACGATTATTAAAATCGTTATCTCGACACATGAAATTTTTTTATCACAGGCAATAATGATTATTAAAAATCCGCATTAGCTCATTCAAATATACGTTGACATAGCTGGTCAATGCACTGAGTTGGTGTAAAAAAAATTTACTTTTTGAACCAATGAAAAAACTCTTATCTACTCAATGTGAGGGTAGGTAAGTATCTTAGCTTTTGATATTGAATAATCAAAGTGTACACAAGTTGGAGTGAGCAAAACCTAGGCTCAACATTTAATGTGGCCTAATGCAAGAGGGTACTTTACCAAACGGCGTCTGCAATGGTGTTATCTCCATGCTGGATCTGAAACGCTAATTCCCTACTCTGGCCTTGACTGCATTCACTCAGTCACAATACTAGTCTTACCATTCATATTAGTGTTGTGAAACTGTGGAATGGGTTTACTTGTCAATGGCACGTTATATGGATACGCCGTATTCGGCGAATATTTACTATTTCCATTTAATACGAGAGAGATTGGCAGGGCATGTACTTCGATAAGTGCCAATGTGATACGGAATACCACTCAATCCATGATAAGAAGATTGCAGCACTACATTGATACCAATGGTTATCACTGTGAACACTTTTTGTAAATGGACATTCATGCCACATTTTCGATCTTCTTTGACCTTCAGAGACGTTAGTGGTACACATAATTGGATTCGCCTCGAGAGCCGCTATTAGAAAATAAGTACCAAACTATAACATCTCATTTAAAGAAACAAAGTTGACCATATCTCTGAAGCGGCCTCACTTATGAACAAAGAACCAATGTCACATATTATGGCCCCCATTGTCCCATACAACTTTTTTCGCACAGACTTTCCAGCTCCTATCATACTTTCGCAGTTATTGTAGATGGCAATAGTTAGTGAGTCACCCTGTATATTGATTTAGAACCTCAGTTAGGAAAATAATGTTAGATTAATTGTAAAATTAATGTATTATAATTGTTAAGTTAGATAACAATGTCTCAGCTATCTTTTTCACTTGGCATTAATGTAACACGACGAAAATATTGGGACGTTCCGTGCTTGTTATTGTTTTGAGCGGAACACATTCGGAACACTGCCCTCCAGTAACATGGTGGGGGTGGGAGTGATGAAAGTTTTTTGCTGGGCAAGACAGCATGTAGTCAGAACGTTCTGAAGTGCCTGTGCTGTTAAGAAGAACGATGTTGTGTTCCCTCAGACATGCATGCATGTCCAACGACACATTGCCTCATTCTTCTTAAGAACACAGGTAGTCAGGCAGTACAATACAGTATTTATGCGCCGATACCAGGCAGTTGGATTCAATTAAAGTGTCCTCCCCTGTATGGCAATTGCATAACGTGTGTACGAGTACAGGTTGTGACGCAGGAACGACGACATAGGGAAGTCCGGTTGTGGCTATGAGTTGTGCACAGATAGCCAAACCGGTTAAGGCGACTGTTTGTTTAAAGCAGGAATTCCGTATCTGAGACCCAGTCCGGCACAAATGTTCATTCTCTTACACAGCTGATGGTTGTCCATATTTGCGAGTGCGAATACATTTCATGTGTAGCATATAATCAGGGATTTTGTGATTTATTTCGTCATTCGTACTAACATTGCAGTGAATTTTAATAGTCACACACCATGTCAGATATGTATATGGGGACACGAGCACAGCGAGAGACAGAGACAGCTTTTCCATTTCTCGTAAGGATTTTTCATTTTTTGCGAGCATTCTCGCTGTCCCGGTTTGTCAAAGATGTCATGTTAACAGTGTGCCAGCAAGACAAGAGACGGTTGAAACAAGGAAAATTTTTGACTTACGAGAAGCTGTTCATCTTCTAACTTTCAGCCATCGGGATTCTATAAAGTCTTCTTTAGTCGGAAACAGTGATCAGAGTAGCACCCAGTACACACCCAAGAAGAACATATCATCCTGATCCGTCACACTGTTTCTTTACGAAGCAAGCGAGTAATGTTCACGGTATCACGGTAAGTTTAAAGGAGAAAAGAGAATTAAATTTTCATTACTTCTATAGCTTAAGATCGCCTCTCGAGTAACTATTTGCGTCATATTTTTCGAACTCAATACCGAAATTAATATAGTTAATTAATTAATAACAATAATGGATTATCTTCTTTGGAGTTCACGTGGACTTCAGCTGAGTACTTATCTCATTTTTCGTATTAACGCTTTTCATTGTAATATATCAAATGTTTGTGTACTAGCATGCCATTTTGATGATCGGAGGTTTTCTTATGCCGTTCCAGTGGCCGCACTACCGCCATGTTTACTACTTGATTGAAAGTATCTGCTCATCTATTAACTGACATTATTATGGAACTGGTCAGTTCGTCGTCTTTACCACGTTTTCAGCTCTGATGGGGACATATCCAGTGAGGTGTCTAAATGTCTGTGAAGAAATGGAGCTGCTTTCTTCCGCAAAAACCGAAATCAGAGAAGGTACTGACTCTGGACACTGGGTTCTAGAGTGTGGTCGACGTTCTACTCTTACCAAAGACGTTCCATTGGATTTACGTCGGGATCTGGGCGGGACAGTCTATTTCAGGAATGAGATTGTCCACAGATCATTGCCTTACAGATGCTGCTTTGCGATGGCGTAAACTGTCATGGTGATACGGAAAATGGTCGTCTATGAACCGTTTCTCTAGTGTTCGCAGTATACCACGCTGTATAATATGTTAATATCCTTCCACATTTAGCATTTTCTTAAGCGCAATGATCACGAAAAATATACGCACACCCAAAAACGACCTTCTCCGTAATTTACTGTTGTCATTACACGTGATGGCAGATAAACTTCTTCTAGCGTTCATCAAATTCCAATTCTTCCATTGAATGCTTGTCTGAAATAGCATAATTCGTCACTCTTCGTCAATCCAAATAGCTTTCTACACCACTTCAGACGGCGCTTAGCATTGACTTCAAAACTTTATGGGTTCTCAGATGTTTCAAGACCAATGTGCCCTATTATTTTTGACTCCCTATGCAAAGTAATTGCGCTAGCTGAACTGTTGGTAACACTCTGGAACTAAGGAGTTTTTCCTTCCACTGATTTCATGTGTTTTTCTTAAAAAAAAAACACCTTCTGCAGTACTCGACGATCCATTTCTGCCTGGACTTAGCTGTGATTTCCACAGTGAGATCGCCAAGAAACCAGGTGGGCAGCATTACGTAACCTGATGGATCTGTTACTCAGGTGATAGCCAGTGATTAGTCGACATTCGTAATCACCACTCTGTGCTACTGCTTTTCTTCTGACAACACAGTACTCCCTTCCAACCTTTATACTGGCCCGTCCCCTCGTCAGATTAAGTTATCAATTCCGCATTACATCCTGGTAGCCACATCCTATTATCACATAGTGTATCTCATAAGAGGTTATGAATCTGTAACTCTGAAGTATGTGGTATGCTGGTAACATTTTGGAGATCAGTACGTCCTTGTAAGTTAAGAGATCCTGTGTATCGAGTGATTGTCAGTGGCCCTTCGTTCCAACGTGTAGTAGTTGATCAGGCCTCGAACTGTACAGTCCTTATGACGAAGGGATGCTCTCACGTACTGCATTAAACGTTCTAGTTGTTTCAGTCAAGCTATATGTGGGAAAATTTTTGGTTATGGATCACTGTAACTGTTATTCAAATTTCATGAAACGACAAATTTGCTGTTATCAGTTACAATTTATTTCTTCTACATGTTTCAGAGGTTTAAACCCCCAGCATCTCATGCGTGGATTAGTAAAGCAATGTATGTCCTGGCACAGTTTTACAATACCGCAAAAATTTCCACTAAGGTCCATGTCAAAGTCACCGCCTCCCCCACTCATTTCCCGTCATCCACTGTAGGTTGCATCGCTCTTTACACCATAGCTGGAAAAATACAAGAAATGCATGACAATTTGATCGATAAAAACTATTACAACTACATAGCGTGACATTCATCCCTGATTTATGACTCAATTAGCGTATTTAATTACCGAATTTCATTACAGTTCATTACCTATCTACTCTTCCTAATCCTCAAGACAAACGGTTAACTTAAAACTGATAGGGAAGCTGCTGTCTCTACTGGAAATTAGTGACAGAATAATAAAAAAATTGAGAGTTGGGGCATTTTCTACTTGTTATTACCCATTAACTGTGGACAATGATTATGGTTGAGTACAACTGATCTATCAAACTAGTAACTCTAATCCGATGTTTAATAATTACCATAAAATTAGGTTGTGAAAGTATATAACTAAATAGTGGGTCTGCCAAGTTCCAAAGTTGCACTGACTCTGGTGGGCTGTTACATCACTACCAAAGATGGTGGCATAAAAATGGCAGGAAAAATGATGGCAGAAAAATAGTGAACTAAGAGATCATTCGATTATATTCCTGTTTTCCATGGCGCCACAGTAATTACAGTGACACTTTGTATTACTTCAATGAACATTCTATTGACTTTAGCAGTTGCACACTATGCAGTAAATACTGCAATGAGGACTGTGCCTCATTCTGGACATTACATACTGTGGAGAAACTGGGGTGGGTACAAACCTTTTATTGACATATGAACACAGTCAAACTGACTATTACACTGATTCTATGAACTGTCACGCTCCTCTGTGAATTATGACACAAAAAATATCTGGTTTCCTTCCCATTTAGTTCTTCAAATTACTGTAAAGAGTAGGAAATTAATGAAAATGGGACGAGAGTCCACGATATCTTACTTTTTAAAATGGAAAGTTCAAATAGTTTTCGTAAGTCTGAATGAAGTAAGAAGTTTGCTGTTACCAGCCACTATTAATTTACTCATATATCCACAATGTGATTCGAAGGTTTAAACCTCCATCCTCCACTTGATTTGCATTTGTTAGTATTAGATATGTGTGTGTTGTGTTAGGACCTTAGAGTAAATTGTGGCACTGTCTAGTGGAGGAACAAAAACAGTATTTAATAACATGGTTTTGGGCAGATTTTTAACTAAAATCTAAATGTGTATCTAAACTACAATGGAATGCATTCAGTGGTCACAGGTGTCTTTCTCTGTCATAACACATCACATGTATAGTGTCATATTCTGTAAACAAATGTGCAACAACAGACAAAGGAAACTTTGACCACTGGAAGTATCGTTTTAGTTGTTTTATTTTCAGCTTTAGATATACATTTAATTTTTATTCAGACACCTCCTGAAAACCATTTTCTGCTCCTTCACTAGACAGTACCTAACCTAAAATGTTCGCATTTTAATTTATATAAATTTGCTTGTATCGTGTTTAAAATGATAGGAAGTTAAAGAATCGAGATTGGAGTGTTGTCCTAAATATGAGGTAGGGTAGCATTTACATTGTTGAGCCTGTTTAAACCAAGTGCATTACCTCCCACAGAACAGCTATAATAATTTATTTCCCAAGATGGGAAAAACGACTGAAAATTCACGATTGCGTGATAGTTTCATTGATAAAACAATTACTAATACGTACCAGCCTCACATTAAAAAAAACCACATATACTCATCTGTACATTGCAGCTCACAGTCCAGAAATTGTTTGATAAAATTCAAGATAGCCCACATCAAGTGACCCCTCCCCCATCGCCCCCTCCCCCACGCGCGCGCACACACACACACACACACACACACACACACACACACACAATACTCTCGCAACATAACCGACATAACTATGTGATATACAATACAGGTAACAAAGTTATACATCGCAGATAATCCCAAGTTAGATGTTTCTCCAGTCTCTCTGCGCTTTTGGATGTGGTGGATGGGAAGAAATGGTTCAGATTTGACGATTTTGTTGGTGGGTGAATTACATCACAAGTATGAGTATGTGTGCTGTGAGGAGCCATAGCACACCACCGAGCAAGGGGGCAGTGCTGGGACTGCTTTTTGTGTGTGTGTGTGTTTGTTTTGGGTGAGAGGGTGCTGGATGTGTCTGTTGCCTGAAATTGAGTGAGATGACCATAGAACGAGGGTCCCATTCTCCAGACTCAGCACTGAACTGCTGTGGTGCATCAGATAACCACTGCAGACGATATGTTACAACAAAGCGATTCCTGACTCTTCGGTTTGCCACCCTCCCCTATCGCAATGGTGATGTGTGGAACTGTGTGTTATTGAACTAAACCTAGAACAACACATCGCCAGTTGCCCAAGACCACATTGCTGTTATTAGTATCCATACCTAGAGGCCACTCTTACCAGCACTCTCCTAACCACACAGAACTTAATAAGAGATGGTTTTTTTTTTTTTCATAAATGATAACTAGCAAATTGTTTCCAATCAGAATGGCTTGTTATGCAGGAACGAAAAGTGTGGGGACACTATTTGTAGAGAACCACACTGCTACATGCCCCCTGCCATTGCACTGCACTACGCCCAGTTGCACCAAATTGCTGTCATATCAGCCACAGCTGACTCCCTCTGCTCACACCCATATTACATGAAAACACTGACACAACAGGTGACAAGTGCCCTGAAGAAAGGTGTCACTTCATGACATCAACTTCTTGATTCTGAAATCGTAAATACTGTAGGAGTTTATGTAATCGACTTAAATGTCAACAGTTAAAACTACAGGTAATTATTTACCCTATAATCTTGTGTATGGAACTATAATTTATAGCGCTTCCTCTAGCAAGTATGAAGCAAGAGTTGTTTTCTGTGTAATAAACGCAAAAATTAATAAAGTTGCAGTAACTATACTTTTGCTTTCTTATTCGCTGCCACAAAGAAAAAAAATTATAAAAAGTCTCCTGTAAGTTTCTGGATGACTACTACATATAAGTTTTTTTAATTTTGTTTTACGAAAGTTCTTTAATTATATAATATTGATTGTTTTACAATTACTCATGCAGATGAGGTCTGTCACGTTATCAAATTGTTTTTCATTTGAACCATGATGATGTAACTATAGGGTGTAGAGACTAGGAGTAGTATTCAGTTCAACTACAAATAAGACATGTACAACACAAAATACAACTCTTATTCACCCAAAAAAACTTTAAAAAGAGTATCTCACATTTTTCCATAACATCTGCCTATTATGTCCCATTTTCCAGCTGATATAGGAGTACATATGGCCAATTTACTCAGGTTCAAAACAAAATTACTCAGTTGACTGTCGAATATAGGGGAAGAAACCGGTGGAGGTATGTTGTAATCTGTTCATTGCATACTCAAAACTGGTATGCATTATATCCAAAATTATATGTTTTTCCGAACAGTAGGATCAGCATGGATCTTTCATATCCATTGCTGCTGGATTACTTGCAGGCTGGTACACAGAGATCAGTACTTGTTCGATATTACCCCTCTCAATGAAAGGTTTGCAAGTTGTTGACGTCAATTGGAAATCATTATGACATCACTGTTTTTGATATTTCTATGTGGGTAAAATAATCTCTCTCTAATTTTGTAATCATAGAAATACTAGTAGCTTTATGTAAAGGGTACAATTTATGACCAAAATAAAGCAGAACTCCCATGTGTAGACCTGGGTAGCGTTCCACATGGATCCATTCTACCAAGACTCAGAGGTTTCTCTGGGAGGATACTATGTATGTATCCTTCACTTGTCGTATTATATGCCTTGTACCTTGGCCCTCTGACACATCTCAAATGTTGATAACTGTCTGTGGAACTTATTTGCCATATTATAAAAATCCGCATTTTCTTGCAGCTTCTGCAAGCACTTCAGGACACTATAGTGTCGCATGGACATAGTTCATAAATTTTTTGTTCTGGTCAGAAAACCATAATTTTCAACTTTCAGAATTTAAATTCGGTGTGCTAACCAAAATTCTTTGGAAAACCTGGTAAAATTTGTTTGACTTCTATGACTTTTAGTACTCATTAGTCTCTCCAATAGTTTCCAATTTGAATTTTCATTGTGATGTCACCTGAACATATTACATATCTCAGTTATGAATTTTTCATTCTTTACTCTGTGCATAAACGTCACTTTAAGTAGGGTGTAGAATAAGATCCGCTACACTACAATCACTTTAAATTCCCCATCATCTTCTTCATTCTGAGCTGCTTTATCTCCATCCAGTGGTATTCTAGACAGGGTGCCACTCACCATATTTTCTTTACTCTTGCTATTCCTCACTTTATTACTGTTGCATAAGGACAGCCATTTTAACCAATCAGTTATGACAGAGTAGACATTATTGTAGTGCTTTAGTGCTTTGTGGACTGTGTATACGATTACTCGATAACCTAAGATCGATATTTAAATTCCAAAAATCCCAAATGAATTTCTATTAGTTTCTGTTCAGTCACTGTGGTTGTCTTTTCATGCTTCAGCAACTTCCGCCTTGCAAAAGCGATGATCTGGTGTCTATATTCATCATTTACTTCACATGCTTGAAACAAATGAACACCTAGCCCATTATTGCTGAAATCAGCTGTCAAATAGAACTGGTAAATTGAACCAGGTCTAAATAAGTTTTTGCTGTTGCACTGTGTCTCTTTTATAGTGTCAAATGCTCTCTGACACTTATTGTTCCAAACCCATGCTGCAGTTTTCTTAAGGAGTTCACTTAGACAGCTTTCATTTAAACACTGTCGCTTTTCAGATTTTCTATACTAAACACAGAATCCATAGAGCTATTTAAGGTTTTTCCTCTTTCCTGGAGATGGGAAACAACCAGTTGCACTTTTTCACTCTTTGGCACAATCCCATGTTCCGTGACTGTATAACCCAGGATGGGCTACTTGCTGCAAATTTGCACTTCTTTAATTTTAAAATCGTACTTCCTTTTACATATGCCTCAAAAATTTCATGGAATATTTCAGCATGAATTATGCAGTCGACAGTGGATACCAAAAGTCATCCACATGTATTGTGTCTCTGAATGCCAGATTTGCTCATAACACGAAGTCAATAGCCCATATGATCTCTCCAACAGATATATTTAAGCCGCACGGTACCACACAGTATTGGTAGCACTTGCCTCTGTGTAATAATACAATTTACTTTCTCAACGCAGGACCTAAGCGTAATTGATGAAAACTTGCTTTTAAGTCCACAATGAAAATCGTTTTTTCTGGAAGATCTGACTCTCTGTGTTAGGTTTCGTTTAAGTTTCTGGAATTCTCCATCTTTCTTTACAATTCCACTGTATAACTGTTAAACTGTACTAGCTGATAAATCACTAGATCTTAATTTGTGGATTTAATAGTTTCCACCTTGCCCTCTACGTCACTGCTATCAGCCCAGCCGAAAATTTCATCTGAAATAAGTTCATAGAAAGTGTCTTCTTCACATAGATTCTGAAAATTTAAACTCATAAACTCATCCTCATAAATGCTTTCCCAAATTCAGTTAATGTATAGTGCTTAATCTCTATATCTCTTCACTGCAACTGCATCACCCTAACTGTCAAACTGTCTTACTGGTCCTTTTAGCGTCCCACCTCAGAATTTCCACGTCCAGATTACGCATATTTCGCCTCTGGTTTGTTATTGTAATTGCCCCTATTCCATTTTTCCAAACCTCTGCTTTCTACTCTACTATTCCCTCTGTGCAATACGTGTTGTTCTCTTCAAGTGTTTTTGTTTCTGAAGTTATTATTGGTATTATCTTGTCTAAAGTGTGAGCGATTGCCATTCTAATTCCACCGGTGTTTATGGTTTGAGTTCTGACTCTGTTGGTTTATATGTTTCAGTGCCATGTCTAACGTTTCCACATAATTAAGAAACTCTTCTGTATACTAAATACGAGCATTCACCTAGTTGCAAATTTTCATGTATACTACTACTTACGAATGTAGTCATCTCAGTTAAAAAGCCCAACGGTTTTTCTATGTGGACCAGTTCCTCAGCTACGTTTTACAGAACTTTTTGATGGTCTCTCTGCTTCCTCTAAACTAAAGCCCATCCAAGATCTTATTTTAAACTCTTCCTTGTGAGCCTCAGAACGGAACTTACTAAGAAAACGATTTTTTTTCATTCAGCATAAGTAATTTCCTTAAACCTTCTTTCGTTTCCCGATGTAAGACCTACTCGATCTAGAGGTCTTTTATACAAACGATTTTATGATTATTTGACACGTCAGGCGTAAAAAATTATCTTTCTAGTAGTTGTAACAGTTGTGTTACTAAATGTGACACTTCTGTCACTCAATGTAACTGGGTTTTCTCTTTTGATGCTGACAATTGTCAGGATGAGCATTCTAAAGCATTCTGTCAGGGTGAAAATATTAAATAAATTAACTTTTCTCTCTTAACAACATGTGGGCAGGGTGGGTTCTTCCTTGGCTCGGGTATGAGGTCGAATGAAACATCATTTTTACATAAGATAACTTTTATTGAAGATTTGTACAACTGTATCTTACGGGATGTTCTGGTTCGGAGAGCGGCAGCTGTGTCGTTTGTGAAGTCTTCTGCTGCGGCAGCGGCGGCGGCGTCGGCGGCGGCGTCTGATTACGCGTAGCGGTGTGTATCTCGTGTCGCCGTCTCGCCCAGTTGACTGGAGACGCGCAGCGCGAGGTGGCCCGTTTAATTATTGCGAGCGAAGTCGTGTATCGGATGGTGATATCTTGGATGTGGCGTCCCAGTGTTTCTCTTCTCTAAGCGGCCGCGACTGTTGTGCGTCGACCAGCGGAGCGGCGCGGCGGGGCAAAGCCAGTGTCCCGAACTCGAACCACGGACTCCCACTTGCCAGTCTTCGGCTGTCAGGTCTTCATCCCAGCTCACAGGTGACTGCTGAGGTGAGGCCGTCTCCTTCCCATCCTCACGAGTCACCCGGGTACGTAAAAATCAGACTTCAAATACCTTATAACTTCTGTCTTCTGGCGCCGCGGCTGCTGCTTGCTATTCCATTACAGCGGCGGACTTGGTGCGTCCGTGCATGATGCAGTCTCTTCTTGCATGACGGTCTTCAGCACCGAAACTGACTGAAAACTACTGCTACTCTTCTTTTCTTCCTTCATCTCTCGTCTTCGTCTCCGTCCCCGTCTCCGTCTTCGTCTTCGTCCCTGTCTTCATCTGTCGAGCCCACCACGTCTCGCGTATTTATTCACTTCAGTTCACTGGAGATGAACGACTTCACGGCCATTGCCTCTTCTGTCACGTTGAAAAGCTTCTCGAAGAATCTTCTTAACGTCGGTCATTGGCTCTTGGAATGTAGGCGGGGGCCTCTGATCGCATGTGACGACTGAGAAACACGTGAGCCGGTCATTGCCTCTTCCGTCACGTTGGAAATCTTCTCGAAGAATCTTCTTAACGTCGGTCATTGGCTCTTGGAATGTAGGCGAGGGCCTTTGCTCACATGCGACAACTGAGAAACACGTGAGCTGGTCGGGCGATGCCCTGACGGCTGAATCAACAGCGCCCGCTTATGTGGAACTTGCTGACTTCACGGTCATTGTCTCTTCTGTTCTGCCCGCTGAATGTCAGTATGTAACTCTCTAAACTAAACCAAGTTTTTCATTTATATTCAAATTTCTACTTCACTTTGATGTCACTAATTTATTTACTTAAGTACCACTCAACATAGTATACGGGTACTTTACCTAACTTGAAAAACATTTTACATGTATATTTGCCCACAATCTGTTATTACTCCAACTATTTAAGTGATTTGAACGTTTTTCCAGAATCGTATTCAGTTTTCTCTTAACATCAGCATGATCTTGAACTTGCGAAGTACTGCTATCAGTTAATGTTTTGTTCAGGTGTGCTATACACCAATCTTGTCTGGATCTCAGTACTGTTAGTGTGTGATACTAATTGTGTTAGAAGCAAGTCATTCAGCTATGTAATTTGTGTTTCTATTTGTCTTTTACCTGATAATATCTTCTCATCTACGTCTTTTATCTTATTCTCATTTTCCTCCTTTTCTTTAGATACTGTTCCTCAAAGCGTTTATTAGTCTGCCTCAATAGATGAATATTCAGGTCAGCTGAATTTCGTGTGGGGGACCCAGGTTCGTTTCCCAGTACTGCCAGGGACTTTTTCTTTGCGGGAACAATGGTAGTTGTGTGCTCTCAGGCTCGTAAGACCAACTGAGGAGCTACTTGGTCGAGTAGTAGCGGTTCCAAGGTCAAGAAACCTACTCCGAACCCCCCACCCCCCCGTACCACATCGATGACGCAATTGACAGAGGCTGATACAATGGTCGGTCAGGCCACGTTAGCCTGCATGGGGCCAGAACACGGAACTTTACATTATTTTACCAAATCATTTATTTCAATTCTCAAGCACTGTTCTGCCTCAGTAATTTCTTGTGGCAGATCCTCCAAAGGTAGTTAAGCCATCGACACTCCATCTTATATAATTTTTAATGACCCAGTGTTCTTACCTACACTCCCCTCCTTTGAGAACATACTTAAGCTAAATCTTACTAAACTTTCTTTCACCTGTAGCACTGAGTTTAGTAAAAGAGTTACGAAATTAAAACTGCTACCTTGACCTCCTTGATACTTAGCAGTAAAATCCAATACACTGCTTTGTTCTCACTCCAATGCAACCGTTTCATGTTCCCTCTTCCCCTCAGTGGCAGACATCTTTGCACAAATATATGACTTCCCCAGGAACAATAAAATACAGAACATACTCAATTGGACAGATTGGAAACATAAACACTGTACTTCCGTACGAGCTCGTTGAACAACAGAGGTTTTAACTTACGGTGAGCTGCTGGTGTTGTTGACATCAACTGCAAATTTTTCATCCACACACAACTGTTGGGTACACTTGTGGTGTGCCACTGCTGTAGTTAACATTAAATGCAAATACAATGCAAGGCTTCACAGTCAGACATGACTCTTCCTGGTAACGCTTGAGAAGACCACATAGCTGTTTTAGATTTTTCTGTTCTTTCGAACAGAGTACCAACAGCACAAGAAAATCCCGCCACTGAGAGCCAAAGTAGTGGCGTTACGTATCACTTGAGGTCTGTACACAATTTAATTCTGAGGCCCCATAAATTACCCAAAAAATCCATGTTATGCATTTCATCGAAAACGGTGATGATTAAATCAGCTGCAGTCCATTCCAGGAAATAGCTCTCAGAGTTCAGTTAAAAATGCTGTGCTCCACTATCAAGTAACAGCTCAAAACATGTATCCAAATTACGTGGTTTATTAGTAAACAAAATTCGCAGAGTTCACAGTTCTCAAGAATAGACATCGACCATGTTTTATCCTTGTTACCTATTTAATTTTGGCAGGCCTTTCACTCCTGTAGATAATTTGCTGGCAGTACTTCGTCTGCTCGCATGTTACACTGGGTAAGAGACAGGGAAGCTGTGCAGTTGAGCATAAAGTAAGGCGAAGGATCCGGCGAATTCTATCACCGACTGTATTTCATAGAATAATTAAGCTGCCTGGCAGCCAGTAGTCTATTAATTTCTTGTAATTTTAAGAGAGACGAGAGTCTCCTTCGTATATGAACAGAGTCGGTTATTCCTTCGACAACTGGCTCTACCATCTTAACAAAATAATATGAACATAATTTTAGGGTCTTAATAATGACTTTGAAACAATGTGTGGAAACTCCCATTTTAAAGATATTGCTGGATTAATTCCGAAACTTGTCTTAAATTCCGTGAGTCAACAATATTTCCAAAGCTGTGGAGAGTTTAATGTTGTTATTAAAACTTTATTAGTGTTAATTCACCTGAGGCATTTGGGATTCAGCTGTATCTTTATAATGTTATCTTTGGTCTTTTAACGTTAGCTGAAGTACTTCACTTTTGAAAACATTCTTCATATTACTTGTTATGCTACATCCTTCGCCAGTATATGATACATTTTGCAATTAGCAAAATGAACACTTCTCCCAATAAACCCATTATCTTACAGCGATATTTAGAATTTACATATGCTCATTTCATGGTAGCATTGTATAAAATGATACATTTATCTGTTTTCAACATTGGAAATACGGATTCCTTACAGGGATCTCAAATACGATTTAAGAGAGATTGTATGGTATCTATGAAATCAACAATCAAACAACAATGTCGTGCTGTTGTTAAAAATGTGTGATATGTAACAAATAGAAATTGAGAATCATCCGAGTAGATGAGGATCATTGAGTCTGTTGTAACGTGGCGTGGTCAACCTTACTTCAGTAATGGATAATCGATTACTTCCAACATTTCTCAAGTCGTCGCAGATCGTTTCTGTCATATCAACAAAAATTAATGCCTCGGCTCGTTTAAATATTCATGGTGGCATGTTAGAAACATTAAGTGTAAAGACCACGTGGAATAATTATATTGCCAACAGGGCAACATTTACGTATTTAACTGTTGTGTCCGCCATTACTAGATGGTAACCAAGAGTCTCAAACTTACGCACAGTCGCTGCCTAGATGGTACTTACAACATGGAACACCACGAGACCCACATATAGACAGTTCTGTCAGCCTATAGCTGTCACTTGGCACAGAGAGCTCCTACAACAGGAACTACTCTGTGCTTCCAACAGACTTCCTGCGTCAGATTACTCCTACAATCACCGATAAATGGAGATGTGCTGCCAAACTCAGCCAGTTGCGTGTTTACTGTTGCCGTCGCAGTTCGCCCATCAGCCCTTCCTGAATGCAGTTATTATCAACTGAGATAGATCAAGTTTTGGTGCTTTAATAGCAAGCCGGTATTTACGAGTAATCGTCTCGCAATTAAACACTAAGTATCTAGTGAAATTCAGACTTAAGAACTTTACTTAATAATTGACAGAGGCAGAAGTCCAAACACACCTCTGTAGATTACACAGTTCCTTCCACTGTGTTATGTAGGAAGGGTAGATGACTTGGACACCAGCAACATGCACCTTTCAAAGCGAGGTTGGTAGTTATGTCAGTCGGAAATAATGTAGCGAAAGGTAACGATTTTGATGTAAAAAAGTTAGAAAAAGGAGGTTCTAAGCTATATATTACAGTCACCTACCACCAAGATTATGTTTGGTTATTTGTACTGCTTCATTACTAACGAATTAAAGTACCCCGAAGTGACAAAGGCCATGTGATAGCAATATGCACATATACAGATGGCTGTGGTTTGTACACACGAGGTATAAAGGGGCAGTGAATTGGCAGAGCTTACATTTGTACTTAGATGCTTCATGTGAAATGTATCCCACGTGATTATAGCAGCATAATGGGAATTAAAAAATTCTCAATGCGGAATGGTAGTTGGAGCTATACGCATGGGGCATTCCATTTAAAATATCGTTACAAAATTCAATATTCTGAGCAGATAATTTTAAAACTAGGGCAGCCATATAACTGACTGACCAATTCATACAGTATAACAGGAGTTAAAACTATTAAAATGTAACATTCAATGAAAAGTCCAATAATCTGCAATAGCTGTTTTTAGTGAGTTGATTGGAGAGTCACGCAACCAATTTCGCATCTTGTAGGCTGCATCTTCTGGTATGTATCTGAACAGAAAATTTTTGTAAATCGGTACTTTGAACTGCGGAAATGAAGTTATCTGAAATATATTAAAGTACTGATCGAACAGACTTAAACAAGAAGAAAATCTTGTGCAATCAGTTAGAAAACTAGATGTGGATCACAATACCCCACAAACAACGGGGCTATTCGTATATAACAAATAAGATTTGTAATTTCGTGCCTAGAGAAGGTTATTTACAATGTTATGTCATATGGTATAGACATATATTAGAGAATCCCGCAAAGTAGCAGTTGGCATGGCTAGATAAAGTTCTCAATCTGCTTCAGTTTGTAAACCCAATCAATGATGAATGTCCCGTCTATGAAAGCGAAGGAATGGAATTAAGAATCAGAAACTAATTCTTGATAGTAAAGCAGTAATTAAAATGAAAAAACATGGGGGTGGTTTCCATATAAAGTGGAATAACTGTCCTGTCTTGAAATCATTACCTGTCATCACGTCACTAGTTTAGTGGCTGATTTCGAATATCTGAAATTTTGATGTATACGTGTCTTAATAATTAACTTGTTCGTTAGCCTATTACAGTTTCTTTGTGTTAATAGACAAATTTACTCATAATGTCGGCCCACATGTAGGTCATATAATCCATTTAATGGTACACTGCTTTAACGTGGCAGAAATAAGTGGCAATCTTTAAAAAAATCACCTTATTAACATTAGCATATTTTTAGTGCCCACGTTCTGTTCTTATGTAATACGGATAGCCCAGCCAAATATTTTGTGTGGCTATCGCAATTTCTCAATGGAGCACTAGCAGCGAGTTTGTCTTATATTCCGTGTTGTCGGTGTTACTTCTCTTTACTTAACCGTTTTATTACCCGGATGACAGCCACAGCACACGCTCCGGTAACACACTGTGGACATCTCGTAGCTTGTGCTGTCAGCCGCTGCGATTACTGTTATGTTGGTGACAAAGACACATAAGCGTCCGGTAAGTTTGGCATTCAGCATAGTCTGCTTCCTTTCAGTCACTACTGACCCCCAAACTACGTTAAAAAACAATTTTTTCAGGGAATTTCTATACATTAATTTTACTATTTTTCATCATTAACTTTATTTATATTCTTCAATCAGTTCAGGGTCCAATACTTTCTTGGACAACGTTTACGAAGCTCATAGTCTGTACCTTGACATATGCCCACAGCAACGTGTTTTAGTTCGTGAAGTGACGGCAGTTCGTAATTTTAACACAAGTTAGCTACGTTTATGGCAGTTGTTTCAAGTCCCCATCTCTTCTTTTCATTTTAGTTACTGCTTCACTGTTTTTAGTCAGTCATCAGTTTCTGATTCCTAAACCCATTCCTTAGCTTTTATAAATTGGACATTATTCATTGTTGCTGGTTTTACCGTTCCTCACAAGCATCTTCTAACCAAGCTGCGTGCCTATGGAATATCGCGTTAGCTGTGCGACTGGATTCGTGGTTAGTAGTAATAGACGGGAAGTCATCGAGTAAAACAGAAGTAATATCCTGGCGATCCCCAAGGAAGTTTTATAGGTCCCCAATTGTTCCTGATCTATATTAACGACATAGGATACAATATGAGTAGCCGTCTTCGATTGTTTGCACATGATGCTGTCATTTACCGTCTTGTAAAGTCATCAGATGACCAAAACGAATTGGAAAATGATTTAGATAAGATATCTGCGTAGTGCAAAAAGAGGCAGTTGACGCTGAGTAAAGGAAAGTGTGAAGTTATTCACATGAGTACTAAAAGAAATCGCCTAAATTTACGCGATAAGTCAAACAAATCTAAAGGCTGTAAATTCAACTAACTACCTAGGGATTACAGTAGCAAATAACGTAAATTGGAATGTTCACGAAGATAATGTTGTGGGTAGAGGAAACCAAAGAATGCGATTCATTGGCAGAACATTTAGAATGTGCAACAGGTCTACTAAAGACACTGCTTATACCAAGCTTGTCCGCCCTATTCGGAGTATTGCTGTGCGGTGTGGGATCCGCATCGTGTGGGACAGACGGATGACGTCGAAAAAGTACAAAGAAGGGCAGCTCGTACCACAGACGTGATACTTAAATTGGAATGGTACTCAATAAAGCAAATGTTGCGAAAGGAACCTCTCATGAAGTTTCATTCACCAGCTTTCTCCTCCGATTGCGAAAACATTCTGTTGGCACCCACCTACATAGAGAGAAATGGTCATCACGATAAAATAAGAGAAATCAGGCCCCGCACAGAAAAATTTAAGTGCTCGTTTTTCCCGCACCCCGCTAGAGAGTGGAACTGTAGAGAGACAGATTGAAGATGGTTCATTGAACTCTCTGCCAGGCACTTTACTGTGCATAGCAGAGTAATCACGTGGATGTAGATGTGGGTGGAGAAGGCTGAAAACTTTGCCTAGCCACAGCTCTGTGACATTCTGTAATAGCTTCCTATACCATAGCACTGTAAGTGGACTTCTTTTGCATGAAATTACAACCTTATTTTACTGCATACGGGTAGGCCCGTTCTTTCTGCGCAGTATGCCGTCCACGCCTGGTTTTCTAGCTAGAGGCATAATACTTTCTTCGTTGTTCAAGTCTGTTCACTCAGTATTGCAAGTTATCCCAGATAACTTCGTTTCCACGTCTTCAAAGTATTAATTTGTAAAACTATTATGTTCAGATATACACCAGAAGATGTTGTGCTTTTACCAAGGAGAAAGCAGTGTCCGACGGACTTTACTTAAATACCGAGAGCAGCGGCGTTGGCTCAGGGTTGTCAGTTCTAGAAGATAAGCAACACTGCGTGAAATAACCGCAGAAATTTACGTGGTAAGTACGACGAAGGAATCCGTTAGGACAGTGCGGCGAAATTTGCGTTAATGGGCTTTAATGGCATTACTAACAGCACGACATCACCTGAAACGAGTTTCCCGGACTCGTGACCATATCGTTTGGACACTAGGCGACAGGAAAACCTTCGCGTGGTCGGATGATTCCCGAATTTTCATTGATAAGAGCTGATGGCAAAGTTCGAATATGGCGCAGACGCCATGAAGCTACGGACCCAACTAGTCAACAAGGCACTGTGTAAGTCAGTAGTGCCTCCATAATAGTGTGGGCTTTGTTTACATAGAATGTTTTTTGTCCTCTGGTTCGACTGAACCGAACACTGAATGGAAATTCTAATGTTCAGCTACTTGGAAACCATTTTCAGCCATTCATGGACTTCATGTTTCGAAACGATGGAATTTTTACGTATGACAATACGCCCTGTCACCAGGCCATAATTCTTCGCGATAGAATTGGAGAACATTATAGACAAGTAAAGCGACTGATTTGGCCACCCAGATCGCCAGACGTGAATCCCGTCATAATCAGGATCCTACAGTGGCACCTCTTTCGCATAGAGCTCAGTATTTCTGCATCGTACTTTTGACTTGTTGCGTCCATGCCACGTCGAATGGCTGCATTGCGCCGATAAAAAGGAGGTTAACATGCTTTTAGGAAATATCCTATGACTTTTGTGACTTCAGTGTAAACGTTTTAAAGGAAAACCCCCGTGAGAACATACGCTGTAAGTGTGCTAGCTAGCTACCTTGTACTGCAACAATTATTCTGTGGTAGGGTGTTTGCTTCCTACTACCTTGGATGTTGGGTGCTAGACAGGACAAACTAACGACGAGGAGAAACTATGTTTTCTAACACTACACCTCAAAATGGTGACGAGGGAGGCCTAGAAGAGGTGTCACAAATGGCGACGAGAAGAAACCAAGGATTCCAGCCGTTTTTGCGAGTGCGCAACTAAACATTTTTTGTGGCAATATGTTAATATTTGCTCGATTGCTGTAAAGTATTTATGGACTACCAACTTCCTTTACCTGTCCAGACAGCAGTACATGAAAAGGTGCCGCTTGCAGCTTTGGAAAATGTGCTGGCCTCGGATCGAATTCACTCGGTGGGCTAATGACGAGGGACTGGCCAGCCTGGGTGTGGTTTTTAGGAGGTTTGCCTCATCCGACTGGGTGAATATCACAGTGGTACCAAAGTCCTGCCTGTGACCTGCCCAATCGTCTAGGAAACTGTTTTTTTTTTTTTTTTTTTTTCTTTATTGTATTTCAATTCCCCATCGGGGCGGGCTGGCAGCAGCATATGCGCTAGGAAACTGCCTTCTCAGATCACTATACAACAATTCAAGCAAATCGTATTAATGAGATTCTATTACAGTAAGAAAACTAACAATACTTAACTTGAACCTTTTACAATAGTGTGTCGCAGGCAATTGGTGATAGTCAAATAAGAAGTCTCTTCAGTGTATACAGCTCCTAATACAAATGAAAAAATACAGTTAATAAGCCACTGCTGTAGAGCAGGTAGAACTGCTAGTCTTCAAGTGGGCCGCGGCCAGGTGGCGCGGCGCTTACATGCTCTTAGTGTAGATGGCGCTACAGTCTCGTTGTCCTAGAGAGGGGTCGGTCAGCGTACTATTGTCTGACGTCGTCTCACAGCCCTCTCTGCTTTAACGTTCTTGCCCGTAGTGCCGGCGTTTGACTTTACACCGGAACAATAAGGGTCGGACTTTTTCACATGTGCAGACAACTGGAGTACACATGTGTGCCAGGAGTAAGGCTACAGGAAGGGTATCTGGACATCCAGAAACCAATGGTAACCCGTTGGGCAGCAGCCGGACAAGAAGTGTTTGAATAATAATAACTGAAACCAAAGTCATTTATTCATAATATGCTAAGAATTTCGACACCGAAAATCTTCATCCTCAGGTCCCTGTATGCGAAAGCATAAGCATGACAGTAAAGTATGAGAGTACTGACAACAAAAAAATCACAGATTGTGATTAAAATAGGGATAAATCACATCATAAAATCACGCAATAAAATATACCAGTGCGAGTCTACAGTTATCATCAGCCAATACAGGGCAACATTTTCCACTGTAATAGCATGCCACTGCTTAAGAGTGATCGTTGGGAAGTTAAATGCCGAGTGTTTGGTGAACATGTGGTTCAAAGACTGAAGTTAGTAACTGTCATAGGCAGCAGTTCAGACAGAACTCTGTAGTCATGGATTAACCTTTAGTGTGTTACATTAGGTAGCTTATAACTTAGACTTCAGGGGGATGTACCTCTTAAAGCTAAGTACTCTGTATAATTCTTCTTACAAGGATCTGTTGCATGTTTCATACTGTGTCACACATGTTAATTGTTTCAGAGAAAACACCACGTGAATACGTGCACTGCAAGCCAGATGCCATAGACTACGTTGATTACTCTGGGGTCGGAGGTTCACTTCCTAGTACCTTTGATTTGGAAGCTAGACTTGGTTTAATGAATTCAACAACAATTTAGCTACAACGTGAATCTGTGTGGCTGTGTGCACACCCACACCCACCCACCCACCCAGACACACACACACACACACACACACACACACACACACACACACACACACACACACACACTATTAATGTACGTAGTAACACATGTTCTGTTTCAAAAATTCAGTTAGTATTTTAGCTGAACTATCACATGTTTTATTGAGGTGTACAGGCAGAAGATTTAGACAGAGGCCATTTAGATCGAAAGACACAAAATCAGGGAAACCACGTGGTCAGGACATGGATAGCCCATCTCTGGATTAATTGCTAAAGGAAGTAAGACAGAATAATTTTTATTTCTGCTTTCTATCTTCGTGTAAAGCAGTTAACATGAAACACGTAATTGGTGAATTGTCTTGCACCCCAAAAATTCTTTTAAGATGTTTCAAATATGTTAAGTACAGAATAGTAGCATAAATAGTATGGGTTCGTCCTATGAACTAAGAACTGTTACCTACTGCGTGCTCTTGATTAATCAAAAGCAAAATGCGTTAAGAGAATTGATTTTGTCGTTTTTGCTTTACAGATCACTGATGGAGAAAAGTGTTTGTCATTTCACTTAACATGCAACCTTAGTTAGATGCAATACTAAATCACAGTCAGATTAAATATAAAACATTAGTCATTTACACGTGAGTGTACACTGTTAGTGAGTTGCACGTAATAGGCAGATGTGCCTGAATACTTGAGATCAGTCAGATGCTGCTTTCAACATTGCCAGATCTAAGAACAATACCCAAGAGCAGCTTACAGGCAACACACATGCATAAAAAATGTGTTGGCGTTCTCTTCGTAACTTTCAGTTATATTTTCGAAAATATGGTTCCTAATCCTATATAATGGAATAGTGGGACAAAAATGAGAAGCACGGGAAAGGCCTCGTAACCCAGGAAGCCTGATTAACTATATTTTGTTGTTTTAGGTTCAGTAACGAGTAAGTGTGAACAACGTATTTCGAAGAATAGTAAGTAACCTTTTCTTAGAGCTGCAATATTAAAATTTAAGTACTTTGTCGCTGAGGTTCTACTTTCTCGCTGTAACTACTGTATTACCAGTGAGACATTTCAATTATTATTAAGGAATCGGTTCACAATAATAATTTTTACCAAGGAATGTCATATAAACTACCCCCAATTTTACATTCTATTATTACTTAGAAGAACATGCAGTAAATTACCTCATTAATTACTGAAGGCTGACAAGAATCTTTTCCGGCAATAAGGATCTACCTAGTGATTAACTGTTCAAATGTAAAGGACTCGAATACATCCGACAGATCGTTGGTACAAGAAGGAATGGAGGATGTTCCTAATTACAATTTGTTATACACGTTGGTTCCATGATGATGTAGGGGACGATCGAGAAGGGTAAATGTATCAGTTTATTAGATTTTCAGAACCCTGGTCCAAAAAACTACCGAGCTGAAAGTGATAGGAGACAATCGTTCTTGTACCTCTGACAGTGGAATACATGGACCAGTAATTTTATTCCTAAGATTGTACGCTACGCAACTTCCACAGATGGTAGTATGAACAAAAACAAGAAAAAAAGTCCGGGTAATATGATCTCGAAAGCGCATACCTTAAGAGTTATCAGCAACTGTTCAGTAAAAGAGATGTGTTTCAAGTAGAGTAGATGAACACTTGCTAATGTCTCTTAAGATATGAACTTCACAGCTCTTGTTTACTTGACACTTTCTTCTTGTTTTGGTGCCTACTATCACCCATGACCGCTACGCAGCCTAAAATCTTATCAACAACATTACCGGTCAATTTATTACACTGTCAGAGGTATCAGAACGATTTTCACTTGTAACTTTCGAGTCCGTCATTTCCAGACCATGGTCCCTTACCTCTCACTGATACATTTATTCTTCTCCTTAACATCTTCGTGAGATCATCCTGTATAATGACAATGAAGTATGATAAGGACATAATTTCACTCAAATGACAAGTGCTTGAAGATGACGTGGGCATATAGTTCAATGTCCAGAAAGTTATATTGAGAGACTGTGAGGTGGCCATATCTCGATCGAATTATCACTGTGGGTTAACAACCCTTGGACTGCCACACCGGCAAGCCTGAGTGTGGGTTTTCAGCGACTTTTCAAGCTCATTTAGAAAAATCCTGTACTGGTGACCAATATGTCCCTAAGTAAACGCGAAACACAGACAGCTGAAACACAAATAAAAAAGAGTTTAGTTCGGACGATTAGCAGGCAGATACAACACACAGTGTCCCTCCCTTATGTGAGTATCTATTGTGGAGGTAGGAGGTGAATCCGGTGGCAAAGTGAAGTGGAATTAAATTTACTAAATCATGAGAAACAGCAGTCCCCATACGACGGGACAAACCATAAGAAAGACGTTGACTAATGAGAAGTAGATTAGAATAAGAGCACCAGTGGCACATGAAATTCAAGCATGGGAGAATATTCTTTGACGTCTCGTCACCTCATTTAAGGTTAATATCTCGAGCTTTCGACTGACTTGTCAGGAACAACTGATAGCCTTGGTTGCTGCTGTGGAGGCCTTATGTAGATGGTGGACGACTTCTGATTGATCGGTTATCAAATCGTGATGCCACAGACGTACCAACATCTACACTGGTGGTACCACTGCTCCTGAAGTAGTGTTAACATTGTGGTGAATTTCTCTGCTTCTGTGAAGTTCGCTTCCATACACTTCTAAGATTATATTATATTCTCCCTCAGTCGAAGTTGTCCTCACAGACCCCTGTTTATATAGTATTTTTAATAACAGAATCCCAGTATTTAGAACCCTGGGATAAAAATTTTGTTTCATCGAACAGTATTATGTGTTTATTTGTGAGACTGTTCTCAGCAGTTACAGATATCTGATGTTCTAGATTTTCAATGTACTGTTGGTGTTCAGCACAGTGTTCAAGAACGGTGCAGATGGACTGACCGATATAGCTGCTTCAGCATTCACTTATAGATCCAATGGACCCTGAGGCCGAGAATATCCTCAACTGGGAGCAGCATCTCCATCTGCTTAGATCGTCGAAAAATAGATCTTACTCCTCGTCTTCGCAGGATCCTGCCAATGTTGCTGTAAAGAAAGGAACACAACCAGTTGCTCATCACTTGTGTTTTCAATATCTGGACGTTTCCGTTTCCTGTAGATTGCTGACTATATGTCACTTGAACCATAGCTATACTTTCGCAAGATGAACTACATATGATTAACTTCAGGATCCAAGTGGTCCTCATCAGAAAGATTAACTGTAGTTCTGTAGATCTATGTATTTTAAACGGTTCTCTTCTGGGCTTTATGGTGGAAACTCTGCGCACTGAGATACAAACGGGACTGCCAGAAGATCTAAAAATGGAAGCTTTCCTTCTCTCTCTTTCTCGAGTACGAAATGGGTGCACATTGTTCATATGTTCAAGGAACTGCCCACATCTTCGACGCTATGTGACCAGACCATAAATGTGTCGTCAAAATAAGAACAAAATGAATATGGGTGGAATGGAGCCAAATTTGAAGCGCATTGCTTGAAATGTTCCATTAAGAAGTTGACCACTGCTTCAAACAAGAAAGAGCCCGTAGCCATTTTGTCCATTTACCGCCATACAAGAAACACGAGGTGGGGCAAATAAAGTTGGCCAACACGAATGGATATGACAGGACGTGACAGTATGCATATATCGACACCTCATGAAATGCATACAACGTATAACACCGCCACGTGATCCACAGCGGTTCAGAGTGTAGTGCGGGCTGTGTCATCGTGAGTGTACGAGTGCAAAGGGGCTGATGGTAATCACAGTTGAGTAACGGGTGTTTCTTGTGGGAACTTACGTGGCAACTAAGTCGTGGAAACGGTGTGGTGAGTTGTTTGCTGATAAGTTTAATGGCGTCAAAGTGCCAGCAAAGGTTGCTTTGCAATGCTTAGTCCGAAAACGGCGTCGGACAGTATGCGTTTTGAACAAGTCAGAAAATATTCCGAAAAGAGGCTGTACATCGGAAAATGTGGCTGCAGTTTACCAGAAAACGCTCCAGGGTCCTACCACATCAACCCAACGCTTGTCGCAAGACACCTTCATATTAAGTCAAACATGCAGACGAATACTCCACCTGGACCTGCACATGGATTCCTACGAGTGTCTCTTGAGTACGCGTCCAATGAGATAACAATGAATCGTTTGGACATGAATCTGTTCTTTATGTCCGATGAAGCGTGGTTTCACCTGAGTGGTTAGGTCAATTCACAGAATCACAGGTTCTGGGCAGCACAGAACCCACACAATTTCCATGCAACACCCCTGCGTGATGTAAAGGTTGAGCTTTGGTGTGCTGGGTCTGCATGCCGCATTGTAGGTCTCATATCCTTTCATCAGACGCTGACCTCAGCGCAATGCGTTGCCAACATTTTGAAACTATTTGTAGAAGCGAAGAAACGAAGAAGAAAAAGATCTACAGTTACTTCCAACAGGATGGTGCAAGTGCCCATACAACTGGCGAAACCGTGGAACACATTTACACAATCTCACTCCTGACAGAGTTGAATTGAGAGGTCCGTCTGGTCGTGGTCCTAGTGGCCACCCAGGTTACACGATCCCTCAGGGTGCAATTACTTTGTGTGGAGAGCATTAAAGTCTGAGGCGCATCGTAAAAAATATCATAGTCTTCAAAAACTGCAGCAGAACATTACGGACGAGATTGCAGCAATTCGAGCAGTCCAGGTTCGATCCGTCTTCAACAAGTTGCTGACTAGGGCCCAAACATGTCAAGGGATGAATGATGGTCATTTTCAACTTCTTCTGTATTTCCTTTCGTCTGCTGTGTTTCTCTGTACCCTGGAAATCGGTTCTCCAGGCCATTTCTATTTGCCCAACTCTGTAGAAGGTCATCGTAGCATATCAGTAAAAAGTTACTGTTTCAGGGCAAAGTGCTCTGGCAACAGTTTCATTTTATTTTCATTTATTTGTTTATTTATTGTTCCGTGGGACCAAATTAAGGAGAAGTCTCCATGGTCATGGAACTAGTCAATGTATGAAATTATAACACGATAGTAGTAACAACTTACGACAACTCGTAAGTTTAAATAAAGAGAATCAACAGTGTAACACTGAAATTTGCTTAATTTTTCAGCTCTTCCAGGAGCTCCTCGACAGAATAGGAGCGAGCCATGAGGAAACTCTTCAGTTTAGACTTAAAAGCGTTTGGGCTACTACTGCTAAGATTTTTGAGTTCTTGTGGTAGCTTATTGAAAATGGATGCAGCAGAATACTGCACTCCTTTCTGAACAAGATTCAAGGAAGTGAATTCCACATGCAGATTTGATTTCTGCCTAGTATTAACTGAGTGGAAGCTGCTAACCCTTGGGAATAAGCTAATATTGCTAACAACAAACGACATCAAAGAAAATATATACCGTGAGGGCAATGTTAGAATTCCCAGACTATTGAATAGGGGTCGACAGGAGGTTCTCGAACTTACACCACATATAGCTCGAACAGCCCGTTTTTGAGCCAAAAATACCCTTTTTGAATCAGAAGAATTACCCCAAAAAATAATACCATATGACATAAGCGTACAAAAATATGCGAAGTAGACTACTTTTCGTGTTGAACTCTCACTTATTTCAGATACTGTTCTAATGGTAAATAAAGCAGCATTTAGTTTCTGAACAATTTCCTGACATGGGCTTTCCACAACAGCTTACTTTCTATCCGAACACCTAGGAACTTGAACTGTTCCGCCTCTCTTATAATATGCCCATTCTGTCTGATCAAAATATCAGTTCTTGTTGAATTGTGAGTTAGAAACTGTAAAAACTGAGTCTTACTGTGATTTAGCATCAAATTATTTTCCACAAGCCTCGAACTTATTTCATGAACTACATTATTTGATAATGTTTCAATATTACACACAAGATCCTTCACTACCAAGCTGGTGTCATCAGCAAACAGAAATATTTTTGAATCACCTGTAATACTAGAAGGCATATTATTGATACAGGGTGTTACAAAAACGTACGGCCAAACTTTCAGGAAACATTCCTCACACACAAATAAAGAAAATATGTTATGTGGACATGTGTCCGGAAACGCTTACTTTCCATGTTAGAGCTCATTTTATTACTTCTCTTCAAATCACATTAATCATGGAATGGAAACACACAGCAACAGAACGTACCAGCGTGACTTCAAACACTTTGTTACAGGAAATGTTCAAAATGTCCTCCGTTAGCGAGGATACATGCATCCACCCTCCGTCGCATGGAATCCCTGATGCGGTGACGCAGCCCTGGAGGATGGCGTATTGTATCACAGCCGTCCACAATACGAGCACGAAGAGTCTCTACATTTGGTACCGGGGTTGCGTAGACAAGAGCTTTCAAATGCCCCCATAAATGAAAGTCAAGAGGGTTGAGGTCAGGAGAGCGTGGAGGCCATGGAATTGGTCCGCCTCTACCAATCCATCGGTCACCGAATCTGTTGTTGAGAAGCGTACGAACACTTCGACTGAAATGTGCAGGAGCTCAATCGTGCATGAACCGCATGTTGTGTCGTACTTGTAAAGGCACATGTTCTAGCAGCATAGGTAGAGTATCCCGTATGAAATTATGATAACGTGCTCCATTGAGCGTAGGTGGAAGAACATGGGGCCCAATCAAGACATCACCAACAATGCCTGCCCAAACGTTCACAGAAAATCTGTGTTGATGAAGTGATTGCACAATTGCGTGCGGATTCTCGTCAGCCCACACATGTTGATTGTGAAAATTTACAATTTGATCACGTTGGAATGAAGGCTCATCCGTAAAGAGAACATTTCCACTGAAATGAGGATTGACACATTGTTGGATGAACCATTCGCAGAAGTGTATCCGTGGGGGCCAATCAGCTGCTGATAGTGCCAGCACACGCTGTACATGGTACGGAAACTACTGGTTCTCCAGTAGCACTTTCCATACAGTGACGTGGTCAACGTTACCTTGTACAGCAGCAACTTCTCTGACATTAGGGTTATCGTCAACTGCAGGAAGAATTACCTCGTCCATTGCAGGTGTCCTCGTCGTTCTAGGTCTTCCCCAGTCGCCAGTCATAGGCTGGAATCTTCCGTGCTCCCTAAGACGCCGATCAATTGCTTCGAACGTCTTCCTGTCGGGACACCTTCGTTCTGGAAATCTGTCTCGATACAAACGTACCGCGCCACGGCTATTGCCCCGTGCTAATCCATACATCAAATGGGCATCTGCCAACTCCGCATGACTGCAAAACCACTATCGTGATGAACACTAACCCGTTGATGCTACGTACTGATGTGCTTGATGCTAGTACCGTAGAGCAATGAGTCACATGTCAACACAGGCACCGAAGTCAACAATACCTTCATTCAGTTGGGCCAACTGGCGGTGAATCGAGGAAGTACAGTACATACTGACGAAACTAAAATGAGCTCTAACATGGAAATTAAGCGTTTCCGGACACATGTCCACATAACATCTTTTCTTTATTTGTGTGTGAGGAATGTTTCCTGAAAGTTTGGCCGTACTTTTTTGTAACACCCTGTATAAATGAGAAATAGCATCGGCCCCAGCACCGACCATTGCGGAACGCCCCACTTAACAGTGCCCCATTGGGACTGAACATCACTACCACTCTCAGTATTGCGGAGAATTACCTTCTGCTTTCTGTTCTTAAAGTAAGAGGCGAACCAATTGTAAGCTACTCCCCTTACTCCATAATTGCTTCACAGGAACACATGTAAGTAGAGGTCCACATCAAGGCTGACTGACATATTCTTTGTTCCAAGCGTAATTTGAACTTTCAATAAACTTCTGAGAGTTTTTAATGCTACGATTCCAGCGACCAACCATTGGAAGTATTAACTTGATTAGATATTTGGCTAGCCTCTAGACGCGAGAACCAATAGCGCGTATGATGGGACTCAGTTGCACGCCTCATTTGTGGATCTTAGGCAATCTGTACACCCTGGGAAGTGTAGATGCTCAAGGTATGGTGTTTTTCATGAGGTTCTCTGGTAGACCAAAATTCATCAGAAGCTCCACGGCTTTTCTGCTGTGTGATACTGTAGGTTCCCATTTTAACCATTTATATGTCTTATCCTTTAATGACGATGACAATTCATTACGATATTAAGTGCCGTTGAGCACAACAGTGGTATTTCCCTCGTCAGCCTGAAGTCCAACGAGATTTTCATCTCTCTGCAATGCTCGATGTCGCTCTAACTCTGATTTACCGATTTTCGCTTGGGAGACTTGGCTGTGGCTAAAATGCGATAGGTGACAAGTCTTACATCATCAACGTCGTCCTATGAAATATCCTCCACTACCTGTTGCACTCCACTAATGATATCCAATATAAGTACAGCACCTAGTGTAAGAGCGAATCTCAATCCTCTATTCAGGCTGAAACGGCTTCTTCGTGTTGGTTCCGATCCAACAGGCTGATAATAGAACATACATTTCAGTCAGTTTTCGTATAACGGCAAGATGCTCGAATTCTTTGTTTATTTTGCCGTTGTACTGTTGTGATGAACTCTGTGATGAGCTGCCGTCGAGATAACAAACCACTCCCAATCGAGGAGTAATGAAAACTTCACCCGAAGAAGTCCCGTAAGAGCCAACTGTACTGACTGACCGTCATATCATCCCCTGCCAATTGGACTTACTGGATTCGGATATGGAAGGACATGTGGTCAGCACTCCATACACCTGGCTGTTGGTCAGTTTTAGTGAGCAGAGCCACTACTTCTCAATCAAGTAGCTCCTTAAGTGGCCTCACAAGGGCTGAGTGCACCCTGCTCGCTAACAGCGTTCGGCAGATCCGGCCGGTCACCCATACAAGTGCTAGCCGAGTCCCAGAGCGCTTAAATTCGTAGATCTGCCGGGAACCAGTATGACCACTGCGGCAAGGCGGTTGGCAGAAGTAAGAGTACTGCAGATAAAAAGAGACGACAATTATATAAACCATGCATTATTATCCAGATTGAACCTTGTGTTTCGTATCTTTTCCTGAACGATCGCCAAGCTAGTAATCCGCCAAATATTGTTCACCCCTTCCGATTTTAAGTGAAGTTTAACCACAGCAAACGTGGGCATGGTTTCGTCATCTGGATAGAGTTGTAGGAACGCCGAGTGGTGCCCAATCCCAGACACTCAGAACCTGTCAATGGGCTATATAAGGGCACCAGAGAACCAGCCAAGACAGTCAGTCGCTCCTGACGAAAGATTGGGTGGCATTCGTCGAAAACTCGTGCTTTTATTCTGAATTGACGCGGCAAGAAGCTCGAGAATATTTTATACAAGAGTGTCGTTGCGATAGACTTCTTTTTTGTGCGACATCACGTACTTAAACCAAGTTAGTATGACCAATGACTGCGCTGCATCTTGTGTGTTGATGCAGCGATATGAAATTGATACCAGTACGTTTAGACCTGCCTCCGCACTTAACTGCTGGTCAGATGGGTCGTCAGTATGTAATTTTTGCTCAGGAAACCTGTGACATCTGAAACAATGTCACTAATATACAGACTTAGGCGCCAAACACAAGAAAACGTTGTTTCCATTAAGTGTCACCTCCCCTTAGGCAACAGAAAAAGTCGACCTTCTGTGAGCTCTTACAGAAGTGAATGTCCTTTTCCACAGTTCATTTTCCAGCAAACCATTGGCTTACACTCACGGTGAGGTGAATTATACGATGTTGAATACCACAGGCTATTCCGGACAACTGTGAGTTGTGCTGGAACCAGTAAGTTGTAGAAACTGAAATAGATGTTCCCCTCATTCCATCCGTGGACAAGATTAATTTATCTGTTTCACAGACATACAGAAATATATTGTGTTAGGGGGGTACCTGTAGATATTTGTACTGATGCACTGAAGAATATTACACCAGTATTTACTTCGTTTCTTGACTAATAAATCTATTTGTTATGAGTACTATGTACCTTCAAGTACATGTGACAAGTGAATGGTAATTTTTCCGAGGGCAGCAGTTAAAGTGTTGAAGTTTGGAAGCAAAACGGTTAGCATATACTGACAGTTGAAGTCCACTTCGTGCTGCAGTTACGATTGTGTAGAAACACATCAGGTAGTAAATTGCGTGATGTGATAGCGGGATGGCTGTTACACGCAGAGAAAAATCCACTAACGCACTGAAATGGGTACAGTCAAGATACCAGTGATCACAATATCTGTACTAGTACCCCTGACACACTGTACATCACCATGAAAAAGTTGTAAGTTACTTAAGGTCACTGGAAACATCGACTTAAAATCAGAGAAGTGTCTTTAAGCGAGGGTGTATTCATAAACTATCTGGTTGTGGGGGATGTTATCCGTCATACGTAGAGTACATTATTTCGAATAATAAATGGAGAACGCCAGTTAAGAATGCAAAAGTTTGCTGGGTTAACGACATTGCATTTTATAACTGTCACGTAATACTGCGAATAAATACGTCAATGTAGAGAAACTGCAAGAATATCCATAGTAAACGGAATGTCTGAACAACTAATCCATGTTTCAGACATCTGTCGAATGAAATAAAGATTAAAATCAAAATATATATTTACTCTCGCTCATGAGGGAGTGATCAGTTGGCAATCTTGGACGCCAGATCTCTTCCGCAACTGTTGCATGTTCATCAAATCAGGCAACCCAGTTTTATAGTTTTATTCCGATAATCCGGTTCTATTCCACTAGAAGACTTTTTCACTTATTTGTAATGTTTGTGCCAAAGACAGCATCGAAACATAACTAAAATTATTGACTTCAGACGACATGCGTCGTCGTCAAAATTAGGAAAAAGATCGCTTTTTACACGGATGTTAGCCCTCTTTTTCTGTTATTGCGTTCAATCATTCGTGCTATATTCTTTCGTGGGTAAAAGTCATCCTCCATACTGGTTACGTACGACCAATTAAAACTCTGTGGGACATCAGGAGTGGATCCCAAGTTTTTATTTTTCGTGGGCAGTGCAACTTGATAAGCCCCACATTTCTCCTTGTAAACTGAGGTCGCCAGTTTTGTGCTCTGATAACACAATTAGTATCACAGTATCTGTGAAAGCCACGTACATAAGTTGCAGATGAAAGCATTCTGTTTTCATATAGTTTGGCCGTGTGTGCACCACCCACGATTAACATTTCTTGTTAGCAACACTAATAGTCTTTCTACCAATTTCCCCTTTGTTTCATTATAATACAAAATGTGCTTATAAATTTTATATGATTGTGTTTCCATTTGTAGTTTATTCGTGAAGGCCTTCGGTGCATCTCAAAGGTTTTATCCCGTTTGGCTGACTGCGATCACCCGACTCAATTAATTTTGTGACATAAATATCCGAATGAACTGGTAACTCAAATTATTACGACAGAAATCTATATCTTCCAAGAGATTAATCCCTCTACAATCGATTAAATTACGGTTGAAGTAATAGATCTCTCCTGTATTTCCTAGATTTTTATTCACAGTTTTCTTATTAATAACATTACGTACGATTTATATTAAAATGCTTTATCTTTCCACATGCAGCATAAGTTCTCATTGCCTCGTTTATTTCACATTTTCATTAATTTACGACGGCAATTACTTTTAGTTGTCTATCCGTTCTTCTCTCTTTTTTACTAGCTGCGCCGCTGTCTTTAGTTGGTTCCCTACACATTTTGTATTTCTTTTTTTTGTTGTTAATCTGAATGACTCCTTTAAGGAACTGTCAGCTTTATATTTGCATACATCTTGAATATAATGTTTTTCTCTAGAACCACAAAATAATTTCTCCTAAAACGCTGCCCACATTACTTTTTCTTTCAAATACAAACTAATATTTCCACGTTTTCGTAGTAATTAGGAAATAATCTGAATCTATTTGACAACGTTATAAAGATTATAGGTTCACAAACTAGTTACCAAATTTTTTGTGCCTCTTAGATGATGTAGGTGTTGTATTTCTGTACCTCAAGATTATTTTTCTAGAATAAATCGGTACTTATGTGACACCATGCGCTACATAATACGTAGCAACACGCCACACACAAAAATGGTACTCTTGTTGGGCTCATACCTCGAGATATATTGATGATAGCGAGGTAGGGTTAAGTGTTTCGGATAGCCCTTGTGCTAAGGACCATTTTTGTGCCAAAGAGAAGGATCGCCTTGGCGTCACTATCCTACAATACAAGGTCACAGTATGAATATTACACACGTCGTCCTGCTTAGGCAAATGGAGTAAATCGGTTCGTTCTTTTCGCATTTGATGTGGTCTATGGTGAGCCTTAACGGGCTTATGGATAAATCATTAATTGGAGAAAGCATTAATTAATGGGTGGTTCCTAAGAAATCCCTCGAAACGATTTTTTACCATATTTTCATACCAAAACAGAGCCGTCGATTACAAGACGGCTATGCAAAGCAAATGACTAAAAGTCTTACTATAAATTCCTAAGATCCAGACCCCGAAAAACTTTGGAAATGTTATTGACTTCCTTAGCCATTTCCGTGAAACATAGTTTCGAAATTACTTTATATGTACACGTAAGATATTCTAGTGAAATCCGGTGAGAGGTGAAATCTAAATAATAAATAACTGCAGTAAATTAATAAAATTTTGACGTTATATTCTCTAGGAATTTATCAAAATGTAACATTTTTCCATTTTGAAAAATAGTTATTCATTATTGTGAAACATCCCAAAATCATTGCTTTTGGGTATCAAAACCGAGCCGCAGATTCCATGACGGATACGCACAGAAAATGGGTGTAATTTTGACGATATATATCTGAGACCTCGATTTCGAAAATCCCCGAAAATTTTCTTGATATCTTTGCCCGTTTTCGAGATACAGAAGCTCAAAGTTACCATACTTCTACACGTAAAATACACATCTTGTAACCTCGCAACGAAAATGTGACTCATATATAACCTTTCAATAATTAACTGACTGCGAATCTAAAGTGGGAAATCTAGATGTCAGCAATGCTGCATCATGGCCCTGAAAAGTCATTCTTAATAAACTGAAGATTCTTACCTCAATAATGTCGCCGGATAACGTGTATATATCTGCTCCTACAAGAAATTTTTCTGTCACAGCCCAGTGCGATGCTGGCCGATAGATTTTGTTATGTATGAAATACGACTGATTTTTTTACGATAATTGCCATGACTATGCAGAGGAAAAATTAGTTAAAAACAAACTTTAAATTCAGGTGAATGACTGTCAAAAGTTATCATTATAAGAAAGAGCATTATTGAAAAATTATTTAAACATGAGTTTGATATAAAAATAGTAAAATATGAGTTTTTGCAAATCATCTATGCGCTTGGCAATAAATAATAATAATTTTTGCTTTTACCTTATACTACATCGCTCAGGTACCGCCCTCGTTCCTCACAACCGGCCTTGGTAATTCCACACAGGGCACAAGTGCTCTCTGTGAGCTATACAGCTATACAACTTGACAACTGATCTCTAAGAGCGACCTGACCCAACCGCCCGACTGCGAGCTACTACTCCTACTGCTGCTACCGACACTGCTCTCTGGTCTGCGATTCTATTGTAGCATTCATATTGCAGGCAGCGCGTGAGAAATCCATCGAAGTTACATCTGCTCGAGTGCGCCAGCAATAAATTCTTCAGTCATGGACCTCTTACAATGTAAAATTCGGTGTGAGGGGAAAATGTAACTTATAAAATGATGTAGTATAAAAAATACGCTGCAAACGTGTCTCCATTATTATCAAAGGGTTTCGGTCACTCCACGTTGTAGTACAAGCAAAGATTTAGTACACTTGAAATCCGGTATGAGGTGTAAATTTAGTTTTGGTTATTTCAATTTCACTTAAACTATCAAAATTGTCGTGAGTCGTATAGTTCTTTTAATATGAGTTAAATGGGATGCCGTTGCAAGGAAAAGAATGGAATCAGATGAAAAATTCTTCTATCAGAACACAAAAAAGGCGACCGTGCTCCTGTCTAAAAGACTAGCTGAAACTGGAGTACCAGCAGCCTCTTTCTAACTTCCTCAGCACTTTTAAAAATTTTGGAATGCGAACATATTGGCTCTTTTATTGCAGAGACGAAAGACGACAGTGGCACTTAGAAAAAGATGGAAAAGTAATAAATACTGGGACATAAAAGATTGTGGTATTGGCAAAGAAACAGCGAAGTAGGCAATGACAGTATGAGGTGAAGAGAGGGACGCAATAGCAGTGGTACATAGCTGCCAGTGACAGAACACTGCTAGGAAAAGTGTAATGGAGACAGTGCCAGAGGGAGAGGAATAAAGAGAAGGAGAAAGTGGGTGAGAACCGGTGATAAAGAGTTGCAGAGTCTAATACAAGGTCAATTAGGAAGAGAGAGACAGCGACAGTAAGAAGAGAAAGTAGTAGTAGCACAGAGCGAAGGAGACTGTGGCTGAGGAACAAGAGACAGCGGCCGCTTGAGAGCCACAAAGAGATAACGGTAATGAATTGGGCTCAATGAATGAGTGAGAATGGGCAGAAGGAAGTGGGTATAAGCGAATGCGAGTAGCAGCGATAGACGAGTGGGTGTGAATGAGTTACAGTTTGGGGAGCCTTCTGTGGGAGTGTTAAATGATCTAAGTTGCATCATCTTTAAAAAAAAGAAAAAAAAACTGTACACATTTTCTGTGCTTACTATTTCATCTTCCATACATTTACAAGTAATATCATCTTCATGTACTTCCAGTCCCATGCACCCTCCAAATTATCAAATTATTATTTCGATTTAATCATTTAGTTAGATCTAAAATGTGGTCGCATGTTATATATTATAATTATTTAGCAACATCAGATATAAATCATACGAATCCGTCGTGCAACAGGTGTTTCGTCTTTTCGTTCGCTCGTAAGTTTTCACGCCCTTCAGTGATTATGTAGCTATTTAATTCCTCTCTTGATAGCTCCATCTTAGATAGAAATTTCCCGGAATCAGTACTGAGGAATTAATTTTCCTCTTTTTAAGCCGCTGTTGGGAAAAGAGATGACGTTATACTCGAGAAGATTTTGGCCGACAGCAAACCAACGGTAATAAAAATAATGTGTTGAATTTTAGCTATGCATCTCAGATTTTCACAGTACCACAGTACGCTAATTCCCTTCCGAAGAATGTGGGAGACGCAGCAGATGTCTTTACCCGTTGGCAATTCACGTTCTAAAATCCGCGTCCACGGTTAAAAGTCTTTTGCATTTAAAGCGTCAATGACACTGTTAACTCTCAGTCGTGACTACATTTTAGGATTATCAGAAGATGCTTTGTATTTCTTTCTACGAATACGTTTTGGAACCGCAGCACTTTCAGTTTTGTGCTGTAGGTTCACGTCCCCGGCTTAGTATGCAAATTTTGCAATCTGTTGCCGTCTCATCCTCAAAATGAGCAAGCCGCAGAAGCCATAGCCAATGCGCAACAAACACGCCTCTTCACCTGGCATTACTTTCAAGGGTATTTCTTTCCTCGGCCATTCATTCTGTACTTTACTGAACTCGTTCAAGGACTCCGCTTTGTCGAATGCTATTTCACAGGCAGTTCCGTGGAAGCAAATGTGACTTTAGGTTCTCGTTCTCCAAGTTCGAAGTTATGTTTCACTTGGTGTAGTTCGCTACGTTTTCAATGAATCATATGTTATACATTCATTATGATGTGGAATTCTGATGATATGAAGTAAGTGCGCCAATACATCTTTTAGGTAGCCACATGGCTACATGCTGGCTATTCACCTTATTAATATTATATTTATCCTACGGTTTTTTAACATTAAATTAATGCTAGGTTTGACAGGTTAGGAAGAAACGAACACAAATTTATACAGCATAGCTCCTAAAAAAAGTCTTACATGTAGCAGAATAAATTGCCACAGTGAGGATGAAAAATAGTTTCGACAATGGTTGTACAAATTTTACTTTTACTAGGTGCGGAGGTTTCTGATCTATGAGTGAAAGCTTCAACAAACATTCAGTGAAAAAAATAGTGCGAAGCTATATTAAATGTATCATCTATTCAGAGAGACATCACAAATTATCTTTATTGCATGTCTCTGACCAATGAATGATTTCTTCATGAACTAAGACGATTTTCATCAAGGTATCAGACTGCAAAAAACGAAGGAATACTCGTATTAATTGAGTATTGTAGCCCCAATTTCAGATTGTTCCCACAGTCGCTGCACTCAAATGTATGAAAACACGTAAGGCTTAATATAAAGGGTCAAACTAAACATTCTATGGATACAGTTCAATGACGTAACAACTAGCAGTCACGTAAATGTTTTCCGGTAACTTCATTAGCTAGGCTAAGTAGTACAAAAATATTATTTATCGAACTGTTAATGGTCACTCACAGATCACAGACTTCGTCGCTATCGTTGAAATTTATTTTGTTGAATTAAGTGGTGAACTGTCGTTGCAACTGCAGAAAACAACATTCAATAATGCATTGTGTCCTGACTGTTTATGTTTGTAATGTAATATGATACACTGAACAGTAATATTCAAATGTTGTCTTACGCTATTTTTTATATTTATTTATCGGTGTTTGGTGGACATATCATGCATTGAAACTTCCAGCTCATTGCTCACTTACCTCCTCAAGTTCCAGCAATCCGTTGACTGATCTTGGACAACAAAATTTACTCAGTTCCTTCATCCTAAACGTTCTCACTAACAGTCGCACTCTGTATCGACAAAAAACCTAGTGATTTGAAATCGTGACAAAACCAGTGTACTAACAGTCTAGTGTTCGCTCAACTATTGTCTATATTTAAAGTCTGCATAATATTCCATTCAGTATTACAACTTTTACTAACAAGGTCAATTCTCACCTTAGCTAACAAAAATTTAAAAAATTAAATATATTGTGTATTAATGATAACGTCCGCTTTGTACAGTGTTGCATCACATTGTTCCTGAACAAAAACCATTTCTAAGTAAAGTATCTGAGTTTTTAGAGTTACTGGAGTCACATCCTTACTCTATCAGAACTAGATCGTAACTGCTTCTCACTTTAGTCGAAGCAGTCCCCAGAATGCGATTGTCTCAGACAAATTATGGCCAGTGAGCGTTGTAGCCTATCCTTTATATCTAGGTACTTCACCTACTAGACCATTTCTAAGTCTTTGCTAAATACCCATAACCTACCAAAATACATTATCTAAAAATGCAGAACAAACTTTAACTAACTATATCGTTATTTGTCTAATGCTCTAAAATGAATATATTAGTTTTTACATGTTAACTAGATCAAAAAATGAAGCTGGAGTTGTGCCTAACGGAGAAGTGAGCGTCAATGACGATAATGTAAGCCTATTCACCACTGAAGTATATGAGATGTCAAAACCGCTGACATGTTTCGCAGTAACTCCAACATACGTCATACCTCTGCCAACATTAAAATTAGGTCAAGAGCAACAGCGAAGAAGTAAAAGCACAGAAACAGTAAGGCAACGATACTAATGTCGAGCCAAAAAAAATGAACTGTTAGAAGATAAGCTCAAAAAATGTAAGAAGACCAATAACAGAAAAAGGCAACCAGTAGAATTCGAAGGAGAAACTAAAAGGTCAAATTCTGTTGCAGTGAACAATAAGAAAAGAAAGACCAACAACGAATGGAACTAGTAAAGTACAAGAAGCAGCTTTTTGGAGGATATAGTGAAGAAGACAAAGACACTTAATGTTTTATTGTAGTGAATGAAGGACAATGAAGGATAAACTGGGTGCCCTAATAGCAAGGAGAAAGGTTGTGCTGGTTGTGCGGATGTTGATTACATGTTTCTGTGTAAACGTGGTATTAATGCGTGCTTTTTTAACCTAATTCGTCTTGGAACGTATGATAATTGTGATTGTATAAATCTATTAACATTTTGCATAGTTTGGTAAATGATTTACATACTTTTTTCTCAAATTTAAATCAATTCATTCTATAACTATGTATCCTCATTTCGCAATCTATTCGTATTCTACGTGTCCCAAAATCTTCCTCTGTGTATTAATTTTTTTCTTTTCTCTGTCTCTGGCGACTTTGTCCTTCCTATCGGCCGACGTGACCATTTTGCAGAGGTTCACTTTAATGCTACAGAAGAAGGATTTTAATAATGACAGAATTACTTCATAGTTACGTATTCAGTTCATACAGACTTATTTCGTTCGCCTCTCTGTGGAATGAGGTAAGAGGAAAATAGAATTTTCCACAGGGAGGCCACTTTACCCACCCTTCCCCTATTTCACTATTCCCATGGATTTCATCAGTCAGTTTCGTCTTCTTCGCAGGTGACCTTCAGCGCGATTCGACATGCTGTCAACTGCTATCTCAGCTCCGACTTCCTAATTTTCTAGCATTGATTAAATTCATCGATTTACAAATGGTTCAAATGGCTCTGAGCACTATGGGACTTAACATCTGTGGTCATCAGTTCCCTAGAACTTAGAACTACTTAAACCTAACTAACCTAAGGACATCACACACATACATGCCCGAGGCAGGATTTGAACCTGCGACCGTAGCAGTCGCGCCTAGAACCGCTAGACCACCGCGGCCGGCCATCGATTTACAAGGAGACCATGACTAGGATTATTCGAAACCTCGAACAGTCACGCACCCTGACTCTCCTTGAAGACAGCTGCCACCCGCCATGGCATGGAATCCATTTGGGGAGACTCATCGAGGACATGTCAGAGCTCGATCCATGAAAAATATCAATCGTTTTGTCTTGTAATAGATTCCAGTTTTGTTCAGTAGCGCAGAGGCGAACTGATCTAGGGTGGGGAGAGGGCGGCGTGGTTGAACACAAACCAGAACGCAGTCTTGTAGTGATCCTTAAAACATTCCAACACAGTGCGATGGGGTGGGGCATTGTCTTGCTGAAGTTACAAGCCACTGCGGTGTGCTGTAGTTGATGAATCGTAGTGATGACTGGAGGTCATGCTTCCCACGCATGTGAAAAGTGACACTGGACGTCTTTGAGACCCACTTTTTATCCGTACACACGTTTGTCATACCCATAGAGCGTCATCAACATTCTCAGTTCTGCTTTGTTTGAAAGTGAAATATTTCTTGCCATATGGTTTTGACGTAACTCTGTACTGCTACTGACATTCCAAGACATTCTTCTCCACATTTTGAACATCCATTGACCTGCAACATGTGCTGCTAAGAGCAAAGTCAGAGACGGTGCCTTCTCTGCCTCACAGTGATGAGTTGCCGTGTATGATAACTACTTGTGGCTGCACAGCATTAAAATGAAGAATGACAAGTGATTGTCCCGAATACTCCGTGATGCTCTACGATGTTAATGAGATGCTGCCTACGGCAAATGATGCTGTCACTGGATGTATTCTTCGAATGGAGATATCAGTATCTGCATCTACATACATATTTCCCAAGCCACCATATGGTGCATGGTGGAGTGTACTATTCAGCACTACTAGTCACTACGTTTCCTGTTAAACCCGCAGGTGGAGCGAGGAAACAACGATAATCTATAATGCAATCAGCATGAGCCCTCATTTCTCCTATCTTGTTTTCACGGCAGCAGCAGTATAATCGCCATGCAGTCTGTCGCAAATGCAGGTTCCAAAACGTTTCCAAACAGTAAAAGTTTTATTTTTTATTCTTATCAGAATCGACAGCAAACCAACACCGACAACGTTAGTTCAGGTATACATGCCGATGTCGCAAGCTGAAGATGAAGAGACAGAGAAAGTGTATGAGGATATTGAAAGGTAATACAGTATGTAAAAGAGGATGAAAATCTAATAGTCATGGAGGACTGGAATGCAGTAGAAGAAAAGGTTACGGGAGAATATGGGCTTCGGACAAGGAATGAGACAGGAGAAAGACTAATTCTGCAACAGGTTTCAGCTAGTGATAGCAAATACCCTGTTCAAGAATAACCTTGGAAAAGGCCAGGTGATACGGGAAGGCTTCAGTTAGAGTTAATCATGGTGAGACAGGGATTCCGAAATCAGATACTAGATTGTAAGGCGTACCCAGGAGCAGACATAGACTCAGATGACAATATAGTAGTGATGAAGAGTAGACTGAAGTTTAAGACATTAGTCAGGAAGAATCAATAAGAGAAGAAGTGGAATACTGAAGTACTAAGGAATGACGAGATACGGTTGAAGTTCTCTAAGCCTATAGATACACCAATAAGGAATAGCTCAGTAGGCAGTAGAGGTAAAGAGGAATGGACATCCCTACAAGGGCCATCACAGAAGTTGGGAAGGAAAACATAGGTACAAAGAAGGTGACGGCGAAGAAACAATGAGTAACAAGAAATACTTCAACTGATCGATGAAAGGAAGAAGTACAAAAATGTTACGGGAAACTCAGGAATTCAGAAATACAAGTCGCTGAGGAATGAAATAAATAGGAAGGGCCAGGAAGCTAAGACGAAATGGCTGCAGGAAAAACGAGAAGACATCGAAACAGAAATGTGAGAGTCAAAACAACCTTCGGTGACATTAAAATCAAGGGTGATAACAGTAAGAGTGCAACGGGAATTCCACTGTTAAATGCAGAGGAGAGAACGGATATGTAGAAATAATACATTTAAAGCCTCTATGAGAGGGAAGATTTGTCTGATGTGATAGAAACAGGAGTCGATTTAGAAGAGGTAGGGAATCCTGTATTAGAATCAGAATTTTAAAAAGATTCTGGAAGACTTAAGATGAAATACGGCAGAAGGGATAGAAAACACTCCATCAGAATTTCTACAATCACTGGTGTAAGTAGCAACAAAACGTTGGTGTGTAGAATGTATGAGTCTGGCGACATACCATCTGACATTCGGAAAAATATAACCCTCACAATTCCGAGGATTGCAAGAGCTGATAAGTGCGAGAATTATCGCACAATCAGTTTAACATCTCATGCATCCTAGTTGCTTACAAGAATAATATACAGAAGAACAGAAAAGAAAATTGAGGAAGCGCTAGATGACGATCAGTTTGGCCTTATAAAAGCTAAAGGCACTTGTGAGGCAATTCTGATGTTGCGGTTAAAAATGGAAGCAAGACTAAAGAACAATCAGGTCACGTTCATAGGATTTGTCGACCTGTAAAAAGCATTCGACAACGTAAAATGGTGCAAGATGTTCGATATTCGGAAAAACGTAGGGGTAAGCTATAGGGAGAGACGGGTAATATACAATATATACGAGAGCCAACAGAGTAGGGGCGAAAGGCTACGTCCTTGTCTTACACCCTTTTTAATCTTCCTGGTCGTCCACTCTAATAAGAGTGGTGTGTATCTGTACATCGAGGAAGCAGTGATGGAAATCAAAGAAAGGTTCAGCAGTGGAATTAAAATTCAAGGCCAAAGGATATCATTGATACGATTCGCTGATGACATTGCTATCTTGAGTGAAAGTAAAGAAGAATTACATGATCTGCTGAACGGAATGAGCGGTATAATGAGTACAGAGTTTGGATTGAGGGTAAATCGAAGAAAGATGAAGGTAATGAGAAGTAGCAGAAATGAGAACAACAAGAAACTTAACGTCAGGAATGATGCTCACTAAGTAGATGAAATTATGGGATTCTGCTAGCTAGGCAGTAAAATGACCAGTGATGGACGGAGCAAGGAGGACACCAAAAGCAGGCTAGCATTGGCAAAGAGGGCACTCCTGGCCAAGAGAAGTCTACTAATATCAAATATCGGCCTTCAGAAAGAAATTTCTGAGAATGTACGTCTGGTGCATAGCTTTGTATGGTGGTGAAATATGGACTGTGGGAAAACCGGAACAGAAGTGAATCGAAGCATTTGAGATGTGGTGCTACAGACGAATGCTGAAAATTGGGTGGAATGATAAGGTAATGCATGAGGAGGCTTTGCGCAGAATCGGAGAGGAAAGGAACATTTGGAAACTACTGATAAGCAGAAGGGAGAAGATGATAGGACATCTGTTAAGACATGAGGGAATGACGTCCATATTACTAGAGGGAGCTGTAGAGGGCAAAAACTGGAGAGGAAGACAGAGATTGGAATACATCCAGCAAGTAAACGAGGACTTAAGTTGCAAGTGTTACTCTGAGATGAAGAGGTTAGCACAGGAGAAGAATTCGTGGCGGGCCGCATCAAACCAGTCAGAAGACTGATCACAAAACAGAAAAAAATGCAACAATGCTGCTATAACGATAACTGTATTCATATATAAGGGCAGTAACTCATCTTTGGTTATTGTTCAGTTTTAATTTTAGTACTAGCTGTTCCCAGTTACTCATAGCCGTATCTAAGTCTGATTAAATGGATAAGAAAGAATGGAAATGAACGTTTGGCGTCATTGGCCGGAAGGCCCCGTACGGGGCAGGTCCGGCTGCCTTGGTGTAGGTCTTATTACAGTCGACACCACATTGGACGACCTGCGCGCCGGATGAGGATGAAATGATGATGAAGACAACACAACACCCAGTCCCTAAGCAGAGAAAATCCCCGTCCCAGCCGCGAATCGAACCTGGGCCTCTCAGGACGGTAGTCCATCACGCTGTCCATTCAGCTATCGGGGTGGACAGAAAGGAAAGAAAATGCGCATGTTTCTAATATGTATTGGAAGTAGGTATACCTTCTAATCTCCTCCTCCCTCCTGCATCTCCTACTCCTCCCCTTTCTTTCTGTCCGTCTCCTCCTCCCCCTCTCTCTCTATCTCCTCCTGCTCCCCCCTTCTCTGGCCTTGAGCCTTTCCACTATTATTGCTAATTCATATTTTGCGGCAGCAGACTAATCATAAACTTAGAAGCCACAAGTGCAATCTTTCTGTTTGCCGACAACGTTTCGCTATTAAATATTCTACATTTATTTAGATATTAAAAATTTTATAGCCTGTATTTGTCTATACCTTTATTACATCAATGTGTCAAAATTTAAATTACATTGGTTTGGTACTTTTTGAGAGTCTTGGCAGCAACGTTATCGCTTTGTATAACACATGTTTATTTATATGTACTACATAGTTAAAAATATGGAATAAAACACATGAATTTTCGAATCCACTGTTGTGTCAAAATTTCAAAGCAATTGGCGAAGACCCTAGGGAAATTTACGATTGTTTACAAAGGTATATTTACATTTTTTTTATTTATACACTACTGGCCATTAAAATTGTTACAGCAAGAAGAAATGCAGATGATAAACGGGTATTCATTGGACAAATATATATACTAGAACTGACATGTGATTACATTTTCACACAATTTGGGTGCATACATCCTGAGAAATCAGTACCCAGAACAACCACCTCTGGTCGTAATAACGGGCTTGATACGCCTGGGCATTCAGTCAAACAGAGCTCGGATGGCGTGTACAGGTTCAGCTGCCCATGCAGCTTCAACACGCTACCACAGTTAATCAACAGTAGTGACTGGCATATTGTGACGAGCCAGTTGCTCGGCCACCATTGACCAGACGTTTTCAGTTGGTGAGAGATCTGGAGAATGTGCTGGCCAGGGCAGCAATCGAACATTTTCTGTATCCAGAAAGGCCCATACAGGACCTGCAACATGCGGTCGTGCATTATCCTGCTGAAATGTAGGGTTTCGCAGGGATCGAATGAAGGGTAGAGCCACGGGTCGTAACACATTTGTAATGTAACGTCCACTGTTCAAAGTGCCGTCAATGCGAACAAGAGGTGACCGAGACGTGTAACCAATGGCACCCCATACCATCAACCCGGGTGATACGCCAGTATGGCGATGACGAATACACGCTTCCAATGTGCGTTCACCGCAATGTCGCCAAAAACGGATGCGACCATCATTATGCTGAAAACAGAACCTGGATTCGTCCGAAAAAATGACGTTTTGCCTTCGTACACCCAGGTTCGTCGTTGAGTACACCATCGCATGCGCTGCTGTCTGTGATGCAGCGTCAAGGGTAACCGCAGCCATTGTCTCCGAGCTGATAGTCCTTGCTACTGCAAACGTCGTCGTACTGTTCGTGCAGATGGTTGTTGTCTTGCAAACGTCCCCATCTGCTGACTCAGGGATCGAGACGTGGCTGCACTATCCGTTGGAGCCATGCGGATAAGATGGCTGTCATCTAGACTAATAGTGACACGAGGCCGTTGGGATCCAGCACGGCGTTCCGTATTACCCTCCTGAACCCACAGATTCCATATTCTGCTAACAGTCATTGGATCTCGACCAACGCGAGTAGCTATGTCGCGATACGATAAACTGCAATCGCGATAGGCTACAATCCGACCTTTATCAAAGTCGGAAACGTGATGGCACGCATTGCTCCTCCTACACGAGGCATCACCAGGCAAAGCCGGTCAACTGCTGTTAGTGTATGAGAAATCGATCATGTCAGCACGTTGTAGGTGTAGCCAACGGCGCAAACCTTGTGTGAATGCTCTGGAAAGCTAATCATTTGAATGTCACAGCATCTTATTCCTGTCGGTTACATTTCACGTCTGTAGCACGTCATCTTCGTGTAGCAATTTTAATGGCCAGTAGTGTATATTTGTTTATGAGTCTGGTTGTTGAAAATCTTAAATCTCCCTAGGTTCTTCCCTGATTCTTTTGAAATTTTGATGCAAAATGTGTTTTTATATACCTGTGGGAGTGGAATATGGTATACGGTGTTTCAGTTCATATATAAAATACGAGTGTATGAAAATACAACAATGTGGCGAAATTTCAAAGCAATCGGTGAAGAACTTGCATAGTAATACGATTTTGAACAAACGAATACTAACGTTTTTATTTATATGGATTATCGGTTTCAAGTTGCCTGGTGATTCAACATCAGAAGGTACACGCTTTTGAAAATTGTTTTTAGCATTGTTGGAGTCGTTGTATGAAGTTACTGTACTAGCATCCACATATTCAATCCTGAACACATCACTTTCGAAATCAAACTTTATGTTTTCCAGTTATACAGCTCCAAGAGAAGTAAAACTTCTGCCCTACAAGACATGAACAAACTTGCACATTCCCTGCTTGACACACAATTACGCAATTATAATGTCTACCGATTAATCCGAAGGACATATGCGAGTGGCCGGTGACAAATGGAAAGAAAATAGGAAAGCGTGGAGCTACGTATTCGCCTGGATGATGTGTCCGCTAATGGAGGGCAAGCCCCTGGCTGAGTGGTCGCCTGCTCTCACCGGCGACTCTCGCGGGCAGTTACGGCACCAGAGAACGCCGACCGCCGCTTCAAGCGAACCGTGGTACCCTCTCTCTCCGTTTCCCGGATTGCGTCCTTTTGAAACGACGTCTTGAGACGCTAAGACACTGCGAAACTAGTTCGGACTCTCACTTCCGCTATGTGCTGGTAAAGCGGTTCAGAAAGTTGGGGCTTCGACCCTTTTGTTCTTGTCAACTTGGTTTGTGTCGACATACGAAGCCACATAGACGTCTCTGGGGGAAAAAATCCGTAGCACTACTAAAAGCTCCACGATTTGATGATGCATGTAAGTAATTGTCAGTCTGCTGTACGAAATCTGTGTCACAGGACTACATTTTATTTGTTGCTTTCGTGACTGGAGCACTAGCGATAGGCATCTCTTGTCGCTCACTGGAGCTAAAAAACAAAAAAAAAAAACGGCCATAACCTAGAGAGAAGTGAGTTTGGCACTCTTCACGCTTTCTTCGGAAAACCTGGGGCGTCTGCTAGTATAGTTAGTCTGCAAAAGTGCAAGGGCAACCATCTTTAAAGGCGCTCGTGACTCAGCGCTATAAGTGAAAGTGATGATGTAACAAAAACGTGTACAACTTCTGATGTGTCTTACACAGCTGTAAAAATAAAAATGCGGAGTAATTTTGCAGGTGTGGAGAATAATTATCAGTTCTATAAATAAACATACCGTGTTCAGTAACTTTATATCAAATTATCATTCTGAAAACCTTTTTTTTTCATTCATGAAGGTAGGAAAAAGTTGTGCGTTTAACCGCACTCAACCCAGTTTAGCAGTAAAATACGCAGTAACAACTTTACAGATCTCAAATAAACTGCTGTCCGCAATGCCCCATAATATACGAGGAGACCTCAAAAAACATGTTGTAATGGTTCTTTGTTTACGTGACCATTACGGCACTCCAACCCCAGTTCTCGATACCAATAATATCGTACTACTTTTCTGCGAAGTAACAGGCATATTTTTCTGACAATATTCACATTTGGTTTTATTGATGTATAGGTACTCCGATGTATCGCTATATATTACAGTGATATGGTTCTTGTGTGTATTCATTTCTGTGAGACTGTCGTAATCTTTGACTCACTTGTAACCGTTTTGGCGCGAATGCGCACAGAGCAATCTTTGTTTCACTTTGCAGAAGTTAAGTTGTTATTTCTCTTTGTAAAAGAACAGTCTTGTGTTTCGTTAAAGTGGAAATTAAATATATGAAGATTGATACAAAACTCTTTTCTTGATGATGTGACAAATAAGAAGAAGTATATGTGATTCACAAGAAGAGTAATAAAAATGTGGATCGTGAACACCAAGTCAAACGTTATTTCTACCATACCACTGTTCTGGTCTGGGATTGTCTGATCATTCAGAAATTCCTGAAAAACGCATTTGGTAGGTCTTCAAATATTGCTAAAATATAGATCTGGACCTTCTAGCAGTCAAAGTGGAATCACACTAGAATCAACAAGATGAGCCATAACAACTTCGACGAAATCTACGTGGGAATCCATTCAAGATAAGTGCCAAAATCAATTACTTTTTTACAGTGACGTCATTATTTCCATTCTCACTTTATTGTTGCTCGAGAAAGTGAACATATGCTGCGTGAGCAACATTATTAATGTGATTTCTAACCTACTTTGCAAGTGGTGGTATTGTTAGAAAGTTACACATTATTACGCCAGCCCAAGTATCGGTTAACGATTGCTGAACGACATTTCAAAGAGGCAGAGATAGATAAAGTCACTGTAAACAACAATCAGAATCTTACACCAATAGTTCAATTATTCGATGATAGTAATCCGGGTTTTGATCACAGCGGCCCTGGAACAGCGGTGAGAGAACGTTTCTCGTCGGTGCAAAATCTATTTCCCTCAGGTCTTCTTTCAGCTTGCCGAATACATGGAACAGGATGGTGCCAGACATGGACTGTATACGCATGCAAAAAACCTCCGACGAAAACATTGACACGTAATTTTTGATGTATAAGGCGTGTGGGGTGTTGCACTGTTGCGCAAGAGAACGATACATTCCTCAACTTTCCCCGCCTCTTCTTCTTTTTATGAGGTTGCGCAGCGATGTTAGTATGTCAGTGCTCCACGGCATAAGTCAGCTTTCAAGGTTATACGATTTTCCACTCTTTCACAGTTTTAGGTAATGGTGGCCATGACATTACCTACTGATGGCGCAACTTTGATTTTCTTCAGCGGAGGCGAAGAGATGTGTCTCCATTCCACAGACGTTCTCTTTGTTGGTGAGAAGTGATGAAATTATGTTTCATAGCCCGTTTGATGCGTCTTAAGATGCCGCTTTCTTTCACAGAGCAAAGTTAAAGAAGTCCGGAGACGCCACAAGCCTCGCCTGTTTGTGTGTATTTAACAGTGATCGCAGAACCCAGCGCGAAAACAATTTCCGATACTGCAAACTATCTCGGACGATGGAATGAGCACCGCCTATTGAGATCCCCAGGTGCAGATCGTTGCCCGCGATAGTCACTATGCGACTGCTGCAAATCAGTTATTGAATTTGCTGGAAATTGTCGTCTCCGGAAGATGTCGGTGGCCATCCTTCCCGAACAACTTCACCCACTTCTGCACAGCCCTGGTCAGATTGGTGGCACTGATTCTCTACGGCTGGACGGGGTATTGCGTTTGGTCCACATACCAACAGAACTTCACGGTTGATCTGTGTGCAGTTTTAATGTTTCGTCTACAACGGTCTTACTGTCCCGCGAACTTTACCTCTGCAGTTCGTTTCCAAATGCCGCGCCATTTCACTCGCCCACTGGCAAGGGAAACTGCTCATCGCAAACCCCTCAGATTTAGTGGTAAGATGTGCCAGTGGACAGCCGTCAACAACTGAATACGGATCAAGCACGAAAACAGAAAGAAGGTGTACTGAGCTGTCCGTTTTGGAAGTTTTGTCTCTTGAATTCCTTTGGTGTATCATAGTTCGCCCATTTATTTGTTGTTTTCATTTCTGTGAGAGGTCTATGCGGCATTACGCCTGCTCTCACTACCCGTAACATTTACTTGAGACCGTAATATTTTCTTGCCATATAAGTCACATTCTATAACCAATATGTTGTATGACAATTGCTAAGACTGTAGAAGGAGAAGAGACACATCAATTACCCGACGGACAGTTCATAAATTTGTGAAAAAACAGAAGCCACCAGGGGAGGTTTGAACACAGACCTCCCTCGAGGCGGTCCCACACGGTGGCCATACAGCTATGACCCTGCCGTTGTTGCAGTTCGCTCGATGTTACACAACTTCATATTCGGCTCTTCACTGTTTCTATTTCGCATCTTTTTTCACGCTTCACTACACGTTTTTCCAGTTTTCATGTTTGAACTGTGCTCAGTTTTTAACGGGCTACCCGTAGGGCCAATTTAGCACTAAATCTGAGGAGTGTACGATGGCGACTTTCCCTTGTGAAATACACTTGCTATCATTACCGCAGCAGAATTGCATCAGCAGGGTACCACAGACAGGTATACGCTTGTGATTCTGCACTACTCCTGTTGCATAACGGTCTTCGTGTTGGACAACACGTGTAACTTACTTTCTGAATTACCTATGTGTTAAAAAAAAAAAAAAAAAAACGTGAACTGTGGGTGTGATTATGATTTCCCGTCCGGTACCGGTCGCTGGCGGTGTCTTTATAGTTGACACTACTTCCGCCATTTGCGTATTTCAACATCACTGCGTATTGTTAATATTCTGATGTATAGTTTATATTTCTTGCTTTCTGCATTATGAGGGAACGCTTTCGTGGCAGTATAGCTCAATGTTACAGCCGGCACACGAAATATGTAAATGTAGACGGGCTTGACGTTGGTCGGTATGTTGTTTCCTCCACATTCTGCTGCGAGGTGTTGCATTACTTATGTCGAACATGGATCCCGACTCGGCATTATATTGGTGTGAATGACATAATTTTCGCGTCTCCACTTCATGATGGGAACTAACGCTCTTATACTAGTTGTGAAATGAAGAAATCGAAATTCAATGGCAGAAGTAGAACATCTTTTTGTTTGTTATCATATTCATACCGTTCACTGCTCAGAAGGATATAGTCAGCATTGCTACGTCCTATTCTAGACCCTAAATGGTGTGGGTGCATTAGAGAATCAATCCAATTTCAAATAGGGCTACTGCAGAAATAGGACTAATCGTTAATAAGTTAGTAGTAATGCAAGTGAATTACAGTGACCAACACAGCGAACGTATTTTCGTAGCCAAGATGGACACAAACCCTCCACACACCTCAGTAACACAAGTTGTGCTTGTCAATGTCTCATAGCTCCGCAGATGATAAAGGACACCGAGAAAAATGTATGATCAGGTCTCTCAGTTAAACGAAAATTTAATTGTGACGTTCGACTAGAATTCGACGGTAGGAGAAAGAGGAATACACGGTATTTATAAATCAGTTATATAAAAGTAACCTTTCGTTGTCAAAATGTAAATAATTTACAGAAATGTTTCATACAGCACTGAAAGCAGTATATCTTCAACTTTTATTTACAAATATTCAGTGTGGTTACCTTTTGTAACATGACAAATGTGTCCTCTGTAATCAATTTCTTGCCAAATCCCATGAAGCAAGTCTTGACACATGCTCACAACTACGTGTGTTACCTGTTGTCACAGCTCGTCAACGTTTCCTGGCAGAAAAGGAACAAACAGTCTGGCCTTAATGTAACCCCATACACAGAGGTCCAATGCGAATAAATACGGTGATCGTGGTGGTCAGGATATTGTTCCACCTCGTACAATCCAAGTCGGCACATTCCTATAGAGATATACGACAGCTTCACAATGATAAAGTGGTGGCGTGCGTTCTTGCTGGAAAATAAGTTCTGTGCCCAGATCCTGTTCTAATTGAAGCATTAGAAGATGCTCAAGTACGTCCAGATACGATACACAAGTTACAGTTGACTCAGCAAAAAAGAAAGGACTGTCAATCTTATTAAGCTAATATGACAAGAAACAATTTATGTTAGGAGAGTCCCGTACGTTTTCGATCACGTGACATGAATTCCGTTCACCTCACATCGAAAGATTATGCCCAGTCTCATTACTGCAGGCATGAAAGATGGCTTGGTCACAGAGCACAATTTTACTAAAAACTCTACATTTTGTTAATAAATTCCACACAATACAGCCCGTTTTTCTTTATATCTCTCTCTGAAAGCTTGCGACATTCCCAATTTGTAGGGACTGAATAACAGACGTTTCTGTAGTACCTTCCACACAGTAACACTATGTATATTCAATACTAAGCTGGCACATCTCGTTGATTTACTCTGAATACGAATCTCAGACTGCTGGCCAACCCTAACCCGGCATCCTATGTGACACACAGCCAGTTTCGGTCAAACGATCGTACCGATTAGTAGTAGTTCATCTCTCAGGTGGTGGCTCGCGATATTTAGTCCTGAATGTAACAGCAGATTTGGATTTATGAAATCATAAACAACACTGCGTAAGCTCTGCACCATCATACGACTCCATGATGACTGCTGGAATAACTAACTCGTGCATGCTACCTAGCGGCAACGTCGGGAACTAACAACGTTAGATGAGAACAAAATTTGAAAATTTACTGCATTCGGTGTTCTTAAACATTTCTGTTAGTTATTTACGCTTCTCACAATTAAAGGTTGCTTTTGTATAACCAATTTCTGAATACCTTACAGTAGGAATATAATTACTATGCGAACTTGGTATAGAGTAGATTGCAGACAATTTGTTTAAGAATCACGACAGAAGATTGTACACGTGGTAGAGGCCTGGAGACGTCGTACAGTTTCTGATTCATTGTATAATGAAAAGAAAGAGATTTTGATAACATATTTTAAACTGAAAAACTTATACATGGGCGGATATGAAGTGCAAACTCAACTGAATTTATTAAAGAAATAGTGAAATAGGGAGATGGGACCCAGATAATTTGAAGAGCTTTGAAAATGGTGTGGTCAAGGCAACATAGAAGCCGTTGGAAAAAAGACGAAGCCCGGTAGAAGTGCCTGATTGGCGGACCAATTTAAAAGCGCAGGAGACAGAGTAGGAAAAGGGAAAATTTTTGGGTCATCAGTTTTCTGGCTGTTGTGATGCGGCCCCCACGAATGCCTTTCCTGTGCAACCGTTTCATCTCAAACCAGAAAAGAGAGTCCACAATCTATAAAATTAGACTGACAGGAAAAGCAGACTGCAAAGTGGGAAAGACTAGAGGAGAGATACAAATCTGTATAAGTATGCATTACTACCAGAAAGATATCTGCTGCTTTGACAAGTATAGAAACCTTCGGAAAAAAACTGGGTAAATGTATGATTGTTTAAAGCTTAGGTGGTGAGAGGAATCTGACAGCGCACTGAAGATATCTGAGACAGACGAAATACACCCAAACATGAAGAAAAGGTAATAAATCCAATTCCAAAGCAGGCAAGCGCTGACAAGACGTGTATTAGGAAACTGTCAGTTTAATAAAATACAGTTACGAGACACTGACACGAACTGTTTACAGGCGAAAAGAAAAATTAGTAGAAACCTACCATCAGTTTTGGTTCCGGAGAATTGGCCCTAAAATTCAGCTGTTCACAGAGAAATGATAAATTACTTCACCGAAAAATGAATGCTGCTTTCATTTCAAGAAATTTCCACCATTTAACAGTTAACTGTTTGTTTATTTTACTCAATGATGCCTTCGGTTTTGTAGCCATTCTCAAGTCCATGTTCAAAAGTTAAAATATGTCCTACCTGCCTGTTATACGTCATCATCGAAGGAACATTTTTCTGCTCTTATAGCCCAGTTGTCGTATTACAGGATACGAGTACATATCAAAGGTACGTAGTATTGCTGACATTGTGCACAGTGAGAAATCATTAACATGCAGTACGGTGCATTTAACAGCAAACACGTTCCTGTGACCTGCATTCATCACCTCTACTGATGATCGTACATCTGTTTCTCCGAGGTGAAACATGATGAGGTTAAAAAAATGAATACGATACGTACTCTTACATTACAGCCGCGACTTGTTCAAACGGTCACCGTAAGTAGTGGGTAATTTTTCTGATGAGAACGATAAAACCAAATTAAAGAAGCCGCCGTTTAACCAAAGGAGCCCTGCTAAAATAACAAAACATTATCATCACACGTTTAACCAAAGGAGCCCTGCTAAAATAACACAAAATTATCATCACACGTTTACCTGGACCTTGGGTGACGAAGTGCTCAGGTGTGCAAAAGCAGGACCGAAGAGTAAAACCAGAGCTGGTTTCTGACGTAGCTACCAGTGTGGTACGTCTTATTGTCATGTGTAACAACACAACATTGAAAAGTACAAGAAACTACGACGTGGGTTGACTATTTAATGCAGTTGTGACGTGAAATAGTGGTATTACGCAGTAGTAACGTATTTAGTACTTGGTTAGGAGTTGAAGAAATCTGGCTATTCGTGAATTTGCCGCCCTTTGGCACATAAATCATACTCTCCTACAGAATATCTGACGATTGATGAATAAATCATTCCATTTCGGAACTGTTGTTCGTATTTCGTAGTATGTGCCTAAAAATTCGAGAAATCTGGAATAAATGTCGTTTGCTATAGCAAACTACAGGAATTTCTGTTTTGTATGCATTTGAAGTATATGAAGTAATGCAGCCTGATGGTCTGTTCAGGTAGTGTAATCATCTTCCAGGTGTTCTTAAACACCTTGTAACTCACACGAAAGACTCGGGAAGAAAACAACCGTTGATAATTGGCATAATGGTATCCCATTTGCCAGAATTTTGATCGTCTTTAATCTGACTTTAGTGGGAATATCACAAATAAATATACTGAAATTTCTGCTCAGTTCCTTCCAAATAAACACAGATACTTTGAATTCAAATTTTCTTGCTTTTACGAGACAAATGTGTATGTGGTTTTACGTTCCGGCGAAGTCTCACTGTTTAATTCCACCTAATATAAACAATGCGAAGTAATGAGAACATCCATACATCTAAAATTGTTACTTTTTAGAACTTCACTGATGGAGGACTGGACATGTGCTGACATCTCTGCAACATGTTTTGTGTTTGGCGCAAAACAAGAACATAACCCGTTGCTTTGTTGTATTTGTTAAATTGTTGCCCTTTAAACTCCTATGTTATTTACAAAATGAATACTAGTAAAACGTCACAAAGAAGAATATTTCTCAAAGAGCGTAAAACTTACATAGCATGGAAATACACTCCTGGAAATGGAAAAAAGAACACATTGACACCGGTGTGTCAGACCCACCATACTTGCTCCGGACACTGCGAGAGGGCTGTACAAGCAATGATCACACGCACGGCACAGCGGACACACCAGGAACCGCGGTGTTGGCCGTCGAATGGCGCTAGCTGCGCAGCATTTGTGCACCGCCGCCGTCAGTGTCAGCCAGTTTGCTGTGGCATACGGAGCTCCATCGCAGTCTTTAACACTGGTAGCATGCCGCGACAGCGTGGACGTGAACCGTATGTGCAATTGACGGACTTGGAGCGAGGGCGTATAGTGGGCATGCGGGAGGCCGGGTGGACGTACCGCCGAATTGCTCAACACGTGGGGCGTGAGGTCTCCACAGTACATCGATGTTGTCGCCAGTGGTCGGCGGAAGGTGCACGTGCCCGTCGACCTGGGACCGGACCGCAGCGACGCACGGATGCACGCCAAGACCGTAGGATCCTACGCTGTGCCGTAGGGGACCGCACCGCCACTTCCCAGCAAATTAGGGACACTGTTGCTCCTGGGGTATCGGCGAGGACCATTCGCAACCGTCTCCATGAAGCTGGGCTACGGTCCCGCACACCGTTAGGCCGTCTTCCGCTCACGCCCCAACATCGTGCAGCCCGCCTCCAGCGGTGTCGCGACAGGCGTGAATGGAGGGACGAATGGAGACGTGTCGTCTTCAGCGATGAGAGTCGCTTCTGCCTTGGTGCCAATGATGGTCGTATGCGTGTTTGGCGCCGTGCAGGTGAGCGCCACAATCAGGACTGCATACGACCGAGGCACACAGGGCCAACACCCGGCATCATGGTGTGGGGAGCGATCTACTACACTGGCAGTACACCACTGGTGATCGTCGAGGGGACACTGAATAGTGCACGGTACATCCAAACCGTCATCGAACCCATCGTTCTACCATTCCTAGACCGGCAAGGGAACTTGCTGTTCCAACAGGACAATGCACGTCCGCATGTATCCCGTGCCACCCAACGTGCTCTAGAAGGTGTAAGTCAACTACCCTGGCCGGCAAGATCTCCGGATCTGTCCCCCATTGAGCATGTTTCGGACTGGATGAAGCGTCGTCTCACGCGGTCTGCACGTCCAGCACGAACGCTGGTCCAACTGAGGCGCCAGGTGGAAATGGCATGGCAAGCCGTTCCACAGGACTACATCCAGCATCTCTACGATCGTCTCCATGGGAGAATAGCAGCCTGCATTGCTGCGAAAGGTGGATATACACTGTACTAGTGCCGACATTGTGCATGCTCTGTTGCCTGTGTCTATGTGCCTGTGGTTCTGTCACTGTGATCATGTGATGTATCTGACCCCAGGAATGTGTCAATAAAGTTTCCCCTACCTGGGACAATGAATTCACGGTGTTCTTATTTCAATTTCCAGGAGTGTAGTTATTAGGAACTTGGTGATAGCTACATATCTGACTGGATTAGTGAGAATGTAGTTGTTTCTGATTTGTAGAGGAAATGAAGTACCACTCAGCCGCAGTACAAGCAGCAACGAAGACACGAGGACAACAGGGCCAGCATTGCAGAAACTGAAGTGACGTCACATCCGCCGTGGTACAGTGTTGAGCAGCGTTCTCAATATTGCCAGAGAAGTGTAACATGTTTTCCAACGTTGTGTGCATAAAATGTTTAGCGAAGTGTAGTATTTTAATGCAACAAAAGTTCTATGCTACAAATCTGAAACAGTGCGTACTAATTTAGATTCTTTTATATTTCAGGTAATAATTTCGGTGTCATTAAGTGCTTGTCAGTAAATGCCGTTTGTACCTGCGGGAGTAACATTTTCATAATTATATGGTTTTTTATCGATGAGCAAATGTTCTTATTGATTAAAATAAATATATTTTCAGATAAAATTCGTTGTTGCAGAAATATCATTTAAATAAAATACACGAACATGAAACGACATCGCTCAAGTGGATAATAGTAATGAGAAAAGACAGATGGCCAAAGTTTGTAAGACCAGTCACTGCTTAGCTCAAAATCGAAATTTACTTCTGCATAAGGTACTCAAAAAGCACCAGACCAAAACGACATGAAATAAAATGTCGTAAAATTATCTCAGTCAGAGAGTAAATTTGCGGATAACAAAAGTCTGAGAGAAATAACGAAAGTGAAGAATCAGTTAGAGAGGACATTCACTTTGAAACTGAAGGGCTCAAAGAAATGCAGAAAGTCTTGGACATAATTGTAACCTATATGTAAATAGATTGGTCCATAGTGTACCAATGTGAATAAAGGTGAAATGACTAAAAACAGTAATTCTGTGACATCTCTCCATGGCCTTTCCCTGTTCCAGAACATCTAAGGATTGACTTCGGTAAAGTAGAGAGTGAAGTATTACAAAGCAAATATGGACATTTGTTTCTCCTAAGGATATGATGAAAGGTACTAATCGACAACTGACGTCTGACTGGTTCTATATCAATCAGTGAAATGGTCAGGAAATTCTGAGAACTTGGTAGCATACTCAGCGAAAAACCAAAGTTACATTGTTTTTGCTGTCCACAGGTTGCAACCGTGAAACCTCAGAGAAACATCAAGCTTGTTGTAAAACATGGAAAATCTTAAGAACAACTTTAACTGTCAACACAGCAGTCGATCATGTGTGACAGACATCATTTAAAACAGAAGGAAGAAAATGGAGATAAATTTTTAAAACACTATTCAACGTCAGTGAAAAAAAATCCTTCGATTCTGTGGCCACAGAGAGCATATTCTGGCGAAAATAAAAGAAATTTTCTGCAGATAATCAGCCACTTATCGAAATCTCACGCTGTACTAAAGAAAACTTGATCAAAATAGGTCTACTGAGTCACAATCGGACAAAATATTTACAAACTATTTATATCCTGTACACGAAACGAAATTATCTCACTTCTGTGCTGAATTGTTGAGAAACAGATGGATGATTAATAAAAATTTTGAGTACTTTGTATCATCTTTGAAATCACATCTGTCATAGACCAAATAATTGTAATCATTCGTTACGCTGAAGTAGAAGTAAAGGAATAATTTCTATGTTATCTTCAGCAAACTAGAAATGAATACATTACATAATGGAAGATATTTTACAAATTGATGGACAGGAGTGTCTCGATGTAGTAAGTCCCACGGACAAGGAAAAGACAACACTTCTACAGAGGTTGGAGTGCATTTGGGGGTTGGGGATTCAAGCAAGATTTTTTTTTTTTTTTTTTTTTTTTTTTTTTTTTTTTTTTTTTATCAGTCTACTGACTGGTTTGATGCGGCCCGCCACGAATTCCTTTCCTGTGCTAACCTCTTCATCTCAGAGTAGCACTTGCAACCTACGTCCTCAATTATTTGCTTGACGTATTCCAATCTCTGTCTTCCACTACAGTTTTTGCCCTCTACAGCTCCCTCTAGCACCATGGAAGTCATTCCCTCATGTCTTAGCAGATGTCCTATCATCCTGTCTCTTCTCTTTATCAGTGTTTTCCACATATTCCTTTCCTCTCCGATTCTGCGTAGAACCTCCTCATTCCTTACCTTATCAGTCCACCTAATTTTCAACATTCGTCTAAAGCACCACATCTCAAATGCTTCGATTCTCTTCTGTTCCGTTTTTCCCACAGTCCATGTTTCTCTACCATACAATGCTGTACTCCAGACGTACATCCTCAGAAATTTCTTCCTCAAATTAAGGCCGGTATTTGATATTAGTAGATTTCTCTTGGCCAGAAATGCCTTTTGCCATAGCGAGTCTGCTTTTGATGTCTTCCTTCCTCCGTCCGTCATTGGTTATTTTACTGCCTAGGTAGTAGAATTCCGTAACTTCATTGACTTCGTGACCATCAATTCTGATGTTAAGTTTCTCGCTGTTCTCATTTCTACTACTTCTCATTACCTTCGTCTTTCTCTCAAACCATACTGTGTACTCATTAGACTGTTCAATCCGTTCAGCAGATCATTTAATTCTTCTTCACTTTCACTCAGGATAGCAATGTCATCAGCAAATCGTATCATTGATATCCTTTCACCTTGTATTTTAATTCCTCTCCTGAACCTTTCTTTTATTTCCATCATTGCTTCCTCGATGTACAGATTGAAGAGTAGGAGCGCAAGCCTACAGCCTTGTCTTACACCCTTCCTAATACGAGCACTTCGTTCTTGATCGTCCACTCTTATTATTCCCTCTTGGTTGTTGTACATATTGTATATGACCCGTCTCTCCCTATAGCTTACCCCTACATTTTTCAGAATCTCGAACAGCTTGCACCATTTTATATTGTCGAACGCTTTTTCCAGGTCGACAAATCCTATGAAAGTGTCTTGATTTTTCTTTAGCCTTGCTCCCATTATTAGCCGTAACGTCAGAATTGCCTCTCTCGTCCCTTTACTTTTGCTAAAGTTAAATTGATCGTCACCTAGCGCATTCTCAATTTTCTTTTCCATTCTTCTGTATATTATTCTTGTAAGCAGCTTCGATGCATGAGATGTTAAGCTGATTGTGCGACAATTCCCGCACTTGTGAGCTCTTGCCGTCTTCCGAATTGTGTGGATGATGCTTTTCCGAAAGTCAGATGGTATATCGCCAGACTCATATATTCTACACACCAACGTGAATAGTCGTTTTGTTGCCACTTCCCCCAATGATTTTAGAAATTCTGATGGAGTGTTATTTATACCTTCTGCCTTATTTGACCGTAAGTCCCCCAAAGCTCTTTTAAATTCCGACTCTAATACCGGATCCCCCATCTCTTCTATATCGACTCCAGTTTCTTCTTCTATCACATCAGACAAATCTTCACCTTCATAGAGGCTTTCAGTGTATTCTTTCCGCCTATCTGCTCTCTCCTCTGCATTTAACAGTGGAATTTCCGTTGCACTCTTAATGTTACCACCGTTGCTTTTAATGTCACCAAAGGTTGTTTTGACTTGCCTGTATGCTGAGTCTGTCCTTCCGACAATCATATCTTTTTCGATGTCTTCACATTTTTCCTGCAGCCATTTCGCCTTAGCTTCCCTGCACTTCTTATTTATTTCATTCCTCAGCGACTTGTATTTCTGTATTCCTGATTTTCCCGGAACATGTTTGTACTTCCTTCTTTCATCAATCAACTGAAGTATTTCTTCTGTTACCCATGGTTTCTTCGCAGCTACCTTCTTTGTACCTATGTTTTCCGTCCCAACTTCTGTGATGACCCTTTTTAGAGATGTCCATTCCTCGTCAACTGTACTGCCTACTGCGCTATTCCTTATTGCTGTATCTATAGCGTTAGAGAACTTCAAATGTATCTCGTCATTCCTTAGTGCTTCCGTATCCGACTTCTTTGCGTATTGATTCTTCCTGACTAATGTCTTGAACTTCAGCCTACTCTTCATCACTACTATATTGTGATCTGAGTCTATATCTGCTCCTGGGTACGCCTTACAATCCAGTATCTGATTTCGGAATTTCTGTCCGACCATGCTGTAATCTAATTGACATCTTCTCGTATCTCCCGGCCTATTCCAAGTATACCTCCTCCTCTTGTGATTCGTGAACAGGGTATTCGCTATTACTAGCTGAAACTTGTTACAGAACTCATTTAGTCTTTCTCCTTTTTCATTCCTTGTCCCAAGCCCATATTCTCCTGTAACCTTTTCTTCTACTCCTTCCCCTACAATTGCATTCCAGTCGCCCATGACTATTAGATTTTCGTCCCCCTTTACATGCTGCATTACCCTTTCAATAACCTCATACAGTTTCTCTATCTGTTCATCTTCAGCTTGCGACGTCGGCATGTATACCTGAACTATCGTTGTCGGTGTTGGTCTGCTGTCGATTCTGATTAGAACAACCCGGTCACTGAACTCATCTGACCAGAAATCCTTGTCTTCCTTCCACTTCACTTCACTGACCCCTACTGTATCTAGATTGAGCCTCTGCATTTCCCTTTTCAGATTTTCTAGTTTCCCTACCACGTTCAAGCTTCTGAAATTCCACGTCCCCCCACTCGTAGAACGTTATCCTTCCGTTGATTATTCAATCTTTTTCTCATGGTAACCTCCCCCTTGGCAGTCCCCTCCCGGAGATCCGAATGGGGGACTATTCCGGAATCTTTTGCCAATGGAGAGATCATCATGACACTTCTTCAATTACAGGCCACATGTCCTGTGGAGACACGTTACGTGTCTTTAATGCAGTGGTTTCCATTGCCTTCTGCATCCTCATGTCGTTGATCATTGCTGACTTTTCCGCCTTTAGGGGCAATTTCCCACCCCTAGGACAAGAGAGTGCCCTGAACCTCTATCCGCTCCTCCGCCCTCTTTGACAAGGCCGTTGGATGAATGAGGCTGACTTCTTATGCCGAAAGTCTTCGGCCGCCAATGCTGATTATTTATCAAAATTTAGGCAGTGGCGGGGATCGATCCCGGGACCGAAGACGTTTTGATCATGAATCAAAGACGCTACCCCTAGACCACGAACTTATAAAACTAATAAAGTAGAAACCATCTCTCAGTCTGTACGGATTACACGTTTTTACCTGAGTTCCATTATGTGTGACTTCTCTTTTGAACCTCTGAAAATTTGTTCGTGCTGTATCAGCTTCTAGACACAAATTGACGCCGCTTCACAAAAATGTGGGAGTTATATTGAAGAGTCTTTCAGATACAAATGGAGTGCTCCTTATGAATCTATTAAACCTGTGTCCCCATGCTTTAAAAAGTTTATCGATGCCACTGAGGAAACGTCAGATTCTTCGGAAACCCCAGAAGCCGGAGGGGCTCCTATAATTCTGTTGCCTGTATTGTGTGGTTTCCCGTTTTTGTGTTTCCGGAGTAATGGCTCAGAAGAAGACAACAATGCTCAAAAGTATTCACAGATTCTTCGAGTCAGTATCGAAATGTGTATTACTGAGGTTAGAAGTCCAAATCTCTTTTTAGAAAGAAGAAAAATAATCGTGTTGTCATAGCACTTCGATTTGCGAAGGACACATATGACGAGATGGGCATCCTGTCAAAAAATTAGAAACATCTGGAAGAAGAAACTAATGCCTGTGGAGGAGACCGCAGAAGAAGTACTGATTTTCCACCAGGAACTGAGATGGCGAATTTCAGGCTGCGTCGACAGATTTTTACAACAAAATGCTACACGTTGCAAAACATGCTGGTTAAGAGTGCAATATTTGCATAAAACCTCAGAAATGGACTTTCTGATGTATTTGAAAATTTTAGTTGCCATTTTTGTAACGAGATTTCTGGAGATGGTATCCTTGCAGAGATTCCAAACACGATTTCTCCGTGCTGCCAAACTTCCAAAGGAAGAACCTGTAGGCTAGAAATCTTTAAGAATCAAACAGTTCGTCACTGAATACGAATTTTCTGAACCTTTCCGCAACCTAATGTTAGCGTTAAGATCTTTCTTAATTTTGTGATTCGTAACGTCATGTGAGAGAAGCTTTTCAAAACTCAAACTAGTTAAGAGTTGTCTTAGGTTCACTGTCAGCACGAGCCTGCAGGTTGGCAATTTTCTCATTCGCAAATAGTCTAGCTAAAGGTGTCGATTCTGATTAAGAGATTTCAAAATTTGCTGCAGGAAAGTTAGAAAGGGAAGATTCTAAGCTACATTTTCAAGTCACCTATCACTAAGATTATCTTTAGTTATTTGTACTGCTTCATTAGTAAGCAATTAAACGATGGTATTTATAAAAATGAGTTTCAGTTATTTCTTTGCATTCATAAAAACTGTACACATAATAGTTATTTTTATATTTTACTCAATTAACCACTTGAGCCAAAAAGTACCACCACCACAAGAAAAAAATATTGTCAATGTGGAGTTGGTGTGTGTGTGGTGACATATTAAAACATCACTCTGGGTGCAAAACTAGCTACTTAAGCTATTGCTGATGTGTACCATTCACCATGCTCCTGTCGTCCATCCTCTGAATCAATGGTCGCGACATAATCAAATAAACAAGCCATCATTTTCGTGGAGTTTCAAATGGTTCAAATGGCTCTGAGCACCATGGGACTTAACTTCTAAGGTCATCAGTACCCTGGAACTTAGTTAACTTCTAAGATCATGTCCCCTGGAACTTACGAACTACTTAAACCTAACTAACCTAAGGACATCACACACATCCATGCCCGAGGCAGGATTCGATCCTACGACCGTAGCAGTCGCGCGGTTCCGGACTGAGCGCCTAGAACCGCTAGACCACCGCGGCCGGCTGTGGAGTTGCACTGCAGACGTTCCACGTTTGTTACTGGTTCAACTTGAACACCGATACAGCTGATAGTTGCTTAATGTCCCGCTTATATGAACAAGTTGTCTCGTCTCTTCTTGCGATGTTGTATACGGATTTTGCTTTTCCTCCTTCGAATTTTTATAACATTTTCGTATCCGAATCGAAACGAAACGATCCTGTTTCTGAGATTTTGGTCACATTGTTACTAACCCAACGGTTGTAGATTTTTTTCTTAGCTAAATATTCATGCAAAGTGAATGTACTGCAGTTTCAATATGCCTAACAATTCTTCACAGTAAATGTAGAGTTTCGAAGTTCCCGGGAAGCAGTCTACTCAGCACTACACCTACGCTTTTTACGAAAAGTGGCGTTTTATGTGGTATCAGTCGAAACCTCTGGCTGATTTGAGGGAAGCTAGTTAAGAATGCTGCACCATGTTATCTTAGATGGTGGGTCATTGACAGATGTAGACCCTTCCTGTCCAAATTGTATATCAGTAACAAGAAAGGGAACAGTACTGAAATGTATTAAATACTGTCGAACTGGGGTGATCGTTATTAGGCAGAAGACTTATGCGTTCAATATGTAATTGTAGAACCACTGTAAATTTTATGTGAATGATACTGTCTTCTAAGATTCTACCATCTGTCACCAGGTCTGTTAATTGCTGATGTTCGAAGACAATTTATTTAATTTTGAGACATCTCACCAGAAAGTTTTGTCAAACGTTTAAATTGTGGCGCTGTGTATATACTGATGTTGCATGTTTTGATGTGGTGAAGTTACAAAAATTTACTAGGTTAAAAATAAACTACAGTAATACTGCGTACACTATTGCACTGATGAAAGGTCGCTCAATAGATTCGAATGAAGAGAGTTATACCAATTTTGAATCCTGTGTCTTCAAAGGCACTGTGTCCAGTACCCTCTCGCATGCAGTTACGCCATTAGGTTGCTGCAAACTCTAGTTTACAATAAGGTAAACATCAACTCAAAACTTTGGGTCGATAAATAAATAATAATAATTTTCTTTGAATACAAAATATATTGCAAAGCACTGTTCAGCATTTTTCTTCCAGTAAGACGGCAAATAAGGTACTGTAAATTTAATTTTAATGAAACCATAAACTGCTCATGTTGAGCAGACCTCTGTGGTCGAGAGGTTCTAGGCGCTTCAGTCCAGAATCACGCGGCTGCTACGGTCGCAGGTTCGAATCCTGCCTCGGTTAGGTTAGTTAGATTTAAGTAGTACTAAGTATAGGGGACTGATGATCTCAGATATTAAGTCGCATAGTGCTCAGAGCCATTTGAACCATTTTTTGGTCATGTTGACTGTAAAAACATATTCAGTGCAATTAAATAATCAGTAAACACACACACACACACACACACACACACACACAGAGAGAGAGAGAGAGAGAGAGAGAGAGAGAGAGAGAGAGAGAACGGGGGGGGGGGGAGGGCGGAGAGAGTGGGGGGAGAGAGAGAAAGAGAGACAGACAGACAGAGACAGAGAGAGAAAAAAATAACAGATCTCCACAAAAGAGTATGAAAAGGGTTTTACCTGGGGGGGAGGTAAAGGCCAGCATAATGATTGTGGTGTGGAGTAACAATCTCAGATAAATTTACAATAATGAACTCTTAAAAAGATAAAAATTAGCTTTAACAAATTCCAGATAATGGTATCTTTAAGTAAGTCGTTTGCTTTAAATATTTACAATTATTAAGGCAATTATAATCTTGAACCACTAGCTACTCCCTGAGTTCGTGCCGAAACTTGAGTACAACAAATAGAGACGTTAAGAAAATTATTGATTTAATTTACAACATCAATTATACCAACACCAGTCAGACCATTAGTCAGTTCATTTCAGGAACAATAAGTCACACAACGGGCTAAAATCGTAAAACCCACATTCAATAACTGTCCAGTAATAATGTACAGAGATTAAAACGTGATTAAATGAATTTCGTGAACTCGCACAGAAAGTAAGAAATTACTGCTAAGCACGCACCTAACACAGTTCAATTGCACAGTGGCAGGCAAATTGAGCGAGGCACTTTAACAAACTTTTAAACATAATAACTTCAACACAGCTGTTATGTACACAGCGTAGTCGATAATAATCCAAAGCCAACGGAAGAGATCCCTTCTCCTTTGTCACAGGAATATTACAAATACAGTTACCGCACTGTGAACTCTCCTTTGTCCATCAACTCATCGGCTCAGACCATTCGGACTGCCTTAAACAGCTTGAATTGCTTGCCCATCAACATGGAGGAAAAGACAGCCGTTATAGGACCCATAGAGTAGTGCACTAAAACAGACTAAGTTTACAACTTTAGTAAGAAGGAATAGTTGACCACACCGAAACCTTATATTGTTAAATGGGCACTTGGCACATGAGCAATGACACAACGTTAAGCTCCGTTATCTGACAAGAATGGAAACAATGTACCAAGTTACTGCCAGTTACACTAATAAGGTTCAGTGTATGTAATGACGGAAAGCACGACACGGCAAGCGAGCATTACAGTGGTCAATGCTAACGGATTAGATCATGTACTTAAACTGACCAAGCTACACACCAAGTCACATGCAAATGTATGCTTGAGCCTACCACAGTTGTGAGACCGTTAACCAGCACACACAGTTCTAAGGATTAAGTTCGATTCATAAGAAATATTCACAACCAATTTGCAATTCGCCACACAAACAATCGTTACATTCAGGTTTGTCTGAAGCGCAGTAAGACTCACCGTTTACAATCGCCAGAATTGGTCCCAGCCACGCGGGATAGCCGCGCGATCTTAGGCGCCTTGTCACGGTTCGTGAGGGTCCCCCTATCGCAGGTTCGAGTCCTCCCTCGGGCATGAGTGTGTGTGTTGTCCTCAGCGTAGTTTAGCATAAGTTAGATTAAGTAGCCTAGCCTAGGGACCGATGACCTCAGCAGTTTGGCCCTGTAGCAACTTATCACCAGCAACTGATCCCATCAGGCAGCGTACACAGTGGTATCGATCGACACAGCTTAACCCACCACTTCAGCGAAGAACAATCGTAGCCGACCTAGGCAGCATCAGCCGACTGAATCCCGGGCGCGCCCCCAGTACTCCTCTTAGCTCCCTCTCGTGACCCCCTTCTGCACGCGTCTCCATGTTTGCGCCGGAACAACGACCTCTCGCGGCTAGTTTGTCTACTCGATCCCTCGAAATTCTTGCAAAAGACCATCCTGCCGAAAAAAGGCGTCCCCTTGCATTGAGCACCAAGGCTCAGTGTATTTGCCAGACATTTTTAGAACAAGATGCCGCTAGGTATCAACACTTTCACGTCCTTTTACACATAGTCACGTTCTTGGTGACAGTTCCATTATTTTTTCACTTTGTAAAGTTAGTGAATAAAAGATTTGCACAGCTAATCATTGCATAACTTGTGATCGATTCAAGTGTGGCTTTTTATACAATGAACACCAAGAAAGAAACATCTGACCATATTAGTGGCTACTACTTTCAGAAGCCCACTTCTTTGATTTGCTTGTTTATTTCTTTATGTATTAGGGGTGTCTAATATTTCGGCAAAGATAACTGATATTGGCACTTTATTAGAATCTTGTTGCTCAGGGTTTACGTCTTCCGTTAACTCCTAAATGACATTCATTCCATCGTTGCCCCTAAAATAGTCTACAGGTGATTGATTGCCCCACATTATTCTTTTGTCGACTGAACGTCTGGGGCGTAATCCGGTCGGGTACAGTTTAAATTGCCCGATCCAGCCGGTCCGTTGTCGCCGGTTGCTTCGACTATGACCGGTGACTGATTATTTGTTGGCCTTGGCCTCGCTTCGTATATAGTTTGATTATTTTGATTTCTACCGTCATTATGTACAGGACTGTACCTCCTTTCAAATCAGCTCTGTGTGTTTCTGTTCTGCTCATAATTTTTTCCGTTATTCTGCTGTTCCATATAGTTTGCCTCATTGTTGTAACCATTATTCATATTGGTTCGATGAAAATTATCCATTTGTCTTCCATTCATTCTTCCGTTATTACTGTTATAACCTGTCTGCCTGTATTCCATTTGATAGGATTTATTGTAATTATTCCTTCCTCTTTGTTGCTCCTGTAGCAAATCGATTGAATCTACTGCAGACATGAATCCTTCCAGATAATCTTTTGAAACATGCAGCAGTTTTTCCCAGATCTCCATCGGAAGCTGAGCTTTGATGATCATTATCACACGTTTGTGATCTATTGGTTAATCCCAATATCTTGCATTACTCAAATATTTTTCGAAGTATCTCCTTAAGTTCCCGTTTCGCTAAGAGAAGGGTTCACAGTTATGTACTTACTTCTTCAGTGTCCCCTGGATGCCTCTTGACCAACATCTTTTGAGGAATTCCTTCTCAAATTCTTCGTAGGTGTGACACTTGTCTATTCAGTAGCCGCCCCCGCAGTTCTTCTATCCTTTGAGTGCATGTTTTCAAATTCTGTGTAACTTCTCGTTTCCATGTTTGGAACTCGGTTCCTATCTGCTCGCGAACTTCCTTCAATTCTTTGATCTATTTGGAGAGATAGCGGCAGGCCTTCAAACACTATATAGTCTACAGCTTCCTTGATGCCTTTATTAACAGACAATATCACTTGATGTAACTTATCCGCTACCCAGTTGTCTTATTGTTGCTGTTGTTATTGAACTTCAAGAAAATGCGCTGTTATGGTTTGATAGTGAACATAAATGCTTTTATTAACACGCACCGAACGAATGTAACACAAGGGTAGGCAAAACACAACCATGTTAATAGGAACGTCTATAAAACCGACCGTGGCAACTTCGGCAAAGATAAATATGTAGCAGAGGCATCGATTCTAAATTCCACCAGTTGCTTACACTGCTGGTTTTTTTTCTTGGACGCTTCACATCCGGACGCTATTTCCTTTACTGTTGAGCCCAGGTTTTGTACCTCTACCTCTACCGTTTGTTGTCTCCCCCGCACGATTTCAATTTCACTGTATACTCTGTTTATTTCGATCGGATATTGTTCGTGGGTTTGCTTCATACTATTTATTTGTTTCCAGATTTCTGTCTGTTTATTTGTCAAAGTACTCATATCAACTAATACTTTGACAAAATCATCCCTTGTGGGCAGTTCGTCCACTTTATTGGTTACACCCTCTACTTTATCAGCTAATTCTGCCTGACGTGTAACTAAATTGCTCACAGTGGTGGTCGGATTTGTTACTTTAGCCACTATTCTTGCCTGTTCCATAGCTATGGTTCTACATTGGCAGAAATAGCCACCTGCGCAACTGATATATTCGCTTGAGCAGCAGACATGTTAGCTTTCTCAGTTAACATTTTCGTCTGAGTGGCAGACATGTTGGACTGTTCCGAAGCTTAATTCTCAACTGTTATAGAAATATTCGCTTGCTTAGGAGACACAGTCGTTTGAATAGCAAACATGTAAGACTGTTCTGAACTATCTTCGGTATTCATCAAAAGTTCCATTCGATTTAAGAACTCAGCCATAGGATCTTTGGCTTCTCCTTGGCCAGCATCCACCGTTTGCCGTCGATTTTGTTCATCACCACTGGGCTACACATTCGCTCTCTGTGATCATGTCTTAACCATAACAATTTTATTGTTCACTATTCTTTTAATTACTTTCTCTGGAAGCATTTCAGCTTTACCCCACGAAACTACACATCAGATACTATACCAGAATATCTCTCCACAACTGTGAACACATCAACAAAAAAACACAAATCACTCTACATATACTAAAACATATAATACCTAAATCTACAAATATTCCTAACCCAGTCAGTATCTACAAAGACCAGATTAATGTGCGCAATGAGTTATCATGTTATTCTTGTGCTGGCCTTTACACCAGAGTAGCTCCGCATGAAGTTCATATGTGATGGACGCGCGTTGTTGTGGCTGTCTGATGTCGGATGTAGCTGACATGGAATAATTCCATCAGTAGTACATGAAATTATACAAAGCACAACATTAGTAATTATAAATAACATAAAATACACATTTATCACAACAAATCACAATATATACAATAAATACATATGACTGAATGATCGTGTATTAATTTGTTTTTGGTCATAAAATACTTGACAGTGTCTATGTTTCACTCCTTGTAGGTCCTGTCACAGTCGCCATTTTCACAATATTATAACTCAAAAGAAGAAATTAATTTTTTTAAGCTGGTAATATTAAACTCGTTGATGCTGAACTAGTATGTGTAGTGCCTGTGTTTGTATGTCTATGAAGGACAATACCAATTTCCAGAGCAACGTCGACTACTTCGACAGCGTACGAAATTACGTACATGTAGACAAGTTACTCTCGTAGTGTAGAAGCAGCTGACGACTCCGACGGTCTCCTGTAAAATTCTTGAAATGTAATAGAAAGAAAACTTCTATAGGATCTTCTCGAACTGAAATACTGTCATTCGCATTTGGTTATTCGATTATTGTCTGAGAGTGAAATGAGTTGGTTTTAGCAGAGAAAGCTTTCTCTATGCTCTTGACATTGTTACTGAAGCAGGTTCTACAGCAAACATCGACCACCAAATGTTGTAAGTGGTATACAAACTTGTCGTACATTACAGTTTATCACAGAATCTTTTGATCAAAAATAAATACTCGGAATTACCTTTGAAATGCTGTACCTCTTAAATACTGTATTATGGCTGTTACTAAACTCCACATTAATGTAACATATCACTTGTGAGTGTCAGAAAACACAAATTATACAAAATAGAGGCTTACAATGACTCTATCATTGAACACACTTCAGACACGTCATTTCGTTATCCTGCCACACACCGTTACTAACAATGAAGCACATTCCATTACTTCTATTGCTCTCTTGTCAAGAATAGTATATCGTACAGTCATCAGAAGCAAATTCTTATGCCAGTCCACCTTACTTCATGAATTCCCAATATGTCGATGCCAGCTGTCACCATTTCTCTTTTGACTGCATCCAGTTTTCCCTGTTACATATACCTTACATTCCACGCTCCTGAACAGTCCGGTCACATACCAATTTTTTCACATTTATTCACTAACGGTAAAGGATGACAGCCGTAAAGAGTTGCAGGATAAAAATTTATTAAAATTCTTGACCAAGGTTTCGGTACATACAAATGTACCTTCATCAGAAGTAAAAAATCCTGAACAGGAAGACACTTTCATTAGAAAAGACTTAGCATCGGAAGTGATTTTGTCTCTTTTTTTCCTTTATTGAATTTCAATCCTCCCCCCCCCCCCCGGATGGGGGCGGGCTGGCAGCAGCTTAGTATGCCGCTCTTCAGCCTACAGACTTGGTTAGAAAGATGAAGAGAATAAATAATAAAAACAGGCTATAAAATCGGAGACTTAAAGAGTAACATGGCGAAAAGAAATCATGGAACTTAAAACAAAGAACAGAGGGATGAGGACGCTAAGGAAATACATACAAAGCAGACAGGTAAAACAATAGACAGACAATTAAAAAAAAACACGGCGACAGTCTGGTTTCTGTTCGGAAAAGACATAAAAGTCACACCCAGCGACAGCATGGTTTCTGTTCGCAACACAAGAAAGACGAACAACACTGAACAGTCACTGGAACACTGCACTAAAAAGTTGGCAGCTGTGACATACCACAGCCGAGAGCAGGTGGGGGGAAACTGGACAGATGATGGGAAAATAAAAAATGGGGGGGGGGTGGGAGCCGGGAAAGGAGCTGATGGAGGATGAGGACCCATAAGAGGGGTGGGGGGCGCTGGGCAGACGCGACAGGTAGTGGGGTAGGCAGAGGAGGGGATTACAAAAGGACTCGGTGGGGGAGAGAAGGGAGGTAGGGAGAGATTTAGTGGGGAGAAAACAGGACGGAAGGGGGCGAAGAGGGAGCCCAGGCAAAGGACACGAATGGAGGGGGCGTGAGGATCAGAGTTGATAGGAGGGATAAATGGAGGGAGAGAGGGCATCATCCGGGAGGGGGAGTTGATGGAAGCCACCTAGGAGAAAGGAGATGTAGGGTGTAGAGATGGAGGGTAGGAGGGACACAACGGTGAAGACGTGGCAGGGGGCGGGCATGGGAGAGGAGAGGAGCAACCAGGGGGTGAGGGGGTGCAAGACAGCGGGAGGTGTAGAGGATGCGGATATGTTCGAGGAATAGGAGCAGATGGGGGAAAGGAATGAGATCATACAGGATCCGCATGGGGGACGGGAGGCGTATACGGAAGGTGAGGCGGAGTGCATGATGCTGAAGGATCTGGAGGGACTTATAGAATTTGGGGGGGGGGGGGAGCAGATATCCAGGCAGGACTGGCATAACAGAGGATGGGACAGATTAAGGATTTGTAGCTGTGGAGGATGGTAGAGGGGTGCAACCCCCATGTCCAGCCAGAGAGGAGTTTGAAGAGTCGGAGGTGGTTGTGGGCTTTGGATTGGATAGAGCGGAGATGAGGGATCCAGGTGAGGTGATGGTCAATGGTGAGGCCAAGGTAGATGAGGGTGGGGGTGAGGTGGACAGGACGGGCACAGACAGTAAGGGAGAAGTCCAGTAGCTGGATGGAGTGAGTGGTACGACCTACGATGATTGCCTGGGTCTTGGAAGGGTTGAGTTTCAGGAGCCACTGGTTACACCATGCAGCAAAAAGGTCAAGGTGGTTCTGGAGAAGGCGTTGGGACCGTTGGAGGGTGGGAGCGAGGGCGAGGAATGCGGTGTCATCAGCATATTGCAAGAGGTGTGCTGGAGGGGGGGGGGGGGGGGGTTGGGGCATATCTGCCGTGTACAGGAGGTAGAGGGGAGAGGAGAGGAGAGGATAGAGCCCTGGGGCACACCTGCAGAGGGGTGGAAGGTGTGGGAATTGGCATTATGGATGGCATCGGAAGCGATTTTTTTTTTCTTTATTGAATTTCAATTCTCCCCGAAGGGGGCGGGCTTGCAGCAGCTTACTACGCCGCTCACGCCGCTGAAGAAAGTTTGAATTAACACAACTTTTAATAATTTTTGATGCGCTTATCAATGTATTCATGGATTTTAATATGCGCGAGTGTCTGGCACACACAAGTGCCCTCTCTCGGCAAAACCATCTGCCCTAGTGCTTTCACACTTTTGTCTCGATAGTTCATAGGCGAAGTAATGGTGCTAAACTGTTCGCTTTGACTCTGCGCCCATAGTCATGTTGTACAAATGGAGAAGATGTCTCAGTTATTGACGATGCCTTTGGCACAATTGTTTTATTAATCTACATTGCATGATGTAATTTTAGTAAGTAACTAAAGATTTTGTGCCTGTATTAGTCTGGTAATTTCACTGATACTTAAGCTTTTGTGTTCCTCACTGCCGATGCTAAGTCTTTTCTAATGGAAGTGTCTTCCTGTTCAGGATTTTTTACTTCTGATGAAGGTATATTTATATTTACCGAAACCTTGGTCAAGAATTTTAATAAATTTTTATCCTGCAACTGTTCTTGACTGTCATCCTTTACCGTGAAGAATTTCAACAGTTGTTGTTGCAGCCATGTTTAAAATCTTGATTTATTCACTAACTCATGAAATAAATATTTTACTCGCGCAGGCGAAATGCATCTTCTCGTGATATATGTTAACTTTGAACCATTTACAATATGGATGTAGCTGAACTAATTGGCCGATCACCGCTAGTAAGGGGCAAGCGGTATCAAAGGTGTTACCCAGTGTTACGCATCACATGTGAGCAAAACATTGCTTGGACATGTTAGATATTCCGTATCCGCTATGACTATTGAACCATCTGCCTGTGTTGTTTTGTGAGATGTGAGAACCTCTTTACAAAGTATACAATGATTTTTGAACACCTGATGTATAATGGAGCAACGGTCAACTGTTTTCCATTTCATCAACTTCAATATCATCTACCACTAAATTTAAAATTGTCTGTGGCAGCCGTATATTTAAAGTCTGGGATTACACAATCAACATCAACATCAAAAGGCCCTATAGCAGCGTAACCAGATGCTTTGGACTTTGGTACAAGACAACCCCATACTCTGTGCCCTTAATTTCCCTTGTGTTTCAAATACCTGCCTTAAAGCGATGTGGGGTGATTTCCCCCACTTAGTTGGCAGTATTTCGCAAACTTGATCGCTAAACTGCCTGCCGTGAATGTCCCAAAAAGCGGTTATATTCTGTTTTTCTCACACAGCCAGTAATTACTAAAATCAATGAAGGCTGCTGCAGTGCGTCTCATAACAAGGTGTGCTTCTCTGGTCAATTTCCTACATCAGTGAATCCTTTCTATGCCACAACCATGATGGAAAGTTTCAAAAAAATTTATTAATATGCTTTGCACTGACAATTACAGGTTCCTGGAAAACGTTCTTTTGCCTCTGACTTTCAAGCAACATTTTAACATTGACAGTATCCCACCAATGATTATTATTTTTATAAATGTAGCAGTAATGTCCCAATTTTCAATTCCCTTCCTCTAGCCTAACAGAAGCGAAGCAATAACAGTCATGCTGTTAAAAACACCCAGTGCTTCATACTTCGCCGTTCGATTGAATTTCGATATAATGATTTACGTGTTAAAATAGTGCCATATTGCAACAGATCATCTTTTTCTATTAAATGTAGTTCCTTCAGTGCTGTGACAGATCATCCTTCAGTATGTCACTAAAGGTAGGAAAAAACGCATTTTGATCCTTTCGATTAATCCAGTTGTTATGGATGCAATTTTAAATGCGAACAGTGTCCTCAAAATAGTAACGTGGGCGGTCTATTGAAGATTGCACAGGATGAATGTACTTTACCTTAACACTAGGCTAGTCGAGAAAGTACGAAACAGATTTTGTTAATTAATAGCATCATTATCAGCTACTACTCCTACCACGCGAAATCCAGCAGCATCAAATTTGATAATTACGTTCTTGATGACTGAAAAAAGAACGCCAACTTGTACTTTGTGAACTGGGGGAATATGCTCCGCATCTTTGGTAACTGAATCCATGTTCTGGGTCATGAAAACAGGCACTCATTTACTTAAAAACTTACCAGTGTTGAAAGTATCATCTACAACATTCGTCCCTTTATAGTCAAGCAGGGACTTTAAATGGATCTCAGCAATCAGTAGGAGAAGAGTTTTGTCATTTACAGACAAAACTTTAATCTTGATTGTTATGTAATCAAGAAAATAATCACTCGAATGTTCAGTGGTTCAGTTTGTTGACAGCTTGCTACATAGTCGTGATAAAGTATTGGGACTTGTCATGGAAAAACTGCATGCATTTCTCAAAAATCTGTATGCATGTGGACTGAGCGAATACATTGATGGCCACAAAATCAATTAATTACTTCCATCCTCAACTGTGTTCAATTTTTGCATATTAGAAATGAAACTTGTGCCTTCAAAAATTTAATTTTCATTTCCAGGCAATTTTTCTAACAGCTTTTCCATAATACCTTCAGTGTAGGACAAACTCGCCTTAACAGGAGCCTCAGTAACATCAGAACATTACTAATTGCATGAATGTCATTTACTTTCATGGGTAACTTCGTCTTTCCAGGACACTTTAACTCAGCATCATTAACAAAGGCACTTAGCAATTAGTGACTACTTATAACTACACAACTCACAACCCTTCGATAAGGACCGTTCTTCAACAGCATAAGACCCAATCTGTTTGGTTTGTTTTGCCTTTCACCACCACCAATTTAGCATTGCATCCTTCTACACTGTTAAATGAAATCGTCTGATTCATTAATTTAGCAAGCGATTCAATACTTTGATGAATTGCTACTTCGATTGACCTGTTTTCAATAAGTTCTCGACGGCTATAAGGAGTTTCTCGAGCAAATGTCTGCTTCGAAGACAAATAAGTAGGGCACATTGGAAAATTTAATGGGACAGCATTTGGAAATAAAGACATAAACAAAATATTAATAGAGCATTTTTTACAATGTACGTGTCTATGCTGACCACTGTCAAAATCGGAACAAAATTAAGGAGTCCGTACTTCAATTTCGATATTTTAAAACTCAATGCAAATCTTTTCTACTAAGTATTAAATATATTTTCACCCGTCTTTCTTTAAACGTGGATGGTACAAAGATGCCGTCAGGGGTTTGCCAGTTTGTTGGTCATAAGCGCTGGCACACCATAAAATGTCATCTGCATTGAAGTCAACTCATACATCTAAATACAAGGATACATATTACTGTTAATCTACAGATTAATACAGAAACTGACATTTTCTTGAAATCGCTAACCAATGTCTCTTATTTTTTGCAGTTATTTCTGAAGAATGCTCACAATTGCAGAAAGAATAGCCGTTGTTTCGGCTCGACTAAGAAGGACGACCTACCAAGAGGTCCAACAGAATTTCCTGAGGAAGTTCGGAAAGCCAGGCCCATCCTGGCAAGCTACAGGGATTTTGTGAAAAAGTCCAAAAGAACAAGAAGTGTTGCTTTTGGAGTACGTTCTGGGAGGCTAGTAATATCACCAGAGACCACAGACCTCATACAGAATGCTGTCAACCACAGTCCAACCGTCTCAACATGATGGCTCAGCAGGGAGCTAAATGCCACGCAAACGAATGTTGAGTAAACGTGCATACCACATCCAGACTACGCACCTCCTTGACTCTGAAGACACTGCTGTTCGTGTTGCTATGTATGCAGACCTGCTACAAGTAATCGAGGACGAACATGTAATGGAAAACGTTCCGTTCAGTGATGACTCAACATTTCACGCCTATGGCAAGATAAAAAGTCACGACTTTCGCGGTTGGGCAGATGAATAGCCAATTGCAATTCAATATTTCGAATGTGACACTCCTCAAGTGAACTTTTTTTCCGGAAAGACAATTACCGGAACAGTTTACCTAGACATGCTTCAACAGTATTCGAAACCACAACTGCAACAGGATTTGATAAAAGACCCTGTTGTTTTCCAACAAGATGGTGCACCTCCGCACTTCAAAATCCTCGTCAGGGATTACTTGGAGGAAACGCTTTCTGGTAGATGGACTGGCTGCGCATCACCTTGACTATGGGCTGCCCGCTCTCCTGGCCTCATCCCCTTGATTTTTTTGGTTTGGAGTTTTATAAAGTCAGAGATAAGGATTAATAGCTTAGAACATTTGATACAGCGAATAAACGATTCTGCAGTAGCAATAACACAACACGTTGGCGACTGTGTTTCTGCCACACAGGATAGATGGGAGTTGCGCGTAGATTTTCAGAGTCAGCACACTGAAATACATTGATGTGTGTTCCCCACGTGTTGTGTAACGCAGCTGTAACTTCCATTTTATGAATAAACCTGTGTTTCCCCAAAATGTCTAGGGACTTTTGAATCATCCTCTGTAATGTTTCGTTATAGTTAGCGTATTGGTTAGTATTTTCAGTTTTGTAGCATTACGTTGCTAGAAAGAGTAGCCATATATTAATCAAGATAACTGCGCCGATAATTACAATTGATTCTTTACTGGTAACCCAGTCTTTCCTGTGAAATGCTGAGGTTGACTTCAGTCTTGAACAGAGGGGAATGTAAACACACTTACTTTGGGACCGTTAACGTAATTTCCCATACAACTGGGCATACAACACTTACGTTGAATTTTGAAAAGACACTAAGTAATACTCCAAAGCGTGTGTTTCAACCGTGACGTACAATACTTCCACTACAAATGTTACAAACGTAACGACTAAGAATCCTTGCTTTCAAACTGCCGCATAACGATGACATCAGCAAGCTCTCAGACGTATACGTGTGTAGGCTTTCTCTAGAGAGGCGCTGCTGTAGATTGCGAGGCAATCGGAAGATTGAACACAACCCAAGGTATCCCGAACTGTGACTTATACTGTTCGAACAGTTCGACTCGAGCTTAAACACGGCCATAGTTGCTTTTGCCCTTTCCAGAGATGTAGTGTAACACAAAGACGCACCTTCGTGCTGCGTCTACGTTGGAAGTTAGCTCTATGACGCTGCAATGATCTCTGAGTCTAGTGCTAAACCGCAAAAGGTGGCAGTCGAACACAAAGAGGGATTTCTTCTTGCTGTATTGTGATTAATTACCTATGAAAAACAGTTTTCGACCTTCGCAGGGAAAATATGTTATTTTCGCTATTCTGACCATGCCTCAGATTTCTGTAGCGGTATAAAGTATCAAGATGGAGATTTAAGGCTGAAACGCAGGTGAAACGGCGTGTATCTGGGCACGAGGTGTATAAGCCCGCTTCCAGTTTGTTTTTCTTGGACGTGGATGTTCACGTAGTCTGTGGTCATAAACAAAACCTACGAACGGCCCTTACAGTTTCTTTTGTAATGTTAACCTGCTGCTATCACGCTCTTAACCAATAATCGTTTGCATCTTCGATGTCCTACACCATGGTTCTGAAAGCCACGATTTATAGTCTAACGTTGTTCAAAACAGCTATGTCACCGGTCATAGTTCTCTTTTTCTCGTTCTACTAATTCGTTTTCTTCTTTTCTCACAATGCATATCTGTAATCTAAATGACCGATGTTGGTCTCCTTTAATAACGGAATGGTCTGCCATTTGCTTAACGATACGTTACAACAAATTGCGTTTCCATAGTGTTCAAATCGACTCCGTTCAACAGAATCATTTGCAACGATTATCTTGCGTGTCTTTCAAAATATTTCCCTGCACCTGTCAAGCCTTCACTTTAAATTTCCGCACCATGGAATTAAAGTTTTCGCAATTAGCGCGCGCCTTCTCACTCATACGCCAGCAAGGCCACCAACAGTCTCTTGTTTTAACAGTCACCTTCAGCTATAGTAAAATCTTAAAGACGTTACTGATGTGCCTAACTGGGCTACCGCGTAGCATTAAATAGAGAGCAGATTACTTACGTCATACGTTGATGTAACTATAACGGAAACTTAAACGAACACTGTCAATATTGTAAATATATTAAAATGAGAAAACAAATTAGTAAGATACATAGATAGATACGCAGACAACTCGTTAATTTAACACAAATGCGCATAAAATGTCCTATATTAGTCACAGCAGCGATGTTTCTCGAACAGAAACCCCTTTTTGGTTGACTTTTACGAAATTCATGGATTACGTAAGCATCAGTGCTATCAAATTTTGCGACCTTTTTGTGAAATATTTTCTCAAGGAAACTGATTAACAAAAGTTTAAGACTGAATTACTAGCGTAAGTAAGTTGTAAGAAGCCTCGATTTGGAAATCTATGCCCTTTCATACACAAATTCAGGAGAATTTAAAGCGAAGTTTGTGTGGTAGGAGATGAGGTACTAGTGGAAGCACAGCTATGAGGCTGGTCGTAAGTCTTGGCTGGAGAACTGCGTCTGTAGAGTACGTTTCCAGAGAACGCAACGGTTCCAGTGCATTCAGATTTATTATTTTTTTTTTGTACGCATTGAAATTTAGCTACATTTCATGCGCAGCACTTACTAACCTAAAGAACAGCAACTGAAAAGTTGAAGCATTACTAACTAAGTAGGTGGTTTATTGAGATTCTTAAAGAAGGAAACAGACATGGCCCGGATTTCCCTGACACCTCAAAAATAGTGGATGAAATGTAATTCAGAAATCCTATGGAAGACTAGAGAAAATTTCCAAAGACTTGTGCTAATGGTTAGGGGACACATTTCGAAAAAGAGAGGACAGTTTCAGTCTGTCAATTTCCGCTTCCCTCACATTTGCAATCGCAATTCGTGCTCACAATTCACTGTACTTTCTTCGAATAATAGGAATTACATAACTTCGGAGTACGGTAAGCAAATTCGAGAGGACCTGCACAGCGAATTCTGTGGTTCTAATTTTTTGTACAAGAAGTAAAACATTTTCGGAAAACTACTTCAGCAATGGATGCATCTTTGATTCGTTTACATGACGAATGCTTTTTCAGCACCGTAGCAGATGACAGAACTTTCAGCTTTCTGACTCCCGCCAATCAAAGCGAAATGCAGACACGATTCCTCGCGTGATATGTTGAATAAGTCTGCCACAAAGTACCTGCGACAAAGAATTATGGCAATCATTCTGAACAATTAATCAGTGAGTACGAAGGTTTACGAGACGTGTGCTGTCACGGGGTACACATATACAACGGGCATGTTTCCTTCTGTTTTATTTTCTTTTATTTGTTGTCCCCAGACATGATCCACTCAGCCAGCCTCCAAATTCAAAGTCATATCTAATCACACACTCACACGCACACACCCGTGGAATGCACAGAATATTTACACTGGTAGTACACATGTTAAGTAAATCATTACTTGCTCCTATCTTTGCCACCAGATTTCAGCCGGCCGAAGTGGCCGTGCGGTTAAAGGCGCTGCAGTCTGGAACCGCAAGACCGCTACGGTCGCAGGTTCGAATCCTGCCTCGGGCATGGATGTTTGTGATGTTCTTAGGTTAGTTAGGTTTAACTAGTTCTAAGTTCTAGGGGACTAATGACCTCAGCAGTTGAGTCCCATAGTGCTCAGAGCCATTTGAACCATTTGAACCAGATTTCACTCCAAACGCGAATTACTAATGACGGGTATACTGAAAGAAGGAATTTATCGACATTTACAAAGTTTTTGGGAAAAGGATTTTAAACATATAATTTTTCGTAGAACTTGTGTTTCTACAAAACATTCATGTGTCTTTATGCCAGATGTTCCAGCAGGTTAATTGTAAACATGTAGAAAGATCTAAATTCAGCATAACACGAACGGCACAGATAATAAACAACTTTACACTGAGGCGCCGAAAGTCATAGGATAGCGATATGCACATATACAGATGACGCAAATATCTCGTACACAAGGTATAAAAGGGCAGTATAATGGCGGCGCTGTCGTCTATACTCAGGTGATTCATGTGAAAAGGTGACCAACGTGGTTATGGCCGCACTGCAGGAATTACCAGACTTTGAACGCGGAATGGTATAGGTGGAGCCAGACACATGGGACGTTTTATTTCGGAAATTGTTAGAAAATTCAGAATTCTGACATCCACAGTGTCATGAGTGTGCCCACAACACCAAATTTCCGACATTGCCTCTCACCACGGACAGCACAGTGGCAGACAGTCTTCACTTAACGACCGAAAGCAGCGGCGTTTGCGTAGAGATGCCACTGCTAACAGACTAGCAACACTGCGTGAAATAACAGCAGAAATCAGTGCGTTACGTACGACGAACGTAACCGTTAAGGGCAATGCTGCGAAACTTGGCGTTAATGGGGAATGGCAGCAGACGACCATCGCGAGTGCCTTAGCTAACAGCACCTCATCGTCTGCTTCGCTTTTTCTCGTCTTGTCATCATGCTGGATGGACCCTGACGACTGGAAAATCACAGCCTGTACAGACGAGTCTTGATCTCAACTGTTAAAAGCTGACGATATGGTTTGAGTGTGGCGCAGACCTCCACGAAGCCATGGACCGAAATAGTCAACAAGGCACTGTGCAGGGTGTTGGTGGCTCCATAGCCGTGTGGGCTGTGCTTACATGGGATGGACTGTGTCCTCTGGTCCAACTGAACCGATCATTGACTGGAAGTGATTGTGTTCGGCAACTTGGAGACCATTTTCAGCTACTCATGAACTTCAAGTTCCCTAAATAACGGTGGAATTTTTATGGATGACAGTGCGCCATGTCACTTGCCCACAATTGTTTGCGACTCGTTTGAAGAACATTCTGGAGACATCGAGCGAACGATTTGCTCACCCAGATCGACCTACGTAGATCCCATCGAACATTTATAGGCCATAATCGAGAGGTAAGTTCGTGCACAAAATCCTGCACCGGCAACACTTTTGCAATTATGGATTCCTGTAGAGGCAGCAGCATGGCTCACTATATGTGCAGGGGCTCCGTTGTGGAGTTCATGCCACGTCGGGCTGCTGCCCTACACCGGGCAGAAGGCGCTCAATATTAGAATGTATAGCATGGCGTTTGTCATCCCTGTGTATACTGGTAACTGCACAATTTTATACCATAAAATGGCACGCTGCACAGTGTCATATTTCTTAATTCCTTCATCTTCACCTTAAATTGAAACAAGTTGATGTACTCGTTCTAAAGCTTAAGTTTGTCTTGAAGAACCCTTAGTTCATTTTATTTTGTGGAAGATTTGAAAAATATTCGTATCCTTCCTCTCCACAGAATATAATTAACTGTTTCAGGTCTCTGTACTTTTCATGAAAAATGGGACAGGCCCGAAAAAGAAATTACTTTATTAGACTGATTGCAAATGGCGCCCTTAAATTAGCTTGGGGGAATTTTGGTTTCACTTAAATGTATGAAATTGTTCGTGGTAATATCAGATAAGAAATAAAATTGCTGCCTTCATGCGCAAAATGAGGAAACTGTCCATCAAGAAGAGTGGAAGTAGCGCCTCTGTTTCGTGTTACTGATAAAGAATCACCCCCTAGAGTCACTGCAATCAGTCCGGAAGAATAACAGCGAATCCCTCTGAATTTTAATCTCTCTTACTGGTTGGGATGGAAAGGGTGACACTTTTTGCAATACCTCTTATCCAAGATTGTTGTCGAAACTCTAAACTTGCTGTGGTTAACAAATTCTAGATCGAAGGTTGAGGATTTCTGACGGCCATCTTTGACAGCAGACATCCAGTGCTATATTCTTTGCTGCAGATTTCTGTCATTTTAAGAAATGTATGTCCTTGTGTACGGAAGGTTATTTTGACTGCCTCCTGTTTTTTTTTTTTTCAACATTCTCCAAATCATAAATGAACCAGAAGAAAGTGAAGTTCTTCTGCTGCCCACTACATGAGTTGCAGAAAATACTAAGAGGAGTTACATCGGAACTGAAAATGTTTTAAACAAAGTGATGCAACAAGGAGCAATTATCATCATTCAAGATTTTCCTTTTATACTATTCATAGAATACACTTTGGGAAGCGAACAGGTACGTGGATACTGAGTGCAAATCCGGATAGTTGACTTTTATCGTCGTATTAGGCATTTTTAAGTTTTTTAATCTAAGTAGATTGTTTCAGATTCTCTCAGTTTCTTCCATTTCTCCTTATCAGACCGTTTCCTCGAATAAATTACTAACTTTTTTCCTGTTCCAGATGTCGACGAACGTCAGTTTGTTTATTTGATAATACAAATTTATTTTTTCTTGGGTAGTCTTTAATTGCCTCTTTGCATCCAAACTTTTGACATTAGCATTTGGGTAACCAAATGATATGCTGAAGTTCCTAGAAAATATGTCCCTTTATATCTCGTAGCTCACTTTCTTTCAAGACATCCCTTGAAAGTTTGGAACATTTTAGTATTATTCAGTCCTTCTCACACATACAATTTTGAAGAATCATGTAAGCTGTAGTGGCTTTGACGAGGAAGGAATTTGAATACTACCATATATATCTTAGTCTGATTATTACGTTTTTGGTGGTGATTGCCATGTTTCTCACGGATATAAGCTAGTCCACAGTCTGATCATTGTAGGCTCTTCACAAGATATTCAATTTTCTTTTTTTTTCCAAGAGTAGCCACAAGGGCTTTGCGACGTACCTGAAATTCTTTTACACATTCTGTCCTGTCGTCGTATGCAACTGACCCAAGAATTTTGTACAAATTACGATGCACCAAAATTCTGAGGAACTATTTCTTTTGAAAGTCTGTTTACTGGCAGCACAGAAAATAAACCGCAGAGGTAAAATAATATTCTGGTCATGATTTGATTCAAGGCAATTGAAGTAATTTAAAATCTCGTATCCTGTTTCTTTTGGTAGTGATTCAAAGCACTGCCTCGTACATTGACAGTTATCTCCCATGTAACTGCAGATTTTTACTTATTTTTTGTTTTAGTTTCCATAAATATAAAATAATTTTCTCTCACCATCTCTGCTATACAAAGAGTGAATAATGAGCGCATGCAACTATGTAATGCTAGAGAACAGAATATAACAATGTGCTATTACCTCACCACATGTTATGACCGTTAGAAAGGAAAATTCAATCAGCCAAGAAATGTCGATTGGGCCAATTGTTCTCTCTATGGGTTTTCCCCTATGTCATTTTCCCCGTAAGTAACCCCTTTTTTCACAATAATATTTGTCCATATTGAGGTAGACATTGACGTCAACACATGGTACTCAGATCGGCAATCTGGAAAAAAATATGTATGATCCCCTTCGTTGCGTGTTCTCCTCGTCTGGAACAGGTAACATTCATGCTGCCTAAGAAGTTTTCTGGCGTGCTTTGCTTAGGTCGTTTCTGTTATATGTAACTAATAACATTCAGTTGCGTAGGCCTAATACTGTTGTCAGAATTTTATGCCCAACACAACGCAGCGTCCCTTAAACAAAAATATCTCTGACAGAGACGTCGCCCTTCCGTAGGTAGTTGACACTGGACTCGCATTCGGGAGGACGACGGTCCAATCCCGCGTCCGGCCATCCTGATTTCGGTTTTCCGTGATTTCCCCAAATCGCTCCAGGCGAATGCCGGGATGGTTCCTTTCAAAGGGCACGGCCGACTTCCTTCCCCGTCCTTCCCTAATCCGATGAGACCGGTGACCTCGCTGTCTGTTCTCCTTCCCCCAAAAACAACCCCAACCCCAACCAACCAACGCCAACCCCAACCACAACCGTAGGCAGTTGGAGCTACTCGTGCGAAGCCAGAGCCGGTCGCTAGTAACACACAAACACTGCACCACGTTTAAGAAAAGTTTCTTGGTGTCAAAAAACTTTTTATGTCAAATACACATTTCACTCACACTTAGATAAGAGACAAACGCAACGGATGATGCAGCTAAAAGCCATCACTTATTTATCGCCAAGAAACCTTCCTTAAACCTGATCTGTAACTGGAGGATTGTCCCTTAAGCGAAAAAACTTTTCTGCAATTAAATATTCGGTACATTAGTTTTTGGTAGTTCCATGCTGATGTTACTTGTCATAAAACTACAATTTATGTTCTTTATAGTTTCAGAACATTATATATGTTGATGTGGTAATTACATAATAGTATTTTCTTGTGTTTAGTGGCAGATCCAAGGCATTTAATTGTGTTTAAGAGACTTACCATCTTCACCAGAAACTTCAGCATTTATTGAATTCAAGTAGAGAGAGAGGGGTGGCAAATGTGTCTCTTTCAATCTTTAACTCACATGACATTTTTTGCGTTAGAAAGTTGACTACTTATCCTCCCTGTAAATATAAAATGGACTGCACTTTCGTTTCTTGTACTCTGCTGCTGCACTTGGTAGAGCTTTGTTTCCTTCTTAACGTCTTCCAATCAATTTTACTACCGCCGGTCTTGTCTAATTTTTCTAGTGGCTCACTTCATTTCTTCTGTCTTGCTCCCTTCACTTCATATGCCAGTGATTCTTGACACTCGATAGCCTTTTTAGTAGTAAAAGGATTCTTTTTAAGGCATTTCCCATACGTTATTGAGTCTTTTATGTCATTATTCATACCGTTTAAGTACTGATACCTGTAGCTTCTACGAATGCTTTACTAAGGCAGTATTCTCAAAGTTTCAACGCAGGTACTCTACCTAAGTAGGTTCACGGTAATGTTAAACTTAAAAGTGCTTGTATCCAGGTATTGCCACTAGAACTGAAAATACTTACAGGTCAAAGTTCTAACTTGGGAACAGCGATAAATTTTTAATTATTTACATATTAACAATTTTAATGTGAAGATAATTTGAAATAAATTTTGTCTTAATGGGAAACATATTATTTTGCACTTGAATTAACAAGGTGCTGTTGTCTACGTTTCATTGCGAAATCACCTCTTGGTATAATAATGTGATTTGCCTTCCGTGGGCAACGTAATTAAATAAAGTATCATACACTCTGTCATAGAGCGGCTTTTCGAAAGCCTGTTACTCCTTTTATCACATAATGACGATCACATTACAGAGAAAGACTCAGCACACTTAGAGTTGACGATGATGCCGATTGATGCTTTTGTCCTCTAACGTGCTTCAACCAAGGCAACGACTATCTGACGACTGTCGTGTTACGAAAAGTCAAATAAATATTGTAAATGTCCTGTAGTGATTTATTTGGGCGGTAATAGCTACGGTCGTTACGTCCAATGTCGTCGATGCATGGTTTTGCCAAGTTATACTCGGGTGCCAAATTCACTCGCTATGCATTTAGTGATATAGTGCACATTATCAATCATCGAGAAATTTTTTACTTACATTTTACTTACATTTTGCATATGTAGGAAGGAGAATTTAGCATTTTAATCTAAACATATTTATATCCTTTTCATTCTGATATGCCTTGATTCACATCACCATCATCAGAGCAACAACATTATAAAGCCAATAATGTCAATATAAACTATCAATATAAAGTACACAAATTTGAGAGTGGTTCGTTTTCACACACCACTACTTAGCGCTAGGACAATTTTTATTGGCGAGTTTTGTTATTATTTTGCATAGTGAAAGAAGATTACCAGCACGATTCTTGTTCTGCAATGTCTGTAATTTGCTGAATTCCCAGTTATCATAGTAACTACTAGCACAAGATCTGGAGATTAATACGTGTCCAAACTTTATGTAAATTTTTGTTAACGATTATCACAGTTCGTGTAAGCTAATTTTGTTTAGTGTTATTGTGAAGTCATATTTTTGTGCTTGGTTTGCGCAACATACGACATTCGTGGTTTATTAAAAATGCGCGCCGCTCAGATTGCCTTTTTCGTTGGTTCGTAGTGTCGGATTCTTCCCCCGTGAACAAATATACGACAATCTTAGACTTCTCACGTGTCGTTTCTTAATAATGCATTTCATCTTTTCTAGTTAATGATTTTACGTTTTTCTTTTTTGTTTGTCCACTGATTTATGTCACAATTGTGCAACACTATCTTCCAAACGCGCCCATCCACCACTTGTCAAACCAGGTAGTCCTCTATTCTTCATTTCGTGCAGTTATGGACACTGTTTCCTTATTCGGCTGAATTTCCCACTCAAGATCAACAGTTTAGTCCATACTTATTCATATTGTGTAACTGGAGTTCACAACACACAAAATTACTTCTCTCATTTGCAGTAATATCGGCTCCTCCTGTGTCTTTGACCTTATTTCCGCATATTTTTCACTGCAATGAAATTGAAATCTGTTATATTGTTTCCAGAAGAAGAAAGTCGTCACTCCTCTCCCAACTCAGCTCCGAAATAATGCACTCACAACTACAGAGAACAATTTGAAAGAAATACTCCGCACTGGGTGGAGAATATTATTTATTAAAAGTCACAATCGGCTTCGCGTCACTATCTGCCTTAGACCCAGTCTTCACCATGCACGTCAGCAACATGTCCCAAATTATTTAAAAAATGTATCGAAAGATTGAGTCCCATGTACAAAAACACTATAACTAGACAATGAAAATGCAATGTATTATAAAAACTTGACTGATAATATGCAGTAAATTCCCTCTTTCACAAATAAAATTTATAAAATTTTGAAAGTGCATGGTTAAAATACAAGATATTACTAAAGCCTGAGTGGTAGTACCAATACCCTCTTCCACAACTCAACAACCTACTATTGGACAAGCGCAAAGGACTAGTCTGGGAAGCTGAAGTGCTATAGTTGGCTATAGGAGTAATGCCTAGACAGTCAAAATTTGGTAAGAGACCCTTGCGCATTCAAGGTAAGATCAGAAAATGTTTTTAGAGTACGGCAAATCTCGACTTCTAAAAAAATAAGGCTATTGCCTTTGCTTTAGGGATGTAATACTCGCATATTGTTTCGGATATCGGTGACGAAGTGACCAATTTCGCACAAATGTGCGCTAAGTACCGACTGAGCTGGAATGGTTGACGAGCTCTCTAAAGCGTGTTCCGAAGTTTCTTCACATCTGACCTATATATTGAGCTTTACAGTAGTCAATAGTGACACTGCCTCTCCCCGATGCCATAAAATTATCCCATGTTGCAGTCTCCCTGTGCTTGAATTTTTTACCATAATTCTTTCGGATGTAAAAAGCTGGAGTTGTGTCTTTCACAGACAAACATCTGCCGATTCTGCTGGAAATATTACCGTAGAACGGTATCCTATGGGTTTTATTATTAACAAACGATCTGCTATTTGCTGGGGCAAGGAGAGTCAAAGCTCCAGAACTCAGTGGAGCATGAACGGTATTATGCTTTGCATTCACCTGCTCTGATATATTTCCGTTGGTTTTACCGACAAAATTAGCGTCATATCCATTTGAATATGCTTTGAATTGTGTTGCAGTTGAACTTCCTGATAACGACATTGGTTAGAACGACAACTCGGCTATAACTTGCTGATTTCTGTGGTGCAGCTATGTTCCTCGTACGGAACATACCTCTCATCCTCGTTTAATACAACAAATGTATATGCGTGTATGTCATTTTCAGCTTCAGTTAGCAGCAAGATTTTACAAGAATCAGTGTAATGTGAAAGTAAGTATGATGTAATATGGCAACCTGGTATGTTCTGCTCTCTGGCCTTCCGTCAACAATAGATACACTATAGACTCGTCATCTCAGTCTTACCATAGCGCGCTCATACAACAGTAGCTGTGACATTCACAGAACTCGTCAACACTACACGCGATGCCAGTTTCGTAACAATTTGTTACGAAGTGCACACATTTTAGAACAGCAAGATTTTAACGCTCGAAGTAACAGTGAAAGTGATTCATGAAATCGAGGAGAATGGAGCTAAAATGCTGACTTGTGTTGTCAGTTTGCACACGTAAATTCCACAAGACAAAATTGTTACTATGTTTGAACAAAATGGATCTCTAATTAAGTGGCTACAAATAGTTGAACGGAACGACACCGATGAAGGGCTGCTGAAGTGATTTAAGCGGTAGAGAAGCGCAAACATACACATTAGTGAACCTCTCCTTCTGGCTAAAGCAGAAGAATTCGCCAAGATGTTAAAATATGAGGGATTTACGTGGAGCAGTGCCTTGATTGACAGATCCAAGCAACGGCGTGGCATTACTTTCGGCAAAGTGAGCGTTGAGGCCATCAGTATGAATACCGAAACAGTCCAACAAATCGTGAAGTATATGCAGCTTGTGACATCTTTAATGTAGATGAGACAAGCGTTTTCGTTAAATTGACACATGAAAAAACCCTGAAATTCGAGGGCAAAAAATTGGTTGGTCGCAAGTTATATAATGAACGAATAATAGTTCTGGCTCATGTTAACACATTTGGAACGGAGAAGAAAAAATTGCTCGTCGTAGGCAAATCCAAAAATTCTTGGTGATGAGCATGTAAAAATCTCCCAGCGCAATATAATGTTAATAAAAAGTCCTGGATGACCTCAGAACTCTTCGAAGCTGAAATAACGCGTTGAGATCGGGAGCTTAGAAGTCAGAAAAGGAAGATACTGGTTTTTGTTTCTGCAACTGTCCACCTCATCCTGCACTCTCTGGTGTTGAGAATATTAAGCTTGTTTTTCTTCTTGCAAATTCGACAATCTTAATGAAGCCCATGAATCAAGAAGAAATTAGGAGCCTGAAATGCCACTGCCGCAAGCTCATTTTACTGAAAACTATACAATGCATTGAGAAAAAGCAGGCTTAGAATATTACACTGATGGCTGCGATCAGATGCACACCAAACTTGGAGCCAGGTAACAGTTTAAACCATCAAGGACGGTCTCCGTCAAGCAGAAATCAAAACTGTAGAAATAAATGTCGTAGAAGCCGAAGACACATTCGATGACGCTGATGATCTGCCGCTTTCAACATTTCTGCCAGAAATGAATTGTGATGTTCTCCATCAGTGTGACTATGAAATGTATGCAACAACATATGACGACCTTGTTACGACCGGAGCCCAAACTGAAGACGAAATTGCAAATGAAGTGAAGAATCAGGCCCACAGTGACCATGAAGTGAGCTAGGGGAATAAAGAAGAAGAGGAAGAAGAAAGAAATACAGTGCCTATCCCTACTGCGAGTGACGCTTTATAAGCCATTAGAATTGTGAACATGGTCCACAAAGCTAGGGGAGGGAACAATTAAATTGCAAATCAAATGATGAACATAGAACGTAATTTACAAAGTGTATATTGAGCAAAGAGACAGGAGAGTGAAATGACTGATCATTAAATGCGGAAAGAAAGTTGACACTCGGCGCGGTGTCTGATGGATGCCATTGTATACGGCAAATGCCCTTACAGATGCTATCAGCAGCCTCCGGGCCGAGTGTCAACTTATTTGCAGATACAGTACTTCTAAGAAAAGAAGTTTGGTGAATACTCGACACACTGTATACTGTATTCCTGTAAGCTTAGGAGTTAATACTGTACATACAATCAGACAAGGCTAGATAAATTTATTCTTTACCATTTGCCACCTCAATAGACTGATAATACGAATTTTGGTTACAAAGACACGTGTTTATAACAACACGATTTCCGATAGCCTTTGAATGCTTTTACAGCCAGGTCCACTGTATTTTGAATCTCCGGTTATGAGCTTCTCGGGATAATGTGACACTGCATAATCTGTGGACCACAGCCCTGAATGCTACCTTTTTGAACTGCAATGGCTGGTTAGATGTTTTGTGTATGTCGACGTCAGAAGTGGTCGGCTTCTTAAAAAATATCATAACTAATGGAACCACCGTCAATTTTGACAGATAGATCCAAAAAGAGGAGGGTACCATTATTAGTTTGCACCTTAGCGAACTGGATCTTGTCATGCAACTCGTTCAGCTCAAGCAAAAAATATCACAGTCTTGAAACGAACGTTTGTATAGCAGAATGATGTCATCCACATATCTCACACAAAAAAGAAAATCTTACTAGAAAATCTGCTAACTTCTGCGTCATAAAATGCTCGAAAAAAGTCATAAAAATGTTGGGAAGGCAGTAAGACGAAGGTGAGCCCCTTTCCAAACGCACTTTTTGTACATAATTGGTGTCCCCAAATATAGCGCGCTATTTGTTTATAGCTTGACATGAATAGTGGGGGCTGGCTAGGATGCAGTTACTTTTCGGTGATGACTTGTTAAACAGAATCCGTGTAAGTACTCTTCAAGCACAACTCTTTTAAGTATCTCTTTATTCTTTACACCATTGTTACGAATTCGTTGTAAAAGAACTTTTCCTTATTATTTGCGCAGAGCACCTGAGGATGCGTCCTCTAATGACACGAAACTGATTGTGACTTTTAATGAAAAGTATACCACAGACAGTGCGCATTCTTTCTTTCAAAATGTGGAATTTGGCTGCGGTTTCCTGTAGTTTAAAATGAAATGCTCAAGACTGCCTAGCACAGCTAAACGGCTGATTTACAGAGTCTTAAATTTAAAGAAAAATGTAGTAGAGATATCCACTAACATCAGTTTAAAAAGCAACGCTTAAAAGAGAACTTTATTCCAAATTAAAATAACAAACAGCGAACACTATGCTGACCACGAATGGCACTCGCAACGTACCGAGGACATTGTAAAGGAACCGTTCGTGTTCAAATACAGCAGCATAAGTTGCAGGCTTGAATAGAATCTGCATTTACGTTCAAACATGCACCTCTTGCAATGTTTCCATGTTGTTGCCCAACACCTGTAAACATGTTCGCTTTTAATTTTGAGGGTCGCTTGCTCTCCCTGTCCCTGTCTCCCTCCCTCTCCCTCTTTCTCCCTCTCTCTCTCACTCTCCCTATCAAACCACTCTCTTTCTCTGCCTCTGATATGTTTTGCTGTTCGTAGTAGTAAACTCGGAGAAGACTTGAATACATTCTTAAAACTCCGAAACTTTGAAAGATCAATTGTAGCCATAGAAGAAGCAGAAAATATTTTTCTTCGTTAACATATTTCTGTTGCGTATTAATGGATAATTAAAAATTAAAGCGTATCTGAGTGTTTAAGTTTTTATTTTGTCGATAGAAGCAACTAACGTTGCAGAATCCAGTTGATATTTAGTAGATAACAAGAAACCTGCTTGTATAAACGACTGGCGGATATTGGCATCCTTATCTAACTTCTGAAATTATTCGAAATGTAGCATCGAACTCACAAGCTATCAAACGGTGCACAACAGTCACACATGTCTTCCCATTTCGGTTACACGTCAGCGACAGAAACACATCATCGGTACGTTGCAGTCGTTATCAACAGATTTTATAGAATACGCATGGTATCAAGGCAGCAAATATTTAGCATTCTATTTTCATCCACTTGCAGCCTCTCTTAATTGTGCTTCCGATACTCTGTTACGTCAATATGACACGCTAGAAATATGCCTGACGCTGATACAGAGAAAATGTTCCACAAGAATAATAGCAGGAAGTTATGAAAGAACTGCGCAAAAAGATTTCACAACTGAATCACCGGAAGGACTTGCCCGTATTTCTGTTTCTCGCCTCCTGCCGTCGCAAGTCACTGATCAACTCGGAATTAGCAAACAATGACCATAACTCTTACACAGATGTTGGGAAAATTTCGCACCTCAGTTGCTCCTGTGGTTTTACCTACGAAACTCTCAGGATTTCGTAGGACATCATACCTAATAACGTTACAACTCTCGGTCTCTGTTACTTCACGTTTCAGATTTCCCTCCGTTCGAGAGAACATGCTGCGCTCAGACGCCATCTGCAGGTCGAACTACGGAATATCTGCTGTCACGCTTCATTGATCTGCCCGATCGACTACAGATGGCAGCAGCATACTTCGGCCGCCTTCGCTGCTGAACGAGACGCGATCTTCCGATTGGCTTTTCTTTACTAGCAATAGGCGTAGATCTAAAAGGCAACGACTATGGTATAACCTCGGATTTCACGGCTTTATAGAATCTACATGTGGCAATAAGATGGCATTCTCAATGAGCTAATAAAATTTAAAAAAAAGGGGCTAGAAGTACTGCCACAGGCAAACTGAATGCAAACAAATTTGGTTGATTAGCTCAACTAACAAAACTTCAAGTTAACCCTCGTAAAATCTTCGGGTCTGTTTCAATCAACAAGGATTAGTGATGGTCTATAATTTTGAAAATACTTGTTTTTAACAAATTGCCTTCATTGACTTTGTTAGTGAAGTGTATTCCGGCAGAAAAAAATTATTTTCGAGCTTTAGTTCGGCTTCCACAGAAACAGTACTTCTAAAGCAGTTAGAGACTTTTTAGATTTTGTGTGTTTGAACCTTCATTATTGCAGCAAATCCGAAAATATACGAATTTGCCAGCGATGGAAAAGTGTGGGTGCCGTGAGGTGGGTATAAAGAAGTGAAGCTATTATTCTTTTGAACAATAGAATGTCTATTTCTGTGAATGGAGGGAAGAGGGAGTGTGATTCATTGTTTCTTCCCGTAACCAAATAAGTTTGTGAAGTGATTCACTTCTACTGAGGTCACTAGATTTCTACCTTTACAGTTCATATATTTTGCAAGTTCTTTCTCAAGATAATGGCCTCTTCGCAAGGGGATGAAATAACAGACCTACTGATGAACATCTGGTACTGATGAAGTAGTTTCGAAGGATGAAGGTCATTTTCTGAACGTAGTTCTTCATCTTCGCTAGAAGGCGCAAATGATATACCTGGACAGCAAATAGTGAGCAGTTTAATAATGATGTCAAAGGATAAGTTAAATGAATGGAAGGCAGAATCCCTTACCTCAACCGGAACGGCATGCAGCATGTAATATACTGCACCCGACTCCAGGGCCAACAAGGTATATTGTTCCTTCTTCCATAAACTGAACATATTATACTCGCCCATTATAATGCTGAAGGAACGCTTTTATATGGAGATTAGTGTAAAAAATGAGATATTCTTGACCTAGGTGAGTACATAGTTCCGTTGCTATTAGTAGGAGTTTGTAAGTCAAATAATGAGTCCACTTTGAGTTTATGGCGTGAGTTCCAAGGTCGCCCAGTTACCAGAGTTACAGTGTCACAAGAAACGTTCAAAAAGATACCAAGGGTTATTCTATTTAGTGACCGTGAGGCAAGATTACAAAGACATGAACAAGATAAGTTTGCACCTATAATGAAAATTGGTAGAGATATTATCTAAATTATACAATCCCACCATGTTTTTTACAGTGGCCAAACAACTTGTTGCATTCAGGGGAAACTTCTCTTTCCGCCAGTATGTGTTGTTGTTTGGCTTGATGCAGCTCTCCATGCTGCTCTACACTGTGCAAGACTCTTCATCTCCGAGTAACTACTGAAACAACATCCTTCTGAATCTGCTTTGTGTATTCATCTCTTCGTCTCTCTCTAAGATTTTTAAACTCCAGTCATCCCTCCAAAACTAAATTGGGGATCCCTTGACATCTCAGAACGTGTCCCACCAACAGAGACTTTCTTCTAGTCAAGGTCTCCCTAATTGTACTCAGTACCTCCTCATTAGTTACATGATTTCCAGCATTCTTCTGTAGCACCACGTTTCGAAAACTTATATTCTCTTCTTGCCTAAGCTATTTATCATCCATGTTTCACTTTCATACATAGCTACACTCCATATAAATACTTTCAGATAGGACATCCTGACAGTGAAATCGATACTGGATGTGAACAAATTTCTCTTCTTTCCTTGCCATTGCCAGTCTACAGTGTATATCCTCTCTACTTCGACCATCTCCAGTTATTTTGCTTAACAGATAGAAAACTCATCTACTACGTTAAGTGTCTCATTTCTTAACCTAATTCTCTCAGCGTCACCTGATTTATTTCGACTACATTCCAGTATCCCCCTTTTGTTTTTATTGATGGTCATCTTATATCCTCCTTTCAAGACACTGTCCATTCCGTTTAACTGCTCTTCCAGGTCCTTTGCTGTCTTTGAAATAATTAGAATATCGTCGGCAAACCTCAAAGTTTTAATTTCTGCTCCATGGGTTTTAATTCCTAATCTAAATTTTTCTTTTGTTTCCTTTACTGCTTCCTCAGTGCACAGACTGAATAACATCGAGGATAGGCCGCAAACCTGTCTCACTCACGTCTGAATCACTGCTTCCCTTTCGTGCACCTCGACTCTTGTAACTGTCACCTGGTTTCTGTATAAATTGTAAATAGCCTTTCGCTCTCTATATTTGACGCCTGTCACCTTCAGAATTTTAAAGAGAGTATTCCAGTCAACATTGTCAAAAGCTTTCTCTAAGTCTGCAAATTCTAGAAACGTAGGTTTGCCTTTCCTTAATCTACCTTCTAAGATAAGTCGTAGGGTCAGTGTAACCTAGCGTGTTCCAACATTACTATCGAATCCAAACTGATCTTCCCCGAGGTCAACTTCTACCAGATTTCCATTCGTCTGTAAAATATTCATGTTCGCCTTTTGCAGCGATGACTTATTAACCTGATGGTTTGGTAATTTTCACTCCTGTCGACACCTGCTGTCTTTGAGATTGGAATTATTATCTTCTTCTTGCAGTCTGAGGGTATTTTGGCTGTCTCATACATATTGCTCGCCAGATGGTAGACTTTTGTCATGGCTTGCTCTCCCGACGCTATCAGTAGTACTAATGGAATGTTGTTTACGCTCGGGACCTTTTTTGACTTAGGTCTTTCAGTGCTCTGTCAAATTCTTTACGAAGTATCGTATCTCCCATTTCATCTTCATCTACATCCTCTTCCATTGCCACAATACCTTTATATACTCCTTCTACCATATTCGTACAGATTGTTCTCTTTTCTCCGAAAGTCTCTTTAAATTTCTTGCTGGCGGTATAGTGATATATGCTTCTACAGCCTTTGATTTGTCCTTTAGCCATCCCTGATTAGCTATTTTGCATTTCCTGTCGATCTCTTTCTTGAGACGTTTGTATTCCTTTTCGCCTCCTTCATTTACTGCATTTTGATATTAGCTCCTTTCATGAATTGAAGTCAATATCTCTTCTGCTACCCAAGGAGTTCTACTATTCCTCGGCTTTTAACCTACTTGATCCTCTGCTGCCTTCACTATTTCGTCTCTGAAAGCTACACATTCTTCTTATACCGTACTTATTTCCCCTGTTCTTGTCAATCGCTCTCTCTGAGACAATCTACAACATCTGGTTCTTTCAGTTTATCCTGCTCCCACCTTCTTAAATTCCTATCTTTTTGCAGTTCTTCAGTTTTAATCTACAGTTCATAACCAATAGACTTTGGTCAGAGTCCACATCTGTCCCTTGAAATGTCTTACAATTTTAACCTGGTTCCTAAATCTTTGTCTTACCATTATATAATCTGTCTGAAACCTTCCATTGTCTCGAGGCCTCTTTCACATACACATTCTTCTTTCATAATTCTTAAAGCAAGTGTTGGCTATGATTAATTTGTGCTCTGTGAAAAATTCTACCAGGCTTCTTCCTCTTTCATTCCTTACCCCAAGTCCATATTCAACTACTACTTTTCCTTCTCTTTGTTTTCCTACTATCGAACTCCACTTCCACATGACTATTGAATTTTCGTCTCCCTTAACTTCCATCGCATCTTACATTTCTCTTCATCATCTGCGGAACTAGTTGGCACATAAACTTGTACAACTGTGGTAGGCGTGGGCTTCGTGTCTGTCTTGGCTACGATAACGCGTTCACCATGCTGTTCGTAGTTGCTTATCCGCGTTCCTACTTTTTGTTCATTATTAAACGTACTCCGGAATTACCCATATTTGATTTTGTATTGATAACCTTGTATTCACCTGACCAGAAGTCTTGTTCCTCTTGCCAACGAACTTCAGTAAGTCCCATTACAACGCTTGTGTCACGAATCGCAAAGAAAAACAGATGTTTAGGTGTGAAAAGCTCTCTGAACTACGGTGCAAAAGCCAGTGATGGCATCAAGAGAAAAAAAAAAACGAATAATTTTAGACTGCAACGCAGCTGCATGCCCTCGGGAAAACTAACGGCTGTAGTTTCTCCTTGATTTCAGCCGTTCGCAGTACCAGCACAGCAAGGTCGTTTTGGTGTACGTTATATTTAGTCAGTCATCCAGACTGTTGCCCATGAAACTACAGAAAAGGCTGCTGCCCCCCTTAACACACGTTTGTCTGGCCTCTCAACAGAACCCCCCCCCCCCCCCCCCCCGTTGTTGTTGCGCCTACAGTACGTCTATCTGTATCGCTGAGGGACGCTGGCCTCCCGACAAACGTCAAGGGCCATGGTTCAATGGGGGGGGGGGGGGGGGCGGAGGTCCTCCAGTATATACATAGTAAATCTGCAAAATACGGCATCAAGTTTTGGGTACTTTGTGACAGTGAAACAAGTTCTGTGTGGAATATTCGGCGATATACTGGAAAATGACCAGATAGTGCCCTGAAAAGAACAAAGGTCTAAGGGTTGAACCTTACTTGCCTTATGGCTTGAAGAGTCCTAACATTACCTGCAACAAATTTTTCACCTTCTACGAAGTAGAACAAAAGCTGATGAAGTTAAATGTCACAATGATTGAAACTGTACGAAAAACAATCCTTCGATTCCAACAAAACTATTGCAGGTTCCTAATCACACATTAAAATTTGCTTTCAAAAAGGACACAACGCTTGTATCAGTCATTCTAAAGTAAAACAAACGTTTCAGTGTGCAAAGCACTCTGCACCACGGTGCAAAAGCCAGTGAAGGCTTCGATAGAAAAACCTCAAATCATTTTAAACTACAACGCTACGAAAGGAGCCTTGGTCACACTGGAGGAGATGGTGCTGAGTTACACAGTAAAAAGGAAGAGAAACAGAGGCCTATTGTTTACTACTGAGTAAACTGTAAACTGTGTGCTACGATTTATTTCTGGACGTTCTAACAGAGATTTCGTTTGTTCAAAGGACGTATGTCGATCAGACACTGTCGAAACAATTGCGTGTACACAATATCAGATTTGAACATTACGAGGACTGCGCTTTGTGAAGTGAACAGGCTTTCAACTTTGTCATCTCACACAATGAATAGATACTGCTTCGCGGGTGACACGGTGTATGACATTGTACAGACACATACAATCCGAAAAAGAAGTGTCGGTGCCCTCGAACTATAGCCCGCGACATCAACCTGCAGACGGCAGCTGTGACCGTGCGTTACTACCTCGAACAGGTATATAACGAATCCGGAAACATTATTGTCAATGTAAAGTCTTAAAAAATAACTTTAGGCAACATTGTCCGTAGGATAACTGTGATCTTGTGCTATCATTTAGTTAAAATAACAGTCTAGAGTGCAATGATACCTCTTTCTTATTACCAGTTTTAACTTTAATAATTCATCTTGAGACTTGTGCCCCACAAGGGTACGAACAGCAGAGTCACAGGGAGTACTAAAATGTATGCCTTTACAAGAAAATACAGAAACTATCTAGCATTTACCCTATGTTTGGTGCTGGCGGCTTCTCAGCTGTTCTCTTGGTGCACTACCGTCACTGTAACTGATGGCCGGAGAACAACTAGTTAAACAGCGTGCAATTACGGCTCTGAACATGGATAACGTCAGCACCAGCCAACGGAAAACGATTCATAGAAAGTGATTTTTTTTCTTTATTGTGATTTCATTCCCCTGCCCCATATGGGCAGGGGAGGGCTGTCAGCGGCACAATCCGCCGCTCTTCAGCCGAGAGACACGACAACTAAAACAAGAATAAAATGATACATACATAAGGAGATAAAAAAGGGGAACATAAAACAGAGTAAGGGGAGAAAATGGAGGTAAAAAGACATGGAGATGTAGACGTTCATGGAGGACTTTAAAAAAAGTCACCAGAAAGTTAAAAAACACAGTTGGCGATTCTTGAAACACAGAGAAGACACTGAATACGCATGCTCAGGTTAAAAGTTGGTCACAGTATTAAAAACACTCCGAAACAACACACTTAAAACACTCTTGGAGCACACACGACGAAGAGTATAACTACCAGGTGGGACCTGCCAAGGGAAAGGTCAGAGAGGATGGAAAAGGAGGGGAGAGCATGGGGCAGCTGAGGAAGCGGCGGGATGAAGAGAGGAGGGGCAACCGTGGGTTCATGAAGAGACATGTGGGGTGGGAGAGGAAAAGGGAAGACAGGGCAGGAGAGAGTGCAGAGACACTGAAAGGAGGCTCAAGAGATGGAGGGGGAGTAGGAGGGGAAAGCCGCTCAGGAGGAGGGAGGGGGAGGAGAGGGAGTGCTGAGGAGGAGGCAGGAAGAGGGGGTTAGAGTTGGTAGGAAGGGTAGATGTCAGGGCGAAGCTCATCATCCGGGAGGGGTAGATGGTGGAAGTTGTGTAGGGAAAGGAGATGGAGGGTGTGGAGATAGAGAGAGGGAGGGACACAACGGTAAAGGCGCGGCAACTGGTTGGGAGTGGAGAGGAAGGGAGACACCAGGGGGTGAGGGGGATCAAGGTGCCGGACAATATATAGTATGCGGATGTGTTCAAGGAAAAGGAGAAGGTGGGGGAACGGGATGAGGTCATAGAGGGTGCGCGTGGGGGACGGAAGGCGGATGCGGAAGGCGAGGCGGAGTGCATGGCGTTCGAGGATTTGGAGGGCTTTATAGAACTGGGGAGGGGCGGAAATCCAAGCGATGCTGGCATAACAAAGGATGGGGCGGATATAGAAAGTGAAATGTCCATGTTATATGAAATTTACAAATGTAGTTTTCATAGCCAGGTACAAATATGACGGCTTTCCAGAAACAAGTACAAAATTTCTGCTGGAGGATACGTTGGATATACACGGTGGTCCGTTGATCGTGACCGTGCCAAATATCTCACGAAATAAGCGTCAAACGAAAAAACTACAAAGAATGAAATTTGTCTAGCTAGAGGGGGAAACCAGATGGCGCTGTGGTTGGCCCACTAGATGGCGCTGCCATAGGTCAAACGAATATCAACTGCGTTTTACATATTCGTGTAGTACGTAAAGAAATATGAATGTTTTAGTTGGACCACTTTTTTCGCTTTGTGATACATGGCGCTGTAATACTCACAAACATATGGCTCACAATTTTATACGAACTGTTGCTAACAGGTAGGTATTTTAAATTAAAATACAGAACGTAGGTACGTTTGAACAGTTTTTCGGTTGTTCCAATGTCAGACATGTACCTCTGTGAACTTAACATTTCTGAGAACGCATGCTGTTACAGCGTGAATACCTGTTAATACCACATTAATGCAATAAATGCTCAAAATGATGTCCGTCAACCTCAATGCATTTGGCAATATGTGTAACGACATTCCTCTCAACAGCGAGTAGTTCGCCTTCCGTACTGTTCACATATGCATTGCCAATGCGGTGACGCATGTTGTCAGGCGTTGTCGGTGGATCACGATAGCAAATAGAAATCAGGGGACGTCAGATCCGGTGAACGTGCGGGTCATGGAATGGTGCTTCGACGACCAATCCACGTGTCATGACATATGCTATTCAATACAGCTTTAACCGCACGCGAGCTATGCGCCGGACATCCATCATGTTGGAAGTACATCGCCATTCTGTCATGCAGTGAAACATGTAGTAACATCGGTAGAACGTTACGTAGGAAATCAGCATACATTGCACCATTTAGATTTCCATCGTTAAAATGGGGGCCAATTATCCTTCCTCCCATAATGTCGCACCATACATTAACCCGCCAAGGTCGCTGATCTTCCACTTGTCGCAGCCATCGTGAATTTTCCGTTGCCCAATAGTGCATATTATGCCGGTTTACGTAACCGCCGTTGGTGAATGACACTTCGTCGCTAAATAGAACGCGTGCAAAAAATCTGTCAGCGTCCCGTAATTTATCTTGTGCCCAGTGGCAAAATTGTACACGACGTTTAAAGTCGTTGCCATGCAATTCCTGGTGAATAGAAATGTGGTACGGGGGCTATCGATGTTGATGTAGCATTCTCAACACCGATGTTTTTGAGATTCCCGATTATCGCGCAGTTTGTCTGCTACTGATGTGCGGATTAGCCGCGACAGCAGCTGAAAGACCTAGTTGGGCATCATCATTTGTTGCAGTTCGTGGTTGACGTTTCAAATGTGGCTGAATACTTCCTGTTTCCTTAAATAACGTAACTATCCGGCGAACCGTCCGGACACTTGGATGATGTCGTCCAGGATACCGAGCTGCATACATAGCACACTAGCCATTGATCAACACGATATCGATCTTTTCCGCAGTTGGTAAACGGTCCATTTTAAGACGGGTAATGTATCGCGAAGCAAATACAGTCCGCACTGGCGGAATGTTACGTGATACCGCATACTTATACGTTTGTGACTATTACAGCACTATCTATCACAAAGCGAAAAGAGTGGTCCAACTAAAACATTCATATCTCTTTACGTACTACACGAATATGTAATAAAAATGGTTCCTATTTAAAAAAACGCGGTTGATATCCGTTTGACCTATGGCAGCGCCATCTAGCGGGCCAAACATAGCGCCATCTGGTTTCCCTCTTCAAGCTAGACGAGTTTCGTTCTTTTTAGTTTTTTCGTTTGATGCTTATTTCGTGAGATATTTGGCCCGGTCACTATCAATGGACCACCCTGTAGAAAATCATTTTAAATATACGAATATGGGGTCACTGACTCGTAGTTAGTGCACCAGATAACCCCAGAGTGCATTTGCTTTGCCTGGAGGGAACATCGCTCTACACTGTGATTACCGCAGTAAATGTTTAGAAGTGTGCGCCACCGACGTGTTAGCATAACCAAAGTCGTTGAACCGCGGAACGGTGCACGTGGGGTGTTGTTGCGTTGGCTCGGTCTCGGACCGTCCTGCAGTTACAGCAACTCCAGGTACGTGTTTGATACCCAAGAGCCTTAATGTGGCTACTAAGATAAACATCAAGTGGTGGGCGATCTGTGGATCTTGCAGGCCAGCGAACAGGTGCGTTACGTCCTATACAGCGTTCAGGGTATTATCTGTTCTAGAATCTTCTCACTCGGTTAATGAAATAGGGAGGTGCCCCATCATGCTAGAAGAAAATTTACCTTTTGGTTTGAAGCGGTACGCCTTCGACCTGACCTGGAAGTACGTGTTCGAGGAATGCGCGGTGTGGAAGAATGTACCGCCCCACTACTTGGTTGTGAATAATTTCGGCACAAACATTAACTGAAAGTCGTTCCTAAAGATTGAGCGGAGCTGCATATCGAGGATTTTCACGAGCACATAACATGGGAGTTGCGACTGTTGAACATTAATCCGCGGTTGAAAGCCGATTCATCAGTCAACGAAAAAATGTTTGCGAAGTCGGGAGTTAGCATTCTTTGCTGTAAAAACCACACGAGACAGTCGTTAGGAATTTAGAAGGTCCTGTACTTTACAAAACCTCCTTGTAGGGATGATGATGATTTTCAAACACTCCTGGAACTAGCATCTAAAGCATGAGCAACGCAGCGTACGCTATCTGAAGGATTGTAGTCGAACATTTGTAGTACTCGTTTCTCGAAACTAGGATTACGTATTCTCCTTGGTCGATCTAGATTATGGGAATTTCCCTCTAACGTGCCCCTTTCACGGAGATAACGCTCCACTGCAGAATGTGTTCTATGATTAGACATTCGTTTGTTTCGGTAACGTTCTGAGTACAAACGCTGTGCTCCTCTCATAGTTTCTGCAGCACCAAAGGCCAAATGCAGGTCTGCAAGTTCATTGCACGTTAAACGTTCCATGTCCTGCCCATGATAACACAGATAAACAATCTTTTCACATTTGCAAGGGCATACCGTTGTTCCATAATACACTTATCTCCGGTACAGCATTTGATTACGAATTACGTTGAGGTGGAAGCGTGGTATGCAAACGACATCTCACATCGGGTAAACAGCACCGAATGAGGAGAAAGGAAACTGGTGCAGAGTTTCCTCGTTAGGCCACAGGTAGCAATGAAAGGAAATGACACTAGACATCCAAACTTACGGATACATGTCGTCAATTATCGCACCACCAGGCGGACCGATGACTTTCGCCTACCGTCGTAAATATGCGTCACAAAATCCATTTTCGTATACTTTAAGTTTTTTCTTATATCCAACCTACTATCCCACAAAAATTCTGTACTTATTTCTGAAACACCCGGTATAAACCATTACAAATCATCATACAGAATGAGCGAGAAATCAGTATCAACTAGTGACAGTGATAAATTATAGAAACATCGTTCTTGTCAGTATTTTGCCGATAAACAAGTGAAGTAGAAAAAAGTAATATGCACACGAAGATATCACCTTAAAATATAATTAGGAAGTTAATTACACTAAAATGTACATCAGTTAAAATACAGGATGTTCGGAAATTCCCGCTACATTCATCTAGGAGTTATAGAGGGGAGTGAGTACATAATATTTTGAATAGGAACCCGTGTCCGGAAATGGGCCGTTTCCATTCTACGACGGTTTCAATTCACATGAGTGACGCATCCATGTCTGCAGAGGGAAAGACAACCGTTCCAGAGTTCGTGTGTCCAGGTATCCAATAGGGTAGACAGGAAGACACGTACTACGTCAGACAGTCACCTGATGTCACGGAACCTCTGCGTTGCTGAGACCTGCTGTAATGTTATGTGAGCCTCACTGCCCTTTCTTTTTTTTTTTTTTAACTAATTTGTGACTGATTTTATTCTGAGAAGCTCAGTAATGAATGTAAATACCGTAAATATAAATGTGATTCAAAAAGTACTTGAAATGAAGTGAAGCGCAGCTGGACAGCAAGAAACTCTTTAGCGTGCAATCTCCGCAATGATAGTAGCTGTCAATCGTTGAGTATGGACTCTAAAAAAAAAGACTATTGATTTATTAAAAAAAGAGCACCGTTAATCTGTATCTTGTGGAAAGAGGACGTGTTGTTAGGCCGTTGCTCAGAACGTATTGTTACATTTAATGAACATAGATATTTTAGTGACAAAACGGAGTAAAGCATGTGTAAGAGTTACCAAACATTTATGTATACAAATTTTCTGGAAGTGAAGAATAGTGCATACTCAAAGATTCACAACTACTTTCGTTGCGGGGATTGCACGCTAAAGAGTTTCTTGCTGGCCAGCTGCGCTTCACTTCAGTTCAAGTACTTTTTGAATCACATTTAAATTTACAGTGTTTACATACATTACTTAGCTTCTCAGAATAAAATCAGTCACAAATTACTTAAAAAAAGTGCAGTGAGGCTCACATAACATTACACGGTTCAATGCTTATGCGTCTCCGGTGCAGCAAACATGGTTCGGTACACATTTTCGGAATATACGGACATGCTCTTTGTGTGCGACGAAGCTTGAGGTAACGGAAGAGCTGCTAGTCGGCTGTATGACGAATGTTTTTCGCAGCGTAATACACCATCGCACAAATCCTTTGCCCAAGTTATGCAGCAGCTCCGAGGAACATGTACCTTCTCATTGAGAAGGCAGGACTGGTGCTCCAGGGCAAAGTTGCATGGCCGAATTTGAAGAAAGTGTAGTAACGGCATCGACTTGAAGAGCACCCGTCGACGAGTACTCGAACAATTGCGCTTGCAGTGGGTGTTAATCACAGTATCGTCTACGGCGTTCTTCGTGAGCACCAATTAGATCCGTACCACTTAGAAAAGGTACACTTTACCGGTGCAGCTGATTTTCCACAACGCGCTTCTACTGCTCGTGGTTCCTACCCCGCTGCATCGACAAGCCCCCGTTTTCACGTCGAGTTCTGTTCACAGTTGAATGTAAATTCACTAGGGACTGTGTTCCGAATTGTCGAAACAGACATGTTTGGTCAGACGAAAAGCGTCTAGCCACGCATGTTCACGGATTTCAGCAGCGATTTGGTTTTAACGTGTGGGCAGGTATACTGGACGGTCATGTGATTGGTCCATACCTCCTTCCACTCAAACCAACTGGTCCTGCATACCTGTTCCTACAAAACGTACTGGACCCGCTCTTTTAAGCTGTGACACTACACGTCCTTCAGAAAATTTGGCTTTCAGTGCAATGTTGCACCACCTCGCTTCTCACGTGTAGTTCGGAGACATCTCCATTGGCAATATGGTCAAAGATGGATAGGCCGTGTGGGTCCAAATCCGCGCCCGCAGCGATCGCCGGATTTAACTCCTGCGGACTGCTTCTTGTGGAGTCGTATGCAAAATTTAATTTACGGGGCTCCTATAGAGACAGAGGAAGATCTCCTGGTGCGAGTTCTCGCCGATGCACTATGAATTGAAGAGACATCAGTTGGAATGGAGAGTGTGTACCAGAACAATGTCTATAACGACGCTGGTGGTCGCCACATCTGGCCTCTGCCGTAAAGCATCAGTGCTGTTCTGTACGTACAATATATAGGGCTCGTTTTTGTTTTGGAACAATATAAACACCTATTGTTTAGGTAATGATAAAAAAATAGATGTTTTGTTATGTTTCGTTTCGAATGTTACCTAATAATTGTACTGCATTTTACCTTGTCCAATTCGTCAAACAGAAGTTAAACATCTGAACTGCAACCGTGATAGAACGGAAACGGTACGTTTCCGGACATGGTTTCCTATCGATCCAGATCGATATGCTCAACGACTGTTTTGTGGACGACACATAACATAGTTGGTTGGTGGAACTGAAAATCATCGTTCCGGCATCATGACGTGTGGCTGACAAATTGGCGTACTGTTACGCGAAAGTATAATGACAAACTAGGTACTAAAACGGAAAGATATTACAGAAATCCCCTAAAACTGCCACATTGTGCATTCTAGTGATATACTGAGCACTAGACAAGATGCTGTTGGCAGGATGCCATATTGACAGACAGGCAAAAAGAAAACTACGCTTAGTAATGCCGATTTTGGCCATTGTTACGGTAGAAAGTCCATATCCTCAATCACCTCTAAGTAGAAGTTTTCATGGCATGGGCTGCTAGGAATCTAAATACGAGTACGTATTGGACGACGTGTCGTTAGTAATCTATCTGAAGTAAAAAAAAAAATAAAAATACAAAGGTCGAACTGATCAAAATAGAATTACAATAAGATAATGTTTTTTAGTAATTTGTTGTTGTTGTGGTCTTCAGTCCTGAGACTGGTTTGATGCAGCTCTCCATGCTACTCTATCCTGTGCAGCTTCTTCATCTCCCAGTACCTACTGCAACCGACGTCCTTCTGAATCTGCTTAGTGTATTCATCTCTTGGTCTCCCTCTACGATTTTTACCCTCCACGCTGCCCTCCAATACTAAATTGGTGATCCCTTGATGCCTCAGAACATGACCTACCAACCGATCCCTTCTTCTGGTCAAGTTGTGCCACAAACTTCTCTTCTCCCCAATCCTATTCAACATCTCCTCATTGGTTATGTGATCTACACATCGAATTTCAGCATTCTTCTGTAGCAACACATTTCTTCACTTCCATACATGGCTACACTCCATACAAATACTTTCAGAAATGACTTCCTGACACTTAAATCTATACTCGATGTCAACAAATTTCTCTTCTTCAGAAACGCTTTCCTAGCCATTGCCAGTCTACTTTTTATATCCTCTCTACTTCGACCATCATCAGTTATTTTCCTCCCCAAATAACAAAACTCCTTTACTACTTTAAGTGTCTCATTTCATAATCTAATTCCCTCAGCATCACCCGACTTAATTCGACTACATTCCGCTATCCTCGTTTTGCTTTTGTTGATGTTCATCTTATATCCTCCTTTCAAGACACTATTCATTCCGTTCAACAGCTCCTCCAGGTCCTTTGCTGTCTCTGACAGAATTACAATGTCATCGGCGAACCACAAAGTTTTTATTTCTTCTCCATGGATTTTAATACCTACTACGAACTTTTCTTTTGTATCCTTCGCTGCTTGCTCAATATACTGATTGAATAACTTCGTGGAGAGGCTACAACCCTGTCTCACTCCATTCCCAAGCACTGCTTCCCTTTCGTGTCCTTCGACTCTAATAACGGCATCTTGTTTCTGTACAAACTGTAAATAGCCTCTCGCTCCCTGTATTTTACCCCTGCCACCTTGACAATTTGAAGGAGAGTATTCCATTCAACATTGTCAAAAGCTTCCTCTAAGTCTACAACTGCTAGAAACGTAGATTTGCCTTTCCTTAATTTTTCTTCTAAGATAAGTCGTAGGATCAGTATTGCCACATGTGTTCCAGCATTCTACGAACTCCAAAGTGATCTTCCCCGAGGTCGGCTTCTACAAGTTTTTCCACTCGTCTGTAAAGAATTCGCGTTAGGATTTGGCAGCCGTGACTTATTAAACTGGCAGTTCGGTAATTTTTGCATCTGTCAGCACCTGCTTTCTTTGGGATTGGAATTATTATATTCTTCTTGATATCTGAGGGTATTTAGTAATTTACAGCAATGAAAAGATAAAGCATTAAGACGATAAATACATGCGCCAGTACATACTAACCTAGATGGTGCCAAAGTAAATGACAAAACGTGTATCTGAGATAGAAGACTTGTCTATTACAAAAAGTAGCGGTGAAATACAGGTAAAATAAAAATATTATAATTTGATTTTCCTAAAACAAAAGTAAGATGAATGCAAGACAAGAGTTATAGACCAAAAGAGGTAAAGCAGCATAGAAAAAGCAGTATAGACATTCTCAAACAGCCGAAACGTGCTGTATCTCGGAATTGTATGCATTCACTGAGAAAGAGAGACAGGTCGTGCTTCTGGTCAACAAAATACTGAAATTTTTCCGCGGTATCTAACAGAAAGCATTTTTGGACCGTGTGTTGGATTTGCAGATTATGTTCTATATCACATTCTGAATGTTTACCCTTAGTCAGATGTTGCCCAAACACTGGCTTCTTATGTGATGAACCGACCATACGCTCTTTGAATCTTGTTTTAAATCTTCTACCGTCGGCCGGAGCGGCCGAGTGGTTCTAGGCGCTTCAGTCTGGAACCACGCGACCGCTACGGTCGCAGGTTCGCATCCTTCCTCGGGCATGGGTGTGTGTGATGTCCTTAGGTTAGTTAGGTTTAAGTAGTTCTAAGTTCTAGGGGACTGATGACCTCAGGTGTTAAGTCCCACAGTGCTCAGAGCGATTTGAACCATTTGAAATCTTCTACCAGTCTGCCCGATGCATGTTCAAGGCAGTCCTTACAAGCTAAATTATGTAGCACGGATATTGAGAATGGATATTTGGAGTTCTCAGCAGTGTGTTTCAATTTATTTGGCAGGATATTTGTGGTAGGGCTGCTGATATATGTCAGTATATTTACGTATTGGCCACAGCACTCATAGTTAGGCCATCTTCTTGTAAAAATAGCGAGTCATTAAAAGAAAATAATTATTAATAATAGTATTAGTAATAATAATAACAGTAGAAACAAAATAAGTTTTCATTGACAACAATTGGTTTCCTAATTCTTGCTTGGAATTTTGGAACTGGATCTTTATTTATTTCGTTGGTATTATTTTCTCAAAAAAGTGTTGTAACTTCCGAGGTATAATCATCCTCAGTAATTACAGCGAGGCTATTGTCTTCGTCTGCATTCTTTATTAAGACTGATATGTGGTAAGTTTGTTACTGATTGTTTTAAGCAATGATATCTGGTGATTATTTACAGTTTTTTTCCTTTGCTTCGTACACTGATAATGCAAAACATGACCACTTTCCACCTTGACGTTGGATGGCGCCTGGTCATCAGTCCCCTAGAACTTAGAACTACTTAAACCTAACTAACCTAAGGACAGTACACACATCCATGCCCGAGGCAGGATTCGAACCTGCGACCGTAGCAGCAGCGCGGTTGCGGACTGAAGCGCCTAGAACCGATAGGTCACAGTGGCCGGCTCTCGGTATGTTTGCCGGAAAGATCTCATCCGTGATGTGGAGGAGGCCCTTCTGGCAGCTATCGAGCGCACTGGGTGCAACCGGCTGCGTAGTGGGACATGTCGGCATGAATGGCGCTTTCCGTTTGGGTTTTGCTGGCGTCCTCAGCTCCTTTCGGAGGGTGGTTCATTTGGTGAAGGCAAGCAGCATCCAACGTGGGGAGCACGATAAGCTGTCTATTTATAGCGTCGTACTGAGGGTCTATCGCCGTCTTCTGGTTTGGAATAGAACGAAATGTCAGAGGCTCAGACGTGATCAGACGTAAATATCTCGATCTCCGCTATCGGGCACAGAATTGTACGGTTAGCCTTAATAGGACAGGCATGCACTAGATGCAGGAAGAGGCTGTTGGGTAGCAGAGTAGGCGTGGCGTGCACGTTGGGCTTTTTTAGGTTAGGGGAAGCGCTCTTTGGCACCAGAGACGTTTGCCCGGTAAATTAACCACAAAGACCTCAGAGAATATTTATCGTCCTATATCAGAGATATAAATGGTTCATATGATTTTAGTAAACTGCAGCAGCATCCAAGGAAACGACCCAGAATTCGTATCGCTTACTGCAGGTTATAATGCATATACAGTATTAGAAGGAGAAAGTTGCTTGAAACTGGACATTAAAGACAACGAAGCTCAGACTGGAATATTTATCGTAAAAATAGGTTAGTTGCTAATGGTCACGGCGTTATTGCAGTAATGAATTTGATAAAATCTAGCGAGGTCATCACCAATTCTGCTTTTGAATTAATGTGGTTTAAAATAAGAATCAAAAATCGGCCAAAAATACATGCTTTTAAGATCTCCTGGATCAGGGTCTCTAGTGGTAGAGCGCACGCATCAGACAACTGGCGCCAGGGAGAAGAAGTAATGTAACATCGTTCTCGATGTCTCGTCCGAAAATTGATTTGTGCAGGTAGTTAGAGAAACAATTCGTGAGAGTTAAGTCTTAAGCCTCCTGCCAATAATCATAAATAAATCTGAATTTATCAAACCAGTCAGCGGAGAGCAGGATATCAGTGATCATAAGGCTGTGATAGTATGTGATGACAACGGGTCTTACAAAGAATACTAAGAAAGGTAGGAAGATACTTTTGCTTAGCAAGAGTGACAGGATATTAATTTCAGAATACTTGAGCAGTCAGCATCAGATATTCGAGGATGAGGACAAAGCTGTGAGAACAAATGGAAAAATTGGAAGTCATTGTGCAGTAGACTCTAGACAAGTATGTTGCAAGTAAGGTGTTAAGGGATGGGAAAGACCCACTATGGTTTAATAGTCATGTTAGGAAATTGCTACGTAAACAAACAGAACTTCATCTCAGATTCAAGAGAAGTAAGAGCAGTAAGAGAAGCGTTCAGTGATTTTGAAATTAAAACTTTATTAACCGATCTGAGTCAAAATACTATGGAATTTGGTCGTACGTAAAGTTAGAAATCATCTATTCATTCACTCGGTCACCATACCGGCACCTAAACGGAAGATAACAGAGAGAAGGCCAAAATATTAAATTCAGTCTTCTGAAAATTTTTCACCTCGGAAGATCGTAGCACGCTCCCCCCGTGCGAACGTCGAAATGGCAGATACTGAGATAAGCGATCGTGGAGCAGAATCGCTTAGTAGTGGGAAGGCGTCGGACCTATATCGTTGACGTCACTCTGTTGTAGATTAGGGACCATGTTTTACGCTCGAGAATTATGACGATCTTGGAGATGTAAAATCTCCTCTATAAAAATCAACATGGATTCCGCAAACAGAGATCCTGTGAAACTCGGATCGCTTTGTTCCTCCATTAAATCGACAGCGCCATAGACAACGGCGCTGAGGTTGATGCCGTGTTTCTCGACTTCGGTTGGTGGCTTTGGGGAAGGAGAACAGACAGCGAGGTCATCGGTCTCATCGGATTAGGGGAGGAGGGGGAGGAAGTCGGCCGTGCCCTTTCAAAGGAACCATCCCGGCATTTGCCTGGAGCGGTTTAGAGAAATCACGGAAAACCTAAATCAGGATGGCCGGACGCGGGATTGAACCGTCGTCCTCCCGAATGCGAGTCCAGTGTCTAACCACTGTGCCACCTCGCTCGGTTTTTCTCGACTTCAGGAAAGACACCATCCCGTACTGCCGTTTAGTGAAAAGAATACGAGCTTATCGAGTATCGGAGTAGATTTTCGACTGGATTCAAGACTTCCTTGGATATGGAACTCAGCATGTCGCTCTTAACGGAACAAAATCGACAGATATAAAGGCAAATTCCGGTGCACCCCAACGAAGTGTGTTTACAATATATGTAAAGCGTCGGATGCTTTTTAAGGCCCTTGGCAGATGATACGATTGTTTATGACAAAGTAGCAACTCCAGAAGGTACTAACGATTTGCAGAATGGCCCACAGAATTGAACGTTTGCAAGCGGTGGCATTTGAATATGAACGTAAAGAAACGTACCATACTGCGCAAACATAGGGAGAGAAACACACTACTGTATAGCTACACTATTGATGACAAACCGCTGGAAACAGCAGCCACTGTGAAATATCTAGGACTAATTATCCAGAGCGAAATTAAGTGGAATGACCATATAAAACAAATAGTGGGAAAGTCAGAAGCCAGATTCAGTTTCATAGGAAGAATTTTGAGGAAATGTAACTCATCCACGAAGGAAGTGGCTTATAAGGCGCCTGATTGACTGATTCTTGAGTGTTGTTCATCTGTCTGGGAGCCCTAACAAGTAGGACTGAGAGAAGAGGTAGAGAGGATGTAACGAAGAGTGCCGCGTTTCGTCACAGGACCGTTTAGGCGGAGCGAGCGCCCTTCGGTGATACTCTACAAACTCCATTGGCAGATGTTACAAGAGATGCGTTGTGCATCGCTGAGAGCTTTACTGTTGAAATTTCGAGAGAGCACTTTCGGGAAGAGTCGGATAACATATCACTTCCTCCTACATACACAATCATTCTTGCCACGTGCTATTCGCTAGTGGAACAGGGTTGGAGGGTTCAGTTAGTGGTTTTCGGAGTAAGACGTAGATGTAGATGTACATTGTCGACCACGGAGCTCCGCAGTAAACCACTCCTACGTGTTCTCATGTCGACCAAATGACATCGTCGATTACGACTCCAGTAGGACTAGCGGGATTCGACAGTCGATCAATGGAATCGTGTCGGCTCTTCGAGTGACTCACATTTTTGCTACACCAGGTCGCTGGTCGTCTCCACAAACGCCGTCATCGAGGTGAACGGCATTTCAAAACGTGCAGCGCGTCACGGCACGGACGCAGGCCGGTGAGGCAGTATTATGCTATGGCAGACATTCTCCTTCGTTTGCATGGGACGTGTAGCAGTAATCGAAGGCACGCCGGCAGTTGTGAACAACCTGCATCCCTCCATGTTTAATGTATTCCGCGACGGCGATGTCTTTTTTGATCGGTATAATTGTCTCGGAGACCAAACTGTGGTACAGTGGTTTGAGGAGCGTCATAGGGAACTCGCGATGTCTCGGTTACCAAATTCGCCAGATTTAAATCCCATGGAACCCATGTGGGCCGCTATCGGGTGCCATCACAGCGTCCGCAAATAAGCGACCCGTTATTTACGCGAATTACATGACCTGAGCGGACACGTCTAATGGTACATACCTCTACAAACCTATCAACAAACTATCGGATACGCAGGATAAATGATGTATCTCTTTCCAAAGACGTATAAACAACGTATTAAGCAGGTGGTCATAATGTTTTGGCTCATCAGTGCAGGTATCGTGTACTGAAGTTTAGCTCTTTCTGCTTCAACCCTATACCAGCAACAATATGTTTAGTAATCATATCATTTAAAACACACATTTACTCAGGACTGCATTTCAGAGGCAGTGAACTGAATACCGGTTAAATTAACAACCCGTGGATAAATGTTACGGTGCTGTTGATATGACTCTATTGGCGCATCTAGTTGCTCGTTAATAAGAGCATTAATTTTCTTTTGTCGAGTAATATTAATGCATTTATATATGTAATCTATTTTCTGGGCTACTATTATGTCAATAACAGTAGAAGAAATAACGGGTGATAGTGATTTAGTTAATGAGAGGTGTAATTTATACATCCTAGTGTTCAAGAAGTTTTTCTGTTTAAAGGCATCCCTAATTTAGCATCTGATTCAGAGGACACGGCTTTTCTTTCTACAATTTTATTAACTTCAGATCTCATGTTACCTATCGTTTCGTATTTCTTTCAAAATTTAAGCACTGTTTGTGAATATTAATTTTGGAATTTAACATCATATTTTAGTTCTGATCTTCCTGAGTGCCTTTAGATCTCTTAGCAACTGTCTCGGCGAATTGTTCATAAACTTAGATAATATTGTCTAGGAGAACAGCTATCTGGTGCTATAATCTGGTTAAAATAAGTCTACATTACAATAAACTTTATTTATTATGTTCAGTTACGACTTTAAGTTAAAGTAATCTTCATACTGTGGGGCCGGCAAGGGTAGGAACAGCAGAGTCACAGGGAGTACTAAAACGTATGGCGCTACAAGAAAATACAGAACCGATGTAGTATTTACCCTACGCCTGGTGCTGGCGGCTCCTCGGCTATTCTCGTGCTAGCACGATCGTAATTGCGACTGGCCGCCAGAGAGCCACGCGTTAAATAGCGTGCAAGTCCAGAGACGAATATGGATTACGTCAGCACCAGCCAATGGCAGACGCTTCACAGAGAATGTAATGCCATTCTAAATTTAAAAACTAAGTTCTAAAACCGATAAACTGCAGGGACGAATTTCTGTAGGGAAACGGAGGAAAAAGTGTTCTATGAACATGTGTCCGAAATGTATCAGTGTCATGATAGATGGCGCTGACGAATGAAACTTTCTCTGACCACATGCCGCGTGTTCCTTGTATGTTATAGGCTGCGTTATTCATACAGCGTATTGTAAACTGCAGAATGGTCCTATATTCATGTCGCGAACAAGCCGAGATGGTGTTTGTGTATGACTAACCAAATGGAAACGATCGATAAGCAGCACTAATATACCAGGACAAGTAGCCAATCACATCACACAACATTTGAAGCCCTTTTTTGTGGTAGTATGATCACAGGCGCTTTCAAACAGACGAACGTGCGGAGAGGCGGCAGAGTGTGCGGGGGGCCGCGTTCCACAGGATATTGAAGCGAACCCTGGTACAAGCTCCAGGCAAGCGACGGGCTAACATGGTATAGGCGAGAGTACGAATACGAGTAACCTGCATGACAATCGCTACTGTCCCTATCACCTGTAACGAGTGCAACGGTTGTTAGCTGCGCAGTGGCTTCTTCGGAAAGGAATTTTTGATGGTATTTCCACCAAACCAGCACAATTATGGGATTTCTGTCGTCAGTCCTCTTTACCTACGAAGCAACCTTTACCAGAACTGGTATCATCACTCTGCATAATCATCAGGTGTGAGCTCGGGGAATGGCTAGGCGCTCATCAGCGTCGGTGCAGCAGCAATGTGTGGACAGGCAGTCTTGGCGACTACATATTTGGACCGACAGAGAAACGTACCAGGACTTTCTGCAGAAATTTCTTCCGGGAATGATTGAGAATGTGCCTTTGGCAAGATGGCAGATTGTGTAGTTTCCGCATGAAAGAGCTCCACCCCACTTCAAAAAATGGTTCAAATGGCTGTAAGCACTATGGGACATAACATCTGAGGTCATCAGTCCCCTAGAACTTAGAACTACTTAAATCTAACTAACCTAAGGACATCACACACATCCGTGCCCGAGGCAGGATTCGAACTTGCGACCGTAGCAGCAGCGCGTTTCCGGGCTGAAGCGCCTAGAACCGCTCGGCCACAACTGCCGGCCTCACCCCACTTCCGCATTACAGTTCGCCGACACCAAGTTATCTTCTCCAGACGTTGCGAAGGCCCTGTAGCATGGCGTCCTAGATCACCGGATTCTAGTTCCTGATGTGCAGCACCGTCCGTTTCCGAACACATGTTTATTGTGCTTTTTTCCTCCATTTCCAGTGAGGAATCCGTTCCTGCAGTTTGTCGGCCTTAGTGACGTTCACACTGTGTAAGAAGTTGAACCATTACAAATCATCAGACAAGTAGTTTTTCATGTTAAAAGTAGGCGAAATTACAGAATGAGCGAGATAGCAGTGTCACTTAGTGATACTAGTATGAATGACAGGAACATCGTCCTTATCAATATTTTGCCAGTAAACATATGAACTAGAGAAACAAAATTATATACAAGTGCAGATGTCGTGTGAAAACACAATTAGGAAGTAAATTACATCAAAAGATATGCCCATTAAAATTTGTACTTGCCGTCTATTTGCTAGACAGTGATTTCTATTCGAAGACGGCGTCCTTGTCAAGGCAACTCAGAGACGAAGATGGTAGCCCCGAAATCACAGAACAGTGTACTCAAAGGGACGCCTTTGTCATGATTACATGGAAACCAATATTGCAGCTCATAGACCAAAAAAGTACACATGGGGACGTCGACTGTGGTCGTGGTAACGATCCCGGTCGACTTCTTCAACAATGATTCTGCGAACGACTTACAACATAGTTTGCTGGGAGGTTGGACCGACAGAATTGTAGCGAACTGCCACAACATTACTAACATATAAATGCAGTTTTTACCACACGCCGCACGCTACATTTTTCTGGTAATTTGTGACATAGTAATCACAAAAAAATGGCTCTGAGCACTATGGGACTTAACTTCTGAGGTCATCAGTCCCCTAGAACTTAGAACTGCTTAAACCTAACTATCCTAAGGACATCACACACATCCATGCCCGAGGCAGGATTCGAACCTGCGACCGTACCGGTCACGCGGTTCCAAACTGAAGCGGTTAGAACCACACGGCCACACCGGCCGGCGGTAATCACAAATGTTTCCACTCTTTTCGTGCATAATAAATAATTTAAATTGTAAATTGATGAGAACGGTAAACCGCGATTACACAGTGTGCGCACTATCCTGTAACAAATGAGATTTATTCTGACACGTCGAGAGGCGCTGTAGTCGTTGCACTGAATTCTGACAGCTGCTGTACATGTGTTCGACGCTGGTCTGCTTGGAGTTAGACAAGATGCATGGCGTGGTCCTGTCAAGGTAGTTTGACCTACTGAGTGCATTTTGGGCTACGTACATAAGTCCACTTATTATTCAACAACTTTGGTAGCCTATACTTGTGGGACCTCTATTTGATGAAAGAGAATGATGTTTATTGAATTTTTTTGATCCGCTATTTGCGAGCTTGAGTAAAGGTACAGGACGAGTATGTGAGTGCAGGTTTATTCGTTGTGAGTTGGATAGTAAATTTAATATCATTCTTTTCATCTCTGAATCCCAAACAAGGAATTAAGCACTTGTGACTAACACACTTTTATTCAGTGTAACATGACGAGATTAGCCCACAATCTAGTCACATGCTCATTTACACTACCAGTACTTGAATGTTGGTCGACCAAGCATGGATACGGCTCTTAGAGGCAAATATCCAGTCTGAATTATGAGAACGCTGGATATTATTGGTTCGGTGCACAAGTTCGTAGCGTTTACGTTTTTCATGTGGTATTTCGGTTGATATGGGTTTATTTATCGATTATCATTTTATATTTACAATTAACTGTTGCATTTTGGGTTTATACATTGTCATTTTGTCATCTGGAGATAGTCAGTGGAGCTGTGGACACTGTTTGAATTCAGTAGACGGCTAACAGCGGCGGAGGTATCCAGGAACATTTAGACCATGTGTGATGGCAGAGCACGTCATGAAAATGGATTTCTCGTTTTAAGCAGTATGGTTTTGACATCAGTGACTCCCCACGTTCAGGAAGAAATTCGAGGTTTGATGATGATCATTTAACGCATTAATCCAGAATCATCCGCGTCAGGGTACTCGAGAACTGGCAAATGTCATGAACTGTGATCATCCTACCTTAGTGCGACATTTGCTGTCAATGAGGAAACTTCAAAACTCCGATGTATGGGTACAACGTGCTCAAAGGCAAAATCACAAAAATCAGCAGGTGCCCGTACGTGCAACTCTGCTTGCTCGACATCAACTGGTTTGTGAATTCACCTACCATTCCTATCTTGTACCGTTCCTGGTGAGGAGAAATGGTGTCTTTACGCTAACATAAGGAAAGACAGAAATGGTTGAGTGCAGACAAAGGAGCAACTGCCCGTACAAAAACTGTCCGAATCCACAAAAGGTGCTTCTACGCATCTGATGGGATAGCGATAGATGGTTTACTATGAAGTGCTTTCCCTAGGTGTAAACATCACTCGTGACATTTGTTGTCAACAGCTGAGACGTTTTGCAGGCGAAATCCAAGAACAACGACCAGGAATACTGGGGGAAGTGATGCTATTCCTCGATAACGACCACCTGCATTCTTCTAGACTAACAAAGACGCTATACAGGGGTTGGGTTCGATTTTCAGCTTTTCCGTCCTCTGTCAAACAACCTTCAAGGAACTTCCGGATGAAAATCCGTTACGAGCACAGATAGACGTGTTCTTCGTCTCAAAACCATGTGGTTTCTACAATCGCGGAATCGAGAAGTTTCCCCAGCGTTCCCGGGTTCGATTCCCGGCGGGGTCAGGGATTTTCTCTGCCTCGTGATGACTGGGTGTTGTGTGATGTCCTTAGGTTAGTTAGGTTTAATTAGTACTAAGTTCTAGGGGACTGATGACCATAGATGTTAAGTCCCATGGTGCTCAGAGCCATTTTTTTCCCAGCGTTGGCAGAGTGGTGTAAATAGTGAAGAAAAATATAATATTGATGACTAAAATCTCCGTTATGCGTATCTGTTGTGAAGGAAAACCGGTATGAACTTATACATCAACCTTATAGAATATGTTTTCAGAAGGTGGTGCTCCAAAGTTCGCAAATATTTGAAGAAAGTATGATTATCGCAAATTTGTGGTGACAAAATTTCTTTATATGACAAGCATTTTCGGTCCACAGACCATTATCAGGTTCTTAGAAGAATTTACTACATCGCGTTAGGCGTTATAATATCATGTTCCTAGCTCTATTGCTGACTGTTGATATAGACTCCTGGAAATGGAAAAAAGAACACATTGACACCGGTGTGTCAGACCCACCATACTTGCTCCGGACACTGCGAGAGGGCTGTACAAGCAATGATCACACGCACGGCACAGCGGACACACCAGGAACCGCGGTGTTTGCCGTCGAATGGCGCTAGCTGCGCAGCATTTGTGCACCGCCGCCGTCAGTGTCAGCCAGTTTGCCGTGGCATACGGAGCTCCATCGCAGTCTTTAACACTGGTAGCATGCCGCGACAGCGTGGACGTGAACCGTATGTGCAGTTGACGGACTTTGAGCGAGGGCGTATAGTGGGCATGCGGGAGGCCGGGTGGACGTACCGCCGAATTGCTCAACACGTGGGGCGTGAGGTCTCCACAGTACATCGATGGTGTCGCCAGTGGTCGGCGGAAGGTGCACGTGCCCGTCGACCTGGGACCGGACGGCAGCGACGCACGGATGCACGCCAAGACCGTAGGATCCTACGCAGTGCCGTAGGGGACCGCACCGCCACTTCCCAGCAAATTAGGGACACTGTTGCTTCTGGAGTATCGGCGAGGACCATTCGCAACCGTCTCCTTGAAGCTGGGCTACGGTCCCACACACCGTTAGGCCGTCTTCCGCTCACGCCCCAACATCGTGCAGCCCGCCTCCAGTGGTGTTGCGACAGGCGTGAATGGAGGGGCGAATGGAGACGTGTCGTCTTCAGCGATGAGAGTCGCTTCTGCCTTGGTGCCAATGATGGTCGTATGCGTGTTTGGCGCCGTGCAGGTGAGCGCCACAATCAGGACTGCATACGACCAAGGCACACAGGGCCAACACCCGGCATCATGGTGTGGGGAGCGATCTCCTACACTGGCCGTGCACCACTGGTGATCGTCGAGGGGACACTGAATAGTGCACGGTGCATCCAAACCGTCATCGAACCCATCGTTCTACCATTCCTAGACCGGCAAGGGAACTTGCTGTTCCAACAGGACAATGCACGTCCGCATGTATCCCGTGCCACCCAACGTGCTCTAGAAGGTGTAAGTCAACTACCCTGGCCAGCAAGATCTCCGGATCTGTCCCCCATTGAGCATGTTTGGGACTGGATGAAGCCTCGTCTCACGCGGTCTGCACGTCCAGCACGAACGCTGGTCCAACTGAGGCGCCAGGTGGAAATGGCATGGCAAGCCGTTCCACAGGACTACATCCAGCATCTCTACGATCGTCTCCATGGGAGAATAGCAGCCTGCATTGCTGCGAAAGGTGGATATACACTGTACTAGTGCCGACATTGTGCATGCTCTGTTGCCTGTGTCTATGTGCCTGTGGTTCTGTCAGTGTGATCATGTGATGTATCTGACCCCAGGAATGTGTCAATAAAGTTTCCCCTTCCTGGGACAATGAATTCACGGTGTTCTTATTTCAATTTCCACGAGTGTAGCTTGAATAACTGCACTGTCTTGCACAGTTTATCCTTTTCATGGCCACATTTTTCTGCGGTTGTTACAGGTGACAGTTGGTGGTTCAATCACTTGCTATGAAACACTTATGCCATACCAAGGAAAACGATACTATAAATTTTTTAGGATCTTTTTATTATAAAAATTGACACTGCAAAGCAAAAAAAAAAAATATAATTGCTAGACAATCTTTCATTCACAAAATATTAACGAAAATTTAATTAGTGGATGATACGGAACAGTTTGGAACATGGATATACACACAAAGCGTTATTGCAATTGGATCACATTATTTTTGTTCTTTTTTCTTCTTGTCTTGTACTGCACATACGACAGGGCCTATACTTCAGAATTTGCGGCAGAGTTTCACCCACATCTGAAATTGTGAGTTCATCAGAACGCTATTGCTGTCTGCTTTTTTTGAAATAAATACAGGTGGACGCCCACGTGGTTTCCGCAATGAGAATCCTGACAGTAATTCTTTTGCTAACTGTAAACTCTTTCAAATTCTGAAGGTGGCAGGAGTAAAATATAGGGAGCGAAAGGCTATTTACAATTTGTACAGAAAGCAGATGGCAGTCATAAGAGTCGAGGGGTATGAAAGGGAAACAGTGGTTGGGAAGGGAGTGAGACGGGGTTGTAGCCTCTCCCCGATACTATTCAATCTGTATACTGAGCAAGCAGTAAAGGAAACAAAAGAAAATTTCGGAGTAGGTATTAAAATCCATGGAGAAGACATAAAAACTTTGAGGTTCACCGATGACATTGTAATTCTGTGAGGAACAGAAAAGGACTTGGGAGAGCAGTTGAAAGGAATGGACAGTGTCTTGAAAGGAGGGAATAAGATGAACATCAACAAAAGCAAAACAAGGATAATGGAGTGTAGTCGAATTAAGTCGGGTGATGCTGAGGGAATTAGATTAGGAAATGAGACACTTAAAGTAGTAAAGGAGTTTTGCTATTTGGGGAGCAAAATAACTGATGATGGTCGAAGTAGAGAGGATATAAAATGTAGACTGGCAATGGCAAAGAATGCATTTCTGAAGAAGAGAAATTTGTTAACATCGAGTATTGATTCAAGTGTTAGGAAGTCGTTTCTGAAATTATTTGTATGGAGTGCAGCCATGTCGGAGGTGAAACGTGGATGATAAATAGTTTAGACAAAAAGAGAATAGAAGCTTTCGAAATGTGGTGCTACAGAAGAATGCTGAAGATTAGATGGATAGATCACATAACTAATGAGGAGGTATTGAATAGAATTGGGGAGGAGTTTGTGGCACAACTTGACTAGAAGAAGGGATCGGTTGGTAGGACATGTTCTGAGGCATCAAGGGATCAGCAATTTAGTACTGGGGGGGGGGGGCAGTGTGGAGGGTAAAAATCGTAAAGGGTGATCAAGAGATGAATACACTAAGCAGATTCAGGAGGATGCAGGCTTCAGTAAGTACTGGGTGATAAAGAAGCTTGCACAGGATAGAGTAGCATGGAGAGCTGCATCAAAGCAGTCTCAGGACTGAAGTCCGCAACAACAACAACATCAAACTGAGTGATAGCTACTCTCCATTTCCTGTGACTGCTACGTGCATTATAAACACATTCACAATGGCAGCATCAACTGTGCCACCATTTTAGAGATTGCCGTCGAACTTCATACCGTTCTATCTTCTGACCGAAGAGTTCCACACCACCCCTTACATTGTTGTACAGATTTATGGCCCTTGGACAAGCTATGCTATACATGTGGCCATTTCATCCTTATCTGCAAACGAATGTTACATCCTTGGGAGATGTTGCTGCAGACAAAACTATTACTTTTCTCGTGACTTGCCACTTTATCGAAAATACTAAATCTTTGGTCTGCGTCTTGAACTCGCTTCGTAAAATTTCGTAAATTTTTTTTCATGTATTCTGGAAGACCTTCACGGTTGACTCTGACAGCACCTACAGAATATATTACATTATCCATATGTGTTTAATTAGGATTTACGAAGTGAAATAGTTGTCAAATGCAACAATACATTCACTACTTTTCAAGTTGAACGCAATTCAAGAACAACCCTTTCACACAATAGATCTCGAACTTCAGTGATATCCTACTTTAACGTCAGCCAGGCACCAGACCTTCTTCCCTCTTTCTTACAGGCTTCACGGGCATATGTTGTTTTATGCTTATACTTCCCTAGAAAGACATCATAGCCTCATCAATGGATAATCTGTCTGAATGATTATATGCTTCTATGAACATACTGCATCAGTCATTGGCCTCACTCTATATAATTTAACATATACAGGAGTACCCATCCCCACTGCCTTCGAATTATCGCTGAAATGAAGATTTTCTATAAATTTTTTTAACCTTTTTTAGAGTCATCACTTTCGACACTGATTCAACATGCAAATAGGGGATTTATGGATGCCTATATTGATGAGCAACCCAATAAATGTTCTGATGTGTCCACCCAGTTCTTTGTTGTGACAGGTGTTTCAGAGCTCATTTCATAATTTTGTCTCTCTTGGGATGCATACAAGTTTGTTTGTTCAACAATATTCTGAATTATGATATCATTGAAGATATCAAGAAAATTCTAGTATGGACGATTCTTTTTAGAGGATGATTTCTTTGGTAATGCTAAGCTTTCTCCAAGAGGCTCTATGTCTAAACACTGAGGCAAGGCTTCATCGCACTCAATTTCAGTTTTTGTCGACTCTGTGGAAAAACCTGCAGATACCGAACGTACTACATGGACTGAAACATTATATACTATTGAGGGCTCTTGTTGTTGAAAAGTTGCAGGAAACTGTCGGTGGATGTTCAGTACATTATTTTCTTCATCTGCTCAAACATTGTCTATGTCGGAGAGTGACCCATCCTTAGGAAGTAAGAAGTGATACCCCAACACATCTTCCTATCTGCCAAAGTAATTCTGTAATGAAATACCTCACATAAGTCAATATGCCTAGTAACACCTCAATAGACAGGCATATTGTCTACACTAAAAGTGTGAAACAGTGCTAGATGTGTGACCAGCTTGGACAGTGGGAGCAAATATTCCCATACGTTTACAAAAAAAGATGTGTTGGTATGACATAGAAACTTTCTTTCATACCTCAACATCAAGAAAACTGCATTAAATATCGAATAAGTACCCAGGAGTTACTTACAAACGCCACTGTCTGTAGAAAAAAACACAAAATGACACCAAAACGACGACTTTCTCTCTCCAAACTGAGCACAACAGACAAGTAATGCTCCTTCAGTTGTAGCCAATGCGAGTGAGACATTGAAGTATGTGGGAAGATATCTTCCCATTGCCCATGAAAAAGTTATAATTGACGCTGTAATTTATATTACTATGTGACAACAGCGACGAACTCGAAAATTTTGTTTTATTATCTGATGCTGTTATGATACTGCAAATGCTTTTAGAACGTGATGAAGTTATGTGAAGCGAAGCCGGTTGTTCAATAAAGAAATTTTATCAGCTGGTCTTTGCGGTAATCGTGATGTTCTTCAACGTATCTCACTTACAGCGCCGTTATTTTGACTGAAATGTAACTTAATACTTTGATCAAGACATCGGTCGCAACTGAAAAGGACCAGGCCATATAGCGAAAAATGCGACGAAAATTATCTAGGCAAACAAGAAAAGAAATGAAGAAGAAAAGAAACGAAGAATGAAGTTTTCCAAAGTGAGGGCAGTGTCAGTTTTGGTGTACTGCTCAGACACGAGGGCAACAAATGTGAAATACTGTATTAAGACACAGGGATCAAAAATGAGAGTCCAGACACCCGTGAAACACAGCACCCCCGGCGGAGATCCGTGTCCTCCCTCGGGCACGGGTGTGTGCGTTGTCCTTAGTGTAAGTTACGTCAAGTTAGATTAAATAGTAAGTGGTAAGTAGAACTTACCACAAATTTCCAAAATTTCCATCCGTGAAATTCTGCACGACACTGGATAGATTAAAAACGATGACGTGTCAAGTAACTTAATATTTTTAAAACACAACTTAAAATCAAAAGAAATAAAAAAGGATGCCTCAGTGTTTTGTGGTTTTGAAGGCTGAAATACAACATTTTAGGAGAGTTGTGTCAATTAATTGTTACAATATATAGATTTTTAAGTGCATGCAAATCAATTTGTCACTTGCCTTACGTCATACGTAAAGAAAAAATATTTCACTGCAGAGGAACGCGCTTAACTACGCCACGAAAGTCATTAACGAAACCAAAGATGTCTTTGAGTACTTTGAAATGTTCACCACTAGGCTGCCTCAGACCTGAAGCAAATAAGAAGAGGTTGCCACATTACCTGACATGGCCACTGTAACTGTCTTCACGCTAGTGCTATTGACGCCTTTGCTAAGCAGCCAAGGTACTGGAGGACTACTGAAAAACTGTTAAATATGCTGCTAAACCTACTCCCATGAACCATGGACCTTGTCGTTGGTGGGGAGTCTTGCGTGCCTCAGCGATACAGATGGCCGTACAGTAGGTGCAACCACAACGGAAGGGTATCTGTTGAGAGGCCAGACAAACGTGTGGTTCCTGAAGAGGGGCAGGAGCCTTTTCAGTAGTTGCAGGGGCAACAGATGATTGACTGATCTGGCCTTGAAACACTGAACCAAAATGGCCTTGCTGTGCTGTTACTGCGAATGGCTGAAAGCAAGGGGAAACTACAGCCGTAATTTTTCCCGAGGGCATGCAGCTTTACTGTATGGTTAAATGATGATGGGATCCTCTTGGGTAAAATATTCCGGAGGTAAAATAGTCCCCCATTCAGATCTCCGTACGGGGACTACTCAAGAGGATGTCGTTATCAGAAGAAAGAAAACTGGCGTTCTACGGATCGGAGCGTGGAATGTCAGATCACTTAATCGAGCAGGTAGGTTAGAAAATTTAAAAAGGGAAATGGATAGGTTAAAGTTAGATATAGTGGGAATTAGTGAAGTTCGGTGGCAGGAGGAACAAGACTTCTGGTCAGGTGACTACAGGGTTATGAACGCAAAATCAAATAGGGGTAATGTAGGAGTAGGTTTAATAATGAATAAAAAAATAGGAGTGCGGGTAAGCTACTACCAACAGCATAGTGAACGCATTATTGTGGCCAAGATAGACACGAAGCCCATGCCTACTACTGTAGTACAAGTTTATATGCCAACCTAGCTCTGCAGATGATGAAGAAATTGATGAAATGTATGATGAGATAAAAGAAATTATTCAGGTAGTGAAGGGAGACGAAAATTTAATAGTCATGGGTGACTAGTATTCGTCAGTAGGAAAAGGGAGAGAAGGAAACATAGTGGGTGAATATGGATTGCGGGAGAGAAATGAAAGAGGAATTCGTCTGGTAGAATTTTGCACAGACCATAACTTAATCATAGCTAACACTTGGTTCAAGAATCATAAAAGAAGGTTGTATACATGGAAGAATCCTGGAGTTACTAAAAAGTATCACATAGATTATATAATGGCAAGACAGAGATTTAGGAACCAGGTTTTAAATTGTAAGACATTTCCAGGGGCAGATGTGGACTCTGACCACAATCTATTGGTTATGAACTGTAGATTAAAACTGAAGAAACTGCAAAAAGGTGGGAATTTAAGGAGATGGGACCTGGATAAACTGACTAAACCAGAGATTGTACAGAGTTTCAGGGAGAGCATAAGGGAACAATTGACAGGAATGGGGGAAAGAAATACAGTAGAAGAAGAATGGGTAGCTCTGAGGGATGAAGTAGTGAAGGCAGCAGAAGATCAAATAGGTAAAACGACGAGGGCTAGTAGAAATCCTTGGGTAAAAGAAGAAATATTGAATTTAATTGATGAAAGGAGAAAATATAACAACGCACTAAATGAAGCAGGCAAAAAGGAATACAAACGTCTCTAAAATGAGATCGACAGGAAGTGCAAAATGGCTAAGCAGGAATGGCTACAGGACAAGTGTAAGGATGTAGAGGCTTATCTCACTAGAGGTAAGATACATACTGCCAACAGGAAAATTAAAGAGACCTTTGGAGAAAAGAGAGCCACTTGTATGAATATCAAGAGCTCAGATGGAAACCCAGTTCTAAGCAAAGAGGGGAAATCAGAAAGGTGGAAGTAGTATATAGAGGGTCTATACAAGGGCGATGTACTTGAGGACTATATTATGGAAATGGAAGAGGATGTAGATAAAGATGAAATGGGAGATACGATACTGCGTGAAGAGTTTGACAGAGCACTGAAAGACCTGAGTCGAAACAAGGCCCCGGGAGTAGACAACATTCCATTGGTACTACTGACGGCCTTAGGAGAGCCAGTCCTGACAAAACTCTACCATCTGATGAGCAGGATGTATGAGACAGGCGAAATACCCTCAGACTTCAAGAAGAATATAATAATTCCAATCCCAAAGAAAGCAGGTGTTGACAGATGTGAAAATTACCGAACAATCTTGTTTAATAAGCCACAGCTGCAAAATACTAACGCGAATTCTTTACAGACGAATGGAAAAATTAGTAGAAGCCGACCTCGGGGAAGATCAGTTTGGATTCCGTAGAAATGTTGGAACATGTGAGGCAATACTGACCCTACGACTTATCTTAGAAAATAGCTCGCCCTATTTGCCCAAGAAATTCACAGTGCCGTAGACACTGGCGAGCAGATTGATGCCGTATTCCTGGACTTCAGGAAGGCATTTGATACGGTTCCGCACTTACGTTTAGTGAAAAAAATACGAGCTTACGGAATATCGGACCAGGTTTGTGATTGGATTCAGGATTTCCTAGAGGAAAGAACACAACATGTCATTCTTAACGGTTCAAAATCTGCAGATGTAGAGGTAATTTCGGGAGTACCGCAGGGAAGCGTGATAGGACCTTTATTGTTTACAATATACATAAATGACTTAGTTGACAACATCGGTAGCTCCGTGAGGCTATTTGCAGATGACACGGTTGTCTACAAGAAAGTAGCAACATCAGAAGACTCGTACGTACTCCAGGAGGACCTGCAGAGGATTAATGCATGGTGCGACAGCTGGCAGCTTTCCCTAAACGTAGATAAATGTAATATAATGCGCATACATAGGGGCAGAAATCCATTCCAGTACGATTATGCCATAGGTGGTAAATCATTGGAAGCGGTAACGACCGTAAAATACTTAGGAGTTACTATCCGGAGCGATCTGAAGTGGAATGATCACATAAAACAAATAGTGGGAAAAGCAGGCGCCAGGTTGAGATTCATAGGAAGAATTCTAAGAAAATGTGACTCATCGACGAAAGAAGTAGCTTACAAAACGCTTGTTCATCCGATTCTTGAGTATTGCTCATCAGTATGGGACCCTTACCAGGTTGGATTAATAGAAGAGATAGACATGATCCAGCGAAAAGCAGCGCGATTCGTCATGGGGACATTTAGTCAGCGCGAGAGCGTTACGGAGATGCTGAACAAGCTCCAGTGGCGGACACTTCAAGAAAGGCGTTACGCAATACGGAGAGGTTTATTATCGAAATTACGAGAGAGCACATTCCGGGAAGAGATGGGCAACATATTACTACCGCCCACATATATCCCGCGTAATGATCACAACGAAAAGATCCGAGAAATTAGAGCAAATACGGAGACTTACAAGCAGTCGTTCTTCCCACGCACAATTCGTGAATGGAACAGGGAAGGGGGGATCAGATAGTGGTACAATAAGTACCCTCCGCCACACACCGTAAGGTGGCTCGCGGAGTATAGATGTAGATGTAGATGTAGATTAAGGAAAGGCAAACCTACATTTCTAGCATTTGTAGACTTAGAGAAAGCTTTTGACAATGTTGAATACTCTCTTTCAAATCCTGAAGGTGGCAGGGGTAAAGTACAGGGAACGAGAGGCTATTTACAATTTGTACAGAAACCAGATGGCAGTTATAAGAATCGAGGGACATGATAGGGAAACAGCGGTTGGGAAGGGAGTGAGATAGGGTTGTAGCCTGTCCCCGGTGTTATTCAATCTGTAAATTGAGCAAGCAGTAAAGGAAACAAAAGAAAAATTCGGAGTATGTATTAAAATCCATGGAGAAGAAATAAAAACTTTGAGATTCGCCGATGACATTGTAATTCTGTCAGAAACAGAAAAGGACTTGGAAGAGCAGTTGAACGGAATGGAAAGTGTCTTGAAAGGAGGGAATAAGATGAACATCAACCAATCAAAACAAGGATAATGCAATGTAGTCGAATTAAGTCGGGTGACGCTGAGGGAATTAGATTAGGAAATGAGACACTCGAAGTAGTAAAGGAGTTTTGCTATTTGGGGAGCAAAATAACTGATGATGGTCGAAGTAGAGAGGATATAAAATGTAGACTGGCAATGGCAAGGAATGCGTTTCTGAAGAAGAGAAATTTGTTAACATCGAGTATTGATTCAAATGTTGGGAAGTCGTTTCTGAAATTATTTGTATGGAGTGTAGCCATGTCGGAAGTGAAACGTGGACGATAAATAGTTTTTAAAAAAAGAGAATAGAAGCTTTTGAAATATGGTGCTACAGAAGAATGCTCAAAATTAGATGGGTAGATCACATAACTAATGAGGAGGTATTGAATAGAATTGGGGAGGAGTTTGTGGCACAACTTGACTAGAAGAAGGGATCGGTTGGTAGGACATGTTCTGAGGCATCAAGGGATCAGCAATTTAGTACTGGGAGGGGGGGGGGGGGGCAGCGTGGAGTGTAAAAATCGTAGAGGGAGACCAAGAGATGAATACACTAAGCAGTTTCAGAAGGATGTAGGTTGCAGTAGGTACTGGGAGATGAAGCAGCTTGCACAGGATAGAGTAGCATGGAGAGCTGCATCAAAGCAGTCTCAGGACTGAAGACAACAACAACAACAACAACAACAACAACATGCTGCTAATGTCGAGCTGGAGAGGGAAAATAATTTTCTATGTCGAGCCATCAGTGTTCTGACTATGATGCGCCCCGCTCCGACTTCCGATCCGGTGTCAACTTCTTCATTTCAAATTAGTATTTGAACCAATGTCCTCAACTATTTTTCGATGCACTCTAGTCTCTATCTTCACCTACTGTTTTCATCTTTATAGCTCCCTTTTTCGCCATGCAAGTTATTCCTTGTCCTATCATACTGTCCAGTCTTTCCCGCATGCTCCTCTCCTCCCAAGGTCTTCAAAGATCCTCCACGTTTCGTATCCTATCAGTACATCCAGTTGTTAATAACCTTCAGTAGCACCTACACTCAAACGCTTAGATTTTCTCCTTTACGGGTTTTCCAACAGTCGATTATTTATTTCTATACAGTGTTCCGCTCCAAACGTACAGTCTCACAGGTTTCTCTCTCAAATGATAACCGTTCTTTGATACTAGTAGATTTCTTTTGGCCATGAATTCCCCTTTTGTATGTGGTGGTCTGCATTTTATGTCCTCTTTACTTCGCCGGTGTTGTGATATTTTGCTTGCGAGGTGCCGGGGCTAGCAGTGCATTTAACACTAAATTCTTCTAGAATCTTCATATGTAAATGATGCTCTAAATCCCCCCTATTCTAACTCCGACTTTTGCGGTTGCACATGGATTAAGAAGAAACGCGAACTGACTGTAATCGACCATGCAAGTGGAGTAGAAAAGAGTTTGACACCTGCAATAATTTAATTTGATAGAAATTAATTAAATAAAGGAAAGTTTCATTAACGTAGTGAGAAATGATAGGGTTGCTCTACCGATTAACAGAATTAAAGTCCTGTCCAAAATAACAATATGATTTATTATGACTAAACTCAAAATAATAAACAAAACACATGAAACGTTTACAATACATAAAATTGGCTCAAATTGGATACTCAAATAAATGCTGTGAAGGAAGTTGTCCCTAAACTAGATTGTTACATTTATGATGATGTGGAGCCAATCCCTTGCTACTCAAATCTTAAGAGAAACACACAGCCAACCCAACATTAATTGCTGCTACAGTAGCGAGAATGAACACCGAAGACAGAGCAAAGTTAGAAAAGACGAACAGGCGTGCTCTGCTGAGCTCTGATTATCACCTAGCAAAATCCCTAATCTGCTGTTGCTGCGGGCATACATTACCAAGCTGTCTTCTTAACTGCAAGATCACGATCTGGCGTATCGGAGGCGATGGCTGGTTGCTTCGAGGTGCCGTCGTGGTGATGATAATGTCACGAGTACAGCCCGAAACAAATAATCCTGGTCTGGTTGTTCCAGAATAAAGACTTCAAATGGTTCAAATGGCTCTGAGCACTATGGGACTTAACTGCTGTGGTCATTAGTCCCCTAGAACTTAGAACTACTTAAACTTAACTAACCTAAGGACATCACACTCATCCATGCGCGAGGCAGGATTCGAACCTGCGACCGTAGCGGTCGCGCGGTTCCACACTGTAGCGCCTAGAACCGCACGGCCACTCCGGCCGGAACTAAAGACTTCCTAGCAATTCAAATGCGTCTCTGAGGGAGACGAAGATGGCCCGCCACACAATCACTGACGGTACAGTGATTGATTTTAACAAGCGAAGTCACACAGTAACCCCGATACAGTCAACTTTAGCCAAAACTGCTCAAGACAGACAAAATAGGCCGCTTGTACACAGAACGCTCAAATACCAACCGTACTCGGAAAGTTACGTTGAAGTCGATACTTCAGCAACTTCGTCAAACAGTTACAATTAAATAAAAGTGTATTAGACAGCCAACGGAAGGCAGGCTGTCCAGAACAACGAGAGCTCAGTCTTGTAACCTACTCCGACCGAAAGGCGAGAGCCGACCCTCTCAAGAGCACTCGTACAAGCCGAACACAGAACATTGCCGCCCCCACGACAGTGGTCGTGGTTAAACGTTCCAATCAGAAATTCGAAAACCGGCGGAAAATTCCCCTCTATTGCCGACGCAGTACTATTCCACTAATGGAGATTCTTGGCGCCAATTTCTGCGCCGATTTTGCTACGTCACGGAGCTATTCCCTGAGCAAGCCAATCACAGTTATGATTTTGCAGAAAACGCGGCAATTTACCCGCCAAGACTGCCTGGAAACACAAGTCATTCCCACACGTCGCTGGTAGCCCGCCGGAAAGTGTTTTCACTAAGTTTCTGTGAAGTAACGGAATCTCTAGCCCAGCCGCCCCTTCTGGCTCCTCTGGGCGTGTCGCTCCCGCTCTTATGACAATGTCTGCATCTGGAAAGCATCCACTCGACTCCCTCACATCCGCCGGCTTAACCCTTTCAAGTTCAGCAGAACTCGCCTGTCACCGGACCACCCGGGTGACGAGAGACGCTGCATGGGAAGTCCGCGTGTGAAGGAATAGCGACTTTTCACCGCATGCAATTAAAGAGGAAAATCGAATTACTCAGAGTAAGATAGAAATATCAGAGGGGGCTCACACCACCTCTCATGCTTCCATTGTAGCAGAGTTCTTTCACATCGTCTCCTTCGCCTTTCTTCATTTTGATGGTGAGCTTCTCATGAATCTTATTTGCGGTGATTCTCATTACTATCTTCGGTTTACTCTCAGTCCATATTCTGTACTTATTATGTCCATCATTCCATGTAACAGGTCTGCAAATATTACATACTCTCATTGACGATAGCAATGTCATCAGTGAATGTCATTGGCATACTTTCACCCTGAATCCCACTCTTGAAGCTTTCTTTCATTTCCATCATTGCTGCTTCGGCTTTTAGATCGACAATAAACGCAAAAGACTGCACCCTGTCTTATAACACTTCGATCTTGGTTTTCCATTCGTATTGGTGCCCCTTGGTCATTGTACAGTCTGTATACTACACGCCTATCCTACAGCTTATGCTTATTCTCCTGAGAATTTCGAAAATCTTGCAGCATTTTAAATAGATGAACGCTTTTTGTTGGTCGATCAATCCTCTGAACGTCGTGATTTTTCTTAAGTCTAGCTTTCGTTATCAAGTGCAGCATCGTAACTGCCTCTCTGGAGCCTCTACGTTTCCTAAAGCCGTCATATAAGAAATTTTCAATTTTCTTTTCCATTCTTCTGTATATTGGACTTGTCAGCAACTGGGATGCACGAGCTGCTAAGGTGATTGTACAATAGTTCTCGCACTTATCTGCCCGAGCTTTTTGCTGAATTGTGTGGATGTCATTTTCAAGAAAGTCTGACTCACAGATTCTGCAAACTTGACTAGTTGTTTAGGTGCCACTTCCGAAAATACTTTTAAAAATTTCGAAAGAATATTATCGATGCCTTCCGTGTAGTCTTCCACATCGATTCATAAAACCGCTTAACGTCATCCTACGGTTCCTTTCCCACGTAGAGGCCTTCCATGTACTCTTTTCATCAATGGCCTCTCTCCTCAGAGTTTAACCGTGGAATTCGTCTTACATTCTTGATATTGCTTTCAATTTCGCCGCAGGTTGTTGTCAATTTCGAACGAATGTTATCGATGCTTCCGACAAAAATTTTATTGATTCTTAGCCTTTATCGAGCTGCCGTTTCGCTTTGGATTCCATTCAGTTCCTATTTATTTCTTTCCTAAATGACTTACTTCCTGTATTACTGTCCTTTTACGAACTACCTACTTCCTGTTTTCATCGATCAGTTGAAGTATTTCTTATGTCACCCCCAAGTTACCTTACTTGTACTTAAATTTGTCTGTTCAACTTCCCAACTATAGCAATATCTACACCCTTAGAAGTCTTTAGACACCCCTCACCTTTCGTGATTACTTCAGTAGCTCATATCTTTGACTTTTAATGATGAGTCTTTTAAACTTCAGATTTAGATCTATAATTTAGTGATCCGAAAATCATATTCTTTATCGCGGAAAGTTTCACGTTTCTGACAGATCATTTCGTGACTGTTTTTTCTTACAAAGTAAGCAAACGAGAGAACGATACGCTACACATTCCTTTGCATCTACTACAATCATACTTAGCAATCCACTGTGAAACGCATGGCACTCAGCACCATGCTACAAGCTAGCGTTTTTCTTCTTTCCAAACGCGTATGGAGCGCTATAAGAATAAATGCTTAAATACGCCTGTACTCTCCATAACAGGTCCAATATTGTCCCCATTGCCCCTGTGGGATGGAAGCGTAGTCGGCTAAGTATATGTCTATATTCTTAATACTGGATCTCAAGAATTTGTTAGTAGGCTTTCACGTTACAAATGGGTTCTATTTTCAAGCGTCTGCCGATTTCAGGTAAGACAAGGAAACCAATCAAAATCCTGACACACCGTTCATTGAACACGTTCAGATCCGGGCTCCACGCATTTGAGCAACATTCTAAGATGGAGCTCATTGCGGTGCACCACTATCCAGCTACTGAATTCCAAATCTGTCACTGTCTTTACCTATGGGTGAGCTCATTTCAGCACTCCACTTAGCGATCCTATAAATTTCACACCCAGATATCTGTATGCGTTTACTGATTCCAGCTGTGAATCACTGAGGGTTTGGTGGTGGGACGCTATTTTTGAGTGGTATATAAAGAAAACAATTTTACATTCCTGTATATATAGGGCAAGTTGTCATTCTTGAAACTAATCAGTATCTGACTGGGTATTCGTACAGTTTCTTTTCATATACTGCTTCGCTACAGATAACTACACCATCTGCAAAAACCTGTATTTACCATTACATCTACATCTACACCTACATCCATACTCCGCAAGCCACCTGACGGTGTATGGCGGAGGTTACCTTGAGTTCCTTAATCGGTTTTCCCTTCTATTCCAGCCTCGTATTGTTCGTGGAAAGAAAGATTGTCGGTATGCCTCAGTGTGGGCTCTAATCTCTCTGATTTTATCCTCATGGTCTCTTCGCGAGATGTACGTAGGAGGGAGCAATAGACTGCTTGACTCCACGGTGAATGCATGTTCTCGAAACTTCAACAAAAGACCGTACCGAGCTACTGAGCGTCCTTCATTCAGAGTCTTCCATTGGAGTTTATCTATCATAGCGATTTCAGGTCTGCCGCAGGGGATTTTCGTAGGGCCGTTGGTATTCACAATATATATAAATGCCCTTGTGGATAACACCGGAAGTTCACTGAGGCTTTTTGCGGATTATACCGTAGTGTAACAATGGAAAATTTTATTGAAATGCAGGAGGACCTGCAACGAATTGACGCATGGTGCAGGGAATGGCAATTGAATCTCAATGTAGGCAAGTGTAATGTGCTGCGAATACACAGAAAGAAAGATCCTTAATCATTTACCTAAAATATAGCAGTCAGCAACTGGAAGCAGTTAATTCCATAAATTATCTTGGAGTAGGCATTATGAGTGATTTAAAAAGGAATGACCATATAAAATTAATCGTCCGTAAAACAGATGCCAGACTGAGATTCATTGGAAGATTCCTCAGAAAATGCAGTCCGAAAACAACGGAAGTAGTTTACAGCACACTTGTTCGCCCACTGCTTGAGTGCTGCTCACCGATGTGGGATCCGTACCAGATAGGGTTGATCGAAGAACATACCTTCACCGAGGATTCAAGCAGTATATTGCTCCCTTCTACGTATACCTCGAGAAGAGACCATGAGGATATAATCAGAGTGATTAGAGCCCACACAGAGGCATACCGACAATCTACCTTGCCACGAACTACGAGACTGGGAAAGGGAAAACCTGTAGAGGTACTCAAGGTATCCTCCGCCACACTCCGTCAAGTGGCTTGTGGAGTATGGATGTAGATGTAGATGTAGACTCGACCGGCGCACGCCATTCTCTGCTGCTAAATGCTGGACTTGGAGCTGCACTTCCAAACCAGACAAGAAACTTAAATGCTTTGCGAGCCGGTGCTCTCAGTCAGAATCTTCGATCAGACTGGCTTCCCGTGTACACCCGTAAGTCGTCCTGAGACGCTTGACCTAAACCCAAGTGTACGTGGGTCCATTGCGACTGCCACACAATAAATTCCGACAGTCTGGCTACAGCTCCTCCCTGGTAGACCCATCTCGACCTTCCTCCTATCCTCATAAAATGCGAATCCTCGTCTTTTCCACGACTTCCAAACATGTGAATCCTCTTAGTCTGCTCTGTTAAGTGCCTTCTGAAACCATGTGCTTCATGCGGAGCTGCTGCCAAAAGCACAATCTACCAATGGGAGGGCGTGGACGGTCTTATTTGTGACTCACGTATTTTTAATGCCTGGTACTGTTTCCCTCCAACAAAGGGGCAGATCCTTTTCGACCAGTCCTCTCCCTACCCCAACATCAAACACGAATCCTCTGGTACGTGCCTTGTCATCACGGTCAGTATGCCAGACAAAACATCGCTTCTTAGTTAACATGGGAACACTGGTATGGGAGGCAGTGCATCTGAGAAGGAATAAATGGGTGAATTTTTGAAACACCTGGACGCTGGACGTCAAGCCAAACCAACTCATTATGGTGACATAAAAGAAAAGGGTTTCCTTTCATAGGTGAAAAGGGCGTTCTCGAAAAGGCTCACGGATAAAAAGCGTTGTCGGGGCTATCTGTGAAAGCTAAGGAGTGCTGTCTCCTTTGCAGGCATCAATTATTAGCGCCCGGTGCAAACGCGATTGTGTGAAGGTGCCGTAAAACCTCTGACGCCGGCCTCTGCACTGTACTGTCTCCTGTCCCGCTAAGTACATGTCCATGATGGGGGAGTCATGTCTGTCCACCACTCCTGGGGCCCACCTGGCACCGTTGCACTTGCAGGGGGAAGCTGTGACAGAGACTCTTTGCCCTGTTAGCATGCTTGCCTGAGCCTAGCCCTTTGCAATTTCTAAATTGCTTGCGTAAATTGGTTATTTTGATATCTACACCATCAGCGGCCACTTCTCCCAGCACCACCCTTAGCTGCCCACGAGGAAAATGCCTTTCCCACATGAGCACAGTTCATTCGCGTCACAATGCACCATACAAAACTACATTATAATCAACACCGTACTTAATCACTATCAGCCCTCCATACTGTTCATTGAATATATCACCTCAATGTGACATGAGAGTCCTAAATTGTATATAGACCATAACTGGTTAGCGCACTGGACTCATATTTGGGAGGACGATGGTTAAAGCCCGCGTCCAGCCATCTGAACGTAGATTTTCCATGATTGCCCTAAATCGCTTCGGTCAAATGGCAGGATCGTTCCTTTGAACGGGCACGGCCGATTATCTTCTCCATCCTTCTCTAATCTGAGCTTGTGCCCTGTCTGTAATGACCTCATTGCCGATGGGACGTTACACACTAATCTCCTCCTCCTCGACCATAACCGAGATAAACTAGACGAAAGAGAAGCGAACTCAAAGGACTAGCCACTTTTCAACTGGATTTTCATTCGTGTGGAGGTCTGTTCTGATCTCGTCCGGCAATGCAATGCGCATTTATATTTTTCATCCTGGCTTCGTTAAATCGATGAAGGCGAATTACAAAATGATTCATTTGAATACAGTCAAATCATCTTCTGGTTTTGTTCAGTCCACGCTCTTGCTCCTTCGCTAACGACCTCTTCCTCTCCTCTTCAGGATTATGGAGTGTCCATAGAAGATGTGCAGTCCATGCAGACATAGCAACATGACATATTACTTGACTCGACTGGCTCGTCGATATAGAGGACTGCACCTAAAATGCTCTCTGGCAATCACCATAAATTAGACGGCAAAGATTATTTTTCAAGAAGTCTCTTTCTGTTTCATTACCGAAAGTAGCGTGGAAATAATGATTTCTTTTACAGTCTACACACTTGCTACACACCGTTTTACATCATCATAGCATTTACACGGTAGAAAAACATGCATAATTTTGCCCTTTGAATGTAGCTCGAAATGTGGAGGGAGTGGAGTGAGTAGATGTACACTTGATATATTTTTAAAAGTATTGCTTTTGAGTTGTGGGTAAGGACAACACATATAATAGCACAGATTCATCATTATAAAATTTATTTTAAAATAAAAGAAGTAATGATCCAAATTACACTTTATTTTTCTTATGTATTATCTATTGAAAGTATAATGTGTAATCGATATACTCTAAAAATTTGTGAAATTTTCTTAAATATGTTTCACATCAAACTTTGTTATTCATTATTTGCTTATCACTATCCTGATTGTTTATTGTAGTTGGTTTTATTAAATACATTTCATTTTAAGAAATATCATAAAATGACGATACTTATTGCCTAAAATAACCACACTTTTTACAAAACCAACTTGTCTGAAAAGTTATTGATGACAAAACCTTTCGCGTTCTGGAATAGTGTATCCTAAATTTAGGGCGATTTGAATAATTTCGTGAATTCTCAGTTCTCAGGTTTCTAGTATCTATACTTTTGCAAAAATCAACGCACTAATTATGATATTATTGCAATTAAATAGTTTTTGTTTCGATTACATTCTTGCTGGAAATGGGAAACCATAAATACGGACACTAGACGTAAATTCGGAGTGTCTTCGTTCAGATTTTGACCTGAGAAAGTAAATGCCAGAGTCAGTCTGTGATTAATCTACTCTTTCACAGATATTAGGCCACTTGTCAGAAGATATTTGTCATTTGTATCACTTGTTTCTGGAAGTTGTGTCACGAACAGAAGATATGATTTTAATAAACGGCGAGAAAAGAGAAAAAAAGGGGTTTCAGTCATCGTATAACAAACTTGACGTGAAACAACGGGCAGGCAGCAGGAGAGAAAAATAAGTAAAATATATTTTGTTTGTATTTTATTCTTCTCACCTAAAATTGAGGGCTGCACCCTCGTCTTCCATCAATTTTAATGAGAGCACTTTGTTCTTGCTCTTCCATTCTTACCGTTAGCTCTTCGTGCTTGTACATTTTATATATTATTCCCCTTTCCCAATAGCTTCCTCTTGTTTTTCTCAGAATTTCGAACTTCTTGTACTATTTTACAAATTTGAAAGCTTTTCAGATCGACCAAACTTAAGGTTGACAAACCTTATAAAGGTAGCTTCATTGTCCTTAGTCTTCCTTCTATTATCAATACCCACGTCAGAACTACCTCCCTAGTGCCCTTAACTTTGCGAAAGCCAAACCAATCATCAATTTCACATATCCTCAATTTTCTTTTTGAATCTTCTCAGCAACTTGGATTACTGAGTCGTTAAGTTACTAGTATCCCATCAATAAATACTGCCCTTGCATTTTCTTTCCTTAGGAGTGAACTTCTGTCACCGTTCCTCTTCAAGTTTCTACTTATCGTTACTCTCAGTTACTTGGTTCATTCGAATGACGTAAGTTGTAGTCCTTTAATCGTACAGTGAAGTACACAACTTCCCGTTTCCGTAGACTAGAAGCACTTTTCAACTCTCTGTAACATGCTGGTATTTTTAATCAATATCTAAGTGAATATTACTATACATTTTGCGTGCTGAAAATTCCTTACATACATCTGCATCGTCTCTGAAGTGTTTGAAGCGACTGTTTATACTACCTGTTGTGTCGGTAGCTGGGCCGACACCGTGAAGTTGAGATGGCTGAAAAGGCACTCTAGACTAACGCAGACGGGCGTGATGTACAGGAACAGGATACGTAATTAATGTTAGGAAGAAAAGTACGGAGCATGTTTAATACTTAACTTTACTCATTCCTTGTGGTACATCGATCTTGACGATACACAGAAGACTTTAAGTACAATCACTGTATGGCTAATGGCGCCTTGCTAGTTCGTAGCCATTAACTTAGCTGATGGCTATTCTGTCTCTCGGCTAATGAGAGAGAAAGGCTTCGTACAACTGGGCGGTAGCTAGGTTCTCGTACAACTGGGGCGAGTGCTCTCTCGTATCACGAGACCTGCCTTGGTGGTGGCGCTAGGTCTGCGATTACACAGTGGCGACACGCGGGTCCGCCATGTACTAAATGGACCGCGGCCGATTTAAGCTACCACCTAGCAAGTGTGGTGTCTGGCGGTGACACCACACTATCAATTAAATCACTAATGTGTAATATAACTAGCAATGGACGGAGTACAGTCCTTAAGGCATTCCAATTACAATATTCGTCTCCACGCGATCGTTTAGGATAACTTGCTTCTTAGACCTTCAACAAGTTTCCAGCCCAGTCGCAGACAAGTAGATATTCTCCACAAATATAGTCTCGTTAGTCGCGTGGTGCTAAGTAAAAAACGTTTTGGACATTTAAGGACACCAAATTCACCCAGTTGGTCCGCGTCAAACGTCTGTGGTAGATGATGGCATTTTTGGCTGCTTTAGCGTCGGTTTATATACGTAGTGAAGGGAGAGAACGGCAGTTGTTATGATGGGACCAAGGAATCATTACCGCATACACATAGAGTGATTCAATCAAATGAATGAAAACTTTGATCACAATAGCGGAAGGATACGATAGCAGTGAATTTGCAAGTAGAAGAGGCAGGGATGTGGACTGTGCAAGATTGCAATCGTGTGCTGTTTCTGTTCCTCACCACAAGACTAGTGCGGTATGTCTCCAGCTGCAAGGGCTTCATGTTCCTACTACGTTTACAAAACACGCTGATTAAAAGAGAAACACGTAATCTTTTCTCATCAATACAGGATTCTCCTTTACTCGTGTTTGTCACAAAACGTGCACGTCAAGTCTTCATTCACACAAATATGCAGTGATGTGATATCGTATCAGCTTAGTTTTTGCGCATTTCTAAACTTCATTTACTTTTTTTTTCCTTTTCTTTCTCGGATATCTCGGAACTTCGGAAAAGCCATCAGAATCTCATCAAACTCTCCTAACATAAAGTTTGCTTTAACTTTGATGAGGCTGCTCTCTGTTTCTTCCTCTGCCGCGTGATCTTTCCTTGGCGTGCTAACGCACTCGGATACGCACGCACGTACGAGCATAATAGCTGTCGGCATTCATCAGTCAGTATGAACAATTAACAGCGAGTGACGAAAGACAATAATCCGAATTAAAATGGCAAGGTCATTATCTTTTCGTCTTTAACAAAACAAGATCCGCAGAAAACATATTTTACCACGCAGAATTTGAAGAACTTTGTGATAGGTTATCTTCACAAACTATAAGCTAGCCTCTTTTTTGAAAGTAACATCTTTATAAAATATGAGACCCTACCTTGCTACTTACATTTTAATTTTGTTGTTGCTAAGAGACTATGAATCCGATTTCTTATGCCCTGAAACATTACAGGTCCTAATTTACACTAAATCTGACTTAAATGTGAATAAACACAGTCTTAATGAATTTAAGTTTCCTAATGGCAAGGATTAAATCAGAGTCCTCACCTTAGGCTATAAAGGAACTGCATCTTACAGATAGAAATTGTGCAATGGAACTACTTTTCCAAGCGGAAAACTTTGAGCTATTGTGACAGTGGTATTTATCTCGATGCCTCAGTCTGCATTGGCTTATGTCTCGAGGTTCGCCCGCATCTCGTGGTCGTGCGGTAGCGTTCTCGCTTCCCACGCCCGGGTTCCCGGGTTCGATTCCCGGCGGGGTCAGGGATTTTCTCTGCCTCGTGATGGCTGGGTGTTGTGTGCTGTCCTTAGGTTAGTTAGGTTTAAGTAGTTCTAAGTTCTAGGGGACTGATGACCATAGATGTTAAGTCCCATAGTGCTCAGAGCCATTTGAACCATTTTTTTTTTATGTCTCGAGGTTCAGTAACAACACAAACACAGATGAATAGCTGATAATTTTGTTTAATCAAGCTGCCATCTCTGCTAATGGCTAGGTATTTCCTCAGAACTATGAATGTAATTAAAGTGAACGTGGTCTACTTCCATAACGTGGTGCTTGCATGAACACATGTGGGAATATGGAACATACGGTAGGTTGATTTGAACAAAGAACTTGGGGAGTGATAATAACCTCCTGAAAATACCAAATTATGTTGAACGTAATACAATGGCCGACATTTGAGTTCAATACAGCATTACGAATACAACTGAGCGGTACATCTGCCTCTACATTTGCATCCCCACACGTTCTAAACGAGCAGAAACACCAAACAAAGACCTAACGAGTCCCACATTAAACACTACTGCAAAACGTATCGCAGACAGAAAGCTAATTCTCCGTTTTCTGAAATCCCAAGTAATGTACAGTCACTTAAATGCAGTGCTAATGTGCACCATAATCAAGAACAAGGTCGAATGAATGGACCCGTTTCACTACCATGAGACAAACCGTCTATACGACTAATCAGGTATGACGAATGTGCCACTGTGTGTCGGTCATGAGGCCTCGTAAGCCGCGCGGGATTAGCCGAGCGGTCTGACGCGCTGCAGTGATGGACTGTGCGGCTGGTCCCGGCGGAGGTTCGAGTCCTCCCTCGGTCGTGGGTGTGTGTGTTTGTCCTTAGGATAGTTTAGGTAAGTAGTGTGTAAGCTTAGGGACTGATGACCTTAGCAGTTAAGTCCCATAAGATTTCACATACTTCTTTCTTTTGAGGCCTCGTAAAAACGAATTCTGCGTCTGCATATGACATTGTTACAAATCTCCCACAAGGTCAACGTAAACCTCGCTCTCCACTCTATCTTCCCTCTCCCTCTCTTATCTAGGGCTACTGGTATAAGTGGCAGGAAATTCGAAATGGAAGCCAGATTTTCAGAAACCTTATAAACTAATTTATTACCCAATTAGTATAATTTATGACCCACATTTAATGTCTAATCAGTATACCTTATGATCCAAAATGGCTGAAGGCAACCAAGATTTTGGATACGTAACGTGTTGTATGATGTCACATCTGAAAATTAGAGAAAAAAATAGTTTCTGTTGCAGTAGTATTACGTTAACAACCATGATGCCGACATCACCAGCGTTATGCTAATTGTAAAATGCTAGATCGTTACTCACTATGGAGGAGAATTTGAAAATAGAGGGAAAAGCCAAGATTTAAATGATAATTAGTTAAAACCCTCAGCTGCCGACAGCTGTTGTTGATATACCTCAATCGAGACAGCTGAAAATGTGTGCCCTCACCGGGAGTCGAACCCTATATCTCCTGCTTACATGGCAGACGCTCCACCAACCTGAGCCATCGAGGACACAGCTGAATAGCGTGACTGCAGGGATTTATTTCTTGCACGCTTCTCGTGAGACCACATTCCCAACAGTCTACAATCTACATACGAAATGTTCGTAATGATCCAAGATTTGTTGCCTTTTTTAAGGCCAAATTCAAATTTCGTGTAGTCCACTTATGTTTGCTAGGCACAAGTTTTAGAAATGGTGGGATATTCTTAAAATTGAAGATACCTCAACGGTTTTATCTTTTAAAACAACGGTCTACTCTATTTTACTATCACCACTACCAGACATTAAGCAGGAGCTTTTACGCAGGGTGTCCCAGGAGACATGGTTAGTATTCCAGAATATGACAGGAACAATCACCCAAAGCAAAAGTGTTTGGTAAATATGGGCTCTAACATTCACGTCTCGTGTGCTATGTGCATTCTTTTTCTTCGATACTGTGAAACAAATCTCTTCTACTGCAAGCTTTTTGCTTTCCATATTTTGACAGGTGGTAGAATGGACGAAACCTAGAAAAACAACGACTCTAATGCACATACTTTAAGAGTTAAGAGTATTTCTTCATCTTTTCGACTGTGAAACCCATTTCTTCTACTGAACAAGTGCTCATAGCCCTTAAGGGATGCAATTTAGATTCAATGCTTACTAGAATTTTTGTATCGAATGATAGTTCCTGTTATATCCCAAAACACTGACATTGCCTCTCGGGACAGCCTGTATACACGGAAACGCCCCCAGCAATTGCAGTCACTTTAAAAAGGTGTATTTAACGTCACCCGGCACCAGAGGTGCGTTGTCTAATATCTGAACCATTACGCAAAAGTCATACACGCTTCAGAAATCACCGTTAACACTTTCTTTATATAGTTCACGGCAGAGGCCGCGGCTGGCCACGGCGCGCCCCGATAGCACCTGAGTCAGAGGAGACCAGAGCTGTAGACAGTCACCTGCTGTCACATCTGAAGGCTACATTCCAGTTTGTGGCTGCGCTGCAGCAGACATGGACGGATTTCTGAGAGGTGAGTGATTGGTGAGAACAGAGTGGAAAGCAAACGGGATGCCAGAGAAATTGGAAGGAAATAATGATTTCCAGCCGCAGAGGGCACTGGGTCTATGCAACAGCGAGACTAGAAAATTTGTGACAGACCGGGACTCGAAGTCAGATGCCCCGCTTCACTATAATAATTGCCTTAACCGCCTCATCCATCCGGACACGCTTTCCAACTACTCACTGCCCCGCATTCAGACAGAGCAGACACAGTTTACGAAGCAGATGGGACACATACACTACGTTATCAAAAGTATCCGGACACCTGGCTGAAAATAACATAGGAGTTCGTGGCGCTTTCCATCGGTATTGCTGGTATTCGAAACGGTGTTGGCCCACCCTTAGCCTTGATCACAGCCTCCACTCTCACAGGCATACGTTCAATCAGGTGCGGGAAGGTTTCGTGGGCAATGGCAACCCATTCTTCACGGAGTGCTGCACTGAGGAGAGGTATCGATGTCGGTTTGTGAGGCCTGCCACCAAGTTGGTGTGCCAAAACATCCCAAAGGTGTTCAACAGGATACACGTCAGGTCTCTGTGCAGGCCAGTCCATTACAGGGATGTTGTTGTCATGTAACCACTCCGCCACAGGCCGTGCATTGTTAACAGCTGCTTGATCGTGTTGAAACATGCTAACGCCATCCCCGAATTGCTCTTCAACAGTGGGAAGCAAGAAGGTGCTTAAGACATCAATTTCGGCCTGTGCTGTGATAGTGCCACGCAAAACAACGATGGGCGTAAGTCCCCTCAATGAAATACACGACCACACCATAACACCACCGCCTCTGAATTTTACTGTTGGCACTACACACGCTAGCAGATGACGTTCAGCGGATATTCGCCATACCCACACCCTACCGCGTTTCGGCACTCCACACAACGTTTTTCTACTGTTCAATCGTCCAATGTTTACGCTCCTTACAAGCGATGCATCGTTTGGCATTTACCGGCGTGATGTGTGGCTTATGAGCAACCGCTTGACCATGAAATCCAAATTTTCTCACATCCCGACTAACTGTGATAGTACTTGCAGTGGACACTGATGCAGTTTGGAATTCCTGTGTGATGGTCTGGATAGATGTCTGCCTATTACACATTACGACCCTCTGTCGGCGGTCTCCGTCAGTCAACGGACGAGGTCGGCTTGTACGCTTTTGTGCTGTATGAGTCCCTTCTCGTTTCTACTTCACTATCACATCGGAAACAGTGCACTTAGGGGTGTTTAGGAGTGTGGAAATCTCGCGTACAGGCGTATGAGACAAGTGACACCCAATTATCTGACGACGGTCTGCTGTCTCACGATGTCTAATGACTACTGAGGTCGTTGTTATGGAGTACTTGGCAGCAGGTGGCACCACAATCCACCTAATATGAAAAATGTATATTTTAGGGGGTGTCCGGATACTTCTGATCACATAGTGTACACTCTCTGACCATATTATTAGACACACTTGTTTTTTTCACTGAAGTCATTTATTTCTGGGGATTGGTTTTGGAAACTGGGTCACCAATCGATATTTAATATGCTGAATATTATTAAGGAGCTACTGTTGAGGGAAATGAGCACATTCGTTGTGCTGCATCATTCCTGTGAGGGCTGATTGTTGATGAACAGTTGGCAGTTACAGTTTTGAGAACAGCAGGACATGACATGTTTGAAGCGTGAGTGCTTTGTTAACATCTAATGTTGTTTGGTTTCCTAGTGTATTTGGCTTCTGTAGTATATAATGACAAAGTTTGCCGATTACGGAGTGGTTTTAGATAGAAGAAGATACGAAAAAATGGGTAAAGTAAATGATCGGACACGTCCCAAGACTGCGGAGGTAAAAACACTGAATGACACCAATCGGAAGATTTCTGTAAGATTGGGCATACGTGTCAGAACCATCCGCAACGAATGCATAGAAGAGCATTGATTTTGGAGAGGAATTAGTACCTCAAAGCAATAACAAGCGTGCCAGTAGACTAATATTTTCACGTAGGTCTGAGAGCTCTTTGAAAAAGATGTGCGTGAGAACGAGTTTGTTTATACTACAGAAATTTAAAATGAAGCTATGACATAGTGGTGTTATTGCTTCTGAAAGAACTGTAAGACTCAATGTTTCACAAACGAACTTCAAGGCTCGTATGGTTGCCCAAAAGCTAAAACTATCTGCGCTACGACGTTAAAACACCTTGCAAGGCCAGAAAGGCACAGGCATCGTGATTTGAACTTCTGGAAACCAATGAGTTATTTGCCTTCATACTGTAATGACAATTTTTCTCATGTCAAGGCTAATCCTAAAGCAAATTTTAATCGCTTTTCATTTCGTTTCACCTTTGCTTTAGAGATGAGTCCACATTTGGAATTTTGGTAAATAAATCTCAGTCTGCACGAAGGTGCCCTGGTAACAAATAAATTTCCCGAGTTCAAGGCCAATCCTAAAGCAAATCTTAATGGCTTTTACATTTCGTTTCAGGTATGTTTTAGTGATGAGTTCACATCTGAAATTTTGGTAAATAGATCTCTGTATGAAGGCACCCTGGTGAAGAGAACCATCCCGACTGTATTGTGCAAACTGAAACATGCCACCAAAGTCATGATAATATCTGACATCAGTGGCAAAGGCGCTGTTCGTCTGTACTTGTTAGAGGGAACAATGTGACAAGACCAGCACAAGGAAGTTTTAAGAAGGAGGCTACTACCACAAATGAAAGAATTGATCCCTATAGGAGAGCTCCCTGACACAAAACACGATCGGTAAAAACCGTTTCATATCTTGGCCAGAAAATTCGCCCGACATGAATTCAATTGAAAATGTTTTGCAGCATGAGAAAAAGCAAGTAGTTAAGGAAACAATAATCACAAAAATTTGTCTCACTGCAAAAATAGTATTCAACTCTGGTGTTGATCACTAACAGATGCAACACAATGTCGAAGCCTGTATTAACAGCATGACAAGATGAAATGATGCATCAGCAACTGTTAAATGCAGCGTGATAAAGTACGAGTATTAAGAATTTAGGCGTCGTTTCGCCTACAGGATGCTCTTTTTTTATAAAAAACAGCTGTTTGATTTATGAGTAATTAATAATCTGTAATATTTAGAGAAATTAAATCACTTTCTTTAGACCGACCAAAATAATCTTTGCAGTTTCTTGTGCTTCCTAGACTCGTTTTATGCTAAAAACGCAAGATGCGTCTGATAATGTGGCCACGGACGGTACATAAAAATTTTGGGGGAGAGGATTGGGAAGGACATGGGATGGGAAAGAGATAGATAGGAAATGACGACTTCCAACCACATAGAGCATTTTGGCTATGGAACGGCGATAGTTGAAAATTTGTTTCATAATAGGACCTAAAACCGAATGCTCAGTATCTTTAGAACGCTTGTCTTAAATGCCTTAGTCGTCTGGACACGCTTTCCACCAGACGATATTCCAAACTTACCGCTCGTCGCACTGCAATGACCCCCGCTCTTTAACCCCTTACTGGAAGAATTTTGATTGCAACAGTACTTCGGATGTTGGTTGTGCATTCGTACTGTAACTTTTTTATCAGCCGTTACGTCCATAGAATTGTAAATATGAGTGGCGTCTGCAGCGTCGGACATGTCTGAAAGATCAGACACAATCCATATCTATATGTCTGAGGATTGCTGATATTGTACACGCCGCTGTGGTCTGCAGAACACGATGCCAGTCCACACTGGCTCTTCCTTAAGCAGTTCGGCAACCCCCCCCCCCCTCTCCACCTGACCCTGACCCTGGCCACCCACCTGCTTTCCCCCGCCACAGCCCCCCCCCCCCGCCCCCCACCCTGCCCAACACTTAGTGTTAAGAATATAGCTGGATATTCGATAAGCATTAAGAGGCATGATATATTACACTAGGCTTACTCGAAGCAACTCGCTTAAAAACCGCAGAGGAGCATTTTCTTTCCATTTCTCGAGCCGTGTTATGTTGATCTAGTCTGCCGGCGTTAGCGGGCTCTGTTTTTGCTGCCCTGCCCTCCCTGATTCTTCCCTGAGTTGTGAATTTGTACCTTCTTGTAAATTTGGATGCACCTTAGTGTGGATTGTATCGCTTATAGAAACTGTTTGTGCCTGCCCATCTCGGTGTTCGTTGGGCGCCGTGTGTTGCTTTCTTGAAATGTAACTTAGTTGTGATCCGCAGGTGTGACGATTGTGGTTTTAATAGTGTTTCACCTTGGCAAATGATGACTAGCATTATTACTGCCACCGTCTGTACAAGCGGTGGAAATGTGACGGCATTCGCAAGGGCTTTTGGTGGTGTCATGGACATTTATGATTCAACATTTCGCGGCCCTGTCAGCAACTGTATAAACATTAATTTTTATTTTAATAATGAACAGCATCAGTTGCTCCGTTTACCTATAATTTACCTAGGTTTCAGTCGGGATAACCCAACCCCATTCAGAATAACAGTATCTATCGTTTGTCCATAGTGGACACCATCCAGCTAAAACTACAAACGATTATTAATGGATTTGTAGTCTTGACGATGTCCACTATGGACAAACGATAGATACTGTTATTCTGAAGAAGGTTGGGTTATCCCGACTGAAACCTAGGTATGTTTTAGGTAAACGGTGCAACTGAAGCTGTTCATTATTAAGATTAACATTTATGATTAATGTGCTGTGTTAATTATATTTTGGATTGATCTGGCCATATCCATTAGTATAACGGAAGCACTGGCGGAGAGCTGTGAAGTTTTCTGTTTTGGCACCCTTGGATGTTGCGCAGCGAGATTCGTCACCTAGTTCTGGGGCCTCAGGCCGTCTTGTAGTGGGGTCTGACCATTATATCATTAATAGAACCATGATTCCAACCCGGAAGGGAAGTTCAAAATTGTTATTTAAAATCTGTTGAAACATTGTTTGTAGCCTGGTTGAGTTAACATACTCATTCTCAGATCTCGCATGTGTTTAAACTGCATTGTTCTCGAAATTCTTACTTTAAGCTGTTAATCGCCATTCGGCGGGTGTTGTACCATGTGGATTGCTTGTTCAGGCAGCTATTTGCTGAAAGTGTGTTATCGTACTAATTGACCTGTTGATATTTCTAGGCATATTATTGTCACATGGTGCTTATTTTACGAGTGTCCAGATATTGCCTGATGGGTCAGCTACCGTTTCTGCAGTCTATGCGTGGAATTGGCCAGGCCAGACAAGTTTGAGCGTATCGGCGGCACACTATATCACAGACCGGCACTTGGGATTCGCCGCTGCCGTTACCGGCTGTGTGAAGCTGCTCTACGGCACGGAGATTGCTGCTAAGGTTTTCTTTCCATGGCTCCCCTGGGCCTAAATATTTTCAGAGTTCGCGTATTTTTGTCTTATTGCTAGGATCTCTTTTTAGGTGTGATGTCCTTTCTATATCAAGTTTTCCCCTAGTCAGCCAGGCCATTTTCTGGCCCTGGTGTCGCTTAAGGGGAGTTACAACGAATTTTTTTTTGACATTTGCGGCTTTTTATCCCATTATAAAATCTGCAAATATTTCGAATAAAATGATATATGTATGACTTGTAAACACACATGAGAAGTATTTTAATTTGGATCGGTGTAATATTTTAAAATTTTTATGTGCATTACTTCAATATCTAATAAGCTTTTATATAGAAGGCTTTGGATTGCTGTGTTGTAAAGGTAAAATAACGTGTTTGTATTGGTAGCACTGCCAAAAACAGCATCGTATCGTTTCATAGTAAAACACCAGTCGTACGTCGAAGTGCTAACGTTTCTCCGAGGAAAAGTGACGGATAGATTGGTAAATCTCACAAAAAGTAAAGTAGGACCCCAAAACGAAGTGTTTTTAAGAAACGTGGGTTTCATAATGATAGATTTTCGAATAAAGGGAAACATTGCGGTCAAAATGTGGCGTGTGAAGTTAAAGACAATGAAATACAGGCAAACTCGTTAGCATCCAGAGAAACAACCATTAGTGCTTCGAATATTAAAATAAAACGTTGTGATACACAGTTTTCTCAAAACGAATGTTATGTAAATGGTAGTTTATATTCTGGTAGATTTACACATCCTAAAAGAGGTGTTAGCTGAATGTGTGTGTTGTAAAATATGTGGAGGGTCAGTTAGTTGACATGGAGACAGTGAGGTATCAAATTGACTAGGCAGGAAACTTATCGTTCATTGTGCCAGTTGTAAATATACTCATTCATTTTGGAACTGTGATAAGTGTAAAGATAATTATTTTGAAGTAAATGTTGGGTGGTTTTATGGATTGAGATCTATTGGCAAAGGACACACTGCAGCAGAAACAATGTGTGCCGTGATGAATACGTCACGCCCCCATTGTAAAATCGACAAGTATGCAGGATTTATTGGATGTGCTGTGAGATCTGTTGCATGTAAGTCAATGAAGGGTGCTGCAAACGAAACTGTTGAAATTAATGATGGTATGACTGACATACAAGTAGCTTTTGATGGAACTGGGCAGAAGTGCTGCTACAATTCTAAGAATTATGTTGCTGCGGAGAACAGTGTGGATACTGGAAAGATTTTAACCAAGCATTGTTATTAGTGTAAATCAGGGAATAGAGGAGGGCATATGTGTGACAGAAATTATGAAGGAACAAGTGGTGATATGGAGGCCTCTGCAGCTACTGAAATTTTCAGTTGATATGTGAACCGAAGGGGAGTGTGTTACACTAAGTTCTCAGGTGATGGATACTCACAAGCATATAACAGTGTAGCAGCCGCTCGGCCTTATGGTGAGAAGATTATCACAAAACTGGAATGTGTTGGTCACGTCCAGAAGAGGATGGGCACCAGATTGAGGAATCTGAAGCAAACTTTGAGAGACAAGAAACTTTCTGATGGTAAAACCATAAAGGGATGGCTGACAGACAAAATGATTGATGAAGTAAAGTAGTATTATGGGATGGTCATTAAAAATAATACTGAGGACTTGTTGAAAATGAAGCAGGCAGTATGGGCTACCTTCTTCCACAGACTGTCAACTGATGAAAACCAGTACACCACCTTTGCCCTCCTGGACCTGATTCATGGTGCAATTTCCACAATGCCCAGTAGTCAAACAGTTCATACAGCAATAAACATTACATCCCAGCCTCAGGAACGGATTTCACAAAACCTATTTACAGAGACTTGTCGAATCCTGAATTACTGAAGAAATATCTGCATGATCTGTCTCAAAATCCCAATGAGTCGTTCAATAATATTATATAGACTCGCTTACCAAAATATGTTTTTGTTGGAATGAAGATACTAAAATGGGGAATCAGTGATGCTTTTATTGCTTTTAATGATGGCAACATTGGTACGGTGAAAGTACTACAACATATGGCAATGAACCCTGGAGCAAACTGCTTCAGAGAACTAGAACGGATCGACAAGGTTCGCATTGATAAAGCAGAGTATGCAGCACAGTTAGCCACTAAGCAGTCCAGAAATAAGAAAAGAAGAAAAAAACTTGGAAAAAGATCAAGATGATGATATGCAGTATGGTGCGGGGTGCTTCTGAGTGACTGCAAATTAAAAAAATAAGCATATATTAAGTTAGTTACAGTCTTTTGAAACTTTAGAAGCCGTTCCGGAAAATTTACATTTTCTGTTCCATTTTTCCCTAAATTTCAGAAAGCACTTCAAGTGGCGTATTCAAATTTTCAGGAAGCAATAACATACATATCCTGAGTCTACTGAACAAAAGAATAACATAATGTTATGTATAATTAAAGTTATTTAAGATAATGTACAAAAAAGTACACAAACTTTTAACTATGTAATTAAAAAGTTGTATTACCGATAACAGTGGCTAAAGTGCAATTATTGTAGCTCAGTAGACTTAGAACATACAGTTTAATGTCCTGTAAAAGTTTCATGTCAATGGTTACAGTGTTTCCTGAAATACAGGGAAGACAAGTCAGTAACCTTAACATTGTCGGGATAGGGCGTTCCAACTCGTTTTAAATTCGCTAGTTTTCTCAAAGATTGTGTTAAATTTTGATGTGTAATTTAAAACCGTTCTGTTAGGTCGGACATTTAAATTTGTTCAAACATTTTACTTGTTACTAAATTTGTACTAGTCGCTGCTGCATTTGATCTTCAAAAAAATTTGATCTGTAAATTAAAACCATTCTGTTAAGTTGGGGCATTTAAATTGTTTAAGCAATTGTGCTACTTGTTACATTTGATGTTCAAAAATCTTGCTCTTTAATTAAAACCATTCTCTTCGTTTGGGATACTTAAATTTGTTTAAACCTTTTACCTGTTACTAAATTTGTGCAAGTCGTTGATATATCTGACCTCCAAAAATTTTGCTTAAATTGTTCAGGTCAGTTAAAGGGCCACGTTAAATCTTGGGTCCTTAACTTAAAACCGTTGTGTTAGCATGGTACCATTTCGCTACTGTTGTTAAATTGTTAAAGTCATGCTGCTCCTCTGAATTGAAAGCATTCCAATCATTGTCCTAAGAGCTGATGATTTCTAAAAGATTATTTCATTATGTTTTAGTACTAGTATTGTATTTTAAAACAAACTGTTTAAGAAATGCGAATCACTTTTCAAATAATAAGTTATGTCATAACCTGGGGCCTAGGCCTACCATGAGTTTCTGTACTCTGGCCTGCTGAAGTTCAGGAACACATTTAAGTTCATACAGAACTCATTCAAGTTGCATGGTGTTAACACTGATGTAATTTACTGCTCAAATTCCACCTGTTCACAAGAATGGGATTTAGTTTTGGAATGAAGTAAATCAACGTAATGCCATTTATAATGCTGAGATGAGAAACCAGCCTGTGAATTGCATATGCTGATGTCAGAAAATATTCTGCAATGTGTTTGTGTAACTACAAAACAAAGGTTGTAACACATTCAACTATCAAACTTCAACCGCTTTTCAGCATTACGTAGTTATCGATTTCCATCAACCAAATCACACAAAACACACATGTAGATCATCATACATAGGAGACTTTTAGGATTTTTGGCAGGGTAACAAATGAGAAACAAATATTCTCATGCAAGTACGTTTATCAGTTTTTTAATACACATTTATACACAGAAACTAATACTTATTTATTTTTCTTCGACGTAGTTTTAATAGTATCTAGCTTAATTTTTAACTTCTAACTTAAATCTGCATCTTTTTCCAACTAGTAATTTCACTGTATAAAGAATGTATAATTTCCACTTCTAATAGGTATCTAATTTTTTCCTGCAAAATATATTTTATGGCTTTTTACAGTTATCTCTGTCCCGTCTTGCAAATTTTCCACTTGTGAGCATTTAGGGATTTTAATTTCTCCATTTCTCCTTTTATCTCCTACATGACACTATTGCTAAACCATTTCACCTCTTCCTCAGTGTATACTACCAGCTCGTCTCCTCCACATTCTTTCAGAATTTCCATACAGAAGTTACAGTTAACAACTTGTGCAAATGAGCACCAATTCAATGTAGTTACACGCCCAGTTTTAAACTCAATAACTTGTTGTTATGTTCCTAGCTGCACGATGTCTAGTCCACCCAAATTAGATAGAATGTATTCATCCTTTTTATTTTGATCGAAGTGGGTGGGAAGGTATGTGTCTGAACAGATTTTTTGTGTATTCTTCAATACTGCAAACGTCCTTGGATCAAAATTTTCTGCAAGTTCTCCAACATGTTACCACTTTCCACTGCTGTGTAAATCTGTAAGTCTGTACAGGGTGTTACAAAAAGGTACGGCCAAACTTTCAGGAAACATTCCTCACACACAAATAAAGAAAAATGTTATATGGACATGTGTCCGGAAACGCTTAATTTCCATGTTAGAGCTCGTTTTAGTATCGTCAGTATGTACTGTGCTTCTTCGATTCACTGGCAGTTGTCCCAATTGAAGGAAGGTAATGTTGACTTCAGTGCTTGTGTTGACATGCGACTCATTGCTCTACAGTACTAGCATCAAGCACATCAGTACGTAGCATCAACAGGTTAGTGTTCATCACGAACGTGGTTTTGCAGTCAGTGCAATGTTTACAAATGCGGAGTTGGCAGATGCCCATTTGATGTATGGATTAGCACGGGGCAATAGCCGTGACGCGGTACGTTTGTATCGAGACAGATTTCCAGAACGAAGGTGTCCCGACAGGAAGACGTTCGAAGCAATTCATCGGCGTCTTAGGGGGCACGGAACTTTCCAACCTATGACTGGCGAGTGGGGAAGACCTAGAACGACGAGGACACCTGCAATGGACGAGGCAATTCTTCGTGCAGTTGACTATAACCCTAATGTCAGCGCCAGAGAAGTTGCTGCTGTTCAAGGTAACGTTGACCACGTCACTCTACAGGAGAACCAGTAGTTTCCGTACCATGTACAGCGTGTGCAGGCACTATCAGCAGCTGATTGGCCTCCACGGGTACACTTCTGCGAATGGTTCATCCAACAGTGTGTCAATCCTCATTTCAGTGAAAATGTTCTCTTTACGGATGAGGCTTCATTCCAACGTGATGAAATTGTAAATTTTGACAGTCAACATGTGTGGGCTGACCGGAATCCGCACGCAGTTGTGCAATCACGTCATCAACACAGATTTTCTGTGAGCGTTTGGGCAGACATTGTTGGTGATGTCTTGATTGAGCCCCATGTTCTTCCACCTACGCTCAATGGAGCACGTTATCATGATTTCATACGGGATACTCTACCTGTGCCTTTACAAGTACGACACAACATGTGGTTCATGCACCATGGAGCTCCTGCACATTTCAGTCGAAGTGTTCGTACGCTTCTCAACAACAGATTCGGTGACCGATGGATTGGTAGAGGCGGACCATGGCCTCCACGCTCTCCTGACCGCAACCCTCTTGACTTTCATTTATGGGGGGATTTGAAAGCTCTTGTGTACGCAACCCCGGTACCAAATGTAGAGACTCTTCGGGGTAGAATTGTGGACGGCTGTGATACAATATGCCGTTCTCCAAGGCTGCATCAGCGCATCAGGGATTTCATGCGACGGAGGGTGGATGCATGTATCCTCGCTAACGGAGGATATTTTGAACATTTCCTGTAACAAAGTGTTTGAAGTCAGGCTGGTACGATTAATGTGATTTTAAGAGAAGTAATAACATGAGCTCTAAGATGGAAAGTAAGCGTTTCCGGACACATGTCCACATAACATATTTTATTACTTCGTGTGTTAGGAATGCTGCCTGAAAGTTTGGCCGTACCGTTTTGTAACACCCTGTATAGAGGGTGGCAGCTACTGAGGGAGTGTCAGCTAATGACTAACGTATAGAACAGCTGCTGTGGTGTTTAACAGAGATCTGTTGTGTTTCTACTGTGGCGATAAAAATACCCTCAAGCTGACTGGCGTACAAGTAAACTTTCCAGATTATTAAGAGCAATAAAAGATTCTAAACTATGTTCTGTTTGCCTATAGTCTTAATTATGCACGTGTATGCTATGTTAGATTTTTAACACAGATTCCACAAGCACGATAGAAGTATTATACGGACGGGCTTTATTAAAGCAGGAGAAACATGTCTTTCTCAGTCCAAAACACTGTACTCTCCACTGCCATTTAATACAAATACTGCCAAATTAGGGATGGTTCCCAAAAACAAAATTATTCCTCAGGTATTACGAAAAGAACAATCTGGCCATGACTTGGTAATACAAGATATCAGCATTAGCTGTAAATGACAGTGGTAAGCGGTGACCTATTGGAGTATTCACAAAACTCAGCGGATTCATGGAAGTTTACTATATTAATGGATACATGAAAAGTCAGTTTACAGACTTCCATTCCCATCTGCATCGAGTTAAAAAGGGTGGTTCCGTTGTATTTGAACGTGGTGGAGTGGGCACTGCACATCTAGCAACAGAACAGCTATTTGCAGAGTTAAAAACTGATGAAATAACTAAGATTAATGGGGATTGATTTGCAAATGTTGTGAACTTGAAGCTCTATTCGGAAGATTTGCAAGAACGTGCTCCAGAAGAGTTTTCGACATACACTCACAAAGATGCGGAATGCTTTAAAATTGTGTTATTCGGAAATTAAACACAAAATTGAAACTTACGAATGCTCTTGGCTAGAAGGGTTGTAAGAAGAAACAAAGCTAATAGTTAAAGCCATAAAAGAGTTCAACGCAAAAAAATTAGATACATATGGAAATTCGAGAACATAACTTCTTTGTACTTCTCAAATTACTGGTGGGCGAAATAATTAGATTTTCCTGACACAGTTTTAAATTATAAGTTAAAATTAAAGTTGGATGTTATTAAAACAACACTAAACAAAAATAAAGGAAGAGATGTTTTCTGTGCGTAAATTTGTATACAAAAATTAATAAAAGCTTTTGTAGCACAAGAATAGGGTAGGTGGCGGTAAACTTACACGTTGGGCAAGAGTAAAAATCAAGTTTTCAGGTCGGTAAAGCAAAAGTTCATCACTTTCCCACCAGGCAGGACATATGTCATCACCCCCTCAGTTCCCTTCCGAAACCTAGTGTTAGCTGGAAGCTTATAACTGGAGAAAATTCGGGAAGTCACTTTCATACGATTTTGACGAATAATTTGTATGGTTTTGATTGAGTGTTAGGTGGACCTAAATCTATTTAAAAATTAGACAAACTTGGGTAGCGGAACTGGCCACTATAATATTCCGTTATCCTTCTTTCCATTATCCTCCTTGATCTCCACAATTTTAGTTTTCGTGTTATCTGTAGACTGCCCAAAAAAATAACAGAACGGGGTTAAACTTCGCGGGTCCACTGGGGTACACATTCGCAGGATGTACTTTTACACCATCAAGAAGCTATTTGCGAACTTTTATCCCGTTCCCTGTACTTCGACTTTTATGGTCCCTTCTAGAATATTCAAGCATTTTTGTTCTCTTTATTTACTGTAGACACCTCATTATTCATCTCAGACAATTTAAATTAAGTTCTCTTTTCCGTAGCTTATCTATCTTTGGGTATTGTTCTTTCCAAACATGCTTAGCTCTCATACATAATTCGAATACAATAATTTTTTTCGTAGTAACACTTTTTTCCTAAAACCGACCAAAAACGTCAACTCGACAGCCATTAACAGAGCACCTCTACAGTCAAGCTCTTGGCCTCAATGAAAATTGGAGCTTAATATGGCACGAATCCAAAGCTGCGTTTTCAGAGGTTGCCTTAAGATACGTCTTAAGACCGGCAAAGCTAGTGAGCACATCGGCCAATTCACAAAGACTTTTTCATTGGAGAAAGGGGAACCAATAGAGCAGCACCGAATTTCCCTCGATAAACTTACCGAAAAAAAATGATCTAATTTGTTTTTCCATGAATTCTTTTCATTTTTTTCTGTTTGGTGGAAAAACATAAATTATAAATCGTTGGTCCAGACCCACATAGCTCTACCCCACAGCATAGGGTAAGAGTACACAAAATTACTTTTTAGGAAAGCTTTTGTTACTGATCTGCATCAAGACCATACGCCGCAAGCCACCTAATGGTGTGTGGCGAAGGCTACTTTTTGTACTATTAACTGAGCATCTGTATTTTCTCTAATTCCGAAGTTTCTCCTCGTAGTCACTACGCGACTCGTATGTGGGATGGGGCCCGGGGAGGGGGGGGGGGGGTGTAATATGTTGAAATTGCTCTCTCAAAATTTCAATAGTAAATCTCTTCGTGATGCACACCGCCGCCGGCCGGTGTGGCCGAGCGGTTCTAGGAGCTTCAGCCTGGAACCGCGCGACCGCTACGGTCGCTGGTTCAAATCCAGACTATGGCATGGATGTGTGTGACGTCCTTAGGTTAGTTAGGTTTAAGTAGTTCTAAGTTCTAGGGGACTGATGACCTCAGATGTTGAGTCCCATAGTGCACAGAGCAATTTTTTGCACACCGCCTCCCTTGCAATTCCTGCCAATGGAGTTGTTTGAGTATCTCCATAACGCTATCGCACCAGGAAATCGATCCCGTGACGAAACTTGGCTCTCTTCGTTGGATCCTCTCTATCTCTTCTATCGGTCCTACCAGGTAGGGATCCCAGAATACTCAAGAATCGATCGAACAGTTGCCTTATAAGCCACTTCCTTCGTGGATGAGTCACATTGCCTTGAGATTCTTCTTTGAATCTGAGTTTGGCATCTGAATTCTCCACGAACTGTTTTATGTGGTCATTCAGCTTAAGGCCGCTCTGGATAGTTACTACCAAATATTTTATGGTAGATACTGTTTCCAGCGGTTTGTCATCAACAGTGTAGCCTTGTAGTAGTGGATTTCTTTTGCTATTTATCCTCAATATGTTACATTTATTTGCGTTCAGTGTCAACTGCAAGAGCCTGCACCACCCACCAATTCTCTGGAGTCCAATGTGCAAATCTTTACTATTTTCTGCGTTGCTACTTTCTTATAGACAACCGAATCCTCTGCGAATAGCCTTAGAGAGCATCCGACGCTTTCTACTAGATAATTGCAAATGTCCTAACACACTGCCTTGGCGTACTTCGGAAATTGGGTTTATATCTGTCAATTTTGTTGCTTTAACAGCGATGTGTTGAGTTCTATCTGCAAGAAAGTCATGAATCCAGTCACAAATCTGCTCGATAAGACAATTTTTTTTTTCGCTAACCGTCAGAGCGGAACGGTGTGAAATGCCCTCATGAACTCAAGGAACACAGCATCAACCTGAGCCCCGTTGTCTACGTCACTGTGGATCTCGTGGAGGAACCGAGCGAGCTGAGTTTCGCAAGATCTCTGGTTGCGGAGTCCATATTGATTTTTATAGAGGAGATTTTCAGTCTCCAAAAATGCCATTCCGGTAATTCTTGTGTATAAATGTGTTCCACAATTCTACACCTGATTGACGTCAGTGATATATGTCTGTAATTGTTTGCAACTGTTCTGCGGCCCTTCTTAGGAATGGGAATGACCTGCGATTTCTTGCTCAAAAGACCTACGATAAATTTCTGCTAGAAGGGCAGCAACTTCTTTCACACAGTACCTTATAGGTATCTGATATGATCCTGACGCCTTTCCACTACTATGCAGAGATAGTTATTCCTGTAGTTATTTTTCTATTCTGCTATCGGTTATCTCAATATCTGCCATTTCGACGTTCGTACGCCGACTGAGAGCGGAGGCCGTGTTACGTTCTTCCGCGGTGAAACAATTTCGGAATACCCAATTCATTATGTCGCCCTTCTCTCTGTTATGTCCCGTTTCGGTGCCAGTATGGTAACTGAATGAATGAATAGATCATTTTACCGACATACTGATTTCCCATACGACCAATACCTCTTAGGGTTTTTACTAAATTCGGTTCTTTCAAAGGCATTGAACGGTTCTCTCATTGCTCTCCTTACGCTCACTTTCGCTTCGTTCAGCTTTTGTTTGTCAGCTAGTCTTTACTTCTCTTCAATCTGAGACGAAGTTCTCTCTGTTTACGCAGCAAACTTCGAACGCGGCTATTAAACCATGACGGATGTTTTCCATACGTTAAGACCTTACGCAGAACATACTTGTGTTGAGTATACTGCAGTATGTCTTTGAATTTTTTCTGTTTGTTTTTCACATCTTTGTTCTCATCACCGAATATTTAAAGCTGACTGCTCATATACTTTGAAATTTGTGTCCTGTCGCTCTTGCTAAACAAAAATATCTTCCTATCTTTGTTAACAATGTTTGCCAGACCCGTTGTCGTAGATCAAAACCTTATGATCACTGATACATTCCTCCACGTGAACTGACTCGCTAAGTGCAGGTCCGTTTGTTGCCCGGAGGTCTAAGACATTACCCTCACGAGTTGGTTCTTTAACTATCTGCTAGAAGCAACTTTATGACAAGACATCCAGAACAATCTTACAAATTCTTGTCTCTGATAGGAGTTTTTTAGTATGACACTCACAATCTCTATCTGGCAAGTTGAAGTCACCCCGTGTTACAAATGCAACATCAGGAAACTTATTAACTATATTCTCTGAGTTCTGTCGGAAGTGATCTATCACCAGGGCTTCTGACCCAGGCAGTATATTAAAGCATCCGAATACCGTTTGTGACCTATGTTCGATACTCAACTTCCCCCAGATTAATTTGTAATCGAAATCCGTGATAACGTCGCTAGATTTTATCGAATTCCTTACTGCAATAAACTCCCCGCCGCCATCGCGACTAACCTATTTTTACAATAAATATTCCAATCTAAACTTAGGATTTCGTTGTCATTAAAGGCCGGTTTCAACCAGTTTTCTCTTCCTGATACTATCTGTGCGCTAGAACACTCAGTAAGCGATGTTATTTATGGGACCTTCCCTTCGATGCTTCTGCAGTTTACTGTTCTGTCTCTGACCTGCGTCGATGAACATTCTCCACACTGTGGCTTATTTATCAGGCAAATCGTCTTGCATCCCAAGGAAGGGGTTCTCTAACCTTGAAAGGCCCCATCTGCACGCCTCAGGTACTCTGCTAGCCTAGTACTCGTTTCCTGCGTGTAGTGCATGCCTACAATTCTGCTCCCGATATGGGAGGGTCTGAAATTAGCACCCGATACTGTCGCAGAGTCACCTGAATCTCTGATTTGGAGCTTTCACTCTGCCCCAAACCAGAGGGCCGCGATCAACCCTGGGCACGATGCCACAAATACACTCCTGGAAATTGAAATAAGAACACCGTGAATTCATTGTCCCAGGAAGGGGAAACTTTATTGACACATTCCTGGGGTCAGATACATCACATGATCACACTGACAGAATCACAGGCACATAGACACAGGCAACAGAGCATGCACAATGTCGGCACTAGTACAGTGTATATCCACCTTTCGCAGGAATGCAGGCTGCTATTCTCCCATGGAGACGATCGTAGAGATGCTGGATGTAGTCCTGTGGAACGGCTTGCCATGCCATTTCCACCTGGCGCCTCAGTTGGACCAGCGTTCGTGCTGGACGTGCAGACCGCGTGAGACGACGCTTCATCCAGTCCCAAACATGCTCAATGGGGGACAGATCCGGAGAACTTGCTGGCCAGGGTAGTTGACTTACTCCTTCTAGAGCACGTTGGGTGGCACGGGATACATGCGGACGTGCATTGTCCTGTTGGAACAGCAAGTTCCCTTGCCGGTCTAGGAATGGTAGAACGATGGGTTCGATGACGGTTTGGATGTACCGTGCACTATTCAGTGTCCCCTCGACGATCACCAGTGGTGTACGGCCAGTGTAGGAGATCGCTCCCCACACTATGATGCCGGGTGTTGGCCCTGTGTGCCTCAGTCGTATGCAGTCCTGATTGTGGCGCTCACCTGCACGGCGCCAAACACGCATACGACCATCATTGGCACCAAGGCAGAAGCGACTCTCATCGCTGAAGACGACACGTCTCCATTCGTCCCTCCATTCACGCCTGTCGCGACACCACTGGAGGCGGGCTGCACGATGTTGGGGCGTGAGCGGAAGACGGCCTAACGGTGTGCGGGACCGTAGCCCAGCTTCATGGAGACGGTTGCGAATGGTCCTCGGCGATACCCCAGGAGCAACAGTGTCCCTAATTTGCTGGGAAGTGACGCTGCGGTCCCCTACGGCACTGCGTAGGATCCTACGGTCTTGGCGTGCATCCGTGCGTCGCTGCAGTCCGGTCCCAGCTCGACTGGCACGTGCACCTTCCGCCGACCACTGGCGACAACATCGATGTACTGTGGAGACCTCACGCCCCACGTGTTGAGCAATTCGGCGGTACGTCCACCCGGCCTCCCGCATGCCCACTATACGCCCTCGCTCAATGTCCGTCAACTGCACATACGGTTCACGTCCACGCTGTCGCGGCATGGTACCAGTGTTAAAGACTGCGATGGAGCTCCGTATGCCACGGCAAACTGGCTGACACTGACGGCGTCGGTGCACAAATGCTGCGCAGCTAGCGCCTTTCGACGGCCAACACCGCGGTTCCTGGTGTGTCCGCTGTGCCGTGCGTGTGATCATTGCTTGTACAGCCCTCTAGCAGTGTCCGGAGCAAGTATGGTGGGTCTGACACACCGGTGTCAATGTGTTCTTTTTTCCATTTCCAGGAGTGTAGACAGCTTAGCCTGCACCCCAAGTGGGATGCTACTTGTCTTTAAGAAATCAGCCATCCGCCGAAAGAAGCCGAGGATACCCTCAGATCCCTCCTCCTCCTGTAACAATAATGTGATGTCAGTGAGAATTTTACACAGTACTATCAAGATGTCAAAGTTTGTGTTGCATTCGCCATTGATTATAATACTACTGCAATCTTTTTTAAAAATTTAATAAAACCAAAAATGTGCACTTTTACCCCCACCTACCTTACTTATTTTAACTTGCTACCTTATGTAAAATCCCAGGAAGATTACTCTATCTGTCTTCTGGATGCAGTAAGTAGGTAGTTGGGTGACCTTGAAAAGTGGTTGAAATTGGGTATTTGAAAGAGTAGCAATGCTCATTTCATATCTATTTGATAAGAGTCCTAGAAATCGACATGCAGCCTGGTCTGCTCTGGCTCTGAGCACTATGGGACTCAACAACTTAGGTTTTAAGTCCCCTAGAACTTAGAACTACTTAAACCTAACTAACCTAAGGACATCACACACACCCATGCCCGAGGCAGGATTCGAACCTGCGACCGTAACAGTCCCGCGGTTCCGGACTGCAGCGCCAGAACCGCTAGACCACCACGGCCGGCCGCCTGGTCTGCAATGCCACGTTCCCCATTTTGAATTTCCCACCATTTATATCTCGCTCTGGGAAGGTGACCTTGATCTTGTGGGAGACTTGGCAACCATGCAACGTGGACCTGGACCAACTGTGTTACACCACTACAATAGGAGACACTCAGGTGCCTACAAATCTCCGAGGACAGACAAATGTCAGTATGTAGCAGGAATATTAATTTGCGTAACAACAGACTCCTTTTGAATACGTCATACATAAACGCTGTTACACTAATTAATGTGTCTGACGACCGTAAAATAGGCCATAGGAAACCACAAGCCACAACAATGGCACTACTAGACTTTGTTGTTGTTGTGGTCTTCAGTCCTGAGACTGGTTTGATGCAGCTCTCCGTGCTATTCTATCTAGACTTAGCATTTCATTTGTTCAACATTGACATATAGCATGCGAAAATGGGAAAACTTAAACTTTTATCTAGTGCATTGCTGTGCCTGGAAATCTACTTGACAGGCAGAATGTTGCTTGTTTGTGGGAAATAAATGTCGCAGGAAGAAGGAGGCTTCTGAGGAGCATCACAGGGGCAAATTCTGGTCCCACTATTGTTTCTTTGTATGTCAATGAAATCTTGCCATTTCTGTCATCCTGTAAATATGACGTGTGCGCTGACAGCCTCCAGCTTTTCATATGTGGCACAGCTGAAGATCCGAAACAGCCTTCATCCAGATAAATGATAGTGTGTCCTAACTTTGCGATGAGTGCAAAGAATTGGCCTAACATTAAGAAGTTCCAAGAGATTTCAGGATGACATTAGGAGTTGATTTGTCACGGATTTTGGGAACAATTGTTCTTAACATCTCGCCAGTACCACACAATAAAATGATGAAGAAAGTGGGTGTAGGTTTGGCTGAGCATCTTAGATGGGAAAAGAATAATGTTGGCAGGTTACCTTTGTGGCTTCCAGACATTTATGGAATATATTTCCAGAGGACGAAATTCGGAAATTTTTCAATAAGTCGTTTTCATGATCCTACACTGCTGTTATTCGGGGTGTCCCAGGAGGAATGGTCAATATTTAAGGACATGACTGGAACGATCATTCGAAGCAAAAGTGTCTACTAAAAGTGGGCTCCAAAACGTATTATTGATCTTGGATACTGTGAATCAAATTTCGTTCTTAACATCTCGCCAGTACCACACAATAAAATGATGAAGAAAGTGGGTGTAGGTTTGGCTGAGCATCTTAGATGGGAAAAGAATAATGTTGGCAGGTTACCCTCGTGGCTTCCAGACATTTATGGAATATATTTCCAGAGGACGAAATTCGGAAATTTTTCAATAAGTCGTTTTCATGATCCTACACTGCTGTTATTCGGGGTGTCCCAGGAGGAATGGTCAATATTTAAGGACATGACTGGAACGATCATTCGAAGCAAAAGTGTCTACTAAAAGTGGGCTCCAAAACGTATTATTGATCTTGGATACTGTGAATCAAATTTCCTCTACTGGAGATTTTTAACTTTTCATAATCTGAGAGGTTGCACTATGGACCAAAACAAGAAAAAACGTCTTATAAACATTGGTTGTAAAGAGCATACCTTAAAGCTAAGTGGGCTTGTTCATTTTCACTGTTGCGAAACGTCTCTTCTTCCGAAAAAGTGCTCGTAGCTCTTAATGTATGTAGCTTAGGACTCATATTCATCACACAAGTTTCCCTTGTTTTTGTCTGTACTACTTCTTCCCAGAATATGGAAAGCAAAGAGCGCGCACAGGAAGGGATCTGTTTGAGAGCGTCGAAAATGAAGAAGCGCTCATAACTCTTATGGAATGAATTTTAGTACCCATATTTACAAGACTTTTGCTTCGAATAACTGTTCGCGTTATTTCCCTGAACATTGGCCATTCCTCCTGGGACACCCCATGTAACCCAACATGGCGTGAGTAGAGATAACTCTAGAACTAGCAATGAATTTCTGGTTGTGTTACGACTGCTACAACAACTTGGTTACCATTCACTAACTCATACTCTCTGTTAAGACGGTTGCAATCGTACAAGTTCCATGAGTCCCATACCGTGTGTCTACTTCATCGCCTGCACTGTGTGTAGAATCTCAAAGTGCAAATCAAGTGCATGTCATCTCATCATAGCTACAATATAATACCTCACTCACAAGCATCTGCCTCTTAAGACTTTACAAACGGCCACCAGATGGCACTATTGAGAAGAGACGTTATTATCACTTCAAATTTTCTCATTTGTTACTGTTTAAGTATTGGCAGCCCACATAATAACTCATAAATGAGCTCTTAGGAAACGGTGCTGTGGAGAGATGGGAATTTCACCTACAGGTTTATGTGAGATGAGTTAGCATGATTTTCTTTATAGGTTCAGTTTTAGATCCACTCCTTTATATGTGTGAATGATAACTTTTATGAAGCAGAACTGGTACCTGAACAGCTATGAACAGCATGCAGTATTCACCTGCGGTCGTCCTTTAGGTTTCAGGCATTTTAACTGGACCATCCACACACATACATTTTTAACTGAAATTTGTCGTAAATAATTTATCACAGTTGGAAACGAACAGTGCTGGCCATTAAATTAAAGAAAAAAATTACCTTTATTATCGATGAATAAATCTGTTGCTGACTCAGAGAGGAGTTCAATTCGCAGCAGCAAAACATTTCCAGCATTTGTACCATAACATAAAATGTCTGTCTGACAGGTAGCTAAACAAATTTTAAGTCTGGCTTAAAAACATTTCCCCTGGACAACCCCTTTTATTCTGTGGACGAGTTTTTATTTAAAATTGTTAATCTAGTAGCCTGAAAAAAAAACTAGTTTTTATGTGTAGTTGCATCTGTAAGGCTAAAAATAATACGTTCATTAATGTTAATACTAATCTTGCATACGTATCCCGTAAAGCGACTTATCCACATTATTTCGATGAACGAATCCTTCAAATGATCTATGGAAGATGTAACTAACTAACTGAAAACAGTGCTTCATTCAACGTGCGGTATTAATCAATCCCCTTCAGAGAAAACTTTATAATTGGTGTCCGGAATTTCATCATGCTTCATCGACAACTACATGCAGAATTTCTGCATGTATCGATGTTTCACATAAAGAGTGTCGAATCATCCAAAGATCGCGGTGCCACATCGAAATCAGCAATGCGAATCGATTACAGAAACATTGGTGAGGGCTCGCTACTGTCCGTAACATACAGTGGGAAGCAGTCTGGAACATCACGCCTCCCTCCCAGCACAGCAGCCCTCTCACGCTGAGGTCAGTTCATGACCTCATCTCAAGGAGTCAACATCATAGTGCTGGACCGACAAGTTGTTAAGGTTTCAGATCAACTAGTACTGCCGTAAATGTTACATTTTGTGCTGCAAGAGTACAGTTTGTTAATCTGTGCATCAAGTGATCCTCGCACGGCCAGTGACAGTTGCTAATTATCAAACAAATCTGTGGCGAAGAACTGTGTGGAAGTTAAGTAAGTCTTTTGTCCATTAATGTGTAAAAGTGAACTAATATTTTCTATGTTGTAGTTATGAGCAACCATCTCCCAGAGCAGTCAAAGAAATCACAGTTGGGGCCAGCTGGAATTAGTTTCGTCTTGTCACAACAAAGACTATGAAGAATTTTACGTGTGCACGTCTGCTAGCTTTATCAGTTCCAGGACATTCAACGCCTTCAAGAAGGAGATGATCGGAATTTTATCGTTGGGTAATTGCTAATCGGTGGCCTGACGAAAACTCGCATGCCTTTTTGAAGATACATTATCCAGAACGCTTCTCTGTGGTATGACAGAGGATCAGTTGATTGGGCCCTTGTGTTGGTTTTACAGGACCCTGTTACCTTGACTTTCTTGATAAAGTACTTGCAGCGTTATTTGAAGAGATACCATTGGCTACAAGCAAAGGCATGTTCTTCCAACATGATGGTGACAAATCAAAATCTAACATCCGCCGACACATGGATAGGCAGAAGGGCTCACGTTTCATGGCCACCAAGATCCACAGACATTATACCCTTCTGATTTCTGCCTGTAGGGTGGTTCAAAGTCGACATCTATATATAAAAAAAGAGAAGGCAAGAGGCGAATTAATCGGTTGAATTGTCAACTGCACTGCCCTCATAAAAGAATTCCAAGATGCCCTGGTGTTGTCAAGAGAAAGAGTGAGCGAATTAAAATCGATGGTGATATTTATAAAAATCATGTTTGAAGGTAATCTTAAAAACTTCTGTGAGTATTTGTTAGGTTACACTCTAACAGCAATATTTCTGTAACCAATGAAAGTGAATCAGATGTTCTGTGGCATATTTTATTAGAAATAGTATTAATACCACCTCTTGAAACAGTTTGTGTAGATAGCTGCAGGCGCATCTCGAGGACAAGTCTGTTACAAGATTACGCAGTCGTAAGTAGCATCGTTAGCATACAGCGGCCACAGTTGCTTACGTGCTCACTATAGGGGAATAATTGTGCCTGAGAATCCATCACACTACCCGTTAGACAGTCTGTATTACACATATTCCGACCTGCTCAAGAATGACCTAGGTACTTAATAGAAACAGAAGGGCAAACGATCGAGATGGAATAAATTTGTAAATCGAGAAAGGTAGACGTTTGGTGGGAACTGGCTCGTTTCAAGTTTCATCGAACTCCTAGCAGGAGTCGGGTCACTGACAGCTCTCTACAGCCAGCCGTCAGTCGCAACGTAATTGGTGGAATGGGGGCGAAATAAACAAGTTGGAAACCCTGCCAGCAATTATTATGAACCTCGGCAGCAACTTGGCGAGACCAAAGGAGAGTCGTTTATCTCTTCCCGCAGTAATTAAATTCCGGCCAGCGCCACACAAAACAGTAATTTAGTGAGGGATTTATGGGGCCCTGGAGTCCGAACAGCAGACCCACCACCGGCCAAGGGTGTGGATGAACCACTCGAGTCTCCCGTCTTGCGGAATATTTCTGGGGTGTGGGGGAAAAAGAGTGGGATGAACGGGGATGGAGGGAGAGGGGAAGAAGGAATGGAGCCTGCTCCGTGGTCGCTGCAGAGGCAACTTTTATTTAATTATCACGTGGGAGAACTGTAGAAGATGTTAACTCTTACAACTGCCCTCAATGAAATTGCAAGTGCTGTACTTAAAATGTTTCAGCAGCTTATATGATAAATGAACTAAATATAACTCATCGAAATATTCTGTTAATAGCGAATTAGACCAGTCTTTTTCATTTGATATTTTGAAATCTCTCTCGTACCTTTAGATTTATGTCGTACAAGTAGTGAATGTCAAAAGCTTGAACGTGATATGGAAGCTAGAAAATCTAGAAAGGGCAATACAAAGACTCATTCTAGTTGCAGTAGGCGTCAGTGAAGTGAAATAGAAAGAAGACAAGGATTTCTGATCAGATGAATATAGGGCGATATCAACAGCAACAGAAAATATTATCAAGGAAGTAGGATTCGTTGTGAATAGAAAGGTAGTGCTGAGAATGTGTTACTGTGAAAAGTTCGGTTTTAGGGTTGTTATTCTCACAATCGACAGTGAGCTCACACCGGCAATGATAGTTCACGTATACATGCCGACCTCGCAAACTGAACATGAAGAGATGATGAGAGTACATGAGGATGCTGAAAGGGTAATTTAGTACGTAAGAGAGATGAAAATCTAATAGTCATGGGGGACTGGAATGCAGTTGTAGTTGAAGCAGTCGAAGAAAAGGTTGCAGGAATGAGCTAGGCACAATGAATGAGGGAGGAGAAAGGCTAATTGAGTTCTGCAATAAATTTCATCACGTAATAGCGAATACTCTGTTCAAGAATAACAAGAGGTGAGTTATGGTCTGAAAAGGCGGGTGATACGGGGAGATTTCAATTAGACTACATATTAGTCAGACAGAGATTGAGAAATCAAATACTGGATTGTAAGACGTACTCAAGAGCAGATACAGCCTCAGATCATAATGTTGTAGTGATGAAGAGTCAGGAAGACTCAACATGCAAAGAATTGGAATACGGAAATACTAAGGAATAACAAGATACCCTTGAAGTTCTGTAAGGCCATAGATACAGTAAAAAGGAATAGTTCAGTTGAAGACGAATGGACGTTTCTAAAAAGGGCAGTCACAGATGCTGGAAAGAAAAAGTAACTGCGAAGAAATCACGTGTAACAGAAGAAAAAATTCAGCTGATCGAAGAAAGAAGGAGGTACAAAAACGTTCAGGGAGCTTCAGGAACACAGAAATGGAAGTCACTGAAGAATGAAACAAAGAGGAAGTGCAGGAAACTAAGACGAAATGGTTGCATGAAAAATGTGAAGAGCTCGAAAAAGAAATGACTGTCGGAACGATTGACTCAACATATAGGAAAGTCAGAACAACCTTCGGCGAAATTAAAAGTAAGGATAGTAACATTAAGAGTGCAACGGGAATTCCACCGTTAAATGCAGAGGAAAGAGCAGATACGTGGAAAGAGTTCTCTGAAGGCCTCTATGAGGGGAAAGATTTATCTGATGTGACAGAAGAAGAAGCAGGAGTAGATTTAGAAGAGAAAGGGGACCCAGTATTAGAATCAGAATTTAGGAGAGCTTTGGAGGACTTCCCAATAAGGTAGAAAGGGTATATAACATTACAACAGAATTTCTAATATCGTATGTGAAAGTGGCAACAAAACGACTATTCACGTTGGTGTCTACGTAGAATGTTGAATCTGGCGACATACCATCTGACTTTCAGAAAAATATCATCCACACATTCTGAAGACTGCAAGGGATGGCAAGTGCGAGAATTATCGCACAATCAGCTTAGTAGCTCATGCATCTAAATACTTACAAGAATAATATACAACAGAAAGGAAAAGAAAATTGAGGATGCGTTGGATGACGATCAGTTTGACTTTAGGAAAGGTAAAGGCACGAGAGAGGAAATTCTGACGTTGCGGTTGATAATGGAGGCAACACTAAAGATAAATCAAGGCACTTCGTGGGATCTGTCGTCATGGAAAAAGTATTCGACAATGCCAAATTGTGCAAGATGTTCGGAATTCTGAGAAAAATAAGGGTAAGCTGTAGGGAGAGGCGGGTAATATTCAATATGTACAAGAGCCAAGAGGGAATAATAAGAGTGTTCGGATTAAAAAGGGTGTAAGACAGGGATGTAGTCTTTCGCCCCTACTGTTTAATCTGTACAACGAAGAAGCAACTAGTCCAGAACTGTGATAATTGATTAATTCTCTGGATACTAGCGTTGTGATGAAGTTCACGTCCGAGTTGGTCCCACACGCCTTCTATAGGGGACTGATCTGAGGATGTTTCCCGCCGCGAGAGTACCTCAACATCACGTAGACTCTTCTTCGAGACTTGTGTCACGTGTGGTCGAGCAATATGCTGTTGAAAAGTGGTACCACGGTACTGTTACAGGTTAGGTTACACTTGGGATTCAGGATGTCCGCGATGTATCTCTGAGTTCAACATCTACATCTAAATGTACATCTATACCAGGGCCGGGCAGGAATCCTGCACATGTGCGGTGCACTTGCACGCGTGCAGTTAACAGGTGTTCTGCGTGCACACAGGGGCAAGCTGGCCACCCGCTTATCTCCCATCCCCACCATACCTTCTGTCCGCTCCTTCCTCTGTAATGCGTTTTGTTTCCTAGCTTGCTTTATTGAGTGAATGAATAAGGTTAGTAGGAGTGCTTGAAAGAAATCATGGTTTGAAAGAGTACCTATTACCTACGATACGTTTCATTTAATTATCACAGGTGGAGTTTACAATACGTTTAATATCTGGAACAAAATTTCTACATACAGACAAACAGAAACAGTTACGTAAATTTTCATCACTGATGTTTGCTCTTAACCGAGACTTATTAATTCAGCAAACGGTTTTCCAGCTCTCGCTATATTAAGCGCAGTCTTATAACTTGAACATACCGCTGGGCTATTATTGTTGTCGTCCTGAAAACTTGAAAACAGTGCTCCATAACATGTTAAATCAGTTAGATGAGAGACATGACGAGAGAAAGTCGCAGATCTCTCGTGACAACAGCAACTACGACAAATTCAAATGGCTCTGAGCACTGAGGGACTTAACTGCTGTGGTCATCAGTCCCCTTGAACTTAGAACTACTTAAACCTAACTAACCTAAGGGCATCACACACATCCATGCCCGAGGCAGGATTCGAAACTGCGATCATAGCGGTCTCGCGGTTCCACACTGTAGTGCCTAGAACCGCTCGGCCACTCCGGCCAGCCTACTGCGACAGATTCATCTGGTATCGTCAGATCGCTCTTCTTAAGCTCAGTCAATTCCCCATCCGCTCAGAATCCGACAATAAATTGTACTCGTCCTTGTGAAATTTATTATAATGGCCTTCAATACTAAACTTCCGTTGACCAGCGAGAATACTGCCACATATTAAACATTTCTAATTTTCACGTTTTTGCACAAAGAAAAAATGATTCTCCCATTACTTTTTAAAAGATATCAAATCTCCACTTCTCCGTTTCTTGAAATAGAACGTTCACTACACAGTGCTCGCTTCGCATCAACGTCCGCAGCTTAGCCTGGCACTACACTGCCGCAACCTGCCGGCTGTCGCCACAGGCCCGGTCGACGCCTGCACGCGACCAGCACACGTGCAGCGCTGTGCGCTCATGAGCCACGTGCAACGTTTGCCCGCCCCTGATCTATACTATGCAATCCACCTTTTGGCGCGTTTCTGCCCTCTGGGTCATCCCGTACCATTATTAGTCATTTCCTTCTCCGTTCCACTCGCAAAAAGAACGAGGACGAAACGACTGTCTATGTACGAACCCTAATTTCTCGTCTCTTGTCTTCGTGGTTCTTACACGAACAACACAATCGTTCCACGGTCATCTGCCCTCAGTCACTACAAGCTATATAGCTATAGCTATATAGCCCCACATTACGACACCAGTAACAACGCGACAACGCCTGTCCATGACATTGGAGGAATGGTACCTCTCGTCACATCGCGGAAAAAATCGCTGATGATGTTGATCCGGCATAGAGCAGAAACACGAGGCACTGGTGAGTACAATGTGACGCCCTGTATCGGCAGACCATATTTCCCGGTCACGACATCATTCCAAAAGCAGCAGTTTGTGTTATATTGTTAACGGGAGCCTACGCAAGGGGCGGTGATCCCTCAATCGGTGTGGTACTAGTGGGTTTCGTCCCCAACGATCTGCAGTTGATATGATATTCACATTCCGGCAAGTTCAGGAAAATTGCCGAGAACAGAAAACCCTTCTGTTCATTGCCTTCATCGACATAAACAAGGCTTTCGACACAGTTAGCAGAGATGGACTGTATGCAGTACTTTTGAATATACGGTGCCCTCCAACGCTGTTAAAGATGATCAAGGCGTTTCACGAAGATATGCAAGATGCTGTAGTCTTCAACGGAATCACATCTGACTCGTTTGCTGTGAAAAGAGAGGTTGTCAAGGCTGCGTATTGGCTCCCACTCTGCTCAATATTTTTTTCTCAGCGCTCCTCAAAGTCGCTTTTGGTGAAACTAACCTGGGCATTCATCTGCATACCAGAGCTGAGGGGAAGCTCTACAACATTTCTCTACTCAGATCTAAGCGATTCCGAGAAGACCTCCTTGTAAATAGCCTTTTATTTGCTGACGATGCTGCATTTGTAACGCATATTCAAGACGATCTGCAAGAGCTTGTGGATAAATTCCGTACTGCATGAAAGCTCTTTTCTTTGTCTATATACGTGAAGAAGACTGTTGTCATGGCACAGGGATACACAGATCCGCCTGGCATCAAACTGGACGGCTCCTTGTTGAAGGTAGTCGATAAATTCTGCCATCTTGGTTCAAAAAATGACAGAAGATCTCTCCCTGGGTGACGAGATAAATGCAAGAATAGGAAAGGCTGTCTGCACTTTTGGAAAGTTCCGCACACGAGCATGTGACAACAAACATCTTACATTGTCGACAAAAACACTTCATGCGTCAATCATGTGTGGTGAGTACTCTCCTGTATGGAGCTGAGACTTGGACGTCGTATGCCAAACAGGAACGAACGCTCAACGCCTTTCACCTGCGGTGCTTACGGAGCATCTTGGGAATATCATGGAAGGATCACGTGAAAAATGATATGGTTCTGAAAACTGCAAAACAACAGAGTACCCCTGCCACGATCAAGCAACGACACCTGCATTTTATGGACCGCTTACGTCTGCCCCGGCGCACATTACTCAGTGAAATAGCAGGAGCATAGAGACCGCGTGGAAGACCTTCACTACGCTTTAGGGATTACGTCAAGCGTGATGTGTGCGCATTTAATATTGACAGTGACAAGTGGGAGCAACTCGCTGATGTTCACAGCAAATGGAGGAAACTGACTGCAGATGGAAGCAAGATGCATGACGAAGTATGGCTAAACAACTTAGCTGCAGAACGATCACGCAGACATGAGCAGATGGCTAACCCTCCTGCTGGAGCGACTCATATTTGCCTCGCTTGTGGGCGCCAAATCGGGCTTGTTGTCACCAGCAAAAATGTGTCCAGGATGCCACATGAATCTTCCGACTGGAAGCACCACGCCATAACATACTAGTGTTCGATCAGTGCTGCAACTTGACACACAATGTTGGAGGGAGTCTATTATCTGTCCTCGAATGGCAGGCAAAGAAGTGAAGTGGTTACAGGGCGCGTGTTGCACAATATGGTGACCCTCTCTTGTGGTTTTCGAGTGGAACCTTGGCAGCGAGTATACCTGTCTACAAGTTCACATGCAATCCAAGATTGGGGCACTGTCACATCTGAACGCGGCATACATCTGGATGTTGCACGATCCGATCAGACGGCCAAGTGTACATCCATAACGCACCTCCATTAAATTCTGCTAGGTGCTGGCAATGCACGAGTACGCGGCATCTTCGCGTCCTTAACAATCGTCATTCCAGTGTGCTCCCTGCCGCCGTTGGATAAGCAGCTGCAGCAGCAAGTCGTATACTCCTAGCTCACTCATTTGTTACATAGTTTAGTTCTTAATTTCTATGCGTGTTTTTGGTACTTGCATTGTTTAATTCATAAATTTCGGTCGTATTATAGTATTTGAGAGTTGTAGCATCGCGTTTTAGTACCTGAATAGTGTAAATTCGCGTAGTCTCCTTTCGCCGCCGAGCAGTGTCAGCAGTGCGCAAGTAGCAGCATTACTGCATTTACTAGGCAATCTTGTATTTTAATAACCGTTTAAATTTTGTCGATTTGTTTGCGCTCTCTGTAGATTAGTTCAGATGTTCTTTGCACAACAGTTTTTAGCATGGATAGGGACTGCAACTGCTGTGTTCGGATGCAGGCTGAGTTGGCATCCCTTCGCTCCCAGCTTCAGGCGGTGTTGGCTTCGGTCACACAGCTTGAGGCTGTTGCCAATGGGCATCACTGTGGGGGTCCGGATGGGGGTTTGTCGGGGACGGCCAGCTCGTCCCATGCATCCCCCGATCGGACTACCTGTGGTTGCCCGGGATACTGCCCGCATTGAGGCTGATCCCTCACCTGTGGTCGTCTCAAGGTGTGGCAAGGGGCGAAAAACATTCTGGAGGGCCGACCGGAAGGCCTCTCTAGTTTGTCTGACGAACCGGTTTCAGGCTCTGTCTCAGGCTGATACTGATCTTCGGCCTGACATGGCTGCTTGTCCTGTTCCAGAGGTTGCCCCTCAGTCTGCAAGATCCGGGCGGTCGCAGAGGGTGGGCTTACTGGTAGTTGGGAGCTCCAACGTCAGGCGCGTAATGGGGCCTCTTAGGGAAATGGCAGCAAGAGAGGGGAAGAACACCAATGTGCACTCCGTGTGCATACCGGGGGGAGTCATTCCAGATGTGGAAAGGGTCCTTCCGGATGCCATGAAGGGTACAGGGTCCAATCATCTGCAGGTGGTCGCTCATGTCGGCACCAATGATGTGTGTCGCTATGGATCGGAGGAAATCCTCTCTGGCTTCCGGCGGCTATCTGATTTGGTGAAGACTACCAGTCTCGCTAGCGGGATGAAAGCAGAGCTCACCATCTGCAGCATCGTCGACAGGACTGACTGCGGACCTTTGGTACAGAGCCGAGTGGAGGGTCTGAATCAGAGGCTGAGACGGTTCTGCGACCGTGTGGGCTGCAGATTCCTCGACTTGCGCCATAGGGCGGTGGGGTTTCGGGTTCCGCTGGATAGGTCAGGAGTCCACTACACGCAACAAGCGGCTACACGGGTAGCAGGGGTTGTGTGGCGTAGGCTGGGCGGTTTTTTAGGTTACATGGCCTTGGGCAAGTACAGAAAGGGCAACAGCCTCAACGGGTGCGGGGCAAAGTCAGGACATGCGGGGACCAAGCAGCAATCGGTATTGTAATTGTCAACTATCGAAGCTGCGTTGGTAAAGTACTAGAACTTCAAGCGCTGATAGAAAGCACCGAAGCTGAAATCGATATAGGTACAGAAAGCTGGCTTAAGCCAGAGATAAATTCTGCCGAAATTTTTACAAAGGTACAGACGGTGTTTAGAAAGGATAGATTGCATGCAACCGGTGGTGGAGTGTTCGTCGCTGTTAGTAGTAGTTTTTCCTGTAGTGAAGTAGAAGTGGATAGTTCCTGTGAATTATTATGGGTGGAGGTTACACTCAACAACCGAGCTAGGTTAATAATTGGCTCCTTTTACCGACCTCCCTACTCAGCAGCATTAGGGGCAGAACAACTGAGAGAAAATTTGGAATACATTTCACATAAATTTTCTCAGCATGTTATAGTCTTAGGTGGAGATTTCAATTTACCAGATATAGACTGGGACACTCAGATGTTTAGGACGGGTGGTAGGGACAGAGCATCGAGTGACATTATACTGAGTGCACTATCCGAAAATTACCTCGAGCAATTAAACAGAGAACCGACTCGTGGAGATAACATCTGATAACAAACAGACCCGAACTTTTCGACTCTTTAAGTGCAGAACAGGGAATCAGTGATCATAAGGCCGTTGCAGCATGCCTGAATATGGAATTTAATAGGAATATAAAAATAGGGAGGAAGGTTTATCTGTTTAGCAAGAGTAATAGAAGGCAGATTTCAGACTACCTAACAGATCAAAACGAAAATATCTGTTCCGCCACTGACAATGTTGAGTGTTTATGGAAAAAGTTCAAGGCAATCGTAAAATTGCGTTTTAGACAGGTACGTGCCGAGTAAAACTGTGAGGGACGGGTAAAACCCACCGTGGTACAACAACAAAGTTAGGAAACTACTGCGAAAGCAAAGAGAGCTTCACTCCAAGTTTAAACGCAGCCAAAACCTCTCAGACAAACAGAAGCTAAACGATGTCAAAGTTAGCGTAAGGACGGCTATGCGTGAAGCGTTCAGTGAATTCGAATGTAAAATTCTATGTACCGACTTGACAGAAAATCCTAGGAAGTTCTGGTCTTACATTCACTCAGTAAGTGGCTCGAAACAGCATATCCAGACACTCCGGGATGATGATGGCATTGAAACAGAGGATGACACGCGTAAAGCTGAAATACTAAACACCTTTTTCCAAAGCTGTTTCACAGAGGAAGACCGCACTGCAGTTCCTTCTCTAAATCCTCGCACAAACGAAAAAATGGCTGACATCGAAATAAGTGTCCAAGGAATAGAAAAGCAACTGGAATCACTCAATAGAGGAAAGTCCACTGGATCTGACGGGATACCAATTCGATTCTACACAGAGTACGCGAAAGAACTTGCCCCCCTTCTAACAGCCGTGTACCGCAAGTCTCTAGAGGAACGGAGGGTTCCAAATGATTGGAAAAGAGCACAGGTAGTCCCAGTCTTCAAGAAGGGTCGTCGAGCAGATGCGCAAAACTATAGACCTATATCTGTGACATCGATCTGTTGTAGAATTTTAGAACATGGTTTTTGCTCGAGTATCATGTCGTTTTTGGAAACCCAGAATCTACTATGTAGGAATCAATATGGATTCCGGAAACAGCGATCGTGTGAGACCCAACTCGCTTTATTTGTTCATGAGACCCAGAAAATATTAGATACAGGCTCCCAGGTAGATGCTATTTTTCTTGACTTCCGGAAGGCGTTCGATACAGTTCCGCACTGTCGCCTGATAAACAAAGTAAGAGCCTACGGAATATCAGACCAGCTGTGTGGCTGGATTGAAGAGTTTTTAGCAAACAGAACACAGCATGTTGTTATCAATGGAGAGACGTCTACATACGTTAAAGTAACCTCTGGCGTGCCACAGGGGAGTGTTATGGGACCATTGCTTTTCACAATATATATAAATGACCTAGTAGATAGTGTCGGAAGTTCCATGCGGCTTTTCGCGGATGATGCTGTAGTATACAGAGAAGTTGCAGCATTAGAAAATTGTAGCGAAATGCAGGAAGATCTGCAGCGGATAGGCACTTGGTGCAGGGAGTGGCAACTGTCCCTTAACATAGACAAATGTAGTGTATTACGAATACATAGAAAGAAGGATCCTTTATTGTATGATTATATGATAGCGGAAGAAACACTGGTAGCAGTTACTTCTGTAAAATATCTGGGAGAATGCGTGCGGAACGATTTGAAGTGGAATGATTATATAAAATTAATTGTTGGTAAGGCGGGTACCAGGTTGAGATTCATTGGGAGAGTGCTTAGAAAATGTAGTCCATCAACAAAGGAGGTGGCTTACAAAACACTCGTTCGACCTATACTTGAGTATTGCTCATCAGTGTGGGATCCGTATCAGATCGGTTTGACGGAGGAGATAGAAAAGATCCAAAGACGAGCGGCGCGTTTCGTCACAGGGTTATTTGGTAACCGTGATAGCGTTACGGAGATGTTTAATAAACTCAAGTGGTAGACTCTGCAAGAGAGGCGCTCTGCATCGCGGTGTAGATTGCTCGCCAGGTTTCGAGAGGGTGCGTTTCTGGATGAGGTATCGAATATATTGCTTCCCCCTACTTATACCTCCCGAGGAGATCACGAATGTAAAATTAGAGAGATTAGAGCGCGCACTGAGGCTTTCAGACAGTCGTTCTTCCCGCGAACCATACGCGACTGGAACAGGAAAGGGAGGTAATGACAGTGGCACGTAAAGTGCCCTCCGCCACACACCGTTGGGTGGCTTGCGGAGTATAAATGTAGATGTAGATGTACTTCTGACACTGTTGATACCTGTTATGTTCCGTACTGCCTCTGGTAACAACACCGAACATAAACAACGCTAAGGCACTGAGATGGCCATTCTGTGAGCCACAGAGTATTTCATTACCTCGTGGTGGATATTTGCAACAACCAATTTCGAAAAGGTTTGAAATGATGTTAAACCGAGCAGTAGTGTGTAGGTGTGTGGTATACCCCTTACGACGAATTTCTGTAATTAATTGCTTGCACTGCTTGTGGTTCCATGTAGCTGCTACGAGATGTCAGCAGACTGGTACAGGGTGTTTTTGTAACTTCAGTTGAGAATAGGACTTCGTGAGATGCTGTTGAAGCAAGTTTGAGCAGGCTGGGGTTTTTGAAAGCCCAACACACCACTCTCGTCTAAAAAGAAGAAAAAGTCAAGGTAGCTATTTTATTGCATTTTTACGCGTATTTAGTATAAGGAATGATATCTGATCGTACAATTAGTAGCAGATATTGTTATATATGGATTATTAGGGGCCATAAGTAGCAAATGGTGGGCATTGATTCATCAAGTATTTGACGAGGGGCTAATTGATTGCGATAATGATGATGAATAGGATGCCGTTATTGTCAGTGACCGCAACACATTATCAGAATAATAAGAAGATGAAAACGATGAAGATCAGGTCAGTGATAGTTACTGGCTGGGAAAAGAATTTTCACGACGTAATGTTTGAACAATGTCGTATATCTACCAGGCGTCCTTTGTCATGCAAAACAGAACGCTACATCATTAAAGTGCATTTTATACTTTCTTATATTATTGAAGAAATTGTTTTGTTTACAAATAAAATCGCATAGAGAATCAGAGAGAGATGTATCACGAGAAAACTTACTAAAACTTCTAACGAAACAGGAACTCATCGCAGTGGGTGCCTCTAATTAGCAGGAACCTACAACGCAAGTAAATTGAATCTGAAAGATATTTAGGCGTCTGATGGAACTACTATAAAGATTTTAAGGGCTACTGTCTCCCCCTCCAAATATTCAAATTACTTTCGCGCTGTGCTCGATACTCGAGCAGTCAGGGAGGAAGTAGAATCATTGGTTCCAATTAGAGGCGTCCTTGAACAGTTTCTGAGTAACTGTACGAAACATAACCGTCAGTGAATATGTTATATTGTATGGGAAATCAGAAGCATATGACTCAATATTTGTATCTGGTATCTGACTAATAATTAATAAATTACATTCGATTTTATTATTATCACTGTATCTTAATATTATACAACAATACTGATCCACAGTAGTAGCTTACAGTTGATTAAACCACTAATTTCAGTGTTACATTATTCTAAATGTGCAAAAAACTGGATGTACTACCCCTGACACACCACTAGCGTTAGAATTCCAGGCCACACCACTGCCTGGTTGAGACATGTTGCTCGATAAATATTGCCTGGGTAATTTGAAGGGCCGTGATTTGCACCGCCTCACGGTATATACAGGAGTTTTAACTTTAATTATACTTCACTTATTGTGTTAAGCCTTCAGTGTACGATCACACTTTTTAATAAGTATGACGTCATTTTAAATTTTTAAATCGAGTCAGTAAATATATGTTATACTGACAGAAACGGGATGAGTGGACCATCATTTTAACCGATCAGTAATACGTATGTCATCCAACTCATTCGTTTTTGAAAAATGTTGGCTTTACTTCTGCCATACGTAGGTGGCCTTTTTGTTACTAATCCTTCATACACTGGGGTGATCAAGTCATGGGATAGCTCCTAACATCCTATCGGACTTCCTTTTGCCATGGTGTCGCCCAGCACCTCGACGTGGGGTTTGGTTTCAACGAGTCGTTGGAAGTCCCGTGAAGAAATACAGAGTCAGGGTGTCGCTATAACTGTCCATAATTGCGAAAGTGTCGTCGGTTCAGTATACTGTGAACCAACTGACGTCTCGACTATGTCCCATAAACGTTCGATGGAATTCATGTTGGGCGATCTGAATGGCCAACTAATTCACTCCTGTTGTCCAGAACGTTCTTCAAACCAATCGGGAACAATTGTAGCCTGGTGACATTGTCCATTGCCATCCACAAAACATGGTGTCGATAAATGACTGAAAATGGTCTGCAAGTAACCGATCAAACCATTCCCAGCTGATAAACGGTTCAGCCGGACCAGAAGACCTACTCCATTCCATGTGAACACAGTCCACACCATTATGGAGACACCACTAGTTTGCACAGATATCCATCTGCCCCATAAAACATGTGGTGTCACCGCCAGACACCACACTTGCTAGGTGGTACCCTTTAAATCGGCCGTGGTCCATTAGTATACGTCGGACCCGCGTGTCGCCACTGTCAGTGATAGCAGACCGTGCGCCACCACACGGCAGGTCTAGAGAGACGTACTAGCACTCGCCCCAGTTGTACAGACGACGTTCATAGCAATGGTTCACTGACAAATACGCTCTCATTTGCCGAGACGATAGTTAGCATAGCCTTCAGCTACATTTGCTACGACCTAGCAAGGCGCCGTATTCAATTGATATTTATTATGTGAAGCATGTATCATCAAGAGTGATGTTCTACAATTGTGGATTAAAGTTAAGTATTATATCAACTACGTACTTTATTTGCAATTCTCAAGATATTGTCCTGTTCCAGACCTCACGCCAGTCAGCGTGTGATTAAACGCGTGCATTTCGGCCTCCTCTAGAAAAACAGTGTTGGCGCTTCTGCCAACACTACTAAACACGTCAGGCAAGTGACGGAGTGGCGTCGAATGTGGTAAATTTAATGTTTAATAATTTCAAAATAGGAGTTGGTAGGGTTCCTGCACATAACTTAGGATCCACTTAGCAACTAATAAATACACAAAACCCTCCGTGGCCAAATTTACCTTTATTGTAATTTTAATTAACGTGGAAGCCATAAAAACACCAAACATGTAGGCAAAATGTACTCATCTAAAAGTTACTTTAAAAAGGAAGAAAATCACTTAAATTTGTTTCCACAAGAGGAGAATACAACGTCCCAATTCTGACCTCGCTAACACTTACATTTTACTGACATTAAATATAACAAGATAAATAATCATACATGTGACGAGAACAAATGAGTAACACTATCAATCTTTACAGATGAGAATACGACTATATCCACGAAGGCTCACACCCTGGCAAGGGAGATACTTAACTTCAATATATACAGTCATTACAGTAAGCCCTAATTCCACTCGACAAACGTAGTAACCATATAAGCGAGACAAATGTACTGAAGGAGGATAGCCGGATGTGCTGTACTAAAAAGGGCCACCATCAACCCCGTCAGGACGGGACCCCCGTGAACACGTCTGTTTCAGCTACCTGCAACATACACAGACTCATTTGTATATTCTTAAAAACAATTAACATGAAAAGGCACAATGCGTAACATACTAATAAAATATAAACGACTACTTCACAGAACTAGCTCCTCTTTAGACAAAGCAACCAGCAGAATATTAATTACACGTAAAATACTTCTAACCTATAACAAACTAAGGTACCACGTAATAGAATATCGTCTTGATCCCATAGAATAGTCAGTTTGACTTGCCTGTTTATAGGTCTTACAACTCAACAGTGTCAGCTTAAGCAAACCCGCGAATACAAAACTCGAAATATGACAGGAATAATAATGATTGAAGCCACTGACAATGCTAGGCTGCCACACAGAGGAGACAATAGTAATTTACAGCGGCACACAACCGACCTTACATCTCCAATTTCGTATAATCAGAATAAACAATTTTGTGTATAACAATTACCTACAGTACCATGACATCCTCCGAATAACACTTATTACCCAAGGTAGGTGCTGGTATCGAAAGGCACCTTTAGTAATACAGAGTGCGAGTGTATTGACTTATTGGAAGGGTTTCAGCTTTACAACCCTTTCCACATAGCTCTCTGTTTACATACTTCTATAACTTCTGCAACTAAAGAAGGGCGTATAAATGCACATATAACTGACACAAATTTAAGCAGAATAAAACAGTACCTTAGTATGGCGCAAATGGCTTCATTTGCTTTACACGTGGGATATCTTCACCATTCAGCAATTCCGAAATATATTCAACAACGCGTGAGAGCAAGACGTCGCCGTGGTATCAGCTATTTACTTCACATAATTTCCTGCACAGACACAAGGCAGAGGAAGCATTTCTACATGCAACGGCGGCGGGCATCACACATTTCCTCCGTAACGCCATAGACACATCTCAATTTCAATGACCAGTAACAAGAACCTATACATGCCCTCGCAGCAGAAAAGCCCCAAAACACAACAGTGCACCACCGCGATACCAAACCCCAGGTCCCATCAAGTCACTGCCGAGATCTCTCGCTGACGCTGCCTACAGCGCACAGGCGTCGTACCACAGGCCTCACGGTAAACGTTCAAAATGGTTCAAATGGCTCTGAGCACTATGGGACTTAACTTCTGAGGTCATTAGTCCCCTAGAACTTAGAACTACTGAAACCTAACTAACATAAGGACTTCACACACATCCATGCCCGAGGCAGGATTCGAACCTGCGACCGTAGCAGTCTCACGGTTCCAGACTGTAGCGCCTAGAACCGCTCGGCCACACCGGCCGGCCACGGTAAACGTCAACAAGCCACCTCCGACACTGCGAATCCACTCCGCTGTCTCTTTTCTCTCTCCGTTAACCACCCGACCACCGACCTGAATCGCGGAAAGGAAACATGGTGACCCTATAATCGATGGCAGCGATGCCATCCTAAGTGCGAGAACACTGCCGACAGCCGCGCCTCGGCTCAGGAGTAACTGGTTTATTTCACAATATGGATAATCGATCTGGAAAATCGGTTGTATTAGGACTTTCTTCTGTTATTTTCTTCATTTCTCAATAGGGACAGATCGATGAGCCTAAAGTATGCCTTTCTTGTCTTCAGTATGATGACTGATTTAACGCAGCTCCCAATGTAAGCCGACACTGTGAAACTCCTTCCATCCCTCCATAACAACTGCAGCTTACACCCACTCGAAACAGCCTCCCTCAACAATTTTTCACCCTCTCTCTCCCACAATTATGTACATTATGGACTTAATCATCCCATGATCCGTCATCGTAGGCACAAAATATCTTTCCTCTAAGATCCGACAGGACACCAGTTCTATAGTTACCCAATCCACCCATCTAATTTGAGCATCTTTCTGTACCACCAAATTGCAAACACTTTCCAGTCTCTTCTGCGAGTAACAATTTTCACTTTCGGACCAATACTTTCAGGATACACGCAGTGAAATTTATATTTTCCTTCGATGTTAGGAATTTTTTCTTAGTATTGCTTATTTGCATATTATATCCTCTTCCCTTCTACCAGTTTCTGTCATTTTTCTACCTCAATTGCAAAATTTCTCCATTGATTTAAGTCTCTAATCGCCTTAGAACAACCTAATTTAACTTCTTTTCAAGCCTCTTCCATTTCGTTCATCTGATGTTCCAAGTCAGGATTTCAGTGTTATCAGCAAAATTTAATATTTCTATCTATTTTCCTGAAGTTTAGTTTCTTTTCTGTTGCTCTCTTTAGCTTTCATTAATGCTTGCTCAACGAGCAGACTGAATAACATGAAGTGCTAGGGTCAATAACCTTGTCTCTATCTCTTCTCAAATACTATTTACCATTCATGTCGTTGGCGTTCTCAAACACTATACTGGCACATATAAAATTCGTTGAATTTCCCGAGCTCCATATACTTCTGCCCACCGAAAACTTCACATTGACAGATGTTTAATTAAAAAAAGTTTTGGAAACATTTTCTTTGTCCATTCTGAAATGAAAATGGTTATCGAACAGATGTTGTTGCCATGTTGTGATGATGAACTGATTAACACTGTGTTAGCCGCGATGTGCTGATAGATACAGACGCATTGCGATGGTAAAAACGTTAAAAAACTTAGGGATATGAGAGCAACATGTGTATAAGTTAGAAAATTTGTAGATGTTGACAAAGTTGTACAACTTGACCATGGCCGCACGACCGAAATTGCAATAGCAGGTAAATAACTTTTTTTTCTTTTGATGTGCAGTATAATATATGCCGACTCGCCCGGTTAGCCGTGCGGTCTAACACGCTGCTTTCCGGCGGATTAGTGTCGAGGTCCGGTATGCCGGCAAGTCTGTGGATGGTTTTTAAAGCGGATTTCCATCTGCATCGGCGAATGCGGGCTGGTTTCCCTTATTCCGTCTCAGTTACACTATGTCGGTGATTGCTGCGCATGCACTTTCTCCACGTACGCGTACACCATAATTACTCTATTACACTCGCCTTGTGAGAGACGAGGGGAGGGAGACGGGGTCTGTACGATGTGACAGTAGTTTGACCGTTCCACTGTTGCGACGCTATAAGTTTCACATAATCTTTGTAGACATATGGCGTCGTAAGAGTGAAACTGTCAAACTACTGTCACATCGTAATTAACATTTTATTTTCAACATCTTAACATCATTCACGATCTTATTAAAAGAGTTATAGTTATAAGACAGTCCATTAACAACGTAATACGGACGTATCACCAGTCCAGATCTACTTGAAAATGGCGATCAAGCCATAACAATCTGTCGTAAATAAAGATTACTTATTGCAAGCAGCTATTTTGTGCATTTACTCTAACAAACAAGTAAGTAACTACTATAGTCAATGGTGGATATGGTACCATTTTACAAAATTTTGTGACTTTAAACACCAAACACGAGAAATTACAGAATTTTTCGTGAATGTTTTGCTAGTTTTATTGCCTAACTCGCTTCATAACCTGTACTTCATGATATTGTAATGTAATTTTAGATCATTGAATCAAAACCTAGTCATTTTATTCAATATACACTTCGCATATATTAATGTATACACTTTCCATTTAGATATGAAACCAATCCACGTGAGAAATTCTAGATTAACGATTTACAATTCTTCGAGAAGAATATAAGAAGAATATAATAATTCCAATCCCAAAGAAAGCAGGTGTTGACAGAGGTGAAAATTACCGAACTATCAGTTTAATAAGTCACAGTTGCAAAATACTAACACGAATTCTTTACAGACGAATGGAAAAACTAGTAAAAGCCGACCTCGGGGAAGATCGGTTTGGATTCCGTAGAAATGTTGGAACACGTGAGGCAATACTGACCCTAAGACGTATCTTAGAAGCTACATTAAGGAAGGGAAACCTATGTTTCTAGCATTTGTAGACTTAGAGAAAGCTTTTGACAATGTTGACTGGAATACTCTCTTTCAAATTCTGAAGGTGGCAGGGGTAAAATACAGGGAGCGAAAGGCTATTTACAATTTGTACACAAACCAGATGGCAGTTATCAGTGTCGAGGGACATGAAAGGGAAGCAGTGGTTGGGAAGGAAGTGAGACAGGGTTGTAGTCTCTCCCCGATGTTATTCAATCTGTATATTGAGCAAACAGTGAAGGAGACAAAAGAAAAATTCGGAGTAAGTATTAAAATCCATGGAGAAGAAATACAAACTTTGAGGTTCGCCGATGACATTGTAATTCTGTCAGAGACAGCAAAGGACTTGGAAGAGTAGTTGAACGGAATGGATAGTGTCTTAAAAGGAGGATATAAGATGAACATCAACAAAAGCAAAACGAGGATAATGGAATGTAGTCGAATTAAGTCGGATGATGCTGAGGGAATTAGATTAGGAAATGAGACACTCGAAGTAGTAAAGGAGTTTTGCTATTTGGGGAGCAAAATAACTTCTGACGGTCGAAGTAGAGAGGATATAAAATGTAGACTGGCAATGGCAAGGAAAGCGTTACTGAAGAAGAGAAATTTGTTAACATAGAGTATAGATTTAAGTGTCAGGAAGTCATTTCTGAAAGTATTTGTATGGTGTAGCCATGTATGGAAGTGAAACATGGACGATAAATAGTTTGGACAAGAAGAGAATAGAAGCTTTCGAAATGAGGTGCTGCAGAAGAATGCTCAAGCTTAGATGGGTAGATCACATAACTAATGAGGAAGTATTAAATAGGATTGGGGAGAAGAGAAGTTTGTGGCACAACTTGACCAGAAGAAGAGATCGGTTGGTTGAACATGTTCTGAGGCATCAAGGGATCACCAATTTAGTATTGGAGGGCAGCGTGGAGGGTAAAAATCGTAGAGGGAGACCAAGAGATGAATACACTAAGCAGATTCAGAAGGATGTAGGTTGCAGTAGGTACTGGGAGATGAAGAAGCTTGCACAGGATAGAGTAGCATGGAGAGCTGCATCAAACCAGTCTCAGGAGTGGAGACAACAACAACAATTCTTCGAGGTAGAACAAGTTTTGTGCACATTTCAAATTTGAATTTTCCGGGCGTTAGATCTACGTCGTCGAACCTATTAAAAAATTACCAGACGCTAGTAGGACTGAGAGTTCCGTGCAAATATAATTATGTAGAGAGTCAATTTATACATTCCAAGAATCGAGGATATGACTATTTTTCCCTGTTATTCGGCAAGATATCGGTCCCATGGATTCCAAGACTGTCAAGAGTGTCTCAATTTCAACTTTAAAGTCGCATAAAAATAACATAAGAAATATTCTTTTCGTCTATAATAAATTCAAATTAACGATTTTCTGATTTTTTTTTCCTTCACCTGTACTGTTAAACCTTGCTTCTTGCCAAATTTCACGATTCTATATCAAAGGGAAGCATCATATCGGTTTTAATGAGTGGGTTTGGGAGTATCAAAGTATATGACATAAATCGCTGTATCTTTTGATTACAGTGATCTAAAAGCTTAAACTTCTTCCAGCACCAAAATACCATAGACCACAGTATGTGACTTAAATTTCTGCTCAGTACGTCTACCCCTTCCTGAGGAAAAGGGGCTTAACAGACGGATGAATAATAGGCAGTCTGATAACAAGTGAAAAATATTTTTGCTTGTGATATAATTACAAATTAACGATTTTCTGGTTTTTCCTCTCGTTTTACTGTGAAACCTTACTTAGTGCCAAATTCCAAGATTCTCAGTCGATCTGAAATACCTTATCGTTTTTGATGAGTGTGTTTTCGAGAGTCAAAATACGTGACATGAATGGGTTCATTGTCTTAGAAGCTTACCTTCTTTATACCGCCAAAGTCCTCTGGACCTTAGTATGTGACTTAAATTTCAACTTGATATCGTCAACCTGTTCCTGAGAAAAAGGGTTTTTAACAAGAGGGCAGACAGTCAGAGAGACAGACAAGAAAGTGATCCTACAAGGTTCCGTTTTTAGAGACTATGGCACAACGCCCTAAAAATGTCGGTTTTAGAATCTTATCTGTGTTGGACGAGTGCCTCTAAAAGCCCATGTACGTAGGGTTTTAAAAGATATCGACGATCGTGCAACTACGTAAAAACATGAAACGGATCAGCTGGATCTGCTTCTTGAGTGGTAGGCTCATTTGGTGTCCTAGCGTATTGTTCCTCTAGATATTTCGCTCTGTGGTAGCTATACGTGATCTACGGAAATGGGAGGACCTATTTCGATTACTCACCTTTGAACAGCCCGTTTGCATCCCACTCAATCTAATAAATGTGTGTGCATTTGACACACAGAGTGTTTACGGCTACTACAAGCCACGCCACAAGTTGGGAAACGGGGCCAAATTTCTAGTACTTTATTGTCGAGATTTTCACAAATGTTTTATTCGTATCTTACAGAAACTAGCAGTACGGCAATAGCCGGCCTGAGTGGCAGAGCGGTTCTAGGCGCTACAGTTTGGAGGCGCGCGACCGCTACGGTCGCAGGTTCGAATCCTGCCTCGGGCATGGATGTGTGTGATGTCCTTAGGTTAGTTAGGTTTAAGTAGTTCTAAGTTCTAGGGGACTGGTGACCTCAGCAGTTAAGTCCCATAGTGCTCAGAGCCATTTTGAAGTACGGCAATAAACAGCCTTTTAAACACGCCGCTAACGGCAATCAAGTAATTTATAGCAATACAATAGTTTAAATATTTATCTTAAAACAGGATACTAAAGTAAATACAGAACTTTGTTAATAAGGTACGGTGAGGTAGTGAAGCTACCAACACCGCCATTAAAAAAATTAAACAGGTCTTAGCAAACACACGATTAATGGCAATAAAAGGAATTTACAAACTTGGAGGAAGTTAAAAAAATTTTGAACAAAAATGTCCTGGAATATCATTAGAACCTAACAGATAAGACGGACGCGTGTAAGGCGGCCACAAATCACCCACTCAGGGATGCTCAGGCTAGACAGAATACTGACCAATTTAAATACGCCCGTAAACACAATTGCCACTCTTAGGCTGGTCACTGCACCGACTTTTAGCCAGCGAAAACTTGTGATAAGATGGCTTAACTTGCTGACAGAATTAGAGCCAGGGACAAGAAACCCGGTCGCCGGAGGCCACAAGGCAGAAGAGACGCTGGTTACACAAAATTATTTCTTAATGATTAAATCTTCCACGAACTTAAATTGCAATTATGCTCTAACAGGCAGTACACAACCTCTGATGGTTAAGGATCCACACATCCGACCGCGCACACGTCGCCAGCGTACACAACACGCCACGGTCACGCAACAGCACACTCTGTCACCGGAGTTCACGTCTTCTCTGCAACGTTGACGGGTAGTGACCGCTTCTTCATGTTAGGTGTCTCCTTTTAAACTGCAGTGTTGACGGAGGATTTAATGAAGCTTGTTAACGTCCCACAAGCCGAAATGAACAGCAACTACTCGTGGGGCGATTCTGTATACAACCAACACGCGGGGAGCTCTTCCGTCAACTCGACCCGCTCATTACACACAACCGACATACATCACGTGGCGACTCGGTACAACCGACCACGCCTGCTTCGCGCTGGAGAGCCACACTGCCCTCAGGTGTCCACCACACTCTCTCTGCGCGCAACGCCCCTACTTCCGCGCCACCACACGAGGCTACAACCGGTCAAAGATCTCACTTCCTCCATAGCAGTTTCCCGGAAGCAAAAACGCAGATATCGATAGCAGAGGGAAAAGACCATGGAGGTAAGAATAAGGGGAGATGGCGCTACGTATCCCAGCCGTACTACGTTTTGAAGCCATGGGGGCGTGGCTCGCTGCCATAACACTCTGACCAAAACACTGCCAGTGTGCTATAGCGCTGCGTGTATTACAGTCGCTAATTGCACCATATACGCATGTAACGTCATCAGATTGGTTAAGTTTTTGTTTAAAATAAAATCTCGTAAAGGCGAAATTCCGCGTTTCTTCTGATTAAAAATAGTTTTTAATGTAATATTACGAATAGCTAGCCTTCAATGCAAACGATACAATTTTGTTAATTCAGTAATAAACGTGTATCACAAACTAAATAATAGAAACTGAAAACTAAGTTAGCTATACCCTCCCTCCAAAGCCCCATAAATACATCGTGTTCGTAATACGTACTGGGACATTTCAGTTACGTTACACTACTGGGAAACACTGTTCGTTACCACCAATATTTACTGAAATACGGTACATAGATTGGCGAATCTACACAGTGTCCTGTTTAGGCCTATACTTTACGCCAGTTAATGTAGTGTTAGCTTTTAATTTGGTACATGTATTATACTGAAACGTGAACTTGAAAACTAAGAATTTAATTCTTTGAATTAACATACCTTTTGCAAATGTTTTGGGTGTGTAGGGAAAACTGATGGTACAGCATTTTCTCGGAGCCTTACTGTTGAAAGGGAAGTTCGTTCTATGTCCTCTTCTCGGAAATGCTGAGAACATATAGTGCTCCATTTAGACGCACGCCAATTCTTCCTCCTCACGGCATTCTCCTACAGAGCTTTCCGACTTTCATTTTTAGGAAATCGAAAATCATACAGGAGAAAAACACGCTATAGTACAAGTACCGATGTAGCACACGTTCATTCACAATGAAGTTGTAAAATCACACTTAACGAGACAACTTACACATGAAATGTTATTCCCTTCGATTTCGCATCACAATCAGAACGATTCGTACGTCCGAACACCACACAAGTCACCATAATAGCGCAAAATCCTTCCAAAAGCGAGCGACAAGCCTATGCACACAAGCTTACAGCAGCAATGTTTTGGTCGGATTGAGATGGCTACCCTCGGCTTCACATAGCTTCACAGCTGTGACGTCACGGCGTCTCCCTCTATTCTTACCTCCATGGAAAAGACAACCAAGCAGCCACTTAATGACAGACAACATATCAAACAAACATGTCAGGGGAAGAAAAGGAAAACCAATGCAATCTAAACACGAGGTGTAGCACGAGTCGATACACGGCTCAGCACAAGTGAACGCGATGGTGAGAGTATTTTAAAGAGGATTCCAGTAGGGTCTGTCTAGAGTTCGTAGAGCGGTGGGCTAGCGTTACCAACCTACAATTGTACATGAGAAGTGCAGGGACCAGAGATTTGGAGTCAGCGGCAGGGGCGGAGGCTAGGCTACTGCAATACAGGAACGTGGTCGGCAATCCGCCTTGAGAACATCTCCCACCACTGAACGCTGAGGCGACCGTTCGAGTGAGAGCATCTTTCAGCACTTTTTACTGCTCCTCTGTAAGGGTGTAGAGGTCGCTTGGCCCTCTGGTAACGTGGATAAAGGTATTGGCATAGCTTAGTTCATCTCGAGGCTGTGTTTAATTTAATTAATTTCGGTTTGCGATGCATAAGCAACGGACTCGTGTCCCCCCTTTCTTTGCATTTTCACTTAATTACATGTACCTGTATGTAACAGTGAATGGAGTGCTTTCTTCTGATGGAGAAGACACTGTGTGGGCGTGTCTCCCATTCACCAAAACGTAAAAATACCTTCACCGATATTACTGCCGATTTGATTCTATTCTGTAGTGGTCAGTGCGCCCAGCTGAACATTGTCATTTTCCATTATCTTGTTGGAGGTATCTTCTTGTATTGTGGTGTAACATTTGATCGTTGGCCCCCACTTGGCTTAAGTACGCTGCCGCTTTTAAATAGTGCTGTTCATTTTATGGATCTTAAAACAAAAAACAATAAATATCTATATGTGTAAGAGACTATAGAGCAATTTCAATTTTACTATTTTTAACTGATTGTACACTTTAGCCAACCATGTGCTCTAAATTTAGTTACTAAGGCTATGTTTAACTTCGGATTTTACATTCTTATTCCCTTTTACATAACGGTTCCGGACACACTTCCCCAGGCCCAACAAGTGTCCTAATCGCTCTTTGCTGAATTCTCTAAGCATCTGTATACAAATGAACTGAGCTTTCTCCTCTTCCCTGCCACGTCGTCTCTTACTTCCTGAAGCTGACCTGTGTTTGTTTATGTTTGCTGAATATCCTTGCCCGAGTGCATGTTAGGGGGTGACTGAAACATCCATTTGGCAAAGTATTCATTTGTTGTTTTGGATGGTATATCCACCTTGATGTTGTAAGTGTATAAACATGTGTTATTCGATTCAGTGCTAGAGATATACAACGTTTGTTTGTTTAAAGATTTATTGAATATAAATACACAGAGCTCTATGTTAGCTGAGGTATAAGTTACACATAGACACAATTGTAAATAATATTCAAAATCAATAAATAATGTTTTCGTTTAAAAGCACTACCCACTGATGCTGTACCACACGACTTGGTAAACATGCACTCTGTCAAGACTCCAAATTGGATGGGGGGGGAGGGGAGGGAAGGGGAGTGGCGTAGGTTTGTTTCTTCACAGAGTAGAAGGTTTTTTTCTCGACAACTATGATTTTATTTTACCAAAGGAAAATCTGAGATTCTTAACAGTTGTGGCCACTGCGAAATACCTCAACAGGTGTCGAAGTGCGGTTCACAATGGAGGTTTGTAGAAACAGATAATACTACTCGAGTATGAGAGGACGCCAGATTTACAAGGAGCAGAGATTTTGCCTGGCCAATTGGTAAACTACACGTCTCGCAGTGCGGTTCACAAAGAGGATTTTTAGGTCTCGATAATATTATTATTGCACATGAAGGCAACTGATCTGCGAGGCGCACAGATTTTGCCTGCACGTTTGTTAAAGTGACAAAAGATAAAGATAGTTATTTTTTAGTTTGTATCACGAAAGCTGGAAATTAATATTCTAGATAGAAAACTTTATGTCCAATGTTATGCTCATCACATCAACTATTCTAAAACCTGTTTCACATTATTACCGACGTGACAATGAAGTTTCATGCACAATCTTCAGAAACGGCAGCTATTCTTTGACAATTATATGGCTATTGAAAAAGTGATGATTTTTATTCTCGAAGGACAGAATTATAATCCCATTTGTGGGTGCTTGAGTGTGAAATAGAACACCATGACACTCAAAATAGCTCCACATCAGTCTCACAGAATATCTGTAATTGGCAGCAAAACAAGGAAGATTGTGTTCTAAACACACAAATAAATAATGAGATACCATTCAAGAGGAGGTCCATAGCGAGATTCGCGAGGGGCTTCAAAATTGGTTTCAAGAGAGCGGTTCAAGACAGTGTACAAGAGGTTTTTGGTGCTTGAGTGTAAAATTGAACACTATGACGGTCAAAATATCCACATGCTAGGCTCACAGAATATCTGTAATTGGAAGTAAAACTAAGTAAAGCTATATTCTAAACACACTAATAAATAATGTGGTACCATTTTAGTGTAATCAACAGGGACCTCAAGAAGGTTCTTCCATAAGAAGGTTCGTGAGGAAGTTCAAGATTGGCTTCAAGAGATAGGTTCATGACAGTATACAAGAGACTGCATAGGAGAACGTACAAGAAAGGATACAATAGAGGAGTTCAAGACATTGCTTCAACTTTTGGGTATTTAACACGATTTTGACACAGAGCTTCAACAGAGGGGTTGAAGAGAGTATTCGGGAGGATGTCCATATTGAGATTCGTGACAGTGTTCAAGGGATGGTTCAAGAGATAGTACAAGCAAGAGAGGAGTTGAACGCAGAGGTTCAAAGGAGGGGTCAAGACAGGAATTCAGACGGGGGCTTAGAACTAGTTTCCGAGACGGTGATTCCCGAGGTATTGAAGACGTTGTAGTTCAAGAGACAGTACTATAGTGGGTACAAAAGCATGTGCAAGAGATGAATGTGTTACTTAGATGTTCTATTAAAAAAGCAAAGCTGTAACCAAAATGCACAAAAATAGCCCAGAGAAAAATGGCGTGCGTCCAACAGCACAGCCACAGATGTGCTCGTCCCAACATGAACCCCAACAGAGCTGAAGGGGACCCAGGCGATATGGTCGCTCAGTGGACGAAGTCCCCCCAGGTGGTCCACGTGTTGTTCCAGCGCGCAGGGTCCGCATTATCGTCGGCGTCGACGTTGAGCGGCTGCCGGGCTGACCGCCTGTAGAGGTCCAGCACCTCCTCGAACCGGCGGCCGAAGCGGCCGTCCGGTCCACTGTAAAGGTTCCGCCTCTCGCAGGGGTCCGCCTCCACGTCGAACAGGCACGGCTCCACCAGCGGGTCGCACTCGACTGCCTCTCCGTCGTCACCGGGGCACTCCACCAGGGCGGCGCTGCGAGCGGCCGCCACAGTCTCCCCCGTCACCTGCCAAAGTCACGTAGTGGTATCGCATGGCGCATAGGTAATGAATATGTTAACGCAGGACGAACATACACCAACGTAGTAAAAAGTAAACACATGACAGACATTAGAGAAAGTGATGGGACGATGACACCAAACGGTAATAAATAAGTCGCAGTAAACCACTTTCCAGCTCTTTACGCACAAGAAGAGAAGAAACGAGGGGAGAGCAGTAACCGTGTGACATGAGGAATTCATAAATATTACAGAATTGGATGTGTATGTGTTTTTGTGTATGTGTGTTGGTACGTGTGTGTATGTGTGTTCCATGTCTTCTAAACCACTGGACCGATTTCAACCAAACTTGATACACATATTTCTTACTGTTAGCCAATAATGGCTGTATTGGCAAGAACGAGCTACCTATGAGAGTCCTGGAGATATGACGTCATGAAAAAGGAGATGTGTGGAAAAACTGCCGCATCATGCGTTACTCCATTCGCCATAAATTTCGCTGACAGTATCCGAACATGCTGCTAAATGCATCTACAAAATGCACGGTAAGACACATAGTTTAGGAGATACGATGTCTTAAACAATGAGATGCATGAAGCTCAAATATACCGAAGCGCTAAAGAAACTTGCATGGGCATGCATGTTCAGATACAGACAGAATTTGGCGCTGTGGTCGCCAACAGCTATATAAGACAAGTGTCTGTCACAGTTGTTAGATCTGTTACTGCTCCTACAATGGCAGGTTATGAAGATTTAAAAGAGTTTGAACGTCGTGTTGTAATCGGCCCATGAGCAATGGGACATAGAATCTCCGAGATAGCGATGAAGTTGGGATTTTCACGTACGACCAAGAGTACCGTGAAAATCTGGAATCCGTCAAAACATCATATCTCCGACATCGCTACGGAAGGAAAAAGATCCTGCAAGAACGGGACCATCCCTTCCGCGAATTTCTCCTGCTTTCAATGCTGGGCCATCAACAAGAGTCATCGTGCTAACCATTCAACGAAGGCCCTCTTGTGTACCCTTGATGACTGTACGAAACAAAGCTTTACGCCTCGCCTGAGCCCGTCACCTCCTACATTGGACTGTTGGAAACATGTAGTCTAGTCCGATGAATCTGGTTTCAAATTGTATCGAGCGGATGGGCGTGTACGGGTGTGGAGGCAACATCGTGAACCCATGGACCCTGCATGCCAGCAGAATAATGGTGTAGGGAATGTGCAGTTGGAGTGATACGGAAATTATAGCAAGACAATGCGACACCCAACATGTCCAGAATTGCTATAGAGTGGCTCCAGAAACACTCTTCTTAGTTTAAACGCTTCCACTAGCCACGAAACTTCCCAGACGTGAACGTTATTCAGCACATCTGGCTCGCCTCGCAACGTGCTGTTCAGAAGAGATCTCCAGCCCCGCGTACTCTTACGGATTTATGAACAGCCCTGAGGATTCATGTTGTCAATTCCCTCCAGCACTACTTCAGACATTAGTCGAGTCCATGAAACTTCCAGGCAGATTAAAACCGTGTGCCGGAACGAGACTCGAACTCGGGACCTTTGCCTTTCGCGGGCAAGTGCTCTACCAACTGAGCTACCCAAGCATGACTCACGCCCCGTCCTCACAGCTTTACTTCTGCCATTACCTCGTCTCCTACCTTCCAAACTTTACAGAAGCTCTCCGGCGAACCTTGCAGAACTAGCACTTCCGAAAGAAAGGATATTGCGGAGACATGGCTTAGCCACAGCCTGGGGGATGTTTCTAGAATGAAATGGCAGAAGTAAAGCTGTGAGGACGGGCGTGAGTCGTGCTTGGGTAGCTCAGTTGGTAGAGCACTTGCCCGCGAAAGGCAAAGGTCCCGAGTTCGAGTCTCGGTCCGGCACACAGTTTTAGTCTGCCAGGAAGTTTCATATCAGCGCACACTCCGCTGTAGAGTGGAAATTTCATTCTTGTCGAGTCCATGCCACGTCGTGTAGCGGCACTTCTGCCTGCTCGTGGGGGCCCTCCACGATGTTAGGCAGGTGTAAAAGTTTCCTTGGCTCTTCAGTGTACATGTGTTGTTCATTACATAGGCCAGTCAAATAGTAGTTTTCTCGTACCATAATTGCGGAAGTTTGTTGCTCGACGGTTCTACATCGTTTCAGGGGTGCTGAATCCCAATTTGATGTTTGTTGCGATGCAGGACTTTGGCTTGATGACGACAAACGAAAAGAAACCCAAAATATCTGCCCTTTTTGGGTTTTCCCTTATATCTAGAAAATTCCGCCATGGTCGAAGATGATACAACATTAAAGGAGATAAAATGTCCTACAAAATGCACTACTCAGTGCTGATTGTCTGACGAGTGGTATCCGCGCTAGAGCGCGCTGAAAAGCAGTGATTTTTCGGCGCTTCTGCGAAAAGGCTAAAAACGCCAACTCCCACCCACTACAACTCGATTAATACACTTGTTCTCATCGAATACCTCTACACCACACGGGGCATCAAATTTCCTACAAGAGACCTTCGAAATATTCTCTTTTCTCATAAGGGTGCAGGAAGCAAGGAGAGAAGAATGAAAAATACCTTCTGGCCCCTGTAGCCACATGACTGTTTACACTCCGCTATCTTCATCGTTGCTGTACTTTCGATGTATTACGCATAAAAGAGGTTATTTTCAATGGCTGGCGATGAATGTGATGAATACATTACCAAATTTACAACATATTAGGTAACTGACACTGAATAGAAAAATGAAAATGAAATGTGTACGTATTAGCATACATGTGTCATGGAAAGAAGGCATTTTGAACTCAGAGATCGGTCATCACATCGAGTAGATTATATCGAAAACAAAAAAGCATTTAGTGATGGGGTGTGGATATAACAGATAGATAAGTTATATAGTGAAAGATCAATGTATGAAGAAATACCTATACTTATATGCACAGTTTGCTTGTCCCCGTTCCACTGTTGGTGGCCTATGCCATGTTTCTTGAGCACTAGAAGGTCCAGGTGAAGGTTCTTGGGTAATCGAAGGTGCAGGAAAAGTAGCAGGGGTATGGAAACACCTGCATAAACAGTGAGTTTTTGGTGATCTTCAATCTAAGAAATTGTAATTGAATGATCGATGGTAATTTATTACGATAGACAAAGATTGATTATTAGAGATGCAAAAATATTACACGAATTAATATCTTCAATCACCTTGGATGGTTCGGACAGTGGTACTGTAAGACGCTTATCCAGGTAATCTTCGTCTTCTGTATCGAGATTGTTGTTGATGTTACAAAACGACCCTCCACTTTACTGCCACGTTTCCGAGAAAACAGTTATAGTACTCTCGGGGGAGAAGGTTTTCCGTTTGGAAATGGATGCCAACACATTTTTGGTCAACTCCGACCATAACGTGAAATGAAATCTCATCTCTGCAAGCTTGACTAATAAAAATTGGGCACATATTAAGTCAAGTGTTTCATTCAGTACTGCCACCTCCTCACATGTGTGCTACTCCTGCACACTGTAAGGATAAAAACATGAAAGAAGTAGAAAACGAAAGCTGATGTCGACGAGAAATTAGAAAGAACCATCCACACATGCAGGAAGTTGCCAAACCCAGATGGATTTTTATTGCTGTTAGGATACGCAGATGCTATTCTTCAAAGAAATGTGTCAGAATATGAGACACCCGCTAAACCCCCTTGGCATAACAGCTGATTAGGATTTTGGAAAGGACCAAATAAGGTTTGGGTCAGTTTCACCTTAAAATTGTAATTTATTGTAATTTAATAACACATTTACAACCAAAGCGGCACATAGCCGAACTTTTACAAGTACGAGTTTTCACGGCTGAAGGCCCCCAAACAAGAAATCTTAAAAATCAACAAGGTAAATTTCAAGTGAGTGGAAACAGTCAGCTACAATTACAAATAAAGTAATATATATATATATATATATATATATATATATATATATATATATATATATATATATATATATATGCGCTGAAAGCCTCAAGACAAGGGTGGATAGACAAACATAAACAAGATGAAACATAAACGGCTGAAGGCCCACAGTAAAATTTCCAAGATTTTAAAATAAATTACCATAACCTTTCAAAGACAGAAGGCCGCAATGTTTAAGCTTAAAAGGTAATTTTAAGAATAAGGTTCCAAGCCGTAATGTTTAAGCTTGAAAGGTACTTTTAAGAATAAGGTTCCAAGGCTGAAGGCCCACAATTAATTTTCCGAAATTAAAAAAAAAGTATAACCACAAGCCTTAAGTTTTAAGTAGCTGAAACCGTACTGAAAGAAAAGACAACACAACGTCAATAACCTTTCAGCAAATATCCACTTACCAGAATTAAAAATTATTTACATAAAACACTGTAAAACCAAGAATTTTTCTTTTATTGGCTATGATAGATTATAAACAGACAATTAACACCAGTGAGAAAGACAGTAAAGACAACAGCACTCAGAAGCCTCCAAGGAATTGGTCTGCCCTCATTCTCTTTGGTGAGACAGGTGCTGAGCCCAACTACACTTGATCCGTCGGAACCTAACCAAGCGACAGCCACGGACCGCCTGACAAACGACTTGCTTGACACCAATCGGTACATGAGAATTCAAACACAAAATGTTATGGGAGTGATTATCCACAGTCAAATATGTATATGTATTAAGCTGTCAAAACTACACACCGTGTTGGACTGCGACAACAGGTGAAGAAAGGACACTGCCTGAAATTACGTTGGTGGCCAGGACAGGCAACTGTAGCAGTAACGGCAACAGGGCAGAAAATTCCGCTGATGCACTTGAACTGCAATCAACCAATATAGTTAATTCCACCACATGGCGGCTAAATTTGAGCAATACCAACACTTGGTATTGCTCACAGGAAAATCTCCCCAAACGGCGAACCACCGAAACGAACCACACAACACGAATAGACGTGGCTTGGGTACTTGAAACCACTACTCAACTTTGACGTCCTGGGTCGGTGAACCACGAAGCTCGTAGTGATCGGACAGCTCCACACACTTTCTGACATTGCGCAGGGACCGCTAGCGGATCAAGCTGACTGCACCTCGTGGAGGTAACTTCCCTGGTCCGCAGCAATCGACCGACTGCCCTCAGACCCCTAGCCGGAAACAATATGCACGAATCCGAAGGTGGTACACGGTGCAAATATCGATACACATCGCTGCTGCCACACATAGTAACAAGAAGAACCACAGCGTAACTGCAACAAGGGCGGGATACCAAACACAGATAGTCAGCCAAGTTCACGAAAACGCACAGTCGGCGAGCAAAAACTGATTTTTTTTTTCTTGCAGTGTCACGGCAATTAATTCACGCACTTGGTGATACCGGTCATTACGGGCCACCTTCAGATCATTTAAGCTTATTGTCGAGTGGCATAGCAACTTTGTACCTACGTACAACAATCCCAGAATTAGCGAACAGTGGCTGTAGAAAGAGTCTTCGTCACCATCATCCGTCATATAAGCATCTTCCAGACGTTTCGTTAGCTTTGCACTTCCAGAGTTGTCCTGTTTGTTCTTTATGTCGACAATTTTGCTTCCGTCAGTTCATCCACTAGGTCGTTTCTTATCACGTTGTAGTGACCACAGAATTCTCTTAGTTCATATCCAATCACCTCGTCTTGCTAAACGCCTATGCCCGTTTCTCTATCATAATAGTGTAAGGGGTACGAGTGTCGGTAGTGGTACGACATGATTACGCACCGCTGGTTCTCTGGAACCTTCAGAGCTTTGCACGCTTTTTCCGGCAGGGGGCGAGGCTATGGAATATTCCTTCAAATTTCGCGTTTCGCCTGGAACAGTGGTACGAAGCACAGCCTCACCAAATGTTATGGACAGGCCGACGGCGGAAATGCCACTTTATACGCGTGGTCACCGTAACAACTTCGGCCGTCCGTCTACGCTTCCCATCCGATCCAAATTCACAACCCGTTACACACTCGCCCACACTTAGGTTTTCCCTGATCTCGCGAAATCGCTCATGGCAAATGCCGGCGTGGTCCCTCTGAAAGGGCGCGGCAGCATTTCTTCCCCATTCTTCAACATCTACAGCTACATCATACTTCCACAAACCACCCAACGGGCTCTGGTGGAGGGTACTTCTGGGATCACTAACTCATTCTCGCTTTCCTGTACCACTCGTGAATGGCGTGTGGGAATGATTGTCGGTAAGTCTCTGTATTAGCTCTAATTCCTCAGATTTTCTAGGGGTGGTCATTTCTCGAGATGTTTGTGGAAGGGCGTTACATGCTTTCCAACTCTACCCCAAAGTATTCTCTCCAAATTTCAATAGTAAATCCTTTGTGATGCTTAACTCCTCTCCTGTACCGTCTGCCACTGGAGCTTGTTGAGCATCTCGGTAACGCTATGGCGTCGACTAAACGCAATCCTGTGACGGAACGCGCCGCTCTTCGTTGGATCTTTTCGGTTTCTTCTATTAGTCCTACCTGGTAAGGATTCCACACTGATCAACAATACTCGAGATGGGTCTAACAAACGCTTTGTAAGCCCCTTCCTTACAGGTGAGCAACATTTCTTTTTAATATTCTTCCTACGAATCTCTGTCTGACATTTTCTTTCCCTACTATTATCTTTGTGTGATCATTCCACTTAAGATCGCTCTAGACAGTTAGGTTCAAATGGCTCTGAGCACTATGGGACTCAACTGCTGTGGTCATTAGTCCCCTAGAACTTAGAACTACTTAAACCTAACTAACCTAAGGACATCGCACACATCCATGCCCGAGGCACGATTCGAACCTGCGACCGTAGCAGTCGCACGGTTCCGGACTGCGCGCCTAGAACCGCGAGACCACCGCGGCCGGCTCTAGACAGTTAGTCTTGGATATACTACAGTAGATATAGTTTCCGTTAGACTCTCATCAACAGTGTTGCCTTACAGTAGTGCGTTTCTTTTCTTATGCATGCTCAATATATTACGTTCAGTGTCACTGCCAGTGCCTACACCATCCATCTATCCTCTGCAGGTCGTTCTAGAAATCGATACCGTGTTCTGGAGTTGCAACTTGTTTATACACAACACCGTCCTCTGCGAACTGTGTTAAGGAGCTTCCGACTCTTTCTATTAGATCATTTATATACTGCTGTCACACTTTCTTAGCGTGCTCTTGAATTTACCTTTACATCCGTTGATTTTGTTCCGTTAAGAGTGACATATTGAATACTATTTGTAAGAAAGTCTTGTTTCCAGCGCAAATCTGGTCAGGTACTCCGTAAGCTCGTATTTTTTTCACCAAACGGTAGTGTGCGTCGGTGTCAGATGCCTTCACGAAGTCAAGGAACTCGTCGTCAACCTGTGCGCCGTTGTTTATGGCATGCCTCGATGTGAAAGGAACGTTAAGATCTCCCTCCCTTCCTGTTGATTAGTCTTCATGTCTTTGCTCACATCCCTTCTGTCACCACCTCTACAGCACCCGTGCCTTAAGAGTTTTCCCGCAGGAGACTGCTGACCTGAACACGTTATCCTCAACATGGCACTAAAAATAATGTGTATCATGGCTACGTTTGGTCAACATTTCATCCAAGAACTGACGAACCTTCGTGCTGCGGTACACCATTTGGTGAAACATCACCCGTTGTAGAAAGCCTTGTAACCGCTGCAGCGTCTGCGACGGAAGAGATGTTCGCGGAGACGTGGAAGGAAACTGAGCGTCATCTAGACGTTTTACGGGCAGCAAACAGAACATTGCACATCCATGAAAAACTTGGGAGCTAGCCTAAAATTTGCAACAAATCGGGTTGCTGTAGTTCCTTAGAAAAAATTTTTGGTAGTCAGAGTAGGACTTTAGAGTCAACTGTAATGTACTTTAGGCGGCAGTGAACCAAATATTGTGACTGTTTAATATGAGTAGCGAAACAACAAAGGCAGATTTCGATGTGAAAGTGGAATTGAATTTAAATGTTTGTGTAAACTTGGTTGCGTCTAGCTATTGCTACGCACAAATTCAATAAACGAAAAAAGTACACTGAGGTGACAAAAGTAATGTCGACATAATAGTTTTCTTTGTATGGCAGCACGTCATAATGCATAAAATGACCCAGAACTAGGCGGCCGCAACCGAGGGCGAAACGCTGTTTTTTTTTTCTCTAGCAGCAGTAGTTTTATACATTATGACGCGGTACCATACCCAGAAAACTTTTATGTCGACTGACTCTGGCCTCGTGAGCCTACGCAATTATAAAAGTTATGTAGCAGTGATATGAACATATTCAGACGGCTGTAGTACGGCATACTCAAGGTATAAAAGGGCAGTGCATTGGCGGAGCTGTCATTTGTACTCATATGATTTATGTGATTAGATTTCCGAAGTGATTATGGCCGGAAGACGGGAACTAACAGACCTTGAACGCGGAGTGGTAGTTGGAGCTAGACGCATAGGACATTCCATTTCGAAAATGGGGCGCATGACCTCGCTTGTTTGGTCCCTTTCCGCAAATCACCCAACCTATTTCGGAAATCGTTAGGGAGTTCAATATTCCAGTATCCACTATGTCAAGAGTATGACGAGAATACCAAATTTTAGGCATTGTCTTTCACCAGAGACGACGCAATGGCTGACGGCCTTCATATAACGACCGAGAGCAGCGGCGTTTAAATTGAGTTATCAGTGCTAACAGCTAAGCAACAATGCGTGAAATACCGGCAGAAATCAATGTGGGTCTTACTACGAAAGTATTTGTTAGTGCAGCGCTGCGGAATTTGTTGTTAATGGGCTGTGGCAGCACACGACCGACTCCAATACCAGTGCTGACAGCACGACATCGCCTGTAGCGTATCTTTGGGGCTCGTCACTTTATCAGTTGAACCCTCGACGATTGGGCACCCGTGGTCTGGTCAGCTGAGTCTCTATTTCAGGTTAGAACTGAAGCAAAGTTCGAGTGTGGCACAGATCCCACGAAGCCAAGAACCCAAGGCTCTGTGCAAGCTCGTGGTGACTCCATAAAGGTGTGGTCTGTGTTTACATGGGATCTTGGTCCTCTGTTCTAAGTGGACCAATCATTGACTTCATGTTCCCAAAAAGCGATGAAATTTTTACAGATGAAAATGTGCCATGACACTCGGCCACAGTTGTTCGCTATTGGTTTGAAGAACTTTCTGGGCAGGTCGAGCAAATAATTTAGACACCCACATCGCCCGTCATGAACCCCATAGAACATTTATGGGAGGTAAGTTCGTGCATAAAATCAATCACTGGCAACACTTTCACAATAATGGATGACTATAATGGCAGCATGAATCACTACTTCTGTAGAGGACCTCCAATGACTTTTGAGCACGTGCCATATCGACCTGTTGCACTATACCGGGAAGAAAGAGGACTGACACGATATTAGGAGGTGTCCCATGACTTTTGTCGCTTCAGTACGTTATGAAATGTTATCCTTTTGATTTAAATGTGAGAAGACTTCATGGTTCGTAAAGAAAAGAGACATGGTTTCTTTTGGTCAACACTGGCGGGATTTACGCTGAGCTTGTTTTCTCTACGAGCCTCTCCTTACCCACGCCCGATCGTCACAAGGAAAACGGTTCCAGTTAAGAATCAGCAAAAATACAGGGCCAGGAATGTTACAACAGTCTCTATTACGTCGTCAGCTTCTCGATTTTGACTGATTAGTTCGTTTGTTTTTCTGCCCTTTCTTGTTATGGCCAGCATGCAGCACTCCATCCCTCGATTTTTGAACTGTCTGCGAATTTAACGTTCAAGTTTCAATTACAGTAGTAAGTCAGTACGGTATTGATAGTTCGTTCGCTATAGACATTTCGTTGGAGTCATACTGGGAATTTACAAACGAACACAGCGTTCAGTTTCCCATATGAAGTCCTAGCTATTCCTACGCTAATGTTTACTTGTTAAAGCATTCATCCGCTTATCGTTTTCATTTGTCTAAAGTATATTAATTCCTCAGCTGTGTCTATGGCATAATCACGAATCTCTACTACTCCATTATCGGTGTACCAATTACTGTTTTCCTACCAGGACACCAATTGTTCATTATTTTGGTGTTATTGAAATTAATCTTAAGGCTTGCTGTCATATCTACATCATTTATTTCCTCCATCCTCTGCTGGAGTTTTTATGGATCCTAAAAAATCGAAACAAAAGTCTTCAGCCAATCAGATCTCGCTTAGATAACAAATATTGATATATATATAATCCTTCTTCGTCCCAGTACGGTGATTTAAAGACGTAAAAACTGCAAAAACTACTTTTGTTGTAATAAAGTCACCTTGCTTAGCTCCTTTGTCAATTCTCAACTTTTCATTCTCTTGATGTAAGTTATTGGAGGCTGCAGCCTCGCTGTTTTATACATTGCGCAACAAACTGACATGCATTTTCCTTCGGTTCTCAGACGCTAACAGCATATATTTCATTTTGATCATAGTTTATACATCCGATACAAAGTGGTAACTAACATTCGTGGCTTCTTTTTGTGACATCGTTGACAGAAGTGGGTTGGTCTACTATGCTATACATACTTTTAAAGCAACAGCTCACGAATGGTTTGTGGAATCGAATTTCAAACCGGCACACGCATTTAATACAAAGAAAATTCATACACTGTTGCTGTTCCTACCATAGTCTATGGATTCATAGCAGGCAGTAGGGTCAGACAGGCCAGTGAAGTAGTTCCGAAAACATTTTCCAGAAATTCTCTTGAGCAGCTGATTCGACAACCTGCTCGCAAAGGAAATATTTTGGACCTTGTAGCTACAAACAAGCCGGCAGTGACACTATAGTGAGAGGGATTAGTGGCTATAGTGTCATCGTAGGGACGATAGTTACTAGCTAATAAATCAGTCAGTTAGGCTGCAAGAGGTAAAAAATTACAAGAATCATTGAGTTCAAATATGATTAATGTAGAGGCTTTATGGTCAAAGTTTATATCGACTGCAAATCGCGCTCTACAGTAGTATGATGCGACCAAGTGGATTATAGTCGCAAAAAACCAACTGTGGTTTAATACAAAAACTCTGAAAGTGCTGAGGAAGCAGATTGTTGCAATTTCGGTTAAAAAGACACAGAAATGTTGACAGACAAAAGTTAATGGAAACCGGTGCGTCTATAAGAATATCGAAGAGCGAAACCACTGCATTGCCGACATATGCTAGCAAAAGATCTTGCTGACAACCCGAGAAAATTCTGGTCTTCTGAAAAATAAATAAACGAGTCAAAGGCTACTATTCAGTCACTCGTCGACCTGTCTGATGTTGCAACACAACGGAGTATACAGATAGCTCAAGTATTAAATCCTTCGACCGTCGCACAGAGGGCGTTCGGAGGACGTAGAAAAAGACATCTCTATCGTTATTAACTAATTGAAACAGTTGTAATTAAGTAATTCATCTGGTAGGATGGAACACCGATTCGCTTTCACACAGAGTACTGGACGATATTGGCTTCTTACTTTATCGCGAAGCTCTCGTCCAGCGCAAACTTCCAAGCGACTGGAAAAACGCAAAGGCGATTCCTGTGTTTAAGAAGGGTAAAAGAACTGGCCCGAAAAATTGAACACCAGTACCTTTTAGCGTCGGTTTACTACAGAATTCTTGGGCATTTCTGAATTCGAATACAATAAATTTCGTTGGGACAAATAATTTGTCCACAAATCAGCTCGGATTTAGAAAGCATCACTTGTGTGAAACTCAGTTGACTTTTCCTCACACGGCACCGTATGCTGCGAACCATGGATGAAGGGCAACAGACTGATTCAAATTCCTAAATTTCTGGAAAGCAGACCACTGCACTACTGCTGACTGTTTACGAAGGACAGAGTTAGGTTCTTGGATACGTGAGTGACTTTGAGACTACTTAAGTAATAAAAGCGAGTACGATATCCTGGAGTGAAAGCGTTCATCAGAGAAAAGGATATCGTCAGGCATGACCCAGGGGAGTGCGATATAGAACACTTTTGTTCTCTTTAAATACAAATTATCTGTTAGTGTGAGTTGAAATCAGCTACTGTCTGCTGATGACCCTGGGGCATACGGGAATGTGCCCTTTCTGAGCGATTGCAGGAGGATAAAGGACGCCTTAAGCAATTTCTATTTGGTGTGAAGAATAGGAGCTTGCTCTGAATGGAGAGAAAAATAAGTTAATGCAGATGAATAGCTAAAACAATCCTGTAATTTTCAAATTCTGTATTAGCGGTGTGGTGCTTGATACAGTCACGTCAGTTAAGTACCCGGGCGTAAGTTGCAGAACGATATGAAATACTAAGAGCTCGTAAGGCCGGTAGTAGGAAAGGAGGATGATCGACTTCCGTTTGTTGGCAGAATTCTGGGAATGTGTTGCTCATCTGTAAAAGCGTCCGGGATCAGAACACCAGTTAGAATCGTTTTTGAATACTGCTCGCGTGTTTGGGATCACCAGCAGGTCGGATTCAGGGAAAACATCGAAGCAATTAGGAGGTGTGCTGCTAGATTTGTTACCGGTGAGGTCAATTGACATGCGAGTGTTACCGAGATGCTTCGTGAACTCAAATGGGGATCCCTCGAGAGAGTACGACGTTCTTCTCGAGGAACACTATTGAAAAGACTTACAGAACCGGCATTTGCGCTGACAATATAACGATTCTACTGCCACCGAAGTAGATTTCGCGTAAGGACCATGTAGAAAAGGTAAGTGGTACTGGAGATCGTACGGAGGCGTGTAGACCATCGTCTTTACTCTCACTCTCTCTGTCTCTCTCTCTTTCTCTCTCTTTGTCTCCATCTCTCCATTTGCGAGTAGATTAGGAAAGGGGATTACCGTCCGTGGTACAAGGTACCCTCCGTTATGCACCGCATAGTGGTTTGTTGAGTATGGACGTAGATATAGGAGGGAGGCACGATACTGCAGTCAACCTTCAATCATTGGAGTACCTTTAATATCTTTCATGTTTAGAAAACAGTGCATAACAGTGTCTGAAATCTCCGCAACATGGCATAAATTTCACAAGATGCGAATGGAACAGTGACCCGAAAGTGCAGACTAAATTTCTTTTGCTTCACGTCTATCGTCACCAATTTGTAGATACTCAGACTCCCGGTTACGGTTAGCAATAACCATCTGCAGATCTTTCATTACGTTACTTTTGATGTCAATTAGTTTTAAAATGTTCAAATGTGTGTGAAATCTTATGTGACTTAACTGCTAAGGTCATTAGTTCCTAAGCTTACACACTACTTAACCTAAATTATCTTAAGGACAAACACACACATCCATGCCCGAGGGAGGACTCGAACCTCCGCCGGGACCAGCCGCACAGTCCATGACTGCAGCGCCTGAGACCGCTCGGCTAATCCCACGAGGCTTAATTAGTTCTGCTTCTCGTCTCCATAAAGTTTGGTACTAAAACACGTAATCACTAGTAAACAAGGTGAGCGTATCGGAGCCGGCCGCGGTGGTCTCGCGGTTCTAGGCGCGCAGTCAGGAACCGTGCGACTGCTACGGTCGCAGGTTCGAATCCTGCCTCGGGCATGGATGTGTGTGATGTCCTTAGGTTAGTTAGGTTTAAGTAGTTCTAAGTTCTAGGGGACTGATGACCACAGCAGTTGAGTCCCGTAGTGCTCAGAGCCATTCTTTTTTTTGTGAGCGTATCGGTTACTAGCAACGAATTACATCTCTGACTTTTTATAGAGACGTGCTGCATAACTAATTAACGTCGAAAGTAAGGTGAGGAAAGATCTGCAGATGGTCATTGGTGACCCAAACCGGAAGTCTGAAGACCTACAAGTATGTGACAATAGACGTGAAATAAAATAAATTTATTCTAAAAATTGCTACGAGTTATGTTTATGATTATGACCAATAAAGTCTTGTAGCGTGTGTGTACACCTTTCGTCAGCGATTAAGCTTTTGCGAATGAGAGAAACTCGTACATTAGAAATCATGAAAAGCCAGCATTTCTTGTGACGTAAGCCATGCGAGCGTAAAGCGCGCTCCGTCCAGGTAACAAAACGTTTCCCCCGGAAACAGCTGCCAGGAGATCCCTGAGGCTGCCGTTAGGAGAGCGCGTGCAGATACTATCGCGGCACTTTGCAGATGGCATCGCGCTTGCGTAAGTACGCAAAGTGACGTGGCTGCGAGGCGAGCGTCTGCATGCAAAGCAGCCGACCGCACAATTGCTCGTTAACCTCGCTGTTTCCTACAACTGCCAGTTTGCCTCCTAATGATCGAGCTTCTGGAGGATTAACGATGCGTAATACCAACGCACCGAATGGAGTCTCACTCGTTACACTGGTGGGTCGTCTACTAATTAAAATAAAGCTAAGTAGACTATTTAAAGTGCACGTTTACATTGTATAAGTATAAACATATATTACGTACTTTGTACAGGGTGTTTCAAAATTTCTATACTAAAATATAAGCCAAAAACTGTCTGCGCCGCTTGTTACTGTTATTCGTATTATCGGATTCCACTCTTACACGCAAGTCCGTCTCTGATGTCGAACTGCTATTCACAGTTGCTGCATAAGTAAGGTGACAGTAACTTTGGGAGCATCAGACATCATCACCTCACGTTTAACTCACATTTTATTAGTTCTTTCGAGACGTAAGCTAATGTTTGAATTTGCCTTGAATTCAGTTCCCCCTATGATTTCATTTTTTTGTTTAAAACATTACTATGACAGAATTAAGCGTGCAGAAATGTATTGTGCTCGTAAGTTTATCATGTAAGAAAGGATGTTATACTACTGTGGCATTTACGGGGTGTCCAATTGGTAAGAGTGTGACGCGCATGTTGAGACAAGGGACGTCAGTGGGGCGGTCGGATTGTGGGGATTGTCGGAAAGGGGCAGAAAGGAGAAACATGCGGGAGGACAACAGTGAATGTCGAGCGGTCACGATCGACAGTGTTTCCACGGAAACGACAAAAATTAACAGTTCTAAAAACCATGTGGAGGGTGCAAGAAGGTCTCGAGCTTCGTGAGTAGATAATAGCTGCAGTACTGGATGTATTACAGTGTCTGCCAAAGTATCTAACATGATTGAAGTAGATGCATTTGGTACTAACTCTGTAAAATAACTTTTGGTGCCGAGAACGTAGGTGATTAAAACTAATCTATAGTTGAAGAAGAAATACAGTTGTGGGATTCTTCTATAACGTAATCGACGAATTTTACATCGTAAATTTATAGTGATGTCACCGTTATGGGAGCGATGCCCTAAAGCACGTTCTTTCAACATGAGTACAATGGACTCAGTACTCAAGAACAGACATGTTGCCGTGAATTAGTGATTCATTGCATAATTGAAGTTTTGCCACACATGACAGTTAGTACCAACGGTGGCGTTGCTTTCCTGGAGTGGTAGTGTGTGCCCCTACTACAGAACTGCCCAATGCAGGCATCCACCCCCCCCCCCCCACCACCACCGCCACCTTGCACAAATCCTAGACAATGATCAGCGTACAATGACAGCTGAAAGGAGTCGGTAGTGGAACAGCGAAGCGAAATCATATTAGATGGGAACTGGACAGTAGCAGGCCAAGACTCTGCGGGTGTCTGGGCCATGGCTGGCGTGTCATCTGGTCTTGTATACGCTCCGCCATGGCAGGCACAGGGGTCTGGCGTGAGACCGGTGGCACCTGGAAGGATGGATGTTAAACAACATACTTCAGGTACTTCACATATAGCTTGTAAGGGGTTCACTAGCCTGCTGGAGCAAATGTAATTTCGTCAAACCAGGAATATATGAAGGGCTTATTTCAATAGTAGTGCAACGGCCTTGCCGCAGTGGATACACCGGTTCCCGTGAGATCACCGAAGTTAAGCGCTCTTGGGCGTGGTCGGCACTTGGATGGGTGACCATCCAGGCCGCCATGCACTGTTGCCATTTTTCGGGGCGCACTCAGCCTCGTGATGCCAATTGCGGAGCTACTCGACCGAACAGTAGTGACTTCGGTCATGAATACCATCTTAACGGCCAGGAGAGCGGTGTGCTGACCCCACGCCCCTCCTATGAGCATACTCCACTGAGGATGACACGGCGGTCGGATGGTCCCGGTAGGCCACTCGTGGCCTGAATACGGAGTCCTTCGTGCTTATTTCAACAGTGGTACAAGTCCATTGTTCTTCATTCTGAGATATAGAGTGTTAAATGAGCGCTGAAAAATCTGCAGTTGAGATATTCAAGTGGACAAGGGAATTACCGTCCCATTCTACGTGTTAGTCGCGGCTAGTGTCTACTACTTTGGTTCAATGGGCTATGAGCACTATGGGACTTAACTTCTGAGGTCATCAGTCCCCTAGATCTTCAAACTACTTAAACCTAACTAAGCTAAGGACATCACACACATCCATGCCCGAGGCAGGATTCGAACGAGCCTAGAACCGCTCGGCCACAACGGCCGTCTAATTCCAGTTATCAAGCGTTTCCTGACGGTTAGAAGATTTAACATGTTTAGAAATTTTCGCAAAAAATTAAAAAGAGAACATAATTCACTGAAGATTGATGAACAATTCTCATTCTGTATGTTTGTACATGGCTATATTCTTGCATCCAATTGACTATTATTTGATTATGAACTGTCCATCGCTGTAACTTTTACTGTTGTATTTTCAGCCACATTTATATCATTGTAATGTAGAGAACATATGGTATTTTATAATAGTATTTTGCTGTGTACTGAAATGTCGATTTGCATTTTCAAGGCATTTGTCAGGGCAAAGAAAATTAAACTGGAAGATGTATTTTAAAGAATGTTACACCGAAGGGGGTCATCAGTATTCATCTAAAGGAAACAACTGATAAAAATTTTGGGACTTGCATGAGTGATACAAACAGAAAAGAAGAGTATACAGAAACTTTTACCTTCTTCTTGTAATGTAAGCATTACATTAGATTTTTCTTTTAAATTGAATTTTTTATGTCATGATATTTACTTTTAATATTATAAAATGACCTTGTGTAAATCAATTTGCCAATTAAAACTTTCTTTTAAGGTTACGTAATCTTTCCTCTTACACCAGCAACATTTGATAAAAATGCAATTTAGGGACATAATGGATCTAGGTAAGCAATAGTGGTTGAAAATATGAATCTCAAAAGCCGAAGATAGAACAGACAGGATGACTTTCACTCTCCATTATTGTTAGTGTGATTGAGGAGTTTAATTTTCGGTTCAAAAATTGTTCAAATGGCTTAACTTCTGAGGTCATCAGTCCCCTAGAACTTATAACTACTTAAGCCTAACTAACCTAAGGACATCACACAGATCCATGCCCGATGCAGGATTCGAACCTGCGACCGTATCGGTCGCGCGGTTCCAGACTGTAGCGCCTAGAACCGCTCGGCCACCCCGGCTGGCTGCATAGGATGATATTTTGTGACTTTTACTTGTTACTGAGTGGTGACTAATGACTTTGTAACAGGATTTTTCCTCAACAGCTTTATGGTTCAAATGGCTCTGAGCACCAGGGGACTCAACTTCTGAGGTCATTAGTCCCCTAGAACTTAGAACTACTTGAACCTAACTAACCTAAGGACAGCACACACATCCATGCCCGAGGCAGGATTCGAACCTGCGACCGTAGCGGCCTCGCGGTTCCAGACTGCAGCGCCTAGAACCGAACGGCCATTTCGGCCGGCTAACAAGTTTATGAAAAGGATAGTTGCTTCTCACCATGTAGCGAAGATGCTGAGTCACAGATAGGCACAACAAACAATGGGAAAGTGAGCTTTCGGCCAACAAGGCCTTTTTCGAAAAATACACACACACACACACACACACACACAAGCAAACGCAAATCTCACGCACATGCAAGCACGAAGACAACCATTGATATTTTCCAGAAATCTAAGCCCAGGATGGAGACTGGCGAACCTCGTCTTATTGGTAGCCCACCAATGGAATGTCTCCAGACAGGTCTTCGGATTGAAATCTCATTGATTGTGTTGAACCGTCTTCAGTGACGAGTCCCAGTCACAACTGAGCCCTGATGACCAGTGAATACTTGTCTTGAGGCTACTCGGTAGTAGTAGGCTACCATCAGGACAGTCGTCCATCATATGTCCCAACAACCAGGAGTGATGGTCTGGGGTGACACTTCACTACACTGGAGGAACCCTTCGGTTGTCATCTGCGGCATCATACAGCATAGCGGTACGTCGAAATTTTACATCCCGTTTTGTTGCCCCTCATGGTAAGCCATCCTGAGCTTACATTTCCGCAAGATAATGACCGCCTGCCCACGGTGAGAGTTTCAATTGGTTGTCTTCATGCTTGCCAAACCCAACTTTGACAAGCAACGTGGCCGGATCTCCACGAAATTGAGAATGTTTGGAGCATTATGGGCAGGGTTCTTAAACCAGCTCGGGGTTTTGATGATGTAACGCGCCAGTCGGACTGATTTTGGCAAGATATCTCTTAATAGGACATCAAACAACTCTCTCAATTAATGCCAAGCCGAATAACTGCTTGCATGAAGGCCAGAGGTGAACTAATGCACCATTGTCTCGCTCAATTTGTGAACGTCTGTCTCCTATTGAATAAATCATCAATTTTTTCTGAAATAGTGTTTTATTTTTTTTTATTTTATTCTTTTTTTTTCTTTTTTTTTTTTTTACATCACACCTATCAGATTCCGTCCCATCCGGTTAAATACTTCGTGGTGCGCTGTTTTCTTTCAATGTGTGCACCTAAGGAATGAATACAAACATTAGGCATCGGAGTATAGACGAAGGACATTTTGTAATTATTGTATGAGCCTACAACTAAGAAAAATAAATGTCAGTCATATGTTGCTCAAATTGCAAGCTGTTGTGGTTCAGGCAGTGATTCAGGTGTAACAAATAATGTTAAACATCTCAAGAAACGAGAAATGAAATTTGTTTGGTTACGAGGCCAATAGCCTGAGTTCTAACTGCACCAGATGTTTTGAAACGAGGATTTAAGTTTAACATGAATGAAATTAAAGGTATTACGTTCAGCGTATTTTGGAATTGTGTATGTCGTACTCCATCCAATCCTTCATTATATTTGTAGTTTTGATGATGGATCACACTGCTTGATGTATGTACCGCTATCGTACTAGTTTTCCTTTTCCTTTTATGAGGCTTAATAAAGGATTTTAAAAGACTTCAGATCAAAGTACTTTTTTTCTAGGTGTTTAAAGCTACTTTGTTTTTTTGAAATACACGGAGCTGACGAAAGTCATGGAATACCTTCTAATGCCATGTCGATCCTCCTTTTGCCTCGCTTAGTGCATCAGCTCGAGTGGGATGGACACGGGAAATAGTTGGAATCCCCCTGTAGATATAATGTTGCCGGTGCAGGTGTTTGTGCACGAACTGACCTCTTGATTACAACCCACAAATGTTCTCTAGGATTCGCATCGTGTGATATGGCTCGCCAAATCACTCCCTCAATTTGTCCAGAATGTTCTTCAAACAAATTGCGAACAATTGTGCCTCTGTGACATGGCGCACTGTTATTCATAAAAATTCCATTGTTGTTTGGGAACATGAAATCCATGAATGGCTGCAAATGGTCTCCATGTGGTGGAACATACTCCTTCTCAGGCAACATTCGTTCACTTGGACAAGAGGACCCAGTCCATCTCACGTAAACACAACCCACGCCATTATAAATCCACCACCAGCTTGCACCGTAACTTGTTGGCGACATGGGTACATATCTTCGAGGGATGTGCGCCACACCTCCTGCCAACTAAAATCGGGACTCATCTGACCAGGCCAAGGTTTTCCAATCGTCTGGGATCCAACCGGTAAGGCCACGAGCCCAGAAGAGGCGGTGCAGGCGATGTCGTGCTGTCAGCAAAGGCACTCGCATCGGACATCTGCTACCGAATAACATTGACATCAAATTTCGCACCACAGTCGTAACGGATAAGTTCGTTGTACGTCCCACATTGCTTTCTGCAGTTATTTCACGAAGTATTGCATGTCTGTTATCACGGACAACCCTACACAAATGCCGCTGATTTCTGTCGTTACGTGAAGGCTGCCGACCACTGTGTTGTCTGCGGCGAGATGTAATGGTTGAAATTTGTCATTTTCGGCAGACTCTTGACACTGTGAGTCCAGCAATACTGAATTACACTAAAGATTACCGAAATGGAATGTCCCATGCGCCTGGCTCCAACTACCATTCCGCGTTCAAAGGCTTTTAACTCCGGTCTAGCACTTTAATCACGTCGGAAACGTTTTCGCATTATTCACCCGATAGCTTCGCCAATGCTCAGGCACTTTATACCTTGTGTATGCGATACTACCGCCATCTGTAAATGTGCATATCGCTATCCCATGACTTCTGTCACCTCGGTGTAGCCGGCCGAAGTGGCCGTGCGGTTAAAGGCGCTGCAGTCTGGAACCGCAAGACCGCTACGTCGCAGGTTCGAATCCTGCCTCGGGCATGGATGTTTGTGATGTCCTTAGGTTAGTTAGGTTTAACTAGTTCTGAATTCTAGGGGACTAATGACCACGGCAGTTGAGTCCCATAGTGCTCAGAGCCATTTGAACCATTTGAACCTCGGTGTAATGTATCTTAAGACGTGCAGGATTGGCATCGTCTTCCCCAGGCGCGGTCAAGGCATCCAGGGTTGCCTATCTTACCTTGCATTAAATATTCTCTTGGACCGTTTCAATTTGCCCACTCTGTATACAGATAAAGGACAAGGTGTAGATCGCCACCACACTCTCGACGGGTTGTGTGCTCTGACAGTGTGCGCTGAGTGGCAGGGAGCCCTTATCGCAGCACAGTACCTTGGTGTAGCGGGACAGCGCCCTCCACGCCGGGCTGAGGTAGACGCTCGTGACGTTGTAGTGGCCGCGGCGTCCCGGCGACCCCTCCCAGCCGTCCAGGAACCCCAGAAACGCCGATCCTGAGGGCACGCACAACACCACAACACATACCGTCAGACGTCTGCAGCTGCTCTCACTACTGTGTCGCTGCTGTCCGTGAGGAAATTACTCGTGACAGAGACTGCAGCCTCATATTGACATACAGGACGCCAGTTATTGAAATATATGAAATACCCTCATAACTTCTAAACGACTTGCGTTGTGACGTTCAAACTGCATGATTGGCCGCGGGGCATTATGGGAATTAGTATGTGCAAGTATAGTTTGGTTTTGCGTTGGAGCCCACATTCATTTGCATGGAGTCGTCAATAGGCAAAATGGGCACGTATGGGGGACTGAGAATCCGCATTTCGCGATCGCGAATGCCCAGTCACGAAATAATGACTGAAATATTCCATGATGGCTCAGTGACTACCGAACGATACGTGAAAGGTTTGGAAGATGATTTCATCCCTATTATCCAGAGTGACCCTCATTTAGTCAAGATGAGGTTCACGCAAGATGAAGCTTTGCCCTATCGAAACAGATATAAGGTTACAGTTAGGTGGTTTCTTATTCTATGACAACATAACTGTGTAAGCTGTAATGGTATTGCTTAATATTGCAATTTTTTCACGGAAATACACGCTTTATACAATTTACAAAGCGACAAGACAGTTGTCAAAATGACGCATCTTGGCCTGTGAAAGGAAACGAATCCTAAACACAACAATATTAAATTGTAACTCTCAGAAAGTTAAATAAACTGTTGTGTACATGGTCCCTCGTAGTCAGCGCATACACAACTTTCCCACTAGAGCGCGCCCCGCTAAGCACAACAGCGCAGGCACAGCGCTCGTCCATCTCCGCACTACGAGATGGCGCTGTCTTAGAGACGGACCATATTCTGCTTCCGCCGATCCGCGTATTAATATGCAACGCAGCCAATGAGATTGCTGCTAACGTAGAACCTTTTCTCCTCGCGGATCACACTCGCGCAGTGATACATGAACGCTCGAGGTATTACAACGAGTGTACAGACCTCCGATTAGTCAGTCTGCATTAGTCTGTAGTCAAGTTTCAGTCTGCGCCTAATAAGATCATCATATTCCTGTACATAGCCATAAAGAGAAATGTATAGACACTTTGTCAAGTATCAGAAATATGTGAGAATAAGATTAACGTACCAAGACCAAAGGAACTTCAGATTGTTAATTGTAAACAGCATCCAGAATCAAGTTGCGTAATGTCTATCCTTTTATTATTTTAATAAATGTGTGTGAAAATTAATCAAGTTCTGTTTAAAGTCGGTCACCGCCAATCTGCTACTCTAAGCGTGCACGTGGCATTTCTATCGTCTGACCAAACGGCAGAAGATAAACACGCCACGATAAGACCACGAGACATATTGCTGACACTCGCCTACTTCGTTAGAGCGACAAGTCAAATAATCTGATGGTGTATGTACCGAAGGTCTTACAGTACGCTCACCACAAAACCTAAACACAGCAATATTAAATTCTAACTAGAAGTTTCTTTACAAAATTATTCTTACCATTACGTTACGATGTTGGCCAGTACTACGACAAATCATTCGATTCTGGTTCAAAGTTCGGAACTGTTTTTTAGGACGACAATCAAGTGTATGGAGAATGGTTAGTTTTGTGACAAGTTGAGCAAAAGATTACCCAAGGTCGCTGGAGTTTACAGTGGACGCAAGCTGGTGAGCGAATACGTTTATGCCTCTGCACGCAGTATTTACCTTAGCTGCGATGAGTTGTTGTCTGCATGGCTGCTCTCGCCCACTGAAGTTCCTATAAAATCCAGTTAAGCCTTTGATGAATTTTCCAGCACAAACTCTCCCTATGTTTCTCGATATGCGAGAAGAACTCACCCCTAGTCTCAGACTATGGTGATATAGACACACATGGCGCGCGCAGCGTGTATATTATAACGCCCTCTCAGTTCTCGCAACAACAGTTAACTACCTGGCTTTTTAGTTTCTCCACAGGTGGAGATCAACGATGCTACAGCTAATTTCTAGCTGGAGATCAGCTGCTGTGAACGCAGTGTTCACACAAGTTTCTTCTCAGCACCATACAGAGCGTTTTACGCTCCATTCTGCACTTGACGCCAGTTCAGAGAAGAGTCCCCGAAAATTTTCGTCTTGTCTTCCCCGTAGGTGAACTCTATCCCCATCTCAGTTATTTTGCTCTCCACGTCACAGCTTCTTATCGATCAGTAGGAGCGTTCCTCTTATTTTGTGGAGGGTTCTACTATTAAACTGCGTCGAAATATCGGCACTTTACTCCTTCCCGTTGCGTTTCAGCCAACTGGACATTTTGTGTCGGCCCCAGATGATTAAAAAGTTACATGTGTCTATCACGTGTGTACCACTTGCTGTTCGCGTGATCGTATGCGTTACTGGTTTTGTTCATATCCCTTTGGCATTCCGAAACCCAGTTTTCTACAGCTTCTTTCTGTCCTACTACTTCTGGCTGCCCCATTAGTCGCCCTGCAGTATGCGTGACCTGTCTGGTCGCTGACTCCCGCCACAGGACACCCCCCCCCCCCCCTTAAGAGCTTTCTGTAGTGCCTCCCGGGGTACGGCCTCTGCGCCTATCTGCACTGGCTTCCACTCAAAACGTTTCCTCTCGCTGCTTGTTTCACCTTCTGATCATTGGCATGCATTATGTAGGAGAGGTGTGTTAATACCATCGATTGAGTGTCATCCCTTTTGCATTACATACATATAGGTAAATCTGCACATTACCGCTAATACAAGTTAGGTGTCATATTCACCTTCCCGTTACGATGTATGAACTCGTATGTAAGGTGCGCAATTGACCTTCATTTAATCTGCCATCTTACTCAGAAGAGAGTTTGTTGTCCTGGAGGAGCACATTGCGGACTGCATTGTGGCTCAGGGGTACCCAGAGAGGACTGGAATGGTCCTCGATTGGCCACCGGATCTGAACGTATACGACTCCTTTTTGTGGGACTGTATTAAAGACAAGGTGTACTTCAATAGCCCCAATACCATTACTGAGCTGAAGACAGTCATTGAGGAGATCAGTGACAGCATCGGTGTTCTGACCCAGCGGGTCATGCAGAATTTCGCTATTCGTCTCCGCCACATCGTCGCCAGTGATGGCAGGTGTATCGAACATGTCATAACCCAAATCCGAATATCTGTAGTGACGTTCACATATTGAATAAAGTGTGTGCACGCCGTAGTTTGCAACTAATTCACGTTTCTTTACATAGCTGAATAATTGTCACCCAGTGTTCACATATACAGAGAGTGGTAATAACTAAACAGGTGGTCTTCCGAGTGCTGCTGTGCAGCACGCTCAAACATCGTCGATATGTTCACTAATCGGCGCGCTCGAGGAGTATGCTGAAAAATAATAGTTCCACTTTATGACACCAGGTGAAACTATGGCACTATTAGTACTGAGAATGTGGTGTGAATGCAGAAAGAGGGGAAGAATGATCGAACACATGAAAACGGCGCTTCTGGCACGTTTGTCAGTACGTATGCAAAAACATGCGCTACCTAATGTGTTACAAGACATAGCGCTTATAAACAGGGTTGTTCTGGAGCTCGTACCTAAGGTTCTATTGGTGGTAGAAAGGTAGTGTCGAGTGTTCTGGGTAGCTCTTGGGTTACGGACCATCTGTATATCCAACAGAAGTATACTCTTATTGTCACTATCCAACGGTACAGAGTAAAAAATATGAATATTCAATTTCTCCTGCTTAGGCTAATGGAGAAAATGATTTGGTTCCTTATTAAATTAGATGTGATCTACGGTGGGCCATGAGGGGCGTCTGGAGGCACCTTTAGTTCATCGGAGGTTCCTTAGGAAAACGAAAAAACATGTTAATTTTAATTTTAATAATCAACAGACTCAGTTGCACTGTTTACCTAGAATTTACATAGGTTTCAGTCGGGATAACCCAACCTTCTTCAGAATAACAGTAACTACCGTTCGTACATAGTGGACATCGCAAGCTAAAAGTACAAATCCATAAATTATCGTCAGACTGTAATACGTATCTGGAACTGCCTAGGCGTAGGCCCCACTTCGCTACCGCGATGCGTCAGCCACGAGTGCTGTACTGAAACTCTTGGTGATTCTGTTAGACAGCCCTTCTCTATAAATTCACCCATTAATGCGACGCACATTCCCAACCGATGGATGACTTGATGCGATCGAGCTCCATCTACTTCTACAGTATATACATAGTCCGCAAACCACCGTACGGCTTATGACGAAAGCTACCTGGTACCACTACCAGGCATACCCTCTACCATTTCACTCGCAAATATTTTTTTTTGGTCATCAGTCTACTGACTGGTTTGATGCGGCCCGCCACGAATTCCTTTCCTGTGCTAACCTCTTCATCTCAGAGCAGCACTTGCAACCTACGTCCTCAATTATTTGCTTGACGTATTCCAATCTCAGTCTTCCTCTACAGTTTTTGCCCTCTACAGCTCCCTCTAGTACCATGGAAGTCATTCCCTCATGTCTTAGCAGATGTCCTATCATCCTGTCCCTCCTCCTTATCAGTGTTTTCCACACATTCCTTTCCTCTTCGATTCTGCGTAGAACCTCCTCATTCTTTACCTTAGCAGTCCACCTAATTTACAACATTCGTCTATAGCACCATATCTCGAATGCTTCGATTCTCTTCTGTTCCGGTTTTCCCACAGTCCATGTTTCACTACCATACGATGCTGTCCTCCAGACGTACATCCTCAGAAATTTCTTCCTCAAATTAAGGCCGGTATTTGATATTAGTAGACTTCCCTTGGCCAGAAATGCCTTTTTTGCCATAGCGAGTCTGCTTTTGATGTCCTCTTTGCTCCGTCCGTCATTGGTTATTTTACTGCTTAGGTAGCAGAATTCCTTAACTTCATTGACTTCGTGACCATCAATCCTGATGTTAAGTTTCTCGCTGTTCTCATTTCTACTACTTCTAATTACCTTCGTCTTCCTCCGATTTACCCTCAACCATACTGTGTACTCATTAGACTGTTCATTCCGTTCAGCAGATCATTTAATTCTTCTTCACTTTCACTCAGGATAGCAATGTCATCAGCGAATCGTATCATTGTTATCCTTTCACCTTGTATTTTAATTCCACTCCTGAACCTTTCTTTTATTTCCATCATTGCTTCCTCGATGTACAGATTGAAGAGTAGGGGCGAAAGGCTACAGTCTTGTCTTACACCCTTCTTAATACGAGCACTTCGTTCTTGATCGTCCACTCTTATTATTTCCTCTTGGTTGTTGTACATATTGTATATGACCCGTCTCTCCCTATAGCTTACCCCTACTTTTTTCAGAATCTCGAACAGCTTGCACCATTTTATATTGTCGAACGCATTTTCCAGGTCGACAAATCCTATGAAAGTGTCTTGATTTTTCTTTAGCCTTGCTTCCATTACTAGCCGTAATGTCAGAATTGCCTCCCTCGTCCCTTTACTTTTCCTAAAGCCGAACTGATCGTCACCTAGCGCATTCTCAATTTTCTTTTCCATTCTTCTGTATTTTATTCTTGTAAGCAGCTTCGATGCATGAGCTGTTAAGCTGATTGTGCGATAATTCTCGCACTTGTCAGCTCTTCCGGTCTTCGGAATTGTGTGGATGATGCTTTTCCGAAAGTCAGATTGTATATCGCCAGACTACACACCAACGTGAATAGTCGGTTTGTTGCCACCTCCCCCAATGATTTTAGAAATTCTGATGGAATGTTATCTATCCCTTCTGCCTTATTTGACCGTAAGTCCTCCAAAGCTCTTTTAAATTCCGATTCTAATACTGGATCCCCTATCTCTTCTAAATCGACTCCTGTTTCTTCTTCTATAACATCAGACAAATCTTCACCCTCATAGAGGCTTTCAATGTATTCTTTCCACCTATCTGCTCTCTCCTCTGTATTTAACAGTGGAATTCCCGTTGCACTCTTAACGTTACCACCGTTGCTTTTAATGTCACCAAAGGTTGTTTTGACTTTCCTGTATGCTGAGCCTGTCCTTCCGACAATCATATCTTTTTCGATGTCTGCACATTTTTTCTGCAGCCATTTCGTCTTAGCTTCCCTGCACTTTCTATTTATTTCATTCCTCAGCGACTTGTATTTCTGTATTCCTGATTTTCCCGGAACATGTTTGTACTTCCTTCTTTCATCAATCAACTGAAGTACAGGGTGATTCAAAAAGAATACCACAAGTTTAGGAATTTAAAACTCTGCAACGACAAAAGGCAGAGCTAAGCACTATCTGTCGGCGAATTAAGGGAGCTATAAAGTTTCATTTAGTTGCACATTTGTTCACTTGAGGCGCTGTTGACTAGGTGAAACAGATGAATGTTTAGTTTCAAAGATTGTGTTTAGTGATGAAGCAACTTTCCACACTAACGGGAAAGTCAACCGTCACAATGTCTGTATATGGGACACTGAGAATCCGCAGGAAACAACCCAGTATGAACGTGACTCGCCTAAGGTGAACGTTTTCTGTGCCATTTCAACCAATAAAGTTTTTGGTCCCTTTTTCTTCGAAGGTGCTACTGTAACTGGACTACAGTATCTGGAGATGTTAGAGAATTGGCTGTTCCCTCAGCTCGAACAAGAAGCAGAACAATTCATATTTCAGCGGGATGGAGCGCCACCACATTGGCACTTATCTGTCCATAACTACCTGAACGTCAACTACCCGAGGCGATGGATGGGCCGCCAGGCAGCCCGTGACAGAGCACTTCATCACTGGCCTCCAAGAAGCCCTGATCTTACCCCCTGCGATTTTTTCTTATGGGGGTATGTTAAGGATATGGTGTTTCGGCCACCTCTCCCAGCCACCATTGATGATTTGAAACGAGAAATAACAGCAGCTATCCAAACTGTTACGCCTGATATGCTACAGAGAGTGTGGAACGAGTTGGAGTATCGGGTTGATATTGCTCGAGTGTCTGGAGGGGGCCATATTGAACATCTCTGAACTTGTTTTTGAGTGAAAAAAAAACCTTTTTAAATACTCTTTGTAATGATGTATAACAGAAGGTTATATTATGTTTCTTTCATTAAATACACATTTTTAAAGTTGTGGTATTCTTTTGAATCACCCTGTATTTCTTCTGTTACCCATGGTTTCTTCGCAGCTACCTTCTTTGTACCTATGTTTTCCTTCCCAACTTCTGTGATGACCCTTTTTAGAGATGTCCATTCCTCGTCAACTGTACTGCCTACTGCGCTATTCCTTATTGCTGTATCTATAGCGTTAGAGAACTTCAAACGTATCTCGTCATTTCTTAGTACTCCCGTATCCCACTTCTTTGCGTATTGATTCTTCCTGACTAATGTCTTGAACTTCAGCCTACTCTTCATCACTACTATATTGTGATCTGAGTCTATATCTGCTCCTGGCTACGCCTTACAATCCAGTATCTGATTTCGGAATCTCTGTCTGACCATGATGTAATCTAATTGAAATCTTCCCGGATCTCCCGGCCTTTTCCAAGTATACCTCCTCCTCTTGTGATTCTTGAACAGAGTATTCGCTATTACTAGCTCAAACTTGTTACAGAACTCAATTAGTCTTTCTCCTCTTTCATTCCTTGTCCCAGGCCCATATTCTCCTGTAACCTTTCCTTCTACTCCTTCCCCTACAACTGCATTCCAGTCGCCCATGACTATTAGATTTTCGTCCCCCTTTGCATACTGCATTACTCTTTCAATATCCTCATACACTTTCTCTATCTTTTCATCTTCAGCTTGCGACATCGACATGTATACCTGAACTATCGTTGTCGGTGTTGGTCTGCTGTCGATTCTGATTAGAACAACCCGGTCACTGAACTGTTCACAGTAACACACCCTCTCCCCTACCTTCCTATTCACAACGAATCCTACACCTGTTATACCATTTTCTGCTGCTGTCGATATAACCCGATACTCATCTGACCAGAAATCCTTGTCTTCCTTCCATTTCACTTCACTGACCCCTACTATATCTAGATTGAGCCTTTGCATTTCCCTTTTCAGATTTTTTAGTTTCCCTACCATGTTCAAGCTTCTGGCATTTCACGCCCCGACTCATAGAATGTTATCCTTTTTGTTGATTATTCAATCTATTTCTCATGGTAACCTCCCCCTTGGCAGTCCCTTCCCGGATATCCGAATGGGGGACTATTCCGGAATCTTTTGCCAATGGAGAGATCATCATGACACTTCTTCAATTACAGGCCACATGTCCTTTGGATACACGTTACGTGTCTTTAATGCAGTGGTTTCCATTGCCTTCTGCATCCTCATGTCGTTGATCATTGCTGATTCTTCCGCCTTTAGGGGCAATTTCCCACCCCTAGGCAACTTCTATCGGCTCCTCCGCCCTCTTTGACAAGGCCGTTGGCAGATTGAGGCTGACTTCTTATGCCGGAAGTCTTCGGCCGCCAATGCTGATTATTTATCAAAATTTAGGCAGTGGCGGGGATCGAACCCGGGATCGAAGACGTTTTGATTATGAATCAAAGACGCTACCCCTAGACCACGGGTCACGACCTTTCCAAATATACTGAGTGAAATATGATTGTCTAAAAGTGTCCATGTGAATCATAATTTCCTGCATCTTATCTTCATGATCCTTACGGAAATTATACGTTGGCGGCAGTAGAATCGTTCTGCAATCGGCCTGAAATTCCGGATCTCTAAATCTGCGTAATAGTGCCTTCCGGAGAGAGTCTTCCCACCCATATGCGTTCACGGAGCATCCCCTTAATACTTGCGTACCGATAGATCTCATTTTTTTCTTTCTTTTCACAAGTCCTCTGACTGATTTGGAACAGCACTCCATAAATTTATCTCCTGTGCCAACCCTTCCTTGAAATCAACATACTCAACTATTTCCTGGATGTACTCCCTTCTCTGTCTTTTCTATGGTATCTACCTTCTGCAGCCACCTGTAGTACCATGGACATTATACCATGATGTCTTAAAAAGCGCTCTGTCATCCTATCCCTTCTGCTTTCTTTTTCCGACGATTCTGTGGAGAACCTCCTGATTCCTTACCTCATTAATCCACCTAATTTTCAATATTAGTCTGTAGTATCACATCACAAATTCTTTTATTCTCTTCGGTTCCTGTTTCCCACAGTCCATATCTCACTGTCAAATAACGCTGTGCCCCAAACAAACATTGCCAAAAAATTTCTTATTCAAGTTAAGACCTATGTTTGATTCCAGGAGAGTTCTCTTGGCCAGGAATGCCATCATTGCCGGGACTACTCCGCTTTCTACGACGCGTCCTCTGGGGCAGTTCGGCTCTCGCAGCCGAGCGAAGCAGACGTGTAGTGTGTGCTCTCCGCCTTCAGAGCAGGCCCGCGCGCCTTGCTTTCATTTTTCGGACGACACTAACGTGACGCCGTAGGGCTACAAGACCGTGGAAAACAGATACAGAAGATCAACCTTGAAATTCTCATTTCGAAATCAAATTTACCCGACCAAAGGCGCTCGAAGTCGATCGCTTTTTAAAAGAGGAAGCCATGTTCCCGGCTGCCGACATTGTCGGCATTCACTTTTCGATCGTCAGTAGCACAGTCTATGTAAAACTCAATGCTACATCCGACAAGGTGCTTCGTGAGATGAAACAATAACTCCGCTTCTGCCATGCAAACGGAAATATTGGCAACGTCGAGGTCGGCCATGCCACAATGGGACTGCGGACTATACGCATATTCGAACTTCCATTTGAACTCCCTGCGGAAGATGTTGGGGCGGCGCCCCGCCCCTACGGCACGGTACACGAACACGTGGCTGAAAAATTCAACCAGTTTAAGACGTATCCAGTGATCAGTGGAGTATGCCAAGTGCGCATTGACCTCCAACGACACGTGTCATCCTATCTAAAGATAGGAGGGTCCCGGGTCATAGTTACACTACTGGCCATTAAAATTGCTACACCACGAAGATGACGTGCTACAGACGCGAATTTTAACCGACAGGAAGAACATGCTGTGATATGAAAATGATTAGCTTTTCAGAGTATTCACACAAGGTTGCCGCCGGTGGCGACACCTATAACGTGCTTACATGAGGAAAGTTTCCAACCGATTTCTCATAGACAAACAGCAGTTGACCGGCGTTGCCTGGTGAAACGTTGTTCTGATGTCTCGTGTAAGGAGGAGAAATGCGTGCCATCACGTTTCCGACTTTGACAAAGTTCGGATTGTAGCCTATCGCGATTGCGGTTAATCGTATCGCGACATTGCTGCTCGCGTTGGTCGAGATCCAATAACTGTTAGCAGAATATGGAATCGGTGGGTTCAGGAGGGTAATACGGAACGTCGTGCTGGATCCCAACGGCCCCGTATCACTAGCAGTCGAGATTACAGGCATCCGCATGGCTGTACGGATCGTGCAGCCAAGTCTCGATCCCTGAGTCAAGACACAGGGACGTTTGCAAGACAACGACCATCTGCACGAACAGTTCGACGACGTTTGCAGTAGCATGGACTATCAGCTCGGAGACCATGGCTCCGGTTACCCTTGACGCTGCATCACAGACAGGAGCATGGTGTACTCAACGACGAACCTGGGTGCACGAATGGCAAAACGTCATTTTTTCGGATGAATCCAGGTTCTGTTTACAGCATCATAATGGTCGCATCCGTGTTTGGCGACATCGCGGTGAACACATATTGGAAGCGTGTATTCGTCATCGCCATACTGGTGTATCACCCTCGTGATGGTATGTGGTCCCACTGGTTACACGTCTCGGTCACCTCTTGTTCGCATTGACGGCACTTTGAACAGTGGACGTTACATTTCTGATGTGTTAGGACTCGTGGCCCTATCCTTCATTCGATCCCTGCGAAACTCAACATTAATGCACGACCAAATGTTGGAGATCCTGTACGGGCCTTTCTGGGAACAGAAAATGTTCGACTGCTGTCCTGGCCAGCACATTCTCCAGCTCTCTCACCAACTGAAAACTTCTGGTCAATGGTGACAGAGCAACTGGCTCGTCACAATATACCAGTCACTACTCTTGACGAACTGTGGTATCGTATTGAAGCTGCATGGGCGGCTGTACCTGTACACGCCATCCAAGCTCTCTTTGATTCAATGCCCAGGCGTTATTACGGCCAGAGGTGGTTGTTCTGGGTACTAATTTCTCAGGATCTATCCACCCAAATTGCCTGAAAATGTAATGCCATGTCAGTTCTAGTATAATATATTTGTCCAAACAATTTCTTATTGGTGTAGCAATTTTAATGGCCAGTAGTGTATTTATGACGGCCAGCCGACGGACGTTGCGCCTCCAGCGACGAAGACTATTCTCCCCGCGACTTACGCGGCGGCGCTGACGACGTTCTCCACAAAACAGACACAGATAACCGATTTAGCGGTACAGGAATCACCTTCCAAGGACAGAAACCTGGATGATCCACCTACCTTGCGAGTGGTGGAAAATAGCACTATGACTCTGGAGCTACCGAACGCGACAGACATTGACGACAGCAAGATGGCTTTGATTCCCATATTGTACCGACCGAAGCGTTTGTCCCGGCGGGGCGTGAATCAGTGCCGTCTTCTGACAATGAAGGCCACGTACGGAAACAGCGATCACCGGAACGCCGAAAGCGCCGTCGTCGGACCGTGTGTCAACATGGCGGTTCATATTCGGCCGGGGAAGAACAACTGACCACTCAAGAAGCCAGTCGCAAGGCTGAGGCCGTTTCCACTGACTCCAACCTTGCAGAACAGACAGAGATTCATGTAACGTTCGACTATCAACCCACTGACATAAACAGTGAGCAGCAGCAAGGTACCAGTGCAGGCAGCGAAGTCGCCCGGTCCCTTACTACAAAACATTCCGAGGCTATGGAACATGAACAGACATCGGCGCCCGCTTCGTGGGCCGAGGACGTCGAGACACAAGATTCCGACCCGCGGCCAGCTGAGGCGCCGCCGGATCATGCAGCATAAGCAGCACAAGGAGGACAGCGTTCGGCGGGGGATGACATCACTTCCCATGTTCACTTCTCTCCAACATCAACATGGATAACCTCGCCCAACCAACGCGTTGTCAGGCATACCGCCTGGCGACAATGAATATCAACATGATAAATTCTCCTGTCAAGAAACAATACGAGCCATGGGAGTTGATTTTGCTTTCCTACATGAAGTGAAAACGACCGCACTCCCGAACTTTCATGGTTACGCCACATATGTGACTCCCGGTGGTCCTGCAGACACCTGAGTGGCAATATTAGTGCGTGATGCTATTGAAGTTACTGACGTCACGTATCTTCTCTCCGCGCGAGGAATATCTCTTACCGCACTTAACACCCGATTCATTAATGTTTACGTGCCGTCGGGTACCACCAGACGTCACGACCGCGCCAGATTCTACTCCACGGATGTCGCCCCTCTTTTCCCTGGACGGTACGACCACAGCGCCTTCGCCGGCGGTTTTAATTGGGTGCTACACCCCAAGGACCAAATCCCACACTAAATGACCTGTCCGGAACTGGGTGCGATGTTCCAAGAACTTCACTTGTGCGCCACGTGGGAAAAATCAACGATAATCGCTCTGGCCACTCTCATCTTACCAGTGATTCGGTCAGCCGACTTGATCGCATATATGTGTCACAAGGCCTCACAAAAGGGGTGGTGGCCGCCGAACTATGGCCTCAGACCTATTCAGATCGTAGTGCTTATATCTGCACTATACATCTACGCCCCCCAACAAGTCTGGCGCAGCAACGGCTTTTGGAAGCTTAATATAACTCACCTCCAGGACCTTGATTGCCGTCGGCAAGTTGAAGCAACGTGGACAGACTGTGAACCCCGTCACCCACGATACACCTCGACCCTGGAGTGTTGGCTCCTCTGTGCCAAGCCAGCCAACCACAGGACACTTATGCAGTTTGGCAAGGACATTACTGCGTGGCAACGACAGACCCTCGATATTTACTACGCGACACTCAGGGCCCTCGACGCCTTACCCCCTTCCCCGAAGAGACAACACGACCAAAGCAGAATCAAGGCTCACATACTATCATTGACGAAGCGCCGACGAGATGGTGCCGTAGTCTGCTCACGATGGCTCGACCGAACAGCTGCAGAGGAACACACCGTGCACTACGTTGTGGCGGATAAGCGCCGACATCGCCAACACTTAATCACACAACTCAGGGGCCGGTGTGGCCACGCGGTTAAAGGCGCTTCAGTCTGGAACCGCGCGACCCCTACGGTCGCAGGTTCGAATCCTGCCTCGGGCATGGATGTGTGTGATGTCCTTAGGTTAGTTAGGTTTAAGTAGTTCTAAGTTCTAGGGGACTGATGACCTCAGATGTTAAGTCCCATAGTGCTCAGAGCCATTTGAACCACAACTCAGGACACAAGACGGTCGCTTCTGTACGACCCAAGCAACGATAGTAAAGGCGATGGAGGATCATTTTCGTCATCTTTACCAGGAAAGCACCATAGATGACGAGGGCACTACTGAAGGGTTACAGCAGGTAACACGTACTAATCGACGAGGCTACCGTGAATGCACTAACAGAGGAAATCTCACTTGATGACGCCGTCGCCAATAAGTCTCCTGGACCTGATGGATTGCCCATCGAATTCTACCGGACCTTCCGTGACATCATGATGCCTCGCTGGGCTATAATATTACGCGAACTTATGTCTCCAGACTGTGTTGTGCCGCCAGCGTTTGTAGAAGGACTTCTCATACGGGTACACAAGCCAGGTGGGGGGCGATGAATTAACGACTATCGGCCGTTCACAACGCTGAACGCCGATTACAAAATTTTGGCCAGGCTTATGGCAGGTCGTAATAAGGCGGCTCTGCCGATGATTCTCGCCCCAGAGCAGATGTTTCAGGGGGGAGAAGCCAACATACACATGGCCACCGGTGACTGCAAGGACTTAACAGCGATCTCCTCTGCGTGCCGTCTGAGAGCGGTGATCGTCTCCATCGATCTCAACCGCGCCTTTGATAGAGTTTACCATAACTTCCTCCTACGAGTGATGGACTGTATGGGATTCCCGACGGGTTTCATTGACACCCTACGGGCTCTTTGGACCGCAGCCAACTCACACGTCCAGGCCAATGGAAGGACGGTAGGACCAGTACCTATTCGGAGGTCTCTACGACTGGGTTGTCCCCTTTCTACTTACCTTCATGCAATCGCACTCGAGCCACTCCTAGGGGGCCTTAACCACCGCCTATCTGGCATCACGCTGCGGGACGTCACCTTTCCCTGTAGAGCATACGCTGACGACCTGCTACTGCTGGTTCGTTCCAATGAAGTTCAAAGCGTACTAACCTGGATCGAGCGATACGGACAGGCCGCAGGCAGTCTTCTGAATATCAACATGTCGGTGGCGTTGGATATTGGGCGTGGTCTCGGACCGGAAGCCCTCGCTTCCCTCCCACCAGTTTCTGATCTGCGATATTTGGGAATCACGTTCACGAAGGATGTACGTAAAATAGCTGCAGTAGACTACGGACGATTACTGCAGATCATACGCACAATGGTGCTACAGAACCTGATCCGGGACTTGAATCAGCTACAACGTGTTGAAAACTTGAACCACTACCATGTGGCACAAGTCCTCTCACTGCCGCTGCAGATAGGTCGCCGGCTTCAGGAGGCCTTCAATTAATACGTTTCCGCAGGTCATATATTTAAAGTATGATACGACAGTCTTACCCTCCCAGTGCGCAAAGGGGGCTTGGATTGGTCAACGTCAGGGCGAGAGCAGCTGCCCTTTAAATGAACAACATGAGGAAACGATAGAAGAGTCAACACACTTCTCTCACGGGTTGTTTACTGCAGGTTGTGATGCCAGTCTCTCACGTCCCCCCCCCCCTCCGGTGTTGTGTGCGCACGTCGCACCAACAGCTCTCCCATGTGTCGACCTTCATTCTTGATTACAGATATGTCAGCTCGAACCTCCCCGCCACACGTCCACCACCGGCGAAAGATTTTTATACTAACCTTCTGCAGGCTGTTCCCAATAACGTGATGGAAAACAAGTACCCTACGGCTCAGTGCCCAAGAGTGTGGAAAACGATAAACCACAACTTTCTGTCATCCACGAGTCCTTAGAACTGGTATCAGATCGCCAACAAAAAATATGTCACACGACAGCGACTTCACGCTATTGGACAGGCAGACTCACCTTATTGCCCAGATTGTCACCTCTTGGATACCGATGAACATCGTTTTACATGGTCTTCGTCGTCCGGAGTTTGGCGACTAATTTCAGAAGATATTGGCTTGTTACCTCCGGGTCAAGCCTGATATGACTGATCCTCAGACCCTGCTCTGTCCAGATGAATCTTACTCTCCCGCCGCAAAATATCATGCGCTTACATGGTTCAAAGGAATTAAGAAAGAGAAAGAGCAGCTTGATTACTGGTAGTTCCTCCAAAATGCTCACAATGCCCTCGAACGCACATCGAGTTACCGTAAGCTCTTTGCAAATTATTTACGATGTGTTTTCGTGAACCTCCCACTCAGCTGGGGAGTGCTGCCGTTAATGTTCTGTGCAGCATCGCACTTACGGCTGAACGTCCTGCATTGTCAGCGATGAGAGAAAGAAGAGACAGACTGCTGCAAGGGTTGCTGTTTTCCTTGAGGCACTAGCGAAGCAGAATGCCTCCGTTGCAAATACCCTTGAAAGGCGCTGTTGGAGATATCAGCTAACGAAAGCGAAGCACCAAGTGGAACTAGTTACGTGTACTGAAGAACTTTTTAGCTGGAATTGCACCAGTGATTTACAATTTTATTTATTTTTTGTTTACTCTTTGAATGCCTTCTTGTTGTTGTAACAGTTACTAGAATTCTCATTTGTACACGTTTCCTAAATGTAATCGTGTCAAAAATATAAATAATAAATACATAAATTAAAAATAAAAGAAAAATAAAAAAGTGAGGGAATAGTTAGGGGCAACGCCAGAACAGAATTAGTTCATTTCTTTTTTATAGCAGAGTTAAAGTGGCAGTGCCAAGTACGAGTCGATAAAAAAAAAATGGGGTGTACCGTCTTTGATTCATAATCACAACGTCTTCGGTCCAGGTTTCGAATCATGCCGCTGCTTAAATTTTGATTACTAATCATAATTGGTGGCCGAAGACTTCCGGCATAAGAAGTCACACTCTTTCTGCCAACGGCCCTCTCAAAGCGGGCGGAGCAGCAGACAGAGGTTCAGGGCACTCTCTTTTCCTAGGGGTGGGAAACTGCCCCTAAAGGCGGAAGAATCAGCAATGACCAACGGCATGAGATGCAGAAGGCAAAGGGAACCACTGCATTAACGACATGTATCGTGTATCCACAGGACATGTGGCCTGTAATTGAAGGCGTTTCAGTCCGGAACCGCCGACTACTACGGTCGCAGATTCGAATCCTGCCTCGGGCATGGATGTGTGTGATGTCCTTAGGTTAGTTAGGTTTAAGTAGTTCTAAGTTCTAGGGGATTGATAACCTCAGATGTTGTCCTAAGTGCTCAGAGACATTTGAACCCTTTTTTGTAATTGAAGAAATCTCATGATGATATCCGGGAGGGGACTGCCAAGGGTGAGATTTCCACGAGAAAAAGATTGGATAATTAACGAAACGATAACGTTTTACGAGTCGGGGCGAGTAACATCAGACGCTTGAACGTGGTATGGAAACTATAAAATCTGAAAAGGGAAATGCAAGGGCTTAATCTAGATATAGTAGGGGTCAGAGAAGTGAAGTGGCAAGAAGACAAGTATTGTCAGATGAATACAGGGTAATATCAACAGCAGCAGAAAATGGTGTAACAGGAGTAGGATTCGCAAGAATCACAAGAGGAGGAGGTATACTTGAGAAAGGCCAGGTAATACATTACATCATAAACAGACAGAGATTCCGAAATCAGATACTGGATTGTAAGGCGTACCCAGGAGCAGATATAGACTCAGATCACAAAATAGTACTGATGAAGAGTAGGCTGTAGTTTAAGACATTAGTCAGGAAGAACCAATACGCAATGAAGTGGGATACGGAAGTACTAAGGAATGACGAGATACGCATGAAGTTCACTAAGACTATAGACACAGCAATAAGGAATAGCTCAGTAGGCAGTACAGTTGAAGAAGAATGTACGTGTCTAAAAAGTGTCATCATATAAGTTGGGGAGGAAAACATAGGCACGAAGAAGGTAAATGCGAAGAACCCATGGGTAACACAAGAAATAGTCCAGCTGATTGATGAAAGGAGAGAGTACAAAATGTTCCGGGAAACTCAGCAATTGAGAAATTCAAGGCAGTGAGGAATGAAATAAATAGGAAGTGCAGGGAAGCTAAGATGAAATGGATGCAGGAAAAATGTGAAGAAATCTAAATAGAAATGATTGTCGGAAAGATAGACTCAGCATACAGGAAAGTCAAAACAACCTTCGGTGACATTAAAAGCAAGGGTGGTAACATTAAGAGTGCAACGGGAATTCCACAGTTAAATGCAGAGGGGAGAGCGGATAGGTGGAGAAAATACATTAAAAGCCTCTATGAGGTGATAGAAGAAAGAACAGGAGTCGATTTAGAAGAGATAGGGGATCAAGTATTAGAATTTGAAAGATCTTTGGAGGACTTAAGGTCAAATATGGCAGAAATGATACATAACATTCCATCAGAATTTCTAAAATCGTTGGGTGAAGTGGCAACTAAACTACTATTCACATTGGTGTATAGAATGTATGAGTCTGGCGATATAACCATCTGACTTTCGGAAAAGCATCATCCGCACAATTGCAAAGAAGGCAAGAGCTGACAAACTCGATAACTATCGCACAATCAGCTTAACAGCCCACGCATCCAAGTTTCTTACAAGAATAATATACAGAAGAATGGAAAAGAAAATTCAGGACGCGCTGGATGACGATGAGTTTGTCTGTAGGAAAAGTAAAGACACGAGAGAGGCAATTCTCACGCTGTGGTTAATAATGGACGCAAGACTAAAGAAAAATCAAGATACGGTCATAGAATTTGTCGACCTGGAAAATGCGTTCGGCAATGTAAAATGGTGCAAGATGTTCGAAATTATGAAAAATGTAGGGGTAAGCTATAGGCAGAGACGGGTCATATACAATATTTACAACAGCCAAGAGGAAATAATAAGAGTGTACGAACAAGAACGAAGTGTTCGTATTAAAAAGGGTGTAAGACAAGGATGCAGTCTTTCGCCCCTACTATTCAGTCTGTACATCGAGGAAGTAATGATGGAAATAAAAGAAAGGTTCAGGAGTGGAATTAAAATACAAGGTGAAAGGGTATCAATGATACGATTCGCTGATGACATTGCTATCCTGAGTGAAAGTGAAGAAGAATTAAATGATCTGCTGAACGAACTGAGCAATCTAATGAATGCACAGCATGGAGTGAGAGTAAATCGAAGAAAGACGAAGGTAATGAGAAGTAGTAGAAATGAGAACAGTGAGAAGCTTAACATCAGGATTGATGGTCACGAAGTAGATGAAGGTAAGGAATTCTGCTACCTAGGCAGTAAAATAACCAATGGAGCAAGGAGGATATCAAAAGTAGAGTAACTATGGGAAAAAGGCATTCCTGGCCAAGAGAAGTCTAGTAGTATCAAATATCGGCATTAATTTGAGGAAGATATTTCTGAGAATGTACGTCTAGAGTACAGCATTGTACTGTCGTGAAGCGTGAACTGTGGGAAAACCGGAACAGAAGAGAATCGAACCATTTGAGATGTGGTGCTACAGACGAATGTTTAAAATTAGGTGGACTGATGAGGTAAGAAATTAGAAGGTTCTACGCAGAATCGGAGAGGAAAGGAATATGTGGAAAACACTGATAAGGAGAAGGGACAGGATGATAGTACATCTGTTGAGCGAATGACTTCCATGGCACTAGAGGGAGCTGTAGAGGGCAAAAACTGTAGAGGAAGGCAGAGATTGGAATACATCCAGGAAATAATTGAGGACGTAGGTTGCAAGTGCTACTCTGACATGAAGAGGTTAGCACAAGAGAGGAATTCGTGGCGGGCCGCATCAAACCAGTCAGAAGACTGAAGACAAAAAAAAGCCTTCCTTAGTCCGTCCGTCCTGGATGACTTTGCCGCCTACGTTTCAGAATTCCGTAACTCCGACTACTTCGTGATCTCCAATCTTGATCTTAAGTTTCTCGCTGTTCTCATTTCTGCTACTTCTCAATGTCATCAGCGAATCCTATCTCTGGTATCTTTTCACCCTGAATGTTAATCCCACTCTTGAACCTTTTTTTATTTCCGTCATTTCTCCTTCTATATAGAGATTGAACAGTAGGGGGTGGAAGACTATAACTTTATACACTTTTAATCGAAGCAATTCGTTCTTTTTCTTCCTGTCTTATTGTTTATTTGTAGTTCTTGTGCATATTACATGTTAACCGTCTTTCCCAATAGCTTATTTCCATTTTTCTCAGAATATCGAACACTCCAGGTTGAAAAATCCTATCAATGTGTCTTGATTTATCTTTAATCCTGCCTCAGCTATCAACCACAATGTCAGAACGGCCTCTCTGGTGTCATTACATTTCTCAAATTCAAACTGACCATCATGTAATAGATCCTCAATTTTTTTCATTCTGCTGTATATTATTCATGTCAGCAGCTTGGATGCATGAGCTGTTAAGATGATTGTGCTATTATTTGTTAACTTTTCACCTCTTGCTATTTTCGGAATTATGTGGATGATATTTTTCCAGATGATATACCACCAGTGTCATACATCCTACACACGAACGTGAATAGTCGTTCTGTTGTCCATTCCCCAAGTAATTTTAGAAATTCTGAAGGAATGTTATCCATCCCTTTTGGTTTATGCTCTCTTAAGTCTTCCCAAGGTCTTTTAAATTCTAATTTAATACTGGAGGCCCTACCTGTCCCTGCTGACTCCTGTTTCTTCTTCTATCATGTTAGTAGACAAGTCTTCGCCACAAAGTGGTCTTCACTATACTCATTCCACCTATCTACTCTCTCCTCTGCATTTAACAGTGGAATTCCCACTGCACTCTTAATGTTGCCGTCCTTGCTCATAATTTCATAGAAAGTTCTTTTGACATTTCTATATATTGTGTCAGTCATTCGAGTAATCATCTCTTTTTCGATTTTGAGCCGGCCACTTCGCCTTAACTTTCCTAGACTTCCTATTTATTTAATTCATAAGTGAGTTGTATTTCTGTATTCCTGGATTTCCATGAACATTTTTCTGCTTCCTTCGTCGACGAAAAACTGAAGTATTTCATCTTCTGTTACCCATGGTTTCTTCGCAGTTATCTTTCTTGTACCATCGTTTTCCTTTCCAGTTTCTATGATCGCCTTTTTAGAGATGTCCATCCCTCTTCATCTGAACTTCCTCCTGAGCTATTCACTATTGCAGTATCTATAACTTTAGACAACCTCAAGCGTAGCTCTTGATACCTTAGTACTTCCGTAATCCAGTTCTTAGTGCACTGATTGTTTCTGTCTAGTCTGTTAAATTTCATTTTACTCTTCATCATCACAAAATTGTGACATGAGGCTACATCTGCTACTGAGGACGCCTTACAATCCAATATCCGGTTTCAGAACCTCTGCCTGACTATGATGTAACGTACATGAAATCTTCCCGGGTCTCCTGACTTTTTCCAAGTACACCTCGTCCTCCTGCGTTTCCTGAAAAGAGTATTTGCTATCACTAGAGGAAATTTATTCCAGAACTCAATCAGATTTTCATCTCCCTTTACATACAGTACCACTCTTTCAGGATGCTCATGTATTTTATCTCTTCATCTTCAGCTTGCGACGTCGGCATGTATACTTGAACTACTGTTGTCGGTGTTGGTTTGCTGTCGATTCTGATGAGAACAGCCCTATCACTGAACTGTTCACAGTAACACACCTTTTGCCCTACCGTCTTGTTCGTAACGAATGTTCCTCCCGCTGTACCACTTTCTGCTGCTGTTGACATTACCCGATACTCGTCTCACCATAAATTCTTCTTTCCATTTCACCTTAGTGACCCCAATTACATCTAGATTGGACCTCTGAAGTTGCCTTTTCAGTTTTTCTAGTTTCTATTAGACTTCTGACATGGCAGACCCCAACTCGTAGAACGTTATCCTTTCGTTGGTTACTAAATATTTTTCTCATCATAATGTCCCCTTTGTCATTCCCCTCACGGCGACCGAAATGGGGGGCAAGTCCGGAAAATGTTGCCAACGGTGAGATCATCATGAAATTTTTAATTACAGGTCGCAATTCATATCGTGTCATGTCATGTCATGTCGTTACTCATTATTTGTCTTTAATTCCGTAACTACCATTGCCTTCGGCATCCTTATGCCATTGATCAATGCTGATCCTTCCTCGTACAGGTAACAAAGCAAGGACCCCGCCTCTTAATTTGCACGACGTCTTCCATTAATCCCACCTGGCGGGATCCCAAAAAACACTCGAACAGCGGTCAAGAACGGATCGTACTAGTGTTCCGTACGACGTCTCCTTCATAGATGAGCTCCAGTTTCCAAAATTTTCCCAATAAAACGAAGTTGACCATTCGCCTTCCCTGCTAGCAACCTGACGTCCTCATTCCATTTCATATCACTTAGCTCTGGTATGTAATCGAAATGACTATGTGAAGCTGCATACTGCTAAAGCGATATTCAAAACTTACAAGACTGTTTTTGCTACGAATACGCATTAAATTCCTTTTCCTACATTTAGCGCAAGTTGCCATTCATCTCACCAACTAGACATTTTGTCTATGTGGTCTTGTATATTTCCACAGTCACTCAACGACGACATATTCCAGTACACTACAGCGTCATCAACAAACATCCATAAACTCTGCTCACGCCGTCCGTCAAGTCATACAGCTATAAAGAGAGTAACAGCGGTCCTGTCACACTTCCCTGGGGCACATCTGACCACACCCTTGTCTCTGATAAACACTCTCCTTCGCATCGTACGAGTTGAGTTCTATTACTTAAAAAGTCTTCAAGTAACTCAAATATCTGGGAACCTAAACCGTGTTCTTCGACCTTCGTCAACAACAGCAGTGGGGTACCGTGTCAGATACCTTCTGGAAAACTAGGAATATGCAATCTGCTGTCGCCCTCCATCCACGTTTTGTAGGATATCACATGAGAGGAAGGCGAGCTGAATTCCGCATGAGCGATGCTTTCTAAATCCGGACTGTGGAATGAAGCTTTTGTGTCTCAAGGAAATGACTTCACGGAGATTCTGGTCACGCATGTCTGCTTCTTGACCGATCAGGAATCATTCTACTGGGAAAACCGCCTCGTCGCGTTTCTAAAAATGCCTGCCACGCAATGATTCCTTCTTCTGAGGAATGAGGAAGAAGTCACTCGGTGCTATGAGAGCAGTACTAACGGAATGTTGACTGCACCCTGCTCATGTTGTGCTGACGCAGTGTCGTGTTGCAAAAACAGCCTCTTGGGCAGCTTCCGCCTCTCTTCGTCTTGGCAGCCGCCCGCATCGTCAGGAGTACGGTCCTGAGGCGGTTTGCTCCCTTCGAGTATCATCTGTCAGCACCACACTCTCGCAGCCCCAAGATCCACTCAGTATCACCGACTGTTTCCATGGTGGTGTGTCCACACGTTTTCACACCTTGTTTGATCCTTGTCCTCGGGGTCACACCGTGCAGCCAGCATTCTTCCATGATGATTAGGCGGATAAAGGAGTCATATGAATTGTCATGCAAAACTTCTGCCTTATTTTTTGAATGGCGTGGGTGGCGATCTGTGTCGCGTTCCAAATGTCACGTAAGACGCTGAAAACTGACCCATAATTGATTTTCACTTTGTCCATTATCGCTTCCGTTGCGATACATCGTTCTTCGAGAGCGTAAAGTCTCCCCTTCCCTCGACATTCACTGTTCGTCACAGTTGCTTGTCTTGCCACTGCCGTCTTCATGATTCACACTTCTTTGACCACGCTGGGAAAGTATGCACCACCTGACCACTGTGTCATGTTATGGCCCAAGATTGCTGTCCACTTCCAAAATGCGGCATACATGGGATGTAACAGGCATAAGTGCAATCTGAGTACCCGTCTTAGATTGTTTGCAGGTGATGCTGTTATTTACCGTCTTTTAAAATCATCAGATGATGAAAACGACTTGCAAAATTATTTAGATAAGATATCTGTATGGTACGAAACGTGGAAATTGACCCTGAATAAAGAAAAGTGTGAAGTTATTCACACGAGTACTAAAAGAAGTCAGCTAAATTTCGATTACGCGATAAGTCACACAAATCTGAGGCCTGTAAATTCAAGTAAATACTTTGCGATCACAATTACAAATAAACTAAATTGGAAGGATCACATAGGTAATATTGTGGGTAGAGCAAACCAAAGATATAGTGGCAGAACACCTAGAAGGTGCAACAGGTCTACCAAACAGACTGCTTACACCACGCTTGTCCGCCCTATTCTGGAGTATTGCTGTGCGGTGTGGGATCCGCATCAGGTGGGACTGGCGGATGACATCGAAAAAGTACAAAGAAGGGCAGCTCGTTTTGTATTATCGCGAAATAGGGGAGATAGTGTCACAGACATGATACGTGAATTGGAGTGGCAATCATTAAAGCAAAGGCGTTTTTCGTTGCGACGGGATCTTCTCATGAAATTTCAATCACCAGTTTTCTCCTCCGATTGCGAAAACATTCTGTTGGCACCCACCTACACAGGGAGAAATGATCATCACTATGAAATAAGAGAAATCAGAGCTCGCACAGAAAAATTTAAGTGCTCGTTTCTCCCGCGTGCCGTTGGAGAGTGGAAGGGTAGAGAGACAGCATGAAGGTGGTTCATTGATCCCTCTGCCAGGCACTTTATTGTGAATAGCAGAGTAATCACGTAGATGTAGATGTATTTCTGTTGGTGACTGATGACGGGTACTAAACAACGTTGCAGCAGTATCTGCGTCATTTGCAGAGTAACATTAGGTTGGTGCATACACTCCTGGAAATGGAAAAAAGAACACATTGACACCGGTGTGTCAGACCCACCATACTTGCTCCGGACACTGCGAGAGGGCTGTACAAGCAATGATCACACGCACGGCACAGCGGACACACCAGGAACCGCGGTGTTGGCCGTCGAATGGCGCTAGCTGCGCAGCATTTGTGCACCGCCGCCGTCAGTGTCAGCCAGTTTGCCGTGGCTTACGGAGCTCCATCGCAGTCTTTAACACTGGTAGCATGCCGCGACAGCGTGGACGTGAACCGTATGTGCAGTTGACGGACTTTGAGCGAGGGCGTATAGTGGGCATGCGGGAGGCCGGGTGGACGTACCGCCGAATTGCTCAACACGTGGGGCGTGAGGTCTCCACAGTACATCGATGTTGTCGCCAGTGGTCGGCGGAAGGTGCACGTGCCCGTCGACCTGGGACCGGACCGCAGCGACGCACGGATGCACGCCAAGACCGTAGGATCCTACGCAGTGCCGTAGGGGACCGCACCGCCACTTCCCAGCAAATTAGGGACACTGTTGCTCCTGGGGTATCGGCGAGGACCATTCGCAACCGTCTCCATGAAGCTGGGCTACGGTCCCGCACACCGTTAGGCCGTCTTCCACTCACGCCCCAACATCGTGCAGCCCGCCTCCAGTGGTGTCGCGACAGGCGTGAATGGAGGGACGAATGGAGACGTGTCGTCTTCAGCGATGAGAGTCGCTTCTGCCTTGGTGCCAATGATGGTCGTATGCGTGTCTGGCGCCGTGCAGGTGAGCGCCACAATCAGGACTGCATACGACCGAGGCACACAGGGCCAACACCCGGCATCATGGTGTGGGGAGCGATCTCCTACACTGGCCGTACACCACTGGTGATCGTCGAGGGGACACTGAATAGTGCACGGTACATCCAAACCGTCATCGAACCCATCGTTCTACCATTCCTAGACCGGCAAGGGAACTTGCTGTTCCAACAGGACAATGCACATCCGCATGTATCCCGTGCCACCCAACGTGCTCTAGAAGGTGTAAGTCAACTACCCTGGCCAGCAAGATCTCCGTATCTGTCCCCCATTGAGCATGTTTGGGACTGGATGAAGCGTCGTCTCACGCGGTCTGCACGTCCAGTACGAACGCTGGTCCAACTGAGGCGCCAGGTGGAAATGGCATGGCAAGCCGTTCCACAGGACTACATCCAACATCTCTACGATCGTCTCCATGGGAGAATAGCAGCCTGCATTGCTGCGAAAGGTGGATATACACTGTACTAGTGCCGACATTGTGCATGCTCTGTTGCCTGTGTCTATGTGCCTGTGGTTCTGTCAGTGTGATCATGTGATGTATCTGACCCCAGGAATGTGTCAATAAAGTTTCCCCTTCCTGGGACAATGAATTCACGGTGTTCTTATTTCAGTTTCCAGGAGTGTATGTTAGTGTTTTGCATATTGGTATTCCGAATGCTACGGATGTACTAACAGATTGTCATTATTTATTTATAATTAACTGTTACCATTTGAGTTTAGACACCGTCAGTTTGTTGTTTTGAGATAGTGACTAGTGCTGTGGACACTAGAACAAGGTATACCAAGTGGAGAAATGGTAACATTTCCGACATATTTTTCTGTTTGAGTTCAATAAAGGGGTGACAGCAGCGAATGCCGCCAGAAACATTTGCTCTGTCTATGGAGATAATGGCATTGGACGGATCACAGCAAGAAAACGGTTTTCTCGGGTTGCGCAGATCGTTTTGACATTAGTGACTCTCCACATAAAGGAGGACCTTTAGGGTTTCATGAAAATCGTTTAAACGCGTGAATACACGATGATCACTGAGGGTGCTGATGCAGTGGTTAGCGCACTGGACTCGCATTCGGGAAAACGGCGGTACAAACCCACGTCCGGCCGTCCTGATTTAGGTTTTCCGTGATTTCCGTAAGTCGCTTCAGGAAAATGTCGAGATGGTTTCTTTGAAATGGCACGAGCGACTGCCTTCCCCATCCTTCCCCAAACCGATGGGACCGATGACCTCGCTGTTTCGTCCCCTCCCGCAAATCAACCAACCAACGATCCAACCAAACCACAACGATCTACGTCAGAGTTTTTGAAAACTGGCGAATGTGATGAACTGTGTTCGTTCCAGCATTGTGCGACATATGCATGCAATGGAGAACGTTAAAAAATCAGATGTATGGATACCGCATTTTCTAAGCCATAATCACAAAAATCAGAGGGTCATATGTGCATCTCGGCTTACTCATCATCACGTACCTCGTGAGCAACACCGACCATTCCTATACTGCGTCGTTACTGGTGACGACAAACAGTGTCTTTATGTTCACATAAGGCAAAGAAAGGAAAGGTTAAGCCCAAACGAAGCAGCAACTCCCTGTAAACAGACGCCCGCAATCCAAAAATGGTAATGTTATCCATCTGGTTGAACAGCATCTACATCTAAATCTAAACCATAACCCGCAAACCACCTAATGGTGTTGGCGGAGGGTACATTTTCTACCACTAACTGAGCCCTCCAACCCTATTCCACTCGCGAATAGCACGTGGAAAGAATGATTGTCGGTAAGCCTGCGTACTGGCTCTAATTTCTCGAATTTTCTCCTCATGGTCATTACTCGAGTCGTATGCAGGGGAAGTAATATGTTGTTCGACTCTTCCCGGAAAGTCCTATCTCGAAATTTCAATAATAAATATCTCCGTGATGCACAACGCCTCTCTTACAACGTCTACCAACGGAGTTTGTTGAGCTCCTCCGTAACGCTCTCGTGCCCACTAAACGATCCCGTGACGAAACGTGCCGCTTTTCTTTGGATCTTCTCTATGTCTTCTCTCACTCCTATCTGGTAGGGATCCCAGATAGATGAACAATACTCAATAATCGGTTGAACAATCGCCTTATAAGCTACTTCCTTCGTGGAAGAGTTACATTTCCTTAAGATTCTTCCTAAGAATCGGAGTCTGAAATCTGATCTTCCATTATTTGTTTCATGTGACCTTTTCACTTATGGTCGCTCTGGTTGATTAGTCCAAGAAATTTTACGGTAGGCACTGTCTCCAGAGGTTTTTCATCAATAGTGTAGCTATACAGTACTGGATTTCTTTCCCGATGTATGCGCAATATGTTACATTTACTTACGTTCAGGATCAACTACCAGAGCCTGCACCATTCATTAATCCTCTGGAGGTCATACTGCAGATCGTTTCTATCTTCTGGCGTGGTCACTTTGTTATGGACAACCACATCATCTGGGAACAGCCTTAGAGAGCATCCTACGCTTTCTACTACGTCAGTTACTGAAAATCTGTCGATGTTGTTCCATTAAGAGCGACGTGTCGAGTTCTGTCTGCAAGGAATCGAGTCCTAAATCTGTTCCGATATTCGATATGCTCGGCATTGCGGGACGGAGTCAAATACCTTCCTGAAGTCGAGGAACACAGAGTCGCTCCTCGTGGAGGAACAGAGCGAGCTGAGTTCCGCAGGGTCTCTGCTTCCGGAATCCATGTTGATTTTTATAGATTTTCTTTCTCCAAGAACGTCGCAATTCTTGAGCATAGCACGTGTTCCATAATTCTACAACAAATTCAAGTCAACGAAATAGGTCTATAATTGTGTGCATCTGTCCAACGGATCTTATGAAAAACAGAGATGACCCGCGCTTTCTACCAGTCGCTAGAAACCTTTCGTTGCTCAAGCGACCTACGCTAAATTACTGCTAGAAGGGGAGCAAGTTCTTTCGCATACCCTTTGTAGAATCTTACAGGTACCTCATCTGGTCCTGACTTCTTTCCACTACTAAGTGATTATAGTTGCTTTACTATTCCGCGATCGGTTTTCTCAATGTCTGTCATTTCTGCGTTCGTACGAGGACTGAAAGGTGGGACCTTGTTACAATCTTCTGCGATGACACAATTTCGGAGTACCGAATTCAGTATTTCGGCCTTCTGTTTGTTATCTTCCGTTTCGGTACCAGTATGGTCACTCGAATGAATGAATGATTTCTTAGGGTTTTCAATCAGATCGGTTGACAAAGTTTTACTTTCAAAGTCACTGAGCGCTTCTCTCATAGCTTTCCTTACGCTTATTTCCACTTCTTTCAGCTTTTGTTTCTCAGCTATGATTCTGCTTCTCTTGAATCTGTGATGAATTTGTCTTTGTTTACTTACCAGATTTCTAAAACAGCTATTAAACCGTGGTGGGTCTTTCCCTACCCTCAACAGCTTGCTCGGAACAGATTTGTCTCGGGCACATTCCATCGTTCCTTTGAATTTTTTCAATTTGTTTTCCACATTTTCCTTCTGGTTTCAACCAAATTTCTGTTCCTAACACGGCTGTGTACTACGCTTTGCTTTCCCGAGGTCTAACCATCACTGCAGACATTTATTGTCAACAAGTGAGACGTTTTGCAAACGCAATCCAATAACAACGACCAGGAAGTGATGCTAGTCCACGATAACGCCACCAACCTGACCAACCTGTCCCCCCCCCCCCCCCTCCAAAAAAAATCCCCGATTTCTGCTATAGTGATAACAAGCGCTATACAAGGGCTGGGTTGGGAAGCCATTCCGCAGCCACCTTATTCATCTGATCTTGCACCCTCTGATTTTCACCTTATCCGCTCTCTATCGAAAAACCTTCAAAGAACCCCATTCCGGATGAAAATGTGCTCTGGATATCGCTCAACGGGTCGTTTGCCTCAAGATCATTCTATTTCTGCAGCAGCGAAATCGAAAAGTTACCCCGCATCGCCAGGAAATATATTATTGATGACTAAAGTCTCTGTTATGTATATCTGTTGTGTTTATTGAAGTTACGGGAAAACACTACGAACTTACGAACCAGCCCAATAATTTTGTCTTCGTACATCAATAATTAAAACGGACGACTTGGGACGTCAGCTGGTGTAATATACCGGGTGATCAAAACGTCGTTATAAATTTGAAAACTGAATAAACCACGGAATAATCTAGATAGAGAGGTACAAATTGACACACATGCTTGGAATGACATGAGGTTTTATTAGAACTAAAAAAATACAAAAGTTCAAAAAATTTCCGACAGATGGCGCTTCATCTGATCAGAATAGCAATAATTAGCATAGCAAAGTAAGACAAAGCAAAGATGATGATATTTACAGGAAATGCTCAATATGTCCACCATCATTCCTCAACAATAGCTGTAGTCGAGGAATAATGTTGTGAACAGCAGTGTAAAGCATGTATGTAGTTATGGTGAGGCATTGGCGTCGGATGTTGTCTTTCAGCATCCCTAGAGATGTCGGTCGATCACGATACACTTGCGACTTCAGGTAACCCCAAAGCCAATAATCGCACGGACAGAGGTCTGGGGACCTGGGAGGCCAAGCATGACGAAAGTGCGGCTGAGCACACGATCATCATCAGACGAAGCGCGCTAGAGATCTTTCATGCGTCTAGCGATATGGGGTGGTTCTAATAAAACCCCACATCATTCCAAGTACGTGTGTCAATTTTTACCTCTATCTACATTATTCCGTGGTTGATTAAGGTTTCAGATTTATAGTGACTTTTTGATCACCCGGTATGTTAAAAAATGATGTAATTCCTCCAGCTGTATTAAGGTGTTGGTTTTATTGGCAACTAGTTTCGATGTTGTTACATCATCATCTTCAGGCCCATACTTGATAGTAACCGTATGAGTCTAACACTAGTAGTCAGTGGTGAGATAGGCGTGTTCCGTGCGCACGGAACACGCCTCTCACACCACTGACTACTAGTAGTAGACACATACGGCTACTATCAACAAGTATGGGCCTGAAGATGTTGTAACAACATCGAAACTAGTTGCCAACAAAACCAACAGCTTAATACAGCTGGAGGAATTACGTCATTTTAACAAAAATTTTGTGGTGGTGGTTAAGTTCCTATGGGACCAAACTGTTGAGGTCATCGGTCCCTAGGCTTTCACAGTACTTAATCTAACTTAAACCGCCTTACGCTAAGGACAACACACACACACACCCATGCTGGAGGGAGCACTCGAAGCTCCGACGGGGGCAGCCGCGTGAACCGTGGCAAACCGCCCTAAACCAGGCGACTACCCCGCGCTGGAATCCAATAATTATAGCCATTACAAGTAATATGTTTTTAGGTGGTTTATTACCTCGAAGAACAAGTGGCAAGAGCAAGCCAGCAAGCCATTAACGCTTATTTTTCTCTGGGTAGTAGCTAAGGTGTCAAAGTGTGACAAGTGGACGCAAAACAGTCTATGCTAACAGGCATAGTCCACTTGATGGCACAATATAACCGTACAGAGAACATAATCCCGTAAATTTTGTGACATGTTTGTGGGAAGGCTGTTCCACGCAGAGAAAAAACAACCATCACAGTGAACTGTGTACATGTTAAGGTACCATGTACAAAAATAGCTACACTTGTAGTTGCATTGCTGTTTCCTAAAGTACAGAAAACGAATATCACACAATACTCTACTTTGTCAATGGGTATTTTGGCTCCTCTAACAGCGTACTATGGTGTTTGACTAAGGTTTTCATTGCACACCAATACATCAGATGATTATGACTGCATTTTTTTAAAGTGATAATTGATAGTTTATGAATGATCCTTGTATGGTGTTCGAAGCGCTTTAAAGGAATTTTTGGAGTTGTTTAGCCTCGCGATTTCGAGATTTTCTAGACTGTACAGAAAAAGCAAATTTTCATTACAAATGAAGCGTACAAGTTCAGTGACCTCTTGGCAACAGTCTGTAAGGCAAAGAGGCACTGAATGATCATTATTTAGAACGGATAGTATAGTGAGCAACTGCGTGTAACCTTCACAAAGAAACTCTTCATACAATGCTTCTCAAAGACCGTTTAATAAATAGGTCATGTTTTTGTCGATACAAATTTTTGTGCCAAGTATTTGACAATGTTCTGCTTCGGTCCTAAGATGAATTACGTCATTCCCTACGTACACAAATGAAACCCTGGTGAAATCACTGAAAAACCATTATTGCCAGTAGAAAGGAGGATATAAAGCAAGGATGTCTGAAGAAAGACACTGGTTTAAAGTGAAAAAAGTCGGTCTGCCACAGATTTCTTGCCTCCCAATTTTTTTCAGTACCTCCTCTTTAGTTATATGATATTACCCACGTAAGGCCGGCCTGGGTGGACGAGCGGTCCTAGGTGCTACAGGCAGGAACCGCGCGACCGCTACGGTCGCAGGTTCGAATCTTGTCTCGGGCATGGATGTGTGTGATGTCCTTAGGTTGTTTAAGGTGACTGATGACCTCAGATGTTAAGTCCCATAGTTCTCAGAGCCATTTGAATCATTACCCACGTAATCTTCAGAACGCCTCTGTAACACCACAATTCAAATGCTAAATGGTTTATCGTCCATGGTTAGTTTCCAAACATTACTACATCTCAGACAAAAACCCTCAGAAAAGACTGCTAACAAATTTCTCTTCTTCACAAACTCTTTTCTACACATTGCATCTATATTTTATATCCTCTGTACTACTTTGGCCAACATCAGTTATTTTGTTACACAAATAGCAAAGCTCATCTGGTACTTTAAGTGTCTCGTTTCCTAACCTAATTCCCTCAAAATCACTTGATTTACTTCGACCACATTCCTTTATCATTATTTTTTTTGCGGTGAAAGGGGGGGGGGGGGCTTTGTTAATGTGCATCTTCTATCTTCCTTTCAAGACATTCAACTGCTCTTCCAAGTCTCTAGCAGAACTACGTCATAGGCAAACCGCAATGGTCTTATTCTACCTGAACTTCAATTTCTACCCCAAATTTTTATTTATTACCTGATCTGCTTCCTCCATGTATAGATTGAATAACATCAGGGATAGGTTACAATCCTATCTAACTCCCTTTTCGACCACTGCTTCCCCTTGGTGCCTCTAGACTCTTATAACTGCCGTTTGGTCTCTGTGCAAATTTTAAATAGCCTTTCGCTCCCTGTATGTTACCCCAATTATCTTCTAGATTCAAAGCGATTATTCCAGTCAACGTTATCAAAAGGTTTCTGTAAGTCTATGAATGCTATAAACGTGGTTTTTCCTTTTCTTAAGCTATCTTATAACAGAAGATGTGGCGTCAGTATCACATGGCGTGTTGTAACCATTATGTGTAATCTAAACTGATCTTCCCTGAGACTGGCTTCTACCAGTTTTCCCGTTCTTCTGTAAAGAATTCCTCTCATTTTTGTGCAATTGTTACCTTCTAAACTGATATTTCGAATCGGGCGCTAAAGGCTACACTGTTGAGCGCCCATAACACCATATCCATATCCTGATATTTCGGTAGTATTCACACCCGTCAGCACCTGCTTTCTATGGAACTGGAATGATTATGTACATTTTTCTTGAAGTCTCAGGATAGCTCGCCTATCTCGTATATCTTGCACATGAGATATAATGCTTTTGTTATGGATAGCCCCTCCAAGGCCATCACTGGTTCTGACGGAATGTCTCCTAATCTAAGGGCCTTGTTTCAACTTAGGTCTTTCAGCGCTCTGTCAAATTCTTCTCACAGTATCATATCTGTCATCAGATCTTCATCTGCGTCATCTATTATATTTCGTCCAAGTTCATACCCTCTACATATTCCTTCCCTCTTTCAGGCTTCCCTTCTTTGCTTAGTAGCGGTGTAGTATTTGAGCTCTTGATGTTCATGGAAAGCTGCTTGTCTTTTCTCCAAAGCTTTTAATTTCCCTGTAGGCAAGCTAGTAGGAATACGAGGGTTAATAAGGTAATCAAAAATGAATAATAACGAGCTAGTCAAATTAAATTCTCAAACGTCTAGGGTTAGCAAAGAATTAAAATTTTAAGTGCCGCTGTACGAAAAAAAATAAATAAATAAATATTGAGGCTCTTGTGAATACATACTGAGGATCCACAGACAGCCGACCACGTGATGCTGCGATACAGTGAGGTGCACTCCTGGAAACCCAGCGAGGATTGCACGACCGCGCAGATACAAAAATGATTCATAGCATAATTCATGATCAACTGTCAGCACAGCTGGCCAAGCGGTTCTAAACGCTGCAGTCTGGAACCGCGCGACCGCTACGAATCCTGCCTCGGGCATGGATGTGGGCGATGTCCTTAGGTTAGTTAGGTTTAAGTAGTTCTAAGTTCTAGGGGACTGATGACCTCCCATAGTGCTCAGAGCCATTAGAAATGTCAGCATAGATTTTATACGCGATAAGATGCGTTTCCGAAAAGGAGTTTTTATTTTATTTTATTTTTTTTTTTTCACTCAGCTGAGTCTGCTTTCCGCCAAATCCTCGGAAGGCACGATGTAGCAGATTGACGTTGCATTCATTATATTTTCTTGGTGCCACAAGTATTTTTTCTTCGAATATCTCTATGTCAAGTAGCACCCATCGAGTTGTTAGAAGGAAAGTGAGTACATGTAGCAGATTGAGTGAAAGAGCAATTGTAAGACACTCAGGATTCACCAGCATCGGGACTGATGGCCCTTGTAGTCTGGTCCCTTCAATCCCACACACCAAACAACCAACCATCAGCATCATTTTCTTTGCGCCTTTGTCCCACTTCTACGCGGGGTTGGCCGTGTTACTGTGGATGTGGTAATGTTGAGGGCAGGGGGATGGTCGGATGCCCTTCCTGTCGCCATCCCTTATCCCCTGGGACGGAATATCGCGGGGTTGGCCGTGTTACTGTGGATGCGGCAATATTGGTGGCAGGGGGATGGTCGGATGCCCTTCCTGTCGCCATCCCTTATCCCCTGGGAGGGAAAAGCGCGGGGTTGGCCGTGTTACTGTGGATGTGTCAATGTTGGTGGCAGGGGGTTGGTCGGATGCCCCTCCTGTCGCCATCCCTTATCCCCAGGGACGGAATTAGTGTACGACAGCTGTCTATGTCTAGTGTAAACTGTGAAATAGTGCGAACATTTTCAAATGGCTGCGAGTTGTGTAACTGAGGCTTGACGTGGGGACCACCCCAGTATTCACCTAGTGGATGTGGAAAACCGCCTAAGACCCACATCCAGGCTGGCCGGCACAACGGTCTTCGTGGCTAATCCGCCTGGCGGATTCGATCTGGTGCCGGCGCGCCTACTTGAGTCCAGGAAGCAACGCTTTAGCGCTTTCGGCTAACCTGGCGGGTGTAAGACACTCAGGATTAAAATTTCAATTCTGTATTAATGCAAGTAGTTTGTTAAATTTATTTGACTGCTCGATAATATTCCCTATTTACTACCTTATTAACCAACGTATTCATGCCAGCTTCGATACGGAAATAGCTTCAAACCTGATGAACGCGTTCGGGAATCGAAGTTCTTTCCTGGATAGTCAGCTGACTTGTACGCTACACGAGCGGCATTCTCTTTGGACTGTGTTTAACATACGGGTCTACATAAACAGCAGTCGTAACAGTTTCTTTCCTCCACTTCTAGGAAAATAAGCGTTTGCAAACCCCACATATGACGATCAAAAAATGCTCAGCTTTCAATCATCTATCAGTCCCGTCAATCCTGAATCGCTTGCGCTTCGTGACCGGAGGGGTATTGACCCAAAGCATTTTAGGGTCTTTCATTTTAGTTATTTAGCTGCTGTGGACACGTATACACTTCCTGCTACGCTGTTCCTCAGGTGTTGTGGACGGAAAGATATCAGGCTGTAAGATTTTAGAAAATCAATTTTTTTCACCAAACAGTTTTCTTAAAAACGATTGATAAGTACTTCATAGCAGCCAGCAAGTCCACATGGACACAACTGAACGTTTCACAGCCAACTGTCCGTCAGATAGAAAACCCAATAACTAGTGAACGAAATGAGATATCGTTCTGATCCCAATTTTAAACAAAATTGCAGTATCTTTTCTACATTTCATTCACTCCAACGTGTCAGCTAAAATCAACCATACACAAAGTTTTCGCAATTCTTTTTTACCTCTGTAAACTCTTTAAAATTTCGTGCAATGTTTTACTTAACCCGATGCAGCCCAATAAATATGACGGGTAACGAAAAGAAATTCAGATCTTTATGGAGTGAAGACGTCTGACTGTAAGACTGACAAAAAACAAATTTTTCACGTGATAGTATGAGCCGAGTAAAATGACGGTGCCTGAGGCCTTCGTCTCCTGCGTGATTCTTTATCTGTTCTGATAACGCTAAAAAATTATAGGGTCTGTTCGAAAGAAAACTCTATTGTATAGATGGTTATCGAAGTGTAGGGAACGATGCTTGAAGAAGGCCATTCCGTTTACTTCGCTACTCTGTGGGATCTCTAACAACGAAGCACCTCTGACGGATTACCTACATATCCTACACTGAGCCAAAGACACACTGAAACGCTAGAAAAAATTGGTGTAGGTATGAGTATTCAAACACAGAGATATGTAAACAGGCAGAACAAGGCGCTGTGGTCGGAAACGCCTATATAAGGCAGGTGTCTGGCACCGTTGTTAGATCAGTTATTGCTGCTACAAAGGCAGATTATCAAGATTTAAGTGGGTTTGAATATCGTGCTTTAGTCGGCGCACGAGCGATGGGACACAGCATTTCCGAGGTAGCGATGAAGTGGGGATGCCGGACAGTGTGGCCAAGTGGTTCAAGGCGCTTCAGTCCGGGACCGCGCTGCTGCTACGGTCGTAGGTTCGAATCCTGCCTCGGGCATGGATGTGTGTGATGTCCTTCGGTTAGTTACGTTCAAGTACTTTTAAGTCTAGGGGACTGATGACCTCAGATGTTAAGTCCCATAGCGATTAGAGCTATTTGAACCATTTGAAGTGGGGATTTTAATGTATGACCATTTCACGAGTGGACCGTGAATATCAGGAATCCGGTAAAACATCAAATCTCCGACATCGCTGCTGTCGGAAAAAGATACTGCAAGAACGCGACAAACGACGGCTGAAGGAATCGTTCAACGTGACAGAACTGCAGCCTTTCCTCAAACTGCTGCAGATTTCAATGCTGGGACCTCAACAAGTGTCAGCGTGCGAACCATTCAACGAAACATCATCGATATGGGCTTTCGGGGTCATACGCCCACTCGTCTACCCTTGATGACTGCACTACACAAAGCTTTATGCCTCACCTGGGCGCGGCAACAATGACATTGGACTGTTCAAGCTGGTGGAGGCTCTGTAATGGTGTGAAGCGTGTACAGTTGGAGTGATGTGGGACCCCTGATACGTCTAGATACGACTATGATAGATGACACGTGCGTAAGCGTGCTGTATTATCATGTCCATTGTGCATGCCGACGGACTTGGGCAATTCCAGCAGGACAATGCGCCACCCCAAACAACTAGAATTGCTTCAGAGTGGCTCCAGAAACACTCTTCTGACTTTAAACATTTCCGCTGGCCAGCAAACTACCAAGACATGAACACTATTGAGCATGTCTGGGATGCCTTGCCACTTGCAGTTCAGAAGAGATCTCCAGCCCCTCGTGATCTCACGGATTTATGGGCAGCCCTGCAGGATTCATCGTGTCAGTTCCCTCCAGCACAACTAGAGAGAGTAGAGCCCATGCCACGTCGTCTTGCGGCTCTTCTGCGTGCTCGCAGGAACCCTACATGATATTATACAGGTGTACGAGTTGCTTTGGCTGTTCTGTGTTGAAGGTTGGCTACGGAGAAAGGAGGAAACAAAAAGACACAAAGGCGAGGACAATAACTCATTCGTCGTTCCCCCATTCCATGAACTCCCAACAGCATTCAGCGTTAAGGCACCTCGCCTAATAGCCAGACTCATCTTCAATCTCGGTTGTTTCCGTAAAGGTCTTAATAGGCTGCACATTGTAGGGACTAATTTCTATTGTTGCAGAGAAGGAGAGGCAACGGCCTTTCCGCAGTGGCTACACCGGTTCCCGCGCGATCCCCTCCTATCTGCATCCTCCGCTGAGGATGACACGACGGTCGGATGGACCCGATGGGCCACTTGTGGCCTGTAGACGGAGTGGTAGAGAACCCAGACTACCTAGGAACACTCCAGTCCATCTGTGAGAGCTTGTGGAACGTAATCATCCGTTTGATGATATCACGCGCCATATAAAAGTTTTCTCTAACATTTCAACTTGCTACCACTGTACTGTATTGATGACTCTCTCTCTCTCTCTCTGTGTGCGTGCGTGTGTGTGTGTATGTGTGTGTGTGTGTGTGTGTGTGTGTGTGTGTGTGTGTTTGTGTTTGTGTTCGTGTTTGTGTCCATAAGCATGTGCGTGTTATTGCCTACAAAACAATTGTTCTTTCTAAGAGTAACGTTGTATGAGTAATGTTGTATCCCTATATACAGGGTGTCAGGAGGAAAGATATATGCTTGGAGGGATGATAGTATTAGTGATTCTGAACAAAAAACCTCTTATGGTCGTATGCCCTATTCTGAATGGTTTCCGAGGTAGAACACATTTAATATCCCTTTTGTAAGTAGTTCTTGAATAACTCGAAAACTGCACCCTCCAGCGAAAACGTGTCGCAGCACAAAATTAAACTATATTAAATTTCCTACAAAGAAAAGGTCCTATTCATTTTTCTCTCTAGAATTAATGGTTTGTGCAAAGAGAGCGCGAGAATGCTGAAAAACTCGCTCGACGCGGATGCGCTGTATCTTACGTAGTTATTGTGGGCCAATTTGAGGTAGCATACTGAGGTAGCAAGTTGAGATAAACAGTTTGATACGCGACACTTGTGGTCTATCAGGTCGGGAAACTACCTGCTGTACGGTATAAGCTAAAGGCCAATAATATTAATATGACCCCTGGAAGAAGGTCTGTCGGAATACAGGACGAGGCGATTATGCCGACATAGTTTATTCGAGGGTAAACTTAGAAATCAGGAACAGCACCACTGGCTAGAATCGAATCACTAATACGAGTAGGAGCGTAGAACAATAGCTGGTTCCGTTCTAATAAGCGACAGATCATTCCATATCACTTCTATCTCAGACTGTTACACAACGCGCTACATTTGACAGCAACGATCAGAGATAAGGCGAGAGGGCTCGCCGGCTGCACGAGCTGAAGGGTCAAGGACAGGTAGACCGTTCCGCGCCACCTGTCACGTCCTTCGGCGTCCCTAATGGTGGACGCTTGACCAACAAGGAGTAGCGCCGTACGTGAAAACATGGCCGTGATCATGTCTGCTCACTGGGAGGTCTGCAGAAAGTCTTACCGAGCGAGATGTCGCAGTGGTAAGACACTGAATTCACATTCGGTGGCATGGCGACCAAACCTCCCTCCAGGTTTACAGATTTATTTATATATTTCGTAAATCGCTTAACGCAAATTCTGCGTCGGCTCTCAACCGGCCTGAACCTGTTCTCCCTCTATAATGACCCCGTCGTCGATGGGTCATTAAAGTAAAATCATCCTTCCTTTCTTTTGTTCCAAGAATCGCTATACGGTGTTTCAGATTTGATGGGCTCCCATTCTCACGTTTGTAGTTGGTGAAAGGACGCTGATGGACCGCTAGAAACTAATTACATATTACTTGTCTTCTAAGTTCTTGAAGCTGCACAGCGGACGGTGCACTGTTTTGAAATTTCCTGGGAGACCACGTAACTGTGTACTAGACAGACACGAATCCAGAATGTTGCCTATTGAAGAGAATGTCGTTACTCAGTGAGCAAGACTTAAGATTCCTGCTTATAGGTGCTGGAAGGTCTGGAGCAGTGAGAAATATCAGGAGCACTGATCGCGGGACGGAGGTTCCAGTTCTGATTTTTTGACCCATTCCAGTTACGATTCATTAACACTGTAGTCAAAAGAAATCGTTGTTCTGAGCAGTCCTGAAGACGAAACAATGTTTCAAGTTGGGTATAAAGTAAAGGAGATGATCTAGGAGTGGTATTTCAGTTTGAGATTCTGTTAGTTTAAGGATCCAAGCGTTATTTGCACGATTAATCACAATGACGTAGAACGAGTCATTTTACATTGACATCACACTTTTATATGTAAACTAGCGAAAAAATACTCCCATCGGTTCAAAAACGGCTCTGAGCACTATGGGACTCAACTTCTGAGGTGATCAGTCCCCTAGAACTTAGAACTACTTAAACCTAACTAACCTAAGGACATCACACACATCCATGCCCGAGGCAGGATTCGAACCTGCGACCGTAGCGATCGCGCGGATCCAGACTGTAGCGCCTAGAACCACTCGGCGATTCCAGCCGGGTGCAGGATCTTTTTCCGGCCGTCAGAGATTTGATATTTTACCGGATTCCTGATATTCACGGTGCACTCGTGAAATGGTCGTACGGGAAAATCCCCACTTCATCGCTACCTCAGACATGTTGTGTCTTATTGCTCGTATGCCGACTGTAACACCACGTTCAGACTCACATAAATCTTGGTAACCTGCCTTTCAACACAAGTAACCGATCTAACAACTGCGCCAGACACTTGTTGACTTAGATAGGCGCTGCTGACCGCAGCGCCGTATTCTGCCTGTTTACATAGTTCTGTATTTGAATATGCATGCCTATAACAGTTTGTTTTGCGCTTCAGTGTAATATTACGGTATATTTCTCCGTTCTATGTCACTTTATGAAGTACGTTTTCGCCTCACGGCTGATTTTACGTGCATATTCTACGAGTGCAACTAGGGTAAATATGAATCTCTGTACCAGTGAAACAGATGAAGATATCAATAAAATTCACATTTTCTTCGAGATCGGAATCTTAAGAATACATCGTAAATATTTCAATCATTTACTCTGAATGAATAAGAAATCTCTCTGTCTACATGCCGCGTCAGTTCAGGATAAAACTCCAAGCTTTCGACCACTACCTCCATGATCGTCGTCAGGGCTAAAACTGACTGTGTAACCATATTTAGTTTGAATAGCCGTCTTTGAATCTGCGGCTCGGTTTTGATACGGAAAAATGGTAAAAACACATTTTTGGGGATTTTCTAAGGAATCACCCATGAAGTAATGGTGCCTCAATAAGCATCTTAAGGTTCACCATAGACGACATCAAATTAAAAATGAGCCAACCGATTTTCTCCAATTGCCTAAGCGGTGGAAGGTATGGGCGTTCGTACTTTGACCGTGTATTGTAGGATAGTGACACTAAGATGGTTCTTCTGCTGGGTACAGGAATGGTCCCTAGCTCAAGGGCTATCCAAAAGATTAGATCCTACCGTCTGTCGCCAACAGAACACGACGTATGAGCCCTTGAAGAACCTCTCTTTTATGCACGACGTTTTGTAACATATATAGCGCATGTTGCCGCGTGCGTGCCGACATTGTTACATGATGACCATTTAAAAGCGTTTCCTTTCATCTTTTTAAAAATGTTTCTTAAGACAGTGGCGAATTAGTAATACCTACATACAATTTTTAGCAGATTACAGAAATAGATATTCTTCTGCGGGACTGAAGGAGGTGTCAGGGAGAAACTTTCTCTGTTAGTTTTTATATTTAACTTTGCTTTTTGTCAGATATTTTGAGTTATTCGGTAAGTGATCAAAGGTTTTCGTGGCAGCATTGTGCACGCCTTTCAGTTCTAAAGGCAAAAATAATGTGGAATAACGACTCACGTTTTTCTTCTCGTATTGTAAATACGTAAGTTATTGTTACTTTTGATTTGTAATGGGTAATTGATAATACACTTCATGAGTGAATAAGACTGTGAAGCAGTATCGAAAATGCGTTCCTCCTGAAACGGGTGTCTACTAAATGAACGTGGATCAGCAGCATATAGTTTTCGTACAACACGTTTTTGAGTTTCCAAGATTTTGCTTCTTAGAATTATTCTTATTCCACATGACAGTATTGCTTGAATCTACACAAAATACGTTAACCTAGTAATTTGGCTCTTCCTAATAGCTGAATTGATTACAGACACGTTCCAAGGTATCAAATGGGAATTCCTGAAGGGAAGGCGACGTTATTGTCAAGGGGTACAAGTTTCACATACAACTTGAAACGCTACATCTATGTGCAGTAAAGTCTCTTGAAAATATGATGGTGGATGAATTGCGAAACGCGTCATATGGGCAATAAAGTCGCTCCTTGCCTGATGTTTGACTTTTATCATTGCGACATGGTCAGCTTGAACGGAGAACTGCTGATTATTATATAAATTGTAGCCATCCTCCTGCATGAAATTATGCCACATTCATATTATTGAAATTAAGACGTTCTCACAAATCTTTGAATTCCTAGGGCCACTACCTTGCCACTATTAATAATAGCCGATAATGGTCTCCATTACCGGAAAGGATGAACTGTCTAATAAAAACGTCAAACTCCAGGGACGGATTCCTGACTGGAAATGGAAGAAAAAAGTTCTACGATCATGTGTCCGGAAATGTATCGTTGCCATGGCAGGTGGCGCTGACGAATGACGGTTCCTCTGACCACGTGCATTGTGTTACTTGCTTGTTGCGAGCTTTGTGATTGACGCAGCGTACTATAAACAGCAGAATGGTGCGTTATTTACGTCAGGAACAAGCTGAGATGTTTCTGTAAGGTGAAGCATATGGAAAACGTAGAGAGGCAGCACGGCTACACCAGAATAAGTACCGTCACAGACACCAAAGATATCGCAAAACATTATGGATCCTTTGAGACAGACGATCGTACAGGTGACGGAGGACCGTGCGTACACCAGATTTGGATGACTGGGTTCTATAAGATATTGAGACGAACCCTAGAACAAGCTCCAGTCAAGTAAGTGGCTCACGAACATGGTGTTAGCCGAAGTACGATTATGTGTATCCTGCATGACAAACACTACAACCCCAGTCAGCTGCAGTCCGCTGGAGGCCACTTTGAACATCTGCTATGACGTAGAAGCGATGGAGCTCTATTCTGTTCCGGGACGGTTTGTTGTCGTTCCACGCACACCGTCCATTTCCAGACGCATGTTCATGAAACGTTGTTCCCTCCATTCCCTGTGAGGAATCCGTATCTGCAGTCTGTCGATTTTATTAATGTTCACCCTCTATAGATAATGAAGTTTGTAAGGAACTCTCCTTGCACAAGTACTTCTCGCACCTGGCCAATTTTTTGTGGTCGTTTCTAATAGAAAATTGGCAAGGTGAATGCCCGAGCAACGCCGCATTTGTAGGTAGTCATTCTTATAAATTTGGATAACCAGGCGGTGATTAGTTTTCCGACTCCACTATCTCAAGTAGCAGAAATTTTGATTATAACCACTTCGTATATTAATGTTGGACACGGCAGATAGCGTGAGAGAGTGAGTGAGCGAGCCTTTGACTGGTGACGTCAGAATCGAATGTAGTGTGTAGAGGTCACGGCGGGCATTGCTGGACAGTAGGCGCGCACCGTGTGGTGGTGTAGGGCGGTGCGGCGTTCCAGGCCGGCGCCCATGTGGGCCCCGCCGTTTTCCCAACCCGACAGCCCTGCCGGCTCGCAGCCGCCCCGCCGGTGTAGCGCCGCGTCGCCCTCACGCCAGCGCAGCCGCAGCCACGCAAGAGTGGCTCCGCCGCTGTCGGAAGAAATCCCCGGCTCCCGCGCCGTCCGTCGCCTTTGTGCAACCTCCGCACAAGTACCTCCGGTCGGCGAACCGCGACGGTGTCAACACGACTCCACTTCCGCTTTCGCCTACGGCACTGGCACAACAAAAAATTTCGTACTCTTCTTAACTTTCACATAGGCTAACGTTTCCTGCACCGAAAATGTTAATTCTTGCTGTTCATCTGTCACGTGGATGTTTTGACATCTACCAACAAGAAATCTGCAGTTAATAATTCATAGACCGTACGCAGGGAAGATTCTCCTGAGTGCGGTGACAACGCGTATGGAGTACCATAAGGTTCAATACCAGGGCCACTTTTGTTTCTCCCGTACGTAGCTAAATAGTGGCAACACTGCTGTGGAGACACTATCCAATGGAATCTGCTATTGTCGCTGATAGCACACGTCTACATCTACATCTACATCCATACTGCACAAGCCACCTGACGGTGTGTGGCGGAGGGTACCTTGAGTACCTCTATCGGTTCTCCCTTCTATTCCATTCTCATATTGTTCGTGGAAAGAAGGATTGTCGGCATGCCTCTGTGTGGGCTCTAATCTCTCTGATTTTATCCTCATGGCCTCTTCGCGAGATATACGTAGGAGGGAGCAATATACTGCTTGACTCTTCGGTGAAGGTATGTTCTCGAAACTTTGACAAAAGCCCGTACCGAGCTACTGAGCGTCTCTCCTGCAGAGTCTTCCACTGGAGTTTATCTATCATCTCCGTAACGCTTTCACGATGACTAAATGATCCTGTAACGAAGCGCGCTGCTCTCCGTTGGATCTTCTCTATATCTTCTATCAACCCTATCTGGTACGGATCCCACACTGCTGAGCAGTATTCAAGCAGTGGGCGAACAAGCGTACTGTAACCTACATCCTTTGTTTTCGGATTGCATTTCCTTAGGATTCTTCCAATGAATCTCAGTCTGGCATCTGCTTTACCGACGATCAACATTGTATGATCATTCCATTTTAAATCACTCCTAATGCGTACTCCCAGATAATTTATGGTATTAACTGCTTCCAGTTGCTGACCTGCTATTTTGTAGCTAAATGATAAAGGATCTATCTTTCTATGTATTCGCAGCACATTACACTTGTCTACATTGAGATTCAATTGCCATTCCCTGCACCATGCGTCAATTCGCTGCAGATCCTCCTGCATTTCAGTACAATTTTCCATTGTTACAACCTCTCGATACACCACAGCATCATCCGCAAAAAGCCTCAGTGAACTTCTGATGTCATCCACAAGGTCATTTATGTATATTGTGATGTGTGTGTAGGTATGTCACGTTGTTGACATACCTACCTTACCTCCGAGCGAATGGACTCTCCCGTCCCACGTCACCGGCGTGCGCACGATAGAGGGAAACACAGTCACTTGTGAGCGAGCGGTCCATCGTAACGGTGCCTCTATGTTGGATCAAGATTGAACGCGCCAGAGGTTGTACAGCACGACAGTGTCATCAAGATCTTCAATAGGCGTGCGGGGAATCCGCATTGCCGTACAGAGCAATGGCACGCTGGGTAATAGCCTTCAACGAAGGTCGCAAACTGTGGCACACATGCATCTGGCAGGTCGTCCTAGCATCTCTGAAGAAGAAGTGCATGCTGTTGCCGCGGTAGTGGACAGTGATCGATGACATACGATTCGTGAGCTCGCCCACGAAACCGGACTAGCGCATACGTCTGTGCTTCACATCGTGAAGGAACACCTGGGCATTTGAAAAATTGCATCACGATAGGTTCCGAATGACTTGATGGGAATGCAGAAATGTATGCGTTACGACGTTGCTCAGACGCACTTGGAGGGACATCAGCGCGAAGGAGAGGCTTTCTTACGCCGTATCGTGGCACTGGATGAGACGTGGGCCACATCATACCAGCTAAATCTGAGACGCCAATCCAACGAGTGGCGTATTTATGGGTCACCGGTAAAGTCGAAAGTGCGTCAGAGCCCCAGTATGGTGAAAGTTATGGTGATTCTCGTATACGACTCTGATGGTATTATCCTAATGCATTACGTTCCTCCACGGCAGACCGTCAATGCACAGTATTAATTTTCGTTTTTGGAGCATCACCTGCGACCAGCTTTGCGGAAGAAGCGGCTACACTTTCTACGCAACCCACCCATCATTTTTCACGACAGTGCTCTGTTCAGTCGATGAGAGTGGGATGTACTGTACCGTCCGCCATACTCCGCAGACTTATATCCTTGTGACTTTGGTTTGATTCCGAAGATGAGGCAACCACTTCGTGGCACTAACTTCAGAACTGTTCCAGAGATTCGACAGGCAGTGGACCGCTCCATTCGCACCATCAAAAGAACAGGCTCTGCTAACAGTATGCTACGACTTCCACATCGCTGGGAACGGGTTCTACACAACGCATGTGACTACTTTGAAGGACAGTTATAGGTGCAAACATTTAGCTCTTTTGTATAGGTTGTGAATAAATAGTTGCCACTATTTAAGTTCCAACCCTCGTATGATACCGACCTTGCGATTAATATACAAAAAGCAGAATTAGTTCATTTTGGAGACGACGCTAGTAATGTAATCGATCCAAATAGCGATTCAAGAAATGATTTGACATCGAAATTCGGAAAATTTCTCAGGAATCAAAGGCTGTCGCACTCTTCGTTCAAAAGAGAACGAGAAAATGAGCACAGGCAAACTTTAGTAGAGATGCACGAAGCATATAACTAGTACCACCGTCATACCTTAGCAAAAGATCTTACAGAGAAGCCGAAACAATTCTGGTCCTACGTAGTAAAATCACTAAGCGTGTCTGACCCGTCCATGCAGTCGCTTGTTGAGCAGTCTGGTGTGGCATTTGAAGAGAGCAAAACTAAAGCCTGAGTTTTAAATTTCGCGTTTAAGAAATCGTTCACGCAGGAGAATCGTACAAACACACCGTCGTTTTACCATCGAAGTGACTGACATGTGGACGACATGGTAATAAATACCCACAGCGTAGAGAAACAACTGACACAGTTGAACGCAAATGAGGTACCAGTTTCGGACAGAATCCCAGTTCTGTTTTACGAAGAGTGCTCTACGGCACTAGGTCCTTAATTAGCCTGCATTTACTGCGAAACTCCAGCCTGGTGGAAGGTCTCGACCTGCTGGAAAAAAGACGCAGGTGACTCCTGTAATTAAGAAGGGTGAAAGAACCGACCTGCTACATTAGAGACTGTTGTCCTTAACATCGGATGCTGTAGGATTCTTGAACATATTCTGAGTTCGAATGTAATAAATTTCCGTGAGACCGAACACCCGACGTCCGCGAATGAGCACGGTTTAGTGAACATCTTGCCCTTTTTCATATGATGTACTGCGAACTATGGACGAAGGGCAACAGGAGAGTCCATATTTCTAGATTTCCGAAATCATTTGACACGATACCCCATTGTAGACTTTTAACGACGGTTCGAGCAACTGGAGTAGGTTCCCAGATGTGTATCGAAGGGAACAAGATGCACATAAATCACCTGGCGGACACGGTGGGCAGCAACGTGTGGTTGTGGGCTGATGATGCTGTGGTGCACGGGAAGGATGATACAAGATGACTCGGACAAAATTTGTGGTCGGTGTGATAACTGGACGCTAGCTCTAAATTTAGAAAAATATAAGTTAATGCCGATGAGTAGGAAAAACAATCCCGTGATGTTCTCCTGGGGCATTAGCAGCGTGGTACTTGACACAGTCAGATCGATAAAATATCTGGACATAACGTTTTAAAGCGAAATGAAATGGAACGGGCAGGATTGTAGTGTGAAAGGAGAAAGTGGACCTCGGTTTAGTGGGAGAATTTTGGGAAAGCGTGGTCCACATTTTAAGGAGATTGCTTTATAGGACTCTGCTGCGTCCTATTCTTGAGTACTTCTCGAGTATTTGGGATCCGCATTCGGTGGGGTTAAAGGAAGACGTCCAAGCGGATCAGACGCGGGCTGCTAGATTTGTTGCTCGCAGGTTCGAACAAAAACGCAAGTGTTGCAGAGATGCTTCGGGAACTCAAATGGGAATCCCTGGAGGGAAGGTGACGTTCTTTTGACGAACGCTATTGAGAGAATTTAGAGAACCGGAATTTGAAGCTGACTTTTCAAAATCATTCTGCTGCTTCCAATACACATCGCGCGTGTGGACCACGAACATAACATACGAGAAATTAGCGCTCACATGGAGGCAGATAGACAGTTGCTTTTCCTCTGCTCCGTTTACGAGTGGAGCAAGAAAGGAAATGAGTAGCAGTGGTACAGGGTACCCTCCGACTTCTGCGAATAGTTTCACTCTCAGTTTCAAAACGACACAACGTACTCAATTCTCCACATGTAGAGATAATATACTGGAAACTTCAAAATATGTGGGTGTTCACGCTGATGAGAATTTAAGCTATCCAAAGTAACTAAGGTTTGCCACTCTAGCATTTCTATACCAACATTTACATACATATTTCGCAAGCCAGCGTACGATGCATGGAGGAGGGTACAACGTGCCACCGCTACCATTTCCTCTCGAGGGAAAAACGACTGCCTATGTATCTCCATACGAGCCTCAGTTTCGCTTATCTTCGTGACCCTCACGCGAAATGTGCATTAGTTGCAGTAGAATTGTTCTGCAGACGGCCTCGAATGCCTACGTTTGTTTTAGACTAGGCTGCTCCTGAATACCTGATGATGGATAACTTCCGAAACGTATCATATGAGCTATAAAGTCATTCTTTGCCTGATGTTCGATTTTTACCATTGCGACCCAGTCAGGCTGAATGTGGAATTACTGACTGTTTTAATTTCAAGTCACACAACAAATGAAGAAAGAAATATTTTTTTCGCGTGATGCACTTACAGATCAAATATTTTCGAGTTTTGTCATTTACTTCTACTGTGAAACTTTACTGCTTGCCAAATTTTACCATTACCGATCAACGGCAAGTACGCCATTGGTTTTGATGAGTGAGTTTGCGAGTATCAAAACATGCGTCATAAATGGCCCTACCTTTTGATTGCATTGACTTGGGAGCTAACGGTTATTATACCGTCAAGAGACCATAGACTTTAGTATGTGACGTAACTGTAAACTTGATACGTCGACCCGTCCCTGCGAAAAACAGACGCACGGAGAGACCGTCAGATTAGATATGACGAAACAATTGGTTTTTCGTGTGATATTATTGGAGATTTACAGTTTTCGGATTATTTCCTTTTGTTGTACTGTGAAACTTTCCTTCTTGCCAAATTTCGTGATTCTAGGCTAGCGGCAAATACTCTGTAGGTTTTGATGAATTAGTTTTCGAGTATTAAAACATGTGACGTAAATGACCGTATCTTTTGAATACACTGACTAAGAAGCTTCAAGTTTTTTCAACACTAAGGGGCCATTGACATCAGTATGTGACATTTCAATACGCTACCTCTACGCGTTCCTGAGAATAAAACTGTTTTTATCAGACAGACAACATAGGCATCATATGAGCGCTCCGTTTCAATCGACTGAGGCGTGCAACACTAAAAATTAACTGCAGTGAAATATGGAAAAAGTTTCATTTCCATGTATTCGTGAAAACACCATTGAAATTATGCAGTAGGCTCCCTGTGTGTGATGATCCCAGAGGGTTTCTGTAAGGTGGGCGCAGCTCCTGCGCGTGTCTGCAATGCGGCTTTGTAAACATCTCTAAGGCAAAGTCTCTTCATGGCTCTATACACGGCTATTGTTAATCACCTGTAGCCGTTTGTGCTTCCTAGCTGAAACCTCTCAAATGCGCTGCCGGATGTCAGGGATTCCCTTAAGTTGACTCCACTGTAAGAATGTCTTAGCGCAATTTTTTTTTCACAGATCTGTGTTTATATCGTCATAATTGTCACTCTTTGTGCCAGACGATGATGTATTTACGTTGATACATTCAGCAGCATATGTGGATACTGTCTGCGAAATACGTTGCTGATAGACTTAGTAGCAAAAAGTATTTATCTTAAACGTCACGTGCAATGCCATAGTTTTTCACACATCTCAGTGTTTATGACGTCGTATCTCCTAATCTATGTGTGAGACAATGATATAATTTTGCAGGTCATTGAGCTACACGTGTGGATACTCTCTGCAAAATATGTTTCGAATGGAATTAGTAGAAAAGAAGTAATAAACTTATCGCCATGCACAATATAACAATTTTTCACAAATCTCAGTGTTTATAGCGTCATATCTCCTGAACAATGACAGTTAGGTGGTTCTTACGCCGACAGCAATTGTTGTCTAGCAGTAAGGGTTATGTGTACCAAGCGTGGTTGAAGTAGATCCAGTGGCTTAGGAGGTAATGTGGGATACATACACACTCATACATACATCCTATTTTGTAATATGTTTGGATGTTCAGAGTGTGTGCTGCAGCATTTGTGCTTTTAGGAGTGTTAATTTCATGACTTGCAATTAGGCGCCGGCACAGGTACGGTGACGTAGGGTTGAGACATAGAGACAGTGTGCATTGCAGTTGCAGGCCGTCAACATGGGTCTCCGTATTGTCGAAACAACAGCTGCAGCTGTTTGCGAGTGTCGGCGCATTAAAGGAATATCGACCAATCCTCTTTCTGCGGTGGGATTGAGGAACGTGATTCAGATGTTCGAATTAACTGGCGATTTGGGAATCGCTCCTCGAAGAGGCCGAAGGCAAATTACGCCACAAATTGTTGAAGAAGTTACTGTTGCCATGGCTGACAATGCTGGACGCAATGTACTGTCTTCAAGCAGTGCACGAGACGTACGACCACATCTGATCGTTCTATTGTCCATCATTCGAAACATGCTACGAACAGTTGTCAAAAGGAGTCTGTGGTACGGTTCCAGACTGTCGCGGATACAGATGGTCGTTACACCGAGGAACGTTTGTAGCCTTGGAAGTAAACATGGTACGCAATGAACAAACTTTACCCGTGTAAGTAGGCTGTTTAGGTTTTTATGTCGGTAACGCCACGTAGTGCTCTGTATGAAAATCGCTGACTGCGCTGTGTGCAGTCTGTGGCTGGTTGGACTCATTGTTGAAATATTCACTAGTGTAGTGTTGGGCAGTTGGATGTGAACAGCGCGTAGCGTTGTGCAGTTGGAGGTGAGCCGCCAGCAGTGGTGGATGTGGAGAGAGAGATGCCAGAGTTTTGAGATGTTACTATAAGCGGATGATCTGGACGTGTGCCCGCCAGGGCATATATATATATATATGATGACTTTTGAACATTATTAAGGTAAATACATTGTTCTCTATCAAAATATTTCGTTGGCTAACTATTCCTATCAGTAGTTAGTGCCTTCAGTAATTAGAATCTTTTATTTAGCTGGCAGTATTGGCGCTCGCTGTATTGCAGTAGTTCGCGTAACCAAGATTTTTGTGAGGTAAGTGATTGAAGAAAGGTGTAGTTTATTATTAGTCAGGGCCATCCTTTTGTATTGATTACTGAACGTCAGACTGCGTTGCGCTAAGAATATTGTGTGTCAGTTTGGTAATGATCAGAATAAGTAAAGAGAAAACTATTTGAGTACGTTGAGTTTTGCTCAGCTGTTTTATAATCAAATAACGTATAAGTTTACCAACACAGTTATTCATAATTATTCAAGGGGATGTTCCACCCGCTCATGAGGAAATTAAAATGAGTTTCTTCCAATGGTTTATACGTTATACAAATGTTTCCAGGAAGTTACATTGCCCCACGATCGCTCGTTTACCATGGGTGTCCTCTCAAGTTCTACTATGTAACGTATACCTACGCTGATTCAAGCTGCGGACAAGAATAATATACAGACGAATGAGAGGATGTGTCAGATGATAATAAGTTTGGCTTTAGGAAAGGTAAAGGCACAGCCTAGGCTGTTCTGACGTTGTACTCGATAATAGATGCAAGACTTAAGGAATATCTTTATACGTTCATTGAACCCCTCGATCTAGGAAAATCATTCGACTATGCAAAATGGCGCTAGGCTTTCGAAATCACGAGAAAATGGGAGTTAGCTGTGGATAGAAATGAGTGATGCCCAATATGTACAACAACCAAAAGGGAACAATAAGACCAAGAACAGGGTTCTCGTACTCAGAAGTCTGTGAAACGGGGATGCAGTCTTTGCTCTCTGCTCCTCAATTTCTATATCTAAGTTACGATGACGGAAATGACAGAGGAGTTCAGGAGTATGACTAAAATTAGGGTGAAAGATATAAATGCTAAGATTCGCTTATGGCGTCGGTGAAATTGAAGAACAGTTATAGGAATGAAAGCAATGACCAGCTTACACAGTTCAGAATATGGATTCAGAGTAAACCGAAAAAAGCCGAAAGTAACGAGAGGTAACAGAAATAACAACGGCGAGAAATTTAACGTCTAAGATGGGGAGCACGCACTAGATGCAGTTAGAGATTCTGCTCCCTTGGAAGAAGAATAACATTTCATGGTCAACAACGTGTACATAAATAACGGATCAGCACAGGGAAACGGAGAATTCCTGGCCCGAAGTGTTCTGCTGGTATCAAACATAGGCCTCAATTTGAGGAACAAGGTTCTCAAAACGTACGTCTGGGACACAGCAGATTGTACAGTAGTGAATCATGGTCTTTTGGGAAACAGGAATGGAATTGAGAAATTGTGATACAGGAGGATGTTGAAAATTAGATGTACTGATAAGGAATGAGGGGGTTCTCCGCAGTATCAGCGAAGAAAAAAAAAAGGAAAACACTGACAAGACGTAAGGTGGTAAAAGAACATGAGATATGGAAGTGTAAATGCAGTGTGGCTAGGGCCTCCCGTCGGTAGATCGTTCTCCTGGTGCAAGTCCTTCGACCTGACGCCACTTCGGTGACTTGCGTTGCGATGTGGATGAAATGATGATAAGGACTACACAACATCCAGTTGCTGAGCGGAGAAAATCTCCGACCCAGCCGGGAATCGAACCCGGGCCATTAGGTATGACATTTCGTCCCGCTGACCACTCAGCTACCAGGGGCGGACATGAGGTGTGTTAGGTATCAGGAAATAGCTTCCAGGGTACTAAAGGGAGTGGCAGAGTATAAAACCTGTATGGGATGACAGAAGCCAAAATACGTCAACAAATAATCTAGACAATAATGTCGAAGTGACACTCTGAGCCGGCCGCAGTGACTTAGCGGTTCTAGACACTTCAGTCTGGAACCGAGTGACCATTATGGTCGCAGGTTCGAATCCTGCCTCAGGCATGGATGTGTGTGATGTCCTTAGGTTAGTTAGGTTTAAGTAGTTCTAAGTTATAGGGGACTGATGACCTCAGATGTTAAGTCTCATAGTGCTCAGAACCATTGGAACCATTTGATAATCTGAAATGAAGAGTTTGGCACAAAAGAGGAATTCTTCGTGGGACACGTTAAACGAGTCAAAAGGCCGATGGCTCAATAAATCGAAAATGTTCACCAATACATCTATATTTTCTCATCTGGCCTTATTGACTGTTTTATTTATTGGCACAGATGTAAGCAGGAATGCAGTACACTGTGGAAGTGCGGTCAGTAGTCGACTGAAGTGGTTGAAAGTGGATGTTGGATCAGGGAAGAAGATACATGATTTTTCTGAATCATTTTCATACTCTAAAGTATGTTGAGGAGGGACCTTGCTAAATTATGTTCCTGTGCAGAAAATTCAATAGAGAATCCACGGAAAGCATGATACATGTAAATTTCTTGAACGTAGTTAGAATATTTGTATCTATAATTTCAAGCTTTGGAAATACTGAGTAACGAGTCTAAGTTCTTTCTCATTTCCAATCTGACCAATTGAAGTAATTCTATAAAAGTTTTTTATAAAGTGTTCAAAGATAAAATAGAAGTTCTGAAGTTAATTTTATCACAGAATCCTTATGTTTTGTACAGCATATGGCGAGTCAGTGACCATGGCGACTTTTCTTTTAAGTGGCAATGGACTTCTGACCGCTACAGAAGACGACTGGCTCTTTCCTTTTCGGTGTAAGGAACAAACAGGTAATTTTTATGACAAAGATGATTCTCATATGTAATTTTTATTGTGGTATACCTTGTTTACACCCAGAAATATTTCTGCGTAGATATTGTTTTATTTTTGTCTTTGAGTGTTGTTTGTGACTTTGTTTTAGTTGTTGTTTCTTGAACTGAACTGGTGCACCTGCCTTAAATTTTTTTTAAATTGGGTGTTTCGTGCAGGAGCATAATTGCAGTAATAGGGTAGACACTGCATACGTTTGGGAAGAATGGTGATTTCTTCGTAAGTTTTTTGTGGAATATTAGGTATTGGATAGTATGTTTGAACTAACCCCTAGGCTTTCACTTAGGCGAAATGACCTATTCCAATCAGTTTCATTTAATTAGAGAAACACTGGAAAACTGGGAAAATGTAAAAGGAAGACGTGCCACTGGACTATATCAGAAGCTTGTTCCTTATCTACACGGATGTCTATTAATACTGTTCAATACGCCATACTATCGAAGTGTCGCTTGGTCTCTGCTGTGTAACATCAGTACATGTAAAGTTTTAAATTGCAACATGAAGTTGATACGCTAGCATGGGGTCACTGTAATGTTTGGCTGACATGTGTAATGTGTATAAGTTCCAAAATTCCTTTTTGTTTATTTGTCTTTTTGATATGTTGTGTGTTCTTATACTTAGATTCTTGTATTTCAATTCGGTTTTCTATGCTATTTTGTAGTTGATAATTTTAAATACAAATTCAGAGAGCCTTGGCATCACATTTTCAGCTGGTAAAGATTGCAGATTTTTCAGAAGTTCGTTTTGCACATTATTTCTACTAGACACAGTGCAAATGCAAATAAAAATTAGAATGTTGATGGCATTCTGTAGTGTAACTCAGTATCTTCATAGCGTATGAAATAGTGCTCACGAAGGTGAAACGTTATTGAAAATTTGAGAAAGGGACAGATAGTAATCGTCTGTATTACGAAGCACCAATAACATAACCTCACATTGAATAAGCAGCTACTTTTAGGTATTTTAGATGTGGAGATATCATTGTAACACTTTAAAAGCATCAGAGAAAAATTTAGATGTGTAGATATTTGATATGAGGCGACATTGTGCATTACACCAAATTTAGACCTACAACTGGCATTAATTACTTCCTTCCACTACATGGGATAAATCTAGGTTGCCTATTTATGTACTTTCCTATATTGTGTAGTATTTTAAAAAATGGTTCAAATGGCTCTGAGCACTATGGGACTTAACATCTCAAGTCATCAGTCCCCTAGAACTTAGAGCTACTTAATCGTAACTAACCTAAGGACATCACACACATCCATGCCCGAGGCAGGATTCGAACCTGCGACAGTAGCGGTCGCGTGGTTCCAGACTGAAGCGCCTAGATCCGCTCGGCCACCAGCGGCCGGCTGTAGTATTTTTCCCAACACGTGTTTTCCACAGTTACAGGGTTGGTCATGTGCCACATCGCTAATTTAGGTCTAAAAATGAAAGCCGGTTCGTAACGAACACTTAACTAAATTGGAACATTAACACTGTGTATCCATGTTATTGATATGTTCATGTTCCTCCAAAATACTAAAAATGAAGTGTAGCTGCCTGTTTAGCGTGTTATTTATGGGCCACATGTCTTTGGGCATGAAAATAGCCTTAGGACATTTAATTTGAAAGTTCACAATCACGTCTTACCGACTGATTTGTCAGATTTGTGTGTGTGTGTGTGTGTGTGTGTGTGTGTGTGTGTGTGTGTTTTAGACGTCGAATTAATACTGTGACAATTTAGATGAGAAAAACAATCATTAGTCTTCAGTCTAAGTGAGGAGGAATTACAGGACATCCTGAGTGGAATGAGCAGTCTGCTGAGCACAGAATATGCAGTAGACTGAAGAAATATGAAACTAATGAGGACTGACAGAAATTAGATTAGTGAGAATTTTAACATCAAAATTGGAAGCCACAAAGGTGACAAAGTGAAGGAATGATGCAACCTTGGAAGTAAAATAACATATGACAGACGAAGAAAGGCGGTCGCAAAAAGAGGACTAAAACTAAACTAAACTAAACCCATCCCGGACAGGCCATGAAGGCCGAAAGGTACCGACTGGCCGCCGTGTCATCCGCAGCCCACAGGCGTCATTGGATGCGGATATGGAGGGGCATGTGGTCAGCACACCGCTCTCCCGGCCGTATGTCAGTTCTGAGACTGGAACCGCTACTTCTCAATCAAGTAGCTCCTCAGTTTGCCTCACAAGGGCTGAGTGCATCCGGCTTGCAAACAGCGTTCGACAGCCCGGATGGTCACCCATCCAAGGGCTAACCCTGCCCGACAGCGCTTAACTTCGGTGATCCGATGGGAAACGGTGTTACCACTGCGGCAAGGCCGTTGGCAAAAATAGAGCAAACAGAGAACTAGCACAGACAAAGAGGACATCTTTTCCGGAAAGAAGTCTACCAGTACCAATCTGGTTTTAATAAGACAAAGAAGTTTTCGAGTACACAGCATTGTAAGGAAGTGACAGGACAAAGCCGATGCCTGGTATCGGTGTGCACTGTAAAGCAGTGAAAATAATTCGCGAGCGTGATCTGTGTCATAAACTTTCGCAAACAGATAAGGCAGCGTTCTGTTTACTAGGTCGCAGACATGGAAATGGAAATGTCGTGTGGCTAGGGCCTCCCGTCGGGTAGACCGTTCGCCTGGTGCAGGTCTTTCGATTTGCCGCCACTTCGGCGACCTGCGTGTCGATGGGGATGAAATGATGATGATTAGGACAACACAACACCCAGTCCCTGAGCGGAGAAAATCTCCGACCCAGCCGGGAATCGAACCCGGGCCCTTAGGATTGACAGTCTGTCACGCTGACCACTCAGCTACCGGGGCGGACGGTCGCAGACATATTCATACATTACTGGCCATTACAATTTCTACAACAAGAAGAAATGCAGATGATAAACGGGTACTCATTGGACAAATATATTATACTAGAACTGATATTTTCACGCAGTTTGGGTGGATGGATCCTCAGAAATCAGTACCCAGAACAACAACCTCTGGCCGTAATAACGGCCTTGATACGCCTGGGCATTGAGTCAAACAGAGCTTGGATGGCGTCGACAGGTACAACTGCCCATGCAGCTTCAACACGATTCCACAGTTCGTCAAGAGTAGTGATTGACGTATTGCGACGAGCCAGTTGCTGGGCCATCATTGACCAGACGTTTTCAATTGGTGAGAGATCTGGAGAATGTGCTGGCCAGGGCAGCAGATCATTTTCTGCATCTAGAGAGGCCCGTACATGACCTGAAACATGCGGTCGTGCATTATCCTGCTGAAATGTAGGGTTTCGCAGGGATCGAATGCAGGGTAGGGCCAAGGGTCGTAACACATCTGAAATGTAACGTCCACTGTTCAAAGTACCGTCAATGCGAACAAGAGGTGACCGAGACGTGTAAACAATGGCACCCCATACCATCACGCCGGGTGATAGCCAGTATGGCGATGACGAATACACGCATCCAATGTGCGTTCACCGCGATGTCGCCAAACACGGATGCGACCGTCATGATGCTGTAAACAGAACCTGGATTCATCCGAAAAAATGACGTTTTGCCATTCCTGCACCCAAGTTCGTCGTTGAGTAGACCATCGCAGGTGCTCCTTTCTGTGATGCAGCGTCAAAGGTAACCTCAGCCACGGTCTCCGAGCTGATAGTCCATGCTTCTGGAGACGTTGTCGAACTGTTCGTGCAGATGGTTGTTGTCTTGCAAACGTCCCCATCTGTTGACTCAGACGTGGTTGCACGCTCCGTAACAGCCATGCGGATAAGATGCCTGTCATCTCGACTGCTAGTGATACGAGGCCGTTGGGATTCAGCACGGCGTTCCGTATTACCCTCCTCAGCCCACCGATTCCATATTCTGCTAACAGTCATTGGATCTCGACCAACGCGAGCAGCAATGTCTCGATATGATAAACCGCAATCCCGATAGGCTACAATCCGACCTTTATCAAAGTCGGAAACGTGATGGTACGCATTGCTCCTTCTTACACGAGGCATCACAACAACGTTTCACCAGGCAACGCCGGTCAACTGCTGTTTGTGTATGAGAAATCGGTTGGAAACTTTCCTCATGTCAGCACTCTGTAGGTGTCGCCACCTTCGCCAACCTTGTGTGAATGCTCTGAAAAGCTAATCATCTGCATATCGCATCATCTCCTTCCTGTCGGTTAAATTTCGCGTCTGTAGTACGTCATCTTCGTGGTGTAGCAATTTTAATGGCCAGTAGTGTATATAGCTCTGAGTACCTTCCAGAGCTGGATGTCGCTTCAAGGGTCATTCATTCCTCAGAAGTGTCAACATAGTGTAATATAATCACACATCCACCGACAAGAGCAGGCAAATTGCCCGTTGAACAAATAAGTTCACACACTAAGCAACAGTGCATTAGCGCAACCCTTACCGTTAACGTATTTTAAGTTTCCGACGCGCAGAGCGGCGTAGCCCTCGCGGTCGTCGATGTTGATGAGCACATGACGACGCGGGAAGCTGGTGCCACCACGTAGTAGCGATGGCCACATGTCCACTCCGTCCAGGCGGCCCAGAGACCGCACGTCACCCCCTGTGAAACGAAAGTACGTTACACATTACCCTAGTATTTCATTGCAGCAGTTGCAAATAAGGCACTCCGTCTTCACAATTGGCCCATCGGGACCATCCGACCGCCGTGTCATCCGCAGCGGAGGATGTGGACAGGAGGGGCGTGTGGTCAGCACACCGCTCTACCGGTCGTTATGATGGTATTCTTGACCGGAGCCGCTGCTATTCGGTCGAGTAGCTCCTCAACTGGCATTACGAGGCTGAGTGCACCCCGAAAAATGGCAACAGCGCATGGCGGCCCGAATGGTCACCCATCCAAGTGCCGCCCACTCCCGACAGTGCTTAACTTCGGTGAAGTTGCAAATACATAGTCCAGTATTTGGACAGTCCAGTGGTGGAGACAGATTCAGAGAGTTGCAACGTACGGGCTGGCTTGTTCGTAAGTACGGGACACTTCAGAGAAACGGGAAATTTGGAAATTTGTACTGACAGTCCTATGTGGTTGTAGACATCAAGTAATATACACTATACGATGAAAACTATCCGGCCACATATTAGTGGACATGAATATGGGATGTGTCTAGCCTTCTTCTTTATGATGGGTTGAATTCTGCTGGGGACAGTTTCGGTGAAGGTGTGAGAGTGGTGTGCAGGTATGGCAGGCACTCTTCTTCAAGAGTAGTGATGTTGCACGTTGGAGTTTTGATCGAAGACAATATTTTAACTCACCCCGAAAGTGTTCCATAGTGTCACATGAGGACTGTAGGCAGGCCTATCCATTTCAGGACTGTTGTTAGTCACAAAAAATTGCCTTACAGATGCTACTTTATGCCAAGGTAGACTAACGTGCTATTCTTCAAGCAATCGTCATCTGCGAACTGTTCTTATACTACATGCAGTACACATTACCATAAAATGTGTTGACATCCTTCCACATTTTCTTGAGCGCAGTGATGAAGCCAAGAAAAACTGCCCCATAACTTAACACCAACCCCTCCGCACTTCGTTGACAAACTACAGATAACGGTAGGTAAAGTTCTACAGGCATTCACGAAACCAAGGTCCTTCCCCCGGACTGCCAAATGGCGTGATTCATCATTCCAAATCACTCTTCTCCAGTTATAGCCATGTACCAATCCAGACCGTCACTAAGCATTTACTACGGAGATGTTTGGCTTACGACGAGCTTTTCGAACTTTGTAACCCACTCTTTCCAATTAGATGCGCGCAGTCTTCGTGCTAGATTGACTACTGGTAGCCGGCCGGTGTGGTCGAGTGGTTCTAGGCGCTTTAGTCTGGAACTGCGCTACCGTAACGGTCGCAGGTTCGAGTTCTGTCTCGGGCATGGATGTGCGCGATGTCCTTGGGTTGGTTAGGTTTAAGTAGTTCTAAGTTCTACGGGACTGATGACCGCAGATGTTAGGTCCCATAGTGCTCAGAGCCATTTGAACCATTTGACTACTGGTAACACTTTGGAACGCAGGAGCGACTCTTTCCACCGATTACATGCGATTTTTACAGCCATGATCCTCAGTTCTCTCTGGTCCCTGTCCGTCAGCACTTGAGCACTGGCTGCTCTTGGTTTAGTTGCGCTTGTTCCGTCCCGTTTCCACTTCACTATCACCTCTCCAATAGTTGACTTGAGCAGCTTTAGAAGGGTTGAAACGTCCCTGATGAATTTGTTACTCAGGTGACATCTAGTGAGTAGTCAACATTGCATTCAGTGAGCCCTCCTGACTCGCTTATTCTGCTGTTACTACTTCTCTACTGACAACACAGTACTTGATGGTAAATTTCACATTACATTCATATGTACGAGTACTTTTATTCTCATAGTTTGTATGCACAGCGTTCTTAGTCTGTACAACTGATGTTTTTTCTGTGTTAAAACTAATCTCGCACAATGATGAAATTTTAATTACCACTGTACATTGGCATGGACATATTGGAGTACGAGATTGGCAAAGTTTAGGCAAGATCTTCATGGTGTGACACTCCCCATTTCCATCTGTGTGAAGGTAACAGACAGAGACCATTCATAAATGAGATTTTCACTCTGCAACGGAGTGTGCGCTGATATGAAACTTCCTGGCAGATTACAACTGTGTGCCGCAAAGACTATTCCAGAATGAGATTTTCAGTGTGTAGCGGAGTGTGCGCTGATATGAAACTTCCTGGCAGATTACAACAGTGTGCCGCACCGACCGAAGTGGCCGTGCGGTTCTAGGCGCTGCAGTCTGGAACCACTTGACCGCTACGGTTGCAGGTTCGAATCCTGCCTCGGACATGGATGTGTGTGACGTCCTTAGTTTAGTTAGGTTTAGCTAGTTCTAAGCTCTAGGGGACTAATGACCTCAGAAGTTGAGCCCCATAGTGCTCAGAGCCATTTGAACCATTTTTGCCGCACCGAGATTCGAACTCTGGGCCTTTGCCTTTCGCGGGCAAGTGCTCTACCATCTGAGCTACCCAAGCACGACTCACGACACTTCTTCACAGCATCAATTCTGCCAGTACTTCGTCTTATACCTTCCAAACTTCATATAAGCTGAAACTTCCTGACAGATTAAAACTGTGTGCCCGACCGCGACTCGAACTCGGGACCTTTGCCTTTCGCGGGCAAGTGCTCTACCATCTGAGCTACCGAAGCACGACTCACGCCCCTTCATAGAAGCTCTTCTGCTTGCCCACGAAAGGCAAAGGTCCCGAGTTCGAGTCTCCGTCCGGCACACAGTTTTAATCTGCCAGGAAGTTTCAGACAAAGACTAGATTATGCAAAACAGATTGTAGGTGACTTAGTGAATAGTTCCCATGTAGATAAAAACATATTAGCAAAAGTTAAGAATAAAATAATAGTATGAGACCAGTCGGTTATCTCATCATGTGAAACAAAAATTCTTTTGTCTGAGTTCACGGTTTCACGGAGATATAACCTGATAAAATTTTCTCGAACTTCCACCCACGTATTTATCCTCGAGCTTTCTGGCGAGTGCTCATCTGCCTTTGTCATGTGGTAACAGTTGTATATTCGTCGATGCTGTTGTCATTATATGGCCATGCCACTCTCTGTGATGTCAGTAGTACGCCTTCCAGAGCCAGATAAGCTAGAAAGGTAAAGATCCTGTTACGCGCCTGTTTCAACTTTCCGAAGGCCGGGTCCCAAACTATGCTTAGCTGTAGGCCTACTACTTTATTGACGGTCTTGTCAAGCATTCTTATTCCCTTAAATTTACCGAAAGTGGGGGCTCGACTGAGGGGGATCCTAATTCCTGTCCAGCTGTTGTCGATCGTTGGCATTTTTCCCTGTAAGCTTGTAACCGACTACTTTCTCCAGTATCCTCTAGCTGAATTCTATGTTCAAAATTACTTCAGGACTGACTCTTCCTCAGGAAAACGCGGAGGCTAGGAGCAGAGCTGCCACGCCCTGCACATAAGGCACACGTAATCGTGCATTTAATCCGTTCGCTCAAACTCACGAACTTTCCTATGTACAAAGATGGAACGGACATCAATATTTTCTGGAATAGCTGTACTACCGGTATGTTTTTATTTTACCTTTATGTGAGGTAATCAATTTTTAAAGTGGTAAACGCGAAATGTACGAAATTCCAATTCCTAGTGACGTTAGCGAATTTTCAATATGTAGGAGCTTTTTAGTTACTAAGTTTAGGCGAATACATTAAGCAAACGTAATGTTGAGAAAACCGCACATCATATTTTCATGTGCCGTAAACCGGAACTCTGTCATGATTCTCTACCATGAGATAATTTAAGTTATATGTGACGCAGGTTGCTGCAGTAGCGCGTGAAGGCCACAGCGATCGCCCGATAGCTTTCATTGCAAGAAACAGAGCGATAGTTTTGTAGTTAACCTGTCATTACGTTTTATTATCAAACTTCCTAATTATTTGTATCACAACAAAATTGATATGCTATTTAATCGAGGTGGGAAACTTTATCTTGTTGCTTTGGAAGCAAAAAACATCTAACGACAAAATTTACTACCTTAGGATGGAGACATAAATGCAAACTGTGAGACAGTTCCCTTTTGTGCGATCGACACTAAGATCCTGAGATTAATTTCGCTCTACAACTACATTTACAAAAATATTTCGCAAGCCACAGTACTGTGCGTACGTTGCACCATTTCTTGTCATTTCCTTTCTAGTTCAGCTCGCAAGCACAGCGAAGGAAATACGACCATCTATACTCTCTCTCCTCAGGCTCCACCAGCTGGTACCACCGTTGTCTTCCACTTTACCTAGTAGGAATGCATAGTGATTACTGATTGTGTAGGAGCGAGTTATTAGTTTACTACCTTGAGGAGCCAGTTATGAAGTTTTAATGCTTTACATCCATCTAGTTGCTTTCACTATGCACTTTGTCGATCTTACTGGTGTGCAAACCTGTTCTTCCGCGTATATACAGGGTGAGTCAACTAACGTTACCGCTGGATATATTTCGTAAGCCACATCAAATACTGACGAAACGATTCCACAGACCGAACGTGAGGAGAGGGGCTAGTGTAATTGTTTAATACAGACCATACAAAAATGCACGGCAGTATGTTTTTTAACACAAATCTACGTTTTTTAAATGGAACCACGTTAGTTTTGTTAGCACATCTGAACATATAAACAAATACGTAATCAGTGCCGTTTGTTGCATTGTAAAATGTTAATTACATTGTAACCTAAAGTTCCGTGCATTTTTTTATGGTTTGTAGTAACCAATTACACTAGGCCCTCTCCTCACGTTCGGTCTGTGGAATCGATTCGTCAGTATTTGATGTGGTTTACGAAATATATCCAGCGGTAATGTTAGGTGACTCACCCTGTATATGTCAGAGCAAGAATTTCGGGCACAAGTGATGGCAGACATTGCGAGTTCCATTCAGTAAAATTGAAGTAAAAATATTAAACAGTGTCCTACTCTTTCGGATTTACGCTGTGTTTAACGGATTCAGTCTGAAGATCTCTTCATTCCACGGTAGAGTTTTGAAGCAGACATATGACATGAGCCAGCACATTGGTACAAGCAAAAAAGTGCATGCTCCACAGAAAATAACAGTAAAAACCAAATAGGGCGCTGGATTCTGATTTTTAAACTTAACGTTATATACTTAAGCGCCAAAGAAGCTAGTACAGGCAAACGTATTCAAATACAGAGATATGTAAACAGGCAGAATTCGGCGCTGCCGCCAGCAACGCCTATATAAGACAACAAGAGTCTGCCGCAATTATTAGATCAGTTACTGCTGCTACAGTGGCAGATTATCAAGTTAGGGGGGGGGGGGGTTGTTATAGTGGGTGTACGAGCGTTGGGACACAGCATTTCCGAGGTAGCGATAAAATGGGGATTTTCCGGTAAGACCATTTCACGGTAAAACATCAAATCTCCGGGATTGCTGCGGCCGGGAAAGGATCCTACGAGAAGGAGACCAACGACGGCTGAAGAGAATCGTTCAACGTGACAGAAGTGCAACCCTTCCGCAAATTGCTGCAGACTTCAATGCTGGTCGTCAACAAGTGTCAGCGTGCGAACGATTCGACAAAACATCATCGCTACGGGCTTCCGGCGAAGAGGGCCCACTCGTGTACCCTTCATGACTGCACTACACAAAGCTTTACGCCTACCCTGGGCCCGTCAACACCGACAATGGACTGTTGATGTGTGGAAACATGCTGCCTGGTCGGAAGAATCTCGTTTCAAATTGTATCGAACGTGTACGGGTATGGAGACAAAGTCATGAATCCATGGACTCTGCATGTCGACAGGGGACTGTCCAAGCTGGTGGACTCTGCAATGGTGTGGGGCGTGTGCAGTTGAAGTGATATGGGATCCCTTGATACGTCTAGATACGACTGTGACAGGTGACACGTACGTAAGCATGCTGTCAGATGACCTGCATCCATTCACGTCCATTCCGACAGACGGGCAATTCCAGCAGGACAATGCGACACCCCTCACGTTCATAACTGATACAGAGTGGTTCCACGAACACTCTTCTGAGTTTAAACACTTCCGCTAGCCACCAGACTCCAACAGACGTGAAAATTATTGAGCATGTCTTTGCTGCAACATGCTGTTCAGAAAAGGTCAGCCCTGCATGATTCATGGCCTCAGTTACATCCAGCACTACTTCAGACATTGGTCGAGTCCACGCCTCGTCCTCGCGGGGGCCGTACACTATATTAGGCAGGTGTACGAGTTTCTTTAGCTCTTCAATGTATTATGGTGTGACTTCTGAGGGAAATGGATGTCCTCATGTGAACCTCTGGATAGTGACAGCTGATTAGGGCTTCCTTATCTTTCTAAACGACTGTGCGAACAGTGCTACCGTTTTTTCGGCAAACGCTGTCCCGTGTCCCCCCCGGAGATGCGAGCTGGAGGATTTGAATGCCGTGTCGGTTAATTGGGCCTTGGACTCTTGCACGTGTCTTACCTGTCTCTTCCCAGCTAACATGAATGCTTTCAATTTTTGCGGTCCTCCGTCGAGGTGAAAGGATGGGAAAAGCAATCCATAAACGATACAGCCACTGGTGGTATTGACTCTTGATTGCAATTATTATTCTGCGTCAGAATCGACTACTTGTTCAAAGCAACGAGCAAACAAGTATTCTCAAATATGTTACGTGACAATTACAGAGAAACCTGGTCACTTAACAAAAGAAGAGGAGGAGGATATACAGAGCTTGTCCAACTATTCTTGAAGCAATTCTTCTAGTGCTGATAGGAATTCGACGACAGAATTCGGAAGTTTACGTGATGCTAGCCACTATACTTGCCGACCTACACAAGCTGCCACAAAGTGGCACTGCACTAGCTATTATGCAATGGACCGCTTGACCTTGAGTTGTGGTATTAATTTGCTTTCACATTCATAACTGCAGATAAGTAGCACAGGTGAAAATGAACGTCTCGGTAAGGCCTTGCGTTATTACCGTCGCAGCAAATCGTCAGGTTGTAGTTCGAGCTGCAAATGTTAGCACTAGTGGAGTTTCGTCCCAGCAACGTTACTCTGACTGTGGCGGCCGTTGTGCTTATGATTTCCTTCCACGCGCGCTTCGTTGAGACGACGCAAGAAAAGATGAGCTAGCTATAATTCTGTTGGCTTATGGCATAAAAATAAGTTCTACCACAGTGGCGTATTGGTTGTGAATTAATTATGCAAAAGTCTCATTTGCTGTAATGTAACGTTACCAGTATTACAAATCAATATGGGTTCAAATGGCTCTGAGCACTATAAAGTATTAAAATCCTTCAAGTTTTTGATAATCACTGTATTGTTCAAGGCAGGTTTGTTTTCTTTCAAGTCTTTGTGATCTCAAATACCATCATTCTACTCGGTAGATATCGATAAAATCGACGTATATTGTTGGTGCTAACAAGGGAAATTTCCCATCGCACCCTCCCTCCCCATCCCCCACCCCCCATCCTCAGATTTAGTCGTAAGAGGGACCAGTGAACATCATCTCAAAAAGTGGTCACTGATAAAGCATAAAAACAGGAAGAGGGTGTACTGAACTGTGAAAAAAATATAAAAACAGAGTGAAATGTCCAAGAACATGTAGTCAATGTAGAGGAGCCTAAAGCAGCAATGGCGTTGTGGTTAAGTGGTAACGGTGTTGGACTGCTAAGCGGGCGAGCCGTGCTAATTCCTCCCTCATCCCAAGGTTTTTTCCTTCTTTTTGTTTTCGCTGTTCGCTGTATTCAAATTTGTGTCTGTGTCGTGGTGTAATGTCCGTTTGCAACATCGAGTTGTAAGGACTGTTTGCCGCTGATGCTGTAGTCTACAGGAAAGTATTATCACACGAAAGTTGTGAACAAATCAATCAGGATTTGCAGAAAATAAATGCGTGGTGTAATGACTGGCAGTTATCTCTCAATATAAGTTAAGTGTAACCTACTGCGTCTAACAAGGCGAAAATCCCCATTAATGTACAAGTACAAAATAAATGCCCAGTTTTTGGAAGCGGTAGCGTCCGTCAAGTATCTGGGTGTGACTATTCGAAATGATCTCAAATGGAATGATCAGTAACACATGTAACGGGCAAGGCGAACTCTATATTGCGGTTTATTGGTAGAAGCCTGAAGCGATGCAGTCCTTCAACAAAAGAAATAGCTTACAATATGTTAGTTCATGCAGTCTTGGAGTATTGTTCGTCTGTATGGGACCCTTACCAGTTGGATCTGATTCAAGAGATTGAGAAGGTCCAAAGAAGAGCGGCAAGATTCGTGACCGGTAGATTTAGCCATCGCGAGAGCGTTGAATAGGACACACTTGCAGATAGACCGCGCGCTAAGCGGGAGGGGCTGCTCACTAAATTCCGAAATCCGATCTTCACCGAGGATTTAGAGAATATATTATTACCACCAGTTTCCAATTCGCGCAATGACCACCATTAAAGATAAGGGAAATAAGAGTTCGTACTAAGGCATTCAGTCGTTTCTCCCTCGCGCGATCCGGGAGTGGAACAGAGGGGGGGAAATATGACTGTGGCGCGAATTGTGCCCTCCTCCACACACCGTTTGGTGGCTAGCCGAGCATATATATAGATGTAGAAGGGGCCTATAATGAATGTTGATGCTTCAGAACTACGTTATTAGCAGCCGAAGAGAAGTGGGCTTCGAATGGAACCCGCAAACGTTTCCTGACAAGGCGACAAGACAACCGAATCCTCCACCGAAAAATACGTCTGGTGTGCCATATACGGCACTAGCGACAGTACGTGTGTCATATGACAGGAATCTCTTATCGACACACCTAATTTGAATGCCTGGTGATTTAGTGAGATATATGCCTCCTGAGCCGATTTAGGCGTTCGTATGAATTTGAATGTGATCACTCCCAAGGATATGATGAAAACATGATAGTTTGACACATAAGCTCCAACAAACGACCACAACAGTTTCACAATCACACAGTTTTTCTGTTGTCTTTCACAACATACGTTTTTAACGTTTTTGAAATTGTGTTCCGTTTAGGAAATATTAACTCTTGAATTCGTTTGTTGTAACGTAGTGCACACCCGTTTATTTGTTGTTTTCGTTTCTGTAAGACGTCTGTGCGGTATCTAGGCTGCTGTCACTGTTCATCACATTTGCTAGTGACGGTAATGTATGCTTACAGCATGATTCATGTTCTGTAACCAATACATTGTATGCCGGCTGCCTAGTGCAGGAAGAGAACAAACTTTTGAATGACAGGACGGATAGTTCATAATGTTGGGGAAAAAAATAAATCGCACAAGAGAGTTTCGAACCTAGCTACTGCCTTTTTCAGTCCAACACCGTGACCACTTAAACACTCGTTCACTTTATTCGAGCTCGCATTTGTTAAGCTTGGATGGTTCACCTTCTTCCTCGTTTGAAAGGCTAACCAATGGGTCGTCTTACCACTAAATCTGAGGGGAAGCAATGGGAAGTTTCCCTTGTAAGTTAAACTTCGACCTAAATTGAGTATTAGGTGCAGAGAACGTAGAAAGGAGAACTTTTTCCGTACGTTGAGGAAAGACATAAGAGGGAGAATTTTATCTGCCTGTTATACAATGATGACACTTTAGGTATGCGTGTGCGCATATCATTGGCAATTACAGTATAAATTACGGACCGAAGTTATAAGATTTTGTGAAAGAAAATCATAGAGTTTTTCGTGTTCGAACTCATTCGTTATCTTCATTTTTCAGTTGACGCACATTACACGAGTTCGCGTGTTGCTGTAGTGTTACAGGTGTCAAATCATTGAAGATGGTAGTAGTTGTGAACACAAGGTAGTAGACACAACGAGTACCGACATGTTCCTTATAACAAGGAGCGAACCGGATATCTACTTACCTTCGACAACTTGTAGACCTTCATTGTACGTCTTCAACACGCAAAACTTAATCTTATGTTCATCCGAAATAATTATTGAAACAATTCCACGTGAGCGATGTTACACCGAAAAAAAAAATCTTCAGATTCTTCATAGACGTGTGGGGGGTGGGGGTTACATGAGCCTCCTTGTACTCTCGTATCTAAGCCTCTGACATTATCTATGTAATCGTTCCAGTTTAAGCTGTACGTAATTGTGACTTATGAGCACTTAGTCAAATTGACAGTTTTCAGATTTGTGTCTTTCATCATGTAACTGTAACTTAATGGATTCCATTTAGCACTCATGTAGTGGATAGCCTCAAACTTTTACTTATTTAATTTCAACTGCCACTTTTCGAAATATAGAGATAACTTGTCTAAATCGTTTTGTAATTTGTTTTGATTTTCACTTGACATTACTGGTCTGTAAATGACATCGTCATCTCCCAACACCGAGCGAGGTGGCGCAGTGGTCAGCACACTGGACTCGCATTCGGGAGGACGACGGTTCAATCCCGTCTCCGGCCATCCTGATTTAGGTTTTCCGTGATTTCCGTAAATCGCTTCAGGCAAATGCCGGGATGGTTCCTTTGAAAGGGCACGGCCGATTTCCTTCCCCATCCTTCCCTCACCCGAGCTTGCGCTCCGTCTCTAATGACCTCGTTGTCGACGGGACGTTAAACACTAATATCCTCCTCCTCCTCCATCTGCCAACAATCTATGAGGGTTGCTCAGATTGTCTCCGAAACCGTTTATACAGATTAGACACAGCAGAGGGCCTGTAACACTACTTTGGGGAACGCTAGGTGTCACTTCTGTTTTACTCGATCACTTTCCAACAGGAAAACAGAAATCCAGAGGGCAACTGAAATGATACTGCTTAGTCACGCAGTTTGATTATAAGCCGATTTGTGAGCATGAGTGTCAAAAGCCTTTTGGAAGTGTACCAGCCATAGAGTCAATTTGAGATCCTTTGCCGACAACGCTAATTACTTCATGAGGATAAAGAGCTAGTTGTGTTTCACAGGAACGATATTTTCTAAATCTTTGTTCGTCAGCTGATCGTTTTCCTCGATGTAATCTTCGAACACAGTATATGTTCCAAAATCCTACTGCGAATCGACGTCAGTGATATGGGTCTGTAGATCTTACGATTACTGCTTTCCTTGAGTATTGTTGTGACCTGTGCAACTTTACAGTCTGTAGGTACGCATCTTCCGTCGAGCGCGCAGTTGTATGCGATTATTAAATACAGATTGATAATGACAACATACCCTGCAAGAAATCTGAAAGGCATACAGTCTGGATCGGAGGATATGCCTTTATCAAACATTTTAAGCTGCTTTGCTATACCGAGGACATCTTTCTCTAATTTATGTTGGCAGGAGATCTTTATTCGAATATATACTTCGACTTGTTTGGTGAAGGAATTTCAGAAAATTGCATTTAGTGACTTTTGGGTATTGGAGGCACTGTCATGGGTAACATTGCCTTCGCTAACGCGCAGTGAAGGTATTGTGTCCTGCCGATGGTGTGCTTCACATACGACCAGAATCTCTTTGGATTTTATACCAGATTTCGAGACAAAGTTTCGTTGTGGAAGCTATTAAAGGCGTCTCGCACTGGAGTTCATCCTATATTTCTAGGTTCTGTAAAACATTGACAGTCTTGATGACTATGCGTTCTTTGAAATATGTCAAGCTTTTCGTTCGTCTTCATTTCCTTTATTTTATTTATTTATTTATTTATTTTTTCATTTTTGTAACCAGTGCTCTGGCCTGTTTTGTGTACCACAGGGGGCCGGTTCCATCCATTATTAATTTATTTGCTATAAATCTGTTTGCTGCTGACGATACTATTTCTTTGAATGTAATCCACATCTGGTATACACATGTATAACAGTTCAGAAGGAATGGAGGCTGTCTGTTACGAAGGCGACAAGCGAGTTTCTGTTTTTTTTTTTTTAATAGTTGTATTTTGCGTCTATTTTCGGTGGAATGAGTGGTACGGTATGCAGTATCGCTACAGTGACCATACTGTCACTAATCCCTGTATCCGTTATGATGTTCAATATTTTGTCGAAATTATTCGTACGCTATTGCAGTGCCTATGCCATTCTGAATTAAGATGCAAAGTGCCTTTGGTCAGCCATATTCGCAATCGCGAATACATTTACGTATCTATTTGTTGCTAAGAGGAAGAGTATGTTTTCGCAATCATGTACACTTCGAAAGGACTCCTGAATTAATTGTTCTAAATAATTTTCAGAGCAAGCTTGTAGTATGATTTCGGACCACCTTTCATGCCTACCGCCGGTTTCAAACATGTATTTTCACCAATGATTGAAGTCACCACTATGCATAATTTTTGAGTTGGTATCTGTTTGAAATAAACTGAAGTCTTCTTTGAACTGCTCATCAACTGTACCATCTGAGCCGGGAGATCGGTCAAACGAACCAGTTATTAATTTATTCTGGTCGACAAGTATAACCTCTATCTGTACTAACTCACATGAACTATCTGCTTCAGTTTTGCTACCAGGCAGACTACTTCTAACAGCAATGAACACCTACCCCGAACTGTATTTACTTTACCCTTTTTGAACTACATTAGGTCCCTTGTAAAAATTTCGGCTGAACAGCTTCACCCACCTCTCACTGTCTTTAACGATTTGTGCTTCAGTGCTTCCTATTAACTCGTAGAGCTCCCCTCCTTTCTCAAAACAGCTGCAGCAGTTTACTACTATAATACTTATTGTTCCTACGTCAATCCTTGTCCTGTGTTGGACCTGTACCCTTTGAGACTGAAACTATTTTCGTTTTTTCCCATGACCATCTGATCTAAGAAAACCGGCCAGACTGCCTCACATAGTACCTCCTAACCGTGTAGCCGCTTGCTGTGTGTAATGGACTCCGGACCTATTAAGCAGAACCCGATTCTTCACAACCCTATGTCATGGACGCCCGTAACAGGGGACAATGGGGGGCACACGAACGTCCCCCCCCCCACTACCTCCCCCCGCCGTTGCTCCCAGGGAAAGGAAAAGAAAATATAGTGTGGTCGGCTGTTTTTCATTCAAGAAAATGATCTGAAAGTCGTTATTAGGCATGTGTTTAATATGGTGGCAACTAGAACTTTTTAATGGCTCCTTACAGGTCGGTATTCTTCTGCCAAAATGTCTCTGTATCACCAGTTCTGTCCCCCTCCCCCCTTCCCTACGAACTAGCGCATGGACGCCCTTTCCCTACGGGCCAAGTCGATAAATTTGTAGCCTAGACGGTTGTAGAATCGTGTGAGACTTTGGTTCGGATCCTTCCTTCGTCTCTCTATTAAAGTTCCGCAGTCGTTCCTGTCGATGATGTCACAGATGGTGAGCTCTGCCTTCATCTATCAAGCAAGACCGGTAATATTTACCAGTTCACTTAGCCGCGCGAAACCAGAGAATCTCTTCCGATCCAAAGCAGCACACATCCTTAGTACCGACATGAGCCACCACCTGCAGTTGGCTCTACTCTTTTCTCTTCATAACAGCAGAAAGGAGCGGTTCCATATCGTGGATAAATCCCCTTTTACGCACACAGATTACACAGGAGTTTTCTTTCGCTCCTTGGCAGCCACGTCCCCATTACGCGCCTACCGTTGGAGCTCCCAACTACCAACAATGCCACTCTGTGACTATCCGGATCTTACAGGCTGAGAGGCTTCCTATAAAACGGGGCTAGGGACTGAAAGCATCTGTACCAGGCACAGACAGCGCCTTAAACCTGTTTGTCAGACGAACTGGGGAGGCCTACCAATCGGTCCCCCAACCTTGTTCTGCATTCTAACACAGCGATCATAGTACCTATCCACACTGAAGACTCATTATTGTTGTTGGCCTCACTAGTTACATCCAACAGCTGAAATGCTGCTGACGTTCTGCCCAACGCCCATGGAATCAAGTAGACTATGGCTGTTGACTGGGGTAGCATGAGGGCGGATCCAGCAGCCGAAACAGCTATCACATGTTAAATGCACCACGATAAATGCACAAAAATAGAACAAATTCTGTAGAGTTTATAGTAGATTAGGAGCTGGGCTATTTGTTAAATGTTTAATGTAGTTTCGTAGTAGTAGAAGTAGTTGTAGTTTTTTATTTAAATATATATTTTAATTAACTAAATAATTAATTTATAATTTATTACCACTGACTGAAATATGATTTGTATGACCTATTTTAGCTTTTCAGCTAATACGCTGTAATTATGAAGAACAAATGAAAAAAATGTATGTCCTGACCAATGAACAACCTGATGGAACAGGCAGAACACCTTTCATTTATGCCGACGGCACATCAGATGCAGCCCAACGAGGAACGTTTGAGGAGATAGAAAGCGTTTTAGTTTTGAAATAGACAAGCTAGTAAAAAATTGGAAGTAGCTTGAAGGGAAGGCTACTAAAACACTGGGAGACCTACACATATCCCGGAGAAAAAGAGATTATTGCGAGAACACCGAATCTCAAAGTCTGCAGCCGAAATAATATTGCCGCAAGTTCACTAACAGCGTTGCTAAGCTCCAGCAAATGTTCTACGTACGTGTGCTCTTTCTCTATGTTTCCCTACGTCATAATACACTACACTAGACTGGCATAACTCCGCTCACACAAGCACCGCTCTTAAAGAGACCGATAGCATTACGACCAGCTCAAGTGACATAGTCTACTATTTTATAGGCATAGAACCCCTGACATTAGACGAAGAACACCGTCAGTCATTGAGAAGATTAAACGGGAAATGATTCTACGCATCCCAAGCGAAACCTCATGTCCCAGGTTGGTCAAGAAAGAGCTTCCTTTGAACAAGTGAAACCATTACATCATCAACCTACCTCTCGCGGAGTAGAATAGTTGTGAAATAAGCCAAATGAAAGTAATAACCAAAACATAAAAGAAGAACCAACAGGTGGCTTCCAACTATCCTACCAGCCGTGGGAGACATTGAACAGACTGCAAACTGGAGTGACGTGGAGCAAACAAAACTCTAAGTGGTGATGTTACGTTAATGGAGATGTTCTCTGCGGATGCGGGGAACTTCATGATGCTGAACACCTGTTCTTCTGCACGAGGTCGGCTGAAGGCTGCACGCTGGAGCACCTAGTTTCAGCAAATGTTCCAGCAGTCTTAGACTGCCGAATTCTGGCCACCAGAAACAATTTGTGCATATATATTGTAGATATCTTCTGAAGCTGTAATTAACTGTACTGTCTGTCCTGGATATAAAATTAATAATTATAACACTGAAGACACAGTTTTCGAAACGCTCGACAATGCCTAGTCAGCAAACAATCACGCCAGAAATTTTGGAATTAAATTTGTGACCAAACAGATAACTGGAAATAAGTCTCTCGTGCTTGGAGTTGGTACGGAAATGCCAGGTGGCTAGGGCCTTCCGTCGGGTAGACCGTTGGCCTGGTGCCAGTCTTTACGCCACCTCGACGACTGGCGTGCTGACTTGGAGTTGGAAAAAATAACTCACGAAAGAACGCTGTACTCCCAAGTGCTTCTGCAGGGTCAGAAGCTGCTGCTTTACTGACGGTCTAACCGACGCTGATCTCCTTTCACTTTGCGGTGACAGGCGTCTTCTCAACAACAACGAGTTCTGTGGGAATATTATCACGAGCAAGTATCGACGGTATACATCGTAACACGCAAGGCATTTCTCTCGACTGACCTTCTACGGCAATTCTTTGGCCAAGAGAGCAGCGTCGAACATTTCCACTGAACAATATTTGACAAAACTTGTCTCACAAAATTCACTGTCTCTCAACATGCAGTTGCAATAACAGACAAAATATTGACCTAGCAACTGTAAGAAATGAAAATAAACAAATCTCAGTTCACAAAGCATCGTTCCACAGGACAACACGCCGCATCAACCTGCAGCTTAGTGCAAGTGAGAAGTGTTGCAATGGAGGGGGCAACCCCGTGAGTGGCTGCTGCGGTTATATCAAAACTGCGCACAATGACATATGCGCTCAGTTTTCCTTGTTGTTGTTGTTGTTGTTGTTGTTGTTGTGGTCTCTAGTCCAGAGACTGGTTTGTTGCAACTCTCCACGCTACTGTATCATGTGCAAGCTGCTTCATCTCCGACTAACTACTACAATCCGCATCGTTTTGAATGTGCTTCGTGTATTCATTTCTTGGTCTCCCTCTACTGTTTTTACATCCACGTTTCCCTCTAACACTGGATTAGTGATCCCTTGATGCCTCAGAACGTGTACTACCAACTGATCCCTCCTTCAGGTCAAGCTGTGCCACATATTCTTCTTCCCAATTAGCTACGTGATCTACCCGACTAATCTTCAGCATTCTTCTGTAGCACCACATTCAAAAGCTTCTATTCTCTTCTCGTCTAAACTGTTTATCGTCCATGCTTCACTTCCATACATGAATACACTCCGACAAATACTTTCAGAAACGACTTCCTGACACTTAAAGCTGTACTCGAAGTTAACAAGTTTCTCTTCTTGAGAAACACTTTTCTTTCCATTGCAAGTCTGCATTTTATATCCTCTCTACTTCGATCATCAACCGTTATTTTGATTCCCAAATAGAAAAACTCATCAACTACTTTAAGTAACTCATTTCCTAATCTAATTCCCTCAGCATCATCTGATTTAATTCGACTACATTCGACCATCCTCGTTTTGCTTTTGTTGATGTTCATCTTATATTCTCCTTTCAAGACACTGTCCATTCCGTTCAACAGCTCTTCCATGTCGTTTGCTGTCTCTGACATAATTACATTGTCACCGGCAAACCTCGAAGTTTTTATTTTCTCGCAACGGTCACAAGTTCGAATCCTGCCTCGGGCATGGATGTGTGTGATGTCCTTAGGTTAGTTCGGTTTGCGTAGTTCTAAGTTCTAGGGGACTGATGACCTCAGCAGATAAGTCCCATAGTGCTCGGAGCCATTTGAACCATTTTTTTTATTTTCTTCTCAGGGACTTTAATTCCTACTCCAAATTTTTCTTTTGCTTCCTTTACTGCTTGCTCAGAATTCAGATTGAATAACTTCGTGGACAGGCTGCAACCCTGTCTCACTCCCTTCTCAACCACTACCTCCTTTTCGTGCCCCTCGACTCGTATAACTGCCATCTGGTTTCTGTACGAATCATAAATAGCCTTTAGGTCCCTTTATTTTATCCCTGCCACATTCAGAATTTGATAGATAAGATTATAGTCAACAGACTCAAAAGCTTTCTCTAAGTCTACAAATGCTACAAACGTACGTCTACAAATGCTATAAGGATAGATTTGCTTTTCCTTAACCTATCTCCTAAGGAGCAGTATTGCCTCGAGTGTTCCAACATTTCTACGGAATCCAAACTAATCTTACCCGACGTCGGCTTCTACCAGCTTTTCCATTCGTCTGTAAGGAATTCACGTTAGTATTTTGCAACCTTATTAAACTGATAGTTCGGTAATTTCCACACCTGCCAGCACCTGCATTCTTTGGAATTGGAATTATTATATTCTTTTTGAAGTCTGAGAGTATTTCCTCTCTCTCATACATCTTGCTCACCAGGTGCGAGTTTTGTCATGGCTGTCTCTGCCAAGGATATAAGTAGTTCTAACGGAATGTTGTCTACTCCCAGGGCCCTGTTTTGACTTAGGTCTTTATATTCTTGTCATATTCTTCACGCAGTATCATATCTCCCTTCTCATCTTCCTCTACGTCCTCTTCCTTTTCCATAATATTTCTGTCAAGTGCATCTCCCTTCTATAGACACTCTGTATACTTCTTCCATTATTTGACTTTCCTTTCTTTGCTTAGGACTGGTTTTCCACCGGAGCTCTTGATATTCATACAGTTGGTTCTCTGTTCTCCGAAGGTCTCTTTCATATTACCTGTAGGCAACAATTATCTTACCCCTAGTGATATATGCTTCTATATCCTTGCATTTGTGCTCTAGCCATTACCAGTCAGCCATTTTTCGCTTCCTGTCGATCTCATTTTTGAGACAGTTGTATTTCTTTCTGCCTGCTTCATTCAGCGCATCTTTATATTTCTCCTTTCATCAACGAAATGCAATATCTCTTGTGTTACCAATGGATTTCTACTAGCCCTTATCTTTTTAGCTACTTCATCCTCTGCTGCCTTTACTATTTCATCTCTCAAAGGTACCCATTGTTTATTTACTGTATTCCTTTTCCCTGCTCTTGTCAATCGTTCCCTATTGCTGCCTCTGATACTCTCTACAACCTCTGATTCTTTCAGTGTATCCAGGTCCCATCTCCTTAAATTCGTACTTTTCTTCAGTTTCTCAGTTTTAATTTACAGTTCATAACCAATAAATTGTGGTCAGAGCGCACATCTACCGTTGGTATTTACAAAATATCTGTCTTACATTGTATACTCTATCTGAAAGCTTCTGGTGTCTCCAGGTGTCTTCCACGTATACAACCTCGTCTCATGATTCTTAAACCAAGCGTTAGCGATGGACAAGTTATGCTCTGTGCAAAATTCTAGCAGGCGGATTCCTCTTTCATTCCTTACCCTCAGTCCATATTAACCTACTACTTTTCATTCTCTTCCCTTTCTTGCTATCGAATTCCAGTCCCCCCATGACTATTACATTCTCGCCTCCGTTAACTATCTGTATCATTTCTTTTATGTCATACATTTCTTCGGTCTCCTCAATATCTGCGGAGCTAGGTCACATATAAACTTGTACTACTGTGGTAAGCGTGAGCTTCGTGTCTATCTTGGCTACAGTAATACGTTCACTATGGTGTTCGTAGAAGTTTATTCGCGTTCCTATTTTTTTGTTCATTATTAAACCTACTCCTGTATTACCGCTATTTGTTTTTGTGTTTAAAAACCATGTATTCACCTGACCAGAAGTCTTGTTACTCCTGCCACCGAATTTCATAACTCCCACTATATCTAACTTTAACCCATCCATTTGTCTTTTTATGTTTTCTAATCTACCTGCCCGATGAAGGAATCTGTCCACACTCCGATCCGTAGAACGCCAGTTTTGTTCGTCCTGAGTAGTCCTCTCCCGGAGATCCGAATGGGGGACTTCCGGAATATTTTAGCCAATAAGACGTCATTACCATTTAATCATACAGTAAAGCTGAAAGCCCTCGGGAAAAATTACGTTAGTTTTCGCTTGCTTTCATCCGTTCACAGTACCAGCACAGCGAAGCTTTTTTGGTTGATGCTCGTTTACGTATGCTTATTGCACTGGTTTATTCCCCTTTCCCATCTTTTGTGGAGCATACGATGTCCAAATACAACAAATGGTGATGCATTGTCATCTTAAAAATATTGTTTGTATGTTATTATGTATGTTATTTTGTAAACATACTCTGCCTTTTTGAAGTATGTCTTAATATGCATTTTAATAAAGCTTGTATGTCTTCCACTTGGCAACAGTGTCAATGGTATGCAGATTTATAATTGTAATAAAAATTCTTAAAGTCACATATAGAGGACACTGGTATGTAGCGCTGGTAGTACCACGAGAAGCTATGTACAGATTATGTGAAGCAGTTAGCATGGCAGCAGATGTAATGTGCATTAGGTTTACCGTAAACTGATCCTTGAGTGTGGACTATTTGTTGTATGTTATGTAATTTTTAAGTACTCTTCATCGAGTATGAGTGATATATTTTCAAATTCGGCTTTATAATTTAGTTTTTACGTTTTCGACTGCAGTTTCTGAAGATCCGGTCATAGGTAAGAACTTTGTGATTGCGTCTGTCAGAAAATAAATTATGATCACTTTCGATTGCAAAAAGATTGAAGTTACAGTGGTTGTTCGACCATCATCAGACCTCTTCATCAGTAGTTCTTATACAGTAAAACGCCACGTATAGGCCCTTAGTTCTTCGGCCTGCCGGGAAAGTTGCAGAGCTCGGAGAGGGGAAATAGTGGATCCTGCAGCGAACTTTTCTGGATGAAAATTTCACTGGGCTCGGTACTCAGGACAGCGGTTGCTGCATCTGCATGACTCTTGGCTGAATGCGTGCTGTGCCAGCGTCGTGAGTCTGAAGCAACTGCTTCCTCCGTAACTATCAATCCTAAAGTAACCAGCGGAAAAGCGCTCCTATCGGAGCACAAAAACTAAGAAGATGTTCCTGTTTATTTAAATGAGTCTGACTGAAAAGTGGCGTGCCAGCCACCTCATTCTACTTTCCTCAGCACCTTTCCATTTTTTTCCCAAAAACGTCAGCACGCGAACATATTCGGGCTTTTTTTAACATGTAGACCACTTCAAACTCCCACAAGCTCCCCTAACTGTAACTCACTTACACCAGCTAGTCTATCCCTGTAACTCGCTCATGCCCACCTATTGCCAGCTGCCCCTTCTCACTAACTCATTCAGCCCGACTCATTGTCATTATTTCTTTGTGTCTCTCTCACACTGTCGCAGCCCCAGCCCCAGCCCCTTCGTTCAGTTCTACTACTACTACTGTCTCCTCTCCCTGTCACTGTCTCCCTCTCTCTTACATAACATGGCATTCATTCCTTCCTACTGCTGCTGTCTGTTCTCACTGTCACTATATCTATCTTCCTCGTTATCATTGTCACAGACTCCGTCTCTCATCACTAGCTCTCACCGATTTACACTTTCTCTCTCTCTTTATTACCCCCCCCCCCCTCCCGGTCCCCGTCTCGGTATTGTATCCCTCACATTTTCTCCTTCGCACTTTCTGTAACGCAACCATTGTCTACTAACTTGCGCTACTTATTACTTTTCCGTATCTTTGCCACTGCCATTACCTACCTCTCTCTCAGCATAAGAAAGCGCGAATATGCTCACATGCCAAAATTTTTGGGAAACATAATTAAAGGTGCTGAGGAAGAACGAGGCAGCTGGTATCCCACTTTTCACTCAGAGTCTTTCAAATAAACAAGTAACATATTTGCATTTTTTGTGCTACGTCAGGACAATTTTTCCCCCGATTCCCTTCTCTTCCCTGCTGCAGGAAGACAGGTAGCTCATGTGAAAAAAATGTGTTGGTCAGTAAGATTTAGATAGAAATAAAGCAAAACTACTTTTAGACATCATGCCGGATTCTACGTCGAAAAAAATAATAATAAAGAAAATGGAAATTGAATGTGCTTCAGTAGTGCACGCAAACGATAACGGAGTGACTCTGCAGCATATTTCTCCCTCTACGTCACTTAATAAATACTTTCTCGTCTCACACCTCATTTTATGTGTAAAAGTTGGGTAACTTTGAGCCTATATATTTATATAGCAAACGGATACACGTATGAGGAAAATTTTCAAGGGATTTTCGAGAATGGGATCTTAGGAATACATCGTAAAAATTACTGCCATTTGCTGCGCGTAGCCGTCCAGGTATACAAAAAACAAATGTGTGAGGTCTTTCTCGTTAACGGATAAAGAGTTTTTGAAAACGAGGCGATGACACTTTTAGATAAATGCCTATATAATGTACCGTTAAAATCTGGGAAACTTGTTGCCGTTATTTATTATTTAGATTTCATCTCATACCGGATTTTATGTGCAGAGGTAGGGTAAATTTGAACTTCTGTATCTTGGGAACGGACAATGGTATGACGGAAATTTTCAAAACTTTTCGAAATGCGGACCGTAGCAACGTATCACAAAAATTTCAGCCGTTTGGTGTTCATAGCCATCTTCGAATTCTCACCTGGGTTTTGGGGACCGCTGGTGACGGTGGAAATGTAGCAAAAAAAACCGTTTTCTGAGATTTTCCATAGAAATACCCATGAACTATGGGTTCCTCCGTAAGTCCTACCAAGCCCACCGTAGACAGCGTCAGTTGTAAAAAGAAGCATTCGATTATCTCTATATGCCTAACCAGAAGAAAGTGTGTAATATTCTTTGATACTATACTGTGGGATAGTGGCACTGGACGCTTCTGTTAGGTATACAAATGGTCCCTAGCTCAAGGGCTACCCTAAACACGTGGCCCCCACCTCTTCATAACCAATAGAACCCGCGGTATGAGCACCAGAAAATCCCGTTTTCTTGCCCGGCGTTTTGAAGCGTTTTAGCTACTCATGCCGTCGCCAGGCAGCGAGGAAGGGCGCGACTGCGGTATTGTGACCGGTCTCCCGGCCTTGGCCTTGTCCTTGAGCGGTGGTCGTGACTGCCGTACTCTGCCCTCCTGTCGCCTAACCTCAGCGTACGACGCCCGGCGGGCAGAACACGACCGCCGCTCCGGAGAACGGCCAGCCAGCCATGCATCTGATAGCAGCCCAGCCGGCGCGCTGGTAGCGCACCGCCCTTCACCGACGCCCGGCGCAGGTTCCCAGCAGAACAGTAGGTGATCAGGAGCCGTGGAGAAGGGGATCGGAATTGGCACAGGCATAGCGCTCCCTTCAGCATTTTCAAGGCTACCACAGGCAAGCCAACAGCGTCTGGTTTCTAATTTCCATGGGTTAAATGTGTGACTCGGCTCAATATCCGTCGTACATGTTTACTAGCATCCAGCGGTAATTAACTCCACACTCAGTTCTCTTGTTGCACAGTAAGACAATGTGCAACACTCCTGGAAACTTTCTTGAGACTGAAGAGCTTATGTCCACGAATCAGCATGGTTTTAGAAAGCATCACTTTTGCGGAACTACTGTAGGTTGTCCTTTTCTCACATGATATGCTGCGAACTATGAATAAAAGGCAGCAGACGGATTCCATGTTCCTAGATTTCCGGAAAACATTTGACATGGTGTCCCAATGCAGGCTGTTAACGAAATTACGAGCATATGGAATAAGTTCACAAATATGTGAGTGGCTCGAAGACTTCTCTAGTAATAGAACCCAGCATGTTGTTCTCGACAGCGAATGTTCTGAAGAGACAAGGATTGAAGGACGACAACGAAACAATTTCTGAGGCGAGCTGATAGATTTGTTAGCGGTAGATCCGAAAACAAGTAAGTCTTACGCAGATGCTGCGAGAACTCAGATGGGAATCAATGGAGGGAAGGTGAAGTTCTCTTCAAGGCACGCAACTGACAAGGGGAGGCCGCCAATTGTGAAATTCAGATTCGATTCATACTGCGCATAATAAAAGCTCATGGCCAGAGGCGTAATGTGGCAAAGCACCAAGATGCACTTCTCAGCCGTTATCGAGAAAATCGACAGTTAAAAGAAACCGTTGCGGTGAAATACTTCTACGATTAATAATTCTCTGCAGGGTCGTGGCGCAGCGGTAAGCGCTCGGGTTCGTAATCCGAGGGTCGCCGGATCGAATCTCGCACTATGCATCCTTTTTTTTAGTATTTACTTTTTATAATTCATATATATATATATATATATATATATATATAATTCCCGGCAATCTGTTGCAACAATTATGCATATAATAAGTTGTTGAAAGACGTTTGTCTTGGAAAAACTGGCGACTTCGAACATCATTATGTTTTCCCAAACAAAGTTGTATTTCACAAATGTTATTAATTGTCTTCATAATGTTAACCACGTATAGTTAACGGAAGACGTAGAAACGAAATTCAGAAACGAATACGTATAGCGTAAGCCAAACGTTCGAATTAGAATAGAGACCCCACGAACCCAAATTGCTGTGGCAGAGCGCTACGTGACGTTTCCAACATAAAAACCTAAACATCCTATTTACAATGTAACTGAAAACTATTATGAACTAACGAAAAGACATGGAGCGCTTAAACGGCGAAAAACGAAACACTAATCAGTGACAACAAAACTCAATACACCGCAAGGCCGATTTTTTGGATGGGCAATACTTTCGCTGCCCATATGTGCCATGCCGATGCGGGCACATAGCAGGACTGTCTTCCCGCCCCCCCCCCACCCCCCACCCCTCGCCCCACCTTTCGCGGTGCTCTCCTGACGCTCGGTGTGAGAAACTGTGCCGCAACGACACCGCCGCGCGACCTGGCGCAGGCGCGAGTCGCGTCCCAGTCACGTCGCGTCGCAATTTGCGCGGTGCGGTCTCATTTGGAGCTGTGAAGTTACAAAAACACGCGCTGCGATGCGCCAGACGGACCGAACAAAGAATGTAGGGGGTGTACGTAAAATCAGACGACGTGCAGACAACGTTGAAATGTCCCAAGAACCTACGCACCATTATTCACGCAAACCACTATATGTAGAGCTGTCGCTACTTCCAGATATCTCAAGAAGACCAAGTTGGAAGAACATGAATACTGACAAACTCTTCTGTAAAACAAGCCATTATAAACATTTCGTGCAGCTGTTTTGTCCAAACGAAGCATTCTGATCACAAAATGCGGGAAAGTTTATGTAGGTAAAGACGGTCCTAACTTCGGAAAGTTTCCTAACTTCTTAACTTTGGAAACGGTTCTAACTCTGAAAAGGACATTGTCTCTGGAAACACTGTACGTCCTGTGTTCATGGTGGACAGAGCTGCTCGGCGAGCATAACCAGACAAATGTGGGACACATTTCCGTGTATGAATGTGCCACGGTTGGTCAATACAAACGAGGAAGTCTCGGGTGCAGCTGCTCTTTGTGAGATCCACACTTGCTTCACTGGTTCTGGGGCGTCACATCGGAGAACGTTGTGGAAGCTGACAGTTGTTTCGTCGCAATATTGCGCAGCTTCCTCAACATTACGTAACGCCCGTGAACCATTGAAGCAGTTGCTACGTCGGTAGATTATTAAACAGCATAACCACAGTTGTGAGACCTTAACTTTTCCCGGCGAATCGAATGAATGGCAGAGTGTGCTCCTGCCGAAATATCGGCGGTGGTCGACGACGTCACCCGACAGCAAACCCGGAAATTATTTGAACAGAACCACACTTGCTTTCTCTGGCCACTCATGATTTTCGAAAGGCGTTCTTATAAATCAGAGATCCCCAACCTGCTTGATTATGAGGGCCGCACTGGGGGCGGTTAACACATTTTTTCAGAAATTAAAGAATAAAATTAGAAAACATTTTTTTTGCTGGAAAACCTCATGTACACTATACTACTCCTTAATGTATCTAGGAAGCTGTGTGAAACTTTTTCTTTTCAATACAAAATTACCTTTGTCTCTAATTGTCTGTTGCAAGAGTAAAATATTTCATTACATGCAAATTGAGGGTGGAGAGCGGAAGAAAGGAAAGGGAGGGGTATCACTGCTGCCAGCTCCATTGGGACATTACGCTGAATCGGCGGTGACAAGTGAAAATGTGGATTGGACTGGGATCGAACCCGAGATCTCCCACTTCGCAGGCAAGCGCGATAACCACTGCGCGTTCCGGGACAGAGCGTTATCGCTGCTGCACGGGCTATCTCGTCGCCTCACGGCCGATCCACATCGCCACAGAGCGCCACCTATCCACATCACCTGGCCATTTCCTCCGTGTTCGCTCTTCCGAGATTCCCACAGGAGGTCGGACGCATCTGTGCATCCGCACAGTCGCACTCGTCGCCGCTGAATCCGCTTGATGTCCTGTAGCAGCTGGCAGAAGTGATCCCCTGCCTTTTCTTTCCTTTCTTCCCCTCTCCACCTTCGATTTACATATAACGTATAACAGCTGTGGATTCTGTGTGGTGTCTGTTCTTTCGGACATGTCCGAAAGAGCAGATACCACATATTCATATAATTTTTAAATTTTAATAAATAAAATGACGAAATAAATCTCGGGTGAATAGCCTAGTAGGAGTGCGCATAGGACACAATATTTCGGCAATCGACCACGTTGCTATCATCAGGTTCGCTGATGTACTGACCGGCGGTGGGCCGGCGCCAAGTATATATAGGACAACCCCCTGCCGCTCCTTCCTCAGGCGCTTCCTATGAGTCGGTGCGGTCCGCGCCCCGCGCGCGGTCCTGGTACAGCGTCCGTTCTCCCGCCGTCTGGGCGCTGCGTCCTAGGTCTTCTCGTTCAGGAGCGTCTGCCGGCACCGCTCTTGTTATTCTTCCCTCCTCCCCCGAAGTCGGTACACTCTGGGAAATACCCTTTGTCTTCTTAACCCGGGTGATTGTGGGTTCCCACGCCTTGCTAAGGATGTAACCGCTGTCACGATTTAGTTGTGACTTCCTTACTCTGATCTCTATGGCTTGTTTCATGACACAGTATTTGGAAGTCTGTGTCAGGACTTTGGTTTGGTCATAATCCATGCTGTGGAGTTCCGACAGGCAATGCTCAGCGTTTGCAGACTTACTGGGCTATTGCAGTCTAGTGTGCCGTTGATGATCTCGTCATCGTCCCTCAATGGTACGAATGGTCTGCCCTATGTATACACTACCGCACTGGCAAGGTATCTGACAAACCCCTGATTTACGTAGACCAAGGTTGTCATTGACACTACCAAGAAGGCTCTTGGTTTTGCTTGGAGGACGGAAGATGGTTTTCACTCAGTGTTTACGTAAAATGCGTCCAACATTTCCGGATAAGGCCCCACAAAACGGAATAATAGCCAAGGCCGCCTCCTCCTGAGGTTCATCCTCAGTTTCCGCCGGTGTTGCAGGTGTGGGACGTAGAGCCTTCCGAATTTGTCTTCCTTGTAACCGTTCCTCCGAAACACGGTCTTCAGATGGTCCAATTCTTGTTGGAGACTGTCCGTGTCGGAGATGGTGTGATCTTTGTGTACAAGAGTTTTGAGCACACCATTCGATTGTGCCGGGTGGTGGCAGCTATCCGAATGCAGGTACAAATGGGTGTGCGTCTTCTTCCTATACACACTGTGGCCCAGCAACGTGGTCGATTGTCAAAATATTGTGTCCTATGCACACTCTTACCAGGCTGTTCACCCGAGATTTAATTCGTCATAAAATATGCCTGGAGAGGTTGGCAAATGGCACTGAGCACTATGGGACTCAGCTGCTGAGGTCATTAGTCCCCTAGAACTTAGAACTAGTTAAACCTAACTAACCTAAGGACATCACAAACATCCATGCCCGAGGCAGGATTCGAACCTGCGACCGTAGCGGTCTTGCGGTTCCAGACTGCAGCGCCTTTAACCGCACAGCCACTTCGGCCGGCTATGCCTGGAGAAACTGAAGAATCATATAAATAAAGAAAATGTTTGTTCACGCCTGTAGGAAGTGCCAGATACAAGTAACAAAGCTGCTGCAAACTGTTTGATTTTTCTGGAAGAAACTTCATGGTTTCATCAGCTTGCACATCAATGACTTCTGTTAAATCCAGCCTAGTCATCAAATATCGGGCCTCTAGGAAGCCTGCTTTCTCACATCGCTAAAAAACATTCAAACAAATCGTATTAATGAGTTTTGCTTCAAAACGTAACAATACAATACTTAACTTTGGGTTACACAGACGTGTCGCAAGCAAAGGGCGACAGAGAAAGTAAGGAACCTCTTCAGTACAACAAAATTGCCAATTCCGTGTTACACAGACAGTGCAAGCAAGCGATTAGAGTTAACGCTTGTACCCAAGCTGCTAGTCGTGAAGCTGCTATAGAACTGGGCCGCGACCAGTCGGGTGCAGCGCTACGACCTCTTCACACAGGGGCCCCTACTGTCGCGTTGTCGTCGTGGAGAGGGGTCGGTCTGCGTGCGATTGGCTGACGTCTTCTCCCGGGCGTCCCTTCTCTATCCTTCCCGACTGGCATACCGGCGCTTGACTTTACGCCATAACAACTTTCATTTTTAATGCGTGATTACCTTGCACAAAAATAAAAAATAAGGAAAAAAAGTACATGAGGTCTCGATAGATTCGTCCAGGGCTATTGAGTACAAGCAAACATAGACGTCTCTTCTTCTAACGATTTGATAAATCACAAACAATATCATTCTTAAATATTTATTGTTATGATATCTTCAGTTCTGTGTAATTATTACTATTATGACTACTGTATTTTACAGCCTTCTAATCACATCCAAAGGAAAGAAATTTTTCTCGCCATAAGCGTTTCGCTTCTGTTATTTGCAAGGTGTCTTCAGTGGCAGATTTAACAAATGCTGTGTTCCTTTTCATATTTCATGGCTGTTCTTATTGTGCTCTCTGCGGTACGAAATGTTGCTTTAAGAGCACTAAAAGTATCTTCAGCTCAACGCGCCACTTGTATTTGTTGAAAGAAGAATTGCTTTACGTTGTTCGATTTCGTCAGAATGCAGTTCTTTTTATCTAATCACAGTCAGTGAATGACCTGCCTTGTTTGGCGATTTCATGGGCAATTCGTAAACTTACTATCATAATGATTTCACTTTTCTGAACATGTTTCTCAAAAATGTTTTGGTGAAAACCAAGTTCATATTTCCATGTTTTGAATTTATATTCGCGTACCCTGTCCCTTAATTTATAAAACAGTGCCCCATGTTTTTTTTCGTTTTAGCGAGGAATATTGTATTTTTGATGCATAACAATAACTTAGTTACAGGTAACGCACACCATTTATTATCATTCTCTATAACGGCAGGATTTAACTACTTAAAATTTCTCTGCAAGGCATATACTTTGCTGCGGATCCTCATGATCAGAGACTGCCGGGGACTAATAACTGCATCTGTGATGAAATAGGCTACATCCGTGAAAAGCACACGCGAGGGGATGTGAGGATCACCCTTAAGGTGCTGCAACACTAATTGGTTTAACACGACGCGAGGTCAGATACCAGCAACAATTAAAGCTCTTGGTGTGCGAGAATGGTAGAGCAGCTGCTATTTCTGTATTACTTTCGAGAGCTTATTGAAGTCTCGTCATTCGTGAGAGCGAATATTGATTCTTCGCAGACGGTAATCCATACAGTTTGGTGTCCTTCTTGCCTCTGGTTTTGTGGTACCATTATTCCTGTATCCCTTAACAGTAGCGACAGTTTTGGAAGCATGAAGGGCATCGGATGTCACCCAGTGTGCACTTTGCCCGGTACAACCTTCAATGTAAAAAGTCCACTACAGTTGTATGGGTTACCTCATCCCTCAATCAAGGTTTTCTCTTTTGGTTTATGAAGACATTCACCTTTATAAAGTGATTGTCAATTTCCTTAAGAGTATAGGGAAAAATCTATCGATTGAAAACAACTGCTATTTTCATTTATCTGTAGAGGAAAAGTGCCTATTATGTGATACTTCCCTAATATACGACACCCCAACTGTGCTCATGTTAGGGGTTGCACTCTGGTGGAGAGTTTCTTAAACACGTCTATTGCGTGCCAGACGACGACACAGCGAGTAGGATGCCGTTGAGCCGGACACAGTACGTAGAGGTTGATACAAAATTTCTTGTGTTTGGAGTTTTTGCGACATCGGTGTTAAGACAATATTTCAGCTTAAAGCTGAGTGGATATTACTGCACTCTTTTATTGTTGTTATTTGTGACGGTATTACCTATAATTATTGACAATTAGGTTCATTTTCCAACGAACGTTGTTAGCAAGTGCGTGATTCTTTTGTAAGATGCCGAAATTCCTAATATGTGATAGTATATGGATCCAAATACGCGACAGTGTCGCATATTACGATACCTATCGCATATTGGGGGAACTCCTTCTCTCACGATCTGTTATATGTAATTTACACAATATGAGATAAAAATATTTTATCATTTATTGTAGTAAAATTTTGGCAACTGTGTTTATTTTAATTCGATTAAATTATCATGAACTGGGATTACTTTGACTAGTCTTATAATCAGAAATTGGAATGTTTTCTGGAACGTTTCTGCAAGGCAGTATTTTTCTCAGAATTTGATCAATATTACTGCAAATTCAAAGTACTCCGTTCACATAGAAGTTGAAGTCCTTTAAGAGGTATGTCTGATTATTGTATTTATTCTTTGTAGATGACATTGGCACCTAAAAGGAAAACGTGGGATAAAGACATCATGGTTTGTGCCATTACATGTGTGAGAAATGGCTAGATGGGGTACTTAAAAGCCTCAAAAGTTTTTGCTCTACCAAAATGTAGTTTGGAGAGGTATGTGAAGAATAAAACTCGTCCACCCGAGAAGCTGGTTGGTGTTAATCTTGGCAGAAGGAGTGTTCTCTCATCTCAACTGGAAGATGAACTAGGGAAATACTGCCTTGCAATGGAAGAACGATTTTATGCTCTTAAGTTTAAGGACATACGAAGTATAGCCTTCCAGTCAGGAATAGGCTGAAGAGTCCCTTCAATTCAGAAAACGTTTCAGCAGGAAATAAATCGCTCCGAGATTTCCTTAAGAGACATCGCATTTTGTCAATGAGAACTCCTCAGGGTCTTGCAGCAGCAAGAGTGAAAGTTTTCACTCCAGAAAATGTATGGAGAATTTTTGATATTTACGAATCTGTGCTATCTAAAGTCAACCATAACCCGCATCGAGTCTTCAAAAACGGCTCTGTGCACTATGGGACTCAACATCTGAGGTCATCAGTCCCCTAGAACTTAGAACTACTTAAACCTAACTAACCTAAGGACATCACACACATCCATGCCCGAGGCAAGATTCGATCCTGCGACCGTAGCAGTCACGCGGTTCCGGGACTGAAGTGCCTAGAACCGCACGGCCACCGCGGCCGGCTGAGTCTTCAATGTTGACGAAACTGGGGTGACGTCTGTGCAGCACAAACACAGCAAGGTTATTGCTATGAAAGGAAAGAGACAAGTAGCTGCCTTGACTTCAGCAGAAGGGGAAATCACAGTTGTAACGTCTATGAACGTAGCTGGCACTTATGTTCCACCGCTAATCGTCTTCCCAAGGAAGAATATCAAGCAGGAATTGATGGACGGCGCACCTTCAGGATCAATATCAGCTTGTCGTCCAAGTGGCTGAATACAAACTCACATTTTTACTCAGTGGTTTGATCATTTTGTGAGTCATGTAAAGCCATTTTCAAATTACCCTGTCATTTTGATTCTTGATGGGCATTATTCCCACACAAAGATAAAGCACGTGGAAACAATGTTCATATTTTATGTTTGCCACTTCACTCAACGCATAAAATGCAGCCACTTGACGTCGGATTTATAGGGCCTTTGAAAACCTACTATGCTCAAGAGATTGAAAGGTGGTTGGCAAGTAACCCCATTATTGACAGTCAGGTTATTTGGGCAGCTTACAGCCGAACAGCAACAATGGAAGCATCTGCGAATGTCTTCACCCCCAAAAACAGGTCTCATCCCATGCAACAAAAATATCTTTAGGGAACATGAATTTTCAGTTCATCGCCATGCTGACGCTCTTCAAGAAAGAGATGCCAAAAACTAAAATGAAACTACTGACGGTGATGGTCAAGCTGTCAGCCCGGCAGACATCACACCTCTCCCACACATCGCAAAACCAGTTGGAGATAGTAAAAAAGGTCAAACATCGCGTTCATGCTCTGTTGCGTTACTAACTTCAACTTCTTATGTGAAGCAATTGCAAGAATGTAAACAGAAGAAATCAGAGGCTGAAGCCAAGAAAGTAGCCAGAAAGTTATTTGGGGAAAAGAGCGGAAATCTTCCAATCGTAGACCTAAAGCAGAAGAAACGCCTAGTTACTCGGCATCCGAAGTCCATCTTGATGACAACGGGGATACAGACAGCAGTGATGACGATGACGCAGAGCGTTTGTTCTGTACTGGGCGCTTTTCTGAAGACAAACACGCGGAGAAATGGGCACAGTGTACGAAATGTTATCGCTGGGCTCATGAAGATTGCGGTGTCACAGAAGACAATTTTGTTTGTCCCGGATGTCGTTAATATAAAGCTAAGTAGTGTGAAATGAGTGAAGGATAACATAAATGAATGAACAAGTAAAAATTGTATATTAATATGTCATTATTCTGTAATAAAATAATTAAAGCAAAATATTATTACTGTATCATATTATCTACGAAATGCCTTCTTTGTGAAGATTTTATAACTACTCTGAAAAATTGTTTATCATTGCAAATACGAGAATTGTATGATAAAATTAAATAATGAAAGATATTTTTGTCATCATAAAAAATACAATTGCACTTACTTTTAGGTGTTTCAAATAGGTTTACAAAAGTGTGTCTCATATTAGGCACCTTTCCTCTATCAGTTATTATTAAATTTAAGAAATAGTGTATAATGATAACATAAATGTGTCTTCCTTACTTAGCATTGTATTTGTTAAATATCTATGGAAGAAAAAAGAACTGAAGACTTGAGCTTCCGATTCTCTAAATATGCGTTCACGCATTTTCTCCGTGCATCTGTCTGTTTATTCTATGTAAACGATTGCTGAATAGGTTACAACCTATAGAGGCAAAATAAAACAAACAGTATTGCATGAGACCCTTAGCCACAGGCTTTTAGTACAGCTACATAAATAAAGCGTAATGGAGGGTATCCTGTACCACTACTAGTTGTCTCCTTTTCTGAAAGTATTTGTGTGGAGTATAGTCATGTATGAAAGTGAAACGTGGACGATAAGTAGTTTAGAAAAGAAGAGAATAGAAGCTTTCTAAATGTGGTGCTACAAAATAATGCAGAAGATTAGATGGCTGGTTGGCATTGTTGGAATATTCGGTATTGTAGTGTTGGGCAGTTGGATGTGAACAGCGCGTAGCGTTGTGCAGTTGGAGGTGAGCCGCCAGCAGTGGTGGATGTGGGCAGAGAGATGGCGGAGTTTTGAGAGCGGATGATCTGGACGTGTGTCCATCACAGAGAGTAAATTTGTAAGACTGGATTTCACAAACTGATAAATATATATATATATATATATATATATATATATATATATATATATATATATATAACTTTGGAACACATACTACGTTCATGTGGACATTTCCACTGCAAGCTCTAGAAACTGTCAAGAAGCAATCACGAATAACGATGCTTTCATCGGCTCGTCGTGACGAAAACAGCATTTCACTGCTTGCATGCACGGTATCAGCTTTAATAAACTAATTACACAAAAGGCTACACAAATGAAGCAGTGATCTGTATTGTTTAAGAAGTATGAGTATCATGAAAGAGCGTCGTGATTTGATATATTTATTTTGTTGAAATGTATTTCTGACAAAGGCAGATCTGTTTTCATGACAATTTTTTTCCGAATGACGTGAACTCTTCCTCTCACGAAGCACACTTGACTAGCTTCCGCATTCCTGTCGTGCGCATTATCCTCAACTGCTGACGATACACTGACCATTGTGTTGTGCCAGGTATCAGTTGTTTACTTTTATAAATGACAGCTATTTTATTCGCGAACTACGCATTGTCAGTTTGACAAGGTGTAGCTGAGTAACCGGCACCAGGCATGTTGCGTGTCATTCCGCCTGAAGGGTGCGATCGTCACTACTTTGATGCTGCTCAGATGAGTAAAAGGAATATAATCCTTTGCTAAGTTTCCATTCCAGTCGCTCACTGTTAAAAGTACTATAGGTTAAGGGTTTCAACCAAAATTCCAACAGTATTGGCGACTTATTTTTGTGTGAATTGTTAACCTTTTCTCATTCGAAGAAGCATCAACATTTACGAGTAACGGCCAAATTTCTCCTTTTAGCAGATTTGAGAGTACTTATTTTGCCAAAACACAGTAGAATTTGCACAAACTCATTTTTGCAGCAGCTATTGTGACTGACATCTGAAATATTTTCTCATTAAACAAATAACTGGCGACCAGAGCCGACCGGGGTAGTCGAGCAGTTCTAGGCGCTACAGTCTGGAACTGCGTGACCGCTATGGTTGCAGGTTCGAATCCTGCCTCGGTCTTGGATGTGTGTGATGTCCTTAGGTTAGTTAGGTTTAAGGAGTTCTAAGTTCTACAGGACTGTAGTCCCATAGTGCTCAGAGCCATTTTTGGTGACCAGAGAATCAATAGCTTACGAGAAACCGCATTGTCTCGGTTTGTGGTAACATAAGGGAAGAAATTTCATGTTTATTTTCATAGTAGGAATCTATTGTCTCACTAGCTGTCGATACCTCTTAAAGAATTACAGTCACTGGAATGAAAAAATAAGATAGGAGTTTCCGATAATCGTCATAGATAAGAAAGTTCAATGTGTTTACGAACTCGCAAACTACTCTGCTCTTTGTGTGCCATCATTTGCCAAAATCTCGCTTCGATGTCTCGAGCGGCTTAGGAGATATGAAGGATGTAAAATTATTTCATTCCCCTGGGCGTGAGATCGGGAGTGAATGTGCTACATAGGATCCATTTTCTCGAGATCAGAGACAGCTGGAGACCTCCACCCAAGTCTAAACAAAAATTCAATATGTTATCTAAATTTCATGCGCAACAACATATGGTGTAATACACACCAAACGCAAAATCATAGCGACCCCTACTTTTCATTGCAAACTTTTTGAGTTGTGCGTAGTGTCGTACTAAAATGTGTATATCACAATAAGCATGACAATTAGCGACATTATGGGCACTTCGCCACGAAGCTGACATATAACGCTAGAAGTAAGGCAAAAATCAAATATTTGCAGTGAATAGTTTCTATAAAATCGTTTGAGAAAGATATCAAGGTGCGCTCGCTTGGTTCTGGAGGCGAAGAGCGTCGTCAATCGGCGCGTGCGAAGTACAGTCGCGCCAAAAAGTATTGGCACACGTGGGTATTTATCATTGCTGGTTAGAAACGCCGCACCTTCCGGTACACCGCACATGTACGTGCTACCTCACATACCAGACATTACAGTTATGCCCACAGTACCTACCATTGACAAAGAAATGGAGTGTTAAGGGTAAACATGTATCTCCTCTGCACACAAAAAGTATTGGCACAGAACGTGGCTTCTCGGTATACTGCTGGGTTTTCAGGTACCGGAACGCCATCTGCTGATGCAATAGACACTGCGTGTTGTGATTTTTTTTTTTTTAATATAGTGTGTAGTGTGGACTGAAGAGATCATCCTTGATGACTTATTCTTCTAGGATGGGATGTAAGGATAAAAGGAAAACACTTTATTTATTACACATTCAGTTAGGCTTGGGGTCGCAATGGGTCCTTTAGCCTGCTGTATATGGTGATGTCTATCTCCTGTGTACGGTGAAATGTGTCAAGGCTGTTATGTGTGACTGCTTCCCCATGTTATGACAAATTGCCTATGGGGGGTGAAACGTTATTGACTTCGGTACGCTATACTTGTGGGTTTACCGTTCCTAAGGGCATCGATCTTGTGAAAAACTCGTAGAGCCTTGTCATGGACTTTCTCTTGTATAGTGGTCTCGTGGAGTGCGGTGCGGCTGTCGACGTTTCTTGTCCACCATGGAGCTCCTGTGATCCATCGATAGCAAATGTTTTGCAGCGCTTGGAGTTTGTTGTAGTTGGAGATGCACGTAGTTCCCCACGAGGTGGAGCCATACAGCATTGTGGGTTCCACTGTTGCCTTATACAACTGGAGTTTAGTCTTAGGGTTGAGATCCTTACTCTTCAGGAACGGAATCAATGACCTGGCCATCTTCTGGGCTGCCGTCTTCTTGTCGTCAATATGCTGCGTAAAGAGTAATTTTTTGTCAAGGTAGACACCGAGATACTTCACTCCCGGCGACCATGGGATAAATTGGTCAGCTATTTGGAGTCCGTCGTTCAGAACTGGTTTCCTCCGTGTGAATAGAACGGCTGCCGTCTTCGTCGGGTTGTTGGTTATCTTATTTTGCAGCGCCCAGCGTTCCATTACAGCAAGTTGCCGCTGCATCCTAGCGATTAGCTGGTCCAAGTGTCGTCCAGTTGTCAGAAAGGCCTTATCGTCCGCATAAAAACCTGCCGTAACAAGGGGGACTGTTGGTATATCATTTATATATAAGTTGAAAAGCAGAGGCGAAATGACAGAGCCCTGCGAAATTCCTGCGGGGATCATTTTCATTTCGGAGTCTTTGTCGTCGACTCGGACATACAGTTTCCTGTCCTGCAGAAAGCTGTCTATGAGTCTAATGTAACAATCCGCAATAGGGGTAGTGCGATACATTTTGAAGATAAGGTTGGGCCGCCACACCTTATCGTAAGCTTTTTCGATGTCAAGGAAGACACCAATCGTGAAGTGCTACTTGTTGTATCCGTCTTGTATCCGTTCGGTAATCCGTAAGTTGAAGTTCGGCAGATAACTTGTCCTTGAAACCGAATTGTTCGGGTCGTATAACATCATGCGCTGTAAGCGTGTCATGGAGCCTCTTCAACAGCACTCGCTCGAGCACCTTGCCAAGGGTCGGCAAGAGGCTAATTGGCCGGTAACTGTTGGGTTCTGCTGGGTCTTTACCTGGCTTGGGTATTGGAACTACTCGAGCCGTCTTCCATGCCGTAGGAAAATATCCCTGCAGAAGACAGCTGTTGAGAATTCGGGTAAGGAGCACAGTTGGCTTCCTGGGCAAATGTTTCAAATCTGTGTTGCTTATGGAGTCGTTGCCCGGCGCATTATTCCGAGTCTTCCGGATAATTTTATGGATCTCTGCTGGTGTGGTGAGTTGTGTGCGGCTCTGCACAGGCGCAGCACGAAAAGCAGTCCATTCTGCTGTAACGACGGCTTCCTGTTCTTGCAGGCGGACGTCGTTCAAGGGGGCCGGTGTTCTTGATAAGTCGTAGCATACAGCTCCGCCTGGGCGAGATCGTCATAGAGGAGGCCATCTGGTCCTCTCATGGCTCGTTTAGGTGGCCGCTGGTGTCGTATGTTCTTGACTACCTGCCATTCGTTCCTGGTTCGAAGTAAGAATTTATCCATCTTATCTTCCCAGACCTGCTGTCGCCACTCGGCCACTCTCCTGTGCAGTTCTCGTGTTAAGATGTGTGTTTCTCGTCGATCGATCGGGTTTCTATAGCGGAGCCAACGTCGCCTGCTCCTGTTTCTCTGTGTCTTCAGTTCTTGGAGTAGAGGCGGGAACTCGTCGAAAGCTACTACAGGGTAGACCGTGTGAGTAGTTGCCCTCCGTTTGGCTACCTTCTGCGTCAAAGTTTGTACCGCGATGTCGATGGTTTCCGGTGTTAAAACGTCCTGCGTCGGGCAGATATTGTTGTCAAGATATGTCTGAAATTGACCCTAGTTCAGAGTTTGTGAGGTGGGGGGCGAAAGGTTGGCTGTTGCGTTTTCCACTATGCTGATAACAGGTCGGTGGTCAGACGAAAGATCGTCGACGGTGCGCAGCTGGAGGTTTCAATATTTATGATGATAGCAATATCTAGGACGTCTTCTTCTTGTCTATCGACGTAAGGAACCCGTGTCGGCTCTCGTGGGCCATGTACTGTGACGCCCAGTTCTTCTTCCATGGCAATCAAAGTTCGTCCACGAGGGTTCGTACGCCGGGAATTCCGCGCGACGTGCTTGCTGTTAAGGTCACCTCCTAGGAAGATTTTGTCAAAATTGGTGAAGATACTCCTTAGGTCGTCTGGCACAAGGTTTTTACCGGGGCTGTTGTACGCCGCAATGAAAGTGATGTTGCCTGCCGCCGATCGAACAGTTACTGCTGTTGCCTCCAGATGTTGGAGGTGTGGTAGCGTTTCATGATGGTGCCGCAGTTCCCTTTTAAGCAGAACTGCGGTCCCTCCACCTCATTGGCCTTGTCTGTCCGTTCTATAGACGTACATGTTACGAAATCTGAGCTCAGTTGACGAAGGTGCGTCTCCGATACAAGTGCGATGTCGATTTTGTGACGTTGTAAAAATTCAGTGAATTCTGTTTTCTTGGGTTTCATCCGTTGGCGTTCCATATACAGATTTTCAGGTTTCTCGTGGTCGCAGGGCGATCCATCTTAAGGTGTTCCAAAGGCCTTCAATACACTTTCGATTAAAGAAAGTATCCCCACTAGTTGTTGCTGCACGGCGGTGAGAAGTTTCGCGACATCAGAGAGCGCTGGAGCTATGGATTCCATCAAATGAGCTGGTGAGACGTAGGTTTCCGGTTCCGGTTGGCGTGATGATGCTGCGTGGGCGTATGAGTAATGCTGGCGGTGCTGTCGAGGTGGAAGTGATCCAGGAGGAGGCTGTGTTACTGGCTGCCGTGTCGCCGCCGGCTGTTCTTGTGGCGTTGGCTGACGGTGGGGCGGAGGGTGTGGCGTCAGGTTGGAGTTCCGTATTACACGAGTCCTCCGTTGAGAGGGCTGCGGGGAAGATCGCTGTCTATATTTCCTGAGAAGTTCCTGGTACTTCTTGTGGTGTCACCGCCAGACACCACACTTGCTAGGTGATAACCTTTAAATCGGCCGCGGTCCGTTAGTATACGTCGGACCCGCGTGTTGCCACCATCAGTGATTGCAGACCGAGCGACACCACACGGCAGGTCTAGAGAGACTTCCTAGCACTCGCCCCAGTTATACAGCCGACTTGGCTAGCGATGGTCCACTGACAAAATACACCCTCATTTGCCGAGACGATAGTTAGCATAGCCTTCAGCTACGTCATTTGCTACGACCTAGCAAGGCGCCATTATCAGTTGCTATTGATATTGTAAATAATGTACAGACAAGAGCTACGTTCAACATTAATGGATTAAAGTTAAGTATTCCACCATCTGCGTCCGTTTTTCTAAGTTCTAATTTCCTAGTCCTGCTCCACACCTCACGCCAGCCTGCGTGAGCTTAAACGCGTGCCTTTCGGCTTCCTCTAAATTTAGTGGGTTGGTCTCCTGCCAATCCACATCACTTCTGGCAGCCTCGCCATGTGGCAGGATGGTCCTTTTCACAGTTAGCACATTTCGGCGGAGCCCCTCGGGTATGAGTACAAGCTGAGGATCGGTATTGCCCTCGACATCGAACTCGGCGAGCAGGCAAGCTGCAATAATTAGCCGTATGTTCAAATCGCTGGCAGTGGCGAAATTGAACAGGTCCTTCTTGTCTGTTGTAGGTTTCAATAACGACTTTAGTATATAGAAGGTATTTGATGTCGTAAATCTTGTAGTTCTCCTTTTGGGCTAGCAACGTGACACAGTAAGCATCTTGAGGTCGTAATTCCTTCGTGTGGTCGTCTCGATTTTTAAACTGGTGGACGTTGATGACAGGGAAACCCCTCTCTATCAGAGCGGCTTTCAGTTCTTCCTCCGTAACTTCGGCAGGTAGACGTTTGACAACCACTTCGAAGTCCTTGTCGTCTGCGGCCTGATGTGTATTTTGTCATTCGACGAAAAGAGATTGATGGCCCGCCGTTGATCTTCATAGGTGTCAAAGTGATATTTGATCCTGTCTCGTTGGTAGATGGCCTTAAGACTGCCGTCAATACGAGGTGCATTCAAGTTCGAAGGCCTCCGATTTTTTTCTAATTAACTACTCACCCGAAATCGATGAAACTGGCGCTACATCTCGACGTAATCGCCTTGCAGACGTACACATTTTTCACAACGCTGACGCCATGATTCCATGGCGCGGCGAAGGCATCTTTAGGAGTCTGTTTTGGCCACTGGAAAATCGCTGAGGCAATAGCAGCACGGCTGGTGAATGTGCGGCCACGGAGAGTGTCATCCGTTGTTGGAAAAAGCCAAAAGTCACTAGGAGCCAGGTCAGGTGAGTAGGGAGCATGAGGAATCACTTCAAAGTTGTTATCACGAAGAAACTGTTGTGTAACGATAGCTCGATGTGCAGGTGCGTTGTCTTGGTGAAACAGCACACGCGCCGCCCTTCCCGGACGTTTTTGTTGCAGTGCAGGAAGGAATTTGTTCTTCAAAACATTTTCGTAGGATGCACCTGTTACCGTAGTGCCCCTTGGAACGCAATGGGTAAGGTTTACGCCCTCGATGTCCCAGAACATCGACACCATCATTTTTCAGCACTGGCGGTTACCCGAAATTTTTTTGGTGGCGGTGAATCTGTGTGCTTGCATTGAGCTGACTGGCGCTTTGTTTCTGGATTGAAAAATGGCATCCACGTCTCATCCATTGTCACAACCGACGAAAAGAAAGTCCCATTCATGCTGTCGTTGCGCGTTAACATTGCTTGGCAACATGCCACACAGGCAGCCGTGTGGTCGTCAGTCAGCATTCGTGGCACCAACCTGGATGACACTTTTCGCATTTTCAAGTCGTCATGCAGGATTGTGTGCACAGAAGCCACAGAAATGCCAACTCTGGAGGCGGCCTGTTCGACAGTCATTCGGCGATCCCCCAAAACAATTCTCTCCACTTTCTCGATAATGTCGTCAGACCGGCTTGTGCGAGCCCGAGGTTGTTTCGGTTTGTTGTCACACGATGTTCTGCCTTCATTAAACTGTCGCACCCACGAACGCACTTTCGACACATCCATAACTCCATCACCACATGTCTCCTTCAACTGTCGATGAATTTCAATTGGTTTCACACCACGAAAATTCAGAAAACGAATGATTGCACGCTGTTCAAGGAAGGAAAACGTAGCCATTTTAAGTATTTAAAACAGTTCTCATTCTCGCCGCTAGCGGTAAAATTCCATCTGCAGTACGGTGCTGCCATCTCTGGGACGTATTGACAATGAACGCGGCCTCATTTTAAAACAATGCGCACGTTTCTCTTTCCAGTCCGGAGAAAAAAAATCGGAGGCCTTAGAACTTGAATGCACCTCGTATTTCCTTCCAGCGCCTTGTTGAGTTCCATGTAGTTCTTGGTATGGTAAATAGTAACGGGCGGGACTTTGCGTTGTAAGTTCCGGCCAGAGCCATCTGTCCCCTCTTTATATGCTTCGAGATTGACATCACTCGTCTGGTCCATACGTTCTGGAGCATGCGTAGTATCTTCCGTCGCAATAGCCGCATAACGGTTGGAAGTTTTCAGTTCTTCTGGACGTTGTCGCTTCCGAGAGTTGTTCTGCTTAGGAGAAGCATTGAGTCGTTTTCTTTGGCGAACTAGTGTAAAATCGCCCTCTCCGTCGGTGGTCTGCATGGTCCAAACTTCTTCAGAGGAGACTCCCTCCATTTCGTCGTCGTCTTCTGGAGGAGAAAATTGTTTCACGTCGTCTACTTGTTCCTCAGGCTGTGAAGTAGGAACTGTACTAGTGCGGTTGTCGTATACTTCCTGACTTTGCAGAATCGTGTGTTGTATTTCACGTCTTAGTTCCCGTTGTTGCCGATCGTTGTGTGTTATCTGATGTCTCTCGTCATAGGGGTTGGACGTACGTTGTCCTCCGCTCTGCATTCGCACAGCGCTCGTCGTGGTCCTGTCCTCGTTATGTTGCCTTTCAGAATCCGTTGTCGGTGCAGGGGTCGTCGCCGTTGTATCCGTCCTGTGGGGAGCGGCCGGCAGGGCAGGCCCCACCGACCGGCCAGCGGCCGGCCCCGGAGCGACCCAGCCGGCTGGCTGGGACGCGCTCGTTCCGTTGTCCGCACTCATCGCCATCGCGCGCTCAACTGCGTGTTGTTGACGTCCCAGTCGCTAGTATGTTGCTGTACTGCGCGATAGTGGTCAGCATGGGGCCGAAGGAGGAGAAACATTCAGTGGCATTGAGTGAGAGAGTGGCATTGCTCCATTCACAAGGGAGAAGCCATCGACAAATCGGAGCAAAGGTGTCTGTTAGCTACATCACGGTACAAGCTATCATTCATAAATATAAAGAAACTGGAATAACAGTGTATAAATGCCATCGTGGACGTCCAAAAGTGCTTACAACCTGAGGGCGTCGCCATATCATCACACTTTCTCGGAAGGAACCTGCTACAAGTGGAGAAACTATTGGTAAGGTAGTTCAGACAACGTCCGACAAGACGGTTAGTGTCCAAACTGTACGAAATGTGTTGAATGAGGCTGATTGCACGGACGTTCTCCCAGGAAAAAGCCATACATATCGGAAGTAACCGGCAGAAACGCCTGCAATTTGCCAAGGACTACATCAGCAAGCCGATGGAGTTTCGGTACACTGTGATATTCAGCGACGAATCGTAGTTCTGTGTGTTCGGATTTGATGCAAGAAAGAAAGTTTGGCGCAAGTCGAATACGCACCTCGACATCAAACACCTGCATCCGACAGTCACACACGGTGGAGGCGGTATCATGGGCTGGGGCTGTATGGCGGCGTCCGGCGTTGGATATCTAGCTGTAGTCCACGGTACAATGGATCATATGAGATACATCGACGTGTTGCGAGGTAATTTACATGCTGGTGCACAGACATTGCGCCTTACTGAGGTGTTTTATTTTCAGCAAGACAACGACCCAAGACATACCGCCATGAAAACCCAGGAGTGCTTACTGTACAATGCCCCCAGAAGGGTTCTAACACCACCTCAGAGCCATGATTTGAACCCCATTGAGAACCTGTGGGCTCATCTTGCCACACAAGTCAGACGTCCGTCCTGTAAAAACGACTTGGAGAAAGTGCTTCTGGAGGAATGGGGGAAAATTACCCCTGATATCACTCGAAATTTAATACAAAGCATTCCTAGGCGTTTACGCGCTGCTATAGATGCTAAAGGGATGCAGACTAGCTATCAGAAGGTGAACATTAATTAAGAAAACGAACACGCCGAACGATTCATACGCGTGTGCCAATAGTTTTTTGGATGCAGAAGAGCGATGTTTATTTTCATAACATTGTATGTTACTTTACGAACAGGTGATTTGGACATATTTGTAACCTATGTAACGTAAGGTGGCACGTGTCTGGGTTCTGTTCTGAAATATATATCTCGTTTAACCTACAACCACTAAAATGTAACTGTGCCAATACTTATTGGTGCAAATGTATGTGCACGCGTCGCAATATGCATTGGGCCCGCGCGACATATGGGGAAGGTGCACGTCGCGCTGTAGTGTCGTGTCACGTCACACGTGCTATACGCGTCTCAATTTGCGCTTATTGGTACCCTAGAACGGTAGCTGCCTCAGGGCGCTGGCACTCGCGCAGCTTTGCCCTGGAGGCTCTCGGCAGGACGCGGCTAGCAGCCGCTGGCTGGAGAAGAGGATGCTGCGTCATAAAGCGAAGAGCAGACAGATCTACCAGAGCAGGCGCTGGCGTCCGGTGGGGCCAACCGGGTCTCCACTGTACCTGCCACGGTGCTCTGACGTCATTCCGCGAAAGCAGCCCTAATTGCCGGCAATTGTCAGGTGGCTGCACTTCCGCCCAGCTCCAACCGGCTCCTCTCGACCCAGGTACTGCTCTCCCCCGTTCTCGGTTTCCTACTCCCCAACTATACCACGTGTATTAAAAAGTAGTTGGAATTTTGCAGTTTCGTGTGTTGTATTACCCCGATGTTCGGCAATTTTTCATTGTATTAGTAAATATGTCTGAGAAGTATCTGTAGAATATTGTTGTTGTTGTGGTCTTGTCCTGAGACTGGTTTGATGCAGCTCTCCATGCTATACTCTATACTGTGCAAGCTTCATCATCTCCCAATACGTACCGCAGCCTACATCCTTCTGAATCTGCTTAGCGTATTCATCTCTTGGTCTCCCTCTACGATTTTTACCCTCCACCCTGCCCTCCAATACTAAATTGGTGATCCCTCACGTGTTCCAATATTTCTACGGAATCCAAACTGATCTTCCCCGACGTCGGCTTCTACCAGTTTTTCCATTCGTAACTGTAGAGTATTAGCCGTAGCAAATACTTAGACTGTTGTCAGCTGTCACGGGGGAATTAAATGTGTCTTGGTAATACGGGCGATAATTTATTTTGTATAGAAATGTAACATAAAATTTAATATAAATTTTTCTATAACAGCGGAAAATGACACCTTATTCAGTGACACGATGTGGAGGATAATGGCAATGTGTGGGATATCGGACAAGCCCATAAGGCTAACTAAAATGTGTGTGACAGAATCAAAGTGCGTAGCGAAAGTACAGCGGCAGTTCTCAGAAACATTTGAGGTAAAAACAGGACTGAGACAGGGTGATATTATATCACCAACTGTCTTAAATTTGGCACTCACCAACACGCTTAGGAGAGTAACACAAGAATGTGCAGGAGTCGCCATAGGGGAAAAGATAAATGTTCTGGCTTTTGGTGATGGTATTGTGGTGATAGGAAAGAGCATGAAGACATGGACAAAATGGGAACTTTACCGAAGAAAGGAGCTAATAAAACAGGTCTAAGTATAAATGAAGTTAAAACATAGTTCATGGTAATAGGAAGAAGGGCTCAGTTAGGACCAAACCATCTAACAATCCGACAGACGTATTGACCTACTTCGGTGTCAACATCGACCAACAAAACGTTGTAGGGGAAGAGATCGTAACAAGAATTCAAGCTGAGGGAAGATGGCTTGGAGTTATACGTAACATCATAAGATGTGAGTTACCATCCAGGCGGACAAAAATAACAATATACCAGACCATCGTCAAACCGCAATATACAAAAAAAAAGAGAGAGATGAACTCATCACTTTTGAAAATAAAGTACTGTGGAAATCAGACGAAGTACAGGTAACCTAGATATAGCTTTCGATACTTTATTCTTTGGACAAATACAGTGGTTCGTCGAACTGAAAATACATTTCCTCAGTGTTGTGAAAATGAAATTTCGTATGGCAGGAAGAGGAAGAACAGCTATAAAACAGGAAAATACCATGTCATAATACCATCAGAGAGATGCAGATATGGGTCTGGGAGATGAAGATGCAGCCAACCGGACGGTGTGGCAGGCTGGAATGAGTCAGGCTAAGGACCAGCCGCGGTTTGTTTGGCCAGTATGGGAAGATGAAAAACGGATTATAGTATAGCTAAGATACAGAAATTATAAATATAGCTTCCGGTGATTCTTCTGTGACTAAAACGAATGTTTATAAGTAGGGTAAGCTCTTCTAAGAATGACGTGAATACTATGAACATGATGAGAACCCTGTGTGCCCCTCCACATCTTATACCGAAAAATAATGGGAAAAGTGTAAAAAGAGTTTTTTTGTAAAAGAAACCGCCTTTTCTTGCTGAAACCGTACTTTATTTTTCCCAGACGCGTATTTCACATAAAAAAACGCGACGTGAACTGTTTTACTATCTAAAAATATAAGGCGTATCCGAAAAGTAAGTTGCGATCGGCCGCGAAATGGAAACCACTGTGAAAGTCAAAAATGTTTTAACTGCAGCAGTTAACTAAAACTTCCAGCTGTACGTATCTACATAGTCGCCGCTGTGACTTAGACATTTGTCTTAGCATTGTACCAACTTTTCAATACCCCCGTCATAGAAGGCTGCCACCAATGCTTTCCGCCAATTCTCTATGCTGATCTATAGCTCTTTGTCTGTGACAAAAGGTTATCTTCATAGCCAACGACTCATGTGAGCAGAGATAAAAATCAAAGGGAGCCAATTACGGGCTGTATTGTGGGTGATCGAACGCTTCCCATCGAAAACGCTGCAGGAGCATCTTCATTGCCCCTGCAGAGTGCGGCCAAGAATTGTCCTGTAGAACGAACCGCATGACAGTTATGTGGACTGCACCGCTTCAGCCGAAATCTGTCTCCAGGCCCTCTTGCTAGGCAGGCGACACAATTTTCTAGGCATTTTTCTGTGTTCACTGTGGGCTCAGAACTGAAAAGAGCGACCTGACGCTATAGACGGGCATAGTAGTGACACTGCCCAACATATCTGTGCGAAGCTTCAGCGGAGTTTCACTGTGGTTTCCATTTCGCGACCGATCGGAACTTACTTTCCGAACAGCCCTCGTAACAAAACATTATCATTCTATAACCAACTGAAGATGCCTTAGACTAAGAAAAAGGCGAAACGTGTCTGGGAAAAATAAAGTACAGTTGGAGCAAGAAAAGGCGGTTTTATGTAAAGAACCAATTTTTTCTGTGTTTGCTGCTGAGGATGGCCACGCAAACAAACTTATCGTAAAAAGAGTGTATGACAATAGACGAATCATAGAGAACTATCTCATGATGAAGACGGCACTCCAACTGGCTCACGCCACGCATTTTTTTTTTCAGATGTTCTGATTATGAAAAGCCTACCTGATCACTTTGTGCTCTGAACTGAAAAGAGGGACGTGAAGCGATCGACAGGTACAATAGAGACACTATCCAACACATCTGTACGAAGTTTCATCAGATTTTCACAGTGGTTTCCATTTCGCACTTAATGGGGCCTTACTTTCCGAATATGCCCCGTACAAGGTGTAACAAGTATAAGCCCAGAGAATTTTTATTGGTGACTGAGGACGATGTACAACGGGGCATCAGTGTGTACATCATTTTCAGACCAATAATTATAGCTATTAGGGATACTATGTTATTAGGTCGGTTAGTTCCTCCAAGTGCGTGTGGCAAGAGCAAGCTATTTACACTTATTTCGCCCTTGGTGGCAGTCAGGTGTTAATGTGTGGACGTGGAAACGCCGAACGGTTACTCTTTACCGACAGGCTAGTCCACTTAATTGTGCAATTACGACCATGCAGAAAACATCAGTTTGTACAGATTGAGACGTGTCTGTGGCAAGACCGTTCGACGCAGAGATTAAACAAGCAACATAATGATGTTTGTACATCCTAACGTACCACATATAAAAATATCTTCACTTATACACATTGATCCCCAAATTTTACATTCTATCCCGTATGGAGCCAGGTCATGTTACATCGAATTCATCAGTCACTATGTGACACTAGGGAGGAGGCCGTATTACACTCTACCACACCATTCTGGAGGTGCCTATCTCCATGACTGCCATAAGTGCAAATATGGATGGTACGAAGTTTTCCTCGCCAGTTCCTTATACTATCAATTAATGTCTACATGTTCGTCACGTCACTTACTGCCAGTGCTGTAGGAGAAACTATTAAATTTTATACCTTATGCATTCAGTTTTGTCGAGATACTTGTTCGTTATAAAATATTCGTTAAACTTTACTTTCTTTACTAGATATCATTTCTTATAAATATTTCTTTAACTCTGTTATAGACCCTCAAGAGACCGAGTATGACTGTCGACGGAAAGTGCGCTTTGCTGTATATAAAAAAATGTACTGAATTATCATTAGAATTGTAAAATACGATTTATTTCTCCACTCACCAATGGTTTCTATTTAATTTTACAATCGAACTGAGTACTTCGTAAGATACGTAGTTAGTTCGAAGTAATTGGTGTTGGAGACACACAGTTACCGCAAAAATGATTCACGCCCCTATTGTTTGCACACGATGTTCGAATTCACAGGACGAACGAAAGGAACGCGGGAGTAAGGAAATGTAGATTTGCGAATACTGCCCACTCGATCCGATGCGGACCTAACTGCATTCTGGAAAGGAAACATTGCGAGTGGCAAAATGTTTCCTGTACATCATGTCATTACCAATTTGTGATGCTGAGAATAAGAAACTGAAGGAATTCCAAAAACTACCGAGCTAGCACCAACACTTTGCTGATGAACAGGAGAGTAACGAAAAGTTTCCGTCAGTTCGACAGTGATGGAGGTATAGGAAAATTACCGACGCTGACCGAATCAGGCACAAACCGGGTGGGGGGAATTAAACGTGCGAGCAAATAAACGTTTTAGGAACTAACGAAACGGTAATTCAAAACTCAGTAACCAATACGAGATACGAGTTCCAACAGCTCTACTTATCGTCGTACGGTTCATTTGCATGGGATTTTTGTAGTCATTTCTTGCATAATCTCAGACTTGCTACAGCGCACGCAATTGAGAAACATGATAACAATCAAGTACTTGGCTGTGAAATAACGATCAGGTACTTGTCTGTGAACGACATTTGGAATAGATTCCAATACCTGGCTATATCCAAGGAAAGTCAATGGAACTGCTTCTACCAAGGTTATTTCCCATATTTGTAATTTTATGTTTATTGAATATAAAGACGACAGCCCAGTTTCAGTTCCATAAGCATTTCTTGAGCCGTAATTACTCTATGACGAGAGTCAAAGTAATTTTGAAACACTGATACTTAAACCGACATACTGAACAGATATTCGAAGTGCCACTATATCCAGTGTACAGAGAGATAACACGACATAAATCCTCTGCAGCTCTTCCTGGCTTTCACTGCAATTTTATGGAGTCGGGAATTTTCATTATAATTATTACAATCTCATGGAATTTTCGATGTTATTCATTATCGGCTTTATGTGCAATATCGCTCAAAAGTATTTTGTAAAGGTAATGCATTCTGAAAACTATTTCTGTAGGAGAAAATTTAAACGAGAATATTTAATTACAAAATTTTTATATAGTGTTCTTCATTTCCTTACATATATTATACAATTGTAGTCCTTGCATCAATAATAAAACATAAATGAACAGATTTCATAGGCTCAAAATTACTTTGTTTGAACTAAAGAGAAAAAAAGTAAACACTCGCGGATTGATTCGTGATGTTCTTGACTCAATATCTGGTTTCGTAACTCTTTGTTTGTAGTACTGCAGCACATCTGGACGGCACAGAATCCGCAAGTTTGGCTACTGGCGCTTGAGTTATCTTCTTCCTTTGCTCACACAATTCTCTGTAGAAAGCTTCCTTCTTGGTGTAGTTTTGTTGGCGAACACGTCAGTCCAGCTCAATCCAAAGACGTTCTGTCGGGTTTAAGTCTGGACTTCGGCTTGACCATACCCTACTCATAGAAGTCTGCCGCCTGACTTGTTTTTCGCTACCCAACGTGCGCACAATTTTCGGTAATCCAAGTGTTCGGTCACAATGTCATACAAAACACTACGAGAAACATTATGAAAGTCATCCCGCAAGGAGGAAATCGTAAAGCATCTGTTTTCACCTTACTTTCCACTTCCTGCACCAGACTTTCATTAACGACCGAAGGACGCCCACTCCGTTGTTGATCATGCACATTTGTGCGGCCATCTTTAAATGCTCTCACCCACTTTCTTACCATTTCGTCACTCATAATGTTTTCTCCGTAAGCTGCACAGATCTCACGATGAATATCGATCGCTTTTAGGCCTTTAGCACTAAGAAATCTTATAACAGCCCGTACTTCACAGTCGGCGGGACTCACGATTATCGGAGGCACCTTAACCACTCAGTACACAACGTAAACAAGGAACAATCAGACTGTAATGGCGTCAGTGCGTAGATTAAGGTACAGGCTTTAATGTAAAAATAAAATTATTGAGATATCTTAGCAATTCTTTTTTTAATTTCAAAACGGTACTTAAAAAGCACGCCTCGTATTTTTCGCACTTATCAAAGGTTTACGAGAATATCGCCTGCCATTCAGATCTATAGCTACTAAGCGACGTTTAACTGTCGAAACACGGACCCTCACACCGGGTTTAACCTGCAGATCGTCACGTATTGCCCGGTCAGATTTTTCGGGGTTAGCCATCTATTGCCTTCGGATGCTCCTATCTTCGTTTACGGTGGTGTTTCGGGGGCAACCACTTTGTGCGTTGTTGTCTGTTGTTCCCCTTCTTTTCTTACGCCAGGCCCAACACGCACAAGCTGTTGTGACATGTCAAACGCCATCGCAGCGAAAGAACGAGTTTTGCCTTGAATCAGTCGTGTTACGACAGCTTGTCTGAAATCTGAACGATATTCTTTAGTTTAAGGCGCATTTGTATGTAGATAAAAGTATTAGAATTAGATTTGTTTTATGTAGTTACGTTTGTTGTAGTCTTCCCATTCCATAAAATACTTATGAACCCTTTGGAAACACTGTTTACGGCTAAAGTCCATGCTTACCTGCGCTCAGCAATGAATACATATAGCCGCGGAGAAGCCAAACAGTCTTTAGTCTCAACAGCCGGTTCGTTTTCATTCCGCTTATAGATAAACACGTCTACCAAGCTACTAGTTCGACTACAAAATACTGTTGAGAGTTGCTGTATATTGTGAAAGATAACAGTCGTGGATCATGTGTGGTGCGCACAGACTTACTTTGTCTGGCGGTTTTTCTCTCTTACGAATGACTTGTTGCATTCTGTTTTCTAGAAACTCTCCAGTAAAGTCATACATTTGGTCTGTTACGCTGTAGGCACATATGTTGCTCATCAGGTGACATGACGAAAGCCTACTGAACATGGCATCAACCTGGGCGGCGGTACTCACTGCTTTCTGGGTCAAGTGGACGAACAGTTCGAAATGGGTCTCACGTGATCCTTGTTTTGCAACCATTGTTCTGGAGAGATGTTCGGCCTCCAGAAATTTCGTAATAAGGTAGCGTAAAACATATTCCGGAATTCTACAACAGACCGACGTCAGCGATTAGATTTATAATTTTGTACGTCAGTGCGAGGACCCTTGTTGAAAACGGTAATGACCTGAGCAGTTTTCCAGTCGCTAGGAAGGTTTCGATCCTACAGGGATCTATAGTACAATGTTTCTAGCAGAGGGCTAACGTATTTCGTAAACTTTGCGTAGGGTCATGTTAGTGAACTTGTTCTGCTTAGATGCATTATGTCTGCTATCCATATGGCGTTCGGTTCCCATTTTGACACATGTCAATATGCGATGTTTATCTATTTTTGATTATGTTTGAGGAAAGCACAAGACTGGCTACTTATGGAGGAGGGTTTCAGTCTGCCTTTGTGGAAAGCGAGCAGGCTGATTGACCACAGAGCAATTCCGGCCGGATCACAGGAGGTCTGTCAGCGGTACTCTGATGGAAGGAGGCCGGATTCATGGGTGCTGCTTTCCTCAGAAGTGTCTGTAGGAAGCCCTGGCTGTCCATTTCGGCTACGAATGCGGCTTTCTCCTTTGAAAGGAGTTGCCGTCCAGCCCCCAGAGAATTGCCATGTGTGACGAATTTATCTTCCGGTACACACAAAACGCAGAAGAAAACAGTATGGCACCGCTAGCCTACTGTGGGAAAACTCGTTGGTCTGCCTCCAAAATATGGTTATCCAGTCTTGTGAATCTTGTCCGCCACCGTGCTTCAACACGAAGGACTCGACCAATGAGCGGAACCAAGCTATGAGTCAACCTTCGGCATACTAAAATGCGTTCAGACAGCCATTAATTGTGCATTTGTGCAGAATTACCGAATATTCTGGAGAAGAAAGCGAAATTCTCGCTTATCACTGTGTTAATGCCTGAACATCTAACTCCCCTCGCCCTCCCCCCCCCCCCCCCCCCCAAATTTAATTTTTCTAGAGTATCATGAAGAAACGACGATTCGTTTCGGGACCTGTTGTAAAGAGGATGTCTGGACCCGTCCTGACGTCTATGGCAGCTATTCTCGACCACCAACTGATTCACTTTCCATCCGGCGCCAAATTGTGCGTTGTGGCGTACTTCGCTGAGTTTCAAGTAATTTTCGCATTTCGAAATTGGCGCTGTCCGTTATCTGAGCAGGATTTGCAGTGCAGCTTCGGTTGCATGATTGCTTGTCATATTTCGCGAGTCTTGCTTTCGATTATTTCACATTTGCGAGCAGTGCAGATTACAAAAGTAATCTGCGCTTCCCAAGTAGTCTTCTAATTATATTTGACGTGCCCTCCGATGTGGTAGTGGTACATTAAGTTGCAATTAAGCATCTAGTGAGCCACTGTTTGCCATTAATGTTCAGAGAACTGGGATATCCTCACGACAGTAACTGCTTAAAAGTTATTTTCTCTGGTTCGTACAGAAATTCGTTCAAAACAAACCGATATTGTTCAATAAATTGTTACGAGGGGCGTTTGAAAAGTCCGTGCAAAAATGGAAACTATTTACGTGTTTGGGGATAAACTTTTTTTATTTTTCAACATAGTCTCCTTTTAGACCTATAAACTTTGTCCAACTCTGTTCTAATTTGTTGATCCCTTCCGAATAATAGGAATTGTCCAAGTCTGCAAAAACGGCTGCTGCAATCACCTCGTTTGAACAAAAACCTTCGTCTCTCCATCCATTTCCTCAAATTGGGGAACAAATAGTAGTCCGAGGGAGCCAAGTCTGGAGAATAGGCGGGGATGTGAAAAGAGTTGGAATCCTATTTCCATTATTTTTGCGACCACAACTGCTGAGGTGTGTGCTGGTGCATTATCGTGATGGATAAGGACTCTTTTGCGGTCCAATCGCCGGCGTTTTTCTTACAGCTCTATTTTCAAACGGTCCAATAACGATGAATAATATGCACCTGTAATAGTTTTACTCTTTTCCAGATAGTCGATGAGGATTATCCCTTGCGAATCCCCAAAGACAGTCGCCATAACCTTTCCGGCCGAAGGAATGGTCTTTGCCTTTTTTGGTGCAGATTCTCACTTGGTAACCCATTGTTTAGATTGTTGTTTGGTCTCAGGAGTATAGTAATGTATCCATGTTTCATCCACACTGACAGTTTTTGCTGAATCCTACGGATTCTTCCTGAACAGCAGCAAACAATCATTGCAACACTTCACACGATTCCGTTTTTGTTCAAGCGTGAGCAATTGTGGAACCCATCTTGCGGATACCTAACTCATGTCCAAATTTTTATACAAAATATTATGTACCCGTTCATTCGTGATGCCCACCCAACTAGCACTCTCACGCACCTTAATTATTCTTTCATCCATCACCATATCATCGATTTTATCAATGATTTATGGAGTCGTAACCTCCACAGAGCGTCCAGAATATTCAGCATCACTTGTGCCCATATGGCCACGCCGAAAATTTTGAAACTCCTTATAAACTGTTCTAATGGAAGGTGCAGAGTCACCGTAATGTTTATCAAGCTTCTCTTTAGTCTCTTGAGGCGTTTTGCCTTTCATAAAGTAATATTTAATCACCACACGAAATTCTTTATCGTCCAGTTTTTGACAATCATTCGACTTCCTTTATTCACACAAATGCCAAAGAAATAGACCAATATGGTTCAAACGTGGTGTGCGTTCTTCCCAAATACGCTACTAACTAAACATGACCTCGATACGAGCCGATCGTGCCATCTCTCGGATTTTGCACGGACGTTTCCAACACCCCTCGAACTTTGCAGTTATAAACCCGATCGTCCGACAACTAGACCTAACTAGACGACCTATAAATAATAAACATAGTTAGCTACTTGTATTTCTAATTTCATGTCTCACTGTGACCTTATAGGTTGCAAAACAGTTGTCCACGCATCGGACATTTTGATTAATTGGTTTAAATTAACGTATAGCGATCACTGCATGTGTTCGTCTAGCATTTCGATGTTGAAGTCTTAACTGAGGTAGGAAGAGAGCACCCACAACTGCCGAGCCTCAGCACGACTGTAGTAGAAGTACAAAGGAACTCTCCACAGGCTATCGTGATTTTCAGAACAGCCTCAACAGTACCTTGTGAACAGCTCGCTGTACTCACCGGCGGCCGAGTACAGAGTGGGCATCCAGTCCGTGATGTGCATCAGTTGCCGGGAAACCCTGGGCTTCAACCGCGGACTCCAGACTGCGGCGACGCCGCGCACACCACCCTCCCAGGGTGTGCCCTTCATCTGCAAAAAACACGCAGCACACTGAAAAAAATAACAAAGGCAGAGTGTCGACATATGGGAATTCAACAACAGCAACATCAGGTCAGAGAACAAAAGTCACACGTTGGTCCTTACCGTGCTTAAGAATCAGTTCACAGGTGCAAAGTAACCAGACTTTCAGCCCGGTCTGTCGGTTTATCCGTAGACTGCGATTTACTACCGTCAGGAAATGTCACAGTGAACAAAATAGGAGTGATGAATCCTATTGTAGTGCAGTGGATCAGAGCTATAAGTAATGTCTCCTTGCCTGCAGGAGACAGTCTCTAACAATTATGGCTCGTGTATCCTCACTGCTTTAGTGTCAGTCAAGCATCCTGAGCAATGCAGCAGACAGCCGCCGTCGTGAGAAAGTGTTTATCGGTGATTGCGACCATGGAAAGCAACGTTACTTTTTATTTGCTAAACAAAACGTAAAAGAGGAATTTTTGTAAGTACACTACTGGCCATTAAAATTGCTACACCAAGAGGAACCGCAGACGATAAACGGGTATTCATTGGACAAATATTTTATACTAGAACTGACATGTGATTACATTTTCACGCAATTTGGGTGCATAGATCCTGAGAAATCGATACCCACAGCAACCAACTCTGGCCGTAATAACGACCTTGATACGCCTGCGCATTGAGTTAAACAGAGCTTGGATGGCGTGTACAGGTACAGCTGCCAATGCAGCTTCAACACCACAGTTCATCAATAGTAGTGACTGACGTATTGTGACGAGCTAGTTGCTCGGCCGCCATTGACCAGACGATTTCAGTTGGTGAGAGATCTGGAGAATGTGCTGGCCAGGGCAGCAGTCGAACATCTTCTGTATCCAGAAAGGCCCGCACAGGACCTGCAACATGGGGTCGTGCATTATCCTGCTGAAATGTAGGGTTTCGCAGGGATCGGATGAAGGATAGAGCCACGGGTCGTAACACATCTGAAATGTAGCGGACCTGCAACATGGGGTCGTGCATTATCCTGCTGAAATGTAGGGTTTCGCAGGGATCGGATGAAGGATAGAGCCACGGGTCGTAACACATCTGAAATGTAGCGTCCACTGTTCAAAGTGCCGTCTATGTGAACAAGAGGTGACCGAGACATGTTACCAATGGCACCTCATACCATCACGCCGGGTGATACGCCTGTATGGCGATGACGAATACACGCTTCCAATGTGCGTTCACCGTGATGTCACCAACCACGGATGCGACCATCATGACGCTGTAATCAGAACCTGGACTCATCGGAAAACATGTTTTGCCATTCGTGCACCCAGGTTCGTCGGTCAGTACATCATCGCAGGCGCTCCTGTCTGTGATGCAGCGTCAAGGGTAACCGCAGCCACGATGAGCTGATAGTCCATGCTGCTGCAAACTGTTCGTGCAGATGGTTGTTGTCTTGCAAACGTCCTCATCTGTTGACTCAGAGATCGAGACGTGGCTGCACGATCCGCTACAACCATGCGGATAAGATGCCTGTCATCTCGACTGCTAGTGATACGAGGCCGTTGGGATCCAGTACGGCATTCTTATTATCCTCATGAATCCACCGATTCCATATTCTGCTAACAGTCATTGGATCTCGCCCAACGCGAGCAGCAATGTTGCGATACGATAAACCGAATCGCGATAGGCTACAATCCTCTCTTTATCAAAGTCGGAAACGTGATGTTACGCATTTCTCCTCCTTACACGAGGCATCACAACAACGTTTCACCAGGCAACGCCGGCCAACTGCTGTTTATGTATGAGAAATCGGTTGGAAACTTTCCTCATATCAGCACGTTGTGGGCGTCGCGACCGGTGCCAACCTTGTGTGAATGTTCTGAAAAGCTAATCATTTGCATATCACAGCATCTTCTTACTGTCGGTTAAATTTCGCGTCTGTAGCGCGTCATGTTAGTGGTGTAGCAATTTTAATGGCCAGTAGTGTATATGGGGTATGTTACATCTCAGTGTAGGCATTAACAAGCAGGCCATTACTAACAAGAGTTATCTCATAGTAAAATTTAAAACCAAAGAAAAGTACTGAATAGCTCCATTGTCGTGTTGCTATGAATAGCCCCTCGTGGAACAGATCTGCGCTGGCAGTTAGCAGAGTTCAAGCCTTGCCGGCAGTCAGTACAGTTGAGTGTTGGTAGGGTAGGAAGATTTTAGATTTGCCCATAAATCTGAAGGGATGTGTTTCCTGCACTGAGTCTGAGACCGATGCAGACTAGTTAGATATTGGGAAAATTTTTATCTGCTACTCAGTAGTGTATGAAAAATGTATGAATTACAATAATGGATTGTTTTCACGTGTGGATGTGGATTTGCAAGATCGCTTATCGATCCGAGCACACGACTTAATACCGACAGTCGTTTTGTCATGCTAACTTCGCGAATATAACAATAGGCAACCATTTTAAAATCTCTACTGCTAATAGTCTGACTCTAAAGGTCGGAGTCCCATATAGCAGCAATGGACTTTTACCAATAACAGCACGTGATGAAAACCCAACAGCTCTCCTTACCTTGCACTGGGACAACTACCAGGGGCCGGCCGGAGTAGCCGAGTGGTTCTAGGCGCTTCAGACTGGAACCGCGCGACCGCTACGGTCGCAGGTTCGAATCCTGCCTCGGGCATGGACGTGTGTGATGTCTTTAGGTTAGTTAGGTTTAAGTAGTTCTAAGTTCTAGGGGACTGATGACCTCAGATGTTAAGTCCCATAGTGCTCAGAGCCATTTGAACTAACTACCAGGAGTGAATACACCAGGTCAGCACAAATTTAAAAAATTTTCGATCTTGTTCCGACACGTAAAAGCCCAACTACAACTCCTACACAGACTGTTGTCTCAGCACCAATGGGGCTAGTATAGTGTAGATAGTAATAACATTTTTAGGGGGGCGGGGAGTCTAACTATATTTAAGAATAAAACCGTCGCAACTTCACATTATCTTACGCCATTCTGAGAGTTTTTCCTGTTACAAAAGGCAGAAATGAAATCCGGAGATAGAGGGATGGAAGGAATATATAGTTGTAATCTCCTGTGGGCGACGAGGTTATTAGTGTAGAAGGAGAAACTAGGAGGGGGGTGGAAACTAGGCTGTGCCCTGCAAAGAAACAGTCTGGGCATTCGTGTTCAGCAGTTTAGAGAAATCGTCACAAAGACGTATCTGAATGAGCCGGCGTAGTTTCGAACCGGTGTCTTCCAGAATACGGTTCCAGTGTCTCAATCATTGCGCTACCTTGCTGGGTCGATACAGTGAGTGATCCCTATTACTCTTGCATGGTCCACCTGATATTCATAAAGTTGTGCAGTACCTCAAGGTATAGTACATTATCCTCCAAGTCTCTTACTTGTAAAACCGTACAGTGACTGTAGCTATAAACTTACATTATACATTCACAATGTATACGGAACTGCAGCATGTAACTACTTCATATAGCAACCTAAGATGAAGCAATAGGATTCAAGTTACATTGTGCGAAAAAGAAAATATATAACCAACTGACTTTTTATTAATAGATGCAGTATAGAAAAAACCATGTATATGGATTGATATGTATCGGTCCATTGTTATCAGGAAAGTCGACTAGAATCAACAACTTCATAAAAAATCCATTTTTATGCAAGTCATTTCGGGACTCAAAATTTTAATCTTTCATTAATATTACTTCACCATGCTACACGGCTTTTAGTGGCTTTGTTGTAAAATTTTGGTTCAGTGTTGTGTTTTAGTCCTTTGTCTAATACATCCTTCTGACGCTAGAACAATCAGCAATACAGAAAGAAGTATCTACACTCCAATACGTAGCCTGCAAAGTCAATTTCACCCAAACATACAAAACTCAAAAATGGTTCAAATGGCTCTGAGCACTATGGGACTTAACTTCTGAGGTCATTAGTCCCGTAGAACTTAGAACTACTTAAACCTAACTAACCTAAGGACATCACACACATCCATGCCCGAGGCAGGACTCGAACCTGCGACCGTAGCGGTCGCCCTGTTCCAGACTGTAGCGCCTAGAACGGCTCGGCCACCCCGTCCGGCTACAAAACTCAAATACCATCCAATACAGCGTAATACAATAAGGTGATGGGATACGTCCTAATATCGTGTCGGACCTCCTTTTGCCCGGAGTACGGGGGTTGCAGTTGTGTCCTCCGAACCTGTCCCTAATTTGCGCAGCTCAGACTCTAATTTGTCCATGGCCGCTGTCGCATGAAAATCCGCGTCTTCACGTATTTTCGTGTCGATGCACTGCTCCGCGACATTTTGTCGCTTTTCCACGCTTTCGGCCTTCATCTTCAAATTGATCACCGCCTCTCGTCCTTGCTGTTCTGTGCGTTTACTCATTTTCGCTGCTTCAGCTGCTACAAGTCTTGCGAAACTTTATGATACTGTCTTGGTGCTCTCTGCCGTCTTCTTAGCATCATGTGCAATATTTAAACCTTTCGTAGCTTTGGCGTTTACTTTACGTAGTTTTTCCTGGAGTTTATTTGCCAATGACTTGTGTTCCTCTCGCATCTGATTCACCTGAGCACCGACATATTTGATGTCCGTCCTCGTCTCATTATTATCTCGCACTAACTCATTAATTTTCTCCTCCAATTTCTTCTCCATATCCATTAAAAATACCACCAGATTGAAGTCATCTCCCTTTTCCTCAGTATCGTGATCTCCGACCTCACACATGATTTCTGCGTTGTTGTACCCACAATACTGTGATCCGATATCGCCCTGTTTTCTCTGTCCGGGTTTCGCTGCTTCGATATGTTGTGGTACGCTGACATCTTCTATGTGGCACAGACTCAACAAGGCCTTGGAAGTCCGCTGCAGAGGTATTGGGCCATGTTGCCTCTGTAGCTGTCCATCATTACGAAAGTGCTGCCAGTCCAGGACTTTGTGCACGAACCGCCCTAGGCGCTCAGTCCGGAACCGCGCGACTGCTACGGTCGCAGGTTCGAATCCTGCCTCGGGCATGGATGTGTGTGATGTCCTTAGGTTGGTTAGGTTTAAGTAGTTCTAAGTTCTAGGGGACTGATGACCACAGATGTTAAGTCCCATAGTGCTCAGAGGCATTTGAACCATTTGAACGAACCGCCCTCTAGATTATGTCCCATAAATGTTCGACGCGATTCGTGTCGGGCGATCGGGGTGGCCAAACCAGTCGCTCGAATTGTTCAGAATTTTCTTCAAACCAATAGCCAACTGAGGCCCGGTGACATGGCGCTTTGTCATCCATAAAATTTGCATCGTTGTTTGGGAACATGAAGTTCATGAATGGTTTCAGACGGTTTCTAAGTAGTTCAGATGGTCCAGCGGACCCACGTCATTCTATGTAAACACATCCAATACCGCTATGGAGCCACCAACAGCTCGCACAGTGCCTTGTTGGCAACTTGTTAGGTCCATGGCTTCGTGGGGTTTGCGCAACACTCGACCTCTACCATTAGCCCTCAGTGAAATCTAACCTGGCCATGATTTTCCAGTCGGCTTGTCTCCAATCGAAATGGTCACGAGCCGAGGAGAGGCGCTGCAGGCGATGTCGTGTTGTCACGAAAGGCAATCGCGTCAGTCGCCTGCTGCCACAGCTAACTATTGCCAAATTTACTTAAAGAATACGTTCGTCGCACGTCCCACACTGATTTCTGTGGTTTTTTCAATGTTGCTTGTTTGTTAGCACTGATAACCTTACCCAAACACCGCTGCTCTCGGGTGTTAAGTGAAGGCACTGCGTAGTCCGTGGCAGAGGTAATGTCTAAAATTTTGCATTCTCGGTACATTCGTGACTCTGTGGATCTTGGTATACTCAATGCCCTAACGATTTCCGAACTGGAAAGTCCCATGCTGCTAACTCCAATTACCAATGCGCGTTCAGAGTCTGTTGATTCCCATCAGAAGCCTTTTCGCATGAATCACCTGAGTACAAATGACAACTCCGCCAAATAATTGCCCTATTATACCTTGTGCACTAGATATTACTTCCACCTGAATGCATGTATATCGGTATCCCATGACTTTAGTCACCTTAGTGTATAAAATTAACAAAAGAAACCCTAACCAAACGAAAAGCCACATACGTACCAGAGGAATACATGCGAAAACTGTCAAACAAGATGAACAATTTATTAAAAAATGCACCCATAAAACTAGCATTCAGAACTATTAACAACCTTAACACGAGATGATGATGATGATGATGTTTGGTTTTTGGGGCGCTCAACTGCGCGGTCATCATCGCCCGTACAAATGGTTCAAATGGCTCTGAGCACTTTGGGACTCGACGTCTGAGGTCATCAGTCCCCTAGACATAGAACTACATAAACCTAACTAACCTAAGGACATCACACACATCCATGCCCGAGGCAGGATTCGAACCTGCGACCGTAGCAGCCACGTGGTTCCGGACTGAAGCGCCTAGAACCGCTTGCCCACAGCGGCCGGCTGCGCCCGTACAAGGTCTCAGGTCTTACACAGTCCAATTTCTTCACAGTCCAATATACTCACCGTCACAATTGATGATGATGATGAAATGATGAGGAAAACACAAACACCCAATCCCCGGGCAGAGAAAATCCCCATTCCGGCCGGGAATCGAACCCGGGACCTCGTGATCCAGATGCAGCAACGCTAGCCAACCCTAACACGAGAAATTCCACTCTGGAAGAACAAAAAATTCCAGGATACGCTAATTACTACACCTTTTCTCAAACGGCCATGAAGCCGAATGTGTTTGTGGACCGCGACAATTTTTGCGACGTCAGAGTGTGTGAATTCGGTCATGGAACGTTATCTAGCTTGAATAGCAATATGATACTCAGTTGATTTTGTGAATATGCTGCGAAGTGTGACATAATGCGATGCACGATTCAGTTCCACTTTATAGACCGAACCTGACAGTTTCGATGTTTGAACCAGTTATCCTGAAACTAATACGTTGTATTTGCTGATGTATTTAGTAGAACTTTCATATTATGAAAATACGCCTTTTAGTCCCATTAATGGTTGATCAAAACCTGAGGGTTTTTGTTATGATTTGCTATTATAACATGCCATCAAGGCCACCAAACGTCTAAATCCAAAAGTACAAATGTAAATGTGTACAAGTACTTTTGCTTATCAAATGTCTATAAGCAATACTGCGTATATGAAGAAGTGAAAGTTTTGTGTAAGATAAATTTGTATGATCGATAAGAATGAAAAAGTACAGTCTAGGACGTGTTTCGTATAGCGTGTTATGCTCGAATATGCGCATTTGGTAGCGTACTGCCTTCGTAATTCAGAGAACCATCCACTGTTCCCGGTCGGAAACTTTTCATTTTCACAGCTGTTGTCAAAGAAATTTGTCTTTAGGAGGAGAGGGAATATTTTCTATGGCTCCGTTTTCATGTTGAGCGTACTTGTATGTCTTCATGTTTTCGCATTGTTTCTCTAGCTTTCATCCTTATATTTTCGAGATGTGCTAATGAACAGCTATTTTAAGCGTACCTACTTTTAGAAACAAAATCTGTGCTGCAGGCGTGGCAAATGCAGATGAAAAAATCCCTGTAGAGCAGCGGTGCAGTGGCATCTAAACCGAACATGTATCATGCACTTCACGTGGTTTGCAATGTATTGATGTAGATATAGGTAACGATAGATGACATCGTTTCTCTGGCAAATGTCCATTATTTGTCATTGGTGAGGAGGGGTCTCATCCGTTTCGTGTGCGAGGAGTTGATTGTAATTAAGGACAGATATAGAGCCTCTATTCATATGTGTACTTGCACCGCATGTTCACACTGACCAACAGAAAGCGGCACGAACCGAAACTGTTGGAAGCTAAACTGACCCCAGTTGCTAACTTCGTTACAAACCATCACCTCAGTAATCAGTTCTACAAACGTTGTCAAAACTGTGTTGTGGGCCAGCGACATTAATATGGAAGTAAATAAAAAATTTCGATTGTATCTTCTATTTTATTTGAACATATTTTAGTAACATCTTGTATTTCTTCTAAGATATGATCATTTCCGTTTTAAATGACTCTCTCACAATAAAATTATTCTGAAACTAACGACTAAAGGAAACATCCACTCCTTACCCTGTGGTAACTTTACGAGAGAAAACGAGGCAACCGCGAAGAACAAGATTTGGGTAAGACTCGTCTTCACAAATCGCTCATTTGGAATCGCCTGTTTTGTTGATATTTTGTGTTCTTTCTGATTACGTAGCCCCGGATCTACGATATTTCCGCACCGCTGCAAAAGTTTTATAGTAGAACCTCCTCCCACTCCTCTCGAGCGTTTGATCTAGGACGTCAAAAATTAAAAGTTAAAGATTTTTCATAAGCATGTTCATTTTGTAACGCACATCCTTCTAAATATTTCTAAAGAGTTTGATATATAAAACATATAACGAGGAAATGTAAGACACGTTATTTGTTCTTAAGTGTGCCACAGTGCAGTGTCACGACTCTTCACACTGCATTGTTCAGCATCCTTGTATCGTACGTCAAGTGTGTATTTTGTAATGTAAGCCATCAAACCTATATTCAGGAAAGTAGAAATTAAAATGTCTCCTACTACCAGTCGGCCGATTTGACATCCTATCCCCCTTAAAGACAAAAAAAACCACAGTTAATAGTGATTTCGATTATTTGGGACTTGCAGAATAAGAACTCTTCAGAAAATCTGTACTCTTCATTGCCTGTTAGCTAATAACATTCTCTTTTTTTTGTGTGACCTAAAATTAAACAGAGTAAACATAAAACAAGTAAAAACAAGAGACAAGCAAGACAGTACACATTTCTTCAGTCCTTAGGTCCCAGCATTTTTTTCCTCTCTGATCTTGCTACAGCTTTACACGGCGTGCCTTACTTTCTGCGGAAGAATGTATTACCTCCTCAAAGTTCGTCAAACGTTTTGCTACATGAAAAGTCAAAACGTCGTACACTAATACTGAAAGAGTTGTTAATACGACTAGTACCGAAAAGAGATTTCTTTTCTATGTTTTATTAGGTCTATTTTGTGACTGTCTTCTAGATAAAACGAAATACGCCGTACTGATAGTGCAGCAATTATAACATACGCCAAGTAATCGAGGCAGTTTTGGGTCAAGTGGTCACTTTTATGTACCTCATTTACATAAATATCACGACGGAATATATTTCAAGAAGTAACAATATCAAATGGCTATTATGCCTACTACAAGTTTTATGTTAGGAAATAGTTCCAAATTTCATTCATACGCTCCAGTTTCTCAAGCATAAGATTAAAAAGTAGTAGTACGTAATTTTTATATAAATTTGGAATCGTCGTATTCTTCGATATAATTTGTGTGATGCCCCGTTTCTTCTTCTTCTTCTTCTTCCTCGTTCCTACAGACAATCTTGTTGTAACTAATTCTGTAAATATTCCTACCAGTGTCAAAACTTATTCTCCTGTTAACTTAACCAACCCCGCCGGAATGATCGGTTTAGTTATCCCGCGTTTATTCTCCGGTTAGGCTTTATTATGCGTTCATAAAGCGCGTTTTCCGTGCTGTTCCGAGAATGGGACTTACATGGCTGCCAAGCGGGCACTGTGCAACTGGCACTCAGTAGTTTAGCGATCTGTCACAAACTTTCTGTCAAAATTTAATTTTCTAGGATACACTGAGAAGATAGTACGTAATATTTCTTACCACTTATTTCTGTTTGTCGTTTATTTCCACTCTGGTAGTCTGAATCTATGGATTTCGCTAATAGTTAACACTTCACATTCGCACGCACAATCAGCAGCATAAAAACCAGAGATTGGTATTCACTCGTTCGCGTTTATTCGGCTCAGCTCTTATAACCCCATTCCCGTCTCTGGAAAAGTTCTTTGATTCTTGATGTGTCGGAGATTCCCATGCAAAAACATCACGTACACTACGCACGTATTCAAAAATCAACTTATGAATCATTCAGAAATAAACTTATGATTCATTCAGAAATCAGCTTAGAATGTGTTGAAAAATGTTCAAAAACCAACAGGGATGCGTTTCAAACTCATATGAATAATCGATGGACCAACGTGCGCTGGATGCTAGGCGATCTGTGAGACATGGGTTTTTTCTTCAAGCATATGAACCGCCTCCACCTTTCCCCTTTAGATACGGGCCTGCGGTTATGCTGGAGTCGACCCACCAGCAGCTGTACAGCGTGGAAGCTGTTAGGAGGGTCGTCAACGCAGCAGGCGGTGAGCGAACGGGTTCTTCTGCAGCTGCGGTTTGTCGGGGATTTCCAGGAGCCGAGCGGCCGTTGACACACACACACACACACACGCACTGGCAGAACTCTTCTTACAAAGAGGGGCCACATCCTGCGATGCAGGGATTTCGTTGAGCCTCGACATACAACCCACGGGCCACTCGGTACGGTACTAACTGAAGCTGGGCTGGAAACAAAATTGTTTCTTTGCTGGCCCTCATGTAAGTACGTCAAGCAGATGAAGCGCTGCGAGGCAGATTATATGGACCACGTTGATGAAGTGCGTGGTATCGTGGAAGAGAATCGTCTATTAAATAACTGTGAGAGTTTAGGTGACAGGTATCTAAACGACGCATGCACAGTGAGCCCTACGAATTTCTGGGTATGAACGAGTCGCTACAGGAAAGACATTTAAAAACATTGTTTCGAAATGCTGAAGGTTCAAATGGCTCTGAGCACTATGAGACTTAACATCTGAGGTCATCAGCCCCTAGAACTTAGAACTACTTAAACCTAACTAACCTAGGGACATCACACACATCCATGCCCGAGGCAGAATTCGAACCTGCGATCGTAGCGGTCGCGCGGTTCCAGACTGAATCGCCTAGAACCACTCGGCCACATCGGACGGCCCAATGCTGAAGTATAATCCAATGATATTGTTGTGAATATCTGCATCCATTCCTCCTCAACTGCTACTTATATTATGTTTATTGTGCAAATAAGAATAAACATTATTTACCTACTGCAACTGAATGTTTGCTTTGTTTTTAGCCGAATATAATTACTGCGCTAGTTATACTGAGCAACAACAGTGGCCTATAATAAAAAGAAAATTATCTAATTATGCTTATTGTGTTAGGAAATATGTAGTGTTCCCTGGATGCATATTTATAGTCTTACTATTTGCAATAATGGAGTTGTGATTTATCACTTACTTTACATTTGTTGTAATTTTCGTGTGTCCATTGGTTCTTCTGTAGGCCCTAGATGCACGCAGTATAGGTTTACAGTCTTTGGTACGTCACACGTAAACATTTCGCTACACATAACGTTTCCTGTAGCACTCATGCTGTAGGGTTGATTACACTTTGTGCACATACCGCCAACACAAGAATCAATGGGCATGTTAAAGCAAAAGGAAAATGACAGTACGCGGGAAATCACTAGTATACGATAGTAAATGAATATGCACAATACATGAACGCATAGTTTGTCCGTAGATGGCGCCCTAGCTCCACCGCTGCAGCCCCCTGAGGGTTATATGGCATCGCATGGTATGATACGGCATCCGTGAAAAAAGTATCGGTTTGGAACTCTAGAGTTGGCTTCGAAGATATGAATGACAAAAGAGGGCATCACGCCAATGGACTTCGTACGGGAAGTCGATGAAGCACCTGGGAATCCATTGCAAAGTAGTCGAGATTAGCCAGAATGTTTCCAATGTCGTAGAAGTTTCCACAACGTTCTATAATGTTCGGCAATGTTATGCAATGTTCGAAAATTTCGGAGAATGTGGTAGAACGTTCCAAAACGTTATAGAATCTTCAATAAGATTCGAGAAAAATCTAGAAAGTTCAATAAAATTTCCAAAACGTTCTATAATTTCCCAGGGTGTTCGAGAACGTTATCGAATCTCCCATTGTCCTTTTTGCAGTGGAAATACGTCCTAGCTCAAAACTCTTCGAAACAGATTTCAACAAATGAAGAAAATTTGAAAGTGACAGAGATTTTACTGAAGTGGATTTAAGAGTATTTAAAAGTATTCCTCAGCATTCTACTGTATTTTTGAGCAAGAAATAATTATACTTTTATGATTTTTAAAGCTCCTTTTTACGATCTCGTTGTATGTACTCGAGTGACCTAGAATACTATGAAAAAAAAAAATGGTTCAAATGGCTCTGAGCACTATGGGACTTAACATCTGAGGTCATCAGTCCCTTAGAACGTAGAACTACTTAAACCTAACTAACCTAAGGACACCACACACATCCATGCCTGAGGTAGGATTCGCACCTGCGACCGTAGTGGTCGCGCGGTTCCAGACTGAAGCGCCTAGAACTGCTCGGCCACAACGGCCTGCATTTTGAAAAAAAAATAAAAAATACGTAGCGAAGTGGGTCTTTCTCAACTAATAGTTAAATATTTTAAATCTGCTGTCTGGAAACACTAGAGGCCTACTAACAAAATATGTATAAACAAATAATTTTGTTTATACACTCCTGGAAATTGAAATAAGAACACCGTGAATTCATTGTCCCAGGAAGGGGAAACTTTATTGACACATTCCTGGGGTCAGATACATCACATGATCACACTGACAGAACCACAGGCACATAGACACAGGCAACAGAGCATGCACAATGTCGGCACTAGTACAGTGTATATCAACCTTTCGCAGCAATGCAGGCTGCTATTCTACCATGGAGACGATCGTAGAGATGCTGGATGTAGTCCTGTGTGACGGCTTGCCATGCCATTTCCACCTGGCGCCTCAGTTGGACCAGCGTTCGTGCTGGACGTGCAGACCGCGTGAGACGACGCTTCATCCAGTCCCAAACATGCTCAATGGGGGACAGATACGGAGATCTTGCTGGCCAGGGTAGTTGACTTACACCTTCTAGAGCACGTTGGGTGGCACGGGATACATGCGGATGTGCATTGTCCTGTTGGAACAGCAAGTTCCCTTGCCGGTCTAGGAATGGTAGAACGATGGGTTCGATGACGGTTTGGATGTACCGTGCACTATTCAGTGTCCCCTCGACGATCACCAGTGGTGTACGGCCAGTGTAGGAGATCGCTCCCCACACCATGATGCCGGGTGTCGGCCCTGTGTGCCTCGGTCGTATGCAGTCCTGATTGTGGCGCTCACCTGCACGGCGCCAAACACGCATACGACCATCATTGGCACCAAGGCAGAAGCGACTCTCATCGCTGAAGACGACACGTCTCCATTCGTCCCTCCATTCACGCCTGTCGCGACACCGCTGGAGGCGGGCTGCACGATGTTGGGGCGTGAGCGGAAGACGGCCTAACGGTGTGCGGGACCGTAGCCCAGCTTCATGGAGACGGTTGCGAATGGTCCTCGCCGATACCCCAGGAGCAACAGTGTCCCTAATTTGCTGGGAAGTGGCGGTGCGGTCCCCTACGGCACTGCGTAGGATCCTACGGTCTTGGCGTGCATCCGTGCGTCGCTGCGGTCCGGTCCCAGGTCGACGGGCACGTGCACCTTCCGCCGACCACTGGCGACAACATCGATGTACTGTGGAGACCTCACGCCCCACGTGTTGAGCAACTCGGCGGTACGTCCACCCGGCCTCCCGCATGCCCACTATACGCCCTCGCTCAAAGTCCGTCAACTGCACATACGGTTCACGTCCACGCTGTCGCGGCATGCTACCAGTGTTAAAGACAGCGATGGAGCTCCGTATGCCACGGCAAACTGGCTGACACTGACGGCGGCGGTGCACAAATGCTGCGCAGCTAGCGCCATTCAACGGCCAACACCGCGGTTCCTGGTGTGTCCGCTGTGCCGTGCGTTTGATCATTGCTTGTACAGCCGTCTCGCAGTGTCCGGAGCAAGTATGGTGGATCTGACACACCGGTGTCAATGTGTTCTTTTTTCCATTTCCAGGAGTGTATTATAGATCACTGACCATGCTCGTTATGAATAAGCGAAGAATAATTTGTTTCAAAAATTAACATTCAGTTGAAAAAGACAGATTTCTTCTTGCCTACATGATTAACCCAATTGCTGGCACTATTTTGTCACTGCAGACAAGACATTTACCTAACACCGTACCCGGAAAATAAAAAAAGCTGTCAAATGAGTGTCTTGTCCAGTGGGTAACTAAACTGCGAAAAAGAAGGAAAATCGTTTTCGTGCTGCGATAAGTGCTGCTGACAGTTAATAAGAATTCATGGAATACCAGCATACTAGACTAGTTAGCAACAGGTGATAACTGTACCTCACTCTTACAGCGCAATCTTATTGGCTCGTTTGCATAGCGATTTGAAGCAGAAGGCTAACTTACACGCTGGAATATGCCCTTGTCCATGTGCAAAGTGTCTGCTTACTCAGTGCGCACTACCAATTGCTAAATTCAATGATCAGGTATTCAGAATTACCAGTGACACCCTCTATTCCCCACATTTTGTCCCATGGAACTTCTCTTTTTCTTTCTTCGATAGAAGTGACATGAATAACGATTTTGTGTTTTTCGTCACGGCATGGTACGTACAGCAACGATTGAAGTTAGAAACTAGTAAATGATATTGAACCACATAGAAGGATAATGCTACTTTGTGAAGAAACGTCATAGCTGGAAGCGAAATCAATAGTTAGAAGCCCGCATCTGGTGGTCGTGCGGTACCGTTCTCGCTTCCCACGCCCGGGTTACCGGGTTCGATTCCCGGCGGGGTCAGGGATTTTCTCTGCCTCGTGATGGCTGGGTGTTGTGTGCTGTCCTTAGGTTAGTTAGGTTTAAGTAGTTCTAAGTTCTAGGGGACTGATGACCATAGATGTTAAGTCCCATAGTGCTCAGAGCCATTTGAACCATTTGAATAGTTAGAAACAAAACAGTGTGCTTCTACGACAGAATTACAAAATACGTAGAGCAATGGATGGTACGCAATGTAAACCTCGTAATGCCATGTTGCTAAATTTTACATGGGAGAAAAAAACGGTTTCTTAAGAATTATATAAAGTGATATAGATAAAGCTTCTACGTGTGTAACCATATAGTAGACTAACGCGGTGCTTCCCGGTAAGTATCCGCCCGGCAGATTAACGTCGAGGTCCGGTGTGCGGACCAGCCTGTGATTGATGGTTTTTAAGGCGGTGTTCCATCTACCTCGGCGAATGCGGGCTGGTTCGCCTTATTCCGCCTCAGTTGCACTAATTCGGCGATTGCAGAGCAAAAACTGGCTCCACGTACGCGTACACCATAGTTACTCTACCACGCAAACATTTGGTGTTACACTCATCTGGTGTGAGACGTTCCAGAGGGGCGGGGGGGGGGGGGGAGGGGGCACCGGGGCGAACAGCACAGTAACCCTGGGTTCTGTGAGGACCGGCGGTGGGGTAGGTAGACTGTTGTGGGGTTGTCAGTCACTGATTAGTAAAGCGGGACGAAGCCTCTCCATCATTTCTAGGCCCCTGGTTTAATACACAAAATGGTAGAAGCCTAGTAACTGACAGATTAGATCCATGGACTTTCAAATCCCTCTTTCATAATGGAGCTACTAACTAATGGAGGCATGCGCGCCTCAGCGATACAGATAGCTGTACCATATGTGCAGGCACAACTGAGGGGTATCTGTTGAGAGGCCAGACAAACGTGTGGTTCCTGAAGAGGGGCAGCAGCCTTTTCAGTAGTTGCAGGGGCAACAGTCTGGATGATTGACTGATCTGGCCCTGTCATATTAACCAAAACGGCCATGCTGTGGTGATACTACAAACAGTTGAAAGCAAGGGGAAACTAAAGCTGTAACTTTTGCCGAGGGCATGCAGCTTTACTGTATGGTTAAACGAAGGTGGCGTCCTCTTGGGTAAAGTATTCCGGAGGGAAAATAGTCTCCCTTTCGGATTAAAGAGACCTTTGGAGAAAAGAGAACCCCTTTAATGAATATCAAGAGCTCATGGAAAACCTGTGCTAACCAAAAAAATGGAATGCAGAAAGGTGGAAGGAGTACATAGAGGGAATATACAAGGGTGATGTACTGGAGGACAATTTTATGGAACTGGAAGAGGACGTAGATGAAGATGAAATACGAGATAAAATACTGCGTGACGAGTTTGACAGAGCACTGAAAGACCTGAGTAGAAGCAAGGCCCAGGAGTAGACAACATTCCTTTAGAACTACTGATAGCTTTGGAAGAGCCAGCCCTGACAAAATTCTTCCATCTGCTGAGCAAGATGTATGAGACAGGCGAAATATCCTCAGACATTAAGAAGAATATAATAATTCCAATCCCAAAGAAAGCAGGTAGTGACAGGTGTGGAAATTACCGAACTATCAGTTTAATAAGTCACGGCTGCAAAATATTAACACGAATTCTTTACAGACGAATGGAAAGATTGATGGAAGCCGACCTTGGGGAAGACCAGTTTGGATTTCGTAGAAATGCTAATACACATAAGGCAATACTGAACCTACGACCTATCTTAGAATGTAGATTAAGGAAAGGCAAACCTACGTTTCTAGCATTTATAGACATAGAGAAAGGTTTTGACAATGTTGACTGGAATACTCTCTTTCAAATTCTGAAGGTGGTAGGTGTCAAATACAGGGAAGGAAAGGCTATTTACAATTTGTGTAGAAACCAGATGACAGTTATAAGAGCCGACGGCATGAAATGGAAGCAGTGTTTGGGAAGGTTGTAAGACAGGGTTGTAGGACATCATCGATGTTATTCGATCTGTACATTGAGCAAGCAGTAATGGAAACAAAAGAAAAATTTGGAGTAGGAATTAAAATCCATCGAGAAGAAATAAAAACTTTGAGGTCTGCTGATGACATTGTAATTAAGACAGAGACAGCCAAGGACCTGGAAGACCAGTTGAACGGAATGGACAGTGTCTTGAAAGAAGGATAATGGAATGTAGTCGAATTAAATGAGGTGATGCTGAGGGAATTAGGTTATGAAATGAGACACTTAAAGTAGTAGATGAGTATTGCTGTTTGGGGAGCAAAATAACTGATGGTGGTCGAAGTAGAGAGGATATAAAATGTAGACTGGCTATGGTAAGGAAAGCGTTTCTGAAGAAGAGAAATTTGTTAACATCCAGAATAGATTTAAGTGTCAGGAAGTCTTTTCTGAAACTGTTTGTATGGAGTGTAGCCATGCATGGAGGTGAAACGTGTACGATGAAATGGAATGATCGTGTGGCATTGTCGGCCGGGAGGCCCCATTCGCTGGAGTTCGGCCGCCGTATTGCAAGCCCTTTTTAGGTGACGCTACATAGGCGACTGGCGAGTCAATGGTGATGAAGATGATGATGATGATGGACACACAACATCCAGTGCCCTACCTCTTGCGTGGTAGGCGGTAACGCTACCGCTATGCTACGGAGGCGGACACGTGTACGATAAAGAGTTTTGACAAAAAGAGAATAGAGGCTTTGGAAATGTGGTACTACAGAAGAATGCCGAGGGTTAGATGGATAGATCACATAACTAATGAGGAGGTATTGAATCGAATTAGGAAGAAGAAAAATTTGTGGCACAACTTGACAAGAAGAACGGATCGGTTGATAGGACATGTTCTGAGGCATCAAGGGATCACAAATTTAGTTTTGGAGGTTAGCGTGGAAGGTAAAAATCGGTGAGGGAGATCAAGAGATGAGCACACTAAGCATATTCAGAAGGATGTAGGTTGCAGTAGGTACTTGGGGATGAAGCAGCTTTCGCAGGATAGAGTAGCATGGAGAGCCGCATCAAACCAGTCTTTGGACTGAAGACTACAACAGCAACAACACCAACTAATGGAATTTAGGGTTTTCACAGACAGGTGGAGTTACGTAGTTTTCATTGCCATCGAAATGCCTGCCTGGGTGCCTGACCTGTTCTAGACGCTACGGTCTGGAAACGCGCGACCACTACGTTCGCAGGTTCGAATCCTGCCTCGGGCATGGATGTGTGTGATGTCCTTAGGTTAGTTAGGTTTAAGTAGTTCTAAGTTCTAGGGGACTGATGACCTCAGATGTTAAGTTCCATAGTGCTCAGAGCCATTTGAACCATTTGAGCCATCGAAATATAGTTTTTAGTCAAGTCAACTAACGCACCTCCTTGTTAGGAAGCGCTCTTGTGTTTACGTATCCAATACATATATCATTCCAGATATGTCTGTTGTGTTTTACATTATTGTCTGTTGATAAAGACAGTATTGCTTTTGTTAATACAGTATCTGAGATATAATGGCAGCAAATTAGTAACTAAGTCGTAGGAAACCTGCTAAAATAGTTCCGACAAACGACTTCACCAAAACGTACGTGTTGATTTCCGTTTTCTAGCGATGTTGTCTATTCCTGGAGGAGAGTGATGAAGGAAACACTGAAACAACTGTAAACATTTTGTTACAGAAGGGTGGCAGAATTCAGTAGGCAGGTGCACTACCGAAGTGAATAGACGTTAGGGCCAGAGCTGAAATACGCTCTTGCTGAAACATAGGAGGAACAAACGGAGCAACACCGAATAATTCTTGTCAGCTCTTGTCATATGTTACGAACGTACCAGTCCAGTTTGAACGACAGGACTAGACTTTTTGTTGGTTTACAATCTCTGATGTGCAAATAGAGCTTCTCTCCGTCCGAGCAGGCCTTGAAGGCGCAACGGTACCGACAGACCGCCATGTCACATTGAGCCCACAGACGTTACTGGATGCCGATATGGAGGGGCATGAGGTTAGCACACCCCTCTCTCGACCGGTGTCAGTTTTCGTGACTGAAGAAGCCGTTACTTCCTCATCACGTAGCTCCTCAATTGGCCTCACAGAGGCTGAATACACCCCACTTGCCAACAGCGCTCGGCAGACCGAACGGTCACCCATCAAAGTGCTAACCAAGCCCGACAGAGCTTAACCTCAGTGATCTAACCGGAACCGGTGTTACCACTGCGGCAAACAGTGCTTCTAAGAAACTGAAAGTTAATATTTCTGTGGCCATTATGCTGAATGACTACATTTATCTATTAACTCTACAGCGCACAGTTCTCAGAGTAATTCTATTACATCTAGGGTAAATCAGGGAGATATGGTGAACAACAAATTTGGGACTCGTAGAAGACAAGAAATTATTTATTTAAACAAAAAAAAAGCACACTCCTTTCACAAAATACATACGTAGCACATTAACAGTACCACATCCTCTTTAAGGCACTACAACAGTTAAAAAGAGAACAATACTTATTTTTATTAATTTCACCATTTCACCCATGTACATGGGTGAAATGGGGAATGCCCTTTGTGTGAAATGGTGAACTTATTTCCCCCACTTTTTGCCACATACGTCACACATAGATTTATATTTTGAACAGTCTCCATGCAGCCAACAATGGCAGCTAATACATTTGATCCAATCCACATTATTTTTAGTGCAACTGCACAGTTCACCGCACCCTACACAACACTCATCATCCGCGTCGTCATCATCGTCTAGCAATTGGATATCCAACGACGAGTCGGATTCGGTGTCAGTGGTAGACGCTTTTCGTTTCTTAGGCTGCTTATTTTTTGTAATTCCGTTGGTGGTCTCATTGGTTAAGGTTTTCCCTTTGGTTACGGATTCTCCTTTGGTTACGGTTTCTCCTCTTTTAGCATTTGCTCTACTCTTCACAGACTCATTTCGTCATTTTCTGTTTCGCAGGATGTCGATGTTTTCTGGAGAAGTCAAAACCTCAGGTAAAGCTCTGGACCTCTTCCTTGCAGATGCAACTTTATCTAGGATAGGTATCGGCGAAATATGGTCCAAGAGTTTGCCAGGGGTTATTTGAGATTCTTCTGTTGCCACTGTCGAGGTCATACCTGTTGCTTCTGATAAAGACTGCAGGTTTTCCTGTGGACTTTCCGCCCGTTGCGAACAGCCCAGTTGTGGTGAAGCTTCTATGTGTTCAAGTCCCTGATCATTATGTACGTCTGCAGTTGCTTCTTCCGAGGGATTAGGTGTCTCCTGCCAGTGTGAACAACTTGGTCGACGTGAAGTAGGTCTGTTTTCATGTCGTTCGTTGTTTTCCTGATGTTGATCTGAAGCTGATGTTAAAGACGCGTATTCGGGGATAACATCAGGATTAAACGGGATGATCCCTGTGCTCCTGGACTCCGATATTGCATTTTCTGTCGTAGCTGCTTGTACCCATGCCTTTGTAAGCAGTCCTCCAAACACTAGTCTGGAAATTTTTCTATTTGGATTAATTTTAATGTACGAATTGCAAGCAGTGTAGTAATAGGACTTCAGAGCTTTAAAAAATGCTGTTTCTAGCGGCTGCTGATAGTGTGTGGTGTGGCTGGGTAGACAGAGCAAAATAATGTTTTTTTCTTCTGCAAACTCTAATGTATCCACGCTGCTGCAATGAGAGCTATGTCCATCCAAAATAAGCACAACTCTTCCCTCAGCCTTTCTCGTTGCAAAATGGTTCCTTAGCCACAGAAGAAAAATATCAGTTGTTACGTACGCCGACTTTTGTGACATGAAAATCGTGGAACCCGGCGGCATACCGTCCTTGTACCCGGCCTTTTCATTTTTTCCCTTCAAAACACAAGCTGGGAGTAAAAACTTGTTCCCTCCATTGCAGCAAGCGATTACAGATATGGTTTCATCCTTTTCACCGGATGTTAGCGCTGGAACGCCCTTAAACCCCTTTTCTGCCAACACGTAACGTGGTCTATTATTCAGCTGAAGTCCGGATTCATCTACGTTGAATATATTTCCCCGCTTATCAAGGAGATTATGCTCTACCAAGAAGTTCTGCAGCAATGAAAAATAGTCTGAAACGTTTTTCGTACTTAAACCCCTTGACCGTGCCTGTGAAACTCCTTCCGATTTGCGGATTGAGAGTTACGGATTTCTTTTTAAGAATATATGTAGCCAGTCCATTCCAGAAATTTCCTTTTCTCGCTTAAATTTGTGATGTTGGTTATATTTTTGAGCTAGTTTATATGCCATGGTACGTACGTCTGTCCTTGTCGGTGCACATCCAAAGTTTTCTAATTTTATGATATGTTTTACCAACTTTTTTCTCACGTTCTTGTGTTAGTACAGGCGGCTCACCCAAAGGTTTTTTCGTAAAGCACCGTTTGCTAATCGTCTCTTCAGCGTTGACCACGGAACGTGAAACTCCTTTGAGGCTTTATTCAGGCCCATTCCATTTTGCACCGCTTTTACGGCATCGTTAAGTTGCTCCTCTGTCCAATCAGCACGGCTGGATCCTTTTTGTCTTTTGTAAAGTGTAGGCACATTTGCCTGGAACAATGGCGGTAGTTAGAACATTTACTTTTTTAATCACTGATAAACCAAACTGTACTCACAAAGAATATGTAAAAAATAATTTTGAAATTAGCGATTGTGTTGAGACGTCGGATAAAACAGAATATAACTCTCGCATGGGATAGGAAACGCTAACATTTCATGACTTGTCAAAAACCCTATTTGGAATGTACCTAAATAAAAGCTTTACGCTTTACACATAATAAAAGTCCTTCACCGTATCACCCCTGCCCGTTTCTCCCAATTGCTATGGGTGAAACGGTGAATTGCACGGCAAGAAGTTCAAAACACTAGACGCAACGATTTCTAGGTTATGTAGTACATAAGCAGTATAAGAAGGCAGAATATCTCAATAAATACCCGCGGACTACGCTACCCGAAGTAACATCTACAAATGCATGCAGCATATAAAAATTATTTAGCATCGGAATCAGTTTTGTACAAAGTACTTATGGTTTTTAAAACGGAACTGGTTTTCAACACGTGCACACTGCTCAGTTGATCAGAGACTGTTGGCATGCAGACATACAGAGACATCTGTTTAACCAGTAAAGAATTAAAGCAATTCACCATTTCACCCGATTCACCATATGACCCTGACTTACACTACATCTTCGTCTATGCTCCACAAACCGCCACATAGTGTGAAGTGGAGTTTACATTTTGACACCACTATCCTTTCCGCCCCGTTCCTGTTCTACTCACAAATGAAGACTGATTATCGATAAAGCTCGGTATGCTCTCATGGTATTCATTTCGCGAGACGTATGTGGGAGGAAATAATATGTGTTCCGACTGTTACCAGAACGGGGTCTCTCGGAATTTCAATAGTAAACCTCTAAGCGACCCAAAAACTCTTGTGTCATAGCGACTACCACTGGTGTGCGTCGAACATCCGAAAAAAGCTATATCTGCCACTAAACGGTCCCGTGACGGGACGCACCGCTCTTCGTTGAATGTACCCTGTCACTTCTATTAATCTTACTTAGTAAGTGTCAGAGACTAATAAAGGATGCTCAAGAATCGATAAAACGTGTATTCCGTAAGCCACTTGTTTCGTTGGTGGACTACATTTCACGACGATTTTGCAAATGAAACTTACACTGGCATATGCTCTGCCTCCAATTTGGTTTATTTCTCTTTCAGGCCGCTACGGAAGACTACACATTCTGGGCCCATAACCCAGAGGTCCGTGGATCGTAACCACTCTCTGCTACCAGTTGAGACGTGGGACGTACGCTAAACTTTAGTTCAATAAAGACTTTGCAATAACTACCAATAAAACACAAACTCTTGCTTGTAATTTCCAACAGATTTTATTTAATAATTGCATGACAACCGCAAACTGCTGTTACCCCAGAATAATATGTATAATTGCCCTAGAATTTGAAGCATTATAAACAAACAAAATGTCTACGGGCGTCAAAGCCCATCCTCTTTACATAAATCTTAAGAGTCTTACAAACAATAAATGTTTTACTGAGAAAAACTCCCACCTTTTAAGACATAACAGCAGAAACAGCTCACAATTTCTCTTTCTGAATAAGGTATTAAGATCCAATTCAATGAAAGGCATCTTTCAGGTATTACAAAATTTCAGTGACAAGTAATGTGTTGCCAACACTGTAACGGAACAGCGGTCGATGTCTTCACGCAATTAAGTTAGTTTATGTTCAGGACAAACTGCCAGTATTTGTTTCAATCGTAGGTATTGTTCAGGTCTTTCTGCACTTCCCTACAGACGTTTGGCGTTGAAATTCTCCTATAAACCACAGCATCGTCGATGAATAGTCTCACTGAACCTCGAGAGTTAGCTACCAGATCTTTGATATAAACAGTGAGCATTAAGCACCCTATAACACCCCGTGGCTGTACACTTGAAATTACCTTTACGTCTGTCGATTCTATTCCGTTAAGAGCGATGTGTTGAGTGCCATCTTCAAGAAAGTCCTGCACCCATTCACAAATCTGATCCGATACTCGGTAAGCTAGTATTATGCGCGCCCTGCGGCAGTGTGAAACTGTATCGAATGCCTACCTAAAGTCAACAAACACAGCATCAACCCGAGCCCTTTTGTTGATGGATTCGTAAATTTCGTGGACGAACAGAACCTGTTTACGGAATCGATCTTAAGCAATGGCTAACAACGAATAAAACCAGCGTTACATTATGTATTTCGGTAGTAGTAAACACATTTTTCTGTTCCTATCTTGGTACTGAGTTGGAGCGCTGTGGCATTCTCGTAACTTTCAACTGAAAGGTTGTGACGTATTACTATGTTTACGACGTTTCTCGTCGAGCCATATAAATTATCTCGCATTTCTAGCTGCTTCTCTCACACAAATAATGATAGAAATTCAGAAATTCAGGTTCGCGACCAGCCCAAGCCCTTCCTAATCATTTAGAAAAAACGGAGCTGGATATTTATTAGTTTAATTACTTTAATAATTTAATTACAAGTACGCAAATTTCTTTAATCAGCCAGACAAATAGCACTCCATGTCGATCATGAAGCAACTTGATTAATTCAGGAATGGAAATCAGAGTAAGGGGGTAAGATTGACACCAAGGAATTTATCTTTCACGTAAATTATTTATTGTAACTAAATATTTTGTTGCACATCCTAACTACACATAACTGGTGCCTGACTCGAAATATTTAAGTAAGAATTACGTGAGAATGAAACAGAGCACAATTTAACTACAGCAAGAAGAAACACAGAAGACGGGGGTGAGAGACAATTATACTATCATCTCCTTTGTATTAATGCCATAAATATATCTCAGTGAGATTTGCATTGCGATTCTACGCATGCTCTATTCTGGACAGAGGTTTAACCAATACACAAGGCTGTACGATAATTATTTAACATACTAACAGCGTCTGCTACTTCCAAACGGCCGAACTAGAGTACGTGGTGGATTCTGACTCAAACTGTTGTGCTGCTTTGTAGAAAGCGCACGAAAGAACATATATTCTTGCAGAAATTGTAGCTCATTAAACAAGCAAACTGTTAAAATAAAGCCTATTGCGGTGCCGTGGTGAATCAGAAGGTTCATTGATTACCAAACACGTGGCACAAAATCGACACACAAAGACAAAAGCAATTTCCACAAAATATAAAATTAAAAATCATGAAAAAAAATTAACTCGCTTCACACGCTTCAGATAAGCTAAAGTTCTTAAGTATTTCACCAGTTAAAGATAACTAAGTCTTATCTCAACCTGATTCCTATCACCTGAAACCCCCCTTAAGAGCTACGATCCGTACTCACCAAGCGTTCACCGAAGAGTGCCCCTTTCTCTCACGAGATTACCTAGCTTCCCGTGCAGCGGAAGCTACCAGAGGGGTAGCCCTCCGTCACCAACCTCACACACAAAAACAGTCATCGACTAAGATGGGTAAACCTCCCTGTTCAGGTATTGGAAACCTAAGATGGTCATCCTGTGCTCTCCTTCGAACAAGAAGCAACATCGTCTGCTCCCAGCAAACGATGACCAACTCAGCGTTTCCCACAAAACAAAACCAAAACCCCACATTAAAACACACACATAATAATCAACAGGCCTTATTTGAATGCTCAGTCTTTCTGGAAGAGTTAATGAATTGAGCTAAAATCAGGCAGTAAAATTAATAGGTTGTACAGAATTCGACAAGCGTCTTATGAAACGACTTCACACAGACGTTTCTGGGTAAAATGAAATGTTCACGAGTGTTCGGCGACGACCGGAAAAATGTCCACTTGAAGATGACAATGTAACAGGTTTTAAAATTGGATAGCCACGTCAATATGAGAAAAATGTAGCAAAAGTAATAGTGTGTCAGATCTGGTAAGTTTGCTGCGTAGAACGAGGTGCTGACGGATACAAAGAAATGGATGGAGGTGTCGTCAGACCTGCTGAATGAGAAAAAGTACAAATGAAAAGTTACATACTGGTTTAGAAAAGCTGGCTCTCTTAACCACAAATATTTCGCGGCAATGTGCGTCAGGGCTTTTTACGGCTGCCGCGCTGCTGCCTGCTCCCCGGCGTATGCGTGTAGTTTCGCAGAAGAAGCACAGAACCGGCGGGGCTTCCCCCCACTACTTGAGCAGAACAGGTCTGGCGGGTCCGCCATATGTGGTCGAGACGCCCTGCCGGTCGGGATCCCCCTCTCAGAGTAAAACAGGGCCCGGTTCATGTCTATTTCGAGAAAAACTGATATAATAATATATTTAGTTGCTGATGACGGATGAAACATATTTTTAAAAAAATTTTTTACACCGATATAGAACAAATACCAGCTAAGGTAACGTATAATATGCACAAACATTTTCATCAATATAAAAGTTTTTTTTTTTTCTGGACGTGGTTCAACAGTCATCAGCAAACAATAATACTTTCTGGCGTTCTTCATTTATTAGCTTAACTCATTTGTTTATTTTACATTTCGCCAAAAATGAAGTTATTGTAAATGTAGGCAATAGCCCATACCATGGCTAATAATCGATTCTTCTAATCGATTCCTGCCTATGTTCATTACAGTGCATGTATTTTTGTGAAGAGCTATAACCTGTAATAGGTGATAAGAATATCCACATTCGTATATAATCTTTCAAATGTCAGTATACCAGCTAAAGAAATATGCAAGAAGTACCACCCTAAAGTTCATAATAATGAAACAAAAATAATGGCATTCCGAGGAAAATCAGAAACTGTTTTTGGATAAGTCAGTTGTAGAACAAGTCTCTAAAATCTCTTATGTTGGCTGCGCTATAGGTTTTGATATTGACTCTGGTGCTGAAAATAAAACACACATATTGCAAGTTTTCTGTGGTTACATTACCAGAACATTCCGCCATAAAGAACAAAACAAGATCACTATAAAATTCTGTAAAGTTATGGCGGTATCTGTGTCATCCCATGGAAACGAAATCTGGGTTACCACAAAAAGAAAATCCAAAAGCAGAGACGAGTTTCTTAAGCAAGACGAATTGCTGCACAACAAGAGACTTAATTGGGGAATAAGAAAAGAATAAAATATTTTCCACTTGAATGAAAAAATCCATAAATATCATGAGGGTTGGAGATAACAACCGATGACAATTCCCTAGAAGATCCTGAACAACAAGCCGAATGGGAAAAAAGTATATTGAAAGACCTCAAAAATATGAGAACGATTTTGTTTGTGAGTGCGGGACAGGCAACAGCCTTATCCTTGAAGACGATGATGATGATGGTTCACCATTTCGCTTGTGGTTTCATATATATTTAATCTAGCGTCTCATTTTCTTTCCGTATTTTAATGTGCCCTCTGAAATTATTTTTTCTTCTAATTAATTGCGTAAACTGCAAGCCGATGAAAATTCTGTTAACATTGCTTCTTCTCTTTCTTCTCTTCCTCTTCTTCGTCTTCACACAAACACCATTTATCGAATCGTCATGTTAACGGCCCTCGTGCTTGATACTTTTGTGATCTTCCTCTTGTAGCCACACCTGCGGCTAGAACACTCTTGTAACATGCATGATATAATGGTGGAGTCAGATTCATTAAATTAGGTCTATCCTTTTTTTCATTTGTAACTGACCTCTCATTCTGACTAGAGAGATAAGTTTATTTCCTTTTTGTTCTACGTAGAAGTTAAGTAACTGAATTTCACCAAATCACTTAGAGTCACTTTAAATCTCACTGCAAAAGCATCATCGAATGCTTAACCAGTCTACTTCATAGCCATCAACAGTTCGTTTTCTGTGTGTAATTGCCTATTCTAATTATTTGGTATTTACAACTTCTTTGCTTTGATTACAAAAATGGCTCTGAGCACTATGGGACTCAACTGCTGAGGTTATTAGTCCCCTAGAACTTAGAACTAGTTAAACCTAACTAACCTAAGGACATCACAAACATCCATGCCCGAGGCAGGATTCGAACCTGCGACCGTAGCGGTCTTGCGGTTCCAGACTGCAGCGCCTTTAACCGCACGGCCACTTCGGCTGGCTTTTGATTACATTTGCTTCAAAACTTTATAGGTATACTGCATGTTACTTGCAGCTTTCTCTATTATACAGAAGCCATCATCATTCGGTAAAAATGAATCACCCGATAGCGTAAATTTGTGGTCAATGATTTCCACCTGCTTTTCTTCATCACTGATTTGTTTTCACAACGGCAGACCCATCTTATTGTTTCAGTTCTGTCCATAACACGCATCATAGTAAAAAGAGATGTGTTTGTGGCTTGATGAGTATATTTTTCATTACATTCTGATACAGCTGTCTATTTCTTGAAATCCTCTGCGTTCATCTATGTCATCCGATACATACACAAAGCCCGTCGACTGATTGAAGAACTGAAGGCGAAAATTGCACACATACATATTTATTTTACAGTATGCTGTGGACATAGGTAGTTGAGGACGTCAAATATAGCCACATCCATTTCATTGCCTGCATTTTCTAGACTAGACCGTACGGACCACCTAACTTACTTCGGACTTGCTAAATGAAGGAGCCTTAACGTCATTATATTCACTAGAAATTTTCATTTGTGACTCAGTCGGCAAGTATCTATTTACGATTGTTTTAAATGTAAATTAAGTCCTGTACCGAAAGCATTGTAATAGAAGTGTTATTTCACAGAGGTCTTTTTTCCTGTTAACATTTTACTACGTACAGAGGATACATTAGGATTCAGATATTTTCTCCCAGGACTGTGTCTTCGCGAGAACTGGCTTTAAAAATCACGAAAATATCGTATGTGTTAACTAACTTCACTGTCATCAATTTTCTTCACAGAGCTGGTTCCCAACGACTGTCTGTCAAAGTAAATATTTCTATTTTTACTTTACAGTGTCTCTTCCTTCAAACACGCATGCATATCTGAAGGAACAGACATTTTAAAATTAGCGTTACAAGCCTAGATGGCAATAACGACGATAATAACGTTGAACACCTTGCGTGAATCTCCCCATTGCCGGAATCCAAATAACGTTTCAAGCATTTGGGGACGTAGACAGTGTGGAACTTGGAGGTGGGGATTGGGTCCGGGACCGTTCACAGATAGCCGAAATGGTTAAAAACCGGGTTCGAGTCTCCCACCCGTCCTTCTGGACGTCAGATAAATAGCTCCGTTTCCGAATTACGACCACACGTGCACTGTTTTCCGCGTCCCCGCGCCATGCTCTACATGCCCACCACTGCTACTGCCGCCACAGACGGAGACCGGTCATCTCACGATGACGTCGAACATTATGGATGCCCACATTAGTGTGACTGGACCGTGTATGTATACACATGTCTTTGTGCCACATGTACAGCGTACCTATAAGCCATTTAACGTGCGTTTCCTTACCTGTGCAAAACATTAGTTTCATGTGCAGGGTTTCGCATTTATGTTGGCCACCCTAAATAACTGTTGGTCCAGATGGAAATTACAAAATGTTTCAAGCAAATGTTCTTCAGCCGTCAGGAGGACATCAATCAGCATGATTGATTGCCTTTGTTGTAGCGTTTTTTCTTTTTTTTTTTTTTTGTACAAAGAAATGAGCAGTGGATAACTTTTTTACATGGAACTCTGTATTTTTTATTCCTTAATTCATTTACTATCTTAAAGACACATTCAAAAATGTATCACAGTGTACCATTCACTGTAACACAACGTTATTAAGTACATAAAACAACACTGACTTTGAGCCCGGGATCACAAACTCGTCCACTTGCCGGAGTTGTCATAAAACAAATGAAAAGCAAGTAAAAACGTAACACAAAACTGACTTTGACTCTCCTGTACCGTTGCCCAGGAGCAGAACATTCAATGGTGCTCAAAGTGGTGTCCCTAGACACCGATACACTGGCGCACTCGTTGAATGAAAGAATTATTTACTACTTCCAGTTTTGCCTGCTGAAGAGAATTACAAGCAAGCACGATACGTTCCTGCATCTCCTTTGGAGTTGTTGGAATATCGTGATAGACAACGTCTTTAATGCTTCCCCAAAGAAAAACGTCCAGAAGATTTAAATCAGGAGGCCTAACAGGCCAATTAACTGTTCCTCCTGGACCAATACATCTGGCAGGATACCTTCGGTTCAGAACATGACGTGCCCGCAAGGCATATGTGCTGGACATCCATCGTGTTGCTGCCACATAAGCATTCTGGTTCTTAGCGGCACTTCATCCAGAAGAGGAGGAAGAATACGTCTGAGGAAGTTGGCACACGCCGGGCCGTTTAGACTACCATTGATGAAATAAGGGCCAATAATTGTAGTATCAAGCATCCCACACCAGACGTTAACTCTACACTGACGCTGATGTTCCGCCTTTCTAAGCCATGGTGGGTCGTCGCTGGACCAAAAATGCAGGTTCCTTTTATTTACTTGCCCTTTGTTTAAGAAGGAACATTCATCGGTAAATAGAAGAGTGGAGAAGAAGTTTGGGTTGGCGAGGATTTGCTGCTGTGCCCACTGACAGAACTGTACACGATTCTGGGAATCGGTGACGTGTAAGAATACGATGTACACTGGTTTTAGGTCCCGGCGGAAGTTCGAGTCGTCCATCTGGCATTGGTGTGTGTGTTTGTCCTTAGGATAATGTAGGTTAAGTAGTGTGTAAGCTTTGTGACTGATGACCTTAGCAGTTAAGTCCCATAAGATTTCACACACATTTGAACAATTTTTTACACTGGTTTTAGGAATTCCAATCTCGTGTTCAAGCTGTCGTGTGCTCACATGTGAATTCATGGCAACGGAAGCGACAACAGTATCTCAGAGAGCTTCGTCTGTGCAAGCGCTACGACGATTGCGTTGTCGTGGGTTGAAACTTCTCGTTTCCTGAAGCGTCGCAGCAAGGCAAGGAAACATCCGTCGGGAAGGTGGGTTCTTGTCAGGATATCATTCTCTGTACAGTTCGCTGCCTGTGTGGCATTTCGCCTACCTTCAACAACAACAATCAAAGAAACATTATGTCGATGCAGTTTGTAGGAAGGACAGCCTTTACTGTATGTCTACTCAACAAAACAGTATTTAAAAGGACTAATACACTGTACTAAACGTAACCGTACATAAGAAAACAGTATTGCAAATACCGTTCTGCTAACTTACATTCCCCATAGATGAGTAGACTTTCTACATCCTCTTCGTTGGTGTATATTCTACTCACACGACTCTTCAACTGACGATGGTTGACGGAATGACGGGTGTGCATTCTACTTATGTTTACATTTGTCCTCTCTCAACGTCAGCACGTGTTTGTGTTCCCATACTCCAAGTACCTGCACTAAGCGCTGGGAGCGTCAACGTCAATGTTGTGCTATGTAATTAATAACGTTGTGTTTTAGTGAATGGTACACCGTGATACATTTTTGAATAGGTCTTTAGGTGAGCAAATGAATTACCGAATAAAAAATACAAGGCACCATCTAAAAACGTCATACCACTGTTCACATCACAGTAAAAAACAAAGCTACAACGAAGGCAATCATGCTGATTGATATCCCACTGACGGCAGAAGAACAATTGCTTGAAACATTTTGCAGTATGCATCTGGACAAACAGTTATTTAGGGTGGGCAACATAAATGAGGCACCATGTATATTAGAGTGCTGTTATATAGACTAAATCGAGTAAAACCATTTAACATGTGTCCAAGTTTTATTGGTTACAGAGGTACAACTCGTTACAGATAGACTTCTAGGTTTTTATTTCGCATGTCTGTAGTCCAACAGTTTTGGGTTTATTTAACGATTGACATTTTTGCATTGTACATTATGGCACATTAAAATTGCTACACCAAGACGAAATGCAGATGATAAACGGGTATCCATTGGACAAATATACTAGAACTGACATGTGATAACATTTTCACGAAATTTGGATGCATAGATCCTGAGAAATCAGTAACCAGAACAACCACCTCTGGACGTAATAACGGCCTTGATACGCCTGGCCAATGAGTCAAACAGAGCTTCGATGGCGTGTACAGGTACAGCTGCCCATGAAGCTTCAACACGATTCCACAGTTAATCAAGAATAGTGACTGGCGTATTGTGACGAGGCAGTTGCTCGGCCACCATTGACCAGACGTTTTCAATTGGTGAGAGATCTGGAGAATGTGCTGGCCAGGACAGCAGTCGAACATTTTCTGTATCCAGAAAGGCCCGCACAGGACCTGCAACATGCGGTCGTGCATTATCCTGCTGAAATGTAGGGTTTCGCAGGGATCGAATGAAGGATAGAGCCACAGGTCGTAACACATCTGAAATGTAACGTCCACTGTTCAAAGTGCCGTAAATGCGAACAAGAGGTGACCGAGACGTGTAACCAATGGCACCCCATACCATCACGCCGGGTGATACGCTAGTACGGCGATGACGAATACACGCTTCCAATGTGCGTTCACCGTAATGTCACCAAACACGGATGCGACCATCATGACGCTGTAAACTGAACCTGGATTCATCCGAGAAAATCACGTTTTGCCATTCGTGCGCCCAGGTTCGTCGTTGAGTACACCATCGCAGGCGCTCCTGTCTGTGGTGCAGCGTCAAGGGTAGCCGCAGCCATGGTCTCCGATCTGATCATGCTGCTGCAAACGTCGTGTAAATGTTCGTGCAGATGGTTGTTGTCTTGCAAACGTCCCCATCTGTTGACTCAGGGATCGGGACGTGGCTGCACGATCCGTTACAGCCATGCGGATAAGATGCCTGTCATCTCGACTGCTAGTAATACGAGGCCATTGAGATCCAGCACTTCGTTCCGTATTACCATCCTGAACCCACCGATTCCATATTCTGCTAACAGCCATTTGATCTCGACCAACGCGTGGTGTAGCAATTTTAATGGCCAGTAGTGTATATAGAAGACGGTAGTATCGCGTACACAAGGGCAGTGAATTGGCTGAGTTGTCACTTGTATTCGTTTGAAAAAGCATATGACGGGAATAAGCAGACTTTCTATTTCGAAAATGGTTAGGGAATTCAATATTCAGAGATCCTTAGTGTCAAGAATGTACCGAGAATACCAAATTTCAGGCATTACCTCTCGTCACGGACAACACATTGGCCGACGGCCTTTACTTAACGAACGAGAGCAGAGGCGCTTCTTCGAGTTGATAGTGCTAAGAGACAAGCAAACTGCGTGAGATTGCCGCAGAAGTCAATTTCGGACGCACGATGAACGCATCCGTTAGCACAGTGCTGGGAAATTTGATGCCAACTGGGTATGGCACCAGACGACGATGGGAATATCTCGCTAATAGCACGATATCGCCTGCTGTGCCACTCCTAGGCCCGCGAGCAAATCGGCTGGAATTAGACGACTGAAAAACTGTGACCTAGTGAAATGTGTCGTGATTTCAGTTGGTAACAGGCGATGGTACGACTCGAGTGTGGTCCAGACCCAACTCAGCTGTGGTCCCAAGTTGTCAACACGGTACTGTGCGCGCTGGTGCTGGCTCCGTAATGCTGTGGCCTGGGTCCTCTGGTACACCTGAACCGATCATTGACGGTAAATGGTTATGTTATGATATTTGGAGACCATTTTCAGGAATTCCTGTACTTCATGTTCCCAGACAACGATGGCATTTTTTGGATGTCTGTGCGCCACGTCACCGGACCTCAATTTTTCACGATTGGCTTAAAGAACTTTCTGGACCATCCGAGTGGATGGCTTGGCCACTCATATCGCCTGATAAGAATCTCATCGAACATTTATAGGACATAATCGAGAGATCAGGTCGTGCAGAAAATCCTGCACCGGAATCACATTCGCAGTTACGCACGGCATAGACGCAGCATGGCTATGTATTTCTGCTGGGGACTTCCAACGATTTGAGTCCATATCACGTCGAGTTGCTCCACTACGCCGCTCAGACGAGGGTCCCACATAACATTAGGAGGTATCCCATGCCTTTTGTCACCTCAGTGTATTTTCCATATTCAGTTCACCTAGCATATCAACATCATTTCTCGTTTTATCCATCAATATATATCCAGCGACGTACTCGTACGTGAGGAAAATCATTTCACGTGCTTATATTCTCCTTTCATCTCCCTTCTTAAGAGTCCAGTTTTAACACCCACACAGCAAGGCGAGTATAGCTATAACATTATAGAACTTCAGTAGAGTACCTCTGTGGACTTTCTTTCCCACTCTTCTACGTTAAGTTTCCCAGAAATAGTGAAATTGGTCTAACTTGTTTTGCATTTCATTGTTTCCTCCAATACTGCACCTGAAGTATTTAAACGTATTGACTTGCTCTGTGATCTGCGTGTCAGTTTGAATCTTAACTCGCGTGAGCTGGTGTCCTAAAAGTACCATTTATTTTGTTTTTGTGATGGATATGTTCAGATTGTATTCTCTGCCTAGCCCGGCTAATATACTTAAAGATAGCTTCTTCTAAGTCATTCTCATTCTGACCAACAATTATTTGTCAGTCACTAAAAAGTAGTGTATTAACATTCAAATTGGTAATTTTAAAATGTTTTATTGTCTGTACCTGGGTTCTGGTTATATCGTCGATATATATATATATATATATATATATTCAAACGAGTAGGTGAGAGGAGACGTCCTTGCCTAAGTTCTTGGTTTATTTCAGTCATATTATGTATGCTGCCTACTAATTTTATTTTTATTTTGCTATTCACATATAAACCCTATACAGTTTTTATGAGTTAGGATTCCTCTGTTTCTTAAAATTACTCACCATTTGTTTCGATTTACTTTCAAAAAATGGTTCAAATGGCTCTGAGCACTATGGGACTTAACATCTAAGATCAGTCCCCTAGAACATAGAACTACGTAAACCTAACTAACCTAAGGACATCACACACACCATGCCCGAGGCAGTTTTCGGACCTGCGACCGTAGCAGTTGCGCGTTTCGGGACTGAAGCGCCTAGAACCGCTCGGCCACCGTTGCCGGCTCGATTTACTTTATCAAACGTCTTTTCATAAGAAATGTAGGCACGAAATATTGGTAAATTGAATTCAGTGTTTTTCCAGTAGTTGTGTCTTGGTGAAGACACAGTCAGAGTATGATCTGCCTTTTCAAAAACTATGTTGGGCGTCAAAAGATACAGTCTCAGCGATTAACGATAGTCATTTTATTAAAATTCTAGCATAAAATCTATGACATCAGTGCAGAAACGTCCGCAGTTCGTGGTCTAGTGGCAGAGGATTTGGTGGTGTTGGATTCCTGATAGATTCATATACCCATGGTCTGGGTTCCATTCCGGCTTCTGCCGATGATTTTAGTGTCGCCTTGCGCGTCGAGCGAGCAGGTTGTCGTTATCTTCCGACTGCGCCGCAGCCCCGCTTGTGTCGAAGATACTCAGCAGTCTTGTTGGTGTATCGGCCGGAGTCACATCGTAATTGCGTGGCGGAGTTTGTTGTCGTTTTCCTCTTGGCGGCGGTGTTTTCTGCAGGCTCCTTGGTGTCTGTCGAGTCTCCTAAATCTATTCCTCGTCGAGCTACTGTTCGTTTCAGTTTTGACGAGAGTACGCGTCGTGTTCAACCTGGCTGCTTAGAAATTCACGATTGGTTGGCTGATGTTACACCTGATCAGGTAGATACTGCTTACTTTGATTCTGATTTGTATTCATTCTTTGTGAAGTTTTATGATCCCGTTCAAGTAGAAAGACTTCTCTCCCGGGTTGGTTCTAAAGTGTTGTTTACACATCGCGATGGTTCTGTCAGTCAAGTCATCCTTAAATATGCTGCACTCGAGTATATTCCGGTTAGAATTTATAACCTTCCTCCTGAAGTGGACGATTCATTTCTTAAAACAGCGTTGCCTCCGTTTGGAATCATACGACATATTCGATGGGAACGCTGGTCAGCACAACATCGCTTCCAGTGTTATAATGGTATCCAGACTGTGGCCACGTGCGTTAAAAAGAATGTTCCTTCCCACTCAACTATTTGTGGTTACCGTATCCTTGTTACGTGTACAGGGCAACAAGGAACTTGTTTTCTCTGTAACGAAAGCGGTCATCTCAGATCTGACTGCTCGCGCCGTACTACTGTTCTGACGTCGTCTTATCAAAAACGTCTTCCTTTAACGTTAGCAGACATAGTTACTTCGCAGTCAGCTGTCAGTCAGGCTGCAGCTTTAATCGATGTAGGGGCAACATTACCCCCTACTCCTCGCGAATTTCCACCGTTACCGACGCGTAGCAGTGCGGCTTCTGTCCACGAGGGGACGACGGCTCCTGCAGCTTACTTCAAACGCCGGCGGACTGAGGACGGTACAGATTTCGAGGACGCCCCACTCCAGCATCGTTCTTCTGACACGGCGTTGACAGAGTGTGCACCTTCTGGCGGTAATGCGTTGTCTACTGATGTTAACTGTGATTCCTGTATTACCAGAGAGGTTGTAGCTGCTCCTGTTGATGTTGAAATGTGCGTTCAATCTGCGTCCCCCACTGCACCCGTCGACGTGACAGTTCCCTTGGGTTCCATTGTTCCCGCAGAGACATCGCCTGCTGGCCAGCCTTTACAGTGTTCTAGTGCAGTACCACCCCTCCTCCACGCTGAGACGGTCGAACAACATGATTCAACGGGTTCACTTCCTGATGTTCGGGAGATGCCACCAGACACCGGCACTGCATTACCTGTCTCTTCTCTACCTGATGTTGCTGTTGGTCGTTCTGAGATGTGTTCCCCGATTTCTGATAAGTGCGGTGACGCTGGCTCCTCTGTCAAAACGGAGCTTGACGTTCCCCCAACCCCTCCACATCGAGAGTGTACGTTTTCACGGAGTGGTGTGAAACAGCGTTTTCAACCTGCCCGTGCTGCGGCGCGTCGTAAAAAGAAAAGCGAGGATTCCTCGGCGTCAGGTGGGAAGGACTAGCATTATACCCTCTTTTCCCCGCCTACGGACGTTGGGGAGAGACGGACGTGATAGTACTTTTTCCTTAATGTTGTTTTATTGACCTTAAATGTGTTAGCGGATGCAGGCGTATACATTTCTAACCCTCAATGTTAATAGGATACGTTCCCAATTACGGCTTGCTCCGTTACGCCAGTTTATTTACGATTCCCAAGCTGATATCGTGTGTTTACAAGAGGTATCATTTGATGTGTTTTGTCTTCTTGGATATTTAATGTTTTTCAATGTCGCACCTGAAAATTCTTGCGGTGTGGCTTTGCTTTATCGAGATGGAATCCCGCTGACGGACTTCGAAACGCTAGATGATGGTCGCGGTATAGGCTGTAGTTTTTATGACCTCGCCTTAATTTTTCTTTACGCTCCGTCTGAATCCGGTCGTTCATCCGATCGCGCGCGGTTCTATAAGGAAGAAGTTGTTTATTTACTCCGACGGAACCGCGCAAGGTTTTGTTAGGGGACGATTTTTAAATGCGTCTTACGCCGTGTTGATCAGACCCCCAATTATACATTTTGTCGTGACGTCTTGTATCTCCAGGATGCTTCGGTTTGCAGATATCCTACATTGGTGCGGCTTACGCTTTTTACAGCTACTTCAAGTAGCCGATTGGACTGCTTATATTTATCTGCCCCCATATGTAGTCAGCTTCTATCGACTGATGTAATTCCTGCCAGTTTCACTGATCACTGTGCTGATCCAGTGACTTTTAACCACGTCCAGCAGCGGGTCCATCTTCCGCGCCCTTTATGGCAGCTAAACAGTCTACATCTCACGGACTCGTCTCTGTAAGGCATCATCGCAGACGTATGGCGGCGGACAACCTAGTCCCAGGCGCGTTATTCCTCACTTCTCGAATGGTGGGTTACCTTTGCTAAACCCCGGATTAGAAATACACCCAAGCATTTTAGCGCTAAAAAAGCGGCTGAAATAAGGCGCGCTAGAGAAATTTATTATGCAGTCCTTCGCGATCTTTACGATAATGCTTGTGATGCCCTCTTTAGGGTCGTCGACGTCCACAGTGTGAAGGCAAAACTTCTCCAACTCGAACGTAGGCAAATGGATGGGGTCCGACTGCGTTCCCAGCCACGTTCAATCGTACAGGATGAGTTGACCTCTCTGTATCATCTTCTCCGGCTTCACAAGCGATCTCAAAGGACGTGTCTTTCTACCATTCGTTCTCCAGATGAGCGTGAGTGGTCCTACCAATTTGATATCATGCGTGAACTTTACCAGTACTATTCCGTGCTTTATGCTGAAGTGGATTCAGATGGTCCACCGTCTGTTTTGATTTCACCTCCCTCATTGATCGTGTTGTTACACCAGCTCTCCTGGAAGAGTTTTTCTCTGTATTCGATGGCGAAGATATACTTGATATTGTGGCTCGTTCTCCCTCCCACAAATCACCTGGCCTTCCGAAAGAATTTTATATTCGATTTTGGCCCTTAATAGGAGATACGATAACTTCCATGGTGAATGAAGTGTTCCAGGGAGGCCTTCTCCCGCCCAGCTTTAAGGTTGCTAAAATCTGATTCCCATAAAGCCGGGACGTTTGCGTGTGGACCAGGTCCGCCCAATAACCCTCTTCCACTATAAAATAGTGGCTCGAGCGGTCAATAGCCGACTATCGGTATTTTTACTATAATCATCGCGAGCCATCAAAGTTGTCTTTCGGGTCGTACTCTCCTGACTCCCGTTGCTGAATGTCGAGACTTAATTTCGATTGCTTCCACCATTCCCGTGCCAAGCGCTTTGCTTTTCATTGATTTTCACCAAGCGTTAGACAGCGTCAATCATGGATTCCTTATGCGAGTATTGACGACTGTTGGTTTTAACAATGCTGCACGACGGCTGTTTAGCTCTCTATCCACTGGTATTCGGGCGTCCATCGCGGTGCATTAGGGCGTCCTTCAAGGGAGTCCATTATCAATGTCGCTCTACGTGCTGTTTCTGGAACCATTATTCCGAACTATAACTGCTCATTTGAGTGGCTGGTAGCTGCTGGGAGAAAGGTTTCATCTACACCTACATCTACATTTATACTCCGCAAGCCACCCAACGGTGTGTGGCGGAGGGCACTTTACGTGCCACTGTCATTACCTCCCTTTCCTGTTCCAGTCGCGTATGGTTCGCGGGAAGAACGACTGTCTGAAAGCCTCCGTGCGCGCTCTAATCTCTCTAATTTTACATTCGTGATCTCCTCGGGAGGTATTAGTAGGGGGAAGCAATATATTCGATACCTCATCCAGAAACGCACCCTCTCGAAACCTGGCGAGCAAGCCACACCGCGATGCAGAGCGCCTCTCTTGCAGAGTCTGCCACTTGAGTTTATTAAACATCTCCGTAACGCTATCACGGTTACCAAATAACCCTGTGACGAAACGCGTCGCTCTTCTTTGGATCTTCTCTATCTCCTCCGTCAGACCGATCTGGTACGGATCCCACACTGATGAGCAATACTCAAGTATAGGTCGAACGGGATCCCACACTGATGAGCAATACTCAAGTATAGGTCGAACGAGTGTTTTGTAAGCCACCTCCTTTGTTGATGGACTACATTTTCTAAGCACTCTCCCAATGAATCTCAACCTGGTACCTGCCTTACCAACAATTAATTTTATATGATCATTCCACATCAAATCGTTCCGCGCGCATACTCCCAGATATTTTACAGAAGTAACTGCTACCAGTGATAATTCCGCTATCATATTATCATAAAATAAAGGATCCTTCTTTCTATGTATTCGCAATACATTACATTTGCCTATGTTAAGGGTCAGTTACTACTCCCTGCACCAAGTGCCTATCTGCTGCAGATCTTCCTGCATTTCGCTACAATTTTCTAATGCTGCAACTTCTCTGTATACTACAGCATCATCCGCGAAAAGCCGCATGGAACTTCCGACACATTGAGTGCCAGACAAACCAAAGTCATGATCAATTCAGAAGTCTCATACCTCCGTGGTTCGTACATTCACGTCTGCTTCCTTTCCATTCTCATTACTAACCAATATTGTTCCTCTTATCACATTTGCCCAGCTTTAATCATCTTCTACATTAATCGCACGCTTAATATTTATTGATGTTGAACAAAGTCCTCTAGCTCTGATCACCTGAAACGGCATGTTAAGAAAGGCAAGAGCTGACTGATCATCTGAAATGAGTGAAAGAAAAGCAAGGAAACTGAGCACTTCATGAGTGGTGGCGAAGCATGGTGTTGTGGCCAAACGTCACCGAGAAAATGAGACTCGACTGGCAGTGACCATAGGTTACGTGTGCAAGAGCAAATGAAAGCAACGCAAGTGAAGGCAGAGGTGACCCGTCGTATCTGCGAGTGTATCGAGTGGAGTCATTCCGCTTCGTCATTGTGACAGGCTGAAGGCGGGGCGTTCAAAGTGTTCTGATGAGGAAGATAAAAGGAGAGATCCTGTTGTCGTCGGTGCTGACGCTGTGAAGCCCTTTTGACTGCTCCCCAGCGCCGCGCAGGTACATCAACTGCATTAGCGCTCACGCCGATTAAGGTCACGAACTGCACAGCACGACAAGGCGATCACGTAAACATCCGGCTGACCGGCGTTCTCGAGCGTTACCTGACTTACTGTGAATCTGTCCTCCAGAGTAGAGAATGTAATCGGACTCTTAATTGAAATACACCTGGTGGTTATAATTAGCCTTCCGATAGGAGTGCCTTCTAGTCTGACAAGGGCGGTCGCGCGTATCTCGCAGATATCACTTGTTGCTAATAAACTTTATGTCTTTTTAAAATATTAAATTTTTATCATAAAAGTAATATTGGGTGTTATTCATGTGTTATACGAACAAAAGCAAGGTAAAAAATTTACTTTAGTTTTCTTTAAAAACACACATTTTCTTCCCACAGCGTCTCGAGGTACTGATACTTACTTTCTGTCTACGAATGTCAAATTCATAGAATATTGTGCTTGAAATTTTGGTTTCTCAATATACTAAAGTTATATAGAAGTTCAAATACAATCAATGCAAGCATTTCTTGAATGCCGTAAACAAATAAACTCTCCACATATTTCACATTTGAAAGGGGTGACTCTTGTTTTCTTACTAACTATACATGGCCCACATCTTTTCTCCAGAGGCTCCTGTGGTTGATCTTCTTCTCCTCTTCCTTGTTGCTGTTGGTGTACATCTTCTGTGTGCGACACATTTCAAACTTTTGTGTGGATGTCTCCAGTTACTTTAGTGCTTCTCCCTTTTACATGTTCCTGCACAAGTGAGATATTTTCTTCTCTTGAGGTTATTGCTGGTGTTTCCTTTCCAGATAGCCGGCCGCGGTGGTCTCGCGGTTCTAGGCGCTCAGTCCGGAACCGGGCGACTGCTACGGTCGCAGGTTCGAATCCTGCCTCGGGCATGGATGTGTGTGATGTCCTTAGGTTAGTTAGGTTTAACTAGTTCAGAGCCATTTGAACCATTTGAACCATCCTTTCCAGATTATAAATGCATTTATGGCAGCAACGTTCATCATCGAAAAAAAAAAAAAACACCTGCAGAATCCATCGCTTTATGTTTCTCGCAACACTGAAAGACCCACAAAGGTTGTGGACAGTATCAACGCCTTTTTTGTGTGATTGTAAAAAGTTATAATTTATGGTCTCTTCAGATCACCTGTTCCTTCATCGATTTTTCCAGCGTTGTGAAGGCTGGATATCAAAGAAACATTCTTTTACTTTTTTGGCACGTACGAAACCGTGGTATCGATACCTACGGTGCCACGGCGTAGGTGCAAGATCGCGGGTTGGCACTACGACACCGACACAGACGACAGCGCTCTCTAGCCGGCGCTGTGCAGCTCTACGAGCACTGCTCCAGATTCTGCCTATTTGATTCCGAGTAGACGACCAAGCAACATTGCTTCTATTTCATAGTGGGCGAGCCACTACAGATTTGGCCTTTGTAACTTCTACTGGCTGTTAGACTTGATTGATGAACGGCTTGGCACCTACGGGATCATCTGTACACAAAGTTAACTAAAAGAGTTATAACCCATGCGGAGTACCGAAGAATTTCACCTTTTCCTGCTCCTACTCACTTCCTACATACGGCGTACACTGCAGTTTACAGGAGCAGACCCACGCGCCGCCTTCCAGGAGGGACACAAAAGAAACATGTGTTGCTTCTTTGTGAAAACCAAACAGACTTGAGTAGTCTCTCGCTTTCTCGTTGCCGTGAATACTGGAGGAATCTGCGGCTTATTTTTCCGTAACGTGCCAACGTATGAAATCTTTTTTATGCCAGTTCTTTTACCAAATCGTAATCCGTAAATCAATTGTCTGTCGTGATATTTCTCCCACTGTAGAAAATGAGTGCTGCTAATTTTTTCACAACGTCGGATGGTTTACTGCTTACTGCTTACTCTGGTTGGGTTCCAGGGTATATTTCCATATTATGTGTATAATATAGCCGGGAGTCAACCAAAGCATAAATTTTTATGCCATATTAGCTTCTTTTTTTAGCATATATTGTGTGAAACTGCATCTACCTCGAAAAGCCTCGAGTTTTTCTATCGATTGTGAGATTTTCACCAAGTGAATAGCATTTTTGGCAGTTCACAACGAATCTTCAAAAATAATTCTTATAGGAGCTAGGCGATCAGTTTTTCCTCGTCCTCGTCATCAAAACGAACATATTGCATAAAAAACTGATATCTTTTTATCATCATGACGGTTAGAAAGTCATCCATCCGCCATCAGTCGTCGAGATTCAGACGATTTGCGTGGTACACCCCAGCGAGATAAAGCAGCCCGAATAAGGCTTTCATTTCCACTACGCCTGTCTGTTGAACGTCCCTTGAACGATAATAGTTATCTTGTATTGTAAGAATAAATTTGTTCGTCTTTTCTACAATACGTTGAATCATAATGTCAGAGATGAGGCATTTCCGTGAATCTAGATTATTAGTCACGTTTTTCGCAGGTCCAATTAGTCCAGGCAGATAAAGTGAAATATTTTGTTTACCTCGTCTTTGCCTGTTCCTTGGTTTTTCAGCCATGACTAAACCTCGATTTGTTTTCCCTTTGAACTGCTTGAAATGTCGTTTTGGTGCTCGCATCTTCGTCGTCTTCTGAACTGGACTGAGCACACATTTCCGTATCAGAATCTCCATCTCTTTCCGATACGTGCTCTTCTTCATCAGTGTCACTGTCCTACATAAAACTTGTCCTCACCATCCTCATCGTCGTAGAATTCCGTTTATCACAGATTCAACATCCAAAGGATTGTTTAAATTATACGTCTCTTTGTCCCCCACAGTACCTAAGAAACAAATATGAATCGAAACTGGATAAATAACATGATGCAAGCATTGACGGTGGCGCATATCTGACACATACAATTAAATTTAATTTCATTGTCGATTCGAGACACATGTAAATTCACCAAGTACACTACTTTAAATTACAAATGTGTATTAAACATTTACAATAAATAATGGAAAATGAAAAGTTAAAAACTTACACGGAGAGTCGTGCGTATTCCTCAGATGCGAAACACATGTTACTAACTTGTTGTTTACCATAGCGTGCAGCGTCCAGTACTGAAGTAGGGTGGGGTCGAAAGAGGAGGCTAGAACAAAGGGGAAATTTCCCTCCCTTCCCCTTTCCAAGAAAAGGTAACGAACAATGTCGCTGCGTATCTGACACACACACGCGCGCCTATCGGAAGGTTAAAGTGAAGTTACTCACCGAGGTGTGGGTTGTAATTATTTTATAGCAGCGAAACTCTGTAGATATCCTAATGCGTTGTCGCAGAATCGATTTACGCAGGGAAGAACGTTAGTTGCAATTTTGGCACGCATGTGCGAATCTGGTGCTGTGAATGCAAGAAAAGAGTAAAGAAATGTTTCCATTTGTAATGGGTTAGGAACGGGACGTGTGCAGGAAAGGTGAAACAAGCGAGAAAGGTATAATGTTGATTTTTATTATCAATCGCCGCTCACACTATTTTTTCAATAGGAGCATCGGAGACGTCGACGAGATTGACATTCCGTAAAACGACGTTATCAACAGTTGCAGTTCCGGTTGAAACTGAGTAGCGTGTTCTTTCTGGTCAGTTAGAGAAGGAACATGTCACTGGTGAAAATGTTATTCACAGAGCCAAAAGGCACGTCGATTCAGAACTTGGAGGCCATACATCTGCATAAACTTTGGAGATATCACGTTTGTGGAAGGTTGCATTAACCCTTTCGTGAGCCGTGGGAAACATGCTTCCCACTACAATGAACTCTCTCCTAGTTCCGTGGGACTCACAGTTCCCACTTCTGTACGGTGATACTACCAAGTGAGCAGTATAGGGTACTACTTCCAATCGGAAGTTCCCGCCGTTTTTGCTGTACCTTCGCGCAGAGGCATTGTATAGTTGAGCGTTGCTCTCTAGAGGGGCCTTTCAGTGCTGTTTGCGTGACATTTTATGATTTTGTTCCTCAAAGCTATAGTATAAGGTAAATACTTTTGATTTACCCAAATTTATGAAGGAAAACGTAAAACTGGAACGAGGGGAATTCCAGTTTAAAACAAAAGGAGCCATTTATGCAGTGAAATGGATGGATAACCGTCCAGTCACTTTCCTGTCCTCAATGCATGACCCATGAGAAACAGCAACAGTGAAAAGGAAAAACAAGGATGGTACTACTACAGAGATTTCTTGTCCTGGAGTTGTGGCAGAATACAACAAAGTAATGGGTGGTGTCGATAAGTTTGATCAATTACGAGAAAGGTATGCTATTGGCAGACGTTCTGTAAAATGGTGGCACAGAATATTTTATTTCCTGGTGGACGTTGCTGCAGTGGACAGTTTTATCCTGTGGAAAATAAGTAAAAGAGAAAGTGGACAGTATGATCAGCTCACATTCAGGATCCATCTAGCCAGAAAACTGATCGCTGGCTTCTCATCCCAAAAAAGGCGTGGACAAAATCCTGTCTTTCTGGCAAAAAGGGGTAAAGTACCTGAAGATTTTCGTCATGTGACTGTAGGGGAGCATGAACCGATTTTAGGAGAAACCTACTGGACGTGCCGTCATTGTAGTACCAAAGCTGCGGAAAAGAGCACTCGCTGTGTTTGTACATATTGTCAAATACCCCTTTGCATAGACCGATGTTTCAGAAAATATCATGGCACGTAATTGTGAACAATATTGTAACAAGAGAAGTAAATTTATCAAATAAATATGACATATATTGAAAAAGTTGTTTTTCTCATTTAACTCCAAGGAAGGGCAGTGGGAAGAATACTTTCCACCTTGTTGTGTGACCTCACTTTGACAGTTGGAGCAAATTTGATATTCTGTATGATAAATATACCTATCTGTTAACTACTATCTGCTCTCCATCCATTAAAAAAAAAAAAAAAACTGCTCAATAATTTTGCCCACGAAAGGGCATCCACTGGGCGAGCGACATCTTGCATGAAACCGGTGGTTTCCACACAGTTACGCTGTTCCAGACGGGGAGCCACATGTTGTACAAGAAGGTCTCGACAACATGCTGACGTCACGGCGTACCTGACAGGCCCTCTGGAGTACTCTCTTCAAAGAAGAACGGGCCGGCGGTAAAGTTTCTTCTGGATCCACGCCACACAGTCACATACACCGAATGCAGTGGTTCTTCGTGCACAACACACGGCTTAGCAGTACCCCAGATTCGGCAGCTCTGTGTATTTACTGCGCCCTGCAGTGTAAAATGTGCCTCGGTACTCCAAAAATACTACCTCGCTCCATTTCTTTAGCTTTGATCCATGGCAGAAACCTACGAGCAAATTCAGATCGCACCTGTGGATCATGATGTTTCAGGTGCTGCACCGTCTGGATCTTGTACTGGCACCAGTGCAATACAGACCGCAAATTTTTCCCTACTGTTGACCATGGGATGGACAATTCTTGTGACTCTGCAGAGTACTACCACTACTTGGGGCACGTGAAGCATGATGAGTTACAGCGGCAGCAACCTCGTCAGTAACTTCCAACGGGACAGTTAGCCTTCCTCTTCCTAGTGCCGTCCACAGCTCGTGGTCTCGCGGTCGTGTTCTCGCTTCCCGAGCACGGGGTCCCGGGCTCGATTCCCAGCGGGGTCAGGGATTTTCACCTGCCTCGAGATAACCGGGTATTTGTGTTGTCCTCATCATTTCATCATCATTCATGAAAGTGGCGAGTTTGGACTGAGCAAAGGTTGGGAATTTGTACGGGTGCTGATAAGCGCGTAGTTGAGTGCCCCACAAACAAATCATCATCATCATCAACATCTTCCTAGTGCCATACCAAGTTCATCGGTGTTTTAAAATTTCACTATTACCTTTACAACATTTAAAGACAACGGGCCTCTCCTGAGACTTTTCAGTCGGCGATACTCACTCAATGCAGCACTATAGTTGCTGCAGTTCACATTGCACAGTTTCACTAACAGCGCACGGCCTATCTTCTCGATAGCCATACAGTTCACTCACGTTATTAGTTGTCAAATGACAGGGTGTATGTCATACCATTATAGAAACAGTGGACAGCGCCAGATTTATATCTCATTGTAGCAACTGGAACTAATTTGTTTTCCAGCGTATGATGGTTCCGCGTTAACGCATGAACATACCTACCAAGTTTTGTTACCATATGATAACTAAAGCTCTCGCTAGAACTCTGCGAGCAGCTGCACCTTAATTATAACCACTCGATAGAAATCTTCATTCCGTGAATCATTGGCGACTGGTACAGAAACGGAGGAACTGATAATGGAATCAGAAGTACCCTCTGCCACACATTCTAAAGCAACTTGTCGAATGTAGATGAAGCTGTAGACAAATGTCTTAAAAGGTTTCAGATACTATTAGTGTACGTAAATGCTATGCGCGAAATTGGAAGGCGTTTACATGTATGGAGCGATATGTAAAGCTCATTTGCACGCCTTCACTAGAGTACATGGAGAGCGATTTGTTACTGTGATCGATTGAATTGGCGCAAATGTTACTATTCTGGATTAAATTTATGTATGGGATTCCAATCCCTCCCGGGCCATCCAGATCTCGATTTTTTTTGTTGCGTCCTTAATGCGCTTTTCCCGGTATGTTGATGATTTCGTAAACATATGTTCACTCAGTTCCCTTCCATTCATTCAGCAGGAGGGACGCTCTAGATTCTATACCAGAAAAACTTTAACTCGCTCTCCCTTTCACAAATTACAACTTGGTACTAACACTTACACATCCTACCAAGTATAGTTCTGGCGCTACCACACCCCTCACTTCAAGGAACTTGTGAGGAAGTGACGATCACGCATGACGATATCCTTCCCCCCAGACGCATCATCACTCCCTACGTCACAGCACTAAGCCTGTTATCATTAGACACGGTCCACCCACATTAATGTGAACGCTGTCTATGTTCGACGTCAACGTGCAATAATGGTTCAAATGGCTCTGACCACTATGGGACTTAACATCGATGGTCATCAGTCCCATAGAACTTAGAACTACTTAAACCTAACTAACCTAAGGACATCACACAACATCCAGTCATCACGAGGCAGAGAAAATCTCTGACCCCGCCGGGAATCGAACCCGGGAACCCGAGCGCGGGAAGCGAAAACGCTACCGCACGACCACGAGCCAACGTGCAATAACCGACCACAGCGACAGGTGGCAGCGCTAGCAGTGGAGGGTATATATAAAGTGGGAGGGGGACGGGGGGACCTGGAAAACACTGCAGTCATGATCGTTAAGGGGAAACGGAGTGATTTATGTGACGTCTAAAAGGGCTGATCACTGGCTGTCGGGCCAATGATGGGAGGATTTCCAAAATGGCTAAGTATGCAATCAGTTGGTGTGTCGCCATGGTTAAAGTATACCGTGCATGGCAATGAGGCACTATGCAAAATCGGTATCGAGGCAACTGTGGTATAACACAGTCCATAGATGGCACAGGCGAATGACGGCTGTGGATATGTGTACGTGCGAACGGACGTTCAGCTGCTGAGCTGCGACAAATAAACAAAGGGGGCTTTGAACAGTGTCTCCTCAATGTGGAACCTGTAGTCACGACAGCTGCCATTTCATACTACGTGACACACCATACAGTTCCTTAGGAAGCCAGCTCGACTACCAAAACACGAGGAGTTTTTCATTGCTCTGCCAAAACGAGCTCTAATTTGTCGCTAAACAGTTTGTTAATGGTCGGACCAACGATTCAAAAAGATTTGTGCTCCATAATCTTACACCTCCGCATGCATTGCATCGCATTGCTGACATATAAAAGATGTATCGACAAGTTCTGGTATCGAATGAACATAGCGCTTATCAACTGGAGGAGTGACAGATCTGCGCCACTCCAGGAATACCAATTAATGATAGCCACGTATGGAATGGTTTGTGCACCTTTTCTTGCAGTAAGCTGTCTGTTACAATTAGCTCGTGATGAGTGTGAGCGGAGCGAGGCAGCAAACATTCTTGCTAATCATTTCTACGTCGACGATTGTATCTCAGGCTGCGATATGGTATAGGCTGCAATCAAGGTCCAGCAAGATCTCACGAAGCTATTGAAGAAAGGTAGGTTCTCATTACGGAAATGGTGCAGTAACAGTGCGGAATACTCGAAAATATGCCCTCGGAGTTGCGAGAAACACAACATTTATAAAGAGGATGTTGAAACTTTAAGTTTATTCTGGCATCCACCTGCTGATCATTTTCAAACGGTGAACAACGTCAGACTAGCACGTAATGTTTACAGCTTCAGTAAACTTGCTATACTGTTTGTCACGGTATTTGTTTTTGATCCGTCTGGATTAATTAGTCCCATTGTGATCACATTCAAGATATTTTTTTGCAACGTCTGTGGCAGCATTAGTTGACGTGGGAAGAGCTCTTGCCTTCAGAGTTACACTGCTTGTGGAAGACACTATACAGCGAAATTCGTATGACAGACAACGTTTGTGTTGATCGTAGAGTCATTGTAGGAGGGACACCTGTCAGCATACAACTGCATGGATTCTGTGACGCCTCGGAGAAAGCCTATAGCTGTTGTATATATGCATGACCAAATGATCAGCAATGAATCACATCTGTGGTAACTGTTGAGCTCCCAAACACGAGTGGCCCCATTGGAAAAACTGTCATTACCTCGGTTGGAGCTCTGTGGGGCTCTCTTGCTTTTAAGACTACTGCTAAAGTTGTTCGCTCCCTGGGTATAGACATCGACCGAATTTACATGTGGACTGACTTATCCATTACGCTAGCATGGCTCGCGGATCCACCCATGCGTTTGAAATCGTTGGTGTAGAACCGTGTTTCCAAGATACAGGACACCACAGAAGCTGCAGTATGGAGTCATGTACCTACAATGGAATACCCAGCTGATCTGACCTCGTGAAGAGTTTCTCCCGCAGACCTGCTAGAAAACAACCTGCGGTTGGGGGGAGGATCAGCCTAGTCTAAGGAAGACGTCTCTTCATGGCCTGTATTAGATGTCTCGCGGTTATGCACCTCAGGAGTTGCCAGAAGAAAGGGCTAAAGTCTTCTCTATCACACCAGCATGGTAATTCAAGGTGATCTCATCTGTCGATTCTCGAAGATGTCATGTTAGCAGCGGATGATGTAATCTGTATCAGATTTTGTAATAACTGTAAGATGCAAGGGAAAAAAGAGTAATTGCTGACTTGCCTCTGAATGAACTGCAGGATGGCTTGCCACGGTGCGTCAGAATAGCACAAGAAGCAGCATATGCGACAGAAATATACCACTACTAGACAGGAATAGCAAGATCAAATCATTGCATCCTATCCTCCATGACACGAGATTACTACGAGTTGGTGGCAGGCTATCAAACGCTGATCTGTCATATGAGAATAACCATCATCTCCTACTGCCGCCTGATCATCATGTCACAAGACTAATAGTGAAAAGTGAACATCGTGGTGTTTCCTGCGCTGGGTGTCGATTGTTGTTTACATCTCTCAGAAAGCAATACTGGATACCTAACAGACGAATCGCAACCACGCGTGTTCCTCTTCAGTGCTTGACTTGTCAGCGGTTATAGGGTGAAACCTAAGTATCGGCTCATGTGGAACTTACCACGACCACGTCTGGCTGTGAGACCTTACTTCAACTGCGGGGTTGATTACACAGGACCCTTCTGTGTCAAAACTGACTTACAACGACCGAAATGTTGCAAAGTTTGTGTGCCTGCTGGCACTTGGTTGAAATGGCTCTGAACTACTTAAACCTAAGCCTGAGGACATCACACACATCCATGCCCGAGGCAGGATTCGAACATTCTAAAGGGCGAATATGTATATTTATACCCGAGGGACATTGGCCAGGAAGCCACGCGTCCAAGGGGGCTAACGGGACACTCGCCACGGCAAGAGAGTGAACAGTTGTGAAAGAGCACTCGATTGGGTGGATGTCATATGTCTGGGCCAAAGTGTCTCGTATTCTAAAGGGCGAATATGTATATTTTCAGTTGTGTGTGTTAATCGTCAACAATAAGTGATTCTCCACATACGTTGTCATTCATTTGAATCTGAATGGATTCAAACCATTATACAGTCCACTAAATTCCTGGTACTCTGGTAAAACTGACGATTCAAATATCCGGATACAGAAGTGGAACAACCGTTCACTCTGCTGCTTACAGGTCTCCGCAACAGGTGCTTGGTTCATACACCAACGCTGACTGAAGTTAATTGGCGACGAAGGTTGTAATTTGCACGCTAATACCTTAACGGGGTGTCCACTGATTGGGACAGGTGGCATTCTCTGATAAATCACGTTTAATGCTCTGTCAGCGTGAAACTTCTACAAGCATACACTCTAAAATAATCGCCAGAAGAATCCAGGCCGGACGAGGGAGCGTTATGATCTGTGGTGGCATTCCATGGGTGTTCTCGTCATTCTGGAAGGCACAAGTGGTTAACGCAAGTGCGGATGTCTCCTTGGGGACCATGTCCAGCCGCACAAGCAGTTTGTTTTACCTCGACAAAATAGCATCTACCAGTTGGACAAATACAACGTGTTACACAGCTCATAGTGTACATGCATGATTCAACCAGAACCGGGATGGGTTTACAGTAACCACCCAGCCACCAGACGCCCCAGATTTAAGCCCAATCGAGAATCTGTGGGACCACCGCTGTTGGGCTCCTTGGCCATGGATCCCCAGCCGAGAAATCTAATGCAACTGGCCACAGCACTAGATTCAGCATGGCTCCACATCCCTACCAGTACCTATCAGAAGCTCACTGACTTTCTTCGTGCATGATTTGCAGACGTCTGGCCGTTTATTCAGCTTTCTGACGGGTGGTCACATGAAAGTAATTGGACAGTATATTTAAAATAAGAGTATACTACGAACGTAATACTTCTGTAAGTTCTCTCTGTAAGTAAATCGTCATCCGGCAAATTTGAGGTGGCAGTCAAGTGAACATTGAACTAATACCTAATGGTATATATCACGTAGTGTGTAGATGTCTCATTTTGTGGTCTTCAGTCCTGAGACTGGTTTGATGCAGCTGTCCATGCTACTCTATCCTGTGCAAGCTTCTTCACCTCCCAAAGCGTACTGCAGCCTACATCCTTATGAATCTGTTTAGTGTATTCATCTCTTGATCTCCCTCTACGATTTTTACCCTCCACGCTGCCCTCCAATACTTAATTGGTGATACATTGATGCCTCAGAACATGTCCTACCAACCGGTCCCTTCTTCTTGTCAAGTTGTGCCACAAACTCCTCTTCTCCCCAATCCTATTCAATACTTCCTCATTAGTTACGTGATCTACCCATCCAATCTTCAGCATTCTTCTGTAGCACCACATTTGAAAGGCTTCTATTCTCTTCTTGTCCAAACTATTTATCGTCCATGTTTCACTTCCATACATGGCTACACTCCATACAAATACTTTCAGAAACGACTTCCTGACATTTAAATGTATACTCGATGTTAACAAAGTTTTCTTCTTCAGAAACGCTTTCCTTGCCATTGCCAGTCTACATTTTATATCCTCTCTACTTCGACCATCATCAGTTACTTTGCTCCCCAAATAGCAAAACTCCTTTACTACTTTAAGTGTCTCATTTCCTAATCTAATTCCCTCAGCATCGCCCGACTTAATTCGACTACATTCCATTATTCTCGTTTTGCTTTTGTTGATGTTCATCTTATATCCTCCCTTCAAGACACTGTCCATTCCGTTCAACTGCTCTTCCAAGTCCTCTGATGCCTCTGACAGAATTACAATGTCATCCGCGAACCTCAAAGTTTTTATTTCTTCTCCATGGATTTTAATACCTACCCCGAATTTTTCTTTTGTATCCTTTGCTGCTTGCTCAATATAAAGATTGAATAACATCGGGGAGAGGCTACAACACTGTCTCACTCCCTTCCCAACCACTGCTTCCCTTTCATGTCCCTCGACTCTTATAACTGCCATCTGGTTTCTGTAGAAATTGTAAATAGCTTTTCGCTCCCTGTATTTTACCCCTGCCACCTTCAGAATTTGAAAGGGATTATTCCAGTCAACACTGTCAAAAGCTTTCTCCAAGTCTACAAATGCTAGAAACGTAGGTTTGCCTTTTCTTAATCTAGCTTCTAAGATAAGTCGTAGGGTCAGTATTGCCTCACGTGTTCCCATATTTCTACGGAATCCAAACTGATCTTCCCCGAGATCGGCTTCTACCAGTTTTTCCATTCGTCTGTACAGAATTCGCGTTAGTATTTTGCAGCCGTGATTTATTAAACTGACAGTACGGTAATTTTCACATCTGTCAACGTCTGCTTTCTTTGGGTTTGGAATTATTATATTCTTCTTGAAGTCTGAGAGTATTTCGCCTGTCTCATACATTTTGCTCACCAGATGGTAGAGTTTTGTAAGGACTGGCTCTCCCAAGGCTGTCAGTAGTTCTAATGGAATGTTGTCCACTCCCGGGGCCTTGTTTCGACTTAGGTCTTTCAATGCTCTATCAAATTCTTCACGCAGTATCATATCTCCCATTTCATTTTCATCTACATCCTCTTCCGTTTCCATAATATTGTCCTCAAGAACATTGCCCTTGTATAGTCCCTCTGTATACTCCTTCCACTTTCTGCTTTCCCTTCTTTGCTTAGAACTGGATTCCCATCTGAGCCCTTGATATTCATACAAGTGGTTCTCCTTTCTCCAAAGGTCTCTTTAATTTTTCTGTAGGCAGTATCTATCTTACCCCTAGTGAGATAAGCCTCTACATCCTTACATTTGTCCTCTAGCGATGCCTGCTTAGCCGTTTTGCACTTCCTGTCGATCTCATTTTTGAGACGTTTGTATTCCTTTTTGCCTGCTTCATTTACTGCATTTTTATATTTTCTCCTTTCATCAATTAAATTCAGTATTTCTTATGTCACCCAAGGATTTCTACTAGCCCTCGTCTTTTTACCTACTTTATCCTCTGCTGCCTTCACCACTTCATCCCTCAAAGCTATCCATTCGTTTTCTACTGTACTTCGTTCCCCCACTCTTGTCAATTGTTCCTTTATGCTCTTCCTGAAACTCTCTACAACCTCTAGATCTTTCAGTTTATCCAGGTCCCATCTCCCCAAATTCCCATCTTTTTGCAGTTTCTTCAGTTTTAATCTACAGTTCATAACCAATAGATTGTGGTCAGAGTCCACATCTGCCCCTGGAAATGTCTTACAATTTAAAACCTGGTTCCAAAATCTCTGTCTTACCATAATATAATCTATCTTGATGTCTTCTAGTATCTCCAGGGTTCTTCCATGTATACAACCATCTTTCATGATTCTTGAACCAAGTGTTAGCTATGATTAAGTTTTGCTCTGCGCAAAATTCTACCAGGCGGCTTCCTCTTTCATTTCTTAGCCCCAATCCATATTCACCTACTATGTTTCCTTCTCTCCCTTTTCTTATTCTCGAATTCCAGTCACCCATGACTATTAAATTTTCGTCTCCCTTCACTACCTGAATAACTTCTTTTATCTCATCATACATTTCATCAATTTCCTCTTCATCTGCAGAGCTAGTTGGCATATAGACTTGTGCTACTGTTCTAGGCGTGGGCTTCGTGTCTATCTTGGCCACAATAATGCGTTCACTATGTTGTTTGTAGTGGCTTAACCGAACTCCTATTTTTGTATTCATTATTAAACCTACTCCTGCATTACCCGTATTTGATTTTGTATTTATAACCCTGTATTCACCTGACCAAATGTCTTGTTCCTCCTGCCACCGAACTTCGCTAATTCCCACTATATCTAACTTTAACCTATCCATTTCCATTTTTAAATTTTCTAACCTACCTGCCCGATTAAGGGATCTGACATTCCACGCTCCGATCCGCAGAACGCCAGTTTTCTTTCTCCTGATAACGACGACCTCCTGAGTAGTCCCCGCCCGGAGATACGAATGGGGGACTATTTTACCTCCGGAATATTTCACCCAAGAGGACGCCATCATCATTTATCCATACAGTAAAGCTGCATGCCCTCGGGAAAAATTACGGCCGTAGTTTCCCCTTAATTTCAGCCGTTTGTACTACCAGCACAGCAAAGCCGTTTTCGTTAATGTTACAAGGCCAGATCAGTCAGTCATCCAGACTGTTGCCCCTGCAACTACTGAAAAGGCTGCTGCCCCTCTTCAGGAACCATACGTTTGTCTGGCCTCTCAACAGATACCCCTCCGTTTTGGTTGCACCTACGGTACAGCTATCTGTGTCGCTGAGGCACGCAAGCCTCCCCACCAACGGCAAGGTCTATGGTTCATGGGAAACCAGAAAATAATTCATGCAGTTGAGTTAGGCGGTCCAACTTCTCCACACACACTCGAGGAACGCGGCGTAAGTAGGATTGCCCACCATAAGTCCATGAAATGTTTTCTGGTTGTATTTGAACTCCATATACACCCATTCTGGCACGATAAGCCATTGCCCTTCAGCGCCTCGTTTCTCCAGTATCACTGGACACGGTAGTTGAACCTCTGGTGCCGGTATTCTGAAATGATAGATGGAAACAACACTGACAATGAAAGATCAAGTCAGCCCTTCAGTTGCGTTCCGGTAGCGCAGCAGTTAAGCTGCACCCTACTACTAGTGCTGTATTGGAACGTTACAGGACTGTTTTTCCTACTTATCCGCACTAACTATATTTAGAGCTAGCTGCCATTCATCACACTGACTAGAAAATTTGTCTAATTCACTCTGCGTTTTTCTGCAGACACTCAACGACGTCACATTCACATAAACCATCGTGTCATCAGAAAATAGCCGTAAATTGCTACTCAATCTGTCTGTCAGGTCATTTAGGTATATAGAGAATAAATACGATCCTACCGCTCTTCCCTCGGACGCTTTAGACGTTCACCGTCGTGGACCACGTACTTGGCTCTATTACTTCAAAACTCTTCGAGCCACTCAAATAACTGGGAATCTAAACCATATGCTCGGACCTTCGTCAACAGCCTGCAACAGGGTGCCGTGCAAAATTTTTCCCGGTAATCTAGGAAGTACAGAATCTATCTGTTATCCTCCTGCCGTGGTCTGTAGGTTACGATGTGAGAAAAGGGCAAGCTGAGTTTCGTACGTGCGATGATTTCTAATTTCGTGCTGATTCGTGGACAGAAGCTTTTTTGTCTCGATGAAATTTATCATATTCGAACTCTGAATGCGTTCAATAATACTGCAACAAACCGATGTTAAGGACATTGGTCTGCAATTACGTGGGTCAGTTCCTTTGCCTTTCTTATGCAGGGTGAACATTAAAAAAACCGATAAACTGCAAGGACGGGTTCCTGAGTGGAAGTGGAGGGAAAAAGGTGCTACGAACTTGGGTCTGGAGGTGGATGGTGTGCGTGTAACAACGAATCGTCATGGAACTCAATATAGAGCTACGTCACACCCATGTCACAAACAGATGTTCAAAGTGGCCTCCATGGAATACAATGCAAGCGTTCGCACATCGAATCGTGGGTTTCCGCACTCTTGCACATTTCATCCTTTCTCCAAACACAGGCGTCATGGACACGCGGTTGAAGGGTCTGCATATCAGGAACTAGTTCAGATTACCCAACGCTTTTTAGGTGCCTCCTGACGTAAAAATCCAGGAAGTCCGAAGATCCACCAATCCATGCCACAGCGCCTCTACGTTTTACCAAACATCTGGGAAAGATGTTATTGAACTGATGGCGAACTCTAATGTGGTAGTGTAGTGGTGTATCACCACGCAGAAACCACATTACCTGTCATATTGCCAAAGGCAGTGCCTAAAGCAGCCCAGCAGAGTATTCTGCTGGAAGTCCAGGTAGGTTCCTCCCTCGGGATGTTTTGGAATAATAACTGGACGAAGTATATGGTCGCCAACAATCCCTGATCACACATTGATGCTGAACCGACGCTGGTGAGACGCCTCAACATTCCCCCGAGGATAGTCTCTAACTGACAGATGACATTTATGCAGATTAATGACGCCAATTCTGTTAAAGGCTGAGTCGTCCGTAAAGAGGACTTACGACATCAATCCCACAATTGTGATGGACTGGTACAAAAACCGTCGACAAAATCCTTCCCGTAGATGGAAATACGCTGTTGATAATCTTTGCACTCGTTGCAGGTGATAGGGACAGCTGTGGTTGTCTGGTAGGATACACATAATGCTACATTGGCTTACATCATGTTGGTGAGCCACTTTACTGGAGCTTGTAGTAGGCTCCACCTCCACATTCTGTAGAACCTGGCCATCCAAATCTGGTATACACAAACACAGTCCGCCACGTCCCTACACGTTCGTATATCTGAAACGCCCTATGATAACACATTTGCCCCCAAAGGGCTTTAAAATTTGTCTGATGTGGTCGGTGTCTGTGAGGGTATACTCTGCTGCCAGTCGACCGTTTCCATCTGCTTAGCCATACATAAACACCATCCCTGCTTTCTCCTAACATGAACACCGGACGATTCTGCTGTCTACAGTACGCTGCGTCAATCACACAGCCTGCAACACAGAAGGAACACACGGCACATTGTCAGAGGAAGTTTTATTCACCAGCGTCATCTGTCGCGGCAACGACGCGTTTCTGGACGCATGTTCATAGGACCTTCCTCCCTCCATTTCCCGTCAGCAATCCGTCCCTCTAGTTTGTCGGTTTTATTAACGTTCGCAGTGCACACTGAGTCATCTGCGCTTTTTTACAGGAGCTTCGGACCTTTTGCTGGGGAAGGGATTCGCAATAAATGCAGGCTATGGCCGTGCAAACAAAACTGTTGGCGTCCTGCGCTATAGTCACATCTAGTATCCTCTTGTCATTATATACAACAATCTAATATATAACGATTTCTCCGCATGCATCACTGTCGCAGCAAGAACTACTCTAAATCCATACACGGAGACCAATCATTTTCTTCATTTCCAACTCACTCTCTTGCTGATTCTATGGCTTTGCCGTCTAAGTGGCGTTGTGGCACTTGCTTCTACGTTCCCACTTTGTCTACCTGCTCTGTACCTATTGAGTGTGGCTTATTGCTCTCCTGTACGGTCACACAAATGAGGTCCATGCCGGACCTACATGCATTCGATCTCTTCGCAATCTTATATGCTTATTGTGGTTAACCGCTCAAAAAAATCATCCGTTTTAAAATGATTATGATCATTTCTGGGTGTTGTAATTGCCACACCGCGATGTGAAGTCCAATAGTCGGCTTTTTCCGGAGCATAAAGGTGTAAGCGATATGAAATGTAATGAGGATACAATGTTGGTAGCAGGAAAGGAAAATACTCGACTTCGCTGTATTGGGAGAATTTTGGTAAAGTGTAACTCACCCAAAAACAAGACGAGGTTTAGAATGGTGGTGCCACTGATTCTTGAGTACTGTTCGATTGTTTAGGATCCCCACTGGGCCGGATTAAAGGAAGACACTGAGGCGATTCAGAGGAGGGTTTCTGCATTTTGTTACCGGAAGGTTAGATCAGCTCGTGAGTGTTATGAGATCCTTCGATGGTCTTTCTGCAGGGCACTATTGCGGAAATTCAGAGAACTGGCATCTGAACAGTTCTACTGCTGCCATCGTAAATTCTGTGCAAGGAACATGAAAGGCTCGTACGTACGCTTTTAGACAATTGTTTTCCCCTTGCTGTATGATAAGTAATACTGCAAGGTACTCTCCGCCATGCACAGTGTTGTCTTCACGTAGGAGATCTGTAGCGGTTGGCTGCTGAGGGCTGGACAATGGCACTAATGCCAACGCTTACGGTTCCATTTCCTGGAAATCCCTAGCGCTTGAGGCTGCAGTGGGTACGTGAACGCCGTCACTGGCGTACTGAGTGACAAACTGTAGTGTTGTAGGGTCGGTCTCGTGTAATAATTTGCTACAGTAATTGGCGCGTACGTGTCAAATGCTGCCGTGTTGAGGTCGGACAGGCTGTGTCGTTGAGCAACATAGTGGGAAAACCTGAAGTGTGACGGATCGGGGATTCACTGGCTATAGAATGCGATGTCACCTCCTGTTTACTGAGTGTAACCTGAACAGCAACCGCTATATCAAACCGGTTCTGGAGCCCGAGGCACTGCCCCTGCAGGCAGCTCTCCATATGGCGTGTTTCGACGGGACAACGACTTGACACTCGTGGTGACAAATGTGCGAGCTTTGCTCGAAGAAAGGCTGGTGTCAGTACCTCTCTGGTGTGCACGTCCGCCTGACACGTCACCCACTGAACATGTCTGGTATCTGGTCTGTCGGCAAGTTGCTCGTTCTGATTCTCCTGCAGCCACTGTCGATGCATTGTGGACGTGCCTAGAAACCGTGTGAAGGTGTGTTCTCCAGCAGCATATCCAGGGCATGTTTGATTCCGTTCCAAGACGTCTGGAGACTCTGACTGCAGCACGTAGCGGTTTCACACCATGCTTGCTTCTCATGGTCAAAGTGCATCCAGAATTCTCTAGTTATAATTGTTTGTGTAACGTCATGCCCCTAATCAGACTAATAAATTTCATTGTAATCAAATGCCTTATCATTGGTGTAGCTCGTTTCATAAGCAGCATTACATTCCAGTTTTATGGTACAAAGTATACGCATTTCATGAAAATATAATGAATATAATAAGATGAACATCAACAAAAGCAAAACGAGAATAATGGAATGTAGTCGAATTAAGTCGGGTGATGCTGAGGGAATTAGATTAGGAAATCAGACGCTTAAAGTAGTAAAGGAGTTTTGCTATTTGGGGAGCAAAATAACTGATGATGGTCGAAGTAGAGAGGATATAAAATGTAGACTGGTAATGGCAAGGAAAGCGTTTCTGAAGAAGAGGAATTTGTTAACATCGAGTATAGATTTAAGTGTCAGGAAGTCGTTTCTGAAAGTATTTGTATGGACTGTAGTCATGTATGGAAGTGAAACGTGGATGATAAATAGATTGGACAAGAAGAGAATAGAAGCTTTTGAAATGTGGTGCTACAGAAGAATGCTGAAGATTAGATGGGTAGATGACGTAACTAATGAGGAGGTATTGAATAGAATTGGGGAGAAGAGGAGTTTGTGGCACAACTTGACAAGAAGAAGGGACCGGTTGGTAGGGCATGTTCTGAGGCATCAAGGGATCACAAATTTAGCATTGGAGGGCACCGTGGAGGGTAAAAACCGTAGAGGGAGACCAAGAGATGAATACACTAAGCAGATTCAGAAGCACGTAGGCTGCAATAAGTACTGGGAGATGAAGAAGTTTGCACAGGGTAGAGTAGCATGGAGAGCTGCATCAAACCAGTCTCAGGACTGAAGACCACAACAAAAACAACAACATAATGAAATCTAATGATGATTCTAGGAGCTGGTGTATCTAAACCGTTTCAGTGACTTCAAATGCTGCGCTTATGTGCATTAACTGTACCTAATATCTACAATCAACGTAAGATAGGATCTCAAGTTGGATAGTATTTAAGTCTATCAACACATCAGTCAGCTTCCCATTATGGGGCTAACTAAATGAGCACTTCCTAACTGGTGCCATCTCCACAGTGGCGATGGACATCACTCTCGACGGCCTAATGAATATGTCCAAAACATGACCCGACACACGTTTTTAATCAGTCAATTAAGTTTCGTAGATACAGCTACAGAGAGATAAGTTCCTGGGTTCACAGTCGTAAGTTCCAGCGAGTGAGCAGACAAATGCAGCCTGTCCCAAGTACTGCGGCTCACAGCAGGTATTCTGCCAGTGTGACGGGTCGGGTGCTCTTTATCGCCACAAAGCATCGAGCGAGGCGGCGCGTAGCGCGGTTGCTTCTACAAACGGGTCTGACACTCGTTTCCCGGGCAACGGAGGCGTGAAGGCCGTGGGCCTTCACAACGGGGCCTCCTGCTGCTCGGAAGAGTAGGGCTTCCTGTGGCCCTATCCTACCACTGTGCCTGCGTCAAATTAATTCTGAGTGTTTCACAAGTGAAGGCGCGTGGCGGGAGCAGCTTACTCAACTGAGAACTCCAGGAGCACCATCTCGGCACATGGCGAGTAACGCAATGGAGAATACTGAAGAATGGGATACAACCCGTCGACCGAGCGAGGTGGCGCAGTGGTGGCACACTGGACTCGCATTCGGGAGGACGACGGTTCAATCCCGCGTCCGGCCATCCTAATTTAGGTTTTCCGTGATTTCCCTAAATCGCTCCAGGCAACTGCCGGGATGGTTCCTTTCAAAGGGCACGGCCGACTTCCTTCCCCGTCCTTCCCTAATCCGATCAGACCGATGACCTCGCTGTCTGGTCTCCTTCCCCAAACCAACCAACAACCCGTCGCCTCTGAAAAATGACAGGTTTCCACAGCTGGATGCATTGCAAAGACAAAGATGAATGTTGACTAACAGAGAAATGTAGTACGGAGCAAACAGATCTTGGATGCAGACCACGTATATCCATATTTCGAACATAATGTTACATACCGGGTGATCAAAAATTCGGTATAAATTTGAAAACTTAATAAACCACATAATAATGTAGATAGAGAGGTCAAAATTGACACACATGCTTGGAATGACATGCGGTTTTATTAAAACAAAAAAAAAAAAAAACAAAGTTCACAAAATGTCCGGCAGATGGCGCAGGACAGCAAAACGTCAGTGAGTGCGCATGACAATCGTGTATAAAGGGAGCTGTAATGAGAGAGAGAATCAGATGCGCCTGCAGTCGCAGCATGTTGTTACCTGAAAAGGCGCTTTTAGTGAAACTGTATTATCAGAATGTGGAATGTGCTAGTTCGGCGTTACGATCCTATCGCCACAGGAAGGGGATCTGAACGGGTAAAGGCCCGTTGACAAATGCAGCTGTGGCGAGAATGATTTCGAAGTTTGAAGCCACGGGTTGTTCAGACGATAGACCCCATAGTGGCCGACCGAGCAGAAGGCGTAATGCTGCTGAGACAGTTCACGTTGAAATGGAGACTGTAGTGGGTTCGTCTATGCACCGGGAATTCAGCGCTCGTGCAGTCGCACGTCGCACCGGCATTCCATACACTTCTGTTTGGTTGGCACTTAGGCGTAACCTCCGATGCTATCCGTACCAAATCCATCGGCATCATGAACTGTTACCTGGCTATTTAGTGAAGCGGAGGACATTTGCGGTGTGGGCGTTCCAAAAGATGGCGGAAGATGACGACTGGTTGAGTAACGTGTTGTGGACCGACGAAGCTAATTTCACGCTCTGAGGGTCTGTCAACGCCATTGCACGACGAGAAAGTCACGGTATGGATTATATTTACCACATCTACCGTTATCAGGCCTTTTTTCTTCGAGGAAATGCGTGATTCTGGATTTGTAACTGCTACCCTGACGGATGAAAGGTACGCCGATACGTTACAAAAAAATGGGTCAAATGGCTCTGAGCACTATGGGACTCAACTGCTGAGGTCATTAGTCCCCTAGAACTTAGAACTAGTTAAACCTAACTAACCTAAGGACATCATACACATCCATGTCCGAGGCAGGATTCGAACCTGCGACCGTAGCGGTCTCGCGGTTCCAGACTGCAGCGCCTAGAACCGCACGGCCACTTCGGCCGGCGATACGTTACAGAATCCAATCATCCCCAGCCTGGCTGATAAACACATGCTGGAACGTACAACGTTTATGTAGGATGGCGCTCCACCCCATATTGCTAGACGCGTGAAAGATCTCTGGCGCGCGTCGTTTGGTGATGATCGTGTGCTCAGCCGCCACTTTCATGCTTGGCCTCCCAGGTCCCCAGACCTCAGTCCGTGCGATTATTGGCTTTGGGGTTACCTCAAGTCGCAAGTGCATCGTGATCGACCGACATCTCTAGGGATGCTGAAAGACAACATTCGACGCCAATGCCTCACCATAACTCCGGACATGCTTTACGGTGGTGTTCACAACATTATTCCTCGACTACAGCTATTGTTGAGGAATGATGGCGGACATATTGAGCATTTCCTGTAAAGAACATCATCTTTTCTTTGTCTTACTTTGTTATGCTAATTATTGCTATTCTGACCAGATGAAGCACCATCTGTCGGACATTTTTTGAACTTTTGTATTTTTTCGGTTCTAATGAAAACCCATGTCATTTCAAATATGTGTGTCAATTTGTACTTCTCTATCTACATTACTCCGTTATTTATTCAGTTTTCAAATTTATACTGACTTTTTGATCACCCGGTATATCGCTTTTTTCGCAGCAGAAAGTCCTAGTAACCTGTTCGTCTGTTGACCTATGCAGGTAAACTGAATGATAGGTTACTAGTACTAGTGCAGACGAAAAAAAGCGTCAAAAGTCAAATTTATATCCCGTACTTCAACTGATCTATGTAGGTCATCTGAAGAATGGGATACCGAAAGCGAAGAAAGCGACAAAAGTAACATTTGTGTCCCGTACTTCAGTTGACCTATATCTCGTAGGTCAACTAACGAATATGATACTAGCAGGACCTAAGGCAAAAAATGCGACAAACGTACAATTTGCGTCCTGTACTTCAGCTGACCAGCATAGGTCAACTGAAGAATAGGACACAGTACTAGAGAAGTCGAAAAAAGGGTCAAAAGTAAAATTTGTATCCTGTACTTCGCTCGACCTATATAGGCCAACTGGAGGTTGAAATCTTCGTCACTTAACTTTAGTGCAAGAGGTCTGTACTATGTACTCGTACGTCGCTTGTTTTGCTTTCGCTAGTACTAGTATCCTATTCTTAGTTGACCCACATACTATACGGTACGAATCGATTGTACAGGAAACAGAAATTGGACTGACCCACTACCAGACAAAGCTGTAATTCAAAATGTGCACACCAATAATTTAAAATTACGACAAGCGACAAAAAGCATACGGAATATATAACCCTTTACAACACATTCATTTACTTTTGTTTACGATTGTGATGTTTTGCCAGAGAAGATGACCGATTTGTTATTTACGGCTCGAAAATAAACAAACTAATACCTATGACTAAAGTATGACGTTATTGGTCAAAGCCGACGAGTTGTATCCCATTCTTCAGTTGACAAACGCTGGGGATGTCGAGACGCCAACCTATGTGAAGATGACCTCTAATCACACGCAGCTGATAGAATCTGATAGGGATTTCACTGTGTAATTCAACTCTCTTAATGTAAGCTGCATGATGAACGGCGTTTATACTCTTCTTCTTCTTTAGTGCTCATCTTTGAGATTGGTTTGCCGCAGTATACGGTTGCCTTTCTCTTCCCTCCCACCTACGTAGCAAAATTGTACTCGCAATTACTATCAGTCTTGCACACATAAGGTAGTGAGGTTTGATAACCTAAGCCTTTAACTTGGCAATGAAATACTTTATTACGTTGGCACTGATTCTGCGAAGTTAGCAACAGTCGCTTTAGAATAGTTGTTCTGCGTTGAATCTGATATACACTGGGAATACTTCGTTAATCTGAGCAATTGCGAGGAACTTATTCTTTAGAATTATAAGTGGAGGGAAGTCTACCTGCGTGCTAGGTCGGCTCATTTCATGGAGGTTGAAATGGTAGCTTTCATAGTGTAGTACTTAATATGGGAGTTCATGTTAAGGAAATCCTTACGCAAATGAGCGTTGACCGTAGTGCAGAATCGTACCGCCCAGTCATCCTGCACACATCCCATGGCTTATGAAACGTCGAATACAGACATGAAACATAAGGGATCGAGTAAATTGATGAAAATGTGTGAAACTAGCCTTATAAATTATGGACATATATTCTATTTACAGTGATGTAAATGCTCCCTTATAACTGGAACATGAATATTAGATTCATCTACAGGAGAGCGTCTGTATTCGCAATCGTCGCCTCAATAGTCAACGATTATGACGGATCAAATAATTTCTGCTCCAATCTCATTTGTTGCTTTCACAAAAGGTTGTCTGTATCATCCTCCCTCTTCCACAAAATTAAAATAAAGCATAAACTATCCCGTTCTCATAGAACGCATAGTGCTGCTACTCATCATTCTCTGATCTCAGCAGCCGGCAGCGGTGGTCTCGCGGTTCTAGGCGCTCAGTTCGGAACCGCGCGACTGCTACGGTCGCAGTTTCGAATCCTGCCTCGGGTATGGATGTGTGTGATGTCCTTAGGTTAGTTAGGTTTAAGTAGTTCTAAGTTCTAGGGGACTGATGAGCAGAGATGTTAAGTCCCATAGTGCTCAGAGCCATTTGAACCATTTTTTTGATCTCAGCATAAAGACCTGTGGAAGGTTATTTGCAACGGTGGCCGAAACATGGGACAATTTTATACATTGAAAATGTGGTCAGCAGCCCAGAAGAATTTTATTGACAACACAGCCTCACTTTCTCCTCTAAATTTCACTTCAAAATAACAAGAGGAAACGGGGATGGCAAGGAGCAGGGCGTAGCACAGGTGCACACCCTACATTACTCGCAATCTTCTCCAGGTGTGACATCCTCGGTCGTCCAGTGATTCCAGTGTTATTGCATCTTAAAATATGTCCAGGATGTTCATCCTGAGCGTTCTAGTTTCCTATATTCTCCTCAAAACCTCTTCATTGGTGATCTTCAATAGCCTTCTGTAGTTAGCATCAACATTCCAGGGCTTCTAGCCGTCTTCCTTCTTGTTTTATTACCGTCCACATTACACACCCTTATAGGGCCACACTCCAAGAAAATGCTTTCATGATCCGCTTCCTTGTTGTCAGATTGTTGTTCTTACTGGTGAGTACGTTCTTTCTCAAATCAAATGCAAGTTTGGTCTGCCTTATTCTATTCTAAATTTCATTTAGTCTTCAACGATCCCTTGCAATTATGCTTTCCAATTCCTTTATCACTTCTATATTCTGTCTTCCAGTTCTCCATCTTCGAAGTTCATGTCCATTTTCACAACTGCATACCATCACTTTAGTCTCCTTTTGTTAGTTTTCATATCATACTGGTTATGAAAAATAATTTCATTATGCTAGAGACATTGCGCAGCAGTCCCCGTGACCACAGAAATATCGTGAGACATATCGTGGCTGGTCTCTCTTCTGTCCATTAATTTCTTGTAGCCGTATTTTTCCCTACAGCATCTCATGACTACATAGAAAAAAATAAAAGTCTTCTGCAACTCCACGTCGAAGATTAACAAACACCTTAATATGTTCTCCTACCAATCAACATCGTTAGTTTAGAGCACTTTTTTGTGTCTCTGGTCTGGTCACAAGTGGATTATGATCACATAATTCAATTACCTGCTTTTTGGGAGGTGCTTTAGCCACATTGAAGTTGCGTGACTCGTTAAGCGTACTGTAGTATAATTTTTTCAGTAATTTCAAGACTTACACAGTTTTGCGTAATTACAAACACCACGCGTTATTCATACAGCTGAGTGAATTTTGAGATGCGGCGTTTCAAACTATGAATTATATACAAAGTGAAAATATCTTACAAAGACAGGCAGCATTTCGAGTATTTTGGGAAGTGTAGTGTTTAAAAGGTAAAAAGACGAGGGCTAGTAGAAATCCTTGGGTAACAGAAGAGATTTTGAATTTAATTGATGAAAGGAGAAAATATAAAAATGCAGTAAATGAAGGAGGCAAAAAGGAATACAAACGTCTCAAAAATGAGATCGACAGGAAGTGCAAAATGGCTAAGCAGGGATGGCTAGAGGACGAATGTAAGGATGTAGAGGCTTATCTCACTAGGGGTAAGATAGATACTGCCTACAGGAAAATTAAAGAGACCTTTGGAGACAAGAGAACCACTTGTATGAACATCAAGAGCTCAGATGGAAACCCAGTTCTAAGCAAAGAAGGGAAAGCAGAAAGGTGGAAGGAGTATATAGAGGATCTATACAAGGGCGATGTACTTGAGGACAATATTATGGAAATGGAAGAGGATGTAGATGAAGATGAAATGGGAGATACGATACTGCGTGGAGAGTTTGACAGAGCACTGAAAGACCTGAGTCGAAACAAGGCCCCCGGAGTAGACAACATTCCATTGGAACTACTGACGCCATTGGGAGAGCCAGTCCTGACAAAACTCTACCATCTGGTGAGGAAGATGTATGAAACAGGCGAAATACCATCAGACTTCAAGAAGAATATAATAATTCCAATCCCAAAGAAAGCAGGTGTTGACAGATGTGAAAATTACCGAACTATCAGTTTAATAAGCCACAGCTGCAAAATACTAACACGAATTCTTTACAGACGAATGGAAAAACTAGTAGAAGCCGACCTCGGGGAAGATCAGTTTGGATTTCGTTGAAATACTGGAACACGTGAAGCAATACTGACCTTACGACTTATCTTAGAAGAAAGATTAAGGAAAGGCAAACCTACGTTTCTAGCATTTGTAGAGTTAGAGAAAGCTTTTGATAACGTTAACTGGAATACTCTCTTTCAAATTATTCTGAAGGTGGCAGGGGTAAAATACAGGGAGCGAAAGGCTATTTACATTTTGTATAGAAACCAGATAGCAGTTATAAGAGTCGAGGGGCATGAAAGGGAAACAGTGGTTGGGAAGGGAGTAAGACAGGGTTGTAGCCTCTCCCCGATGTTATTCAATCTGTATATTGAGCAAGCAGTAAAGCAAACAAAAGAAAAATTCGGGGTAGGTATTAAAATCCATGGAGAAGAAATAAAAACTTTGAGGTTCGCGGATGACATTCTAATTCTGTCAGAGACAGCAAAGGACTTGGAAGAGCAGTTGAATGGAATGGACAGTGTCTTGAGAGGAGTATATAAGATGAACATCAACAAAAGCAAAACTAGGATAATGGAATGTGGTAGAATTAAGTCGGGTGATGCTGAGGGAATTAGATTAGGAAATGAGACACTTAAAGTAGTAAAGGAGTTTTGCTATTTGGGGAGCAAAATAACTGATGATGGCCGAAGTAGAGAGGGTATAAAATATAGATTGGCAATGGCAAGGAAAGCGTTTCTGAAGAAGAGAAATTTGTTAACATCGAGTATAGATTGAAGTGTCAGGAAGTCTTTTCTGAGAGTATTTGTATGGAGTGTAGCCATGTATGAAAGTGAAACATGGACGATAAATAGTTTGGACAAGAAGAGAATGGAAGCTTTCGAAATGTGGTGCTACAGAAGAATGCTGAAGATTAGATGGGTAGATCACATAACTAATGAGGAAGTATTGAATAGGATTGAGGAGAAGAGAAGTTTGTGGCACAACTTGACCAGAAGAAAGGATCGGTTGGTAGGACATGTTCTGAGGCATCAAGGGATCACCAGTTTAGTATTGGCGGGCAGCGTGGAGGGTAAAAATCGTAGAGGGAGGCCAAGAGATGAATACACTAAGCAGATTCAGAAGGATGTAGGTTACAGTAGGTAGTGGGAGATGAAGAAGCCTGCACAGGATAGAGTAGCATGGAGAGCTGCATCAAACCAGTCTCAGGACTGAAGACCACAACAACAACAACAGTGTTTAAAGTCATTAGTGATAACATTAAACGAAACAGTGTCATCTCTATTTAATCGTTTTAAAATGACATTGCATCGATGGGCACGACCGAAAGTTGGACTAGATACAGTGCGCGAATAAAGCATTTAATTCGCTCTGATTCACACAATACAGTGTCAGATCATTGTTTTACGGTGCAGTCGGTTCTGTAGGCATACAGTTAAACAACTTTTTAATTCATGAAAATGGACATTTATTGCACCCTGGGGAAGTTCGGTTGTGATACGTTCTCAGGTAAAATGAATAAATGAATGAAACGAAACCATTATTAAAATACCTTGATGCTGAAGCTACCTATATGTCGGTCGTATTGTTTTTGTAATAAATAGCTTTCCAAAAGGGTTGTATCATGAATAATCCCAATTTCCTTGTTTTTCACGCATTAATGAAATGATTTTATGAAGCATCACCATCGTCAGCTGCTTCATTTTAGTTCACTAATAGCGCAGCTACATGAACAGTATGTGCTATGAGTGCCGGCCTGAGTGGCCGAGCGGTTCTAGGCGCTACAGTCCGGAGTTGCGCGACCGCTACGGTCGCAGGTTCTAATCCTGCCTCGGGCATGGATGTGTGTGATGTCCTTAGGTTAGTTAGGTTTAAGTAGTTCTAAGTTCTAGGGGACTGATGACCTCAGATGTTAAGTCCCATAGTGCTCAGAGCCATTTGAACCATGTGAACTATGAGTAACTCAAAATAAGTCCACACAAGATGGCGAAACTTCACAGGAACATGAGTGGGTGAAAAAGTAGAAAATTGTGGTTGCCGACGGCAGAACCTTTTTCACAACTTTGTGACAAAGGAACAATGTTTATATTCTTCGACTACCTCTAGAGGTTGCGTCGTTCCGAAAATTCCAGTGGAATCATTCAGCAGGGTTTTGGAGCGTTTACTGTGTTGCTGCCTGATGAAAAACCTCGTAGAAAACCATCTATTGGCACACAATCTGCACTCCTCCATAAAAATATCGCTCTTGTGAAGCACAATTGGTTCTTTATCTACAGGAAGTAATGAGTGCTATCGACTAGACATCTGTTACATTCCGTATTTATAAACCTCCAAAAGGCTTTAGACGCCGTTCTTCGTAAATGGTTTCTAGACAGATTTCGTGCCCATGGAGTCAACTGTGCGACTAGATTCGCACTTTAGATAGGTCACAGTTCATAGTAACTAACAGGAATTTTTCGGTTGGAACAGAAGCGATATCTGGTCTTCCCGAAGGAAGTGTTATACACTCTGTTATACATACAATTAAGAAGACTGTTTGAGCAGTCGTCTTCATTGATGATGATGCCGTTGTCAGTCGTTTAGTAAAGTTATCATAAGATCAAAACTAATTACAAACTGATTTAGACAAGATACCTGTATGATGTGAAAAGTGTCTATTAGACCTAAACAATAAAAGTTAGTTCTCATCCACATAATTATTTTTTAAATGCGAACATTTTAGGTTAGGCTTTACCGTGACTGTTATTGATATTATATGAAACAACAAGTTTACTGTTCCCAGTCACTGTATATATAAAAGCTGTTTATTCAGCTAAATACCTAGAGACTACCATTACAAATGACTTGCATTCCTAACATCACATAGAAGACGTTGTAGAAAAGCCGAACCAAAGACTACATTTTTTAGAATATGCAACAAACGTACTAAAGAGGTATGCTTGTATATGTACAGGATATGCTTGTCCGTCCACATCGGGAGTATTTCCGAGCACTATGAGAAGATTCTTGCACAGTAGGGCTGACGAACAGCAAAAACGTTAAAAGCACGGTAGGCGAAGTAGGTGAGAGAGATGATTTGGGGCGGCAGTCATCAAAACGAAGGCGTTTTTCCATGCGGCGGTATCTTTTCACGAAATTGCGATCTCTAACTTTCTCCTCCAAATGAGAAAATATTTGTTTGACCCTCACAAAGATAGGGAGATATCACGTTCTTAATAGAATAAAAGGGATCAAAGATCGTATGGAGAGATTTCGCAGTTGATTTTTTTCCATCTACTGTTCGAGAGTGGAGCGCTCGGAAAATAACCTGCAAGAGTTTCTATGATCGCTCCGTCAAACACTTAGGCATGAATTGCAGAGTGGTGATGTAGATGTAGATACGGACTGTATAGATCGCGCAGGATACTGTGGCCGATGCACAGTGACCAGTTTCCGACGAAAGCGCTGGGTGAGTTCATTAGTTTGTTCGGAAGCGGAGGCCGATAAGTGCTCCCCACCTTTCGACCGGACGGCGATGACAGAATCGAGGCGCACATCCTGCAGTCTTTCTCAAACGATTTTACAGAAACTATTTGGTAAAAATATTTCATTTTTGGTTTACTTATGGCTTTACATGCCAGGTTCATTTAGTTATTGGTCGTAGTTATTGTGATATTTACGTGAAAGTAAGACATTTCGTGAAATTTGGAAAAAGTGTGCAATTAAAAACAGAGATCGCTATGACTTTGCGTCTGGTGCACATCAGAGAATATGTTGTTGTGTATGAAATTTAGCTAACGTAATCCGAGAAAACTGATCTGATGTAGCACACTCATTTACGATCGCGGCGCGACTGAGATATTTTACCATATGATTGTTATCTAAAACTTCTTTATCTACCGTATTATTCCAACAATTACAGACCTTTTCGGAGAAAGAATGTAATTTTTTAGGGCCATCGATAGCCAATGAAACGGAAAATACTGTGGGTTTTGGGATAACATATATAAAGACATTACAATTTTTTTATTCTGAGGATGTGATTTTTCATAAGCTACTGACGCGTTTCCTCAGTTCCTCACTTAATAAACTTAATAAACCACTGTTTCAGAATTATTTCCCAATTGTGTCTGCACAAGATGTTAGTGAACTGAGACAGTGTAAACTCCGCTGTGGTTTGTCGAAAGAAGCGAATCTTGATATGGAAACCAGAGAAATGTGTAGGTTTTACTTAAAATTCGACACTCATGACGCCTCCCTGAAAGTTACAAATCGTTAACAAACCAGACTAAAATAAATCGCTTACTTTTGGTGGAATTCATTTTAGATCTCTTTGAATGGTCGTCATGCAAGTGTGGGCTTCGAGCGGTCCACTTAGTATTTACAAAAAATGTGAGTGTAGGCTTCAGTTTGGAACGGCACTTTGCCCTACAGCGCTCTGAGCACGTGTCATTAGCGCTAGGGTTTCACCCGGAACAAGTCCCGCCCATTCACCCCCTTCCACGCCTATCCATAGTGTAAGGCCCTTCTAAAACAGCTGCCAGTTCCACAAACTGGAAGCTACATCAATGTTGTTATCGTTACACTGTGATGAGATTCAGTTATGATTAGAAATTTAAGTTTTTCTCGATAGTAATATAATATGAATGTGCATTATTAACGAAATAAAAGTATTTATAGAGAATTGAAAGCATCACCAGCAATAGAAAGCAAAAAATAACATGACGTTATTTAAGGGCAATAAGGACAAATTTTCATTAACTAATTCACTTATTATAATACGTTTATTTGAGGGAAACAGCAGAGCAAACATACAGTGCAAAAACAATGGTCTTGAATCTGTTATGTCGGTAGTAAAGCCACGGATGCAGTCGACTAACTCTGTTGTCTAAAATAACGTGTTATAGAAATAAGTGAAAGTCGTTTTGATTATGTAGGCCCTCATAGTAGCTCACGATAATTAAAAAATATAAGAATGCCGTAAAGTAGAAATGCTTAATGAAAGCAGTAAGATATTTGCTTATATGCCATATTTCGTTAGTATTTGCATGGATAATGGGTGAATTTTAACTTGTAAATTCTTCCAATGCCATACCTGTGCATTATAAAAGAGGCTATGAAGAATTGTGGCTGTTTCTGTGTGATTAGTGTCCTATATGCTGTTGCAAACGTCTCAGGAAAATAATCTGTCGTTACTCTTTGTCCTGTCTGTTCTTAACCAAAAGATTTATTAATTTCGTAAATGTCATTCAGACCATTTTTCAAAAATAATAGTGATGATGTGTATGTTTGTCACAGCGCAGTTGTGGAGGAAATAAATGCTGCAGTGTTTCATGGCTGTAAAACAATCCTTCTTACTGTGCTACTTCTTCCAGCCCTAAAACTTTTCAGCAAAACTATTCAGTGAATAACACGCAAAAACAGCTTGGATCGATCTAGCAAGAACAAAGTACTTTTGACGCCATCTGGAAGTATAGTGAACATAGGTGCTTGTTTCACATATACTGTCCGAGTTCTGAAACTTAAGTGTCAAGTATACTGTGGTTGCAAATTATTCTTTGAGGGTCGGTTTTTTCTGTTATAGCTTTGGATGCTTTTTCTCACATAGAAGTATGTTTCTTCATAGGCTATTCATCTGAATACTGAGTTCTCGTATTTAAACAATTCAGTGCTAAATCGTTTTCTCTTATGTTTGCTGTGGAAGTACCTGGCACAGCTGAGGCCAATTGTGCACGTTTTTTGTAACGTGTCTTTTAACTATCTGGCAAAATTTAAGACCTAGCAAGATATTAATTTAAAATTCACTCCAAGTGCAGCTGAACGCCGTAAACCACGTGGGTCAACTGAAACGATGCCCAGGCGCCGAACAAAAAGATCGGTAAAACCGGGGGTGAGAGGGCGGGAATTTTTCCGGGTGAACTCCTAGCGCTAACGATTCTTCTCTGAGCGGCCCCCCACCACAGCCGTTCGCCCCACTCTTCCCTAGCCTACTGCACATCTAGCGGTCACTGCATTTTGCGCGCACTATATCGCTACTTTCCCTTGCGGCGCCTGTCGCAGGGAGGAATGCCGGACATTTGCCACGACGGACATTAGCCACACTTGCCCCTTCGCCAGGTAGCGATCCTTCAGCTAAGAGACGCCCTTCCTCGTGCTTCTGTCCGCTTTCAAACCGCCGTCTCCACATCTTACTCGATACAACCAGTACGTAAGGGACATTCTTCTTCGACATCTTAGCGAAATACAGAGCTTCTTTTCCGAAATCGAGATATTTATATCTTTTGGGAAACGAAAGCAATTCCGACGATTATGTCAGTATGTAATTAGTTTTGACAAGTATAAATATAGATCCCTCAGTCTGTACGGTAGCTTCCTTTCACGCTTACTGATTGCGATAGAAACAGTCCATCGCCATGGGAGCAACAAGAAAGTAACGCCATAAAGAGAATGCGAATGTACGCTAATCATTTCTTTTTGATCGCTGCATTTGTGCGTACTTTAATCACTACAATTTCATGCCCAAAAGACAATAAGGAAAGAAGAAATTGGTATGTGAATGTTTGAAAAGAAGAACGAGATACTCCATATTAATTTACTCTCTAAAATCCGATATCTCTTGCGGCCAAACATTGGTTAATAAAGTGTAGCGGGACAATGTTCAAAACATGACTGAAAGTACGTTCATAAACAGAAATAAGAGCATCTATGACTGACATGTCATCTAAAGTCGACGTACAATTTTAAAATGTTAGAAATAAGGAAATGAAGTAATACAGAATGCTATGCTCGTAACGTACGTTGTTGTTCTACATTGTTTACCTCTGGTATTTACAGGGTCACAGAGAAAGCATCCTAGGTTTTGGAGGGAAAAGCTGTAATTGTAATGAGCTCCACTACAACAGAAACAAGAAGCACAACTTAAGCAAAAATAATGTAATGTGTGTTCCAGCTCTCAAGCGACATTGAAGCAGATAGTTCCTGTGACTTAGTATGGACAGAGGTTATATTCGACAACCGGAATAAATTATTAACTGGCACTTTTTACCGACCCCCGGTCTCAGATGAAACAGTTGGTGAACATTTTAAAGAGAACTCGAGTCACATCACAAATAGGTACGCTACTGATACAATTATAGTTGACAGTGACTTCAATCTACCTTCCGTATGCTGACAAAATACATTTTCAGACCATTCTGTAGATAGAAAAAACTTCCATAATCGTTCTAAATGCTTTTTATAAAATTATTTTGAACAATTAGTTCACGAGGCCATTCAAATTGTAAATGGTTACGAAAACACAATTGACATCTTAGCCACAAATAATCCCTAGCATCACGACGGGTACAGGAATTAGTGAACACACAGTCGCAGCGAGGCTCAATTCCGTAACAAAAAAATTCACCAAAACTAAACGTGAAATATACATATTTATAAAAGCTACTAAAAATTCGGTTGACGTCTTTCTAAGAGCAATCCTTCCAAACTACTTAAGTGAAGACCTATGTGGCTTAAGTTAAGTGAAATAGTATCAACAGCTCAAGAGATTCATACCAAATAAATTAATATCAGACGGAACAGATTCCCTATGGTACACAAAACACGACAGAAAGCTGCTGCAGGTGCACCGAAAAAGGCACGTATAATTTAGACAAGCGCAAAATCTCCAAGAATGGCGAAGTTTTACTGTGACTCGAAATTTGGTGCGGATTTCAATGTGAGATGCATTTAATAGTTTCCACAACTAAACTCTCTCTAGAAATGTGGCGGAAAATCCATAGAGATTGTGGTCGTGTGTTAAGAAAACCAGCGGAAAGGCTCAGTAAGTACCTTCACTGCGGGTCGGGCGATGGGTGAGGAGGAGGAGGAGGAGGAGGAGGGGAGGGGGAGACAAGGGACCCAACCCTTTGGAGCAGGTAAAATCGCGGCAAATGTCCGCACACCACAAGGGAGGGCTACTCACCCCCCTGAGGGGCCAGTTGGAGCCGTGGTTGGCGTGCACGCCGCTCGTGGCCGCCCCGTTGTCCGAGGCGAACACCAGCAGAGAGTTCTCCAGCAGGCCGCGCCTCTCCAGGGCGGACACCACGCGGCCCACGGACTCGTCCAGTCGCCACACCATCGCTGCAACAAAACAACGAAGAACGTCAGTAGCTGACACGAGTAATTCTTTTATTCCGAGAAATATAGGAGTAAACAACGCAGAAATTGGCAGTGACAGCCACAATTTTGTACCTGCTATAGCCCACGCAAACCTCCTCTCGATGATATCTTTCTGTGGTGTCACCGCCAGACACCACACTTGCGAGGTGGTAGTTTTAAATCGGCCGCGGTCCATTAGTACACGTCGGACCCGCGTGTCGCCACTGTCAGTGAACGCAGACCGAGCGCCACCACAAGGCAGGTCTCGAGAGACTTAGTAGCACTCGCCCCAGTTGTACGGACAACTTTGCTAGCGACTACACTGACGAAGCCTTTCTCTCATTTGCCGAGAGATAGTTAGAATAGCCTTCAGCTAAGTCCACGGCTACGACCTAGCAAGGCGCCATTAACCATTTCTAAAGAGAGTCTCACTTGTATCATCAAGAACGCTGTATGCAAATGATGGATTAAAGTTAAGTATTCCAGCAGCTACGTACTTTTCTTTATAGCATTCATTACGTATCCTGTTTCAGACCTAACGCCAGCCTGCGTGAGTTAGCGAGTGCATTCCGGCCTCCTCTCTCAATTAGTGTGCGTTGTGTTGGCTAATCTGCCGACACAACACTTTCAGCATCTGAAAATGTACTGCAATAAAATTTAGCATGAAGACGCCGCGCTGTACAATGTGAGACAGTCACAACTGTTGAAATCTGTCGTGTGTGACCGCTGGGCTACCAGCATGCACTGCAGACCTGCGCCCGCGGGTAAATACCCCGAGATACCCCAAAGACGAAAGGACGTAGGCTCCGGGAAGATCTAAGAGACTGGATCCGTCAAGCAGGGTCTGCGCGTTAGTGGCAAACGCCAGTCCTGACATCGGCACACCGGCGCCGTCAAAAATATCCGTGCAAATGGCTCGCTGCTGCACATTTGAAAATTGATAAAAGTTAGTATCAAGAAGTCTCCAAATTTGTTTTGTGCTTGCATTCAGGTTTTGTACCATACGCGTCAGGCGCTCACCTCGTTGTGCTGAAGCGCTCACAGCCGCAGCTATGTTCTCGGAATTTTCTCCAAGGCAACTACGGGGGGATGGGCCAGAGCATACGAGTTGATCCGGAGCTTGTCTTGCTGGTAATGGTTCTTCAACGTTGCCGGACGTGTTGATTACATTGCACGTAAACGAACTTTTGAATGGGGACTCCATCAAAAGTAGCGTGCACCATGGCCTCCGCACCAGTATTAACAACGAAAAGGGGGCGGGTGGTCACCATTGGTTGTTGGAGTAGAAATCTTTATTTCTGTTGCAAATCGACTTCAACCACTGCGTGACAATCATCAGTGCCGTAGACCTCGAAGAAGATACTAGACACAATACATATACGTTCCTTTGTATATGTAGCATGTTCGGAAATTCCCATTACAAACTTCTAGGACTTGGATAGGGGAAAGAGTACATAATATTTTGAATAGGATCCCTTATCCAGAAAGAAACCATTTCAGTTCTGCGTTAGTTTCAGTTAAGATACTTAACTCATCAACTTCTGATTGACGAACTAAATTAGACGTGACGCAGTACCATTATTAAGTAACAGTCCGAAAGGAAACATAGCGAAACATCCATTTATCACTGAAGCATACCTAAAGATTATGATCTGTATGCAGAGTATTGTGGTTTCTGTGGTTAAATGATAAATCCATGTTTCGTTACGCTTCCTGTCGGACTGTTACCTAACAATTGTACTGCGTCACGCCTAATTACCTAATTATATTCCTCAAACAGAAGTGGATGAGTTAAATATCTGAACTGAAACCGTCGTAGAACAGAAAACGTACGTTTCGCGACATTGGTTCCAGTCCAAAGTATTTTGTACTCACTCCACTCGTCACATCGTAGTAGCTTGTAAAGGGAATTTCCGAACATCCAGTGTATATTCATTTGCTTTAATTATACTAGTATTTTATTCTTTGTCTAACGGAGGTTACTTTCTGAACAGCCTCATACAACCAGCACACATTTCCAGTGCTTTGTGTCTTCAGCTGGCAGAAGTGGGAAGGTTTAGGAACGATGAAGTTAACACTCCTCTTGGTGCCAATCTCTGCAGTTTAATAACAAGACAGTGTTGTCATAGCCATTGGTATGTCCTGTCGTGCTTTTTTTTCCTTTTTTGTGTGCCTTTTACAACAGGTCAACGTATAGACTGCTTTCAGTTTCGATTATAGGATAATCTACATCTACATCCATACTCCGCAAGCCACCTGACGGTTTGTGGCGGAGGGTACGCTGAGCACCTCTATCGGTTCTCCCTTTTATTCCAGTCTCGTATTGTTCGTGGAAAGGAGGATTACCGGTATGCTTCTGTGTGGGCTCTAATCTCTCTGATTTTATCCCCATGGTATCTTCGCGAGATATACGTAGGAGGGAGCAATATACTGCTTGACTCTTCGGTGAAGGTATGTTCTCGAAACTTTAACAATTTTCCATTGTTACAACCTCTCGATACACAGCATCATCTGCAAAAAGCCTTAGTGAACTTCCGATGTCATCCACAAGGTACCGAGCTGCTGAGCGTCTCTCCTGCAGAGCCTTCCACTGGAGTTTATCTATCATCTCCGTAACGCTTTCGCGATTACTAAATGATCCTGTAACGAAGCGCGCTGCTCTCCGTTGGATCTTCTCTATCTTTTCTATCAACCCTATCTGGTACGGATCCCACACTGCTGAGCAGTATTCAAGCAGTGGGCGAACAAGCGTACTGTAACCTACTTCCTTTGTTTTCGGATTGCATTTCCTTAGGATTCTTCCAGTGAATCTCAGTCTGGCATCTGTTTTACCGACGATCAACTTTATATGATCAATCCATTTTAAATCACTCCTAATGTGTACTCCCAGATAATTTATGGAATTAACTGCTTCCAGTTGCTGACCTGCTATTTTGTAGCTAAATGGTAAGGGATCTATCTTTCTATGTATTCGCAGCACATTACACTTGTCTACATTGAGATTCAATGGCTATTCCCTTCACCATGCGTCAATTCGCTGCAGATCCTCCTGCATTTCAGTACAATTTTCCATTGTTACAACCTCTCGATACACCACAGCATCATCTGCAAAAAGCCTTAGTGAACTTCCGATGTCATCCACAAGGTCATTTATGTATATTGTGAATAGCAACAGTCCTATGACACTACCCTGCGGTACTTCGGAAGACTTCTCTCCATTGAGAATGACATGCTGCGTTCTGTTATCTAGGAACTCTTCAATCCAATCACACAATTGGTCTGATAGTCCATATGCTCTTACTTTGTTCATTAAACGACTGTGGGGGACTGTATCGAACGCCTTGCGGAAGTCAAGAAACACGGCATCTACCTGTGAACCCGTGTCTATGGTCCTCTGAGTCTCGTAGACGAATAGCACGAGCTGGGTTTCACACGACCGTCTTTTTCGAAAGCCGTGGTGATTCCTACAGAGTAGAGTCTCCAGAAAAGTCATTATACTCGAACATAATACGAATTTAATTATTCGTTCCTATTATCTTTATGTGTAATTGGTACAAATTATTGAACCTAAGTTATATCTATGTTGTGGTACTGGAAGAGCGATGAGAACCATTTGAAGACCAATTCCGTGTGCTATACATTATAGCATTTCTATGTTAATGCGCTTTTTGTATACTACCATGTATAGCTACACAACACTTATTATGTTATGCCACACAGATTTAGTCACCGTATTGACCATCTAGGATCATCTTACAACTTCAGTGTCTCCTTTTACTTAGTTCTTTCTGTCTTTCGAGTAGAGTTTCATCTTCTGCTCACAATGCCTTTGCTTTCCTTCTGTCCACGTTATTCCCAATTTTTTATTTCTTATGCCTTAAAAGCCTTCTAAATTTAGAACTTAATTCTTAAAAGTGTTTCCTTCTGTTATGTATGTATCTTTGCTACTGTTTCTTTGTTGTTATTTTCTTATCTCAACAATGCTCACCCCCAACCGTACCATTTCTTCAGCCCATGCTGCTGCCGATTTCTTTTCCAGAAATACCAGGATATTTAATTCGTTAGCCAGTTCTCGTTCATTCTGTAGAGGTACCCAAAGAAGTTTAATTCGCCATTACTTCTGATATTTTTCTATACTTGTATAGATCGCATCATTAGTCCTGATTTTCCAACCATCAGCGATTCGTTTTCTAAATGATATGTTAACAAAACCTCCTCTATTGTGACCAGCGTATAGTTCATCGTTTTAAGCCGTGCGTGGCTCTTGTTCGTGCCATCTCTCTCCTTTTTACAGTCTGTTTTTACTGTACTTCCAGCTCGTTTTGTTAATTCAATTACTGGTGTTACTGAGTTGCTGCCTTGCCTGCCCGTGAGAGGCAGGAGCAGCGCTTATCGATATATGCCCCGCCGTATTATCTCTGTTGGACTCCTATTACTTCCCGGTTGTCGTGTGTTGAGAGGCAGTTCGTATCTGGCAGTGAGTTGCAACACGCCAGCAGTAGAGTTCGGAACTGGCAGTCGGACGTTTGGGACGCGGCAGGAGTCGGTCGGGTTGGAGTGGCAGTGAGGTTCGGATAGCCATGACGAGCCCGACCGTTGCCGCCACACATGGTTTCAATAGGGACGGTCATGGTTGACTGCCGGTTGGTCGTCTTACTAGACGACGTGATTACTCGCCGATCGTTCATATGTTGGCGATGTGTGTGTCTAAACTCTTGGTTCGTCCTCTTCACTGCATAGTCACTGTTTCTACCATTAATCGCGTTCTTCGTCCAAGTGTTTGTGATATTGTGTGTAGCTTGTGATGTCGACTGCCCAGTTATTGTAGTGCTGTTTCCATGCTGATGTGTAGCAGTTGGTCGGTTGGTGCAGTCGCGACGTAGCACCAACGGGGCATGCAGTGCTATCACTTGCCCGATGAATGCCGACACACATGGTTTGGTAGACCGTCGGTCGGTCGTCTTGTTAGAAGACGTGTATTTGGCCAGCGATTGCTTATGGGTTGGCTGTGTGCGCCGACTCGTGATTCGTCCTCGTTATTGCACAGTCACAGCCGTGAGCATCGTCTAATCCTCGAGCAGCTGTGTGTAGTTATGTGATTTTCACTGACAAGTTATTTAAGCGTTCTCGGCGTACTGCCTCTTAGTTAGTCAGTCGTTTGATTAAACGACGTGGGTTTTTGGGTCGTCCACCCATTATGGGTTGTCTGGGATCCGTTTGTTTGGTTCCACAGTCTCTGCTGTCAGCGTCGGTGGAATTTTGGTACAAGTGCTGAGTGGAACCTTGGTGCAAGTGTGGAGCGGCTTCGGGGGTAAGAATAGGGCTGTGGTACTCCTGCCTGTCGTAAGAGGTGACTAAAAGGAGTCTCAAATGTTTCCGCCTTTAATGTGATGGTCCCCATTGGGGTTTGACCTCCATTTTTCCAAATTCAACAGAAGTACGAGGCTTTTGCGGAATGACACCTTACGTGGTGCACCATCAGTCCTCTGTGCCCTAAGACCTTGGTACACTTTATCGCCTTGGCGTCGTAACTGGACCCTCCATCCCTCATTTTGAGCATACACACCTGATGGGTTGCGTAAGTTACACCATTAGTGCATCACCATCTGCAGCCACGATTACTATGGACTTCCCATGGCACCCAAAATCCAGCACGGTAGCCAGCCCGTTGTGGTGGTGGTGTCGTCATGTACCCTCTGGGTTGTAGCCCCCTGACAGGGATCGTACTGCCAATGCCTGAGCTGCCACCTCCCCACGTAAGCCAAGGAGTCGATGCCCGTCTCTCTGGGGCATCGGGACTCCCGGCAACGGCCATTCTGCCAGGTGGCCTTTGCTGTGGCTGGGTGGCGCCATGGAGAGCCCCTGGTCAGAGTGGGTGGCATCGGGGCGGATGCCCCGCAATGAAGCGGGTGAAATCTTAATCCGGTGGTCGCACGACCACCAACGTCTCTAAGCGTGGTAAGGTGCAATTAAATGCTGTGACATATAACCTCAAATCCCTCCCTTCCCTAGCCACGCCATGGGAGGGACGTATGGCTGCAGACAGACAGGAGCCGTACTCACCACGATATCTTGTGTGCAGCAGAACTGATGGGGATTCGTTTTTGGGGACTAAGCCTCTCTTCTTTGTGAACAATCTCGAAGATAAGTTTGGGGAAGTGGCGTCTCTTTCCAAATTGAGGAGCTGATACAAGCAGCTTCATCTGCACAGTCACAGGCATTACTCGCCTGTGAGAAGCTCGGTGACATTCCCGTTAACGTCACTCCCCATAAGTTCTTAAATTTGGTCTAGGGGATTATCTTTCATAAAGATCTTCTGCTACAGTCTGATGACGAGCTACAGGAGAACCTGGCACGACGAGGTGTGCACTTTGTCAGTCGTGTCTTTAGGGGGCCCATGAATAATAGGGCCCCTACCTGTATCTTCATCCTGGTCTTTGAGGGTGACTGCTTGCCTGAGAAGGTCAAGGTCATGACCTACTGGTGCGATGTAAAGCCCTATGTCCCACCCCCTATGCGATGCTTCCAGTGCTGAAAGTTCAGACACATGTCCTCCAGATGCACTGCCAGCCCCAAGTGTCGAGACTGTGGACAACCTTTGCATCCCAATGCTCCATGTGCTCCGCCTCCCACCTGCATTAACTTTGGGGAGCATCATTCCCCCTGTTGACCAGACTGTGCAGTCTACCAACGAGAGCAGAAGATACAAGAAATTAAGACCCTGGACCGTTTAAGTTACCAAGATGCAAAGAAGAAGCTAGAATGACTCAACCCCACACCTATATTGAGGAGTTATGCTACTGTAACACTGCTGCCACTAGTTCCTGCAAAGACTCCCTTCCCAGTTGGCCCACAGAGCAATCACTGGGAAGGGCCACTCTCTTTTCCACTACTCCCGAGAACACCCAGTTTTGGAGCAATGCGCCCCGATCAGCCGGGGACGTCAGTCCCCACCTCTCAGCCAGAGAAGCGACAGGCCTCTCCGGCTACTAAGCCAGAGAAGCAACAGCCTCCTCTGGTCTCACTCATTTGGAAGGGGTCCCTTGGGGGAATCCCTTCCAAGGACTTTAGCAGTGTCTCACAAGACACTAGCCAGTGGCTGATGAAGCCACCAGTTGTTGGTCGAAGGGCTTCATGCTCTTCCTCTGTTCCTCCCAAAGAAAAGAGAGAAGAGGAAGCTCTCTAAGAAGACTAAGGACCCAGTGGTTCCTGCGCCACCGCTTCCTGTCAGCTCTGAGGATGAGGTCGAGCTCTTTGTGTCCCCTGATGACCTGGATCTCGCCGTCTGCTCAGAAACGATGGAAGTAGCGACGTCAGTCATTCAGTCAGTGGCAGCATGTGACCCTGCGAAGTAATTTGCCTTTTCAGTGCCTTCATGCCCCTACAGGACACGCTTTGTACCATCCTCCAGTGTAATTGTGGTGGTTATTTTAGCCATCTACCTGAGCTACGCCAGCTTCTAAGCATGACACCAGCTTTCTGCATTGCCCTCAAGGAAACCTGGTTTCCGACAATGCGGACCCCTGTCCTTCATGGATACAGGGGCTATTACTGTAACCGTAGCACTTACAATAGTGTGTCAGGTGGAGCCTCTGTGTATGTCCTTACGTCTGTATATAGTGCTCCTGTCCCCCTTCAAACATCATTGGAAGCTGGGGCTGTCCGAGTACAGACTACCCAAGACAGTGTCTTTCTCCCTCTGGATGGTACAGTCCCTCTGACCGAATTGGCTGCGCTTGTCATCCAACTCCATACGCCTTTTATTCTCCTGGGGGGATTTTAACGCCCACAATCCTCTGTGAGGTGGAACGAAAATTACTGGCCGAGGCAGAAATATCGAGAATCTCATCTCCCAACTCGACCTCTGCCTCTTAAACACTGGCGCCGCCACACATTTCAGTGTGGTGCATGGCACGTTCTCGGCCATAGATTTGTCGTTGTGCAGCCCAGGGCTTGTACCGCCAGTCCACTGGAGAGTCCATGATGACTTGTGTGGTAGTGACCATTTTCCCATCTTCCTTTCACTACCCCAGCGTCGCTCCCCTGAACTCTTGCCCAGATGGGCATTTAGCAAGGCAAACTGGGAAGTGTTCTCCTCTGCTGCCACTGTTGAACATCTCCCTCACGGTACCATCGATGTGACGGTTGAGACACTGACTGCAGCGATTATTACCGCTGCGGAACGCACCATTCCTCATTCGTTAGGGTGCCCCCAGCGAAAGTCAGTGCCTTTGTGGTCGCCGGAGGTTGCTGAAGTCGTTAAAGAGCGTCGGCGGGCTCTTCAGCGATATAAGCGGCACCCATCTTTGGAGAATCTCATTTTATTCAAATGTCTCCGTGCTCAGGTCCAGTGACTCATCAAAAGGTGGAAACAGGAGTGCTGGGAGAGGTACGTTTCCACCATTGGTTCCCGTACTTCACCCTCCCAGGTGTGGATGAAGATTCGGCGCATCTTTGGATTGCAGCACTCTACAGGTGTCCCAGGGCTTTCCATCAACGGGGCGCTATGCACCGATGCCGATGCAATCGCCGAGCATTTCACTCAGCACCATGTTCGGGCCTGTGCGTCGGGGAATTACCCGCTTGCGTTTCATGCGCTATAACGCCGGGAGGAAGGCAAACGACTTTCTTTTGCTTCTGGCCACCCTGAGGCGTATAACGCCCCGTTTAGTTCGTGTGAACTCCAAAGCGCCCTGGCACGGTGCCCCAATACAGCCTCTGGGCAAGATGGATCCACAATCAGATGCTCAAACACCTGTCCCCGGGCTGTCAGCGATGTGTTCTTGCCATCTTCAACTGCATATGGGGTGATGATGTCTTTCCGTCGCAGTGGCGAGAAAGTACCATCATTCCAGTGCAGAAGCCTGGTAAGGACCCGCTTAATGTGGATAGCTATCGACCTATTAGCTTAACAAACTCTCTGTGCAAGCTACTGGAACTTATGGTGAGTCGACGGCTGTGTTGGCTGCTCGAGTCTTGGGGTCTTCTGGCTCCGTGCCAGAGCGGCTTCCGTCAGGGCCGTTCCGCCACCGACACTTTGGTCTTCCTTGAGTCTGCAATCCGCACTGCTCTTTTCAGGCGTCAACACCTCGTTTCCGTCTTTTTCGACCTCTCCAGAGCATGACACGACGTGGCGGCACCATATTTTCGCCACGTTGCACGGGTGGGGTCTCTGGGGCTCTCTCCCCATTTTTATTAAGAAGTTTTTTTCTGTTCGGACATTCCGCGTTTTACTTGGCACATCCCATAGTTCACTTCATGTCCAGGAAAATGGCATACCAAAGGGCTCTGTATTGAGCGTGCCACTTTTCCTTGTGGCCATTAATGGCCTTCCAGCAGCAGTGGGGTCGTCTGTCTCACCCACGTTATATGCTGACGATTTCTGTTGTCTGATCTCCGATCGGTGTTGCGCCGTCGGGTCTTTGGGACGTGGGGAGACGAATGGCGCACTCTGTCTGCACCCAACAAGCTGCGGCGAGTAAAGGAGACCACGACTGTGTGGGGTTCCTCCGTGTGGCCCTCTCGCAGGGATTCTGTTGTCGGTGAACAACCAACAACCATACGCTGCTGCAGCTCTACAAAGCCCTCGTGCTGTCCCGACTGGATTATGGGAGTGTGGCGTATGGCTCAGCGTCGCCCTCAGCGTTGCAACTGCTGGACCCCGTTCACCACTGTGGGGTTCGACAGGCGACAGGAGCATTCCGCACTAGTCCTGTTAATAGCCTACTTGCTGAGGCTGGGATTCCTCCACTTCACGTCCGGTGTCAACAACTCTTAGCCAACTATGCTGCACACGTCCGTTGTTCGCCTCGTCACCCTAATTACCGTCTCCTTTTCGCTAATGCGGCAGCCTATATCCAACACCGGCGGCCGCGATCAGGCCATACGATTGGGATCCGTGTTTGGTCACTCCTTAGTGAACTCGAGTCTTTGCCTCTTCTACCTGCTTTTCAGGTCCACCCACATACACCACCTTGATGTATTCGTCGGCTGCAGCTTCGGCTGGACCTCTCACGATGGCAAAAAGATTGTTCCTCCTGCAGTCTTGCGCCGCCGATTTCTTGCTCTCCTAGACGTATCCCGTGACTCGGAGGTTATCTATACCGAAGGCTCGATGGTTGATGGCCGTGTGGGGTACACTTATGCTCATGTGGACTATGTAGAGCAGCGTTCCTTGTCGGAAGGCTGCAGTGTTTACACTGCAGAGCTAACAGCCGTTTTTCGTGCTCTTGAGCGTATTCGTACCAGCACTGGAGAGTCCTTCGTCATTTGCAGTGACTCTCTCAGTAATGTACAGGCTCTTGACCAGTGCTACCCACGCCATCCCATTGTTGTTGCCATCCAGGAGTCCGTTCACGCTCTTGAACAGCGTAGACGTTCGGTGGTGTTCATGTGGACCCCGGGACACGTTGGGATAGCGGTAAACGAACTCGCCGACAAGTTATCCAAAGAAGCTACTCGCAAACCGACGTTGGAGATCGGCCTCCCGGCAACTGACCTCCGATCGGTGTTGCGCCGTCGGGTCTTTAGGATGTGGGGAGACGAATGGCGCAGTCTGTTTGCACCCGACAAGCTGCGGCGAGTAAAGGAGACCACGACTGTGTGGGGTTCCTCCGTGCGGGCCTCTCGCAGGGATTCTGAAGTTCTCTGTAGGCTCCGCATTGGTCACTCTTGGCTGACGCACGGTCATCTGTTGCGTCGAGAGGACACCCCCCTCATTGTCGCTGTGTTGCAAACATGACAGTGGCCCATATGTTGTTGGAATGTCCTATTTTAACCTCCCTCAGGCGAACTTTTAATCTCCAGGGTGATTTATCATCTCTTTTAGGTGACAATGTCTCTATGGCAGATCGGGTTTGAAGTTTTATTCGCGCAAGCGGCTTTTAAAGGTCCATCTAATTTCATTGCATCACCCTCTTTTGTGCCATATCTTTTAATTAGTTTTGTGTTGCAATTCGACTCCACCCTAATCTTTTAGGCAGGAGGTTGTAACGTGTTGCAGAGTGGCTGGCTCATCCTTTTATTTTCGTGATCAGCCAGCCACGGTCCTCCACTGTACAGTTTTAATTCTTTCTGCCTTTCTTCTTTATGTTGTTTTTGTTGCTGTGCTCCGTTTTCCATGTTGCCTTACCATTGACCTTGGGGCTTTTCGTCCTCTGGAATTTTTCTTTTAGTGTTTATAATGACTGGTGGATGGTCTCAATGTGCTCTGTGTGTTTATGAAACAAGGGACCGATGATGTTTGCAGTTTGATCCCTTTAATCTTTAAACCAACCAACCAACTCACCTTGTGCATTGGTATGTTGACGGTCTGTCGGTTGGGTTGCCGTTGGTTTGTGGATGGTTGGCCTGACTGCCTGCCTCACATAAGCGAACGCTTATATTTTAAGTGCAGACCGACTCCCGCAAACTTCTGAGCTCCGCTGGCTGTACTGCCTTTTCTTATTGGTGTTTGATTGTTTATTTTAATGGGTCATAGCCGATGGTTTGATTTTCTATGCTTTTAGTTGGGTTTTAAATAATGGACGTTCAGCCGTTTTGAAATTGAAAGTTCCATACTTGTTAAGTCTTAGATTGTTTGTTCCTTCAGCCTCATTTAAAATATTTTTTTTATGGCTAAGGCATTGGACCTTCTGCCTTTTGAAAAGTTATTGTGGTTGTGTTTCTCAATCACGAGTCTTGAGCCGTCTTGGAATTTAAATTTCATATTTGTTAAATCTTAGATTATTTGGAGACTTAATAAAGTTGTATGTTCAAGTGTAACTGACAGTTCCTTATTTTGGCCCCTTTCCACAAAATTCTAGCTATCCTGTCCTGCGGATTTAACCAGGCGTTTCACGTTTAACATTCTTTTGCATTGTGGTATTATCGTCTGGTATAGTGTGCATGACATTTTCAGTAACACTGGTATCGAAAGTTGGTTTTTCATCTTTAAAATGAATGTTACTTCATTGAGGTTGTGAGTGAAATACTGGGTGGTTATCGAAGCACAGCTGCTCAAGAGGTTCGGTATGAACTGTCATTATCGTGTAACAACGAAACTTGGTAGATATTCTAATGCGATAATGCAGGACCGATTTACACTGGAAAAAAATAGTTCCAATTTTAGCCACCAGTTGCAATTTACTGAATATGAGCATCGGAGACGTCGAAGAAATGGTATACAGCGCCAGATTGGCACCTGCTGGCCAAAACTCGAACTATTTTTTTCAAGCGTAAATCGCATTCTACATTAACACATTGGAATATCTGTCAAGTTTCGACGCCGCACCATAATTACAGCCCACACCTAACCTCTGTCAGTAGCAGCACTCTAATTATTTCTACCTGGTATTTGTGTACATTAACGGTTAAAATTCTATTCTTTACTTGTTATCAAGGCAGAATCGTAATAGGAATAGTGTTTTACACGGTAACTAAAGTAACCCGACTTCGTTAGGTAACTCTCTCGGGTAACAAGGCTCGAAGATTAATCTCATCAGGATGACCGCTATTGGGATTCACGAAAAAGTTTGATCACAGTCAAATTTGGAAGGGTGTGTCGCAGATCAGGCCACATGCAGATTTCGTGCTGTTACATAACAACTTATCAATCAGCTGTATTGCATTATGAGGAGGAAAAAACATGAATACACAGCTGACAATAAGCCACAAGCAGAGCGAACACAAGATAAGGGATGGCACCTGAAACTGTAGCTACACGTGAAAGCATCAGGTCAACAGTATTTTCTTCCTCGATAGGGAACGGCCATTTCTCGTCGTTTAATATCCTCGAGAGCATTCTATCAACGCTACACTCTACAGTGAGACGTTCCAAGAAATGGCTTGGTCTTTTTTAAGGAAGCGTAGTGGAATAATGTTGCGGGAAATTTGTCTGCTCCACGAAAACAACTACGAGCACACTATGTGTGAAATATAGGTACTGCGACTGTTCTTAGAGTGTGAAGTTTTGGTCCAGCCGTAGTACTGTACATGTCTCGCAGCAGACTTCTTCTACGTTGCTTTTACTTTACACAACCGAAGGAAAACCAGGAGTGGGAAACTTAAACGGACAACGACGCATCTCAAAAGGCAGTGAAACGGGTATAGGGCAGACGGAACACTTTTATGACTGTGGAATAATAACTGCCGTCCCATACACATAAAATCTATGAACATCGCCGAAGTTTTCGTCGGAAAAGAACTAAAGGTATCACCTACACATATATTCGCAAGCGTAAACACATGTTGGTCTGGACCTCTTTCGTGTATTAACAGCAGGCAATTGAAAACCGAACATCCGCCGCAAGTGAAATATGGGATGGTTCCATTCAAAAGTGATCACTACATTTATCCCACTGGGAGACGAGACAGTCAGTTCCTGTTTCGCAGAACGCAATCACCCGCTGATGGATCCACAGCCACACCCACTCTTTCACTTGCGCGTCCGACTGAAATCGACATCCACGAATGTCTTTCTTCAGGTCGCCAAAGCTGCGAAAATGACACGGTGAAAGATCCGGGCTGCGCGAAGGTTGTTGCAGTGTTTCCTGGTCATATCGCGCTGAAGCGTAGCCTTCGTCCTATTTGTCAGTGTCGGGGCGGGCGTTATCCTGGGAGCAGATGTTTCCGTCCGACAGAATTCCTGGGCTTTTCGACTTCCTGGAGCGTCGTGGTTTCTGCCTGGTGGCTTCATAGTGCTGAGCGTTGACAGTGGCTCCAGGCTCGAGGAACTCGAGGAGCAGAAGGCCTCTGCAGTCTAAGAAGGTCATCATGACCTTACCGGAACTTGTGTGAACAGTTGTGGATTTCTTTCGTGGGATGACGTGGGATGATTGCACTGTTGGCTTCACCGTTCGCTCTCAGGCTGCCGGAATGCTGATGCAGTAAACGTACAAAGCCATACATCCCACTGGATGTATCAAACGAAATCATGGAGAATAAAGAATATTCGATTACAGTCATAAGACGCCAAGGTGAACATACGTAATATTTATATGTCACAATATTGCACTGACCTCGATAAAATTACCCATTACACGGCGAACAAGCAATTAACTCAAGAAAAAGTGAATAAATTCTCCTATCCAGCTGCAGAAGTTACATTACCTCTAATTACGTCGTGATTGATTCGTGAATGGGGTTTCTGATTGAAATCGAATGGGGAAGATTAATCTGATAAAATGACGTGCATTAGGTAATCGTACAGCTGAAATTAAAGTGAATGTATCTTGTATATTGAGAAACGAATAGGGAAGTGAAATAAAACAGAACAGAGAAAACAGTGGAATGGTAGTGGATTGTAACTAACTTATTTGTGTTTATCACTAGTTATGCAAATTTCAAACACAAATTTAACAACAAATTAAAATCTTTGTCGACTTTACAACACACCTCAGGTGTTTAATTAAACGTTCGTCAGTAAGGTAGGAAAAGTATTGTGCAGAGCAAAGGATTTAAGATCAGATTTCATATTTGCATCTCAGTGCCTAATTACACTGCCACTCATTAAAATTGTGACACCATGCAGGTGACTAGATAACGAAGGTTTACTTACTGTGCGCGTACACTGTACCACCATTTTTCTATACTGTAAGATAATTCCTATCGTATATTCATCATATTCCAAGAATTGAATCTGAAGCATACACATGTAACATTCAAATGGATACTGACTATCATATTTTGAAAGAAACAATCCGCACAGCATGTATAATACTTTTTATTAAAAAATCACGACCGGTTTCGCGTCGTTAGAAAACGCATCCTCACGTGATCGGTACAAATAATAAGTAAAAATTCTTTTACAAGAAATCCTTAACAATGGTGTAAAGAATAAATGGATGCTGAAAAGCAGTATTACGGAGTTGGTCTTGAAGAGTAGGCCTACTCCCAAAGAATCTCTTTAACAAGTCATTGCCGAAATGTAACTACCTTAGAGCCACCTCCCACCATTCCCATTTAAGTTGTAAACAAAAAGCGCACTAAAAGCCGTACTCCATATTTAAAATGAAATCTAGATAAAACTAAACGAGCCAAATGAAGCTGTAGGCTAGTAATGCACCGAGACAACTTCGAAGTATGAACCTAGCAAACGCGAAGAGCTTTACCGCAACTTAAAATAAAATGGTTATGATATTGTGCATTGTGACAGGATGATAGAATTTGTACATAACTATCAGTTTATCCAAATAAACAGCACGATACCCGTTATGCTTGTGATGATATTAATGGTTCATGAGTACATTGGAGCTGATTTCGTGCTATAAAGAATCGAGAGCGGCCACGGCCGTAACCCAGATAAGCCTCGGGGGGAACTGAGCTTGCATGACAATTACACCTACGTAACTCCATGCTACACTGCTGGCCATTAAAATTGCTACACCACGAAGATGACGTGCTACAGACGCGAAATTTAACCGACAGGAAGAAGATGCAGGGATATGAAAATGATTAGCTTTTTATTCACACAGGATTGGCGCCCGTGGCGACACCTACAACGTGCTGACATGAGGAAAGTTTCCAACCGATTTCTCATACACAAACAGCAGTTGACCGGCGTTTCCTGGTGAAACGTTGTTGTGATGCCTCGTGTAAGGATGAGAAATACATACCATCACGTTTCCGACTTTGATAAAGGTCGGATTGTGGCCTATAGCGATTGCTGTTTAGCATATCACGACATTGCTGCTCGCGTTGTTCGAGATCCAATGACTGTTAGCAGAATATGGAATCGGTGGGTTCAGGAGGGTAATACGGAACGCCGTGCTGGATCCCAAAGGCCTCGTATCACTAGCAGTCGAGATGACAGGCATCTTATCCGTATCGCTGTAACGAATCCACTAGCTGTCGAGATGACAGGCATCTTGTCCGCATCGCTGTAACGGATCGTGCAGCCAGGTCTCGATCCTTGAGTCAGCAGATGGGGACGTTTGCGAGACAACAACCATCTGCACGAACAGTTCGACGACGTTTGCAGCAGTATGGACTATCAGCTCGGAGACCACGGCTGCGGTAACCCTTGATGCTGCATCACAGACAGGAGGGCCTGCGATGGTGTACTCGACGACGAACCTGGGTGCACGATGGCAAAACGTCATTTTTTCGGATGAATCCGGGTTCTGTTTACAACATCATGATGGTCGCATCCGTGTTTGGTGACATCGCGGTGAACGTTGGAAGCGTGATTTCGTCATCGGCATACACCTCGGCGTATCACCTGGCGTGATGGTATGGGGTGCCATTGGTTACACGTCTCGATCACCTCTTGTTCGCATTGACGGCACTTTGAACAGTGGACGTTACATTTCAGATGTGTTACGACCCGTGGCTCTACCCTTCATTATATCCCTGCGAAACCCTACATTTCAGCAGGATAAGGCACGACCGCATGTTGCAGGTCCTGTACAGGCCTCTCTGGATGCAGAAAATGTTCGACTGCTGCCCTGGCCAGCACATTCTCCAGATCTCTCACCAATTGAAAACATCTGGTCAATGGTGGCCAGGCAACTGGCTCGTGACAATGCGCCAGTCACTACTCGTGATGAACTGTGGTATCGTGCTGAAGCTGCATGGGCAGCTGTAGCTGTACACGGCATCCAAGCTCTGTTTGAGTCAGTGCCCAGGCGTATGAAGGCCGTTATTATGGGCAGAGGTGGTTGCTCTGGGTACTGATTTCTCAGGATCTATGCACCCAAACTGTGCGAAAATGTAATCACATGTCAGTTTTAGTATGATATATTTGTCCAAGGTATACCCGTTTATCATCTGCATTTCTTCTTGGTGTAGCAGTTTTAATGGCCATTAGTGTACATCATGGGGATAACCAGGAGGGATGTGCCAGTCTCGTAGGACCACGTGACCTATTGTTTTAGCGGATGAGCGATCTGAAGTATTTGTTCGCCAGTCAAACACCTACTCTACCTAGCAACGTCAGTGTAGAACGGGGAATAAGCGGTGTAGTGTTACCTCGTTGAAATAATGGTTCAGTAAATACGAGGAGCGTTCAGTTAGTAATGCAACACATTTGTTTCGACCAATTTCGGTCGAAAAATCGCAAAATTTGCTACGGGATATCGTGGAATGTCTCCGGTTCGGCCCCTAGAGTTTCATAAAGTTTCGATAGGTAGCGGCGCTATACGTAACCTTCAAAATGGTGTCCCTAACGAAGGTGCATTCCAGACAGGGAGCTCTCATTGAGTTTCTTTCGGTGGAAAACCACAGCATCGCCGATATTCGTAGGCGGCTGCAGAATGTCTACGGAGAGCTGGCAGTAAACAAAAGAGTGTTGAGTTGTTGGCCGAGGCGTCTGTCATCATCGCAACAGGTTCGGGCAGACCTGTGCACCTCACGCGCGCTGACCGGCTGTACACGTATGTGACTCCTGCGATGTTGGAACATGCTGACACTCTCATTCTTAGGTGACCGCCAGATCACCGTCAAACTCCTCGCTGTACAACCAGAAATATCTGTTGGTACTGCTGACACACTCCTCCAACAGTTTTGGAGTACTCAAAAGTGTGTGCCAGCTGGGTTCCCCGCTGCCTAACAGAAGATCATAAAGAGAAACCACGGACCATCTGTGTGGAATTACTTGCGTATTCCCGAGAAAATTTTTTGTCAGACATACTGACAGGCGATGAAACATGGGTTTATCACTTCGAACGGGAAACAAAATTTCAATCCACGGATTGGCGCCATACCACCTTTCCTCTGAAAAAAACTTCAAAGCCGCACACCCAGCCGGTGAAGTCACGGCGACGGCCTTTTTGTATTCTGAAGGTGTTGCTCTGTTTGATGTCCTCCCTCGCGATGCAAAGATAAACTCTCCCTCATCCATCCTCCAGACAGGGTATCCCACCTTCCGAATTCCATCTGTTTACTCCAGTGAAATATGCACTCCGCGGGAAGTAGTACATGGATATGCGGAGATTATTTGTGCTGCAAGATGTTGACTCCTACGTCGACCAACAAAGTGGTACCATGCGGGCACACGAACTCTCCTAATAAGGTGGGGAAAGGCCGTCGACAAAACGGTGATTATGTTGAAAAATACTGTTTTGCAGCCCAAAGATATGGGAATAATATGGCGTGTTGGAATCCTTAGTAAAACCAACTTGCTTTCAGAAAAAAATGTACATATAGGAAAACGTCAATTTAGGTGCTCCAACTTCTTCTGCACGTGTTGCAGGTTCCTATAGATGGCAGAGTCCTAGCGAACCACCAAAAGTATGTCTACGCGAGACATTAGTTACAAGCAGCGCACTGAAATTGAATTCTTCATTGCGGAAGAAGAAACGGTGCTGAGCGTCCATAAACGCTTGTGTGCTGTGTATGGCAATGATGCAGTTGTTAGTGGTACTTTTGGGCGTTGGGTTAAGAGAGCTGAAACGACAGGAAGTGGAGAAACTGAGCTCCAAATTAGGTTGGACAGCAGAATCTCATACACTCAATATCCCGGATTTGCAGCTCCCGAACTTTCACCTGTTTGGGCCACTCAGTGACTTTCAACGTGGGATACATTTTGAACATGTTGACAACGTAACTCATGCAGTGAAAACGTGGCTACGAGCACAGAACAAGGGCTTTTAAGAAACAGGGAATACATGTTCTTTCGCAACGCTAGCATGAGACTAGAGACGCAACGGAGAGTAAGTACAAGAAAAGTACATGTAAATGAAATGTTGATAGATATTGCCACCGAATTTTAACTTATGAGAATAAACGCATTCTGTGAAAAAACTGTGGTGTATTATTCATTGAACGACGCTCGTATATCAGTTTTTCAAAAATTTGGATCATAGTGGTACACTGACCTGTAGCGTATCTTGAGCTATATATGTGGTTCATAGATGATGATTTATGAGTTCAACAAGCAGACGATTGCGTTGACATGATGACAAATGTAGTTATAGTTATCGCACGTACTCCACACATATTTGATTTCTATGACGGTTTGTGTACGCCATTTTTGTGGCGTCATGGGTATGGACATTTCTATTATTTACGTTCGAGTTTCCTATGTTCTATGGTTCCACACCCTCATCAATACAGAAGTAGTATGGCTTGCACGAGCTGATGAACAACAGAACGATAAACCAATTTCTCAATGACCTGCATTCTGTCGTCCCCCCCCCCCCCCCCCAAAAAAAAGGTTCAAATGGCTCTGAGCACTATGGTACATCAGAGGTCATCAGTCCACTCATCAGTCCCCTAGAACTTAGAACTACTTAAACCTAACTAACCTAAGGACATCACACACATCCATGCCGGAGGCAGGATTCGAACCTGCGACCGTAGCGGTCGCGCAGTTCCAGACTGAAGCGCCTAGAACCGCTCGGCCACACCAGCCGGCTCATTCTGTACCGTTTGAGCTTACTTAAAGTACATGGTGATACTTCAGGAGTTACTTTCCCCTCTCCAATTAATTTCAATGACCTTCACTTACCATTTGGGTTTAACACTAACGTTCTCCATAAGACTATGAGAACACTATAGGATCTACGCAGAAGCCTTATTATACTATTTTATGCTGATGGAATAACGCTAGCCACACCGTCTACAGTTCATTGCTTAATTGACCGCATAACTGCTGCTGACTGTTCGAAGCTGTGTATTCTACAATACATCACATATCAGGACCAATCCATACGACTAACATTCTGTAACCAGTGATGTTACCAAAATCAGTAATGCTCTTTAGCATTACGAAAGAGGGACGGAATGACACCCAGGGCATCTACACGACAAAGTGCTGCGTTGTGGCATGTACAGATAGTGGCCAACCACTCGGCAAATGGCGTCGAGTTGACGTCTGCTATTGAGTAAGCAACCATCATGGCGACCGGAGAAGCACTGTCTCAGTCACCATCTTCTGGTTGCAGTCAGCAGCACCAGTCAGCATCGTTCTACAAAACTACTTGCCATTTGATCCTGTATTTAGCACCGATGGGCATGAGGGTCTAACGAAGATCCTAACTGGTACTGCCCAGTTTCTGACTCCCATCACTGGCAACACTATCCAGAAATCATGGATAGGCCAGACTTTGCTCCCTGGATGACACTGTCTTTGCCATTAGCCACTGCCGGACTGGTCAGCTTTCTCACTCAGATGTCATTTGACAGTGAGGCATCACCATCAGCGCCAGATGCCGTCGGATGCCCGGTCAGCGACATAGTTCTGCTCCAAGCCACTCTGAGTTATTTACCGCTGTGGTTGCGATCCGGACGATACACTACCACTAAGGAACATGGATTCGTCGCCCAGCCTGCCCACAGGATACGGAACTAGAGCATCATTGTACCATAATTTATGGTAAGAAAAGTGTATGGTTTCGACATGAACTTCGCTGGACCTTTTGTTCTCCCCACTTGACGATCTGCAAACTCGGGTCAAAGAGGTTGAAGCCCACAACTGTTCCCACCCTCCAACATGGCTGGCACTATCTCTGCCGACACCATTATACTGGTATAGAGTTGCTAGTTATGCTCCGAGTTGGAGTTTACGTACATCATTGTTCTCTACATAAGAATTCAGGCTTCTTTAGAAAATGCTGTTGATGAAATCTTCTCAGACTGTCAACCGAGTCGTGATTCGAGTAGTCGGAATATTTCGACGACTTTAGCGTCTGTTGGTTGCCTTACAGCCGCTGGAGAGCATACGTTCTGTAGAAGGTCCAACTGGTGGGCCAGTCACGTGCCTCCAGAAGAGATTTCTTGGCCGTTGTGGAGGATAGGGTAGAGGGTTTTTCTGGGGGCTTCACATCCTGGTTTATTCCTCCCACTGTCCTTGCCTGTTTGACATCACAGTGGTCATATCGTATTTTTATATAAATGCCACATCCAACGCGGAGCACAACCGGGATTTGACGTTAGCAAAAATACGTCAATGACGCTATAAAGTTAAGCACCAGAGGGAGCTAGTGTAATAAATAGCACCTGGGTTCGAGGTGTAGAACACCCTCCACCCTACCCTCCATCACCAGTAGCGACATCTCTTCTGGCGACACCGATTGGTACCAACCTCCTTGTCCCTCTGCAGAGGAGTCTCTGATCCTGCAGCTACAAATGAATTGAATGAACCTCTAACCGACACTTCGCCTGAAGATAATGACTAGGAAGCCTGTCGAAACACGCCGACAGAATGACGCCTCATCACATCTGGTGACCCAAGAAGATATCATCATTATATAAGTTTGCACGCTTTTGAAGCTCTTGCCTTTGATGATAAAATCTTCTGTTTCGTTACGACGCGGCATATTCCTCTTAGTCGGCCAGTGTGGCCGAGCGGTTCTAGGCGCTACAGTCTGGAACCGCTGACCGCTACATGGATGTGTGTGATGTCCTTAGGTTAGTTAGGTTTAAGTAGTTCTAAGTTCTAGGGGACTGATGACCTCATAAGTTAAGTGCTCAGAGCCATTTGAACCATATTCCTCTTCATCTTTCTTCACTGCTCCAAGTGCCAATCACTTTGCTGGGATCTTATTCAAGATTGGATTGGTGCACCTGTATGGCTGAACCCATCCAGGGGCACCAATGAAATTCTGAAGAAGATCTCAGCAGAGAGATCGAAACTTCGAACACTGAAGAAGTTGAAGAGGAATATGGAGCAGCCTAATAATTTAGCAGATTTTATCATCAGATTTCGCCATTTTCCTCTATGTTGAGATTCTCATAAACATCAGTGCACCGGCACTTAAAAAGAACTGTGAGAACTCGTGCGCTGCAGCCTTTACTGCAGAGCGGCGCAACTACCTGCGTAGGCCCTCCTGGCGGGGTCGCCAATGTGGCGAAGGTCCGGCAGCGGCCCCGGCGGCGGCTGCAGCGGCTGCGCCGGGTTGGCGGCGTGCGGCGCCAGGTGCGACAGGTAGAGGAAGAGCGGCCGCGAGGCGTCGTGGCGCGCTATGACGCGCTCCGCCTCCTCGCTGAAGGCGTCGGTCGAGTAGTGGCCCGCGCTGTCATAGTCCACCTCCAACCCCCGGCGCATGTCGTAGCCTCTGAACGGCGAGAACTGTGGTACACATAACACTGTCTCAGTTCGTGGTGTCCTCAACAGCACAAATTTTCTGAATGATGAGAATCTGTGGCAGTGGCAGCTATTGGTTTGATTGAAATATCTCTCAATACGTACATCCGGCTCTGTAGACGAGCTGTTTTTTACCGTTTTCTGCACACTGTTTCGACGACCGGCCCAATCGTCTTCTTCGGGTGCCACGCGTTGTGGTGTTACCTGTACTCGTTGCCTGGACTCCGACCAGACTGTGACCTATTGTTGGTATTGCAGCGCTGTTTATAGTTGAATGCGCGTTTGCCTCCTGAGGCCCCCTATGTCCTTTGCTTGAAAGGTATTTGCCAAGTTCAAACCAATGTTTCTCCGTCTATACGTGGTTGACATGTATGTGTTGTGGCAGCATGGAACGAAAGAACTTGAGGAATTTCTGGAATATTTAAATGGTTTTAATTCGAAGATAAAAATTCAAGATCCACCTGCAGAAGACGGCTGGGGTCGGTAGTCGGTGTATTGGGCGTGAAATGGAAACATCAACACGGCTCTACATGCCGAGGAAACCGGAGAGGCAAAAATATCGCTTCATCCAGCGTTCACTACCGAGCGACCGAGCCAAGTGGCGCAGTGAGGATACAGTGTACTCGTATTCGACAGGACGACGGTTCAGATTTCCGTGCGGGCATCCACGTTTCGGTTTTCACTGATAATTGCAAATCGTTTAAAGCAAATACCGGGATGGTTCCTTGTGAACGTCACGCGTGCTCTCCTCCCGTACCCTACACCATTCCGAGTCTCTAATGACAACACAGGAGAGGAAGTGTTAAACTCTAAACACTCTTCTTCTTTTGCTACAGAAAATGTTGACCGTGAACCAGTTCTTGAGTGGCTGCGTTGTAACGGGTGGTTAGATTACAGTTTAGCCACTCGCGGGGGTCCATTGTTAGCTGTAATTATCATACGGCGGCGAAAATTGGTAGATATTCTAGTACGTTAATGCGGAACCGAAGTGTGACCACCAGTTCCTAATCTGGCGCTGTAAAGTGTTTATATGACGGTATGACATCCACGCTTTCGTTGACAACCCGAGAAGTGAATTAACAGCATGGCTGCGGAGAAGAGACACCGTGTGCTGTTAGTTACACTGTTTTTTGTGAATGGCAGCAATTACAATGCTGCATTGAGAGAGTATCGCTGACTGAAAGGTCTCAGGAGGGGCCCGATATCATTAAATAGTTTAAAGAAGGTGAAAACGAAATTCGAAAATATGCGTGAACTTGGTGTGCCACTGGAGGAGGAAGGTGTCCTATCCCGATTAAAGCTACTGACGAAGTTGCTGTTGTAACTGGCCATGCAGTATGTGTCCAGGGTAGTGGGGCTGCTCGTGGGGTGACATGAGAGTTGTCCATCCCATAGTCAAATGTACCGAAAGCTTTGTGGTCTATTTTGCACTGATCCAGATGGTCCAGAAGCTGATACCTCGCGATCCCCAGCAGCGTTCTGAAATTTCTCTTCCGTCTGTGGCACGGATCGAAGTCCATGACGGTGGCCGGGAAATATTCTGTGGAATGGCGAGGCACATTGTACACTACATGGTGCAGTGGATACACAGAATTCCCGAATTTCGGGTAATGTTAAACCGCGTGTTGCGGAGGAAGAGCCAATGCACCCGCCGTACGTGACTGATGTGACTGCATTGTATGGATTCTCAAACCCTTTACTCTCGATCCGTTCTTCTTAGAAGACTATACACACAGGGCTGCTGTCAGCTGTACGTGAGGTCGGCACCCCCTTGTACAGCGTGGAAACCGTGGTTTGGAAGGGCGGAACTGTATGAAAACCACTGTTCCCATGCAAGACGTGGCAACACCTTATGTCGTTTTCACAGTGAAAGATCTGCTTAATGTAATCTTCCAGGAACGTGTTATCTCCACAGATTTTCCAGATGCACGGCCTGCGAGGTGTTCTGATCTGAACCCATGTTACTTCGGCTCTGGGGATATGTAAATAAACACCATTACCTGGGACACCTTCACGCTCTGCTTGATCTGAAGGACTCTATACAGGATCACGTTGCTCAGATTCCACCGGAACTGCTGTGAAGAACTGTTGATCACAGTTTTACGGATCTAGCACCTCGCTGACGTCTTCAACAAACTGTGTTGAAGTGGTTCATAATAAAATCAAGATATCGCTTTTCTAAATTGTGTGACCTTTTCCACCCACACCATGTCCCTAATCCGTTATATACGGAACGGTTCTATACGTCTGTCTTGCATTCACAACGCCAGGTTTCCACCTAGTGCACGAACGCATTACAGAGTATCTACCAAGGTTTGCTGCCATAGAATACGTACAACCCACAGTGAATCTCTGTGAGTAGCTCCACTTTAATTATAACCAACTGGTATATCAAATGAAATTACCCAAGTTGAGCTCCAGGCGAAGAATTACTCAGTTACACGTTTTAAAAGACGTGGGAGGTTGATTGCACTTTATACTTAAGCCCTTCATGTGTGTGTCTTAGTGTCCCTCTGAACTGATGTGTAATTACTGCTGACACAGGCTGGCAGAGTCACACTGCATACCTTGCTCACTTGCTAAAACTAGCCTTCATTCTTTACAATTTACGGACCAAAACTAAAGTTACTTGGGAGCGAATGTATGCATTAAAGAAGGGAACTGACGTCATTACATATCGTTACCATAAGAGTGGACGATCAAGAACGAAGTGCTCGTATTAAGAAGGCTACTCTTCAATATGTACATCGAGGAAGCAATGACTGAAATAAAAGAAAGGTACTGGAGTGGAATTAAAATACAAGGTGAAAGGATATCAATAATACGATTCGCTGATGACATTGCTATCCTGAGTGAAAGTGAAGAAGAATTAAGTGATCTGCTGAACGGAATGAACAGTCTAATGAGTACACAGCATGGTTTGAGAGTAAATCGGAGAAAGACGAAGGTAATGAGAAGTAGTAGAAATGAGAACAGCGAGAAACTTAACATCAGGATTGATGGTCACGAAGTTAATGAAGTTAAGGAATTCTGCTACCTAGGCAGTAAAATAACCAGTGACGGACGGAGCAAGGAGAACATCAAAAGCAGATTCACTATGGCAAAAAAGGCATTTCTGGCCAAGAGAAGTCTACTAATATCAAATACCGGCCTTAATTTGAGGAAGAAATTTCTGAGGACGTACGTCTGGAGTGCAGCATTGTATGGTAGTGAAACATGGACTGTGGGAAAACCGGAACAGAAGAGAATCGAAGCATTTGAGATGTGGTGCTATAGACGAATGTTGAAAATTAGGTGGAATGATATGGTAAGGAATGAGGAGGTTCTACGCAGATTCGGAGAGGAAAGGAATATGTGGAAAACACTGATAAGGAGAATGGACAGGATGATAGGACATCTGCTAAGACATGAGGGAATGACTTCCATGGTACTAGAGGGAGCTGTAGAGGGCAAAAACTGTAGAGGAAGACAGAGATTGGAATACGTCAAGCAAATAATTGAGGACGTAGGTTGCAAGTGCTACCCTGAGATGAAGAGGTTAGCACAGGAAAGGAATTCGTGGCGGGCCGCATCAAACCAGTCAGTAGACTGATGACCAAAAAAAAAAAACCATAGTGCCTTACAGGGAGCAATACAGTCAGCAGGCCAATAACATGCCTTTCTTCGATGGGCTACTCTCGTGCGTATACCCCGTTGTTCCTCTTTTCTTCATTGTTTTAGGCAAAAATTCTGCAGAGTGTCTGGATGTAAGATGAGTCGCTTTTGGTATTCCAGGTGGGCCTTAAAGTGATGACACATAAGGCTATTAATGAATTCAACTCTGCTTCTTTCGGCAAAGTATTTTTTGTACAAAACGCATGCACCAAAGTATTCTACGTCCAATAAATTACCAAAAACACTTTGATAATAATTTTTATTTGCTCCACGCTATTTTTTAGCTCTGTAGGTGGTAACTGCTCCAATTCACGCTCCCCCATTCTTGTAATCAATTACTACACATGGTTTTTACAAAAAGTCATTCGTTGAATTTATATCCTAAAACGTAATGCCCTTCTAGGCTCTGAGCATCATGACGTCTCTCCTGTCCTTCCATTTCATCCACTTCTGCTTGTTACCGTACGCAGTCGCCATTCATCAGAGTTTCTTCCAGGAAAGCCCTTTCTAATTTGATGCATTCTGCCGACAATGTTGTTTTTTTTTTATTGATCAATTTCTCAACCAGACATGTGTACTGTTGTGGAAGTAAACAGACAACCACTTACGAGCAAAGCATGAGTAAGTTTCAAAACATTCTGAGAAGCGGCTCTTCTTTTCAGGATAGTGACTGCCATAACGTTTACCTTAGCAGTGTAGTGTCCCATATGTGTCCGTAACAGTTTTCACACAATTCATAAAATGCGTTTTCTTCACTGGCAAGAGGTACCATGCAGCGGAGCTGACATTAACTGATCGTTACAACAGCTGCCGGCCTAAAAATTTTCATTCCACTATCTACAAACCGCAAAATGTTGCGGATCGGTATATGCGTTGACATCAGTGTAAACGAGCGAGCCGTGGACAGGTACACACTGAAGTGCAAACGTTATGGAATAGCGATTTGCTCATATACAGACGGCGCTAGTATTGCGTACACAAGTATAAAAGGGCAGTGCATCGGCGAAGCTGTTATTTATACTCAGGCAATTCATCAGGTTTCCGACGTGATTGTGGGCGCACGACAAAAAAAAAAAAAAAAAAAAAAATAGTTCAAATGGCTCTGAGCACTATGGGACTGAACATCTATGGTCATCAGTCCCCTAGAACTTAGAACGACTTAAACCTAACTAACCTAAGGACGTCACACAACACCCAGTCATCACGAGGCAGAGAAAATCCCTGATCCCGCCGGGAATCGAACCCGGGAACCCGGGCGCGAGAGGCGAGAACGCTACCGCACGACCACGAGCGGGCGCACCACAGGATTTAACAGACTCTGAACGCGGAATGGTAGTTGGAGTTAGGCGCATTGAACATTCCATTTCAAAAATCGTTAGGGAATTCAATATCCCGAGATGCATAGTGTCATGTGCGTGCCGAGAATACCAAATTTTAGGCATTATTTCTCATCACGGATAACACTCACTTAACAACCGAAAACAGCGGTGTTTTCAGTGCTAACAGGAAAGCAACAAAACCACTGAAATGAATCTGGGACGTACGGCTAACGCGTCCGTTAGGAAAGTGCGGCGAAATTCGGCGTTATTGACTTCGCTGACAGCACGACGTCACCTGCAGGGCCTCTCCTGGGCTCACGACCGTATTGGTTGGACCCTAGGCGACTGGAAAACCGTGGCCTGGTCACACGAGTCCAGATTTCAGCTGTTGAGAGCTGATGGTAGGATTCGAGTGTGGCGCGGATGCCACGAAGGCATGGACCGAGGTTGTCAAGCCGGCCGCTGTGGACGAGCTGCTGCTACAGTTACAGGTTCTAATCCTGCCTCGGGCATGGATTTGTGTGATGTCCTTAGTTAGTCTAGGGGACTGATGACCTCATATGTTAAGGCCCGTAGTGCTTTGAGTCATTTGAACCATTTTTTGAGGTTGTCAACAAGGCACTGTGGAAACGAGTGGTGAGGGCTGTGTTTACAGGGGTTGGGCAGGATCCTCTGGTTCAGCTGCACAAGTCAATGTGAAGACCATTCACAGCCATTCGTAGACTTAATGTTCCCAATGAACTATGTGCCATGTCATCACAAGTGTACGAAATTGGTTTTAATGACATTCTGGACAATGCGAGCAAATGATTTCGCCACCCCAGATCGCCCGATATGAATCCCACCCAACGATTTCTTGAGTTTATGCCACGTTATGTTGCTGCACTACACTAGCCAAAAAGAGCCCCGACACGATATGAGGAGGTATCTGCTGATAATTGTCATCTCAATGTATCTGTCATGCCCATTTCAACTTTTAAAGACATTCCACCAAATGGTTCTTGAGCAGCAGTGACCCATGTGGATGCATAGTTTAATCCGACAAATGACCGCTGTCCATGTACATAGATGAGCGATCAGTGCGTATGACTGCGATGTGGAGGACCTGGATACAGTACCTGGTACTTTACTTACGAAGGAGAGGACTGGATTGGGATGCGATCAGCTTTTTTAGGCCAACTGCGGACCTGCTTCAGTGAGACATAACAGCCCCAACATTTACGAAACCGACAACAGCTGGGAGAGTTTTGTGCTATTCTGCGACACTGTATACACCATCTAAATGATGCCATAGGGCAGAGGATGAGAAGGCGGCCGGTCAGCATCGCATTGTCCTCTGGGCTTCATCGTGGAGTTACTTTACTTCGTTTTACCCAACGACAGACAATAACGAACCATTCAGACAACATTACAGACACTCACTGGATTCGGGTGTGACCAGAAACTAATTCTCGGTTCTCATAAAAAAAGTGAAAGCGATTAACGATAGTACACAAATTTTAAGTAAAACAAAAGTGACAGTAAACTTATCTGTGAAAATAGGCGTCTAGAGATGAAGGTCCTAGACGTCACTTGTACTGTTTTTATCATTTACTGCTACTCCTGAGTGATTCAAAAGTGATTACATTGGAGCAAAAAAATATCTATGCTAGCATCACGGCAATTCTACGAAGCTTAAGTGATGGTGGAGCAAGCCAGTGTCTTTTCTCAGGCAGTGAAAAACGTTCCCTTGACTACAAAAACGCAGTAATTTAGTAATTTCACACTGGATGTGCCGTGTTTATTAATATCTTTTATGTCGATGTCTCTAAGAGGAGGATATCTGTTATCACTTAAAATATGCAACCACTCGAAGCTTGCATTAAATATCTGAATACTTTAAAAGATGAATCTGGAACAACGATAGTTAGTAATCAAGGTAATTACAATTCAGATTAAGTGCATCAAGATATTCGTGGTATGAAGTAAGTAAAATGTGTCTGGAAATAAACGTGTTTCAAAAACAGTTAATAAAGTTGCAAGAACGACAATGCACACAATCTTTACAAAATTATTCACAGAATCTCAGTCAAATGTCACTTATGTAAAACTCGAACTATATTCTTACTGTTGTGCTTCACAAGAAAGGAGACTGCCTAGGTTTAAAAACTGTAAACCATTTACCCTCCTCTTCGTAACACAGAGTTTGTTCGTGCTAAGTGCTATCGTCCAGTAGAACATGCGTAAACGATGATCAAAAATAACACCAGAACAACGGAGGACAGAAAACGCGTATGTCCGAGTGACAGTTTTGTAGATACCGAGAAGGTGAGTTGCTAGCGTGTGAGCTGCTCCTACCAAAGGTCACTTGTTCAAACCGTAGTGATTACAATTTGTTGCAACTCTTTACAAATGAAACTGTTATATATGGGAGTAGATTTTCCTGACATGTAAAAGGACCTCTCAGAGTTTGTAATAATGTTCATTTGGCTGTCTGCTTTCGTTTCGTTAGCTGAAAATAGCAAACCTACAGAGTGCACTTGTACAGATAGATGTGGTGTTTTGTTGGACATGTGCGACAGAACAGACACCACTAGCGATGAAGCAGCTAGTGGATTTATAGTTTTAAAGAATAAACATAAACAGTTGGAACAGTGGAAGAAATAAACAATTGCATCACACGTGCGGAAGAACTAAATCTGTATACAGTAAGAAAAAAAGTTGATCCTATTGGGGTTTGAACTCAGAGCCCTTGGTACGATTATCTGACGCTCCCACAGAAACTACACGTGTTAGTTACGCACAGTTATGCTTTTCTTGTGCTCCGTAATTTTGGTGTTACTTTTTATTAACGTTTACGCCCGTTCTGCTGGACACAGAACATGGCACGAACTAAATCTGTGTTTTGGTTGGTACTCTGTCGGCATACAACGTTTGATACGGACCTGAGTGTCTGACATCTGGAGATCTGGATGTAAGCAACAAGCTGGTTTTAAAAATATTAGAGGATATAGTACAATCGTCGATTTGCAAGTCGTGGTTGGAGTACCACTTTGCATGGATTCATATGATCGTATTTAGACAAAGCTTTTGACAAATTTCAACAAAATATTCCACCATCCCTTGAGAAAAACACATTGGCTGAACAAAATCTCAGTCATATAAATTCGCGTCTCTCACTTTACAAACACTACAGGAGATATCGTAGATGTCGTTTATACCTTGCTTCACTGGAGGTGTGTACATGTAAGAAGGTGGGTCCGGAATATATGCAGAACCACAACACATTATCTCTTCTCGCCGCCGGCTACAAAGGAGCAACTTTCATAGGCAAAGAAACCTTCATGCTTCATGCGCTCGCGAAGCACTCATTCACATAAAACACTCTCACTCTTACTTGACCATTTGTATTTTTAAATTAATGAAATGCCCTGAGACGAACTGAATAGGTCGATGGGGATGAGACAATTGAAGACCAGTGGCATGACATGGCATCAGTGAAATCCGTTCAGAATTCCTAACTGATTATGGTGACTACATACAGGTTCGAGCTACGGTTTGCCGTAAATTTTCTATTGTCATACGATATTCACTAGATTTAAAGTTTCTTTTACCTCTTTTGCGACAGTATGAGGAATATTTCAGTAGTCAATATTCATATACCGTGTCAGGTTGCAAAAAAATTTGAAACGTACACTTGAATAACTCTGTATCCCACATATTGCCAAATTTAGAGAACTGGAAAAATGTTCCCGGTTCAGAAAAAAAATATGACAATGAAATTGTTTAGCAATTCTATCTAATTGTTTTACATACGTTGTAGAAATAGAGGTGACAATGAACACTAAGGGCTTTCTCTCAAGATTTTTGTCTCATGCCGTGGTAAGTTGCTACACAGCCTTGATGTGGATTTCACCTGTATCTGCATAAGCACTACGGTAGCAGGGGGCAACAGTATTGGTGCGGGTCGTTGCATGTGGCCATCCCACGCCAGGGGAAGAGCAGGTCGACAGTTGAAGCCTATCCACAGCTAGCGTGTCTGCAAATGATTGTATTAACAGATCATGCCAGTACCATAAATAATTCGACAAGTCGGTAATCAGTGAGCAGAATACTGAATAAAGAAATAGGAAATCAGCACGTAAACAACAAAGAGGACCGCTGGTAATGGACGAAGCACACAGCTGAACGGACGCCAGCAAATTATGACATTCGCCTCTTCGGAACGGAGCTAACGAAACACACGGGCGTTGCGGCGTACGTCACAGCACGTGACACTGCAGGCCCTCCTCGTGCCAGCGGCCGTTTCTGGCGGGGAGGGTGTTACTATTTCAGACGAGTTTAATCATTCTTAACCTTGCGTTTAAACACTTGGTAGGCTAGATAACACATAGCAAAGTTAGAAACTTTAGTGGGTACCTTTTCATTGATATATGCAGGGTGTTACAAAAAGGTACGACCAAACTTTCGTGAAACATTCCTCACACACAAAGAACGAATATATGTTATGTGGACATGTGTCCGGAAACGCTTACTTTCCTTGTTAGAGCTCATTTTATTACTTCTCTTCAAATCACATTAATCATGGAATGGAAACACACAGCAACAGAACGTACCAGCGTGACTTCAAACACTTTGTTACAGGAAATGTTCAAAATGTCCTCCGTTAGCGAGGATTCATGCATCCACCCTCCGTCGCATGGAATCCCTGATGCGCTGATGCAACCCTGGAGAATGGCGTATTGTATCACAGCCGTCCACAATACGAGCACGAAGAGTCTCTACATTTGGTACCGGGGTTGCGTAGACAAGAGCTTTCAAATGCCCCCATGATTGAAAGTCAAGAGGGTTGAGGTCAGGAGAGCGTGGAGGCCACGGAATTGGTCCGCCTCTACCAATCCATCGGTCACCGAATCTGTTGTTGAGAAGCGAATGAACACTTCGACTGAAATGTGCAGGAGCTCCACCGTGCATGAACCACATGTTGTGTCGTACTTGTAAAGGCACATGTTCTAGCAGCACAGGTAGAGTATCCCGTATGAAATCATGATAACGTGCTCTATTGAGCGTAGGTGGAAGAACATGGGGCCCAATCAAGACATCACCAACAAAGCCTGCTGAAACGTTCACAGAAAATCTGTGTTGATGACGTGATTGCACAATTGCGTGCGGCTTCTCGTCAGCCCACACATGCTGATTGTGAAAATTTACAATTTGATCACGTTGGAATGAAGCCTCATCCGTAAAGAGAACATTTGCGCTGAAATGAGGATTGACACATTGTTGGATGAACCATTCGCAGAAGTGTACCCGTGGAGGCCAATCAGCGGCTGATAGTGCCTGCACACGCTGTACATGGTACGGAAACAACTGGTTGTCCCGTAGCACTCTCCATACAGTGACGTGGTCAACGTTACCTTGTACAGCAGCAACTTCTCTGACGCTGACATTAGGGTTATCGTCAACTGCACGAAGAATTGCCTCGTCCATTGCAGGTGTCTTGTTGTTCTAGGTCTTCGCCAGTCTCGAGTCATAGGCTGGAATGTTCCGTGCTCCCTAAGACTAAATTGAGCTCTAACATGGAAATTAAGCGTTTCTGGACACATGTCCACATAACATCTTTTCTGTGTGAGGAATGTTTCCATAAAATTTGGCCGTACCTTTTTGTAATACCCTGTATACTCCCTACTGGCCCTGCAAGGGGCCGAGCGTTCGCGACGTATGGTGGGCAAGACAAATGTGTGAAGCCACAAGTTCGTTGTGGAGGCCTATATTTCTCGTGGGTCTCGCTATAGAACAAGCGCTGAGAACGCTAAATGGATTTCTGCGTGGGTGCGATGTGATTTTGTGCGAATTTTCTTTACTCAAACATTTTAGTTTCTGCTAACGGTAAGTTGATAACAACTGCCCCAAATCAACACAAAATAAACGTCACCCATTATTTGCTACGAAAAAACTTATGATCATGTTCTTTACGCAATGATAATGTTTAAAGCGGTTATTAGGAGTACAGACTCCTGTAAGAAGAAATTAAATATGTTTTCCATATAGTTTTGAAACGGGTCTAAATTGTCTCCTTCGCTTTCTCGCGTACAGTGACATTGACGCCATCTTATACACCGTTGTCAACCGTAAAATATTTTATTCGTTAATCATTGTTTTATTACACGTCTGTATCACGGCTAGTTTCGAGTTAGTGGCCTACTGTCTTATCTTGACGGAGCTGCGCGGGGTAGCCGCGCGGTCAGGGGTGCCTTGTCACGGTCCGCGCTGCTTCTCCCCGCCGGAGGTTCCAGTCCTCTCTCAGGTATGAGTGTGTGTTGTCCTTAGCGTAAGTTGGCTTACGTTAGATTAAGTAGTGTGTAAGCTTAGGGACTGATGACCTCAACAGTTTGGTTCCACAGGATCGTACCACAGATTTCCAAAATTTTCCAATCTCGAGGGATAGCCTGCTTCTTGACAAGGCATATAGGAATAACTATTGCCGAATGTGTAAATCTTTCAAACAATATTTTATTGTATGACATAAGCGCACACCGACACATTTGCGTGAAACGTTGACGTCTATCTAATGTGTTTATTTAGGAAAATGAAACCGAATGTCAGTAAAAAATGTTTTCTTTGTGGTGATACAAACTATCTGGGAAGACAAGATGGAGCAAATTTAACAATTTGATGCAAGTGAAATTCATTCTGAATCACTACCTGAGTGTGATGACTGGTCACGAAAATCAGAAAACCTGATGTAATAGAGAGTTACGAATCACGGTGTGTTGAATGACGACTCTACCAGAGCAATACTACGAGGTATGAAATGTTTGACTTTCGTAATGACACTTCCTATCACCGGAAAGGATTTTATGCAAATTAACACTCGCCGTGGGAGGCTGTGCTATACTTCTTTGTGTGATGTAATAAAATGGTAATATTATTTAGTTGTCCGCGGGTCGTGGTCTTGCGGTAGTGTTCTCGCTTCCCGCGGATGGGGTCCCAGGTTTGATTCCCGGCGGGATCAGGGATTTTCTCTGCCTCAAGACGACTGGGTGTTGTATGTCTTTCATCATCATTTCATCCTCATTCACTCGCAAGTCGCCGTAGTGGCGATCCCCGCGAGGGGTCTCCGGCCACTAATGCCATACGCTCATTATTATTTAGTTGCTAACAATGAAGGGCAGGTAGCCGCTACCAACTTACAGGTGTACATACTTCGTAAGTATTGGACGCCGGAAACACCAGTAATGCACCATAGATGGCGCGATGTATGCACTGACGTGCTTAGTCCTGATGGTAAAGGTGTGTAATACTGCAGTAAGTGCTAATGTTCTCACGTTTATTGTCACTGATCTCTAGTGAAATGGCGTTAACTTGGCCATGCAATTAGTAGACAAAATATTCACGTATGCACAAGTAAACGGGAGTTGTAGGGGAGGTGACAGCTTGTACTTGACCACGTAGCCGCGTAGGAGACACTTTCCGCACGATCTATTTCCAAGACTACTCCAGTGGTTAAGAGTAACAGGAGGGCTGTAGTGAGTCCCTTGGAAAAAGGCACTGGCTCCTCACGGATGATAGGAGCCTTAAATCAACGCTCGGTCAGTCGCAGGCGACATGGGTGTTCTGCACAGTACTTTGCAATAGGTAGACATAATACGTAAACAGCAGCTATGCACCTATAATTCACAAAACGCGCGTGCCTGGGCTCCCACCGACTTCGCAGTTCGCTCCATATTGAGGAAATGGGTGCTATAGCGCTGGTCGCACCCTTTTTTTTTGATGGACCTTTTTCATTTTTCTTTTTGTTATGGAAGTAGCCAGTTTCACCAGAGGGAGAATGCTCAGTTGTCTCTACAGTCCTGTTTCTGTTGTACTACTGTGAAGAGCCATCAACTCACTTCTGCAGTGAACATATGGACTGACGCTGTCAGTAATTTTATGCATCTAAGAAGCAATGGTGGAAATAAAAGGAAGCTTCAGGAGTGAGATTAGACTCCAGTGTGAAAAGTTATTAATAATTGAGACATATCGATGACATTGCCCTGCTCAGTGAATGCGAAGAAGTGTAGCCTGGAGTTAGCCGTTTAATGAGTACAGAATGTGGATTGAGAGTAAACCGAAGGAACCAGAAAGTGATGACAAATAGCAGAAGTTAGATGAGTTATAAACGTAACTTCAGTGAATAAATGGACGTATGGAAAACTGTGACAGGAAGGTTGGTCAGAATAGAGGGATATACTATGCTAAAACGTCAGGGAATGACTACCATGATGCAGATCTCTAGCGGAAGGAGAGATTGGAGTACATCCACCAAATAATTCAGGTCGTAGGGCGCAAGTCAGATGTTGGCACAAGAGAGAAATTACTGTCTTGTCACATCTAACCAACAGATGGTTCAAAAAGTAAATAAATAAATAAATTCCTTCCTCGCCTGATTGGACTAGTTTAAACTGTGATTGTGACACCCACACACACACACACACACACACACACACACACACACACACACACACATACCACGTTGTTGGCAGGTATCTCACTCGGTCATCGTGTACGTATGTGGTTCAAATATTACGCATTCACAGGAAATGTTTCACATCTCTACCGTGAACACCCGAGTACCGTACTGGGTATCAACACAGCTAATTTACATATACCTAGTCCACTGGATGGAAAATTAGTACCTCTACTATAGTTTATCATATCTTGTGATTATCGGGTTAATTGATGTGAACAGCTGCGGATTAAATCATTCAGGTTATGGCCACGCAATTCCACAATTACTGAAAGCAGTGAAATGCTCAAATTAGAAGCGACGGACCTACTTCTTAAGATGTCTGTACCAATGACATTCGCCACTAACATTGTATTGAATTTTAGAGCTGCCTACATTGCCCAAGATTTTATATTTAAATATGACAGAATCCTCATTTTTCTATTCCTTTTTTTTAACTGTGTCTTCGAACAACCATGTAGAGTTTTTCGTGAATTTCTGAAGATAAAAACGTATTTATAACTAGCATGTCCCGCATAATAAATGGCAGATGTCAAATGATAGCCGGCCGGAGTGGCCAAGCGGTTCTAGGCGTTACAGTGTGGAACTGCGCGACCGCTATAGTCGCAGGTTCGAATCCTGTCTCGGACATGGATGTGTGAGGTGTCCTTAGGTTAGTTAGGTTTAAGTAGTTCTAAGTTCTAGGGGTCTGATGACCTTAGCAGGTAAGACCCATAGTGCTCAGAGCCATTTGAACCATTTGTCAAATGATAAACCACGTCCTAGCATTGCATAATTTCCTCAACGAGTAAACAAATATGCCAACCAAATGTCTTGAGTAGAATTCGTGTTAAATTTACGCTATGTTACACTTCAGAGAGACCAGAATTCTACAAAGTCTTATAATCGTTAGCAGGTTCACAATCTGAACTTGGAACTTTGCACTGATAAAATGCTTCGATGACAGAACTGTTTAATATTCACTAAGCAGTGTCTTTACGTACGTCGGATACCTTACGACACAGTATTACAAAATTTTGAAGAACAAATTTCCGAAGTCGAGTTACAATAGTTTCCTTGCACATACACATCTCTCATACCGAAAGTTACAGTGAAGAGGTAAAACAGTACTCACATTTAACCGAAATTCACTTCTAACACCTGTGCGGTTATAACGTTGGTTTTACCCATAAATAACTGTCTCTTAGGACGATTCTTCAATGAGACCACGGCAATTTTCTTAGAAAGATATTAAGCTGCTGTGTTTCCGTTCGATGCTGAACTATACGAGACAGAAAAAAAACTACAAGTCACTCTCATTTCCTCTTCCGAGTGAAGAGAGCAAAATCTTCTCCGACTGCAACTTCCACGATAGCACTGACGGGCATTATGGTCGGTGTGATGGCACAATCACGGAAGAAAAGATGTAGCTATCAGATCAATAAGACTAACCAAGCATTATCAAGTGGCGTTTACCATAAGTAGAGTGGATATTATTATAACGTTTTAAGAGAAGATTTTTTTCAATCTTTTGTTCAAAGCCACATGAGTTATCTCCTGCCACATATCAACATTACAGATTTCAGTGCTGAGGGTTTTTTATTTCTTTTAAATTTTTTTTATTTATTTATTTTTTGCGGACACCTGGGTCACATATTTCATGCCCTATATGGTAATAGAAGAATCCAGACAGACGAAACTAGCCTTAAAAAAATATTTTTAAACAAATTTTTCATTATCGTAAATCACGACCCAATTGGCACGTACCTAGCCTCGGTGTTTCCTCGTCAGAGCTATGTAACTTTCTGATTTGTGGCGGTCAGAAGACACAGGAGTGTCTATTACTTGCAGCGTAAAGTTCTAAAACTCAGCAACTATGTGAACAAAATTACGTGCACTTCTCAAGTGGCAACTTTGCTTTGGGGGAAAAACTTGTCCCTGATGTGTTAAAACCGGTGTTTTAAACATCGGTATGGATAAAAATCTGTAACCATGTGGTTGCTAGCTTCTACTCGTGTTAACATACACTCCAATAGCCTTTCAGACTTGGAAACGACAGCCAAAGGCAATCAGGCATGGGGTTTGTGACAAGAAGAAGTAACAAGTATCATAACCGCCACCACTAAACGCTACACAGGTGATAATTATTAATATTATTCATACCCGAAAATCACGGCAGCCTCCCTCTTTTTCAGAAACGAAATGAGACAAGGAAACACTCGATAGTTTTGTGGTGAAAGTGACGCAGAACATGAGGTTTTCGTCTCTCGCCTCAATCCTTATGATCAGCGTCCAATACTCAGTTATTCATACTGAAATTGATTCAGCAGAGAATTGCTTAGCTTTAAGTTTAAGAAGTTATAGAATTTCGAATAACTGCATTTCAAATTTTCTTTTGCCATCATTATTGTTTTCAGATTCCCTACTTTCATTTGAGTTTTGATGTCCGTATCTTATTCATCAATGAAACTACACCCTCGATTTCTGCGTTTGTTCCGAGAATGCATAACACAAACTCCACAATGTTATATATGTTTTCATAAGATATATGTTTGAATGTGAAGTGCTGGAACATTTGTACCCAACCCATTTCAGTGACAATTTTTTGTGCGCTCAGTTCCTCAGTTTGCCGAAATGTGACAAACTGCTACATATTAACACGTTCTAGAATCAAGCCATTATCATTAATTTTTCATTTTTGTACCTTATTCCACGTAGAAACATAGTGAAACAGAACCCATATGTAGTCTGAAAAATTATTAAGTGATCCGCTCAGTGTTCGGTGTATTGTGCACTGCTGTAATAAAATTTACACTTGGTTTCAATTAACATAATAAATTTTTTATCCCTCTCAGATTCGTTTGCTTAAATCACTTGTCATAACGGGTTGCACGAATTTGGTGATTTGTTTTTCTGTCTTATACATTCTTAAATCTTGAAATGCACCTGCAACCTCTAAGACTGTAACATACTGTCCCACCTTCAGTACTGCCGCATGAAAATCCCTAACTACTCATTCTAACGATCGTGAAGGCATTATGGTTACCGCTAAGCGAATGTAGCTCAGTAATGCCAACTTCAGCGCAAGTATTATTGAAAATTTCGAACGCGTCATCAAGTAGGCCGTGTGATCGCTTTTCGTAATACAGTTCGTCATGGCGTGCTAGACTTTCTAGAAATATACGGGGCGACAATTATTGAACTATATGAAATAAAGTTGTCACAACTTCTGATCGATTTGCTTAGGATGTCAAACTGCACTGTTGCCTGCGGGTCATGATGGGAATTAGTATCGTTTGCTTTAGCGACGAAGCCCACTTTCATTTCGATGGGATCGTCAATAAGCAAATTTGGCGCATTTGGGGGACTGAGAATCCGCATTTCGCAAGCGAGAAGTCTCTGCACGCTCAACGGGTGACTGTGTCGTGTGCACTGTCCAGTCCCGAAATAATCGGTGCGACGTTCCTTGATGGTACGGTGACTACCGAACGGTACGTGAAGGTTTTGGGAGATGATTTCATCTCCATTATCCAAAGTGTCCCTGATTTCGAAAAGATATGGTTCATGCAAGACGGAGCTCAGCCCCAGAGAAGGAAGAGTGTGTTTGATGTCTTGGAGGAGCGCTTTGGGTGCCGCATTCTGACTCTGGGGTACCCAGAGGCCACTGGCATTGGCCTCGATTGGTCGCCATATTCCCTGGATCTGAACACATGCGACTCCTCTTTTGTGGGGCTATATTAAGATAAGGTGTACAGCAATAAGCACAAAATACTGAGTTGAAAACAGCCCTTCAGGAGGTCATCGACAGCGTCGATGTTCCTACACCGGCGGGTTCAGCAGAATTTCGCTATCCGTCTGCACCATATCATCGCCTATGATGGCAGGCATATCGAACATGTCATAACCTAAATCCGGATATCTGTAATGACGTTTACATGTTCGATGAAGTGTGTGCACGCCATAGTTTGTTAACTAATTTTCCCTTTTTTTCACATAGGTGAATAACTGTCACCTTGTGAAAAGTTTTATGTTGGAACCACACAGGTCAGAGAATTTTATTTGATTTCTAGAAACAGGTAATTCTAGGCCTCTAGGCAGAACTCGATTAGAACAGGGGGACTGGACTCAAAAAAAATGGAACTGTCCCTGCCAGTTCGGTGCGTCTGGTCATTTTATCTTACATCAATACCGAAGACTTCTGTCAAGTGTCGAATACGGTGAATAACGACTGCTAGGTCGCAAATGTGTGAGGCAGCCACGACTTATGACAAGTACATTTAGAGAGTTTTGGGAAGCCTGGTTTGTGGATGATCCATCTGAACGGCCAGTTATCATGCAATCTTCATTATATTTCATACAGTGAAGACTTTCACGTCTTAAGGTTGTGGATCTTCGGAGTTGTATGCTCGTGGTACAGCAGACTTCCGTTCGCGACGTTTCGTCGAGAGCTGCGCTTGTCTTCCTCAGAGGTGATCCTGGCTCTGACGAGTATGCCTACTCATGGCTCGGGCATCGCAGAGCAACATTATTGGAAAAAGGGGCGAGGTGGAATCCGTTATCTTAACTGCTGTTGCCTGTATCTAAGAGGTAGGCGATATCACCATCACTTTCATTCGTTTTATTACAGCGTTTTGCCGATGTTCCTGGATTACTCCATTGCCTGACACGTTGTCAGTCACCCATCAGAATCACAACGATGGTTCAGACGTGAAACAAAGCTACAGAGTTTACAGCTCAAATATACCCGTGACCGTCCACCATTTACATAGTGCTATGGTACCAAAGCGTATCTAACGACTTTTTATTGGAAGTACGTGAATACTAGACGCAGGATGGGAAGAAAGGCGTTTATAATCAGTGCGGGTGATCGAACCCCGAATAGATATACTGATATTCTCTATCGGTTATAATGTATATATACCTATCAACCATACAACTTTCGAGTTTCATGATAGCTTTGGAAATATTTGATCCCCGAAGTCTCCTTATCAAGTATAGCAGCAACGATATTTATCTGCTAATCAACGCAGTCAACTGAAGCAATTATGTTCAAAATGGTTCAAATGGCTCTGAACACTATCGGATTTAACTTCTGAGATCATCAGTCCCCTAGAACTTAGAACTACTTAAACCTAACTAACCTAAGGATATCACACACATCCATGCCCGAGGCAGGATTCGAACCTGCGACCGTAGCGGTCGCGCGGTTCCAGACTGTAGCGCCTAGAACCGCTCGGCCACCCCTGCCGGCAGCAATTATGTATTCTGAGTCAAAATTATATGCGGTCCACGATCTTGTACAAGCTGAAAATGATCTGATTACCAAATGAAGAGAAATTAAACAATTCATGCTACGCTGAGCCAACGCATTTTTATTACAACAGTCCCCATCTACCCAGTTCCCCATCCCATCACCTCAACCCTTCCACCCTCTGCACACGAGTATTAGTAGAATAGTCACCTCGCTCGCTTGGGCTGGGGGTGGGGGGTGGGGGTGTTGGGGGCTGTGGTTTGTGTGACGTGGTGTCTAAGATGTGTAACAGGTATCGAAATTACGACGAGATTATTTACTCAACTACCGGGGTACTGGGAATAAGGAATACTGACGTTTTAAGCTGCGTTGACGATCAAGTTGTAACGTCCCAGCAACTTTGAACGAGTACGAAGAAAACAGCGGGGTGTGTTCATATGACGTATCGGAAAAGGGTGAATGATGCTGAAACCACTGCTAGACCCGAATGTCTTCGGCGCTCATTACCGTTCATCTTGGATTCATCATGGTTCGCTTTCCTTCAGTATAGAGGTTAATAAATCTTGAGGCAGTGAGGCAACTTACAAAGTGAGTATGCAGTGTTTAAAAATTTTTACTGATTCTAATATCCCGTCGCTCCAGCAATATGAAAACGAACTGAAACAGGATCGCCGATAGTGTCTGTTTGGCAGGTAATTCCGTATACGCAAAGTGCCAGTCCAGAGATCGCGGCAAACAGGTCACATCTGGAAGCTCATCGATATCCTACAGGGAAACAAAAAACCGGCTCTGCGGCTGGATCAGCACTTCGTATGTTGCTGTGGAAACGTGCGTACCTGCATCATAAATTACATCAGTATACATCAGTTTTCGGATCTGGTTTTTGATGTGTTGTGTTTAAGACGATCCTTCCTTTTTTCATCGGTACTGATTTGATCTCGCGTTACTAGCTCTCTACTACTGCTTCGATAATCGACTTGGCGTCGCTTCTACTATCCACACGCTACGTAGTTCGCGACATTGATCTGCCTTCTCTGTGTCAGACTACGGCACAAAATAAGTGAGATTCCATGGAGGACTACCTCAACGACATCATGAGCTACGGTAATAATGAACACTAGAACGTTGTGACTCGGGCGTGAAACAGCTGTAACAATATAGCAGAAAAATAGCCACCCCTTGTCGTTCCACATCCAAATAACGTGTCCCTTATAAATGTGACCGCTCGGTAAGCAAATTTCTTTCGATGCCAGCTGCGTGAGTAGTTTGTCAAGGGAATATTCACGAGTAACTTCTTGCGACTTGCATTTTCTTAACCTGCCTAGTATTTTCACATTATCCCTTTAATTACTCTATGACTGAAAACCAAGGCAAGTCGAATTTTACAGCCGGGTAAACCTCAAGGCTTGTCACGTCCTGCAAAAATTGGAAAACAGCAGTCTAGTGTTACAGACGAGGAGATGACACACAAACTCATGCATGTCCACAATTCAACGAGATAAAAAATGGAACGGTACGCACAGGATGAGCAGAAACTAAATATACAACGCATTTTAAACGAATTCGAACATGTCCCAGGATACAAACCTGTGAAAATACATGGTTCAGAGCAGACACGAAGATGTCCACACATTAATTCAGTGCAAAGAAGCACTAGTCCACTACGGTAAAAAAAAATGGCTCTGAGCACTATGGGACTCAACTGCTGAGGTCATAAGTCCCCTAGAACTTAGAACTACTTAAACCTAACTAACCTAAGGACAACACACACATCCATGCCCGAGGCAGGATTCGAACCTGCGACCGTAGCGGTCGCGCGGTTCCAGACTTTAGCGCCAGAACCGCTCGGCCACCAGCGGCCGGCAACTACGGTCAATAAGAGGCGCTGATCCGGGTTTTATTCCAGTCATGGCTGGACGTTCCCGCGCAGAGGAGCTGTTAGCATCAGTTCGTGCTTCCATGCTCCCTCGTTTTAATACTGCAGAGAACTACGCAGTAGTGGCTTCAGTCTTGTTACATTTTTTAAAATTTATTGATTTTAACAATTATACTGTGGTAAAACTTCTCAGTGATGGCTGTGGGCACGAGAATATGTCGTGCATCATACACCCATATGTATTTTTTGGGACACATTATCTTTGTGTTAAGTTACTTACCTGCTACAGAAGGATAGAGAAACGTACATGAAAAAGGCCAGCAACTGTTACTATAGACGAATGTAATGAGGTTCAACAACCAGCAGGTGAAGTAAGAAAACTTGGTGAAGACTGGAGACTGATAGACGTGTAATACCATCTTAAAAGCATACGAACTTTACATCACATAAGTGACATGAAATGAAGTTTTATACACAAATGCGAAACTATGAGAAACCTAATATTGATGTGGAGGCAACAGGATTCTACAGGTGCTAGCAAGATGTACCATAATTGTCTTAATACATACGGATGGACCATTACGAAGCTCCTTCCTCGTTCGCGAGCTGAAGTAATTCTTAGCCATTCAGTGCAGATGACAGGAAGCAAAAAATTGATGGTTTAGACGAGTGGCGAAACTAGGAGCACCTCAGCTGGTATTCATCCACCATCTACGGTATAGCCACGTTGTTCAACACAGAGGTAGCAGAAAATTGCTAGTGGTTGTTTGAAAGATGGGTGTGGGTTATATGTTTGAGTGGTTCAAATGGCTCTGAGCACTATGGGACTCAACTGCTGAGGTCATTTGTCCCCTAGAACTTAGAACTAGTTAAACCTAACTAACCTAAGAACATCACAAACATCCATGCCCGAGGCAGGATTCGAGCCTGCGACCGTAGCGGTCTCGCGGTTCCAGACTGCAGCGCCTTTAACCGCACGGCCACTTCGGCCGGCGTTTGAGTGTAACAGTTACCGCAAAGAACACTTCTAATAATAGGTAATGCCATTGTACGTCATTGTACTCTTTCTTGGTGGCGTGAAATACATTATGTAATGGTGAATCAACAATAAAGTCAGATCTTTTGTTATAACATTAAAGAAGAATATCAGTGTTGCAATTGCTGTGTTGTTTAAGATACATAATATAATATAGCAAGCATTATACAGTAAGAGGTATGTTATTTTTTTTAAAGAAAAGAACTTATTTGCTTTAGAAAATCATCCGAACGTCCAAATTTCTATTTTCACACACCGTTCCCATTCTAGTGAAACAAAAACAGATTACATATATTCAGAATGCTCTCCGTTGGTCCATTGTACTCCACCGCCCACTTCTAATTAACTGTCTTTGTTTCTTTCTAGTTTTTTGGAACTTCTTGCCCCTGAAGAACTACAGTTGCTGTGTGGTTTTATGCAGTGATTATAAGAAAAATCTCATCATCATTTGAACAGTCAGCTTTTCGCTGCTCTACCGTCCTCCAGTCTCGCAGCGCCTGTGTAAGATCTTGGACATCCCACGAGCACTCGCAACCACCTCAGAGGCTTGCATCAGACAGACCCAGAGTAACAGTTCAAATGAAGTTGCGAGCGGACCTTGACCTGGAGGCGGGACGCATGACCGGAACGAATGACTCCTTTCTTTAAATGTCAGACACTACTCTGAAGTTACGTACATTCTCTCGCAATCACAGAGCACACTGCGAACACCCATCTAGGTACTGCAGGAAGTTCCGTGTGAGATAGACCGCACTTAATAATTATCAACAATATTAAAGGTTTACAACAATTTAGTAATGGTGAACAACAGGCTAAAGTATGAGAATATTGTCCAGAAGTATCAATATGGAAAGCTGTGGGATACTGAAATACTGTGGAATCATGAGGTGTGCTTGAAGTTTACTGAGATTGGAGATAGTGCTGTTATTATGGATACTGCAGTTGCTACTTTACTTGACGGCGAATGAATATACATCTAAAGAAGGCTATCACATAAAACTGAGGAAACAAATATAGGTACAAAGAAAGTAACTGCGAAATAATCTTGGGCAATGGGAGACGTACTTAGCTGACTCAGAAAAATGCTCAGAGAAAGACAAGTGCACAGAAATATCAGAAATGAAATAAACAGAAAGTACAGGGAACTAAAGTGAAACGTCTGCCGGAAAAATGTGAAGTAATCGAAAAATAAATGTCTGACGGAAAGACAGAGAAACTTAAGAACTGATCCAGAACATAGAAAAGTTATTTTAACCAGCGGTGAAACTGAAGCAAAAGTGACAACATCAAGAGTGCGAATCAAAATCCACTATTAAATGCCGAGAAGAGATCGTATTGATGAAAATACTACACTGAAGACCCCTGGGAGGTGGAGAAGCTGTCTGATGACATGATAGAAGAAGAAATGGAAGTCCATTTGGAAGACGTAGACGATTCGGCATTACAGTCAGAATTTGACAGAATTATGTAGTACTTGCAGTCCAATAAGGTAGAGAACATACGAGGGTTGGAAAGTTAATAGTGGCATCTATTTATTTACAGTTCATACAAAGCAGGAACGTGTTTCAAGGTTTTGCTGACCTTCAAAGTAGTCACCAGCATTGTGTATAGCCCGTTGCCAGAGATGTGGAAGTCGTGAGACTCTTAGCAGTGCCAGTTGTGTTGACAGTTCGAGCAGCGCGATCTATTGCCCGACGAATTTGTAGCAGTTCTGAAGCGAATGCCGTGAATTGTTTCCTTCAGCTTAGAAATCAAGTTGAACTTACGAGGGCATAAGTCAGGGGAGTGCAGTAGGTGGTATAGCACTTAGCAGCCCCATCAGTCAAACAAATCAGTAACAGCTGGCACTGTACGTTCTTGAGAAATGTCCTGCAAAATGATGGTCAGGTCCTGCAGAAAGTGTCATCACGTCTGTCTCTATGCTGTTTATTTGTGGAACACAACCTACCAACAGCTTAGGGACAGAAGTGATGACACTTTCTGCAGGACCTGACCATCTTTTTGCAGGACAATGCTCAAGCACGTACACTGCAAGCTGTCACTGGTATGTTTGACCGATGGGGCTGTGCTCCCCTGACTTAAGTCGAGTTCAACTCGATTTCTAAACTGAAGGAAACACTTCATGGCATTCGCTTCAGAACTGCTGCAAATCCGTCGGACAATAGACCGCGCCGCTCGAACTGTCAACACAACTGGCACTGCTAAGAGTCCCACGACTTCCACATCGCTGGCCACGGGCTATACACAATGATGGTGACTACTTTCAATCTCAGTAAAACTTTGAAACACGTATCTGTTATGAACGAGCTGTAAATAAATAGTTGCCACCATTAAAGTTCCAACCCTCGTAGATAACATTCTTTCAGAATTTCTAAAATCATCGAGCGAAAAAGCAATCTATTATTGAGCTGGTGCATAGGATCTATGAGACTAGAGATATACTGCCAGATATCCAGAGAAATATCATCCACGTAATGCAGAAGACAGCAAAGACATATAAGCGAGACAATTACCGATCAAGTTAACAGGTCATTCATCCACAAAGGTGACAAGATTAATTTACGGAAGACTGTAAAAGAAAACTGTCGGTCATCTTGGCTGTAGGAAAGATAAAGATACCGGAGAGTCAGTTCTGACGGTGTGCTTGATAATGGAACTTTAGTCAAATGAAGACACGTTCGTAGCATTTGTCGACCTGGAATAAATGCTCATCATTGTAAAATCGTGAAAGATGTTAGAAATTCTCATAGAAATAGATGTAAATCATAGGGAAATATGGATAATATGTACAAGAACTGGCAAGGATCAATAAGAACTGAAGACTAAGAACTAAGTACTCGGACTAGCACTGGTTGAAGACAGGGGAGCAGTCATCCTTCCCTACTGTTCATTGTGTGCAGCGAAGAAGTAATGTGGGAGAGAAAAGATAGGTTCAGGTGGGGGTTTAAAATAAAGGGTGAAAACATATCAATAATAAGATTCGCTAATGATTTTCCTGTTTAGTGAATGCGAAGATGAATTACAGCACTCACTGAATTAAATTAGCAGTCTGCTGAACACGCAGTATGGTTGGAGAGTAAACCGAAAAAAGACGAATTTAATGAGTAGTAGGAAAAAAATTAGAGATACATTTAACATCAAAATTGCAAACCACGAAGTAGATGGAGCAAAGGAATTATGCCACTTCGGAAGTATAACAACACATGCTGCAGGATCCAAGGGGAACAAAAAGACTAGATTAGTACAGGAAAAGAGGGCATCCCAGGTCAAATGAAGTCTACTAGTATGAAACGTTGGCTTACACATGAGAAAGAAATTTCTGAAACGGTACATCTGGAGGACACCATTATATGGAAGTGAATAATAGACTGCAGGGAAGGTGGAAAAGATGAGAATCGAAGCGTTTGTGGTGTGTTGACGGAGAAGGTTGTTGAAAATTTGTTGGGCAGATAGCATAAGAAATGAGGTTATCCATGTAATCGGCGAGGAACGATATCTGAAGGACGCCGACAAGAAGAAAGAATAGTATGGTAGGACATGTGTTAATACTTCAGGCACCAACTTCGATGGTACCATCAAACGGCGTGAAATTGACCGATTTTGTACTTTTAACTTAAATATTTCTGAAACATGAAAAATTTACATATTAGGTTCTCTTTCAGAGCATGAGTACTGATGTGTCGTAATAAAATGCTTGGTCTCTTCTACCGTTTTCTCTAACAGAATCCTCAATTTTTTAAAGAGCCCGCATATCGTGTTCGTGCGGTAGCATTCGCGCTTCCCACTCCCCGGTTCCCGGGTTCGATTCCCGGCCGGGTCAGGAATTTTCTCTGCCTCGTGATGGCTGCGTGTTGTGTGATGTCTTTAGGTTAGTTAGGTTTAAGTAGTTCTAAGTTCTAGGGGACTGATGACCTAAGATGTTAAGTCCCATAGTGCTCAGAGCCATTTGAACCATTTTTTTTTTTTAAACTCGGGATGAATTTGACTGATTACCTGTATGTGCTGATCGTGGATTGTTTGTAACTATAGGATGACTTAATTGTTCTGAAGCACCATCAATGAGGAAAAAATAAATCCGACATAATAATTAAACGTTAATACTAATTTCGTAATATCATATAAAGGAACTTTAAGGCCAAAGAGTGGAGGCACAAATTTGCTTTATGGGATTCTGAAGAAACACACACACACAAAAGTGTTCACTGTACATTGAACCTCGACATGTCAACTTCAAAAGAGAAAAAAATCCACTCTTCTTGGAATTGTTACGTTTGCCAATGTATCACAACATCTGAAACCTCTGCTGTGTCTGTATCATTAACTACAGGCCACAGAAAATAACTCATTTCTACGAGGTAATGTAACATCTAGCTGCACTCGTTATTTTGGGCCGCGCGGGATTAGCCGAGCGATCTAGGGCACTGCAGTCACGGACTGTGCGGCTGATCCCGGCGGAGGTTCGAGTCCTCCCTCGGGCATGGGTGTGTGTGTTTGTCCTTAGGATAATTTAGATTATGTAGTGTATAAGCTTAGGGACCGATGACCTTAGCAGTTAAGTCCCATAAGATTTCACATACATTTGAACATTTTTGTTATTTTGAAACAATTATACTCACATAGTTTTCACTGTTTTCACACTGACAATTCTTACGATCGCAGTTGTATGCTGGAGCAAACAAAACTGTGGCCATCGTGAAGAATTCTTAAGTTAGCATACAAACACCTGCAACAATAATTTCCTCACTCCACCACTAAGACTATTAAAGACAATTGATGCTACCCCCTGTGTGACGCAGTTGCTCAGTTCATTAGGCCACATTATTGCCACATTCAAGAATTTTTATTCATAAAACAACGACCTGAGATAAAACGGATTTCTCACGCTATAAACTTCACCCCGAAGCCATCAAAAATTTACAAAATTTTATTTATGAGTACATAAATGGGAAAGTAAAAAAGATTAATTTTGTTATTGTTCTAGTTATTGATGTGTAAGGTCAAAGCACAACATAAATAGGACCAACACACGTGAGCTGTTTTATATCAGTCGCATAAATCAAGCTTTCAGCTTATTGAAATAATTAGAAAGATTCATTCCTTCTGGAAACTATTAGCAATCAGGCAGAGATTCGGCTATTGACACGAATTACGAAGTTTTGAACGAAAAATGTAATAAATAAAATAAAAGAATTTTCATCATCAATATGTACTTATTTAACAAACAAGATTTTTGAATGTTTTGGCGGACTTAACCTCAGTGGTCAACTTCACCCAGTGTGACGGTGCGAGATTTGGATGTAGAGGATAGGAATTTGGATGTAGAGGATAGGAACTGCAGGAGAAGACACAGATAGTAATATATGGATAATTGAAGTCACTGAGTTGAGGAGATTGGCAGGAGAGGTGGTCTGAGTGGGCCACATGAAAGTAGGCGAAGACAAATGGACGCAGCCAAAAATATTATCGCATCTACTGAAGGAAAGGTATATGTCTACACTGAATGGAGATGGCTGGAAAAAGTCTGGTGATAATTTTGGTGAGTTATAGAATTTTCCGAAGTGAGTAGCAAGACCCTATAAGTTGACGAATAGTGGTTCAAGATACTTCTATTACAAACTACACCAATGTAGATTGTAAATGGCACATTGTGAGGAATAGTTCACACATTGACACTCAAACACTGGTCAGAACAAGGAGGTCTTGATATTCGATCGTCATCAGTATGAACAGGCCATAGGAGTGGTTGCAGTTGTGTGTATTATTTTCTAGCGTAAGAGATGTAATCAGTGGCAGTTCTATAGCGATTCTGGGCCACTTTCTTATATTGAGAATTATGGGACACATCGTTCACGTCACGTGACTGACATCATGGACCTAGTGACGTCACCACTTTGCTGCTGATTTATGTCCCAGTTCATTACTATCACCAACAGAGACCTCCTCTACCAAAACGTTCATTGTTCATTCAAAGTACCATGCTTGCTTCAAGGCGCAACAGAAACTAAAATTAATTATTTTCTGCATGTACAGTGATTGCGAAGTAGTTCAAATCTACCCAAGTCAAAAATATCCGCAAAATCATTTCAGCACTGAAAAAAAGTGAAAAATTTATGTCAAGTATTGCAATATTATTTCTCATATACATAGACATTCGTCAAGTTAGTGCTTAAACATGTTTGTCAAATTTAATGTAAGTACCCCACGACTAAACAGTTACAAATAACAAGGTAAGTTATCAGTTGTTATTATAAGTTAGGCCTTAGGAATCGGTATCATAAAGAAAACCTGTACAGGCTTATAACCCCAAATAATACACGTTAGTTAAAATACCACGCTAAGCACAATAATAAACAGTCTGATTTATTGGAGGAATGTAATTATTTAGCCTACTTTTGATGTAAATCACAATACATCTTTAAATAAAATATTTCCACATATAAATTGTTCTCAAGCATCATTTTAAGAGGCCTACAGGTATTGCATAATACAATAAACTATAAAAATATCGTCGATGAAACTGGTTGACAATTACTGCTTTTATTACAAAAGACTTGGGCCTACTAGATTTTGTGTACAAATAACAACATTCGACGAAGTTTGCAATATTTATCAAACAGAACAACAGTGCCAAGTCTCTCTAAACTTGTATAGACTGTGTCTCCTATAATCAACCATTAAATAACACCATCGGCCAAAAAATGTATGTTATGTACAGTCGTGCTCAAAAATATCCGAACGACCTGAATTGCATTTCGCCTAATTCGCATGCAACCGGCATAACGCAGCTGTCTAGCAGGTCCTCTAATCGCTCCTTGGTACAGTCGTTTGACTATTGAAAATGGTTTCAACAAGTCACCACTAGAAAACACTGCTCTGTATCGCAATAACTCAAGATGTAAAGTAGTACCACGATGCTACACATATCAGGGAACACCTTATCACAGATAAGACTGTCCTTAAGGCTTGTAACCTCATATTTATTACAATATATGACATACCTGAAATGTTACCACTCTCATTATTACGTCAGATAGGTAATGCACGTAGTAAGTTCGTCGTATTCATGATTTACTCTTGGAAGTGACATACCGTACTTATTATTTAACACAAAATGACATTAAAAACTTAAGTTATTTACGAGCAGCTAGTTGAGAATATGTATGAACTTCAAATGACACGACGAACCGTCTCGTTCTGCATATGGATTCAAACCCAGGTCATGCAGACTAAGCAAAGATTTAGTGACTGACGGAAACTAACAGTCATTCCTGATTAGGCGTACAGAGAGTGATATACCTCGCTTTTAGACAGTATCAGTTAACAAATATCAACTTTAAATTACATAACGCAGACATTTTTAACGGACGCGAATTCCTACCCAGCATCTACTGTCCCTGTTGACGAACTACGAGAGATGTTAAATAGTGCTTCTTAACAAGTAACTTACTTGAAATGCCGTGTGGTAAAGCTTTGTGTTGGACAGGGATTCGAACCCAGAACCTAATCGGATTGATATCGAATCACAATCAACAGTGACATATGGATTTTCTCGGCAGTAGCTAGATGTTTTAACTGAAATGATGAGACGAAACATTAATTTTTTCCTTCCCAGGACTCCAACCCGGCACCTATCGCTGTTATATTCTAGAGAAAAGGAACGGTTAATATGTTTTTTTTGTGTAGTCAACAACGATATGTGTGGGGCTCTATTCCCAGTCAGCATTGAACTCTTCGTCATATTATTTCTAGTTCAAACATGCTCACATGTCGCTGCTGTTGCAACAAACCCATTTTCAAAACCGCCATCCCCGATTTCGACCCCTTATGGCGGGAATTTGGAAAAATAACTTCTTAAATGATGCCTACAGTAAAAGATCAACACCCTCTGCAAATATTAAGTATCTATGCTTTGTGATTTGGGCTGGGTGATGGTGAATCAGGGATTGAGTAACTCAATCTGGGCATTGTCGTTTATGTACAGAGATTATAGAGTTATCCCTACCAGTAACTGCCACCATCAGGTGTTTGAATACTATTTATAAACCATTAACATTACAATATATTACAGAGGGAGTACAGTTCTCTCTCTCCACGAATTGACTTCCATCTGGTGCAGGAATCCTATTCAAGTCCCAGTAACACAAAATATTAATTGCTAATGCCTCATACCTAACAGCTAACACCTACTGCCAATTGCCTAATGCCTAATACCCAACGCCCAATGCCTAAATGTAATGCTTAGCAGCTACTGACTGATGCACAGTGGCTAACACATAACCTATAATGCCCAACGTCTCACAGCCAGCACTGCAAATTTCTCTTTAGAATATAAGTAGCATAAACATCATTCACATAATTATTCAATGTTGATAGTAGTAATTATACTAGATACTAGTCTCAAAGTTGACAGTGTCTACATGCAGTGGATGTCAGCTATTAGAGAGGGAAATTTTGTTCCCGGGTTGGATTCCCAGCGGGGTCAGGGATTTTCTCTGCCTCGTGATGGCTGGGTGTTGTGTGATGTCCTTAGGTTAGTTAGGTTTAAGTAGTTCTAAGTTCTAGGGGACTGATGACCTAAGATGTTAAGTCCCATAGTGCTCAGAGCCATTTGAACCATTTTTAGAGGGAAATTTTATTCTCTGTGTAATATAATGTTATCACTTGGAAGTGTTCTGGGTTATATGTATGCCATTACATGTTATGTGTTACTAGGTCTGAAGTATTATGCTAAGATCAAGTGGATGTGTCAGTTAAGGGAAGGGAAAAATAGTATCCCCTCTGTAATACACAGGGTGAGTTTCTCCACTGTATACAAACTCTAGGGACTGTTCGATGACAGGATATAGAACAAAAAAGGTCCAATAAACTTATGTCTCGAAATTCATAGTTTCCATGCTAGAGACCGTATATACAATCCTACTTTGTTACAGAAGCTATGGTCTAGGACGTGCTATACCATGCAACCACAGTCACAGTAAGTGTAGAAAATGGCTTCCAAGGGCTGGAAGAAGTGCTGTTGACGATTTGAACGGTTATATGTCTACTGCGTGATGGTGTTCCAGCCCACTTCACCACTTACATCTGGATGCATCTCACTTGTATTTTCCCTGGTTGATGGATCAGAAGAGGGTGTCCAGTTGCATGGCCTGCTCGTTCATCAGACTCAACATGTGCAGTTTCTGGTTGTAGGGCTATCATGTAAGCAGAGCCCATTACAGATGTGGAGACAATGGAGCAGTATATTCATTCTGCCTTTGACAACTGTTAGGATGCAGGGTGATCAGTGTGAACTTGTAAGACAGAACATGCTACAATATGAACACACATGCATTCAGTCACATGGAAATCATTTTCAGCACATACTGTAACTGTGGCTGCATTGTACACTGTCGAAAAGCTCACCCTGTGTTATAATGTTATTTTCAGGTAGCATTTTGAATGATACAATATGCAGTAGCCACTAGGCGTTAGGTGTCACTGGGTCTTCAATAGTACTCTAACAGCAGAAAGATTTCAGTCACTCAAGGGAGAAAACTGTATTCCATCTGTAATAGCATTGTGTGTTATTTGTTACACATTAAGTGTTGCTGGGTTTTAAACAGTATTCTCATACCAGACAGATATCAGCTGTTGCGTTTTAAATAGTAATGTATCACTGGAATCTGTAAGTTAGTTCTGAGTACTCCTGTAAACGAATGTGCTTATATGTGTATTTTAATTTAGTAAAACAGACAATTTATGTGGGGAATAATCTGTTTGCAAAGTATACAGAATCTTACATACACTCCTGGAAATTGAAATAAGAACACCGTGAATTCATTGTCCCAGGAAGGGAAAACTTTATTGACACATTCCTGGGGTCAGATACATCACATGATCACACTGACAGAACCACAGGCACATAGACACAGGCAACAGAGCATGCACAATGTCGGCACTAGTACAGTGTATATCCACCTTTCGCAGCAATGCAGGCTGCTATTCTTCCATGGAGATGATCGTAGAGATGCTGGATGTAGTCCTGTGGAACGGCTTGCCATGCCATTTCCACCTGGCGCCTCAGTTGGACCAGCGTTCGTGCTGGACGTGCAGACCGCGTGAGACGACGCTTCATCCAGTCCCAAACATGCTCAATGGGGGACAGATCCGGAGATCTTGCTGGCCAGGGTAGTTGACTTACACCTTCTAGAGCACGTTGGGTGCCACGGGATACATGCGGACGTGCACTGTCCTGTTGGAACAGCAAGTTCCCTTGCCGGTCTAGGAATGGTAGAACGATGGGTTCGATGACGGTTTGGATGTACCGTGCACTATTCAGTGTCCCCTCGACGATCACCAGTGGTGTACGGCCAGTGTAGGAGATCGCTCCCCACACCATGATGCCAGGTGTTGGCCCTGTGTGCCTCGGTCGTATTGTGGCGCTCACCTGCACGGCGCCAAACACGCATACGACCATCATTGGCACCAAGGCAGAAGCGACTCTCATCGCTGAAAATGACACGTCTCCATTCGTCCCTCCATTCACGCCTGTCGCGACACCACTGGAGGCGGGCTGCACGATGTTGGGGCGTGAGCGGAAGACGGCCTAACGGTGTGCGGGACCGTAGCCCAGCTTCATGGAGACGGTTGCGAATGGTCCTCGCCGATACCCCAGGAGCAACAGTGTCCCTAATTTGCTGGGAAGTGGCGGTGCGGTCCCCTACGGCACTGCGTAGGATCCTACGGTCTTGGCGTGAATCCGTGCGTCGCTGCGGTCCGGTCCCAGGTCGACGGGCACGTGCACCTTCCGCCGACCACTGGCGACAACATCGATGTACTGTGGAGACCTCACGCCCCACGTGTTGAGCAATTCGGCGGTACGTCCACCCGGCCTCCCGCATGCCCACTATACGCCCTCGCTCAAAGTCCGTCAACTGCACATACGGTTCACGTCCACGCTGTCGCGGCATGCTACCAGTGTTAAAGACTGCGATGGAGCTCCGTATGCCACGGCAAACTGGCTGGCACTGACGGCGGCAGTGCACAAATGCTGCGCAGCTAGCGCCATTCGACGGCCAACACCGCGGTTCCTGGTGTGTCCGCTGTGCCGTGCGTGTGATCATTGCTTGTACAGCCCTCTCGCAGTGTCCGGAGCAGGTATGGTGGGTCTGACACGCCGGTGTCAATGTGTTCTTTTTTCCATTTCCAGTAGTGTATAATACTGTTCATGGATTTCAGTAGAGGTCTTCTATATTACAGTGAATGTGCAAGTTGCATGTATTTCACTATGTCATGCAGACAGTTTAGAAGTTGGAATATTTAATTTTAAGATATATTCTCCATGCAGAGTGTGAATGATCTTACATATCTATTATATTTACATGAAGCAGAGTATATGTGTGTTTCTCGAGGATCCCCTCACAAACCCCCTGGATCGATTTTAATAAAATTTAGCACAGAAACAGGGATCCTCGTTAGTATCAGACCTCCTAGCGGAGTACTGTCAGAACCGTGTTTTTTCTTCAACTTATGGCAAATAGACTGCCCTGCACAAAAAGCATGTTGCAAGTGAATGGTATCAGCTCACAAAATCAACATGCTTCGCAGGGCAGCCTACATATCGTGGGTAAGAAACAGACTTCCAAGCCCTAACATATAGACTGCCCTGCATTACAAGTATGTTGTGTTGTTGTAGTTAGGGACCACTTTATCAACCTGATTTGGATGGCAGCCTGTACATCAGGGGCAAATAAATGATTTTCAAGCCCCTGATGCATTGCCTACCCTACATGAGAGGCATTTTGTGCCAGTAAAGAGAAAGAGACTAAAATATGTGTAGGTGGCAGGATGAGGTGGACAGGCAGGGGGAGGAAGAGTTGGACACAAAGAAGGGTTGAAAGACGTGTGTTCAATATATGTGTTAGATGCACATGAGGTCGAAGCTGTTGGGAAAAGGCTGGTAATGTAGCAAATGATGATTGTATCAACGACTTATATTTTCTAGATATGGACTCTGCCATTTTCTTTGGAGATATCACATCTCTCTGCTTCTGACTTTGCTCAGCTCGTGACTGTGTGTATACAAAACATATCATTTTACAGTTTAAGTCATCTTACGAAATACAACACTTTCTTCCATCCTACATTCAATGTGATAGAAGCACCTTCTTCCTATCTAATACGGTACTTGTTCAGTTTTCTTGTCTTCTGGCTGTGTTGTGCATGTCTTCACATTGCATTTTTATTACATGATAGTGATATTTATTAGCTACTATGACTACTACTACTACTACTACTACTGGCTGATTATAGGAGATATAGTGTATAAACGTTTAGAGAGCACTGGTACCATAGTTCCGACTGGTAAAAATTGCAAACTCTTTGGAAGTTATTATTGTATATAAGCCCTAGTAAGTCCAAGTCATTTGCAATAAGAGCCATTCAGTATCAAATAAAAGATAGGATCAAGAGTGACATTAAAACTCGGGGAGAAAGGATGTCAATGGCAAGAATGGCTAAAGACATTACCATCCTCAGTAAAAGTGAGTAAGAATTAGAGGATGTGTTGAACGGAGCCTGCTTTTGTGACAGAGCGGTTCTAGGCGCTTCAGTTAGGAACGGCGCTGCTGCTACGGTCGCAGGTTCGAATCCTGCCTCAGGCATGGATGTGTGTGATGTTCTTAGGTTAGTTAGCTTTAAGTGGTTCTAAGTCCAGGGGACTGATGACCTCAGCTGTTAAGTAGCATAGTGCTTAGAGGCATTTGAACCATCTGTTGAATGGAATTTACACTTTAATTAGTATAGTATATGGATTGAAAGTAAATTGGAGAAATATGGAAGCAATGAGAATTCGCAGAAATGCCAGCATCAACAAATTTAAATCCTCATTGGGGATCACAAAGTAGATGAAGGAGCTGTGTTACATAGGCAGCAAAATATCCCATGACGAACAGAGCAAGGAGGTTATAAAATGCAGACTCTGACCAAAAAGGAAAGTCATGGCCAAGACAAGTCTGCTAATATCAAACGTAGGTCCTAATATGAGGAAGAAATTTCTGGGAATGTGCGACTGGAGCACAGCATTGTATTTTAGAGTGACGTGGACTCCGGGAAAATCAGAACAGAAGAGACTCAAACCCTTCTAGATTCGGTGCTACAGAAGAATGTGAAAAATTAGATGGATTGGGAAGGGAAGGAATGAGGAGATTCTCTGCAGAATCGGCAAGGAAAGGAATGTATGAAAAACTTGACAAGAAGAAGGGACAATACGATAGGACATCTGTTAAGACATCAATGAATAACTGCCATGGTACTATAGGAAGCTGTAGAGGGTAAAAGTTGTAGAGCAAGACAGAGTGAATTACATCGAGTAACTAACTGAGATCGCAGGATGTAAGTGCTGATCTGAGACGAAGGGGTTGGTACAAGGGAGGAACTCATGGTAGGATGCGTCAAACCAGTGAGAAAATTGATGACTCAAAAATAGGTGTGATGTGATGCGTTATCTTTATCCTTCCTAAAATGGAGACTGAGCACAATTTAGATGTGGAAATTGTTGTGACTTGGCAAGACAGCCAAGTCACTATGAGAGGAAGCCGAAAGGCATGCGCTTAAGCTCACGCAGGCTGGCGCGAGGTCTGGAACAGTTAAGGGAATTAATAGTAGCAAATAAAGTACGTAGTTGATATAATACTTAACTTTAATCCACAATTGGTGTACATCGCTCTTGACGGTACATGTTATAATCTCAATATCAAATGCTATGGCGCCTTGCTAGGTCGTAGCAAATGACGTAGCTGAAGGCTATGCTAACTATCGTCTCGGCAAATGAGAGCGTAGTTGTCAATGATCCATCTCTGGCAAAGTCGGCTGTACAGCTGGGGCGAGTGCTAGTAAGTCTCTCTAGACCTGCCGTGTGGTGGCGCTCGGTCTGCAATCACTGACACTGGCGACACGCTGGTCCGACGTATACTAATGGACTGCGACCGATTTAAAGAAATATTTAATCTCAGGCTGTATTGTAATTTACATCAAGAGTAGGCATTATTAACTACATCCCTCAGTAACTCAGACTGTCTATTTGATCTCCTTGCCTGCTTAGTGCAGTATTTTAACTAACATATGTTGTCTATAGTTAAAGACCCAGTCAGGTTAGTATATGATATCCTTAGGCCTAAATTCGTACAGCAACTGTTGGTTTATCATGTTATTTGTAAGTATTTAGTCATGGAAATAGCACTGGAGAACATAATTTAGAGTTGGTAGTCATGTTTAGGGCACTAACGTGATGAACATGTGTTCATGTGAGAAATAATATTGCACTACATTTCACTTGCATTGCTGACGTCTTTTTGCAGGCTTTTATACTTGGAAAGAACGTTGTGACACTTGACAAGCACTGGAGATTTGACAAATTATTAATTTTAGCCTCACTGCGTTTTAAATCATTTGTGTTACTTAGACTGAACAATGAACAATTTTGCCAGTGGTGGTACCAATAATCAACTGGAGCACAAACCAGCGGTTGACGTTATTTTGCCTTTTTCATGGTCTTCAGAACAGTGTTTAAAATAAAACTCATCTTTAGGAAGTACTTATTACTAATTTGTGTATTTCACTGTGTAAGAATATGTCATATACAAGTTGGTGTATTCCGTAGCGAAAGATATATAGCTTTCGATTAAATTTACCATCGCAACTTGTGAGCCGAATCATAAGCAATTTTCTGAAGATAGTAATGGAAACATAACTGACAACACCGTCATCGTTTTAAGCAGTTCAGAAAATTTATTAAATTTGTGAGGCATTTTCTTTTTATAAATAATTCAGTTCATTCGGATATTTCTGTCCACAGCCAAGACAGGGCTATCCTGTAATTGAATCTTTCATTATAATGGAGGTTAAAATACAATCCTCTGATTGGAGCAGAGTTGAGGGAGGTAGAGCATTATGCAGTGTGTCTTTGAATAAATATTATGGAATAATGCGACTTGGTGTCATTTTTATGCACCATTTTAACATTATTGCGTCACTGTGACTTTGGCACCATTTTAATATTATGTCAAGGGTGTGCTTATGTGCACAGTACACTTTAACTTCAACAGGAGTTATGTAGATCGACACCACTTTTATGCATAATAATAATAATGTTACCCTAACTGAATACAGAGGTGTGTAAATGTCACTTTGGATATAACTAATATCTGGCACCATATTTGCGCATCATTTGACACAACACTGTCACAGGTTGCACAGAATGTGAAGGGGATATGAAGCACAGCTGATGTTGTTACCCCAACTTGGATTCATGACTGCATGTTTCATTTTCATACTGGATTACGATTAGTGTGATATAGGGGGGATGAGGAGTGAAGGTTTTATTTTCTCACTATAACAACTGAGTTAGTTCTGATAGAACGTTTCATTTAGATTGTTTGTAGACATTAGGGAAGAGAAGAGACGGAGGAAGGTGGTATGGCTTCTGACTGATAAGGAGGATGACAGCCCTGGTTCTGACACTAATACGATTGATTACATGTCTAGGTCAACGACCTCAGTCACGTGAACAAAGCGTGGCAGGTTCCCCAATGCAAACAATAGGGCCCAGAATCGCCTTGGACGTTACTGCTTTTCACATTGTTATGTTACATAATAAGACCATTCTTCAGAAACCATCCTCTACAATATAGGGGCGTTCAACAATTAATGCCAAATATGCGGAACTTGTTGTGGGACATCGTACAACATTCCTGCTGCAGCCCCCATAGTTTCCTGAAGTTCCTATGCGTGGCAGTGGTATACGTACCCTTAAAAATGGCGCCTGTAACGAAGGTGCCTTCCAAGCAAGGAGCTGTCACTGAGTTTCTCTGTCGGAAGATCCGATGACCACAGTTATTCATAGGCTCTTGTTGAGTGTCTACTGAGACCTGGCGGTGATCAAAAGGACGTTGACTTGTTGGGTGAGCTCTGTCATAATCGCAGCAAGATCGCGGAAACTTTCCCAATCTTCCACACGCCGGTCAGCTGCACACAGCTTTGACTCTTGTAAAGTTGGCAAGTGCGGATACTTTCATTCGAGGTGATCGACGGATCATAACCAGACACCTCGCTAGACATCTCTGCTGGTAATGCTGACACAAGCATCCGCCAGTTGCCCCTAATCAACATCGCGAAGAGCAACGAAGGACCATCTGCGTGGAATTGCTTGAGTGTTACCAGGCTGATCCTGACAATTTTGCGTCGAACATCCTCACATACAATGAATCAAGCTTTCATCACTTCATACCGAAAACAAAACGCCAACGCATGGAGTGGTGCCATGCCACCTCTCCTAGGAAAAGAAGTATCAACGTCGCATCCTCAGCCCGTGCAATGACGGGAACGGTCTTCTGTGACTCTGAAGGGGTTTTCTGTTTGATGTCCTCCCTCATGGTGCAACGATCAAGTCTGATGTCTATTAAGTTACCTCCAGGAAATTGAAGAAATGACTGCAGCGTTTTCGTCGCCACAAAAATGCAAACGAACTTCTCCTACACAACTCAAGGGCTCACACATCGGCGCAGCCAAGCCTCCGATGGAAGCTGAGGTGAGGGAAGTGGTGCATTATGCAGTGTGCCTTTACTGTGTTTTACGTAAATATCACGGAGATAATGCGAACTGCAGTCATTTTTACGCACCATTTTAATATTATTGTCTTGGACTGTTCTTCCTCAATTCACCCTACAGTCCGGATGTTGCACTTTCCGAATTCCATCTGTTGGCCCCAATGAGAAACAGTGCGTCGATTATGGGAGGTTATTGATGCAAAAAGACGTTGACTCCGACGTCGACTATTATAGTGGTACCATGCAGGCATACAAATCCTCCTAGTAAGTTGGTGTAAGCACTCGTCACATTGAATGGAGATTATGTCTAAAAATACGTGCGGATTTGTAGCCGAAAGAGCGGGGACAATATGGTGTATTGGAATCCTGACTAGAAGCACGTTAAGTGAATCTTACGTCGGTTCTCGGTAGAACAACATTATAATAAATAAATAGCGCTAGTTTGCTTTTGTTCTACAGTATTACTTTTATTGTGTTAACCGGTTTTCGGCTTACAAGGTCATCTTCAGACATTTTCTGACTATTGTCACCAAAGAAGTTACAATGTCTGTAAACAACATTGGAAGAAGAGTAGCACGTCTAGATTGAAGCAGAAATGTACAGTAGATAACATCTTTGACAGAGTGCTTGTAATGCAATGTAAAAAGTAAAAATTGAACAGTAAATAAATAAAAACGGAGTAAACAGGAAAAGTCTTTAACACAAAACAGGAACAGCAAGCCTACGTAACAGTTTATATTAATAAACAAAACCAATAAAATAAAATTAGTTCTTGGTGAGGCTACTTCAGGAAATATAAAAAGTGTAGTGCGATACACAAACCAGTTAAAAGAAGAAAGAATTATCAATGTATGTACAGAATATATAAGGATTTTTAACAATATAAATAAGGTAAATAAATTAATAAATGCAGGGAAATGGTGGAGTTCAGTTTTTCAAGGCCTATCCACTGTGCCAACTTATAACTAAATCTGAGGGGGGTGCGATGGTGAGGTTTCCTTGTAAGTGATAGCACCGGGAGAGTGTTCCGTCGAATCATGGAGGAATAGGTCGCGAGCAACCCTTTTCCAACTTCTATCACGAATGAGCTGCACTTGAGCATTGCGGGTTGTATAAGTCATTCCAAATACGGGAGAATACTACAGTGTAATGACCAGTTCGTTGGTCTCAGAGTATTTGTAGATTTTGCCGTCCTTGGGCGCAGCGGGCGTCCCTGGCGAACTGGTACCGACCTCGGGACTTGCTGGCCGCACAATTGCCCACGGGCCAAGGAAGAACAATGGCCGAGTGGCGGAGCCCACCCGCAGGTAATTGCTGGCGCATAAATAACGCGGTTGCGGAACCGTGGACGGATCAGCTGTCTCACTTAGTCGCGGCTGCCCGTCACGCCGTCAGCTGACGTCGCGCCGTCTCTCCAGCACAGCGGAGACACGCCTCTCTCCCCCCCCCCCCCCCCCCCCCCACACACACACAGAAGATTCGTGCGTAAGTTTGTAGCGTTTCGGTTTTACGTGTTGTTATTCGATTTGCTTCCCTTTGTAGTTCACTGTTGTTTTTATGTTTACACATCATCCTTTTGTCATCTGGTGACGGTGAGTGCAGCTGTGAGCGCTAGAAAATACAGTGCAAACTGCAAAAATCGCAACACTTCCGAACTACTCTTCTGTATGAGTTCAGTAGAGCGGAGGCAACCAAAAGAACTTACGCCGTGTATGAGGATAATGCCATTGGACAGAGGACGTCAAGAAGTGGTATTCTCGTCTTAAGAAGAGTCACTTTGACGCTAGTGAATATCCACATTCAGGAAGTTCTTCAGGGTTTGATGAAGACAGTTTCAAAGCATTGACTCACATTGATCCACGTCAGTATATTCGAGAGCTGGGAAATGTGATCAACTGTGACCACTCCACCATCATGCAATGGGAACAGTTCAAAAATCGGTTGTATGTTTATTGCATGCTCTAAGCCAATATCTGAAAAATCGTCGGTTCGCCATCTGTAGATCTCTGTGTAATCGTCATCAATCGGTTCATGAACAGCACCGATCGTTCCTGTCCTGTATCATAACTGGGGAAGAGAAATGGTGTATTTATGTTAACATAAGGAAAAGATAGAAATGATTGAGCCCAATCAAAGCAGTAACCGTCGAAGACCTGAGTGCATTAAAAAAAATGAGTCATGCACCTCGTGGAACAGCGACAATGTGTGGTGTGCTAGTACTCACATCAAAAGAGTTCTAGGAATAAATAGAGATCCAGTAGCTATTAAAAATACATGTTAAGCCTAAGGAGTGTTGTCAATTAAGAACAAGAACAAGGAATCTTTTATTATATTCTTGAAATGGAAAAGCAGTTTTATGGCTTTACAGTCAATCAACTACAGAGTTTGGCATTTCAATTGGCACAGTGGAACAACTGTCACATCATTCTTTTTCTAATAACCTGTACGTAAAAGTGGCATGGTTCTGGTCACTAGGTTATCAAGAGAAAAGTCACCACTATGTAAGCATTGTGAAAATGCATATAGTTCCTATTTATTAATATCTTTTCCATTTTAAATCATTCTTATGATACCTTACAATATGTAGATTCAGAACTTGTAAACTAAAAGATTCTATCAATAACTGTAGTTTGGTGAAAATTTGTTTGTAGAGTATCCACTTAACTTTAGTTCACCTTCCCATAATTGCTACCGTAGTAGGGTTGAAAAAGAGAAAACACTTGAAGAACTACGACTAACAAACATGAAACATTGTTCTAGTCTCAGTCTAGTACACCTGCAATCATGTATAAATATGATGAATATAAATTGCTTACACCGACGGTGGATAGTTATTGTAAAATTATGAGGATATGAGTAACCACTTAAAAAAATTGCACATTACCAAAATCACCTGATAGTGCGAAAATTTGAGACACGTAACAATAAAATCTCTTTCTAAAATGAAACTGTATTGTTTTATTTACAATTTTTTGATTCCGTTCATGGAGGAGAAAGGACGGGCACATCGAGACCCTAGTGCCTCATGGAACCACGTTAAGAGATTTTGCAATTTTCAACATCTCCAGAATACACATATACACATGGTCTACCAGAGGATTTAGAACCATAAGTGACTACTTCATAGCAAACCAAAAAAAACAGCTGTTCTGTTTCAGGATGTGCGTGTATATAGAGCGTACGATATTAACACAGACGATTTCCTGCTACAAGGAAAAGTTTCCCTAAAGCAGAGATGGCATAAAACACGCAAAAAATACCAAGAATAACCAAGGGAGGTATATAAAGTCTACTTACTAGAACAAGAGTCAATCAAGAATCTTTATCACAGACGCATAGACACAATAATGGGCACAGTTCCAGAATCAGACAGTATTGAAAATGAGTGGTAACAGGTTAAGAACGTATTTAGAACTGCAGCCAGTGAAGCGTTAGATAAAACTAAACATAGGAAGAAGAAAGAAGGCCAGATGATTTGAACAAAAGGATCTGAGGAGGCTATTGAAATAAAGAGAAAACTATAAAAAAAAATCTACAACACCCAACTCTGGAGAATCCCCACAGAATACATACAAGAATCAGACAGCACAAGTGAAAAAACTAAGCAGGGAGCTCCATCAAGACGGCTGGGATAACTCTGATGCCAGGGTAGAAAACGATGTCCTTGGGAGACAAACACTTTCATATAGAATGGTAAGACACTTGAACAACATCGAAAAGGATGTGGCAGATATCAATGTAATAAAGAACGAAGACTAGCTGCATTATTACAAAGAAATATAGACTGATGAAATGAACACAGAAAATGATGAAGATCTTGAAACAAATCCATATCATCTTGAGTTCCAAGAATTAGGAAAACTCTGTTGCCAGGATCGAAAACGATGTCCTTGGGAAACAGACACTTTCATATAGAATGGTAAGACACTTTAACAACAGCGAAAAGCAATGTAATAAAGAACAAAGACTGGCTGCAATATTACAAGGAAATATAGACTGATCAAATGAACACAGAAAATAATGAAGATCTTGAAACAAATCCATATCATCTTGAATTAGGACATGCTCCCAGATATACAAAGACCCGAAAGGCAGTAGGAAGTGATGGCTTTCACAGCGAATTAATAAAATATTCTTCAGTAGCGTTTAAAAATGATTCCTCGGATTTTTGAATCTTTGCTGCATAACAAAGGAAATACCAAAAGAATAGAAGATCTCACAAAACCAATATCTAAAACAGATCAATACCCAAAAATTACAGAGGCATATCAATATTAAATACAGCATATAAAATCCATGTTGGAATAATAACCGAAAGACTGAAACCCATAATGGAGTGCCTGCTGTCAGAAGAACAAAACGGATTCAGAAAAGGGGAGAAGCTGTACAGAAAACATATTTATGCTACAGCAAATTATAGAAAAACACAAGGAATTCAATAAAGAAACACCCATCCTTTTCGTCAATTATGTAAAGGCTTTGGATAAAGTAACTAGACAGCTTTAATGGGAAATTTTAATATGAAGACGTATACCGATGCCCATTTTACAGGTAGTTCAAAAGATCTATGCAAATACAACAATCCAAGTAATTGGGGACAATGAAGAAACAATAAAAGTTATTAATTTAAGAGTTCAACAAGGTTTCATCCTCTTTCCACTCGTTTCTAATATATACATTATACGGCATGAAAAATGAAACTGAAGAACTATACATATAACTTCAACCAAAATGATTACATTGTTGTTGTTGTTGTTGTTGTTGTGGTCTTCAGTCCAGAGACTGGTTTGAAGCAGTTCTCTATAATACTTTATCCTGTGCAAGCTTCTTCATCTCCCCACGCCTACTGCAACCTACATCCTTCTGAATCTGTTTACTGTATTCATCTCTTAGGCTCCATGTACGATTTTTGACCTCCACGCTGCCCTGCAGTACTAAATTGGTGATCCCCTGAAGCCTCAGAACATGTCCTACCAACCGATCCCTTCTTCTAGTCAAGCTGTGCCACAAATTTTTCTTCTCCCCAATTCTATTCAATACCTCCTGATTTGTTATGTGATCTACCCGTCTAATCTTCAGCATTCTTCTGTAGCACCACATTTCGAAACCTTCTATTCTCTTCTTGTCCAAACTATTTATCGTCCATGTTTCACTTAAATACATGTCTACACTCCATACAAATACTTTCAGAAATGACTTACTGGCACTTAAATCTATACTCAATGTCTACGTTTTCTATCCTCCCCACTTCGACCATCATTAGTTGTTTTCCTCCACATTTTAATTGTCTCATTTCCTAATCTAATTCCCTCAGCATCACCCGAGTTAATTCTACAACATTCTATTATCCTCATTTTGCTTTTGTTGATGTTCATCTTATATCCTCCTTTCAAGACACAATCCATTCCATCCTTTGCTATCTCTGACAGAATTACAATGTCATCAGTGAACCTCAAAGTTTTTGTTTCTTCTGCATGGCTCTTAATTCCTACTCCGAATTTTTCTTTTATTTCCTTTACTGCTTGCTCAATATACAGACTGAATAACATCTAGGATAGGCTACAACCCAGTCCTACTCCCTCCCCAACCACTGCTTCACTTTTATGCCCCTCGGCTCTTGTAACTGCCATCTGGTTTCTGTACAAATTGAAATAGCCTTCCGTTCCCTGTATGTTATACCTGCCACCTTCAGAATTTGAAAGAGAATATTCCAGTCAATATTATCAAAAGCTTTCTCTAATTCTACAAATGCTAGAAACGTAGGTTGGCCTTTCCTTAAACTTTCTTCTAAGATAAGTCTAAGTTCAGTATTGCCTCACGTGTTGCAACATTTCTACGGAATCCAAACTGATCTTCCTCGAGGCCGGCTTCTACCAGTTTTTCCATTCTTCTGTAAAGAATTCACGTTAGTATTTTGCAGTCGTGGCTTATTAAACTGATAGTTCGGTCATTTTCACATCTGTCAACACCTACTTTCTTTGGGATTGGAATTATAATATTCTTCTTGAAGTCGGAGGGTATTTCGCCTGTCTCATACATTTTGCTCACTAGATGGTACAGTTTTGTCAGGACTGGCTCTCCCAAGGCCGTCAGTAGTCCTAATGGCATGTTGTCTCCTCCCGGGGCCTTGTTTCGACTCCGGTCTTTCAGTGCTCTGTCAGACTCTTCACGCAGAATCGTATCTCCCATTTCATCTTCATCTACATCCTCTTCCATTTCCATAATATTGTCCTCAACTACATCGCCATTGTGTAGACCCTCTATGTACTCCTTCCACCTTTCTGCTTTCCCTTCTTTGCTTAGAACTGGGTTTCCATATGAGCTCTTGATATTCTTACGAGTGGATTTTTTTTTTTTTTCCAAAGGCCTCTTTAATTTTCCTGTAGGCAGTATCTATCTCAACCCTAGTGATATGTGCCTCTACATCCTTACATTTGTCCTCTATCCATCCCCGCTTAGCCATTTTGCACTTTCTGTCGATCTCATTTTTGAGACGTTTGTATTCCTTTTTGCCTGCTTCGTTTACTGCATTTTTATATTTTCTCCGTTCATCAATTAAATTCAATATTTCCTGTGTTATCCAAGGATTTCTACTAGCCCTCGTCTTTTTACCTACTTAATCCTCTGCTTCCTTCACTACTTCATCCCTCAGAGCTACCCATTCTTCTTCTATTGTATTTCTTTCCCCCATTCCTGTCAGTTGTTCCCTTATGCTCTCCCTGAAAATCTCTACAACCTCTGATTTATCCAGGTCCCATTTGCTTAAATTCCCACCTTTTTGCAGTTTCTTCAGTTTTAACCTACAGTTCATAACCGGTAGATTGTGGTCAGAGTCCACATCTGCCCCTGGAAATGTCTTACAATTTAAAACATGGTTCCTAAATCTGTGTCTTACCATTATCTAATCTATGTGATAACTTTTAGTATCTCCAGGATTCTTCCATGTGCACACCCTTCTCTTATGATTCTTGAACCAAGTGTTAGCTATGATTAAGTTATGCTCTGTGCCAAATTCTACCAGACGGCTTCCTCTTTCATTTCTTAGCCCCAATCCATATTCACCTACTATGTTTCCTTCTCTCCCCTTTTCCTACTCTCGAATTCCAGTCACCCATGACTATTAAATTTTCGTCTCCCTTCACTACCTGAATAATTTCTTTTATCTCATCATACATTTCATCAATTTCTGTATCATCTGCAGAGCTAGTTGGCATATAAACTTGTACTACTGTAGTAGGCGTGGGCTTCGTGTCTATCGTGGCCACAATAATGCGTTCACTATGCTGTTTGTAGTAGCTTACCCGCACTCCTATTTTTTTATTCATTATTAAACGTACTCATGCTCAACCCATATTTGTTTTTGTATTTATAACCCTGTATTCACCTGACAAAAAGTCTTGTCCTCCTGCCACCGAACTTCACTAATTCCCACTATATCTAACTTTAACCTATCCATTTCCCTTTCTAAATTTTCTAACCTACCTGCCCCATTGAAGGATGTGACTTTCCTCGCTCCGATCCGTAGAACGCGAGTTTTCTTTCTCCTGATAATATTTATTAAATTCACAAAATATAAAATACATCTTTAAGTTCTGCCACGTAACCATATATGCATTTTTTTTCAGTGAGGTTGATTGGTATATGTCCGTCGAAGTGCAGCTGAAAATCCATCTTTGAACTTTTGCAGGGAATTTTATTTACTTCTGGGAGGAATGAATTCTAAAGTTTGCGTGAAGGTTGAGAAATTTTATCTTAGGTTATCTATGTGTGCTTTGAATGTCTGGTGTATTTGTGTGTTAATGCTTGTTTGTGTTGGGGATTAGCACGGATTACTAGAGCGAAGGTGACAAGTTTAGCATAGATGAGGGAAACAGAGATGGAAATTGCAAATAATTCAGAAATATTGAAAGGACATTCAGTCACGGAAGTGCATCAGAAAACGATCGGGAAATAAGTAATAGCGAGCCGTGTGAAGTAGCATAGCAGGAAGGACCAAATAAAGTTAAGGAACAAGAACAAGAACAAAGTAGTGTAGAAATACCTGAGATCGAAGTTAGGAGAGCAGAGGAGTGAGCAACTTCACCTGCAGCAGAAAACAAACTGCATGAAGTGAAAGTGCAGAACAGGAAGATGCGTATCGCGATTCCACACCATCCCCTCCAGAAATTTTCGATGTGTGGACCTTTCTACTCGAGCAGTTTAAGCAGGGCGACAAAAGAAATGGTTCGAGATGTAAAAGAAAATATCTACTGAAAACAAGCGAGGAAGAGAATGACGCACAATTGAAAAAAACTAGGACAGTGGTTTGAGAAATGAGAAGAAGGTGAAGAAAAGTGAAGAAACTAGGTACGTACATTTTGAAGAAGATGAAACGCGGTTACAAAACTTAAACAAAAAACTAGATTAGCAGGTAAAAGACGTTAACCAAAAATTTGGTGCTCACATCAAGAAACGCGAAGAGCAAGGAAAAACATTAAATAAGAAAGTAGATGACGAGAAAGAGGAAGTGACTTGAAAGTGGATACATTAGCGGAAGATGCTAGGAAGAGCATTAACGCGAACACTTAAGTTATTTAAGCGAGAGTCATGAAGAGAAGAGAACATCAGTTTGCAAAAGTTATGGAGAGAGCACTGCATTCGTTCACAAAACTATGTGCTACTGAAGGTACTAAAACTAAATGTAAGTGCTAATATCCGCCATGGAACTGTTCTCAAACCAGAACGAAGCAGCATCTTATGGGGTGGTACCAATAAATATATTACAGAATGCCAAAATAAGAGCTCTCCTACAGTTAAAAAATGTGCAGAACATGGACACATTAGATGCACTTACGAAAGGAAAGGAGAGCTATACAGGGTGGTCCATTGATCGTGACCGGGGAAAATATCGCACTAAATAAGCGTCAAACGAAAAAACTACAAAGAACGAAACTTGTCTAGTTTGAAGGGGGAAAGCAGATGGCGCTATGGTTGGCCCGCTAGATGGCGCAGCCATAGGTCAAACGAATATCAACAGCATTTTTTTTAAATAGGAACCCCCATTTTTATTACATATTCGTGTAGTACGTAAAGAAATATGAATGTTTTAGTTGGGCCACTTTTTTCGCTTTGTGATAGATGGCGCTGTAATAGTCACAAACATATTGCTCACAATTTTAGACGAACAGTTGGTAACAGGTAGGTTTTTTAAATTAAAATACAGAAAGTAGGTACGTTAGAACATTTTACTTCGGTTGTTCCAATGTGATACATGTACTTTTGTGAACTTATCACTTCTAAGAATGCATGCTATACAGAGTGATTAACTGTAAATACCACATTAATGCAATAAATGCTCCAAATGATGTCTGTGAACCTCAATGCATTTGGCAATACGTGTGACGACATTCCTCTCAACAACGAGTAGTTCGCCTTCCATAATGTTCGCACATGCATTGACGATGCGCTGACGCATGTTGTCATGCGTTGTCGGTGGATCACGATAGCAAATATCCTTCAACTTTCCCCACAGAAAGAAATCCGGTGACGTCAGATCCGGTGAACGTGCAGGCCATGGTATGGTGCTTCGACGACCAATCCACCTGTCATGGAATATGCTATTCAATACCGCTTCAACCGCACGCTAGCTATGTGCCGGACTTCCATCATGTTGGAAGTACATCGCCATTCTGTCATGCAGTGAAACATCTTGTAGTAACATCGGTAGAACATTACGTAGAAAATCAGCATACATTGCACCATTTAGATTGTCATCGATAAAATGGGGGCCAATTATCCTTTTGCCCATTATGCCGCACCATACATTAACCGCCAAGGTCGCTGATGTTCCACTTGTCGCAGCCATCGTGGATTTTTCGTTGCCCGATAGTGCATATTATTCCGGTTTACACTACCGCTGTTGGTGAATGACGCTTCGTCACTAAATAGAACGCGTTCAAAAAATCTGTCATCGTCCCGTAATTTATCTTGTGCCCAGTGGCAGAACTGTACACGACGTTCAAAGACGTCGCCATGAAATTCCTGGTGCATAGAAATATGGTACGGGTGGAATCGATGTTGATGTAGCATTCGCAGCACCGACGTTTTCGAGATGCCCGATTCTCGCGCAATTTGTCTGCTACTGATGTGCGGATTAGCCGCGACAGCAGCTAAAACACGTACTTGGGCATCATCATTTGTTGCAGGTCGTGGCTGACGTTTCACATGTGGCTGAATACTTCCTGTTTCCTTAAAGAACGTAACTGTCCGGCGAACGGTCCGGACACTTGGATGATGTCGTCCACGATACCGAGCAGCATACATAGCACACGCCCGTTGGGAATTTTGATCACAATAGCCATGCATTAACACGATATCAACCTTTTCCGCAATTGGTAAACGGTTCATTTTAACACGGGTAATGTATCACGAAACAAATACCGTCCGCACTGGCGGAATGTTACGTGATACTACGTACTTATACGTTTGTGACTATTACAGCGCCATCTGTAACAAAGCGAAAAACTAAAACATTCATATTTATTTACGTACTACACGAATATGTAATAAAAATGGGGGTTCCTATTTAAAAAAACTCAGTTGATATCCGTTTGACATATGGCAGCGCCATCTAGCGGGCCAAACATAGCGCCATCTGCTTTCCCCCTTCAAGCTAGACGAGTTTCGTTTGATGCTTATTTCGTGAGAGATTTGGCCCGGTCACTATCAATGGGCCACACTCTATACTTCCAGCAAGCAATAACGAAAGAGAAAACATGTTGATTCATAGCAAAGAAGCATGTAGCAGGAGTAATAAGGGATTTGCGAATTCACTGAATGATTATGCCGCATCGAGGAGAGGCATATCGCTTTGATCCGCCAGTAATTTTCACAGTAACAATCCATTCAGTGTGTTGCGACATGGACAAAGACGAGTTTCTCACTATTTCTGGACACCGCAACCCGACTACATCTACAGTTATGGATCGAAGAATTCCTTGAAATGCTACCAATGTCGTGGCCACATTTTTTTCAAAATTATATTTGTATGTGCACTTCTTCAGAGAGGAAGCAGCGACGGAAATGATTAAAAACGCTGGCCAGACCAACACGTACGACTAGATAACGTGTGTCTTTTCAGAAGAACATGGGTTCAAAGGAAAACACTACATACAATTCTAATACACTTCGTCTAACTTGAATGGCACTTCTTTATTCGTACTTGAGTATGCCACTTCTTTGAGCACAGATTATTCCTGACTAGTCTCTTAAACTTCAGCCTAGTCTTCGTCATTGCTAAATTGTGATCCGAGCCTGCATCCAGTAGTATGTGCGCCTTACAATCCAATTCCTGATTTCGGAATCTCTGCCTGACCGTGATGTAATGTAACTGAAATCTTCCTGTATCTGCGGGTCTTTTGCAACTATACCTCCTTCTCTTATGATTCCTGAACAGAGTATTCGCTCTTCCTAGATAAAATTGGTGCAGAACTCAATTAGTCTTTCCTCTCTTTGATTCTGACTAGGTTCTTACTACCAAGCTCATATTCTCCTGTAATCCCCTTTTCTGCTCCTTCCCCTACAACTGCATTTCAGTTCTCTATGACTATCAGATTTTCTTCCACCAATACGTAGTGAACTGTACATTAAATACCCTCATATACTTTCTCCATGTCTTCATCTTCTGCCTGCGGCATGAGCATGCACAGCTGAGCTATTTTGCCGGTGTTGTCTTGCTGTTGATTCTGATAAGAACAACCCTAACATTGAACCGCTGCCCAGCCTTCCTACTCATAAGGAATCCTACTACCATTAAACAATTTTTTGCTGCTGTTGATGCTAACCTATATTTGTCTAGCCAGAAACCCTTGTTATCTCTCCATTTCAATTCACAGACCCTCACTATATCTAGTTGAACTTAATCATCCCACTTTTCAGATTTACTAGGTTTCCTATCATGTTAAAACTTTTGACATTCCACTCCCCGACTCGTACAACGTTCCCCTTTCGTTCGTTATTCAATCTTTTTCTCATGGTCATCTCTCTATTTGCAGTAGCATATCGGAGATCCGTATGAGGGCTAGTCCGGAATTTTTTCCCAACGGAGAGATTATCATGACACTTTTTCTATCACGGGCCACATGCCCTTTGGATACATATTACGTGTCTTTAGTGCAGTGGTTTCCATTGCCTTCTGCATCCTCATGCCGTTGATCATTTCTGATCCCTCCGCCTTTAGGGTAATTTCTCACCCCGAGGACAAGAGACTGCCCTGAAACTCTGTCCTCTTCTCCGTCCTCTTGTCAAAAGGCCGTTGGCAGAAAAAGGGTAATTTGTTATGCTAGAAGTCTTCGGCCGCGGGACCCAGAACGTTTTGAGTACAACTCAAAGATGCAACACCTAGACTATACAGGTAAAAGTTAAAAAATTGTACGTAGCGTAATGAAGAATTTCTGTACGCAGTCCCGACTACATGAAACTGTGATTCATGTTGTATGAACAGTCCGACACCACATGTCACACCAGTGAACTTGTAACTGTGTTATATGAGACGTCCTGCTGAAACATTTTTTCCTTGCAGTAACAGTGGTTTACACCCATAACACTGAAGGTCGGAGGACATCAATCCTTCAATGACAAAAGACATACCTCCTAACATCTGCAGTTTAAAATTTCTGTGAACCCAGTTGTGATCTAATCATAGACTTGAACTGAGACAGCTTAAGGTCACTAATGCTGTGAGCAGTTGAGCTTCGAACACTGTGTGCGTGTTTCTTTGTTTGTGTGTGTGTGTGTGTGTGTGTATGTGTGTGTGTGTGTGTGTTTGTGTTTGTGTGTGCAACAGACTACGGAGAAACTTCGTAATGTGGATAATCCCGTATCACAATCAGGTTGCTTTTGTCAAGTTGCAACCCCACCACAGCGTTGAAAATGAACGCACTCTTACGGTCATTGACAGTATTATCCCTGTTGCTCTTCGGACTGTGATTGTGATTCTCGTGTGATTAACCTGTCTGGCTCGAATAAATGCTTGTTTCTGTTGTATAGTGATTTTTCAGGGTCGTTACATGACCCTGAAGCTAGTACAGTAATGTAAAGGACAAATTCCATGTTCGCCATGAAATATGTTGAATGAATGAGTGATAATTTGGTAGGATAAGTAAGAATGAAATAATAAAAAACTAAAATATGTTACCTAAGCAGTCCTAAGCATAAATTTAAAAACCAGAAGGAGGGGATGATGTGAAGCGACCGTTTTTCCAGAAACAATCGTGTATCGTAGGTAAATTCATAATGAACGACCCATTTGATCAGAACATTTACTCTACGTCGAAGGATATGATAAACTAGAGTTTCTAGTGACTGTTGGTAACTGACTAATCTAACCTTTTTCATTCATACTTCATGCAGCTTTGCAGGTCTTATATTCAACCGTGGCCCTTGCCGTTGGTGCGGTGGCTTTCATGTCTCAACGATGTACGTAGCTATAACATAAGTGTAACCACAATGGAGGGATATCTGTTGAAAGGCTAGACAACCGTCTGGTTCGCAAAATGGGGCAGCAACCTTGTCAGTAGTTTCAGGCGAAATAGTAAGGGTGATAGACTGACCTGGCTTTGTAACATGAACGAAAATGGCCTAACTGTGCTGGTACTGTGAATTAGAGCAAGGGAAAACTTCAGCCTTAATGATTTCCCAGGGCATCCAACTCTACTGTATGATTAAATAACGAAATGGTCCACCACTCAGACCCCCAGCTGGGGCAGCTCAGGAGGATGTCACTCTCAGAAGAAACAAAACTGCTGTTCTTCAGGTTGGAGCGTGGGATGTTAAGTCCCTTAACTAGGAGTGGGTTAGTAAATTTAGAAAGGAAAATGGAGAGGCTGAAATTAGATATAGTGGAAATTAGTGGAGTTCAATGACAGGAGAAACAAGACTTTGGTCACGTGAATACAGAGCTATAAATACAAAACTAATACGGTATGCAGGAGTAAGTTGGTAATGAATTAGAAAACAGGAATGAGGATAAACTAATGTAAACAGCATAGTGAAGGCATTATCATACACAAGACAGATACTAAGACTAATCCACCGAACTAGTACAAGCTTTATTTGCCTACTAGGTCTGCAGATGAATAAGAGATTGAAGAAATGTATGATGAGATAACAGAAATTGCATAGGTTGTTAAGGGAGACGAAAATTTAAATGTGATAGGGGACTGGAATTTAGCTATAGGTAAAGGAAAAGAAAGAAAAAATAATAGGTGAATGTGGAGCGGAGGAAAGGAATGAAAGAGGAAACCGACTGGCAGAATATAATACAGAGCGTTATTTAATCATCACTAACACTTGATTTAAGAATCATGAACGAATGTTGTATAGGTGGGAGATTTTCGGATTAATCATGTCATGACAGATAGATATTTCGCAACCAGATTTTAAATTGCAAGACATTTACAGGGCATCTGTGGAACTGACCACAACCTTATTGGTTTTGACCTGTATATTGAAACTGAAGAAATTTCAAAATGGTGGGAAATTAAGGAAATGGGACGTAGATAAGTTGAGGGTTTCAGAGGACCATTAGTCAACGATAAACGAGAACAGGGGAAAGAAGTGCAGTAGAAGATGAATGGGTAGCCTTGAGAGATGAACTAATGAAGGCATCAGAGTATCAAACAGACAAAAACCAAGTCCTACTGTAAATCGTTTGGGGAACAAGTAACAAAACGACTATTCGCAATGGTGTGTAGAAGTATGAGTCTGGCGACATTCCACCTATCTTTCGGAAAAATATCGACCACAAAATTCCGAAGACTGCAAGAGCTGGCAAGTGACAGAATTACAGCGCAATCAGCTTAACGGCTGACGCATCCAAGTTACTGACAAGTATAACATAGGGTAGAATGGAAAAGAAAACTGGTGATGTGTTAGATGCCACTCAGTTTGGCTTTAAGTAAGGTAAAGTTACCAGGAAAGTAGTTTGGACGTTGCGGTTGATAATGGAAGCAAGACTAAAGGAAAGTTAAGACACGTTCATGAAATTGGTAGACCTGGAAAAAGCGTACAACAATTAAAAATAGTGCAAGTTATTCGAAATTCTCAGGAAAACTGTGGTATGTTACGGGGAGCGACGGGTGATATACAACATAAGAGCCAAGACGAAATAATAAGAATGTACGACCAAGAACGAAGTGCTCGGATTAAAAAGGGTGTAAGACAGGTACGTAGTTCTTCGCCCCTACTGTCCAATCTGTACACCGAAGAAGCAATGATGGAAATAAAAGAAAGGATTACGAGCGGAATTAAATTTCTAGGTGAAAGGATATCAATGATACGATTCGCTGATGACATTGCTATTCTCAGTGAAAGTGAACAACAATTACAGGATCTGCAGAATGGGATGAACAGTGTAATGAGTATACAACATGGATTGAGAGTAAATTGAAGAAAGACGAATGTAATGAGAAGTAGCAGAAATGAAAACAGTGAGAAACTTAACATCAGGATTGATGGTCACGAAATAGGTGAAGTTAAGGGATTCTACTACCTAGGCAGCAAAATAATCAGTGACGGACTGAGCAAGGAGGATATCATAAGCAGACTTGTATTGATGAAAATGGTATTCTTGGCCAAGAGAAGTCTACTGGTATCCAACATAGGCCTTAGTTTGGGGGAACAAATTTCTGAGAATGTACGTGTGAACACAGTGAAACATGGACTGTGAGAAAAACGAAACAGATGAGAATCGAAGCGTTTGATATGCCGTGCTACAGACGAACGTTGAAAATTTGGTGGACTGGTAAGTTAAAGAATGGCGAGGTTCTGCGCAGAATCGGTGAGAAAAGGGACACACCGAAAACACTGACAAAAAGAAGCTACATTACGACAGTACATCTGTTACGGCGTCGGGCGATAACTTCCGTGGTTCTAGAGGGAGCTGTAGAGCGTAAAAACGGTAGAGGAAAAGAGAGATTGGAATTAATCCAGCTAATATTTGAGGACGTAGATTGCAAGTGCTCCTCGAGTTGTAGAGTTGACACAGGAGAGAATTCGTGACGGGCCGCATGAAACCAGTCAGAGAACTGAGGACTAAAAAAAAAAAGGACTTAAAAATAATGGGGATTCAATGGTCACGCAGATCGTCACAAGCCATACCACATTCGGTAGCCAATGGTAACCGACGCTTGAGGTGGGGTAAAGAGCGATGCTACGCGACAGTGGGTGACTGCTAATGAGAGATCTGGAGGGATCAGTCACGCCATAGCTCGTGGCAGTCCAGTGGAAATGTTTCTATTTGGCGATTACGTGGAGCGTGGAGAACGTTACCTAGGATCATGTGTAGTGCCGACAGTGAAGCATGGAGGAGGTCGTGTTAGGGTGCGTGGGTGTTTCTCCTGCTTAGGTTGTGGCCGCCTACTGCTCTTTAAGGAAATTCTAAATGCGGAAGCAACAAAAAAGGCATGGCAAATTTAAAAGAACGCAAAATCTACAAGACTGACAAAATGTTGCATGAGGTCGAAAGATAGCATAAACTTCAGTGTCAGATGCTTTTAGTAGCTTCCACGACGAAATCTGACACAAAACGAAGTGCTCGGATTAAAAATGGTATAAGATTTGCATGTAATCCTTCACCCCTACTGTTCAATCTATACATCGAAGAAGAAATGATGGAAATAAAAGAAAGGTTTACGGGCGGAATTAATTTTCTAGGATATCAATGATACGATGCAAGTACAATCGTGACAAGATGCAATCAATACCTTCCCTGCGTGGTAGCAATAGTGATGTTATTGATGACATTGACACTAAAGCAGACTTGCTAAACATAGTTTTCCGAAAATCCTTCACGAAAGAAGACGAAATAAATATTCTAGAATACGAGTCAGGAATAACTGCACATGAGTAATTAGAAGTAGATATCCTCAGTCTATTGCAGCAGCTTAAAACACTACCTCCCATCCATACTGTATACCAGTCAGATTCCTTTCTGCGCGTGCTGAGATAATATCTCCAAAGACTGGAATGTTACACAAGTCACACCAAAACCCAATAAAGGAGACAGAAGTAGTCTGCTGTATAACAGACCTATATTCCTAACGTCAATTTACAGTAGGATTTTGAAGCACATATTGTGTCTAAACATTATGAATTACCGCGAAGAAAACGATTTATTAATAGCCAACACGGATTCAGAAAATATAGTTCTTGTGAAAGAAAAGTGACTCCTTATTCTCGCTAAATAATGAGTGCTACCGATAGGGAATGTCAGATGAATTCCATATTTCTAGATTTCCAGAAGTCTTTTGACACCGTTGCTCACAAGCGAGCTATGGAGTATCGTCTTAGTAGTGCGACTGGATTCATGATTTCCTGTCTGAAAGATCACATTTCGTAATAACTGTCGGAAAGTCGTCGAATGACACAGAAGTAATATTTGGAGTTCCCTGAGGAAGTGTTGTAGGCCCTCTGCTGATCTCGGTCTACATAAAGAGTTTGTGAGACATTATGAGCAGTCCTCTTAGATCGTTTATAGATGATACTGTCATTTACCGTCATGTAAATTCATCAGACTGTCAACGCGAATTGCAAAATGATTTAGACAAGACATCTGTTTGGTGCAAAAAGTGGTGATTAACTCTAAATAATGAAAAGTGTGAAGTCATCCTCATGAGTACTAAACGGAATTTGCTAAATTTCGGTTACACGATAAATCACACAAATCTAATGGCTGTGAACTCGGCAAAATTTTTATGAATTACAATTATGAATAGCTTAAAATTGAACTATCACGCTGATAAAGTTTTCAGAACACTTAGAAAATGTAGCTGGTCTACTAAAGAGACTCTTTATTCTACGCTTGTCCGCCCTCTTCTTGTGTATTACTGTGCGGTGTGGGATTCTCATCAGATAGGACTGACGGACAACACCGAAAAAGTTCAAAGCAGGGCAGCTCGTTATGTGTTATCACAAATGGCGGAGATGTTGCAACGGATACGATACAGCCATTACAAAGAAGGCGGTTTTAGTTGCGGCAGGGTCATCTCATGAAAATAAATAATAGAAACAAGAGCTCGCACGGGAAGATATAAGGGTTCGGTTTTCCCTCGCGCACTTAATTGTAAATAGCACATAAATCATGTAGATGTAAATGTAAATGTAGATGTAGATAGGAACACATTTTACAGCTCTGTGCGCATTGTAAACTAGAGGAACCGTTCGGAGAAGATGATTTTCGTTTCAGCATGAAAATGAATCCTGCAGTAACGCAGCATGTATCGGGCAATGTTTTGTGGACAGCAACCATTTCTGAAACGGACTGATCTGCCTAGAGTCCCGACCTGGTCCCACTGTAACACCTTTAGTATAAAGCACAGCGTGGCCTTCGCTCCAGACTCCACCGTCCGAAATCACTACCTTCTGAGATTTCGGTTCCTGCGGGGGACTAAGCTGCCATTCCATGGCGGACATTCAGACGGCTAATGTCCCCAGCAGAGATCATGTCATCATAATAGCGAGGTGTGGACATACATAATTTTAATGCCTACGAATAGGTGGCCTGTAACTTTTGATCAGATTCGCACGTTCTGGGACTTATTTTCTCGGAAAGATATTAAGTACACTACTGGCCATTAAAATTGCTACACCACGAACATGACGTGCTACAGACGCGAAAATAAACCGACAGAAAGAAGATGCTGTTATATGCAAATAATTAGCTTTTCAGAGCATTAACACAAGGTCGGCGCCGGTGGCGACACTTACAACGTACTGACATGAGGAAAGTTTCCAACCGATTTCTCATACACAAACAGCAGTTGACCGGCGTTGCCTGGTGAAACGTTGTTGTGATGCCTCATGTAAGGAGGAGAAATGCGTACCATCACGTTTCCGACTTTGATAAAGGTCGGATTGTAGACTATCGCGACTGCAGTTTATATTATTTTGACACTGATGTTCGCGTTGGTCGAGATCCAATGACTGTTAACAGAATATGGAATCGGTGGCTTCAGGAGGGTAATACGGAACGCCGTGCTGGATCCCAACGGCCTCGTATCACTAGCAGTCGAGAAGACAGGCATCTTATCCACATGGCTGTAACGGATCGTGCAGCCACGATCCCTGAGTCAACAGATGGGGACGTTTGCAAGACAACAACCATCTGCACGAACTGTTGGACGACATTTGCAGCAGCATGGACTGTCAGTTCGGAGACCATGGCTGCAGTTACCCTTGACGCTGCATCACAGAAAGGAGTGCCTGCGATGGTGTACTCAACGACGAACCTGGGTGCACGAATGGCCAGATGTTATTTTTTCGAATGAATCCAGGTTCTGTTTACAGCATCATGATGGCCGCATCCGTGTTTGGCGACATCGCGGAGAACGCACATTAGATACTGGCGTATCACCCGGAGTGATTGAATAGGGTGCCATTGGTTACACGTCTCGGTCACCTCTTGTTCGCATTGGTTCTAACCTTAATTCGATCCCTGCGAAACCCTAAATTTCAGCAGGATAATGCATGACCGCATGTTGCAGGTCCTGTACGGGCCTTTCTGGATACAGAAAATGTTCGACTGCTGCCTTGGCCAGCACATTCTCCAGATCTCTCACCAATTGAAAACGTCTGGTCAATGGTAGCCGAGCAACTGGCTCGTCACAATACGCCAGTCACTACTCTAGGTGAACTGTGGTATCGTGTTGAAGCTGCATGGGCAGCTATACCTGTACACGCCATCCAAGCTCTTTTTGACTCAATGCCCAGGCGTATGAAGGCCGTTAGTACGGCCAGAGGTGGTTGTTCGGGTTATTGATTTTCAGGATCTATGCATTCAAATTGCGTAAAAATGTAATCACATGTCAGTTCTAGTATAATTTATTTGTCCAATGAATACCCGTTTGTCATCTGCATTTCTTCTTGGTTTAGCAATTTTAATGGCGAGTAGTATAACAGCTCCTGTCCCGTGGTTGTAAACGAGACTTTTGAGACATTCCTCTTTTTTGCGGCATCAGCCTTATGACTGTTTTGATGCGATCCACCACGAAATGCATTCCTGTGCCAGCGTGTCAGAGTAACACTAACGTCCTCAATTATTTGTTGGACGAATTCCAATCACTGTCTTCTCCTATAGGTTTTATCCTCTACAGCTCCCTCTTGTACCGTGGAAGTTATACCCTGATGTCTCAAGACGGGCCCTTCCGTCCCGTTCTTTCTTATTGTCAGTGTTTTCCACATGTTCCTTTCTTCACCGAATCTGCGTAAATTCTTTATCTTATCAGTCCACCTAATTTGCAACATCTTTCTATAGCTCCAAATCTCAAACGCTTTGATTCTCATCTTTTCCAATTTTCTCCTTGTCGATAAGTCACTACCGCACAGTGCTGTCCTCCAAGTTTGCATTCTCAATAATTTATTTCTCAAATTAAGGCTTATGTTTGATACTAGTGATCCTTTAAACAGAAATTTCCTCCTCACCTGTGCTATTAAGTTTTTGTCATCCTTATTTCGTCCGCCATATATTTTGCGGCTGAGGTGGCTTTGTGTACTTCGTGGTTAGCATTTTCGAATTTCTTCGGTTTACTCTCAAACCATATACTGTGTTCATCAAACTGTTCGTTGCATTCAACGGATCCAGTAATTCTTCACTTTCACTGAAAATAGTCATATCATCAGGCACTCTTATCTTTGATATCCTTGCAGCCTGAATTTTAATTCTACTCTTCATCCTTTCTTCTCTATCTGTCATTGCTTCTTCCATGTAGAGTTTGAACAGTGGGAGTGAACGATGACATCCCCGTCTTGCACACTTGGTTATAAAGAACTGGAAATTCCCTCACAAATATCACAAATATTCTCACTGAGCAGCCTCGTCTCTCAAACAGTTATCCTAGGTCGGGCGGAAAAAATGCGAGTTCTGTAATTGTTTCCTCTGAAGGAAAGAAATGAAACACATAAATATAGAAAGCATCAGACAATAGAAGTAGTATGAGTTAGAAGACACAGTGCTGTAACCGATAATGAGCAGACCGACCTGGTGGCAGTTTATAATGGATTATGTCTTGATAACAGGCTTACATACCAAGAATATTATATGTGCCTGACGTCGAAAACTGCGACCAGGCGGAAATAACGATGGAACACGATGAACACGACAAAACCCGTTAGACGAAGGTGCAGCCTGTCATCTCTACAGTTTACAGAATGAGGTCTGGGCGTGGATATTTCCAGTCGCACCTGCAGAGAATAAAAGTCAATGCAACGTCATTTTGTGACTTTGACAATGAGTTGGCCCTCTATCTACACTATCCTCCGTCCACCAAGTATGAAGTTGCGACGTAAAAATTTACATTTTCCATTCGAACAGAACATTATTTCAGTTTTAAATGAGAAAAATGTGCAAGTTCTTACAGCAACATTGAATTCATGTTGCAATGAAACTCTTCTATTGAATTTAGGTGCAATTGATTAATAGCTGTAGCGCTTTGATGAATGATATTCTGTACTGTACTAGTACACGTTTCAAATGATCTTTGTTATTTACATGTACTATTGCCCATTGAGAATTCTAGCTAGTTCACTGAAAGAACTATTTTAAACACTATGACGATAGCTGTAATGCGCAGCGCTCAGTTACCAAATTAGGTTGACTATAAGGTCTTATGGACGAAATACTAACAAATCAAGAAAGCAGATAAAACAAAGTAAGAAATAAAGGCAGAAAATGTTAAATATATCTAATGTTATTAAAGTGTTGTGGAAATTTCTGGGAATACTTTCGAATGTTCGAAAAATTTCGGCAACATTCTAGAAATTTTAGGACAGTTCCTGAATGTTATAGAATTTCTGGGAATATTTTCGTGTTCTCTGTAAATTTCTGTAGTTTTATAGACTGTTCTGCAGTAACGCTTAATGATCGATGTGTCGGCCGGGGAAAACATCGTTCACCTGACCACTGGACGCATATTCCTGGTTTTACTTCCTTTGGCGTACCACACACCCATTGACAGATTACATCTCTTAGGGGGAAGTTTGTTCCATCTAACAGCCCAAAGCAGAAGCAGCCACGGGAAGATATCGGAGCTGCGAGGAAGGCTTCCAGAATCTCCTATCGAAATTTCTGAAGGAGCTCGAGGGTCTTTCTTGGTCTAGGGCTGGAGAAGGATTTTTTTTTTAATTCGAGAGCTCGTCCCTGCGCTTGTTCTCGATGGCCTGTTTGAGCATCAGGAACGTGTTATAGTACTTCTCAGCGCTAACTGTTGCAACTTGTGGCTGTTAGTTGCTGGACAGCGGCGCTTCTTCGTTGAAAAAGAAAATGGGCGTAACTTTTCCGGCTTCCTCTTTGAGGAGCCGGGATTCCGCCACTCAACGCTAATCAGTTTGGAGGCGGGGTCGGAGTGGTGACACCACGTTTCATCACATGCCAGAATCTGAGCAACGAAATCCTTTCCTTTCTCCGCCTATCTCAACAAAATGGTTCAAATGGCTCTGAGCACTATGGGACTCAACTGCTGTGGTCATCAGTCCCCTAGAACTTAGAACTACTTAAACCTAACTAACCTAAGGACATCACACACATCCATGCCCGAGGCAGGATTCGAACCTGTGACCGTAGCGGTCGCGCGGATCCTGACTGAGGCGCCTAGAACCGCTTGGCCACAAGAAATAATGGTTGGTTAACATTTTACAAGGAGTAGGTATTCGAAATAGAGTAACGCAAAGTGGTACAAAGGGAATCCAAGGAAGACATAAGAGAACTGCATTCTTAGAACTGGATAACACATTGGAGTGGTGGAGAATAGATTATTTTGGCATAAATTCAGAGACGGAGTCAATTAGAGGTGAGTGGGTGTACGAACATTGATATTCAAGCGAATGGTGATTTTACGTGTCAAACGAAACGCTACGATCGTATACTTACGATTGTGAAGAGATTTATTGACAATACGGAAACTTTTGTACTGAATTGGGACTTTATTCGCTGTATGCTAATAATTAAAGTGTATTGGGACCGAAAATAGTTTGGACCTTATCACAGTAGTATCTTTGCCGCTCGTTGTCAAGGTGATTCCTCTAATAAACGAGAAGTGGAAAATTGTGTCCGTTAAAAGAGTAAACTTGCGCTGAACAGACATTGAAAGGTTTCGCGCCCATAATTAGTATCGTGTAGTGAGAATTGAGAAGCTTAGACATTGTAAGGCCCAGAGACATATTTATAATTTATCAGACATTAATGGCAAAGGACAGTTTCATAGGAAATAATATCTTTGGTGACAGGTACACGAAGGAATGTGGTATTGACTGACTGTTATCATACCGAAACAATAGACATTAGGATCAACTCTCCTTTCATTGATCCCACAGTGCCATCTCTCATTAATTTAAGAACTTAATTGTGTCGATAAATCAGAAATATACGAGACATTCACAGTATTTACCAAATTCCATAATCACCTACTACATAGACAATAAGATCTGTGAACATTCAAGGGTTATTAAAGAAAGCTCATAAACATTTTTACAAACAGATTTAATAGGATTCAACGAATGCATACAGACTGCTAAAGTAACTAAATCAAATTACTCAGGGAAACAAATTAGTAAAAACAGACTGGAATTCAATTGATATCTTACTCCAGAGTAATAAAAAACAAAACTATCTTTGGATCAATCGTGGTGGAAAGTGCATGAATTATCTCTGGACAAACGCGATCAATTTTCAACTGCTGGTTCACACTACTAGATTCACAACGTGATTCAGAGATGTTTTATGGCCGACCCACACTGCAGGGAATAGTTCTTAACTAGCCGGGACAATAAATACACAAACTTTTGAGATCAGCTCCGCTGCCGGTGGGGAAACGGCGAAGCGATATCTGTGCAGTCGCGACGACTGTGGGTGTGGGGGCATACACTGTGCACAGAATTTGCCACAACGGATCTTTCCGTGGACTACCTCATGCACAGTAACTTTGCTTATCGACAGTTCAGCAGGAATGTAACGTGTGGTGGTGTGAAGATATTCGATAACCATCTTTGTGTTGATCAGGAGGAAGCCATGATGCTGCACCATTTCTCGGTGGACACATTCACAGACTGCGATTATATACAACGCCTCCGCACAGAAGGTCTCCATTTCAGTTATTTCAATTGGAGATAGCTTACATATTTATAGGGCCTTTTTTAAACTTTTCCCCAGTACTATCTCATGTAACAGTATCAGACACTAAATGGGAGCATGTTTAAGTGACAGAAAGCGCGAAAGGACTGATGTCATTACACTACTGGCCATTAAAATTGCTACACAAAGAAGAAATGCAGATGATAAACGGGTATTCATTGGACAAATATATCATACTAGAACTACCATGTGATTACATTTTCACGCAATTTGGGTGCATAGATCCTGAGAAATCAGTACCCAGAACAACCACCTCTGGCAGTAACAACGGCCTTGATACGCCTGAGCATTGAGTGAAACAGAGCTTGGATAGCGTGTACAGATAAAGCTGCCAATACAGTTTCAATACATTACCACAGTTCATCAAGAGTAGTGACTGGCGGATTGTGACGAGCCAGTTGCTCGGCCACCATTGACCAGACCATTCAATTGGTGAGACATCTGGAGAATGTGCTGGCCAGGGCAGCAGTCGAACATTTTCTGTATGCAGAAAGGCACATACAGGTCCTGCAACATGCGGTCGTGCATTATCCTGCTGAAATGTAGGGTTTCACAGGGATCGAATGAAGGGTAGAGCCACAAGTCGTAACACATCTGAAATCTAACGTCCACTGTTCAAAGTGCCGTCAATGCGAACAAGAGGTGATCGAGACGTGTATCCAATGACACCCCATACCATCACGCCGGGTGATACGCCAGTATGGCGATGACGAATACACGCTTCCAATGTGCGTTCACCGCGATGTCGCAAACACGGATGCGACCATCAGGATGCTGTAAACCGAACCTGGATTCATCGGAAAAAATTAACGTTTGGCCATTCGTGCACCCAGGTTCGTCGTTGAGTACACCATCGCACGCGCTCCTGTCTGTGATGCAGCATTAAGGGTAATCGCAGCAATGATCTTCGAGCTGATAGTCCATGCTGCTGCAAACGTCGTCGAACTGTTCGTGCAGATGGTTGTTGTCTTTCAAACGTCCCCATCTGTTGACTCAGGGATCGAGACGTGGCTGCACGACCCGTTACAGCCATGCGGACAAGATGCCTGTCATCTCGACTGCTGGTGATATGAGGCCGTTGGGATCCAGCACGGCGTTCCGTATTACGCTCCTGAACCCACCGATTCCATATTCTGTTAACAGTCATTGGATCCAATCCAATGCGAGCAGCAATGTCGCGATACGATGAACCGCAATCGCGATAGGCTACAATCCGACCTTTATCAAACTCGGAAACGTGATGGTACGCATTTCTGCTCCTTACGCGAGGCATCTCAACAACGTTTCACCAGACAACGCCGGTCAACTGCTGTTTGTTATGACAAACCGGTTGGAGACTTTCCTCATGTCAGCACGTTGTAGGTGTCGCCACCGGCGCCAACCTTGTGTGAATGCTGTGAGAAGCTAATCGTTTGCATATCACAGCATCTTCTTCCTGTCGATTAAATTTCGCGTCTGTAGCACGTCGTCTTCGTGGTGTAACAATTTTAATGGCCAGTAGTGTAAAATAATTTCCATTAAAATGTTAGTGTCCGTAGGAAGAAGGCCGACAGGTGAGGATTGAACGCATCTTGGTTTGGCAGATGAAGCAGAGTCAGATGAGCACAGTTCTCGAGGAGGCGGCGTGTTGAGCTGTGTGTCTCACCAGAAGACGCCACGTAAACATCTGCTGTACGACATGTGATGACTATCAAGTAAGCCGGCTGTAATAAAGGCAGCAGAGAGACTGCTAGGTTAGCGTGAATGCATTTTCCCGAGTAAGCAGCTACTGTGTACCGCTCGTGGTGTGACGATCATGCCATGGCGCAAACACGTATGCTAGAAATTACTTCACAGCTGCCACGTAAGTAAAGTGCATAGTAACAAAGGTGCAAGATAAGCAGTGTCGTCACGTGGAAAATGAATACGAGACGACGATGCACAGCTAAGCAGCCTGTCTGCAGATATGCACACCGAGGTGACGAAAACTTAATGAGACTGAGATTGTGCATATACAGAAGGCGGCAGTATCGTGTACAAGGCGTTATAAAAGGACCGTTGCCGTAGCTGTAATTTGCACTTAGGTGATTGAAGTGGAAAGCTTTCCGACGTGATTATGGCCCCACGACAGGAATTAACAGTCTCCAATCGCGGGATGGTAATTCGAGCTAGACGCATGGGACATTACATTTCGAAAACAGTTAGGGAAATTCAGTTTTCCGAGATCCACAGTGTCAAGAGTGTGCCGAGAGTTACCAAATTTCAGGCACTGCCTCTTGCCACGGACAGCAAACTTGCCAATGGTCTTCACTAAACGACCGAGGACAGTGGCGTTTGTGCCGAGCTATCAGTGCTGACAGACAAGCAGCACTGCGTAAAATAACCGCAGAAATCAATATGGGACGTACGCCGAATGTAACCGTTAGGACAGAGCTGCGAAATTTGGCTTTAATGGGCTACAGCAGCAGACGGTAGATGTGAGTGCTGCGGCGCCTATTCTGGACTCGGCCCTAGATGACTGGAAAACCGTGGTCTGGTAAAAAAAAGACGAGTCCCGATTTTATTTAGCGAGAGCTGATGGTAAGGTTCGAGTATGGTGCAGATCCTACGAAGCCATGGGCCCAGGTTATTAAGAAGGCACAGTGAAAGATGGTGGTGGTTCCATAATAGTGTGGGCTGTGTTTACGTGGCCATTGACTGGAAATGGCTATTTTGGGCTGCTTGAAGACCGTCTGCACCCATTCATGGACTTCATGTTCGCAAACAACAGTGGAATATGTATGGGCAACGGTGCACCATGTCACTGGGCCACAACTGTTGCTTGTAGTTTGAAGAACATTCTGGACACTTAGATCGAGTATTTCGGCCAACCACATCGCCCGACATGAATCCCTTCGAATATTCATGGAACAGAATGGAGATGTCAGTTCGTGCACAAAATTCTGCACCGGCAATACTTGCGCAATTATGGACGGCTATAAAAGTAGCATGGCTCAGTATTTCTGCAGGGGACTTCCAATGGCTTGTTGAGTCTATGCCAAATCGAGTTGCTGCACTACACAGCGCCAAGGATGGTCCGACGGATGTTGGAAGCTATCCGATGCCCTATCATCTCTGTGTGACAGTACTTGTCTTACTACCCGAGCCCCCATCCAACTCTGTTACTCGCTCCTGTGAACGGGAACGCGTTATGCAGATCTTGGTGCAACTCGCATCCATCTAGAAAAGATATCCTGAAGATGCCAAAATAAGGCGAAACGCGTCGTTGGAAACTAAAAAACTAAAATTGCATCCAAGACTGTTTTTAACCAAAACTGTTGAGCACTGGTTTGCTGTATGCTACATATGGATTGGAAGAGTTTCTATAGTACTTTAAATATTGTCGATGCAATACAGCAATACATGTGTCCACTCATATTATAAAAAGGCATGTATGTGCGTATGGGTGTGTATATGTTCCAAATCTCCTTCTAATCCACTGGACCGATTTGAGCCGAACTTGGTACACACATACATACCTTACTTTCAGACAAGAATCGCTGTGGGGTAAGAACCACATATCTATCATACTTCAGGAGATATTTCGCCATGAACATTGAAAACCGTGAAAAACTGCCGCATCATGCATGACTTTCAAATTTATTATTTCTGTGCTAATCGCAACTACAAAATCATATCATGGTACTTCTCATAGTTCAGGCTATATGACGTCAAAAACACTAAGGTGCGTGAAAAACTGCTGAATTTTGCATGACATTTAAATCCGTGAGCTCTTTGCTACCGACTGCAGTCACTGTGGCTTCTGGAAATTTATCAAAAATGTTGTGTACAATCACATTCTGAGTTAAACAGACACTACAGAGAATTTGTCTTTTGCATACTGTGTTTCTTAATTTGGGAACTGTAGTTACACATCTGTACACTACACATTTTTCCCTGGACGACTGTATCATAATTTCGAAGGTTTTTTCACTAATAAACTAATCCTGAGTTAATAACGAGCATCAAAACGGATACAGGGATTAGTGGACACAGTGTTGTTGTAGCGAGACTGAATATTGTAGGCCCAAAATCATCCAAAAATAAACGAAAAATATACCTATTCAAAAAAGTGGGTAAAAATTCACTTGACGCCTTCCTGAGAGACAATCTCCACTCCTTCCAAATTAATGATATAAGTGTAGACAAGATGTGGCTTCAATACAGAGAAATAGTATCGGCAGATATTGAGAGATTTGTACCAAATAAATTAAGAAACGACGGAGATGACCCTCCTTCGTACACTAAACGGGTTAGAACACTGTTGCGGAAACAACGAAACAAACATGTGAAATTTAAACAGACGCAAAATCCCAAAGATTGGCTATCTTTTATAAAAGCTCGAAATTTAGCGCGGACTTCAATGCGGGATGCTTATAACAGTTTCCATAACGAAACTTTGACTCGAAACCTGGCAGAAAATCCAAGGAGATTCTGGTCTTATGTGAAGTATGTCAGCGGCAAGTAACCATCAATGCCTTCTCTGCGCGATAGCAAAGAAGACGCTATAGAAGACACTGCTGCCAAAGCAGAGTTACTAAACTGACCCTTCCGAAATGCCTTCACAAAAGAAGACGAAATAAATATACCAGAATTCGAATCAAGAACAGCTGCCAACGTAAGTAACGTAGAAGTAAATATCCTCGGAGTAGTGAAGCAACTTCAATCACTTAATAAAAGCAATCTTCTGGTCCAGAGTGTATACCAATTAGGTTCCTTTCAGAGCATGCTAATGCATTAGCTCCATACTTGACAATCATATACAACCGTTCGCTCGACGAAAGATCCGTACCCAAAGACTGGGAAGTTGCACAGGTCACACCAATATTCACGAAAGTTAGTAGGAGTAATCCACTTAATTACAGGCCGATATCATTAACGTCGATATGCAGCAGAATTCTGGAACATATATTTCCTCGAAGGAAACGGTCGATTGACACACAGTTAATATGAGCTTATAAAACATCGTTCTTGTGAAACACAACTAGCTCTTTATTCGCATGAAGTGCTGAGTGTTATAGACAAGGGATTTCAGATAGATTCCGTAATTTCTGGATTTCCAGAAGGATTTTTACACTGTACCATACAAGCGGCTTATAGTGAAATTGCGTGCTTGTGGAATGTCGTCTCAGTTATGTGACTGGATTTGTGACTTCCTGTCAGAGAGGTTACAGTTCGTACTAAATGACGGAAAGTCATCGATTGAAACAGAAGTGATTTCTGGCGTTCCGCAAGGTAGTATCATAGGTCCTTTGCTGTTCCTTATCTACATAAACGATTTGGGAGACAATCTGAGCAGCCGTCTTGAGTTGTTTGCAGATGACGCTGTCGTTTAGCAGGCTAATAAAGTCATCAGAAGATCAAAACAAGCTGCTTAATGGTTTACAAAAGATATCTGAATGCTGCGAAAGTTGGTAGTTGACGCTAAATAACGATAAGTGTTAGATCATCCACATGTGCTAAATGGAATCCGTTGAACTTCGGTTACACGATAAATCGGTCAAATATAAAGGCCGTAAATTCAACTAAATAACTAGGAATTACAATTACGAACACCTTAAATTGTAAGGAACACATAGAAAATGTTGTGGGGAAGGCTAACCAGAGACTGCGTTTTATTGGCAGAACACTTAGAAAATGTAACAGACCTACTAAGGAGACTGCCTACGTTACGCTTGTCCGTCCTATTTTAGAATAGAGCTGCGCGGTGTGGGATTCTTACCAAACAGGGCTGACGGAATACATGGAAAAAGTTCAAAGAAGGTCAGCACGTTTTGTATTATCGTGGAATATGGGAGAGAGTGGCACTGAAATGATATGGGGACTGGGCTGGACATCATTGAAAGAAAGGCATTTTTCGTTGCGACGGGATCTTCTCACGAAATTCAAATCACCAACTTTCTCCTCCGAATGCAAAAATGTTTTGTTGACACCGGCCTATATAGGGCGGAAAGATCATCGCGATAAAATAAGGGAAATCAGATCTCGTACGGATAGATACGGGTGTTCGTTCGTTCCGCTCGCTATAAGAGATTGGAATAACAGAGAATTGTGAAAGTGGTTCGATGAACCCTCTGCCAGGAACTTAAATGTGATTTGCAGAATATCCATGTAGATGTAGATGTAGATGAAATGACAGTTTTTCAATACTTCACTACAATCACAGTTCATTTTTGTCTGTGTTTCTAATAGGAAATTAGGAAAATGAATACCCGAGTGTCGTGTTAACAAAGTTGTAAAATTTCAGTATTTTATCTAAAACGGAATTTTTAAACTAACTATCAACAGGAGCGTAGTGCGCTAGATATACTAGATTATTGCTCTATTTCACAAACTAATCCGCCGTTGCACTAATAGTAGTAGACAACAGATGAATAAATTTGTGTTGAGGGCATTTATTCACTTCACCAACCATAATACTGCCTGTAATTTACCAACGTTATGGGAAGTTAAGACAGCAATGACAAGATGATGCGAGAGGTATTTGGCCGCCCTCCAATCCCATACGAAGTCAGTGAACTGTAGAAATCGTCCATGCACTTCGTAAATCCCTTTGACATACAGAGAGAAGGCGAGGAAAGACTTGGTTACGTCGCATCCACAATCAAAAATTTGAATGATTTGGCGACTTCCTCCCCATACTCGTCTTGCTTAGGTCACAGAAAAGTGAAGAGGTGTTCGAAAAAGCTGACCCATTTCAGTGAGTAAAATAATAACAATAAGATAAGTTTCCTTCAATTTACGTCTATGGTCACAAACTTTTTGTTAACAGATTACCGGTTTCGGTCTTTAATGATCATCATCAGATCACTTTCACAAAAACAAAGTCCTAATGTACTGGAGCCATAGTGCCATCGTAGAATCAATTCCAACATCGTCAAGTACATATAAATAACATCACATGCATTTATATGTACTTGACGATGCTGGTGCTGATTCCGCATTTAACATTTGACGATGACACTATGGGTGCAGTACGTTAGGACTTTGTTTTTATGAAACAGGTCTGATGATGGTCATTAAAGACCGAAACTGGTAATCTGTTAACAAAAAGTTTGTGATCATAGAAGTAAATTAAAAGAAACTTTTTACATATACGGGTAACTATTTTTTCGCGACGATGTCGCAGCTTGTGAAAATAACAATAAGAGATACCTGTTCAGCGTTGTGGCTGCTGAAATATGCTGTAAGAAATGTGTGGGAGTACTCACGGAGGCCTGTACGGTGTGATCGTAGTAGTCCTGAAAGCCGTTCCAGAAGCCGAAGTGGGAGTCGAAGCCGCGGTAGGTGGGCGTGTACTCCTTCTTGAAGAAACCCAGGTGCCACTTGCCGACGGCGTGCGTCACGTAGCCGAGCCCCCGCAGGCGCTGTGGGAGCAGCGTCTCGTTCAGAGGAAGGCCCCACGGTTCCGGCTCCAGGATCACCAGGTGCTGCATGCCTGGAAAGCGCCGTGGCGTCATTTAAACAACGGCTCAGCAGGTACACTGAAGGAAGAAGAACATCGCAACACCAAAAAGCACTTAAGGGGGGTAGGACGTCAAATGGGCCGACTTGGAGCAGGAGAGGCACCACAGGAAGTCGGCCAGTTTGACGTCCTGCTCCCCCGTAACATAGCAAGATCTTAGGTAATGTAAACGCGAAATAAGCTATTTCAGATGCGAAGTGGCGGTATCATAATAACCGGCGTAAGTGTCAGGCTGTTGAATGGAAGCATGCAAACGTACATGCATTGTGTTGTACAGGTGGCGATATCAGTTTGTAGGACGAATTTGCATGCCTGTTGCACTTGGTCGGTCGATACAGGGACGGTTAATGCTGTCTGTCAATGACGCTAAAGTTATGGCACGACGATGTCCATTACGTGCGCGACTGGAGACCTGCTGATCGAGCAGGCCAAGGCAGAGCATGTTGGATTATAACAGCAGTATATGGCCGAGCATTATCCTGTTGGAAAACGCCCACTGAAATGCAGTTCGTGAATGGTAGCACAACAGGTCGAATCACCAGACTGACGTACGAATTTGCAGTGAAGGTGCTTGGCGTAACAACGAGATTGCTCCTCCTGTCATAGATAGTCGCACTACACACCATTATTCCTAGTCTAGGTCCAGTGTGTCTAGCACGCATACAAGGTGGATGCAGGTCCTCAACTGGCCTACTTCTAATCAATAGACGGCCATAACTGACAACGAGGCAAAACCAGATTTCATCACAAAACAGAACGGACCTCTACTCTGTCCTCCAATGGGCTCTCGCTTGACACCATTGAAGTCGCCAATGGCGGTTGTTTGGAGTCAGTGGAATGCCCGGTACAGGACGTCCGGCTTGGAGCTGTCCTTAGAGTAACCGATTTGTAACAGTTCGCTGTGTCACTGTGGAGCCAACCGCTGCTCTAATAGCCGCTACAGATGCGTCAGAGCGACTGCCAAACACGATGGTCTTCGCTCCCGGTAGCCCGGAGCCCTGTCTTCTTGCGACCATTCCTTCTTATGACCACCACTGCCGACAGTCACGTAAAGTGGCTATGTACCTGTTACGTCTTTCTGTAACATCGCAGAAGGAACGTCCAGCATCTCTTAGCCCGACCTCGTTTATGCTCATTGAGGTACTGGTAATGCGTCTTTGTCGCTTAAAGGTATATTTGGCTAATATCAAAGGTAACTAACGCTCAAGACCATTACAGCGTTTATTTAAAGAAAATCTGATTTTCATCCTCACAGTGGCGCTACTAGAACCATCCTTATGCGACACCCGCTGAATCTGAACACATATCATCTTTCCGACGTAGAAACACGCCGACCAACTTTCTTTTATGTCGCAAAACTCCTTTTTAGTGTTGTGATTTTCTTTCCGTAAGTGCATAATAGATCTGGATAGCACATGGGAGAACAGATTTAGTAACAGTTAGTTTGTTTGGAATATCATCTACCGCATCAGTTGTTACAGCCATTACTCGATTTTTTGCTGCTTAGGCGTGCTCCAGTTTGATAGTTACAACAAACCCCACTTTGCCATTACTGTCAAAGCATCATCATTCGTGATTCTATAAGTACAGGATAAATAAAAGCCGGCCGAAGTGGCCGTGCGGTTAAAGGCGCTGCAGCCTGGAATTGCAAGACCGCTACGGTCGCAGGTTCGAATCCTGCCTCGGGCATGAATGTTTGTGATGTCCTTAGGTTAGTTAGGTTTAACTAGTTCTAAGTTCTAGGGGACTAATGACCTCAGCAGTTGAGTCCCATAGTGCTCAGAGCCATTTGAACCATTTTTTTGATAAATAAAAATTGCTGCGCCTGGATTCTCATTTTCACGTATTTCGGAACAGGCAGGCTTAAAAAAAAATAAATAAATAAAAAATAAAAAAATAAATAAAAAAAAATCGAATGCAACCTCTGAGCCACTCTAGTTGCCTGCTGGGAATGGACGATAGAACTTTATTCCACGATCATCAAGATTCGAACAGGCTACTTCCGAGCTGAGCGCCATCACACGGGCTCGTGTTAATAACCTCGGCTAGAATTTTTCTTATTTAGCCAAGTTTATTATGTTTTCTTGCTTTCGGCTAGTCAGTTACATTCGTGTTACGACTCTCCACTGTTAGCTGTTATGGAGCTTCTGTCATGGAGAGGAATAAGTAACATTATGAAACTCCCTGGCAGATTAAAACTGTGTGCCGGACCGAGACTAGAACTCGAGACCTTTGCCTTTCGCGGGCAAGTGCTCTACCAACTGAGCTACCCAAGCATGACTCACACCCAGTCCTCAAAGCCTTACTTCTGCCAGTACCTCGTCTCCTACCTTCCAAATTTTACAGAAGCTCTGCTGCGAACCTTCCAGAACTAGCACTCTTGAAAGAAGGGATATTGCGGAGACTTGGCCAGGAAGTTTCATATCAGCGCACACTCCACTGCAGAGTAAAAATCTCATTCAAGTAACCTTACGATGCCTTCTCAGAAATTATGTACACGATAACAATAAATCTACAGAGAAGTTGCAGTAACTTAAGGTGTGCCGCAGGAAAGAGTGTTGGGATCTTGCTGTTCATGTTGTATAGCAATGACCCTGCAGGCAATATTAATAGTAGCGTCCGGACTTTCGAAGATGTTGCTGTTATCTATAAAGAAATAATAACTGGAAAATGGTGCACTGATACTAAGTCAGATGTCGATAAGATTTTAAAGTGATCCAAAAATTGGCAACTTTCTTTAAACTTTCATAAACGTAAAATTTTGTAGTTCACAAAGCGGAAAACGTAATATGCTGTAACTACAATATCCATCAGTCACAATTGTGATCGGTCAACTGACACAAAAACCTAGCTGAAAGTGAAGAAGATCTTGTAGTCCTACTGAATAGAATGGATAAAGCTATGGGGGAAGAGTATAATGAGAATTAATAAAGCAAAAACAAAAGTAATGGTATGCGACTAAATAGATCAAGTGAATGTCCAAGTACATGTAGGCAATGAACTTCTAGAAACAAGTTGATAAATTTACTTATCTGGGCAGTAATGTTACCAGGGATGGAAGGAGCAAGGCAGAAGTGAGAAGTAGAATTGCTCAAGCAAAGGCTGCTTTTAACAAGAAGAAAACCATCTTAACATCTAAGAGCATCAGCCTTGAAATCAGGAAAAGATTTTTGAAATCATATGTGTGGAATGTGGCATGCTATGGGTGTGAAACGTGAACTCTCGGGACAGAGGAGAACCAGAAGCTAAATACTTTTGAAATGTGGTGCTATAGACGCATGCTCAAAATAAAATGTACCGACAAGGTCCCAAACGAAGTGGTTCTGGAAAGAGCGGTTGAGAGGAGAAGTTTCCGGAGTTTCATTGTTAAAAGAAGAGTGCAATTTACAGGCTATCTATTAAGACGTAAAGGACTCCTGAACACAATCATAGAGGGATATGTCGAGGGAAAAAGACCAAGAGGAAGACCACGACTGAGGTACATGGATCAAATCGTGAGCTGCCATTGTAGCTGTTGCAAACCTATCCTTGGATTGACCACTACAGAAGAAGAATAACCTGTAGGAACATGAAATTCGAAGGTCGTATGGACTGAGTCATAGTTAAAACAGGTTGAAGACTTCCGTCTGTTTGTAGAAAACTAGTGAAATGCTATTAGCCTGCAAAAGACTTTGTTTGCAAAACACCTGTGCGACCTGTCCTGGAATAAAGCTTAATTGTGTAGGAACCACAAGACTAAGAGGGTATACTAATCGTGTATAAAGATGGACAGGACGAGTGGTCAGGGAGATGCGGAAGAAGCTAAACTGGAAAATGTTTAAAAACAGACGGGAACTATTCTATGAATGCCTAGTTAGGAGAAGTTTGAAGAACCAACTTTATATGATGAATCTAGGAATATATTACACGCCCCCTAACGATACGTATCGCTGCCGTTGGGTTCGTGAAGACAAGACTGTGGTAATTACAGCGAGCAATGATTCTTGCCGTATTCCCCACGAGAATGGAGCGGAGGGAAGTCCTAATAACAGGTACAACGTCAAGTACCCCCCGACGCGTACTTGACAGTGGGTTACACAGCGTGGATGTAGGTGTATGTTTCTGTCTCTCGTCATCAGCTAGGTGGCAAAACTTACAGGTTGGTGTAAATCAGAAAGAAATTAACTGTCATGTGTAGTGGTGTAAAATGCCTGGGTATTTTAAAGTTGGGACAAACGCACCAGATAAATGCCCGAGTATTTACTCATTTTAAAGACTAATTAATAAGTGGTGCTCATAAAAAGAATTTTAAGATGCTATTTTGTGTAGAAAAGTGTGTTTTGTAGCAGTACTTAGTGGTTGAGTAATCAAGCTGAAAAAGTTACTTGAGAGTTAGGGAAGAGTTCTTAGGGGAAATAATTTGGACTGCTAACAACTTTTTACATCCTTAATAAGGTCAACTTTTTCTTGACAGCACTGTGGTCATACGGAAGTAGATAAAGGAAGAATCAGAGTAAAAAATGATTCAAATGGCTCTGAGCACTATGGGTCTTAACATCTGAGGTCATCAGTCCCGTAGAACTTAGAACAACTTAAATCTAACTAACCTAAGGACATGACACACATTCAAGTTCGAGGCAGGATTCGAACCAGCAACCGTAGCAGTCCTGTGGTTCCGGACTGAAGCGCCTAGAACCGCTCGAAGGATCAGAGTAGAAAACTATAGTCTTATACAAATATTGACACATGTGACAATAAATCACGTTTTTTTTCTTGTCCCAAAACAGTTTAACATTTAATAAAACCATGTATCATCAAGTGTGTGTGTGTGTGTGTGTGTGTGTGTGTGTGTATGAGGGAGAGAAAGAGAGAGAGAGAGAGAGAGAGAGAGAGAGAGAGAGAGAGAGGGGGGGGGGAGAGAGAGAGAGACTGAGAATGAAGAGTAGAACTGGTAAAAAGAAAAAGGAGATTATAAATGATAAGCAGCTGTCAGAATCTTGATATCGCATGTTGGAATACTAGTAAAAAATGTGCTTCCGCTTCTTTCCTTTCATTCTTAGTAATAACAGCAATGAATGATACATGTAGGTTTAAGTGTAAACACTTAGTAACTTTCAGTATCGGCGGTGTCGTCACCTGCCTTATTTTAATTGGCAAATTATACAGTCTTGCAGTAACACTTTAAAACGACCGGCCCACATCACTAGTCGTGTGGCACTGTTTGCAAGAGCACCCCGACGGGTAATTCATCAGCGTCGGACTACAATGAGGCGACAAACATCATGGGATAGCGATATGCACATATACATACGGCAGCTGTATCACGTACACGAGGTATAAAAGGGCAGTGCAAATGTTCAAATGTGTGTGAATTCCTAAGGGACCAAACTGCTGAAGTCATCGGTCCCTAAACTAGCAGACTACTTAAACTACGAGGTGCATTCAAGTTCTAAGGCCTCCGATTTTTTTTCTGTTTAACTACTCACCCGAAATCGATGAAACTGGCGTTACTTCTTGACGTAATCGCCCTGCAGACATTTTTCACAACGCTGACGCCATGATTCCATGGCAGCGGCGAAGGCTTCTTTAGGAGTCTGTTTTGACCACTGGAAAATCGCTGGGGCAATAGCAGCACGGCTGGTGAATGTGCGGCCACGGAGAGTGTCTTTCATTGTTGGAAAAAGCCAAAAGTCACTAGGAGCCAGGTCAGGTGAGTAGGGAGCATGAGGAATCACTTCAAAGTTGTTATCACGAAGAAACTATTGCGTAACGTTAGCTCGATGTGCTGGTGCGTTGTCTTGGTGAAGCAGCACACGCGCAGCCCTTCCCGGACGCTTTTGTTGCAGTGCAGAAAGGAATTTGTTCTTCAAAACATTTTCGTAGGATGCACCTGTTACCGTAGTGCCCTTTGGAACGCAGTGGGTAAGGATTACGCCCTCGCTGTCCCAGAACATAGACACCATCATTTTTTAGCACTGGCGGTTACCCGAAATTTTTTTGGTGGAGGTGAATCTGTGTGCTTCCATTGAGCTGACTGGCGCTTTGTTTCTGGATTGAAAAATGGCATCCACGTCTCATGCATTGTCACAACCCACTAAAAGAAAGTCCCATTCATGCTGTCGTTGCGCGTCAACATTGCTCGGCAACATGTCACACGGACAGCCATGTGGTCGTACATCAGCATTCGTGGCACCCACCTGGATGACACTTTTCGCATTTTCAGGTCGTCATGCAGGATTGTGTGCACAGAACCCACAGAAATGCCAACTCTGGAGGCGATCTGTTCAACAGTCATTCGGCGATCCCCCAAAACAATTCTCTCCACTTTCTCGATCATGTCGTCAGACCGGCTTGTGCGAGCTCGAGGTTGTTTTCGGTTTGTTGTCACACAATGTTCTGCCTTCATTAAACTGTCGCACCCACGAATGCACTTTCGACACATCCATAACTCCATCATCACATGTCTCCTTCAACTGTCGATGAATTTCAATTGGTTTCACACCACGCAAATTCAGAAAACGGATGATTGCACGCTGTTCAAGTAAGGAAAATGTCGCCATTTTAAGTATTTAAAACAGTTCTCATTCTCGCCGCTGGCAGTAAAATTCCATCTGCCGTACGGTGCTGCCATCTCTGGGACGTACTGACAATGACCGCGGCCTCATTTTAAAACAATTCGCATGTTTCTATCTCTTTCCAGTCCGGAGAAAAAAAAATCGGAGGCCTTAGAACTTGAATGCACCTCGTAACTTACGCTAAGGACAACACACACACACCCATGCCCGAGGGAGGACTCGAAGCTCCGGTGGGAGGAACCGCGCCATTCGTGACATGGCGCCTCTAGCCGCGCGGCCACTCCGCGCGGCGGGGCAGTGCATTGGCGGAGCTGTCATATGTACACATGTGATCCATGTGATATGGTCGCACGACTGGAATTAATAGATGTGTAGCGTGTATTGATAGCTGGAGCTAGATGCATGGGACATTCCATTTCGGGAATCGTTAGAGAATCCGATATTCTGAGATGCACAGTGTCAAGAGTGTCGCCGAGAATGCGAACATTTCACGCATTCCCTCTGACTAAGGAGGACGCAGTGGCCGACGGCCGACGCTTCACGACGGCGAGCAGCCGCGTCTGCGTAAAGTTGTCAGTGCTAACTGTGGGCTCCTGCCCACTCGTCTCTTATAGGGTGCGTAAAGGAAATCGGAGAAAGACGAAGGTAATGAGAAGTAGTAGAAATGAGAACGGCGAGAAACTTAACATCAAGATTGATGGTCACGAAGTCAATGAAGTTAAGGAATTCTGCTACCCAGGCAGTAAAATAACCAATGACGGACGGAGCAAGGAGGACATCAAAAGCAGACTTGCTATGGCAAAAAAGGCATTTCTGGCCAAGAGAAGTCCATTAATATCAAATACCGGCCTTAATTTGAGGAAGACATTTCTGAGGATGTACGTCTGGAGTACAGCATTGTATGGTAGTGAAACATGGACTGTGGGAAAACCGGAACAGAAGAGAATCGAAGCATTTGAGATGTGGTGCTATAGACGAATGTTGAAAAATAGGTGGACTGATAAGGTACGGAATGAGGAGGTTCTACGCAGAATCGGAGACGAAAGGAATATGTGGAAAACACTGATAAAGGAGAAGGGACAGGATGATAGGACATCTGGTAAGACATGAGGGAATGACTTCCATGGTACTAGAGGGAGCTGTAGAGGGCAGAAACTGTAGAGGAAGACAGAGATTGGAACACGTCAAGCAAATAATTGAGGACGTAGGTTGCAAGTGCTACTCTAAGATGAAGAGGAATTCGTGGCGGGCCGCATAAAACCAGTAAGTAGACTGATGACTAAAAAAAAAAAAAAAAAAAAAAAAAGGATGCTCCTATCTATCTATAAAACAATACAAGCAAATCACGTTAATGCTTTTTATTACAATTAAGTGGATTGACAGTACTTTGGTTTACAAGAACGTGTCGCGAGCTACTGGTGACGTGCAAATAGTGTCCTTCGTTATATTCAAAGTCTATGCAAGTTATTCACACTCGCTCATGAGTCAGTGCTATCGTTAATATCAAATGGTTCAAATGGCTCTGAGCACTGTGCGACTTAACTTCTGAGGTCATCAGTCGCCTCGAACTTAGAACTAATTAAACCTAACTAACCTAAGGACATCACACACACATCCATGCCCGAGGCAGGATTCGAACCTGCAACCGGAGCGGTCGCTCGGCTCCAGACTGTAGCGCCTAGAACCGCACGGACACTCCGACCGGCTATCGTTAATATCACTGCTCCTCAATGCCTCTCTGCTTGTGTCCGTCTTCTCTCCGAGGCTGGCAGGAGCGGCGCTTATGTTCTCTTCTTGTAGAGGCCGCTCCTGTCGTGGTGCGGTCCTAGTCAGCGGTCCACTGGCTGACGTCGTCTCACAGCCTTCTCTGCTCTAGCATTCTTCATCTTCGTGTTGGCGCTTTTCGTTACGCCGAAACAGTAACAGACAAAAAACACTGCATGAAACGGCCAGAGACATCAATGTAGGACGTACTACTAACTTATACATTAGGATAGTGCGACGAAATCTGGCGTTAATGTCCTGTAGGAGTGTTTGCCTTTGTTGACATTGCGACACCCCCTTCAGCGCCTCCCCTGGGCTCGTGACATGGGTGGAACCTAGACGACTGGTAAGCCGTAGCCTGTTAGATGAGTGCCTATTTCAGTTGGTAAGATCTAATGGTAAGTTTCGAGTGTGGTGAGGAGACCTCGAAGCCACGGACCAAAGTTGTCAACAAGGCACTGTAGAAGCTGATTCCGGACGCTGTGGCCGAGCGGTTCTAGGCGCTTCAGTCCGAAACCGCGCTGCTGCTACGGTCAAAGGTTCAAATCCTGCCTCGGGTATGTGTGTGATGTCCTTAGGTTAGTTAGGTTTAAGTGAGCCGGTTCGAATCCTCCCTTGGGCGTAGATGTGTGTGATGTCTTTAGGTTAGTTAGGTTTAAGTAGTTCTAAATGTAGGGAACTGATGACCTCAGATGTTCAGCCCAATACTGCTTACAGCCATTTCAACCAAGCAAGCTGCTGATGGCTCCATAATGGTATGGGCTGTGTTTACATGGAACGGACTGCGTCACTGACTACAATTTGTAATGTTCACCAACTTGGAGATCATTTGTAGGCATTCATGGACTTCAAGTCCCAAACAACGATGGGATTTTTATGGATGACAATAGATCATGTCACTGGGCCACAAATGTTCAAGACTGATTTGAAGGATATTCTGCACAATTCGAGCAAATGATTTAGCCAACCAGGTCGCCCGACATGAATCGTGTCGAACTTTTATGTGACTTTTTCGATAAGTCATTTTGTGCACAAAACCCTAATGGACGCGCGGAAAATGCTGAATACCTATTGGCCAAAATGTTAAGCAGCCAATCAGATCATCTCGAGCACTTCTACATTCGCGGTATTTCTAATATCAGCCAATCACTTTACCACAAGTAACTTACACTAGAAATCTCGTAATTCCGAAACTAAATAAAATAAAATAAAACAAAATACTATCCTTTTCCACAAAATAAATTACTAACACATGAATCCATGAACCATGGACCTTGCCGTTGGTGGGGAGGCTTGCGCGACTCAGCGATACAGATGGCCGTACCGTAGGTGCAACCACAACGGAGGGGTATCTGTTGAGAGACCAGACAAACGTGTGGTTCCTGAAGAGGGGTAGCAGCCTTTTCAGTAGTTGCAGGGGCAACAGTCTGGATGATTGATGGGTCTGGCCCTGTAACACTAACCAAAACGGTCTTGCTGTGCTGGTACTGCGATCGGCTGAAAGCAAGGGGAAACTACAGCCGTTATTTTTCCCGAGGGCATGCAACTTTACTGTATGGTTAAATGACGATGGCGTCCTCTTGGGTAAAATATTCGGGAGATAAAATAGTCCCCCATTCGGATCTCCGGGCGGGGACTGCTCAAGAGGACGTGGTTATCAGGAGAAAGAAAACTGGCGTTCTACGGATTAGAGCGTGGAATGTCAGATCCCTTAGTCGGGCAGGTAGGTTACAAAATTTAAAAAGGGGAATGGGTAAGTTAAAGTTAGATATAGCGGGAAACAGTGAAATTCGGTGGCAGGGGGAACAAGACTTTTGGTCAGGTGAATACAGGGTTATAAATACTAAATCAAATAGGGGTAAGGAGTAGGTTTAATAATGAATAAGAAATAGGAGTGCGGGTAAGCTACTACAAACAGCATAGTGAACGCATTATTGTGGCCAAGATAGACACGAAGCCCATGCCTACTACAGTAGTACTAGTTTATATGCCAACTTGCACTGCAGATGATGAAGAAATTGATGAAATGTATGATGAGATAAAAGAAATTATTCAGGTAGTGAAGGGAGACGAAAATTTAATAGTCATGCGTGACTGGAATTCGAGAGTAGGAAAATGGAGAGAAGGAAACGTAGTGGGTGAATATGGATTGGGGCTAAGAAATGAAAGAGGAAGCCGTCTGGTAGAATTTTGCACAGAGCATAACTTAGTCATAGCTAACACTTGGTTCAAGAATCATAAGAGAAGTTTGTATACCTGGAAGTATCCTCTAGATACTAGAAGGTATCAGATAGATTATATAATGGTAAGACAGAGATTTAGGAACCAGGTTTTAAATTTTAAGACATTTCCAGGGGCAGATGTGGACTCTGATCACAATCTATTGGTTACGAACTGTAGACTATGTTGTGGATTGGCAAGACACCCAACCCACTATGAGAGGAAGCCAAAAGGCACGCGTTTTAGCTCACGCAGGCTGGCGTGACGTCTGTAACAGGACAAGGAAATGAGACTAGCAAAAAAAGGACGTAGCTGTGGAATACTTAACTTTAATCCATAAATGATGAACATCGCTCTTGACAGTACATGTTTTACAGCATCAATAGTAACTGGTAATGGCGCCTTGCTAGGTCGTAGCCAATGACGTAGCTGAAGGCTCTGCTAACTATCGTCTCGGCAAATAGCGTATTTTGTCAGTGAACCATCGCTAGCAAAGTCGGCTGTACAACTGGGGCGAGTGCTAGGAAGTCTCTCTAGACCTGCCGTGTGGCGGCGCTCGGTCTGCAATCACTGATAGTGGCGACACGCGGGTCCGACGTATACTAACGGACCGAGGCCGATTTAAAGGCTACCACCTAGCAAGTGTGGTGTCTGGCGGTGACACTACAGACTAAAACTGAAGAAACTGCAAAAAGGTGGGAATTTAAGGAGATGGGACCTGGATAAACTGACTAAACCAGATGTTGTACAGAGTTTCAGGGAGAGCATAAGGGAACGAATGACAGGAATGGGGGAAACAAATACAGTAGAAGAAGAATGGGTATCTCTGAGGGATGAAGTAGTGAAGGCAGCAGAGGATCAAGTGGGTAAAAAGACGAGGGCTAGTAGAAATCGTTAGTTAACAGAAGAAATATTGAATTTATTTGATGAAAGGAGAAAATGTAAAAATGCAGTAAATGAAGCAGGCAAAAAGGAATACAAAAGTCTCAAAAATGATATCGACAGGAAGTGCAAAATGGCTAAGCGGGGATGGCTAGAGGACAAATGTAAAGATGTAGAGGCTTATCTCACTGGGGGTAAGATAGATACTGCCTACAGGAAAATTAAAGAGGCCTTTGGAGAAAAGAGAGACACTTGCATGAATATCAATTCGAATAATACGAATTCTTTACAGACGAATGGAAAAACTGGTAGAAGCCGACCTCGGGGAAGATCAGTTTGGATTCCGTATAAATACTGGAACACGTGAGGTAATACTGACCTTACGGCTTATCTTAGAAGAAAAATTAAGGAAAGGCAAACCTACGTTTTTAGCATTTGTAGACTTAGAGAAAGATTTTGACAATGTTGACTTGAATACTCACTTTCAAATTCTAAAGGTGGCAGGGGTAAAATACTGGGAGCGAAAGGCTATTTACAATTTGCACAGAAACCAGATGGCAGTTATAAGGGTCGAGGGACATGAAAGGGAAGCAGTGGTTGGGAAGGGAGCGAGACAGGGTCGTAGCATCTCCCCGATGTTATTCAATCTGTATATTGAGCCAGCAGTAAAGTAAACAAAAGAAAAATTAGGAGCAGGAATTAAGATCCGTGGAGAAGAAATAAAAACTTTCAGGTTCGCCGATGACATTGTAATTCTGTCAGAGACAGCAGAGGACTTGGAAGAGCTGTTGAACGGAATGGACAGTGTTTTGAAAGGAGGATATAAGATGAACATCAACAAAAGCAAAACGAGGATAATGGAATGTAGTCGAATTAAGTCAGGGAATGCTGAGGGAATTAGATTAGGAAATGAGACACTTAAAGTAGTAAAGGAGTCTTGTTATTTGGGGAGCCAAATAACTGATGATGGTCCAAGTAGAGAGGATATAAAATGTAGACTGGTAACGGCAAGGAAGCGTTTCTGAAGAAGAGAAATTTGTTAACATCGGGTATAGATTTAAATGTCAAGAAATCGTTTCTGAAAGTATTTGGATGGAGTGTAGCCATGTATGGAAGTGAAACATGGACAATAAATAGTTTGGACAAGAAGAGAGTAGAAGCTTTCGAAATGTGGTACTACAGAAGAAGGCTGAAGATTAGATGGGTAGATCACATAACTAATGAGGAGGTATTGAATAGAATTAGGGAGAAGAGGTGTTTGTGGCACAACTTTACAAGATGAAAGGACCGGTTGGTAGGACATGTTCTGAGGCATCAAGGAATCACAAATTTAGCATTGGAGGGCAGAATGAAGGGTAAAAATCGTAGAAGGAGACCAAGAGATGAATACACTAAGCAAATTCAGAAGGATGTAGGTTGCAGTAGGTACTGGGAGATGAAGAAGCTTGCACAGGATAGAATAGCATGGAGAGTTGCATCACACCAGTCTCAGGACTGAAAACCACAATAACAACAACAATAATACATTTAATACTCAACGTCAACTCTGACTGACATTTACAAAATCAAGCTCACTCGGACGTACGTCACCAATTTCCCTATTGCACAACAGCTTTGTCAGTCATACATTTACATAGTTTTAGTAAAATCTTACTTTCTCACTTGATGTATGTCCGCCATTCACTCTCTGTCTCTCCAAAACACTGAAACGACTAAAACACGATGAAACAATAATGATTTTCCAAAGTACTTTTTGTTAGGTTGGGTATCCTTGGTGAGGAAGCTAAAGTAAATTCCACAACATTAGATTATTTGAACTTATCCTCGTGATTGTAGCTTCAATTGATACTATAGATGAATGAAGTAAAGTTCCTAACTTCGTTTCACAATCCAGCATGGTTATCATGTGTTTTGGGTAAAAATTTATGTCTCCGAAAGTATTGAAGTTATTGATTTGAAATTTTAACAGTGTGGTTGTATTATCCATACAATTTGATATGAAAAGTATGAAAAAGATCGATTAATATTTAAAAGTAGTTTATCAGATTCGTAGAGAGTGCGTGTAGCGTATGGCACGCAGCGTTAAGCAAGTACAGCGTTCGGACGGCCCAGTAGCCAGCGTTAGTTATGCCAGCGTGAGAACCAACGTCTGCTCTCCTCCCGGCTAAGCGGCAAGCGGCGCTTTCAGTGCAAGACGACGAAACGAGACTACGAAAAATAAATGTAACTCCATCTTGGGCTCAGGAGCATGGGATAGCGGCTGGTAGAGTAAATGTATCAATACTGTACCATCAGTCGTTATTTTGATGTTTTATTATAAGGATAACAGTTTCGATATTCCATACACGTCATCTTCAGCCCTGTCGCATGTAAGAGACAAGGGCAGGTGCTGTCAAATGTGTAAAGAGCACACCTGCTCATGATCTTCGGATGCCTACAGCACTAGACACGAATGTTTTTGCCATGTCTTATACATGCACCAGTGGTATTTGGTGTCGTTCATGCGACACGCCTGAAGATAACGTTACTGGAACGTCGAAACTACTATCCTAGTAAAACATGAGCAAAATAACAGCTGTAGGTACACTGGCCGAAAAATACGTTTCCCGTCTTCCATTGGCTGTCCAGAACACTCCCTCATAAGTAAGTGTTGCATTTTTTGGCCTCTGATTAGCTGCCTTTGAAGAATCGAGACTCCAGAACGTCCTGACGCGACGTGGTGGCCAGGTAGGCTGAGGAAGAACGTGGATGAAGAAAGACATTGACTATCTTATCAAAAGTGTTGGACAGCTATAAGTGGACATTAATATGGGTATGTCCACTCTTCGCCTTTACGACGGTTTAGCCGGCCGGAGTGGCCGAGCGGTTAAAGGCGCTACAGTCTGGAACCGCACGACCGCTACGGTCGCAGATTCGAATCCTGCCTCGGGCATGGATGTGTGTGATGTCCTTAGGTTAGTTAGGTTTAAGTAGTTCTAAGTTCTAGGGGACTTATGACCACAGCAGTTGAGTCCCATAGTGCTCAGAGCCATTTTTTTTTTTTACGACGGTTTGAAAGTGTGATGCTTGTGTGCCTTTCGACAAGAGCCGAAACCACAGAAAGTAGTGATGTTGAACGATGAGGTCTGGAGCGAAGACTACGTTGTAACCCTTCGCGAAGGTGTTCCATTGGGTGCAGGTCGGGACTCTCTGCAGGCTAGTCCGTTTCAGGGACTTGCACTATCCACTTTGCTCCAAAAATGCTGCTTTATGACAGGGTGTGTTGTATCCACGGACCCAACCAACCAACCAACTTGCGCACGCGCGCCCTGACCGTGACATCGCTGGCCACAGTTCCTGCCGCGGCCGTCGGCGTCTCAGGGCGTTACCGCCGACGGAAGAGGTCGCGCCACGGCTGAGCTCGGGTCCGCAGTGCCCTCTGCCTTTTGCATATGAGGAGCAGCGCTGGCCCCGAGACGGAAAGTCTATTGTCGATTGTCTATTGCTAGCCTTTCGTGGAGTTTATAGTGGAGCCCTTGCAGTGTGATATTTGCTATTGTATTCGACTAGGCTCAGTACACGGATTACTCTCGGATATTACTTGGACTTCGTCAGAAATAAAGATAAGTTATCTCTTCATTCTAGCTGGCGCAATTCTTATCATTAATTACTTTTCGGCCAACAGACGTAGCTACATCTTGGTCACTACCCACGCTTTATACAATTTGTAGTGGCTGCCCCAAAAGTACCGCCGAGGACCTTCGGTTTGGGAGCCGTCACAAAAGGGTGCATTCCCATACTGATTGAAACAATCACTAAACAGTCACAGTCTCTCATCTGCTCCTCCACTGTACCCAATATATAACGTGTTCACGTCCTCGGAATTTAGCTTCCTGTTAATTGCAATAATGGGATTAGAAAGTAGCGACGAAAAATACTTCCATACCATAACACCAGACACTACGTATTACAGCGGTAATACCCTTCAAGCTTTCACCAAACCCAAACCATTCGGCAGGACTGCCACTGTATACAGTGTGATTCGTCACTCCACTGTCTTAACGCCACCTGAAGCGTCGCTTAGCATTGACAACGGAAATTTGTGGCTTAGGAGGAGTTACTCGACTATTGTACCCAATTATTTTTACCTCAGTACGCGCAGTCATTGTACTAACTGGACTGCTGGAACTCACGAGTGATTCCTTCCGCTGATTTCATGGAATTTTTTAAAACCACCCTCAGCAATCTATGAGAGTCCCAGTCCCTCAGTACATGAGGTCTGTCTGGTCTTGATTTAGCTGCGGTTGTCCCTTCACGTTTCAGTTTAACAGTCATATCACCGACAAACGACCTGCGCAGTTTTAGAAGGTTTCAAAAGCCCGTGATGGATTAGTCACTCATTTGACGTCAGATGACTAGCCCATGTTCTACGTCACTGATCCGTCCTGGTCAACCATTTCCGCTGTTACTGCTGCCCTACTGATAACACAATAGTTCTTTTATAATGGCGTGTATGCCACCCGTGACAGCTACAGATCAATTGTACAGTACATTGCGGTATCCGATTACATCCTGTTAGATGATATACGAGGCCTATTTCGTTTTCAAACTCCGTTCGGCCGCAAGTTAAAAACACAGTGAAAATCCTGGTGAAGCTGTGTGCAGATACACTGTGTAGTGTCCCTAGTATGCCTGTCTACCGCGCGACGTACCACTGTTCGGTTCTGAGTGCACAGTGAGCACGTAAAGATGCCCAGAAAGTAGTGTCTCTCCACAAGCGTGAAGTCCTGCTGAGGGGTTTCGCTGGTTTCATAACCCAACTCTCATACGTTTCCTTCTCCATGACAGTTCTCGACCGCACATTGCAGGGGCAAAGAAGACGCTCCAGCAGCGTTTCCGATGAAAAGTGTTTGATTACCAGCCGTATTGCCCGGACGTGGCTCCGTATAACTTTATTCATTCGCTCACACAAACCACTGGCTATGAGGACAGCTTTTGGCACAGACAACGAGCTACAGACAATGTAGGAAAGTGGTGCAAATCACAGGCCGCTGCCTCCTGTGACTGATTTTAGTTATGTATTAGTACAGTCATGTGTAATTCATCTACATCTACCTCTACATAGATACTCTGCAAATCACATTTAAGTGCTTGGCAGAGGGTTCATCGAACCACCTTCACAATTCTCTATTATTCCAATCTCATATAGCGCGCGGAAAGAATGAACACCTATATCTTTCCGTACGACATCTGATTTCCCTTATTTTATCGTGATCGTTCCTCCCCATGTAGGTCGGTGTCAACAAAATATTTTCACATTCGGAGGAAAAAGTTAGTGATTGGAATTTCGTGAGAAGATTCCATCGCAACGAAAAACGACTTTCTTTTAATGATTTCCAGCCCAAATCCTGTATTTCGTGATAATACAAAACGTGCTGCCCTTCATTGAACTTTTTCGATGTACTCTATCAGTCCTATCTGGCGCACAAGTATTCTAAACGAGGTCGGACAAGCGTTGTGTAGGCAGTAACCTTAGTGGATCTGTTACATTTTCTAAGTGTCCTGCCAATATAACGCAGTCTTTGCTTAGCCTTCCCCACAACACTTTCTATGTGTTCCTTCCAATTTATGTTGTTCGTAATTGTAAAACCTAGGTAATTAGTTGAATTTACGGCTTTTAGATTAGACTGATTTGTCGTGTAACCGTTTTAGCACTCTTGTGGATGACCTCACACTTTTCGTGATTTAGGGTCAACTGCAACTTTTGGCACCATTCAGATATCTTTTCTAAATCGTTTTGCAATTTGGTTTGATCTTCCGATGGCTTTATAAGTTGATAAACGACAACGTCATCAGCAAACAAACCGAAGACGGCTGCTCAGATTGTCTCCCAAATCGTTTAGATAGATAAGAAACAGCAAAGGGTCCATTACACTGCCTTGGGGAACGCCAGAAATCACTTCTGTTTTACTCGATGACTTTCCGTCAATTACTACAAACTGTGACCTCTCTGACAGGAAATCACAAATCCAGTGACATAACTGAGACGATAGTCCATGAGCGCGCAATTTCACTACTAGCTGCTTGTGTGGTACAGTGTCAAAATCCTTCTGGAAATCCAGACATACGGAATCGATCTGAAATCCCTTGTCAATAGCACTCAATATTTCAAGTAAATAAAGAGATAGTTGTATTTCACAAGAACGATGTTTTTTAAACCCATCTTGACTGCGTGTCAGTAGACCGTTTTCCTCGAGGTAATTCATAATGTTCGAACACACTATATGTTCCAAAATGCTGCTGCATATCGACGTTACGATATGGCCCTAAAATTTAGTGTATTACTACTACTACCTTTCTTGAATATTGGTGTGACTTGTGCACCTTTCCAGTCTTTGGGTTCGGATCTTTCACCGAGCGATCGGTTGTATATGACTGTTAAGTATGGAGCTGATGCATCAGCATACTCCGAAAGGAACCTAATTGGTATACAGTCTCGAACAGAAGACTTGCTTTTGTTAAGTGATTGAAGTTGCTTCACTACTCCGAGGATATTTACTTCTACGTTACTCATGTTGGCAGCTGTTCTAGATTCGAATTCTGGAATATTTACTTCGTCTTCTTTTGTGAAGGCATTTCGGAAGGCTGTGTTTAGTAACTCTGCTTTGGCAGCACTGTCTTCCGTAGTATCTGCATTGCTATCCCGCAGAGAAGGCATTGATTGTTTCTTGCCGCTAAGATATTTCACATACGATCAAAATCTCTTTGGATTTTCTGCCAGGTTTCGAGACTAAGTTTCATTGTTCAAACTGTTATAAGCATCTCGCATTGAAGGCCCCGCTAAATTTCGAGCTTCTGCAAAAGATCGCCAATCTTGGGGATTTTGCATCTGTTTAAATATGGCATGCTGGTTTCGTTGTTTCTCCAACAGCGTTCTAACCCGTTTTGTGTACCAAGGATTATGATTTAAAGTGATCGTGAGAGCGAGGGATACATACTTAAAATGTATAATTCTCAGGATAAATGAAGGTATGACGGCATCTCTAAAAATGTTTGGATACTCGTTGCCAAGAGCCAAGCAGCCTACAGTCGTTTGTAGCTATCCTAGTTACAGTCCAGATGAATGCCACCAATGGACTTAAGGACGTGCAGTTTCTTGGGATACGTAGGACGTTTATAGAAGACTCAGGGTGAGTCGAAAGGAATTCACGACGTGTGGCTAACTTCACGTGTTCAGCCGCAATGCCCATGCGAAATGTCTGGCTGTTACAACCGGCTCACATTTCCATGTTTTCGGCAGTAACGATGAGTGGAAATGTTGTTGTTGTCCAGGAAAGCAATCACGACAACATTTCACCCCAATCAATCAAAAAATGGTTCAAATGGCTCTGAGCACTATGGGACTTAACATCTGAGGTCATCAGTCCCCTAGAACTTCGAACTACTTAAACCTAACTAACTTAAGGACATCACACACATCCATGCCCGAGGCAGGATTCGAAACTGCGACCGTAGTAGTCGCGCGGTTCCAGATTGAAGCGTCCAGAAACGCTCGGCACACCGGCCGGCCCCCAATCAATCACGTGAGACTTGTAAAATATTGGAAATCTTCACTGATAGGTTTTCATATCAGCTGATGATCTTATAATATTATTGTCTACAATTATTTGCCAGCTGTGGGGCAACAGGTGGTGAAACCCAAGTACTTATTTACGCCTGGCAAGCAAATGATTTGGGGAATACCGGAAACCAATATATATTAATCAAAGTTAGTAGAAATAACGCCGTGTTATAAGTTCTTAGTTGATTTCACTTTCTACGAAACACTTCACGAAATATTTTCATTTTCGTTTTCTTCCCTATGAGATTTACCATTTTCTCTTTATCTTTGAACTCATTTTGGAGCTTTTTCACTTCTTTGTGCACATATAACACTGAGGTGTCAAGAGTCATGGGATAGCGATTTGGTGGTATCGCGCACCGAAGTTATAAAAAGGGAGTGCATTTGCGGAGGTGTCATTTGTACTCTGCTGATAAATTAAAACGGTTTCCGACGTGATTGTAGCCGCACGGGACTTAACAGACTCTGAATGAGGGATGGTAGTAGGAGCTAGACACATGCCACATTCCATTTCGGAAAACGTTACGAAATTCAATGTTCCGCTATCCGCGGTGTCAAGAGTGTACCGAGAATACCACAGTGGGCGACGGCCTTCACTTATCGACTAAGAGCAGTGGCATTTTTGTGGAGCTGTCACTGATAACAGACAGGCAACACTGCATGACATAATCGAAGAAATTAGTGTGGAATGTACGACCGGACAGTGGGGCCAAATTTCACATTAGTGGGCTGTGGCAGCAGAAGACCGACGCGACTGCCTTTGCCAACAGCATGACATCCTACAGCGTTTCTTGTGGGATGGTGACCATACCACTTGGACCCTAGACACTGGAAAACCGTGGTCTGATCAGATGAGTCCTGATGTCAGTTGGTAACAGCTGGTGGTAGGGTTCGAGTCTGGTGCAGCCATGAATCCAAGTCGTCAACAAAAAAAGCACTGTGGAATCTGATGGAGACTCCATATGGTATGGGCTGTGTTTGCATGGAATCGACTGGGCCCTCCGGATGTTCAGCTACTCGGAGACCATTTGCAGCTATTTATGGACGTGATGTTCCCAAATAACGATGGAATTTTTTTATATAACAATGCGCCGTGGTACTGGGCCACAGTTGGTCTCGATTTGTTTGAAGAACATTCTGTACAATTCGAGTGAATGATTTGGCCATCCAGATTACAGGACATGAATCCTATCGAACATTCAGGGGACGTAATCGAGAAGTCAGCTCGTGCACAAAATCCTGCACCGGCAACGCTTTCGCAGTTTTGGACGTCTATAGAGGCAGATGACTCAATAATTCGGCAGAGGACTTCCAGCGACTTGTTGGGTCAATGCCATGTCGAATTGCTACAAAACGCTGGGCAAGAGGAGGTCCGACCACCTATTAGGGAGAATCCCATGACTTCTGACCACTGTAGAGCAGAGAAAACATTAACAAGATAGTTTACAAATTAGTCGTCTGGCATTGTTTACTTGAGCAGATTGTTCACTGCACAGCTTGATTCCTTAGCATTTAGGCTTTTTCTAATACAACTGTCTATTGAAATATGGTTGTTTATTAAGTTTATATCACAAGTCTTCACGAACATTCCATGTTTGTTACGTATTTCTGCCTATCTTCGCATCTTGATGAAAGTCAAGATTGTTTTGTTGTCCCTGCTCATGACTTACGTTTCACTGGAATGCAGTTAATTTAAAATGTCGCCACATGTGAGAACAACGTCAGCCATTATTGCAACTTTCTTTTTATATTGTGACGTGTCGTTCACGGAAATGTACTTCATTTGTCGTCAGTATTTCACACAAATTACTGCCAAGACTTTTTTCTCGTGTGTACAGGCACCAATTAACTTCTTGTTAATGGCGTACAACGATCGATCTCCAGGAAAATCCCCTCAAAGATGCCGTGCAATCAGTATCGACAAACTAGCATTGAAAATGAATTAGAACGTATGTGGAGCATGTGGTGCAATTCTTAACCAGTAGCTTCGTGTTTAGCCGTCCTGTTACGTCATTTAGTGCGTACTGGAAAAAGATTCGAGACTTCCATAAACACTAGTTTTTCCTTGGTGCTCGCTCAATAATGAAATTGTCGCAATTCTTCTAATTACGAGTATTTGCGACGGTACATACCATCTACAGCAAATGGCACAGAGGCTGTCTAGTCAAGGCTAACTTCCGTCTACTGCAGAGCTATGAGATTTACTAGGTTTTCTCCTGCTTCAGAGCTTGCTTTTTGTATTGAGCGGTTGAAGATAACAACGTAGTCTTTCTTGGACCATGGCACGATAGGAGTTTCTGCAGTGTCGTTTGGGACCCTCAAATGAGCCACCGCGAGACACAAAAGACAATCAAATACATCCCTTTGTTCCATTTCATTAGATGAACTGAGTACTGCGTTTACGGAACATTCCGCCAAAATATGATCTTATCGAGTACCTAATTTCGGAGTACCGAAAACAGGTGTACTTTGACCGCCGTTGTTGCTTTGACCACTCATACACCAAAAGTTGAACATCTCTCTTTTGGCACTCAGTTGGATGATTACTACATTGTATGGTGGTAACGTTCTAACATTATACGCTCCATGAAACCATGTAGTGCCGATTTTCTTGTGCAAAAGTTGGCTAACCTGTTGCGGCTTATAATTGCGTATGAAAAATGTGCTAAAATCCCCTTCTGCAAATTCCACCGATGTCGTTTAACCCTGCTGTTCTGTTCGGGTCTATATGACCCGAAACGAATATGAACGTTATTTTACATTATGTAAATACCAATATATATTTATGAAACTTTGTGACTTTGTCTGAAAATGGATGAGCAGCATGTGTTTTAAAAGGTTTTAAAAAAGTTTAAGAAGTTTGGGCTTCAACTGTAATAGTTGCATATGTAATGTTCGGGTCATAATGACCCGACACAAATATGTTTAGTGTAACTCGTATTTATTTCTAAAATCTGGAAATGGCGAAAATTATTTTTGTTGTGTTGTGTGGGAATAGTGACTGCATCATTCCAACTTACTCTCAACAATCACCTAAAGCTCCATGCGTTCACAACAATGGGCTTGTTTGTTGCTTTCCCCAGGAAATAATAATTGGCAGTTCTCAATAATTGGAATGCTTTGTTTCTGCCCAGTTTGACTTGTGACACCATGGCGATGAGACCATTGAATGATCGTGAGTTGGAAGAAATAGTAAATGCCTCACCAGATGAAGGATCACTTTCTGAGTTTGAAGATCACATCAGCAATGCATCTGAAAGCGAGTGTTCCGATGACAGTTACGACAGTCCACAGCCCATACAAAATAGTGTAGAGACTTTTCTTTCTAAAAATGGGAATATAGAATGGCAGTTGCATCCACCAGCACAACATGGTCGCCTACCAGCTTCGAACATCATCAAGAGTACCCCAGGAGTTACCAGGTATGCAGTCAGCAGAATATCTGATGTAAAATGTTCATTTGAAGCAGTATTTCACACAGCGCTTCAAAATGAAATAATAGAGATGACAAATATTGAAGGGCAGCGAGTTTATGGTGAACAGTGGACAGATATTGATGGTTCTGTTTTCCATGCATACTTAGGACTCTTACTCCTAGCGGGTGTATATCGATCTCATGGGGAGTCTACAAAAAGTTTGTGGGATAAAGATACTGGGCGAAACATATTTCGAGCAACCATGTCTCATGAAACATTCTGTAAGATATCACGTGTCCTGCGATTTGACAAGAAATCTACTAGAGAGGAAAGACGACGTACTGACAAACTTGCCGCAATTCGTAGTATTTGGGAGAAGTGGGTAGAGGTCCTTCCTAAACTGTATAATCCAGGAGAAAATGTTACTGTTGACGAGCAGTTAGTAGCATTTAGAGGTCGCTGTCCATTCAAGCAGTATATCCCAAGTAAACCGGCAAAATATGGGATCAAAATATGGACCATGTGTGACAGCAAAACTTCATACGTACTGAAAGCCCAAATTTATACAGGAAAGGTGAGTGGAGCGGCACCAGAAAGAAATCAGGGAATGAGGGTGGTATCTGATCTCACTTCTGAGTTACGTGGTCAGAATATCACGTGTGACAACTTTTTTACGTCGTACAATTTGGGGCAGCTGCTTCTGAAAAGGAAATTGACTATGTTGGGAACTATACGGAAAAATAAGCCGGAGCTTCCACACAAAATGACCAACAAGGAGGTACACAGCTCTTCATTTTACTTCACAAATGACACTACTGTGGTTAATTATATTCCTAAGAGACACAAGAATGTTGTACTTATGAGCACTCTCCACCATGATGCGGAAATCAGTGACAGGGCTGATAAGAAGCCAAAAATGATTTTGGACTATAATTCAACCAAAGGTGCTGTAGACACGCTTGATCAGTTATTAGGTACATATACATGCAAACGAAAAAGTAATAGGTGGCCAATGATAGTTTTCTACAATATTCTTGATGTTTCTGCTTATAATGCATACGTTTTGTGGATTTCGGTTGACCCTAATTGGAATGCAAGCAAATTGACTAGAAGGAGAATATTCTTGGAGGAACTTGGAAAGTCACTGATAAAAGAACATATTGCATCAAGAACGCATTTCCCAAGAACAGAAGATTCTTTGAGAATGGTCACAAGCATCCAAAACCCGAATGATGTGGGTGGTGTGTCAGAATCGGTAACAACAAGAAAATCTACAAAACGTGCACGCTGTAAGTTCTGTCCATCAAGTAATGACAATAAAACAAACATGGTGTGTGGAAAATGTAGTAAACATATTTGCAAGAAACATGTAACCTACTTGTGTCCACAGTGCAAGCAGTAAGAAAAGAACTGTAGTATTTTATAAGATGATTGTATTGAAAATTCTGTTGTTTCAAATTTATGTGAATACTTGTGCCTAAACTACAATCAGTAAGAAGAGAGGATTCTAAAGTTGTAGTGCTTTCTATGTTGGAATGTAATAAAAAAACTGTAGTGTGTTCTGTACTGTAGTGTGCTCTAAGATGAATATCTGTAATGACAACTGTCTGTTGTTAGAAAATGTCAATACTTACGTCTAAACTGTCAACAATAAGAATAGAAGTATGGAAAAACTGTAGTGCTTTCTAAGTTGAATGCCTGTAATGGAAACTGTCTGTTGTTTCAAATTTATGTGCATATTTAAATGAAAAATATCCCTCAATAAAGTTGTATGCATTGTTATTATTATTATTATTACCATTATTATTATTATTATTATTATTATTATTATTACTAACAAGGTACTGGAATAGAACAACAATGTCGATAGCTAAAACTGTACCAAAATTTATGTTTCTAAAGCATTTTGATATGTCGGGTCATATTGACCCGAACAGTATATATGTCAAGTAAAAGTGAACAGAACAGCAGGGTTAACCGAAAAGCCATCGGTGTTTTCAGTTATATCATATATATCACTCAATTAGTTCTCGGAACAGACCACTGATTAGTTTTTACTCACATCGAGGTATCAACCAGTATATTTTGGTTTCTGAGATCATGTGAATGATTTTTCTGTTTCGGCGCTACTTTGGCCAATGGTCATTGTCACTCCAAGATTACAGGTTAACAGTTAATTGAACAGTGTTGATGCCAGTTACAGTGTGGAACTAAGAAATTATTATCGTTATACAGTCGTAGGCTCATTTGTAATTGTTAACGTGCCTGCAGCTAAGAAAAACAAATGTCACTCATATTTTGATGAAGTACCTAGCTTCTGTGGTTCAGGTAATATCAGACAACTCCAGAAACAAGGAATGAAGTTCGACTTTGACAAAAAGTGCCAGATATTTACTTGATAAAAGAGGAACAGATAACCTTAGATGTAACTGCACCAAATGTTTCGAAACGACGATTCAGGCTGAACATGGATGAAACTGTAGGTATTGTCTTCAACGAAGTTTGGAGTTACGAGTGAGGTACTTTATCCGAGTATCTTTCATTATATTTGTAATTGAGGTGCTGGATCACATTGCTTGATTTATGTACCGCTAGTGCAGTAGTGTTTTTTCTTTTATGAGGCTCAATAAAGCACTAAAGAAAACTTTAGGTCAATGTATTTATTTCTGAGAGGCCAGAGCTTCATTTTGTTTTTGAAATATTGACCACAAATGGAACTATAGTTAACAGTTGTGGTGGAATTATAGGCTAGTCAATGTATCTCTAAATCCATGCTACCTTTGACCCCCTCAAATTTTTTCCATTAGTGCCCATGAATTTTAGAAAATGTGATGTGCTAATTAGTATGTAATCCTTTCATATAAGCCTCTTTATTCACCAACATATATATCACAGAAGGTAAGGAACAGTCATGATAATCACGTTTGACTCTGAAAATCTGTCAAAGTTTATCTGGTTAACAGTACCTTAAGAGAGTGTTACGGGATGGCTATGTTACACTGGCCTAATATCGTGTAGGGCTCCCTGAGCACGCAGAAGTGCCACAACACAACGTGGCTTTGACTCGACTAATGTCTGAAGTAGTGCTGGAGGAATTGATGCTATGAATCGTGGAGGGCTGTCCATAAATCCGTAAGAGTACGAGGAGGTGGAGATCTCTTCTGAACAACACGCTGCAAGGCATCCCTCATATGGTCAACAATGCTCATGTCTGGGAAGTTTGATGGCCAGCGGAAGCGTTTAAACTCATAAGAGTGTTCCTGGGGCCCCTCTGTAGCAATTATGGACGTATGGGTGTCGCATTTTCCTTCTGGAATTGCCCCAGTCCATCGGAATGCACAGTGGACATGAATGGATGCAGGTGACCATACAGGATGCTTAAGTATGAGTCATTTATCAGAGTCGTTTCTAGACGTATCAGGGATCTCATATCACTCCAACTGCACACGCCCCACACCATTACAGAGCCTTCACCAGCTAGAACAGTCTCCTGATGCCGTGCAGTATCCGCCTAATCCTGAGGTTGACACCATATCCGTACACGTCCATCCGCTCGATGTAATTTGAAACGAGACTCGTCCCACCACGCAACATGTTTCAAGTCATCAACAGTCCAGTGTCGGTTTTGACAGGCCCAGGCCAGGCGTAAAGCTTTGTGTCATGCAGTCATCACGAGCGGGCCTTCCGCTCCGAGAGCCCATATCAATGATGTTTCGTTGTGTGGTTCGCACGCTGACACTTGTTGATGGCCCAGCATTGACATCTGCAACAATTTGCGGAAGGGTTGCACTTCTGTCACGGTGAATGATTCTCTTCACTCGTCGTTAGTCCCGTTCTTGCAGGATCATTTTCCGGCCGCAGTGATGTCGGAGATTTCATGTTTTACCGGATTACTGATATTCGCACGTGAAATGGTCGTACGGGAAAATGCCCACTTCATCGCTATGTCGCAAATGCTGTGTCCCATCGCTAGTGTGCCGTCTATAACACCACGTTAAAATTCTCTTAAATCCTGATAACCTGCAATTGTAGCAGCAGTAACCGATCTAATAACTGTGCCAGACACTTGTTGTCTTACATATGCGTTGCCGACCGCAGCGCCGTATTCTGCCCGTTTACATATTTCTGTATTTGAATACGCATGCCTGTATCAGTTCCTTTGGCGCTTCAGTGTACATAGTCGACTGGATATCAGTGAAAGCTTTGTGAGACTGTCACCAGATGACACCAGTTTATAGGAAGGCTGAGAAGGGCAGCGAAATGCAGAAAGCCGTAGAGAAATAGGGAAGATTAGACTCCAACTTCCTGTAAACAGCGCGGTCATTAGGAACGGAGCAAAAGCTCAGACTACGAAAGTATGAGGAACGATATCTGAAGTGCCCTGTTCAAAGAAGCTGTCCTGGGATTTCCCTGAAGCGGTTTAGGAAAATCGCAGAGAACCTAAATTTGGATAGCCCGCCCCGGATTTTAAGTGCAGTCCTCTCGAGTGCGAGTCCAGTGTTTTATCCGCAACGCAACGGTAAGGTCTAGAGATAATCGCCGCCGGCCGGAGTGGCCGAGCGGTTCTAGGCGCTACAGTCTGGAACCGCGCGACCGCTACGGTCGCAGGTTCGAACCCCGCCTCGGGCATGGATGTGTGTGATGTCCTTAGTTAGGTTTACGTAGTTCTAAGTTCTAGGGGACTGATGACCACAGCAGTTAAGTCCCATAGTGGTCAGGGCCATTTAAACCATTTTTTTAATCATCACCGATTGGTACCGATCTGGTGGTTGACCCTACACCGAAATGGATGTATCATAATGGAATAGAGGTCCGTTACTGCCCGATCATACTATTGGCACTAAATCACCGAAACAGTAATTACCGTAAAATATGTAGGAATAATTGTCCAGAGTGATCTAATGTGGAATTACCACATAAAGTTAGCTATAAAGAAAGCAATAGTCAGGTTAAAACTGATAGTAACAATGTAAGACAAATGTAACTCATAAACGAAAGAAGAGGATTACAAAAGACACGTTCGACTCATTTTTAGTACTGTACTTTAACCTGGGACCCTTACCAAATCGGATTGATAGGTGAGAGAAAGACGATGCAACGAAGAACAGTTTATTTCATCACTAAGTCGTTTACTCGGAGCGAGAAAGTTGTGGAAACGCTCAACAAACTCCAGTGGCAGACGCTACGAGAAAGGCATCGTGCATCACGGAGAGACCTTCTGTTTAAGTTCAGATGATGTAAGTTTCAAGAAGTGCTCGTACAGTATATTACATCTTCCCAAATACGTCTAGGGAAATGTACAGAGATCAGAGAAATTCTATGTTATGCTCATATTCATCGAAAATTTGCAATCGGAAGAGGAATGGAGGTAACGGCTCTTTCCACAACTACCCTCCACCAGACACTGTACAGTAGCTTGCCATGTGTAGATGCAGATATAATTGTGTATTAGAAAGATTATAAAAATGATGTGTTCATATTATTATAACTAGTAATTAAATAATTAATATGTTGATGCAAGAATGGTGTTTATTCATTAAAACAACACTTACCATTCATCATATCTCTTGTCAAAGTACCCCTATTTGTCTATTTATTGTTCAGATAATTCAACCTATACAAGATGTAGCCTCTTTAAGTTATTAAATACATTTTAAAGAGGTTTTTCCACGCATCTCTGTCCGCTGCTGTCTTCCACCTGTTGAAGCCCGCAGCTATCCAGAGTTCCTTATCCTAGCGATCATTGGTGGTCTTCGTTTTTCTCTGGAACTCCACACTAAAACTGATTTTGTCCATCTTCCATCCTTCGTTAGTGCAATATGTCCTGCCCACTGCCATTTTAGAGTCTTAACCCATTCTGTAATATCTGTTACTCCTGTTATTGCTCGAACGTCTTCACTTTTCTGTCGATCTTTCTTAGTGAGACCTAACATTGACCTTTCCATAGCTCTTTGGGCAGTTCTAAGTTTCATTTTGAAAAGTTCATTTAAAGTCCAAGTTTCACACCCGTACTTTAAAACCGGTAGGACACATTGATCAAAAACTGTCTTCTTTAAGTAGGCTGGTATGTTAGAATTGAAAATTGTTGCATTCCTTTCGTAAGCCCTCCAACCCAGTTTAATTCGACGAAAAATTTCAGGTTTCAAATCCTCTTTTGTATGAATTAATTGTTGCCCCAGATAAACGTATTCTGTAACATTGTTTAGGATGTTGTCGTTAAGTGTTACTTGCCCTGCAGCTACTCACTCATTATGCATAACCCCTATATTTCGTAGAAAATGTCACCGTTGCCAATTTCCATTTGTAACAAAAAATAAGCAGCCGGTCAGGGGTGATTTCTAGGTGAAAACAGTACCAGTGGGACCGACTTGAAACACCATTAAAACTGGACCTCGCTTTCTACAACTGTATCAGTTCATTGCAAGCGACTGTACAGAGTGTGATAGAAATGGTTCAAATAGCTCTGAGCACTATGGGACTTAACATCTGAGGTCATCAGTCTCCTAGAACTTAGAACTACTTAAACCTAACTAACCTAAGGACATCACACACATCCATGCCCGAGGCAGGATTCGAACCTGCGACCATAGCAGTCACGCGGTTCCGGACTGACGCGCCTAGAACCGCGCGGTCACCACGGCCGGCAGAGTGTGATAGAGTCTCCTGGCTCTCTCATTTCATTTCTAAATCACAGGGATTTGTCCCTTCTACCAGCCATCAACAAAAATTATTCGTCAAAGTCTGCATTAGTGTGTAGTAGTTGTTTTTGGAGGTTAAACAATCTGAAGCATACAAAATTTTGTAGATTTGTGGTAAGTTCCTATGGGACCAAATTTCTGAGGTCTTCGATTCCTCGCCTTACACACTACTTAATATAACTTTTACTTACGCCAAGGGCAACACACACACACACACACACACACACACACACACACACACACACACACGCATACACATCAATGCCCGAGGGAGGACTCGAACCTGCGACGGGGGAAACCGCGCGAACCGTGGCAAAGCACCTGAGACTGCGCTGTTCCTCAGCGCGGCGACGTGTACAAAAGGAACAATTCATGCAGAACAATAACAAATACAAACATATTGAATATATGTCCATAGAGATAAAATCCCTTAAAGGCGGTGTCTGACACGTTTGCTCTCAAACCTCCTTAAGCAGGCGAGTTTGCCTGTTTCGAAACTGCTCTTTCAAGTCTCGAATCGACGTATCTGGTGACACTAACATAAATTGTACGTACAACAGGCTTACCAATGTGTAATTTAATCGGGCGCCTCCTTCTTCAAACGTGTCGCTACCTCAGCTTGCTCCTACCCATCATACAAACAGTAGTCCATCCTCATAGATCTATTTGGAACGACATCCCTGGAGAGTAATTCGTACCTCTCAAATATCCACACCTTTCGTGTCCACACATGACATAATTTTCATGACGTACTCGCCAGAATGTCCCAGAAAGAAACGTCAACTTACTGCATACTGAGACTTCAAATGCATTAATTTATCTGAACTTGCAACTGAGGCGCAAGGAATAGTTTGGGTGACTTCTTCTGTTCCCTTCACGAACATGACCGGAAAACATCACAGGTTTACTAAGAAACTTACTCAACTATATGACAAATACGGTGCCATAAAGGCCGGAAAAGCAAAGAGGAAATGCACCTGCGGTAACTGAAAAATTAAAACAGCTCTTGAATCTCAGAGACGCTCCAGCCAGAAAACCATATTGCTTACGAACACAAGTAGAACAGTAAGTCAAGTTGTAAGAAACGCAAACTTTCAGCATGTCAGCTGTGTGGTCTTGGTATAGGCAAAGTGAAAGCTGGAGCTGATCCCAGTGTCCCAGGTGAAGAACTGAACTGGAATTTCACATTACATACAATCTCACAATAGAACCACAAAAGAAACAGAGTCTCACTGATTTCCTCATGAAGTAAACGACTGTAGCCCTGAAAAATTCTATCTAAGGCATATTACTTGCAATACCGTCAAAACAAGATTATGCGTATCAGATTAGCATCCACTGGACGTGACGACATCACAGTTCAAATGATGAAGCTTATAATGGACCTACACTGCCCACTATAACAGATATCTTAACCACAAGCACAAATATTTTCCCTGTGGCCTCGAAACAGTGACTAGTTAAGCCACTACGTAGAGAGGACATTGCCACAGCACCATCTGATTACCGACCTCTTTGCTCTTTTCTTGCGCTTTCCAAGACCTTACCGTATATAGTTCATGATCAGCTAACAACCTACATAACTAACGAACAACCATTCAGGTCTCCGTAAACATCACAGAACAGCATCCGACATGATAAACTGGTGTCATGGGATACTCCGTAATATCGTGTCGGAATTCTTTATGTCTGGCGAAGTGCTGCAGTTCAAAGTGGCATGCATTCAATAAGTCCTTCCAAATCACTGCGAACGTATTGAGCCAGCTGCCTCTAGAACTATCCTTAACTGTTAATGACTTGCCGGTGTAGGTCTTTGTGCACGAAGTGACCTCTCCATTACGCCCCACAAATTCCGCCAACGTTCATGTCGGGCGATCTTGGTGGCTAAATTATTCGCTCGAATTCTTCAGAATATTCTTCAAACCAGTTGTGAATAACTGTGACCCATGACATAGTGCATTGTCATCTAAAGAAATTCCGATATTGTTTGGGAACATGAATTCCATGAATGGCTGCGAACGGTCTCCAAGTAGCCGAACATAACCATGGCCATGATCTGTTCACCTGGACCAGAGGACCCAGTCCCGTCCATGTAAACACAGTCCATACCTTTAAAGAGTCACCACCAGCTTGCACAGTGCATTACTGACAAGTTAGATACAAGGTTTCGTGGGATCTGCACCACATTCGAACTCCACCATCAGATCTTACCAATTGATATCGGGGCTCATCTACCAGGCCACGGTTTTCCTATCGTCTGGGGCCAACCCATATGGTCGTGAGGCCAGGGGGAGGAACTGCAGGCAATGTCGTGCTGTTAGCAAAGGCAGCTGAGTCGGTCGTCTGCTGTAGTAGTCCGTTAACGCCAAATTCCGTCGCACTGCCCTAACGAAAACGTTCGTCGTACGTTTAACATTGGTTTCTGTGATTGTTTCACGCAGTACTGATTGTCCTTTAGCACTGCAAACTCTACGCAAACGTCGGTAGTTAAGCAAAGGCAGTCGACCACTGCCTTGTCCGTTGTGCAAGTGATGCCTGAAATTTGGTATTCTCGGCACACTCTTGACACAGTGGATCTCGGAATATTGAATTCCCTAATGATTTCGGGAATAGGATTTGCCATGCGTCTAGCTCCAATTACCGTTCCACGTTCAAAGTGTGTTAATACCATTCGTGCAGCCGTAAACACGTCTGAAACCTTTTCATGTGAATCACCTGAGTAAACCTGAGAGCTCCGCCAATACACTGCCCTTTTACACCATGTGTACGCGAAACTATCGCCATTTATGACTTTGTCACCTCATTGTTATGGAAACAAATGACGTCAAACTTCCCATGGACACATAACAAGCATATACCATGTGCTTCTTAGATTTCAGAAAAGCCTTTGATACTGTGGACTTCGACATTTTACTTGAAATACCTAGCAGCTTAAAGTTATCGCCATGTGAAATGCAATGGTTTCGCTCATACCTTACGTATCGCCAGCAGTCGTCATGTCCGGCGTCATAAAGTACAATGAAGGCAGGCAGCATCAGCCGTTCCCCGGGTTTCGGTATTAGGTCCTGTACTCTTTTCATTGTAGGTAAAAGATGTGCCATCCGTTTTGTCCTACTACAAATATCGCGTGTACGCAACAACCTCCAGTCCTACCTAAGTGCAAAACCAATAAACCTGAAGACAGCTATCGTTAACACCAATACCGACGTATGTCCACTATCAAAAAGGGAGCAGGATATATTGTTAAAGCTCAACCCAACCAAAACCCAAGCAGTACTGGTTATCCTAGGCCTATTAGCCCAAGACCCACTACCATCTTCAAACTAAGTGGGGCACATATAAACTTCTGTCCTTCAACAAAAACTATAGGACTCATAATAGATGAAAATCTAAATTGTACTGAGCATGTAACTCCAATGTGGAAGAAGGCATCATCAGGTCTCCATGAGCTACGAAAATAAAGCTGTTACCCCTTGATGGGAAAAAGAAACTTGTATAAACATACACACATCAAAAACAGTTTTGCACCACCCCGGTTCCCAGAACTCCTCAAGATAGACTTTGACTGTGGATTTTGTATTACAGACACAGTCGCTTTGACTGTTCAGATATGTCACTAAATCCGGCCAAAGATGTAAACAACCATGCTTGAGCAGCGCCTATTAGATGGAGGGGGTCCGACAGCCGATCAGTTCAGATATTCCATCAGGAAGGAGGTACACGGCTCGTGTTGTCTCCAGTTTAACCACGCCTAGATGGTCAATACCGCGGTTCGATCGCGTCCGTATTGTTACTTTGTGCCAGGAAGCTTTCTCAACAACAGAAGTGTCCAGGCGTCTTGGAGTGAACAAAAGCGATGTTATTATAACATGGAGGAGACACAGAGAGACAGGAACTGTCGATGACATGCATCGCTGAGGCCGCCCAAGGGCTACTACTGCAGTGGATGACCGCTGCCTATGGATTGTGGCTTGGAGAAACCCTGACAGCAACGCCACCATCTTCAATAATGCTTTTCGTGCAGCCACAGGACGTCATGTTACGACTCAAACTGTGCGCAATAGGCTGCACGATGCGCAACTTCACTCCTGACGTCCATGGCGAGATCCTTCTTTGCAAACACGACACCGTGCCGCGCAGTACAGGTGGGCCCAACAACATGTCGAATGGACCGCTCAGGACTGGCATCAGGTTCTCTAAACCGATAAGTGTCGCATATGCCTTCAACCAGACAATCGTCGGAGACGTGTTTGGAGGCAACCCGGTCAGGCTGAATGCCTTAGACACACTGTTCAGCGAGAGCACAAAGGTGGAGGTTCCCTGCTGTTTTGGGGTGGTATTACATGAGGTCGACGTACGCCGCTGGTGATCATGGAAGGCGCCATAACGACTGTACGTGAATGCCATCCTCCGACCGATAGTGCAACCATATCGGCAGCATATTGGCGAGGCATTCGTCTTCATCGACGACAATTCTCGCCCCCATTATGCACATCTTCTGAATGACTTCCTTCAGGATAACGACATCGCTCGATTATAGTGGCCAGCATGTTCTCCATACATGAACCCTATCGAACATGCCGGGGATAGATTGAGAAGGGCTGTTTATGGACGACGCGACCCATCAACCACTCTGAGGGATCTACACCAAACTGTTGTTGAGGAGTGGGACAATATGTGCTGACAGTGCATTGATGAACTTGGGGATAGTTTGCCACGACGAATACAGACATGCATCAATGCAAAAGCACGTGCTACTGGGTATCAGAGGTACCGGTGTGTACAACAATCTGGACTCTCACCTCTGAAGGTCTCGCTGTATGGTGGTACAACATGCAAAGTGTGGTTTTCATGAGCAATAAAAAGGGCGGAAATGATGTTTATGTTGATCTCTATTCCAATTTTCTGTTCAGGATCCGGAACTCGCGGAACCGAGGTGATGCAAAACTTTTTTGATGTGTGTATTTCTAGTTATTGATGACAGCGATGTTATCCTAGATGGTCTTCCTCATGAGAGCCCACGACGCCTGGAACTAGTTATGAACTCCTGTCTTTGTTGTACCTGTTATGTTCGGCTCATTGATAATATTGTACCATGATACGCACAGCTATCCTGACTGCATGTAGACAAGCGCAGAGATTTCCATGGCCTATGTTTCTCTAATCTCTTGTCAGCGAAATGTCCCTTACATCTCTCGTTTACTTGAACGCTCTTATCTGAACACCCAATCCCATCAGAACAAAATCATTTCCGTCCTTCTCCGTAGTTCAGTACTTCTCAGTAGCAGGAACCCGACTCTGAAATAACCTCCCTCACTATATTTGAGAACTGAGTAACATCTCCAGCTTCAGAAGACACATAATGACAAACAACAACAATGATTATAATTGTTCCTGTACGTACTCGTTACTCTTGTACATCATTCTGTCCACAGTTGATACCGACTCCTTAAATTTCCTTTTCCTCTCCATCGTTATTATTATTATTATTATTATTATCACTATTAGTGGCAACAACCTAAGTAGCAGAAGTACTACCAGTGTGAACCCACATTGCTACGCTAGACACACAAATCATTTTAATACTCTTTGTCATACTACTGTTTTTCCTTGGTAAACTACGATGTGAAAAAGGGACGGTATGTGTGAAACCTGGGCCCGATGTAAGAGAGGGCTTTATGGCCATTATCAAATCAGGAGAGAGATGATGATGTTTGGTTTGTGAGGAGCTCAACTGCGCGGGTATCAGCGTCGGTATAATTTCCCAGTTTTTACACAGTCCATTATCTTTTCACAATCCAATCTAGTCACTTTCACAAATGATGATGATGATGAAATGATGAGGACAAGACAAACACCCAGTCCCCGGGCAGAGAAAATCCCCAACCCGGCCGGGAATCGAAGCGGAGGCCCCGTGATCCAGAGGAAGCAACGCTAGCGCCTAGATCACGAGCTGCGGTCTATCGAATCAGGTTAAATAAATTTCAGCATCAGATACGTTATAATTTATTATATCTTTACTACTACCTGTACTCACACCACATTTTGCAGACGGTATCCACAAATACCATTTTATGTACTTGCGTAAGTATGTCATTTTACTACACGTAGTACGGAAGATATGACGTCTGATGTGTGAAAAACTAGCTCTTCTTGAAACAGAGTGCAAATTACCCAGACTGTAATACCCAATTATGGGGATGAATTTTTTACTGGTCTATGGGAGGAAATCCGAAACTAAAATAACCATCATTATTAGGTTGTTCTACGATTAAGGTTTAGCATCCTTAACGTGAAATATTTAAAAATGTAATTGATTTTAAGCAGATGTTTGGTGATGTTTTACACGTGGGAGCTCGATTCTTCAAATAGAACAGATCACTTAAATAATCGATGAAATGTGCAATTGGAGGGGGGGGGGGGGAAATTAGCGGTATCGTATAATGGACAAAAATGAACAGCTAATAAAAAAGAGTCATAAATGAGTTACTATTAGGAAAAAATGTGAAACGTTTGCTTGAGAGCCGTACAATGCTAGAAACTGAAATTGCAGCAACACGAAGGCGGAAGGCAGCAAATGTAGATTGCACATAGCAGCTAGCAGTAACGTCATCTTCGTCTGAACTATTATATGAATACAACTGATTGCGAGAAAGATAAATGCTGTGCTATGCTGTAAAAATATGGCGTTTCACATTCTTTCTCGTAGTCAGTGTTAACTACGTTAGTAGCGCATGTAAACCATGAAACAAATTGTTTCTCCAAAAATATATTCTTTCAAGTTATACAGGGTGTTCATTTAACTGAAGACATTGAATATCTCGAAAACTACACATCGGAACAGAAAAGATTTATAATTCCAATCTGCTTGTCTAGGAGGGAACGTCCAAAGTTACAACACTCGACCCGCCACCCCAACCCGTGCGTGAATGGTGGGGGAAACTCTGAAACCTTGAGTGGCAAATTCCGACTTTCATTGCAGATTAAGATTCTGCGGCAAAATCTACATGGGTTTTGTATGAAGCATTTTCGCTATAGATGGCGCTGTAATCGAAGCAGTATAAATGGGCATTGGATCGTAATATATGACATGCTACTCAATGGCTCTGCAATATCCAGTGGCACTTGGAACCCCAACTCCAAGCTGCGAGGGTAAGACATACCAGCATTTCATAACTCCTTTGGCAACGTCGAAATCCTCCGATATATCGAACAGGGGATTACTCGTGGCGCTATTGTGGCTGAGGCTCGAGGCGAACGCTAATCTGCTTTTCCAGTTAGAGTAAATGTTCAAAGACTTAATGATCAGCAGTTCAAATGACTGTGAGTCGTGCTTCGGCAGCTCAGTTGGTAGAGCACTTGCCCGCGAAAGGCAAAGGTCCCGAGTTCGAGTCTCGGTCGGGCACACAGTTTTAATCTGCCAGGAAGTTTCAGCTCCTACATTATCCGTAAACGGGGATCATTTCAATTTTTGGCTTCTATGGCTGCAACATTCATCGACCACTTGCACGTCTTCTCTCCGAATAATAGGTAGGTGTGCTGGCAATAAACACTGCGCAAGTACTGTAACGATGGGAGCCGCTGTCTGTTCTACGTCTGCACGATACGTATGATCCGGTCGCAGTGTACTGCCTGTTACGATACATCGTAGTTCGCTACATGGCCACGGTGGCGCTACGAGAAGTCCCTGTTCCATATGTCGAAGGAATACAACGTCGCAAATGGGGTTTCCAATTAGAAGTTGGGAAGTACTGGACAGTCCTACCCTTGCACCATGGATGTGGGGACCACATAGTTAAGGATCATTTACTATCATGTCATAAATTGCTATTGTTTACGCATTTCAATTCCTCCTATAACAGCACCATCTGTGGGGAAACGAAGAAAATACTTCAGACAAAAGGTTTGTAGATTCTGCCATAGAATCGTACTCCGCAATTAAAAACGGGGACTCCCACTGAAGAGTTCAAAGTTGCCCTCGCCACACACTCGAGGTGTGTGGTCGCGGGTCGAGTGTAGTATCGTTGGATGTCCTCCTTCGAGGCAAACTAATTGGAATCGTAACTTTTTTGATCCGCTGTGTAGTTCTCGAGATATTTCAGTGTGTTCAGTTTAAATGTGTACTGACATGTAGGCGCTGTAGTAGAACGTCGTGCAGATGCCATACTATTACACCCAAACCTTATACGTAACCTATTCCGCGTGTAATACTAAATTTGTTTGGCAAAAGATATGTAGACTAGCAATGGCAAGGAAAGCGTTTCTGAAGAAGAGAAATTTGTAAACATCGAGTGTAGATTTAAGCGTCAGGAAGTCTTTTCCGAAAGTATTTGTATGGAGTGTAGCCATGTATGGAAATGAAACATGGACGATAAATAGTTTAGAGAAGAAGAGAATAGAAGCTTTCGAAATATGGTGCTGAAGATTAAATCGATAGATCACGTAACTAATGAGGAGGTACTGAAGGGAATTGGGGAGAAGAGGAATTTGTGTCACAACTTGACTAGAAGAAGGGTTCGGTAAGTAGGACATGTTCTGAGGCATCAAGGGATCACCACATCTACATCTACAACTACATCTACGTAATTACTCTGGTGTTCAGAATAAACAGCCTGGCAGAGCGTTCAATGAACCACCTTCAAGCTGTCTCTCTGCCGTTCCATTTTCGAACAGCGTGCGGGAAAAAATACCACCTAAATTTTTCTGTGCGAGCCCTGATTTCTCTTATTTTATCGTGATGATCATTTCTCCCTATGTTGGTGGGTGCCAACAGAGAGTTTTCGCATTCAGAGGAATAAACTGGTGATTGAAATTTCATGAGAAGATCCCGTCGCAACGAATAACGCCTTTGTTTTAATGATTGCCACTGCATCTCACGTATCATGTCTGTGACACTATCTCCCCGATTTCGCGATAGTACAAAATGAGCCGCCATGGTGTTTACATATTCCATGTCATCCGTCAGTCCTGTCTGTTGCGGATCCCAGCCCGCACAGCAATACTATAGAATAGGGCGGACAAGCGTAATGTAAGCAGGCTCTCTGGTAGAGCTGTTGCACCTTCTAAGTGTTCTGTCAATGAATAGCAGTATTTGGTTTGCTCTACTCAAAATATTATCCATGTGATCGTTCCAATTCAGGTTATTTGTAATTGTAATCCCTAAGTATTTAGTTGAATTTACAGCCTTCAGATTTGTGTGACTTATCATGTAATCGAAATTTAGTAGACTTCTTTTAGTACTCATGTGAATAACTCCACACTTTTCTTTATTCAGGGTCAATTGCCACGTTTCGCACCATACAGATATCTTACCTAAATCCTTTTGCAACTCGTTTTCGTCACCTGATGACTTTACAAGACGGTAAATGACAGCATCATCTCCAAACAATCTAAGACGGCTACTAAGATTGTCTCCTACATCGTGAATATAGATCAGGAACAATAGAGGGCCTATAACACTTCCTTGGGGAAATCCGGGTATTACTTCTGTTTTAGGCGATGACTTTCCATCTATTATTACGAAATGTGACCTTTCTGACAGGAAATCACTAATCCAGTCGCACAACTGAGGCGATTTTCCGTAGGCAGGCAGTTTGGTTAGAAGACTTTTGTGAGGAACGGTGTCGAATCTATAAATATGGAATCAATTTGACATTCCCTGTGGATAGCACGCATTACTTCATGAGTATAAAGAGCTAGTTGTGTTTCGCAAGAACGATATTTTCCGAATCCGTGCCGATTATGTGTCAACAAATCGTTTTCTTCGGGGTACTTCATAATGTTGAATACAGTATGTGTTCCAAAATTCTACTCCAAATCAACCTTAGTGATATGGGCCTGTAATTCAACGGATTACTCCTACTTCCCTCTTTGGGAATTGGTGTGACTTGAACAATTTTCCAATCTTTAGGCACGGATCTTTCTGTGAGCGAGCGGTTGTATATAATTCCTAAATATGTAGCTATTGTGTTGTGTCTAGACAAGACAGCCTAGACACAATGAGAGGAAGCCGAATGGCACGCGCTAAGCCAAAGCAGGATGGCGTGAGGTCTGAAACAGGATACGTAATGAATGCTATAAAGAAAAGTACGTAGCTTCTGGAATACTTAACTTTAATCCATCCTTTTGGTACATCTGGAGATTGTGGCGATACAAGTGAGACTCTTTAGATACATGCAATGTTACTAATGGCGCCTTGCTAGATCGTAGCCATTGACTTAGCTGAAGGCTATTCTAACTATCTGCTCGGCAAAGGAGCGAGGCTTCGTCAGTGTAGTCGCTAGCTACGTCGTCCGTACATCTGGGGCGAGTGCTATTCCGTATCTCGAGACCTGCCTTGTGGTGGCGCTCGGTCTGCGATCACACAGTGGCGACACGCGGGTCCGACATGTACTAATGGACCGCGGCCGATTTAAAGCTACCACCTAGCAAGTGTGGTGTCCGGCGGTGACACCACATATTGTATCAGCATACTCTGAGAGGAACCTGACTGGTATACAATCTGAACCAGAAGCCCTGCCTTTATTAAGTGATTTAAGCTGCTTTGGGACACCGATGATATCTACTTCTATGTTTCTCATCTTGGCAGTTGTTCTTGATTGGAATCCAGGAATATTTACTTCGTCTTCTTTGGTGAAGGAGTTTCGGAAAACCGTGTTTAATAACTCTGCTTTAGTGGCACTGTCATCAGTGACTTCACCGCTGTTATCGCGCAGTGAAGGTATTGATTGCGTCTTGCCACTAATGTGCTTTGTGTATGACCAGAATCTGTTTGGGTTTTCTGCCAGATTGCGAGACAGTGCTTCGTTATGGAAATTATTAAAAGCATCTCGCACTGAAGTACGCGCTATTTTTCGAACTTCTGTAAAACTTTCCCAGTCTTGGGGATTTCGCGTTCTTTTAAATTTGGCGTGCTTTTTTCGCTGCTTCTGCAACAGCGATCTGACCCGTTCTGTGTACCATGGGGGATCAGTACCACACTTATTAATTTATGTGGTACATGTCTCTCAACTGCTGTCGATACTGTCTCTTTGAAGCCATTCCACAACTTTTCTACGCTTACATGATCAGATCAGAAGGAGTGAAGACTGCCTCTTGAAACAGCGTTAAGAGCATTTTCATCAGATTTTTAAACAGTTATACTTTGCGCTTCTTTTTGATGGTTGTAGGTGTTACGGCATTCAGCCCAGCAGCAACTTCCTTGAGGTTGCAAATCCCTGTATTCGTCACGATACTCATATTTGTCCAGGATTATTTGTTGCTAAGAGGTCAAGTATGCTTTCGCAACCATTTACGCTTCGAGTGGGCTCATGAACTAACTTTCGAAAATAATTTTCTGAGAAAGCATTCAGTACAATTTGCGATGACGTTTTATGCCTGCCGCTGGCTTTAAACGTATAATTTTTCCAGCATATCGAGGGTAGATTGAAGTCATGACCGTCTATAACTGTATGACTGCAGTATCTATTTGAAATTTGAAATGAGACTAGTTTCCTTTGAATTGTTCAGCAACTACTATATCTCCGGAGCCCCCGGGGGGGGGGGGGGGGTCGATAAAACGATCCAATTAATAGTTTAGTCCTATTTTCAAGTATAACCTCTACCTATACTATTTCACAGGAACTATCTACTTCAATTTCGCCGGCCTGGGTGGCCGAGCGGTTCTAGGCGCTACAGTCTGGAACCGCGCGACCGCCACGATCGCAGGCTCGAATCCTGCCTCGAACATGGATGGGTGTGATGTCGTTAGGTTAGTTAGGTTTAAGTAGTTCTAAGTTCTAGGGGACTGGTGACCTCAGACGTTAAGTCCCAAAGCGCTCAGAGCCATTTCAACTTCAATTTCATTACAAAGCAAAATACTTCTGACAGCAATAAATACTCCACCACCAGCCATATTTAATTTATCCTTTCTGAACGCTGTTAGATCGTTTGAAAAATTTCGTCAGAACTTAATTCCGGCTTTAGGCAGCTTTCTGTACTTATAAACTATTTGAGGTTTAGTCCTTTCTATTAGGGCTTGGAGCTGTGGCTCTTTCCCAACACAGCTACGACAATTTACAACTACAATACTGGTCATTTTTACAACTATCTTACTGTGTTTTACCTGTCCCCTTTAGACTGAAGCCCTTTCTGTGGTTTCCTGGGACCATATTACTTAAAAACGGCCCTCTCCCTTCCACACAGCCACCGCTACCCGTGTAGCCGCTTCCTGTGTGTAGTGGACTCCTGATCTATTAGCGGAACCCAGAAACCCACCACCCTATGGCGCAAGACAAGGAAATCTGCAGCCTACACGGTCACAGAACCGCCTGAGTGATTCAGACCCTCCACTCGGCTCTGCACCAAAGCAGCACAGTCTGTTCTATCGACGATGCTGCAGTTGGTGAGCTCCGCCTTAATCTCACAAGCAAGACTGACAATCTTTACCACTTCCGCTAGCCGCCTGGAACCAGAGAGAATCTCCTCTGATCCAAAGCGACATTCGTCATTGGTACCGACATGAGCCACCGACATGAGAGTACCCTGCACTCTTCATGGCATCTGGAAGTATCTTTCCACATCTGGAATTACTCCCCCCTAGTATGCACACGGAGTGCACACTGGCTTCCCTCCCCTCCTTGGCAACAGTGTTACTAAAGGGCCCAATTACGCTCCTAACGTTGGAGATCCCAACTACCAGAAAACCCACCCTCTGTGAATGCCCAGACCTTGCGAGCCGAGAAGCTTCCTCTGGAACATGGTGGACGTCTGCATCCGGCTCAGAGACTTCGTCAGCCACAGATAACACACGAAACCTGTGTGTCAAACAAACTGGAGTGGCCCTATGATCGGCCCCTCAGAAAGCCTTTCACTGCTTGCCAGAACTTGGAATGATCTCCCACTCGACCACGGGTGAGGGGTCAACCTCAGTGCAGCGAGTACCTGGGGCAACAACAATAGTGGATCGATTGGAGGACACGTGGGACGTGCTCGACGTCCCTCGCATCCTCGAATCGCCCCCACCCACCCCCCCACCCACCCCAGAGTGATGTCCCTTAGCAGCAGCCTCAAGCTGTGTGACGGAAGTCCGCAGCTCGTGGTCGTGCGGTAGCGTTCTCGCTTCCCGCACCCGGGTTCCCGGGTTCGATTCCCGGCGGGGTCAGGGATCTTCTCTGCCTCGTGATGACTGGGTGTTGTGTGATGTCCTTAGGTTAATTAGGTTTAAGTAGTTCTAAGTTCTAGGGGACTGATGACCATAGATGTTAAGTCCCATAGTGCTCAGAGCCATTTTTTTGTGTGACGGAAGCCAATGCAGCCTGGAGCTGTGAACAAAGGGTCGCCAACTCAGCTCCCATCTGTACACTGCTATCACAGTTCCTATCCATTACTTCAGTCGCTCCTGTCTGAAGCTCGTAAAAATATGTAACAAACGAATGGTGTACTCAGCTTATTAACAGCAGGAATTCGAAACACTCACTCACACAGTCAACAACAATGGCCGTACTGTACACTACACTGTTATTAAAATAAAAGCTTGTGCCTAGTAAGCACTTGAACAAGCAAGAAATTACAAAAATAATCTAGTTGCTACACAAGTAATTGTAAATAAATCGCTCCTGCTGAAAGCTCATAAAATATATAACAAAGGAACAGTGTACTTGCCTTACTAGCGGCAGGAGCATGAGGTGCTCTGTCTCTGACAGGCTATCCGACACTGAGCTATACTAACCAAAGAAAGGGTTAAAATCGTAGATGGAGAACAAGAGATGAATACACTAAGCAGATTCAGACGGAGGTAGGCTGCAGTAGTAGCGGTAGATGAAGAAGTTTGCAAAGGATAGGGTAGCATGGAGAGCTGCATCATACCAGTCTCTGGGCTGAAGACCATAACAACAACAACAACAATGACAAAACGTTACACTTTGCATCCAACACTTAACTGGTATCTAATATGTCAGTCGTTTAGCATTTCACCTCTACTGCATTATTTGAAGCCAGTTTATCGTAAACCATTAGGGGTTGCAGATATTACAGATTCCAAATGGTTCAAATGGCTCTGAGCACTATGGGACTCAACTGCTGTGGTCATAAGTCCCCTAGAACTTAGAACTACTTAAACCTAACTAACCTAAGGACAGCACACAACACCCAGCCATCACGAGGCAGAGAAAATCTCTGACCCCGCCGGGAATCGAACCCGGGAACCCGGGCGTGGGAAGCGAGAACGCTACCGCACGACCACGAGATGCGGGCTACAGATTCCATTTCATCCCTTAGCCGTAATACTTATTATGGACCTCTGGCTCGGTTCATCTACTTGATTTTTATTGTTTCTATTTTGCTTAAATGCCTCCATTTAGAGTAGTTCTTGACACATAGCATACATTACAGACACGCTCTACGCGTGCATGACGTATTCACATACACGCTACTACGACCAAGTCACACTTCTAATGTTATTGTAATCATGTACATTTTTTAGTGGTATATATCATTTTGACTGGTTCTGTAGTAGTCACCTCGCACCCAATAAGGTGGGTTAGACGACTTTTGAAATACGTTTAGTGCCGGCCTTTGTGGCCGAGCGGTTCCAGGCACTTCAGTCTGGAACCGCGCGACCGCTACGATCGCAGGTTCGAATCCTGCCTCGGGCATGGATGTATGTGATGTCCTTAGGTTAGTTAGGTTTAAGTAGTTCTAAGTTCTAGGAGACTGATGACCTCAGATGTTAAGTCCCATAGTGCTGAGAGCCACTTGATCCAAATAAGTTTAGCACCGTCTGGTTCCCCCCCCCCCCCCCCCTCTTTCCTACTGGAATACTTCGCGGGACCCTTCTAGGTGCGGTCAGTTTAGCGCTCGCGCTCGCATCAGTGCGACTTTTCTATTTTTTACGTCATATTGTTTTGTAAATTTAATAGTTTTTTTTTAAGTTTTTGATTGTTACTGTTGTTTTCACACTGTCAATAGACACATATTATGTAATTACTATAGATTTTATACGTGCATTGGCAATGTCGCATTCCTAATTGTTGTATGGAGCACTTTGAAAAATCCAGCTTTCTTTCTTGTGCGCCGCTAGTTATTGCTTGTAACCGCGATATGTAATGAATTAGCATCGCTATCCTTCGGCGAGATAGATAACTTCGTAGCGGGACTGCCATCTTTATGTCAACACTCTGCCGGTAGCATGGTGCTGTACGACAAGCATCTGAGCGTCATGTTCACACTACTTTATATGTTGGGCAACCATAGCCGAAATATTCCGAGATTTCAATAAACAAGACCGCTGGGACGCTTAGAATTCTTATTGGAGACTAGAACCGGTTTCGCAAATGAAATTTGCATCTTAGGTGCTTCACTGTATACAAAGGGATAAAAGAACTTATCAGAAATGTAGCCATGTCAAGAAACGGAAAAATGAAGGCGATGAGGAGTGTGTCTACCTACATTCAAAAGATTAAAGGTTCTGTTTATACCCTAGGATGCCACTCGCAACATTTATATCCAAGTATTTAAAACTTCTGACTCATGTCTGTAGGAGCGTCTATAATAAAATGTTGGTTGCTAGGTTTGGAGGGTAAAGGGACCAGGGTCATTAGTCCCTTTTTCCTCGCACAAACAGGCTTCTGGTTAAAACCATTCACAAAAGCAGCCGGGGAAAGTAAAACGGCGTAAAACAAGCGGGAAACCACACTGAAAGAAAAAAAACTAAAGAAGCAAACCAACCGGGTAAAACGTACACTAAAGTGGTGGAAGATGTTAAAATAATATAGTAGATGCCAGGACTCACTGATCGCAAGAATAAAAAAGGATGAGCCAGCCACTCTGCAACATACAACGGCCTCCAGTCAAAAAACCCAAGGCTAGAGAAATACAAATAGGGAAAAGACGAAATCAATTCTAACAACGAGCAAACAAAGATCGAGGAAGAGTTCAAAAGGAGGGAGGGTGAAGACCTCGGAGAGAAGGCCAGACGCCCACCCTTAGATTGAGTGATAGAAACCTCACTCTCGAAGAAAATGTAAAAATAGATCATATGTTGAGGCATTGTCTCCTACACCGTAGGCAGTGTGGCGGGAAAGTCAAAAGTCCGTATCAGGGCGGCTAAAATTGGGCAGTCCAACAAGATGTGGACGACAGTGAAATGGGAACCGCAGAGAAAGTGGGGTGGATCCTCGAGACGTAGAAGGTGACCGTGAGTCAGCCAAGTATGGCCGTTGCGGAGCCGGCCAAGGACAGCGGAGTCCCTGGGAATGGCTCTCATGGACGATTTCCACACATTCGTTTCCTCATTGATAGCACGTAATTTATTTGGTATAATGAGGGTGCGCCATTCAATATCCCAGATGCCAAAAACTTCACGGCGTAAGACCGATCGGAGATCAGTCTCCGGTGTGGCGATCTCTAGGGTCGGTTTACGGGTAGCCTACTTCACCAGCCTGTCAGTAAGTTCATTGCCCGGAATCCCAACATGTTCTGGGGTGAAAATGAAGAACACTGAACGTTCACTGTTTTGGGGGCATAAAGAGAGTTCTGGATAGTGATTACCGAAATATGGTGAGGGGAACACTGGTGGAGAGCTTGTAGGCTGCTTAACGAGTCACTTCTGAATGTTATTAGTTTGTGAGAAGGATATGTTGAGCCTTGTGCAAGAAGTAGAAACTTATGCAAGCAGGTATCGGAACTCGAAGCTAGTTGGAAGGTTGACTACTGAGACTGGGGTTTGTCATTCCTTGCTACTGCTGCTCCAGGTGTTCGGGATCCCAAAACTGCTACGATACCGCAACTTGCCCACACAACTACACTCGATGGAGAGTCGCGTGGACCGTCAAGCATTATGGAACATGTTCATAAAACAGTCGTATGAAAACAGCTGAATGAATTAATCACGTCCTTCGAAGTATTACCATAAATCCAAATGTTACAATGACTGTGCGTAGGGATTTAAAAAGAGTGGAGTACAATTGTCGAGCTACCCCTCATAAGTCACGCATTTGCGTAGTCAGTGTTAAGCAACACCGGAAGTACAGTAAAAAGTTACGGTCATGTGTAGTGCCAACACTGAAGTACAGGTATAGTGATGTTACTGTATAGGCCTTTCGAGGTCCGGGTGTGATCCCCTTGAAAAGGTAAATGCACAATGATATGAACACATTTTACACCAGTTCTAGAATACACAGTAGATGAAAATTCCGGAGATGATAAAGCAACTTGCTGTAATGCAGCATCTGTGTGGTAGACAATAAAATTTATGAAATGGACTGTCCATGCCAGATTCGCACCCTGAAATCAATGGAACACATTGAGGATTAGTTAGAATCTCGACGTCGCTCCAGACACTAGCGTCCAACATCACGACCTTCTCTGGTGTCGGCTGTTGATGAGGAATGAGCGGCCATTCCTCCAAACAGATTCGGACACGTCACTGAAAGTGCGCTCAGTCGTTCGACGGATTATAAAATCGAAGGGTGGACATGACCCATAATTTTGTCCACTGAGTGTTTTCCAGAAAAGACGTGAACGCGTTAGAAGTAAAATTTCGTTATTTACCATGCTTTCTGGTGCTGAATTTTGTGTGGTCAGCTGTGTATGTTAACATTTCCAGTACTTACAGAATCATATTTTCGTAAACATAAGTTGTTGTTGGTTCGTACGTTTATCCTTTATCCACTATCGAAGTTGACTTGAGGAGGTTCAATGAAGCGTTTAAAATGCAACGCAGTGGCATTGCATGCATACCTTACATAGGCAATATGTGGACATCCTACATACTTCGGTGTATTCCCACAGCGAAATCCTTCACTGAAGTTTCACTTTCATATCCCGATGATGACTGACGAACAAGGAAAGAATTTATAAAACAGTGACTTGCATTTCTTGTATATGGTTCTGTAACTAATACAATTATTAACAGATATTGTTTCGAGCTGACGTTTAGCTTTTTAGCTAAATAATGCCCTATTTATGACTCTTGTAAATCTGCCGATCATAACTATCTTTCACACAGATCTCTTATTCAACGAAGTCTGCTTGTGCAGTGATTAGATCAGATAACTTTGAAATATCGATTTTATACAAATGCACTTTTTTCCAGATAACTTACCTTCATGGATGGTAGAAAAGACACGTTTCTCTTTTCAAAAGCAATTTCATTCTCAAGATGTGACGTAGTCGCGAATTGAACAGTGACCCGAATATAGAACAAATTTCCTTTACTTTACGTCTGTGGTCACAAAATTTGTGTCATCAGACTAACGTCTTCAGTCTATAATTACCATCTTCAGATCTGTTTTACACTGGAGCCCCCTATGCCTGCAGTGCATTACGACATGTTTTTATAAAGCAGATCTGAAGATGGTTATTATAGACCGAAACCGGTAGTCTAAACACAAAAAATTTGTGGCCATAGACCTAAAGTAAAGACAGCAATTTCATTCGGTTTCAGCGGAACAAGCTGAAGTAATTCCATTATGATATTGTTACTGCAGAACGGGATCAGATGGCAGTCAGTATCCGAACAATATTTAGCAGCTAACTATACTTCAGATATAAAACTAAGGAAAAGAACCTAATTTTTATATGATGAAAAACAAATAATATTTAGTTAACGTCCAAACAAGAAAAATTCAAATGGTAGGTATTTTAGAGACCAAGAAGTAGCGACTACGTTCGATACTGCTAATATCTATTCCTTTTAGTACTTTGTATCCGAGGTAGCCGAGCGGTTCTAGGCGCTACAGTCTGGAACCGCGCGACCACTACGGCCGTAGGTTTGAATCCTGCCTCGGGCATGGATGTGTGTGATGTCCTTAGGTTAGTTAGGTTTAAGTAGTTCTACGTTGTAGGGGACCGATGACCACAGAAGTTAAGTCCCATAGTGCTCAGAGCCATTTGAACCATTTGAACCTCTCAGCCATTGTACATCAGTGAAATGTCGACTTTTACGTCTATAAGTTGTGACAAACGAATTTCTTTCTCCAGTAACGGACATTCGTTATCAGCTTTTCCGCTAATGTATCCATTGTTCACTAATTTCTAGCATTCTGCAAAATATGACGTCATCAACTGTATGGCTTACCTGATAATGCAGCAAACTGCAGACTACAGTCGAAGTTAATGTATGTTATTCCATAGCACATTGGACGATTTGATAATGAGCGCAGGCTCGAAACCTAATATTAAAACTTCGACTGTTCTCTCCAATTTCTTGCATAATTTAGTAATGTATCCCCTTATAAGAAGATATATTTTCGGTGTTTTGTCTTCGTGTTGCTAACAAATTTTGCTTTGAATCGAATTTTACTCTTTGAATCTGTTGAAATGTATCAAAACTTGGTAAATAGTTGCAGAGATAATACACCACTGATGGCAGATGCTCGTTTCTTTCGCCTGGGACTGAGCACTTTTCGTTTCTTACCTCGAACATGCAAACGCTCTCGGCCAGAGATGTCACACTCATTAAAATATACGAGGTTGTCATGCCGTGGTCGGATGAGCTCCTTTGAAAAACCAAACATTCGTCCGTATCTGCGTATAACACATCCAAGGAGGGGTTCTAGCTTGTGTCAAACTGCGATACATGCCTTTGAAGATTTCCTTCGCAGATAGTGACGGAACGTAGGCTTGCCACTTTGGGTAGACAGGGTTTGCATGGAACCTTCACAGAAGCAATAATGCCCCTGTAATACGTCCATTCTTAAATTAATTTACTTCTGTTATCCTCAGTTGTTTCATGTTGATACTTTCTCGTATATTCCTATTTCCGTTATCCGTGCTATTATTGATTTTCTTTTCCAATAACACAGAAATCCTTTTTTTATAGGTATGTTTTCAAAAAGTTCGTAGAGCTCATCTGAGAAGATTAACTTTTGGGTGGGTGATACTTCCGATATTGTCTATATATTGTGGAGGGTCTCCTGAATACTTCTCTTCTTCCAGGTCTCTCTGGTCTGTGGTGTATTTATTACTTAAGTAACAATTCGTTTTCCAGGCATCTCTCTTCTCTCTGACTTATAGTTCTTTGCCAAGCAATCACAAGCATATATACATTTCGATTTCGCCGCAGTGATTCAGAGTTTTGGTTTTGTATTTCACGGGATGCATTAATTGGTTGATGTCTCTTCTTAAAATATATGTCCTTTCCATTTCACACATTCCTATATCTATTGCTAATTTTTGTACACCAGTCTGATGTACGAATGGTGATGATCTTACGGCGCGTCCTGAATTATTTCCGTTATACTTCGTTAAACACTAAGAGGTTATTTTTATCACCGTTGTGTGGCTATGGTCAGTCTGACTTATGGTGGATTGCGACTAATTCCAAGTAGGACTTCCGAGGAAGAATTTTATTGTTACGTTCCTTGCAGTTGATAAGCCACTTTGATAATGTAGTACTGCTAACAACATTACACGGAAAAGAGAATACGAGTCAAGGCATTATGACATAGCGACTGGGAACGCCAATCAATGTCTACAAACGGTGCAGAGAAAAGAGTTTATCTTGCTATAGCAGTACTCGGTCGAGGAGCAAGAATCATAGGGGAAACAAAAAAGAAGCTACAGTTATGTAGGTAACCAGTCTGCACCTCGCATATGCTTGTGACCAGTTGCAAAGGATGGACGTAGGAAAACTAGCGTGGAAAATACTTCATGCGCCTTACCGTAGGCAACCCAACTTCAGTCCCTCACAACCAGGCAGAACCGCCTGGAGACGGCTTTGACCCGGCACGGAGTGTGTAAGTTGACTTGCCTATCTTAAGGAGCATGAGACATTCATTGGACCAGTTTCATTTTTCTCACCCTGATCTACTTTGTCACAATTGGTACTTCACTTGCTGAACGGAAACACTGGTTAAATTCACTCAGTTTAAGTGCGTGGTAAATGGAATTTCTGAGGCTTTATTTCCTATGTGTCTGAGAAGGAAACGGTACATGTGGATTACAAATTTGATATGTGACAGAGAGACGTGAACTTAAATGCGGAAACAACGCAAAAACCGAGGACTGTTCATTAAACCGTGGCGTCATACGTGTTAGAAAAGTAATGAGGGAGCAGGCAGCGTAAGAAGGTTTCATTGCGACTGTAACGAAAAGGAAATGAAGATCGCCGAGAAATGTAAGGAGGCGAATGGGTGATTGATGCATCTGATAAGTGCGGTACTGCATTTCAAGAGATAAGACAAGGCAAAAACACCGAAGCAACTGAAGACGGGTGTATGACAGTGCTAAACATGAGTGAGGAGACTCTGCCTGATTGTGAGTCTCAGATTACTGATAATGACAAATTCTGTAAGCTGAGCAGTCAAAGCTAGGCAAACTTTAGACTCATGTCCAAGCTGGTGCCTTCTCGAAAAGATGCTCTGGAGTTCTTACCGAGTAAAACTGACTGGTATTCTGTCTGTACCGTAACGTCATTGTGTATGTTATTAAGCAGCACTGCAGAAGGAGCAAACAGCATTAACACGGTCTTCCTGATATAACTTGTTTCAAGTTCCCTCTCGGCCACACCAGCCAACTTCAACATCACACATCATAATCCTACTACTGCGGATAGTTAATAAAAGACTCATCAGGGATGTAAGTCGATGTTCTTACTTTCCATTTGTCGGATAAGCAACACTTCATTGCAATGAGTGCCTTATTTACAACAAACAACTATGTAGTCTCAGGTGTTCATAATGGCGTTATCTAGTTTTAGTTAGCGTACTATTTCTACCCAATTCCTTTTGTACAATCATCATGACTGTACAGTACTAAGTACTGTAACAGACTCACCGGTGTGCACGGGGTACTTTCCGGTGAGGAGAGCGGCCCTGGACGGCGTGCACAGAGGTTGCACGTAGTGGCTGTTGAGGATCACCCCGTGGTACGCCAGAGCGTCGATGTTGGGTGTCGGAATCTCGTCAGACCCATGGAAGCCGACGTCATTCCAGCCCTGAAACAAAGGAGTACATGCGCGTCCTAAGCGATGATTCGTCATGCATTGAGTCACCTAGAATACTGCCGCCACGTCAGTCTAGGGGTCGAGCTGGCACTGAGCGGTAACCTCCAGAAAGTGGTTTCTACCTGGTGCCCACATTTGCAAACATAGGATATGTCGTGGTCCACTATGTTTATTCATTTCTTTTATTTACTGATTAATTTTTTGTTTGCTTCTTTCGGAAAACGTTATTTGACAATAATTTGCAATCCACATTTTGGCAAAAGAGGAATATCCAGTGTAGAGCAATAGAAACCTATACTGTTTCGAAGGATTTGACATAAGAAACAGAAATGTCTTTATATCTTACTTAAATACTAAATTATATTGTTTTCACTTGAACAAAACTTTATTTATTTTACTTCTACAGAGCACAACAGCCATAACACTAAGTTAAAGAATGCAGAGCGCAGACTGAAGAACGGGTTGTGTCATCAATAACATGTTGATGAGTGAGAAAAATCTGATACTGTTATCTCTACAAGAAATGCACTCGCTAATTATAATGAGAATATAAAATTTATGACTTGTACGACCGCATGTTTCTGTTCACTTCTAAGCAGTGCTGTTTTTCTGGAGGAACGCTGGGGGATGCGTACCCCTAATCTTTTTCGTCGACAAAGTAATTTTTTACTATGTTGAGAACTTGGAAGAGTGCCAAAGATTTATTTCACGGACGTAAATTATTTATTTCATTTTCTCGTGTTCGTAATTGCAATACGAACGATACCAGTGCAGTTTTTGGTGGGAAAAGGTTAAAATATGTGTTCGGTTATATTTCCTTGTATTGTTTTTTATGTCGGAGGGTTGATTGGACTCATCTGTTTCATTTGAGGTGTACGATACCATTTTCTTTTATTGTTCAGGGGTTGATGGCAATCGCATGCTTCATTTGAGGTTATGTAAACTGAAGTGTTCGATACCACATTCTTTTGCATGTTTTGGTATTTCTCGGTTACGCCTGGTTCATTTGAGCTGTAAGTCAAATGAAGAGCCTGATACCATTCTTTTTGTAGTTTGGTAAGTTGATGACGTCATGGATAAAAGCAGATGGGTGGTATCCCATCCTTCAATTATAAGTAATTTTCGCTCCATTATATCCAATATCGGAGTACCCTCAAACATTTGTCAGACAAGAAGCATTGCTTCTAAGATGTCTGCTCCCAGTTTTAGAGTGTTTTAAGGTGTGTTATCGATTTTATAGACAGTTTATATGCACAAGAGATGTGTGATAGGTTATTACATACATCAGATGTATTGTTTAGAGCTCCGACCTCGGCGGTTTGCTCATCCGTCATCAACAATAACATCGTAGAGAGAGTTCGTAGGTTTACTCAGTTGGATGTTATCAAATAATGAGGAAGGAGAGGATACGAATGGTAGCTTCATGTCGGGTGTAAAAATGACTGGTTTTCCCCGTCGTGTGCAGAGATAGCTAGAAAGCTACTGTTCTGTATTGATATGTGTGCATCTGAAATATATATAATTCAAACGTGAATGACAATCTGTTTCCAAGGCTATCAGAGCCCGCTAGCTAAGGGGTACACGACACAGATCTGTAAGTCCACGGTGTTGGTGATAACCTGAGAAAACCGCCCCGAAACACACGTGCTACAAAATGACCACCATGCACACGTACACAGACCGCACAACGGGTTGGCATACTCTGGATCAGGCGGTCGAGCAGCTGCTGGGGTACAGCCTCGCATTCTTGCAGCAGTGCCTGTCAGAGCCCGTGAAATGCCCTAGGGGCTTGAAGACATGCAGCGATACGTCGACCGAGAGCATCCCAGACGTACTCGATGAGGTTTAGGTCTGAAGAAAGGGGAGACCACACCATTCGCCTCATATCTTCTGTTTCAAGGTACTCCTCGACGATGGGAGCTCGGTGGGGCCGTGCATTATCATCCGTCAGGAGGAAGGTGGGACCCACTGCACCCCTGGAAAGGCGGACATGCTGGTGCAAAATGACATCCCGATACACCTGACCTGTTCAGTTCCTCTGTCAGACATGCAGGGGTGTACGTGCACCAATCATAATCCCACCCCACACCATCAAACCACGACCTTCATACAGGTCCCTTTCAAGGACATTAAGGGGTTGGTATCTGGATCCTGGTTCACGCCAGATGAAAACCCGGCGAGAATCACTGTTCAGACTATATCTGGACCCGTTTTGAACATAACCTGGGATCAGCGGTTAGTGGAATGCACCTAGCAGGTCCCCGGGTGAATAAACCATGTCTGTTCAGTCGTCTGTAGACTGTGTGTCTGGAGACAACTGTTCCAGTGGCTGCGGTAAGATCCAGAGCAAGGCTACCTGCAGTACTCCGTGGACGTCTGCGGGCACGGATGGTAAGATATCGTTCTTCTTGTGGTGTTGTACACTGTGGACGTCCCGTACTGTAGCGCCTGGACACGTTTCCTGTCTGCTGGAATCGTTGCCATAATCGTGTGATCACACCCTGTGGCACGCGAAGGGCCCGTGCTACGACCTGCCGTGTTTGACCTGCCTCCAGTCGCCCTAGTATTCTACTCCTCATAACGTCATCCATATGTGTTCTTTGAGCCATTTTCAACACACAGTTACCATGAGCACGCTTGAAAACGTCTGCACACTTACTCGCTGCACTCTACTCTCACGTGCACCATCACACCTCTGTGTATGTGGAGTGCTGCTAGCGGCACTGTGCGACGACAGCAAGTGAAATGCACCGTATGGTCATACCCCGAGGTCCTTTAAACCCTCAAACCGACCACCAGAGCGTTGTTTCACCATGTATCAGCATTATCCTTAATTTGTGAGCATGAGTGTAGTATATCTTTGTCAAACCAATACCAACCAAAGCAGAGCACCTGCAGGGGATGGACATCTTGTGTACCATCATTTACAGGTTAGAATAGGCCTGGAACCAGTGCCCCTACCGAAGCGGAGGAGGAGATGAATGGAGGAGGGGAGTTAAGACTTGTTCTAAGCTGCTTAGTCTGTATCCACACATCAAGGTGAAGACACATTCACTGTTCTGTTCTAGGGGAAGGTTTTTTTTCCTATACTTGTCTGATGTTATTACAGTGATTCGTCTTCATGTAGAACAAGAGCTGGGATACACACATAATGTAACATAGTCGTTGCTGTTGGGGTTTTTCCTAACAGCTGCTCGCATACAAGAGGATTTCACGTCTCTCCTTCTAAGACACACTGGTATCACTCGCAATATAAACACGTCCATCTGTCCAGGAATATTCGCCCAATATTAGTTATCATGTTGTTGTTTGGTCCTACTAGCATAATATTATTGATGAAGATTTCTGCTCACCATAGGGTGCGTAATTTGCTACCAGAATGTATGCTTAACGACTGTTGGATGGTGCTCAGTACTTATTTTGTGGTATATTCAACACCAAATATAATGTTCTTGGTTTAATATTCATTGTAGAAAGCATAATTTTATACCATAAGAGTGAATTTACAGTTATTTAGCTGGAGATTTCATTATTTTTTAGTACTGTATTCATTATCTGCACTGTCACAGTATTCGTTTCAAAAGTGTAAGAGTACAACCTTCACACGATGTGAGTTGAGGCCTGTCGGTGTAATATCCATTGTAGCAAACTTAATGATTACAAATGGAAAATACATGCAGATAATAGTTCATGCAGCAAATAAGTGTTCCTTTTTGTTCAGTCACTTTTCTCAAATAAATGGGCTGACGTTACAGCAGATGAGCTGTCAAGAATGGCAACAGTTTAGGCAGACACGCGGTGTGTTACACCACGAGGAGCAAGTGACCTGTGTACAGTTCCTCCACCCAGATTAAGACTGTGTGCCGGACCGAGACATCGAACTCAGGACCTTTGCCTTTAGCAGGCAAGTGCTCTACCCACTGAGAAACCCAAGCACGATTCACGAGTCGTCCTCATAGACTGACTTCAGCCAGTATCTCGTCTCCTGCCCTCCGAACCTCACAGAATCTCTTCTGCAAAACCTGTGGACTAGCAGTTCTGGAAGAGAGGATGTTGTGGAGACATGATTTAGCCACAGCCTGGGGGATGTTACCAGAATGCGAAAGGAGACTACGTACTGGCGGAAGTGAAATAGTGAGGACCAGTCGTGAAGAGCTCTTAGATAGCTCAGTTGGTAGAGCATTTGCCCACGAAAGCGAAGTTCCTTAATTCGAGTCTCGGTCCAATGCAAAGTTTTAATCTGTCAGGAAGTTACATATCAACGCACACTGCCCTGCAGAGTGAAAATTTCATTCTGAATTCCTTCGACGTCTATTCCTCCACTGTCTGTACAGCAGGAATCTCATCCTTCCACAGTATACTAGAACACACAAAAAGCTGTCATTTGGCACAGTGGAGCGTCTGAAACCTCTTCGATATAGCTGTATGTTTACTTGAAGAAGTAGAGCAAACGCAGGCGATGACAGCTTATAACTGGATGCACTGGCGGAGACTAGCGAGTGTGGACACTGCTTTTCACCAGTTATGAGCAGAGTGGGTGGATCAGTGCACTGTAACTACTACAAAGATCATTACTTCAATGCTTTTCGTACATGCGACTGACTCTACTTAGCTGAGGAGCATTTTTAGACAGCGTCAGCACATCCACAACGTTTGAAATCAATCTGCTGTTGACTGTTCAGTTCTTCATCCATAATGGATAGTCAGGTATTTCGCTATTGTGCCAGGGGGTCAGTGTTTCCGAGAAATACGTTTAACAATTTGCAGGAAGCGTCCTGTTCTTGAGGATCTTGTCCACCTGTGAATGATTTCCGCAGATTAGAAACAGTGTATCACTGCCAGTGATCTCTTCATGCACCATCAGGGATGGGTTAGAACAGTACTAGAAAACAAGCATCCCTTTTTACAGGTGGAAGGAGGTGGAAGGAGAGGTAATGAGAAGGGGAGGTAGGAGGGAAGGTAAGACTGGTTCTAAGCTGCTTAGTCTGTATTCGCAAATCTAGGTGAACATACATACAGCTGCAACAAATCTCTGCTGGCGAGATCTTTTGGGGTTGGTTTGTGTGGTAGTTGTGTTATACGGTGATTGTCCTCAATCCGCTGTGTGTGTTTTACTTTATGGTCCATCATTAATGAGTGGTGCTGTTTCAACACAATTTCGATGTGTAATTCGAATAGTGAAGCATGTTGCATCGGTTGTTGTAGTGTATGTTGTTCTTCCTATACTTCAGTGATAGTTTGCTGCCCTATCCCTTCTTACAATATACCTGTGTACAAATTCCTCGTCAGCCATTGTGCCCGAGCAGTTCTAAGTGATTCAGTCCGGAACTGCGCTGCTGCTACAGTCGCAGATTCGAATCCTTCCTCGGACATGGATATGTGTGCTGTCCTTACGTTTAAATAGTTCTAAGTCTAGGGGACTGATGACCTCAGATGTTAAGTCCCATAGCGCTCAGAGCCATCTGAACCATTTTTTACAAATTCCTCAGCTGATATACACTTGTAGGTCTGTAGGAGACAACTCTTCCCACATTTCAGTTATAGCTTGCTGTGCTGTCTCTTCATGCCGTGTATCTGTGAACAACTTCTCCAGCAACTACACACTTGCAGATCTGTAGGGGCAGTTTTTCTGGCACCATCTGTAGGACAGTTTTCCACAAATTTCTAGTGATATTGTGGCCTAGCGGACACAGAAAGGTGAACATATACATGCACGTGAACGGAAAAAGTGGGGCCTTTGGCGGGTGGGGCTGTGGAAAGTGGGGGTAGGTGGGGAGTGGCTGTAGGACAGTTTCAAGCACCCTCTGGTGGCAGTATTGTGCATTAGAGCAGTTTGCCTTCAGACTTCAAGGCGTACATACCCACACACACACACACACACACACACACACACACACACACACACGAATAGAAAAGGTGGTGTTGGGTGGTGGAAAGTCGGTGTGGGAGTGACAGAGTATGGAGGCAGATGGAGGGCAATCCAGCAATGGGATATCAACCTTAAAAATAAATAATCTAAATAAATAAAGACAGTACCTTCCATCCTTCCTCACCAGCAGGTCAGCATAGAATGAGTCTTTTCCCACAATTGCTCAAGTGGGGGAGGGGAGGGCTCGTGGTGCCGGGGGAGACAGTGGAGGGGAGGAAGCTGGGGAGGGAGAGGAGGTCCAGACATCAAGAATGCAACGTCGCCACATCTTCCTTCCTCACAGAGGAGGTGGGGACCACCCAGGGAGAGCCGTCAGCTTCAATAAATTTGGTAAAAATGCAAACTGTGCTCAGACGGAATTGTCCCTCTACTACCTTACACGGTCATCGTGTCCAATCACATACACTGTTGGCAGTTTAACTGATTTTCCGAAGGTCGTCAAAATTTTAACGAAGAAGAATTCAACACAATGACAAACTGATAAATCAAGTGCAGTAGCGGATTATGAATCGTGGATTAGCTGTGAAGTGAATTTAGTATTCCGAGAGTCACAGTGTCAAGAGTGTGCCGAGAATACCAAATTTCAGGTATTAACTCTCACCAGGCACAACGCAGTGGCCGATGGCCTTCACTTAACAATCGAGAGGAACTGTGTTTGCTTTTGCTGGTGCTAACAGACAAGAAACACTGCGTGGAATAACCGCAGAAATCAGTGTGCGACATTCGACGGACGTATCTATTAGGACAGTACGGCGAATTTTGGCGTTAACTGTGGCAGCAGACGACCGACGCGAGTGCGTTTGCTAACAGCATCACATTACCCGCAGCAGCTCTACTGGGCTTGTGACCATATCTGCTGGACGTTAGACACTTGCCAAACCGTAGCTTGGTCCGATGAGTCCCAATTTCAGTTCTAGGGGACTGATGACCACAGCAGTTAAGTCCCATGGTACTCAGAGCCATTTGAACCATTTTTTGAACCCATGGACCCAAGTTGTCAATAAGGCACTGTACAAATTCGTGTTGGCTCCATAATGGTGTGGGCTGTGTTTGGATGGAATGTACTGTGCCCTCTCGTCCAGCTGAACCAATCACTGACCGGCTATGGCAACCCAGAGAACATTTCCAGCCGTTCATCCACTTGATATTCCCGAATAAAGATGGAATCCTTATGGATGACAGTGTGCCGTGTCATCGGAGCACAATTGTTCGTAATCGCTTTGAGGAATACAAGTATTCTGGACAGATTTAAGGGATTGATTTGGCCACCCAGATCGAGGTTGATTCGTGCACAATATTCTCCACTGGCAACATTTTAGTAATTACTAACGGATATGGAGGCAACATGGATCCGTATTTCTGCTGGAGACTTCCAAGACTTGAGTCCATCCCAAACGGACTCCCGGCGCCATACAAGGAGGAATCTCATGACTTTTGTCAGTTCAGTGTATGAAGCACTGAAGTTGACAACATGTTTAATTTCAGTCTTTACTATCTGTTAAAGTTGTTCTTGTGTTTCTGAATTTATATACCCTCTCGGTGCTTGCTGGCGTTGTAATGACATTATCTCGATTGGACTATAGTATCGGATAATCTAATTCAGTGGTACTCTGGTCTCAGTGATAGTCAGCTAATGCCACTTTATCAGTGTTGCGCTTCTTTTTTCATCTTTTTTTCGGCTGATTTGAAGTGGACCGCTACAAGTTTCACTCCAGTGGCTAACTCCTTTTCTTAGAGTAGCACTTGCATCCAACGCCCTCAGTAAATTGCTTTCTAGTACATTTTTCCCTCGTGGAGGTTATTTCTTAATGTCGTAATGGTGTGAGATGTCATTCTACACTCCTGGAAATGGAAAAAAGAACACATTGACACCGGTGTGTCAGACCCACCATACTTGCTCCGGACACTGCGAGAGGGCTGTACAAGCAATGATCACACGCACGGCACAGCGGACACTCCAGGAACCGCGGTGTTGGCCGTCGAACGGCGCTAGCTGCGCAGCATTTGTGCACCCCCGCCGTCAGTGTCAGCCAGTTTGCCGTGGCATACGGAGCTCCATCGCAGTCTTTAACACTGGTAGCATGCCGCGACAGCGTGGACGTGAACCGTATGTGCAGTTGACGGACTTTGAGCGAGGGCGTATAGTGGGCATGCGGGAGGCCGGGTGGACGTACCGCCGAATTGCTCAACACGTGGGGCGTGAGGTCTCCACAGTACATCGATGTTGTCGCCAGTGGCCGGCGGAAGGTGCACGTGCCCGTCGACCTGGGACCGGACCGCAGAGACGCACGGATGCACGCCAAGACCGTAGGATCCTACGCAGCGCCGTAGGGGACCGCACCGCCACTTCCCAGCAAATTAGGGACACTGTTGCTCCTGGGGTATCGGCGAGGACCATTCGCAACTGTCTCCATGAAGCTGGGCTACGGTCCCGCACACCGTTAGGCCGTCTTCCGCTCACGCCCCAACATCGTGCAGCCCGCCTCCAGTGGTGTCGCGACAGGCGTGAATGGAGGGACGAATGGAGACGTGTCGTCTTCAGCGATGAGAGTCGCTTCTGCCTTGGTGCCAATGATGGTCGTATGCGTGTTTGGCGCCGTGCAGGTGAGCGCCACAATCAGGACTGCATACGACCGAGGCACGCAGGGCCAACACCCGGCATCATGGTGTGGGGAGCGATCTCCTACACTGGCCGTAGACCACTGGTGGTCGTCGAGGGGACACTGAATAGTGCACGGTACATCCAAACCGTCATCGAACCCATCGTTCTACCATTCCTAGACCGGCAAGGGAACTTGCTGCTCCAACAGGACAATGCACGTCCGCATGTATCCCGTGCCACCCAACGTGCTGTAGAAGGTATAAGTCAACTACCCTGGCCAGCAAGATCTCCGGATCTGTCCCCCATTGAGCATGTTTGGGACTGGATGAAGCGTCGTCTCACGCGGTCTGCACGTCCAGCACGAACGCTGGTCCAACTGAGGCGCCAGGTGGAAATGGCATGGCAAGCCGTTCCACAGGACTACATCCAGCATCTCTACGATCGTCTCCATGGGAGAATAGCAGCTTGCATTGCTGCGAAAGGTGGATATACACTGTACTAGTGCCGCCATTGTGCATGCTCTGTTGCCTGTGTCTATGTGCCTGTGGTTCTGTCAGTGTGATCATGTGATGTATCTGAGCCCAGGAATGTGTCAGTAAAGTTTCCCCTTCCTGGGACAATGAATTCACGGTGTTCTTATTTCAATTTCCAGAAGTGTATATCTTCTTCATGCCGATGTTTCACACATTTTCCTTTCCTCCCTGATTCTGCGAAGAACTTCAACATTTCTCCTCTTATCAGGCCATCTAATTTTCAACGTACTTCTGTAGTACCACATGTGAAAAGGTCCGTGTCACACAGCCCATGATTCACTTGTATACAATGCTGCGTTCCGGTCGTACATTCTCAGAAATTTCTTCCTTAAATTAAGTCCGATGTTTGATACTGGTAGTGTTCTTACTGCCAGAAATGAAATGCCCTCTTTACGTGATGTAGTATTCTTTGCGTGTCTCCCTTCATGTAATATTTTGCTTTTTCTTCCATTGTTCTAGTTCTTGGTCCCCAATTTAGATACTAAGTATATCGCTAATCCCATTTCTGACACTCCTCATCATTTCCAGTTCGTTCATGCTCTTCTACTCCTATCCCCAATTTCGTTTCCTATTCTTCTTTATATTATCAGCACCTCGGGGGCATTAACAAATTGTTCTCGCTCTTTTTTGCCCTTCCGATCTTTGCGGTTGTGTTTAGTCTTGGATTCCCTGAACATTCCTAAGTGACTTACGTCGCTGTATTCTTGTCATTTCCTGTCTATTTTTCTACCTTCCTTCTTCGTCGATAAGTTGTATTATTTTTTGTGTTAACCAATATTCATTTGTAGTTGTCTTCTTTCTATGTGTTTTTGTTCGACTTGTGCCGTTGCCCGGTGCTCGTGAGAGAATTACATTAGGAAAAGAGAAGCTGAAAGTGGTTCTTTTGTTTTGCTATTTGCGCAGAAAAAAGTTAACTGATGATCGCCCAAGTAGAGAGAATACAGAATACAGAGTGGTATTAGCATGCAGAGCTTCTTTTGAAAATGACAAGTATGCTAATGCCAAATATAAATTTATGTGATACTTTTCTGAAGATATTGGACTGTAGTGTAGCTTTATATATACAAGCTTAGATTACTTCAAACACACCAAATGGTTCTTCAGTACTTCGCTATCTCAGACCCTTCCACACTGATATCATCTTCTTGAATACGCTGTATTACCCGATCAGCATCCTCATACACCTTTTCTGTCTCTTCATTCTTTGCCTGTGTCGTCATCATGTATACCTGAACCACTATCGTGGCCAGTGATTTGCTGTCTTCTCTGATGAGAACAACCTTTTTACCGAATTGTTCGTAGTAACCTGCTCTCTGCTTTCCCTTCCCATCCATGACGACTTCTACAGCCGTTAGAAAGTTTTCTTCTGCTGGTGGTACAGCAATATATTCCTATGTGTAGAAAGTGTTATCTTCTTTCCGTTTCTCTTTACTAACCCGTTCTGTACCTAGACTGAGCCCTCATCTAGAGTTGCAGTGCGTTCCTGAAAATCAGATGACTGTCGGTCCCAACGACTTAATTGTTCTGCTGTCGATTCTGGGACAGCTTTTTGGTGAGATTCCTTGTTGCACAATACACTCAAATAAATTACGTGATGGTGCTTTACACCTACAATTACTTTGACACAGTTTTCCTTGATCAATTTATTTTCCTTTTTCTTGTTATTAATGCACTGGCAAATCTTTCTGTACATTATACTTGCCACCAGAGTGAGGATGCTATCTCAGTCAATAATGACACCAGCGTGGCATCCCTTTCCCGATACCTTCCTTCATGACTTCGTTAAACCTAGGCATGTACCCAGGTGGTCTGCCATCAGGCAGCTACATCAGTCATAGTAAAATAAACGCAGTCTTGCGCTGTTGTTGCTGCCACGTGGAACGTAGATAGATGCGCTGCTAATTGCTGCAGTTCTGTCCTCTCACTCTGGCCCAAACAATAGGGGTTACTGACGCAGATACTTAGATCTGAAGATGATCCAGAGAGATCGACACGTGTCATGTAGCTCCAAATTTAAAATCTGCAGCTTTAACTGAAGAATAAATAAGACTGGTTTTAGACACGTGAATTTAAGTTGACAAGACGGAAGAAAGCATTTTTTCGCGAAGCACTCTTGCGAAAGTTTAGATGGCTCTGAGCACAATGGGACTTAACTGCTGTGGTCATCAGTCCCCTAGAACTTAGAACTACTTAAACCTAAGGACATCACACACATCCATGCCCGAGGCAGGATTCGAACCTGCGATCGTAGCGGTCACGCGGTTCCAGACTGGAGCGCCTAGAAAGTTTAGAGAATAATTACACTGCCTCCTACACACATCTTGCGTTAGGACTGTGAAGACAAGAAAAGAGAAATGAGGGCTCGTAGAGAAGTGTACATGAGCCGTAGTAAAAAATTGCTGTATTGAAGAGCGCGCCGCAGCGCGTAGTGTGAAGCAGTCACCCTCCGTTTCTGGCGGTGGCGCCGCTGTGGCAATCGCAGCTTTGGTGTCTCCCTCTGGTGGGAAATGGGAAAGGTTGCCTGTTCACACGCATTTAAGTGGGCTAAGAGCTCCCGAGTGGGGGTTAGTCAGTCGGACGCAGTTGGTCAGCAAAGTTAGTCTGGGTCTGTCTCTCGTCCGCATTGGTGAGACGGTTCGTGTCTGACTGTCGTCTGCAGTGCTTGTATGTGTTAGGCCACCAGTCTGCTCGAGTTTGCTCAGGCAATGGTCATTGGCGGTTGGATCGATCGGTTTGTCGGTCGCGCACTGAGACACAAGATGACTTGTCCGCCTGCAGCGTCGGCGCATGTGTGGTCGCCACGTTAGTCCAGTGGGCCGCGCCGTATAGCGAGGCGTAGTGGCTTCGCGGCCGACACGAGAGCAACAGGAGTCAAACCACGACATCGGTCTGAGCGGGGCGAGCTGCGACGCCGTGACAGGAGAGATCGGCGCGCCTTTCTGCGTCCTGAAGCGGTTGGCAGCGGACGGTTCGGGAGAGCGTTTTGGGGGTGCTGCGTCAGGTCTTCGCCAGACATCGCAGTTAATTAGAAGTTAAGTGATTCGTGATATGTTGTTTCATTTACTTGTTAAATTCTACATGTTTTCTTGGTCAGTCTCTCGTCCCCAGCTTGCTCGTCTGTCTCTCGCCCGCATTTGGTTGGCAGTTAGTGTCTGTCTGTCTGTCTGTCTGTCGGTCTGCCATACGTTAATAGCTGCCTCTGTCATGGTGTCGGATTCGGTGTTACCGAATTTATTGCTTAGGGTGTAAAGGCCGATTTCCTGAAATATGTTTTTATCTTGCCAATCATCTTTGGAGGCGGTATATGCGTAATGTAGAGCATGTTTGTACATTTTATGTAAGACTGCGTTTCATGAGTTTTATTTAAAAGGGTCAGTTTAGGATATAAATTTGCCTTCCTTCCACCGTAAGAGTTTTCTTTTAAAAACAAGTTGCACTTTCGGTGGCAAGTACCTTTTAATGTGAGTGTTTTGTACCATTTCCATCCCTCCTATGGGGTGCATAGTTTATGTGTTTTGTGAGTATTTAAAAATTTTAGTTTAAAGTAATCTGATTGATGTGTTGTAGATTTGCACCAGTGTATTCTTTCAGAGGTTGTTGTGAGCGGTCGTGACTACCACCGTGCCAAAAGGGAGCGGCAAGGTTCTCAGCTCGAAAGCTCATACTAGAAAAAAAAAAAAAAAAAAAAAAAGAAAGTTATTTCTGCCTCTGAATAAATTTTAACTTGATATTTATTTACAGGGTGCTTTCTGATTGTAATTTTAAATCTGTTTAAAAAAGAGGGCTTTTAGGAACAAAATTTCCATTTATTAAAAAAATTTAATTTGTTTTATCAGTTACCATTGGCAACTCAACTACTTCCACGCTCACATAGTGTGATTAGATGCGTTAATGTTCTTGATGAATCGCTAGTAAATAAAGGAAATTCCTTAAGAAAAGATTTTGAAAGTAAATCCGCGGTTCAGTACACAAAATGTTCCCTCACTCCATTTACGAGTAGAGCAGGAAATGGTATGGCTAGCAGTAAAAGGTAACGTTCAGCACGCATCCTATGATAGCTTGCCCGTTGTGCATGTGGATGTAGATGTTTTTTGGTAGTTTCCATGCTGGTATTTCATTCTTTAAACTCCTACCCTAGAATAGGAACAGTTTTGGGTACACTCGCCGTATAAAATTTTAGTCTAGTTGCAAATGGAACGTACTTTCCCTTCGTTGTCACCATGGACGCACAAATATCGTCACCATGAAAGGTTCTCTCTAATAGATGCACCTGCCTTTTCTGAAATTCCTGTCCACATTCACCTTCACTATCAAGATCCTCATCTCCCTGACGGAGGTTTCACATCCAGCTAATCCTGTGAAGGGAATGAGACAGTACTGTAGCCTATACCTGCCTATTATTCAATCTGTACATCGAGGAAGCTACTAAAGAAACCAAAGAAAAATTATGAAAATGAATTAAAGTCCAGGAAGTAAACAGTAAATCGTTAAAGTTTGATGGCGAAATTGTAATCATGCTATAGCGGGCAAACAAATTGGAAAAGTTTATGAAAGGAAATGATGATGTCTTGAAAGGAATATCAGCAAAAGAAAGACAGCTGTAGTGGAGTGTAGTCCATTTGAGAGGTGACGCGGTACAAATTAAATGAGCAAGGGAGATGCTAAAAGTAATAGATGGGTTTTGCTATATGGGCAGCAGAAGAAATTATGATAGCAGGGGAGGCAATGAAATTCAGATTCGAAATAACAAGGAAAGCTATTCGAAAGAGAGAAATACACTGGGAAAAAAATCTCTTCTTCAAAACCACATAATTGTCTGCCTTTGCGAAGCATACGTGTGAAATGTGACTTTTAGCCTACTACCTTCGTCTGTAATCGTGCAAAAGCATCACGGCCTGCAACATCATCCATTGGAGGCCCACCTAAAGGGTGTCAAAGGGGTTGCCTGCCATGAGGCGCTAGAACAGCAACGACGCACCACTGAGCAGAATGAATGTCGATGTGTCTGACAGACACCAAAGTGTTCAACCATGGCACTGAGGATCTTAGAGAGACACTGTCATTTTATTCGAGCATTTATCAATGCTGAACACTCCCATGATCATTCCACAGGTCGGTGCAAAGCAAGAGGTCTGAAAAAGCATCAACACTATTTGTTGTTTCTTGTTACGATCAGATTTGGTCGAATGGTTTTGTACGCCCCCTAGTGGATCACATTGTACAGGGTGTTACAAAAACGTACGGCCAAACTTTCAGGAAACATTCTTCACACACAAAGAAAGAAAATATGTTATATGGACATGTGCTCGGAAACGCTTACTTTCCATGTTGGAGCTCATTTTATTACATCTCTTCAAATCACATTAATCATGGAATGGAAACACACAGCAACAGAACGTACCAGCTTGACTTCAAACACTTTGTTACAGGAAATGTTCAAAATGTCCTCCGTTAGCGAGGATACATGCATCCACCCTCCGTCGCATGGAATCCCTGATGCGCTGATGCAGCTCTGGAGAATGGCGTATTGTACCACAGCCGTCCACAATACGAGCACGAAGAGTCTGTACATTTGGCACTGGGGCTGCGTAGACAAGAGCTTTCAAATGCCCCCATAAATGAAAGTCAAGACGGTTGAGGTCAGGAGAGCGTGGAGGCCATGGAATTGGTCCGCCTCTACCAATCCATCGGTCACCGAATCTATTTTGAGAAGCGTACTAACACTTCGACTGAAATGTGCAGGAGCTCCATCGTGCATGAACCACCTGTTGTGTCGTAATTGAAAAGGAACATCTTCTAGCAGCACAGGTAGAGTATCCCGTATGAAATCATGATGACGTGTTCCATTGAGCGTAGGTGGAAGAACATCGGGCACAATAAAGACATCACCAACAATGCCTGCCCAAATGTTCACAGAAAATCTGTTTTGATGACGTGATTGCACAATTGCGTGCGGATTCTCGTCAGACCACGCATGTTGATTGTGAAAATTTACAATTTGTTCACGTTGGAACGAAGCCTCATCCGTAAAGAGAACATTTTTACTGAAATGAGGATTGACACATTGTTGGATGAACCATTCGCAGAAGTGTACCTGTGGAGGCCAATCAGCTGCTCATAGTGCCTGCACACGCTGTACATGGTACGGAAACAACTGGTTCTCCCGTAGCACTTTCCATACAGTGACGTGGTCAACGTTACCTTGTACAGCAGCACCTTCTCTGACGCTGACATTAGGGTTATCGTCAACTGCATTAGGAATTGCCTCGTCCATTGCAGGTGTCCTCGTCGTTCTAGGTCTTCCCCAGTCGCGAGTCATAGGCTGGAATGTTCCGTGCTCTCTAAGACGCCGACCAATTGCTTCGAACGTCTTCCTGTCGGGACCTCTTCGTTCTGGAAATCTGTCTCGATACAAACGTACCTCGCCACGGCTATTGCCCCGTGCTAATCCATACATCAAATGGGCATCTGCCAACTCCGCATTTGTAAACATTGTACTGACTGCAAAGCCACGTTCGTGATGAACACTAACCTGTTGTTGCTACGTACTGACGTGCTTGATGCTAGTGCTGTAGAGCAATGAGGCGCATGTCAACACAAGCACCGAAGTCAACATTACCTTCCTTCAATTGGGCCAACTGGCGGTGAATCGAGGAAGTACAGTACGTACTGACGAAACTAAAATGAGCTATAACATGGAAATTATGTCCACATAAAATCTTTTCTATATTTGTGTATGAGGAATGTTTCCTGAAAGTTTGGCCGTACCTTTTTGTAAAACCCTGTATACCGGGACAAAAACTGCGGTCGCGCTGCACTGCAAGGGGTCAGATCATGTTCAGCGTGGTTGACGACCTGTGGCGTCCTTACAGTAAGGCTGAATCATCAGCGGCCTTCAGGAGTGTCGAACGTTGTCAAGAACATTGTCTTGTTGCTGATCGCACTGCGAACTGTTGTTTTCGACTGCATAATGTGTGCGAATCGTGCTGCAATGGAAGCGGTTGTTGCATTGTCCACCTTTATACCACCTCCTGAGGGTTTTTCGTATCTGTTCCAAGTGGCGGTGTGTCTGAATTGCTTCCCGCTGCCACCAATAAGAAAATCGCAGAGGCGACAAAAGACCTCAGCAGTTTGGTCCCATAGTCCTTACCACAAATTTCCAAATTTCTACTTTCCTGAAAATTATGGTTACCTGACGTCGTCAACAAGAGGACGATTTCTTATTATGAATGTTATAATCTCCTGGTTGGAGAAGTTTTATTTAGCACAGGTCACGTGAAAAACTTATACATGTGAACGTCTAATTTCGGCAAAGTTTGACTGTCCTCTTCAAATTCTAAACATACACTAATTTAGTGCCTCTGTATGCGGTGCACTGTCATCTAGAACTGAGTACACAGAAACTAACTGGAACAGACGCATTAGTGCCGTGCCATGCAGCAAATGATAAAACCGTAGATGTAGTACACAATCATAAAAGACCGATGACCTCGCTGTCTGGTCTCTTCCCCCAAACCACCCAACCCCAACAATCATAAACATTTGTGGTAGAATACATTTTGTATAAAACATGTTGTTTGCTCTGTCCGTGCTAACAGCTGACGGCAGGATTTGAAGATGTCAATTAAGGTAAGTTTGCCGAAACTAATCTTCTACAAAAGTATTTGATGAAAATATTTGTCTTGAGACTAGCCTTACGCGTATAAACAGGGTACAGAGGACAAGTATAGAAACTTTTGAAATCTGGAGTTACAGAAGAATGCTGAAGATGAGATCAATAGACAGGACAACCTGTGAAGAGGTGCTGAATCAAGTCCGTGGTGAAACATCTTTATGGCACAAACACACGAAAAGAGGAGATAGTCTGTCAAAATGGCAATAGACGTAGGGGTTAAAACTGTAAGGGGAGTCAAGGTTTAGATTGATGTAGGCAGCAGTTATTATGGACAGATGAATAACCTTGAGAGCTTCATCACACCAGTCGACGCTTTAGGACCATACGACTAACTTTAACAACCAGTCTATAGACCACTGGTTTCCTCCTTGTCTTCTTTCTACAACCCTGATACACATGGCTGCAAGTGAACACCATTTCCTGTCATGCTTCGCGCTTTCCTCAAACGAATAGTTACGCATCGTTAGTGAAGCAGTGAGATAGACGACTGCCTGCAACGGAAAAGCAAAGTTTTGTTCAGGCACATGGAGAGTGGACCGATGGTCGTAAAACTTCATGTCTCTAGGTACCAATGTTGAACACACAGCAAATGGAACAGAGAAGAGAGCTCTGATACTATAAAGGAGAAGGCTAGCTTTCAAGTGAAACAGATTTTTTTTGGAAGCAGAAGGCATATTTAGAGCAATCTACAAGCCATTTGTGTAACGTCATTGATATCTAGCACTAATACTTAAAGTATCAGACGAAAGTCACGTGATAGGCAACCGGAATCATGACATTTCTGGCACTCTTGTGGAAACGAGGAAGGATTATTTCTGCAGTAAAATCTGATTAATAATTCATTTAGACATTAGGCAGACAGTAATGAACGACGTGAATTAACGAAACAATTACCATTTTGTCTCTGAATTTAAAATTTCATACACAACAACCGCGTGATGTCGACATACTTAAAAGCAAAACCTGCGGGGCAAATTTTAATCTTTATAATATTTGCAATACCAACCGTGGAAAGTGCTGAGGCAATGTAATTTGTTTTTTACTGAGACATAAATGTTAAAATTACTTAAAAAATACTTTCCTTTTCTTTGATGTATCCATGTTGCTAAATTTTAAGCTCATACGGTTTTGTTCCCTGTTTTGAGGAATATTTTATAATTCTCTGTTTAATTTTTAACCCTTAAATCATCATCATTTGGTTTTTTGTACTCTAGAAGTAGCAGCCATGTTTTCACATTAATTATGGGAAGAGCGCTCCGCCTATAAACACAACTTATCTTCCCTCTGCTTAAACATGTTTGGGACCGTCATCACTGGGTCTGTTTCATTCAAGTATGGAAAATACAAGATGTTTTACGTAGTAATTATTGAAAGGAAAATTGGGGCTGAAAAATTTTGTGTCTATTGCGATCATTGCCTCAACTATTGGTCAATGCTCTTCAAGGAAATAACACGTACCGTATATTTGTGCCTACTTCACCAACAGAGGGAGATTCAAAAGAAGCCTATAACCACGAGAAAACTGTATGCAATCACAAAATATTGTCGCGAAATATTTTCGTTCAACAAAATAAGGCTAAATAAAAAGTGATTTCGGCAACTGGTCATGCAGTTTCACAAAAATATTACGTTGTTGCTGGTGAGAATCTATATGATCACTTAAAGAAGGTCCTGCAAAGTCTAACCTCCTAGATAAGAAGGTAATGATATCAATTAATATGAACTGCTTTAGGCTTAATTTTCATTCTAGTAAGTATTACCTATCACTTGTATTTCCAATATATTATGATGCACTGATAGTGGCATTAAAGTGATGAAACATGTTTGGGTACTTGTTTTCTGATCAAACTAATCCTAATTCCCACTATTTTTTATTCAGATATGTTTTATTCTTCAAGTGTATTATTTAAAATGCTGACATCTTGTACCAGATTTTATGACCCGACAGCAAGACATGCTGTTAGTGGTACCGCGCTACCACAGTGTTTTGTTTCATATAATCTCAGTAAAAATAATCGCACATCACTTAACATTCCACTACTCTCTCGCTTCATAAGCTATAAACAGTAAAATGTGAGTAGATGATGGACGACATACTTAGAGGGTAAAGACAACACATACGTCTTGAAACATACTTGAGTGTCAAAAAGGAAAGAAATGTGTCCGCTATTATGCGGAATATGGTGTTAAATAAAGCATTTTATTAAAATAAATTTCGAATCTAATCAGTAATTTAATGTGCTATCGACATAATCATGGACATACTTTGAACTGTTGTAATCTAGTGCAGGCACTCTCTGTGGTAGTTATGAGTCACACAGTGAGTACAAGGCTAGCTGGACAGAGCATGCAGACTACCAGTTCTATTTTCATTTTGTCCTTTTTGTTTCTTATATATTTACTCTCACACGTGAGTCGCATTTGTAAGTGACCTAAAGGTTGTTTTAATAAATTTTGTTGAGTGGAACATATCCTTTTCCCTAAGCCATGAATATCAATTAGAAATTTGATTTCAAACTCAAATATATGATCGTAATTGTTCAGGAGTGAGTGCTGCTAGTATTGCAAACCCATAACATTCGGTTAAGAACAGAACTCGTTGTTGCATGGATGCAGGATTATCAGTTCAAAACCAAAAAAAGGGGGTTGGAAGGTCAATGGAGCAACATGGATAGTGTCTTGAATAATGATAGTGAGGTGAGCATCACCAAAAGGAACAGGAGCAATTGAATGTAGTTTGGGTGATGTAGTTTATGAATTGAGACACTGAAAGCACTAGACGAGTTTTTTCTGTTCAGAAAAGAAAATAATTCACAATGGTCGAAGTGGAGAATATGTCAAACATGAGCTAGCAACAGCTAGTAAAACTCTTCTGAATAGGAGATAATCTTATTCGTAACATAAATTTAAATGTTGGGAGGTCTTTCGTGAAATTTTTTGTCTATAGTACTACCTCGTACGTAATGGATTTGTGAACAATAAACAGTTCTGACAAGAACAGAGAATAACTATATGAAATGTGAAGCTACAGGCGAATGCTGAAGATCAGAACGGGTTCTGAATTCAATAAAAAGGAGAAAACTAAATTAACGATACAATGTCTATAATAGAAGGAATCGTTTGATAGAACAAATTCTGGGGCACCAAGAAATACTCAGTTTTATAATAGTGGGAAGAATTTGTATTGGGGGTTGGGGGGAGGGTGTTATGGAGGGGGAGTTGAGGTCAAACAAGTAGAGGTAGACCAAAGCTTGCCTATATTTAGAGGGAAAGAAGATTAGAGTTAAAAGTTCCATTGTTAGTGCAGACGTTAGAGGGAAATCGGATTACGAAAGGATGGCGAACACAGTCGTTCGTGCCCTTTTCAAAGGAATCATCTGGGTCCTGGCTAGGAGGGATTTAGGATTATTACGAAAAACCAGAACTTGGGTGGTCAGACAGGTATTTGAACCGCCATGCACCCGAATGTGAGTCCAGTGCGCCAACCACTACGCCGCCTAACGTGGTACATATAGTTAGCAGGTTCTGGTTGATGTAATTTCGAGGGTTTATGCAGAGACAGTGAGGATTTCACAGGATCTATTTCCATAGAGACTTGCATCAAATCATTCTGAATGAAGAAAACCCACAACATTTGGTGTTTGTTGATCGTGCTACTGCAAGAGTTTGAAGTGAATATTGGGGCAGGTAGTACTAACAGTAACCAGAGACAATTGAGAACAGACACTTATCAATAAGCACTAGACTACCTCTACATCAGGCCAGACGGATGTCTGAAACTGGGGTGGTCTGAAAGCTCCTCGTGCGATTGACCTAACCATCTGCACTCACTGGTCTGCGTCCAACGACTGCTGCACGAGCTTCGGCTTGCGAAGTTTTACTAGTAGAAAATCATCAGAACACATCATTGACGTCAGGTCGTAATTTGTAAAACTTGATACTGATTTTTGTTAGTACAAGCAAGTCCGTACAGTTCACGAAAATTGCGCCTTATTAGTGTTTGTTAATATTTCGATAATTCGAAGTGTAACAGTCATTTTCTGAGCATTGCTGATGAATTAAACAAAAGCTTAGTTTCCACTGAGAATGATACCACTCTCTTGAAAAATGCCTTCCGAGACTGATGTATGAAATACTCCTATTTATTACTGAGAAGGGGGAGAGTGAGTCAATATTAAATCGCTGAAGACTAAGGACCCTCGTGAATATGACGGAATAACTACAGGAATATTACTGCGCTGCACATGTTAGCCCTGTACTTCGCACATTTGTAATTTTTCCTTTAAAAATGGTCAGTTTCCTGAACGATTGAAATACTCAGTAGTAAAGCAGCTTTTTAAAAACGGAAAAATTGATAATGTAGACAGTTTTAGATCTGTTTTTTTGCCATCAGTGTTTGCTTAACTTACTTAAGAGGTTGTGTACATAAGGATAATTAAATGAACAGCTGGGCTTTAGTAGTGGTTTAACAGCTGGAACTGCTGCTTTATCTTTTCTCTGTGAGGTATTGTACGGATTAAAGCAAAGGTTTTGATCGCTAGGAATACAATTTAACTAAGGCTTTTGATTGTGTTGGTCACAAAATATTGCTCCAGAAGCTGAACCATTATGGAATACGGGGAGTAGCTCACAATTGGTTCACCTATTGTCTTAACAACAGAAAGCAAAAGGTCGTTCTCCACAGTGTTGAGAATGGCTATGATGTGGGATCTGAGTAGGGCATGGTTAAATGGAAGGTGCCCCAGGGATCAGTGCTGGGGCCACTTCACTTCCTTATTTATGTACATGATATACCTACTAGTATTACAAGTGATTCTAAACTATTTCTGTTTGCTGTTGACACTAGCTTGATCTAAGAAATGTTGTGTGAAACTTTGGCACTATTTCAAATAGAGCAGTTCACGACTTCACTAAATCACAGTAAGACTCTGTTTTTACAGTTTCTGACACACAGTTCAACAAAGCCAGACGTTTTAATTTCATAGAATGGGCATATAATTTAATGAATCTGAAGAGTGAAAATTTTTAGGCATCCGGATAGATTGTAAAAGGTCGTGGAAAGACCACGTCTACTATTTCATTCAAAGACATAATGCTGCCAGTTTTACTATTTCAACGGTATCTAAAGTAAGTGATCGTTCAACAAGAAAAGTAGTCTACTTTGCTTATTTTCATTCGACCATGACGTATGGTATTGTGTTTTGGGGTAACTCTTGGCGTTCTCAACTGTGCTTTTGGCTCAGAAACGAACGGTTCGGGCAATAAGTCGTATAAGTTCGGGAATCTCTTGTCGACTTCTGTTCATTAGTCTGGATACTCTGACATTGGTCTATATACTTTACAGTCTTTTGTTGATAACAATAACAGCTTATTCCCAAGAATTAGCAGCTTTCACTCAATTAATATTAGGAAGAAATCCAATCTGCAAATGCATCGTACTTCCTTAACTCTTGTGCAGAAAGGTGGGCAGTACACCGCTACCATAAAAGTTCAAAATTCTTAATAGTAATACATGCATTTTCAAATCTAAATTGAAGGGTTTCTCATGAGTCATTCCTTCTGTCGAGGATATCCTTGAAAAAAAAAATTGTGTCCTGTGCAATAAGGCTTGTCTGTTTTTGGGTTCATAAACATTTTACTGTATCTGTTATTATTTTTATTTTGTAATTTCATGTACTGACACATTCCATGAACTTGGAGATTTGCTCCTACGGAACTAGACGTGTAAAATAAAAAAATTAAAAAAAAAAATGGAAAGTAGGAATGCAGCTTGTGCCCCTGTCTTGATACGTGTGCATGAGTGAATGATTTCTCTTTGAAATGACGTAGCTTATCTGTGCTATGGAATATGGCTTTGACTTGAAAGAAAAGAAATAGCAAACAATACGAATGAAACAAATATTCGTAAGAAATAAAAAAAATTTGCGTGGTTCACAGTTGGCAGGAATAAAGGTAATCTGGAAAGAAGTAGCTATGATTTCCTCTCTAATGGCAATACAGTTGAATTAATTAAATACAAGAGGTTTTGCTGGATATACTAAAGTGATACGTGATGTGTTAAAACACTACGCACCAGGTCGTCGGCGAGGATGAACACGATGTGTGGACGCTCGAGGGGCTGTGCTGCAGCCACAAGCGACATCCCGAACATCAGTATTGGCATGAGCAGCAGCAGCAGCAGCCGATGCAGGTGCGGCAGTGTGTGGGGGTGGCGGCTGGGGTGGAGGCGCCCACGGGCAAACCGCATCCTCTGATCCGCGCCTGCCAACACCACGCACACAGCGTCAGCCCACAGTCCCGCTACCTGGCAACACGACACCGACTTCCAAGTCTCCTAGCTTCCCCTACAGTAGCAGTCTTCAAACAGTGTGAGGCGCACACATAGAGCGAATGCCGAAACTCCTGCACTAGGATTCCTCAGTGCAGTTACAGTTTATACATTTCTCGAAAGGATCATGGTACTCCTTGTATGGTACATCTGTTTTGATACGTGTGGAAACTACGCTCTTACTGTATAGCTTGAGAAATTCGCTGTCAATGTATGTAACAGCGCAAGTCTTTCGCCAACTATCGTGTATGTTAGGCACTACTTAGGTTAGTTAGGTTTAATTAGTTCTAAGCTCTAGGGGCTGATGATTTCAGAAGTTAAGTCCCATAGTGGTCAGAGCCATATGAACCATTTTTGTTAACTGTAGACGTTGTTTTCAACCAAGCACATAGAACGCGACATTTTAATATGGTGCACGTTTCAAGAGCAGTGTGTTTGATCCAAGAAGAATGTATATTCCGTCGTGTTGCCGGAGATGATAACATTTATAGACAATTTTTTCCATGATACTTCCTGGCACCTAGCTGCGACTACCCTGTTTTTTACTGCACGCGCCCAGCTCTCTTAACCATCAACGATCCTCCTACTAAAAGGTATTATACTCATTCTACCTTGCGGTTGGCAACTATTGGCTTTATTTTCTCAATCTACTCTGATCAGACCTTAGCACATACCTTTTAACATGTCCCCATCTGTCATCCGTTGTTTCTGTTTCGTTTTCGATACCTGTCGGAATTTTAAGTTCTTGTTATGCAAATAAACGATGATGTAATGATCCTTTTTTTCTTAAACTTAATTTGAGAAAGTTAGAAGTATAATTTAGTAACATACCCAGTCCTAAAATATTGTTCAACGAAGTATGGCAGACGTCCAAATAGACCTTCCCCTAGTAATTTTGAGCAGTATAGTTGGATATTTTAAACTTACTTGTTAGCAAAGATATCAGATAGTTCAGTACTGCCTATAAAGATACAGAGTGCCGATCATTTCAGTTATTCACTGCCTAACAATAGAAGGTCCTTAGTCTTCAGTGATTTAATTACTGACTCAATCTCCTTGTGCTCAGTATGACATGGTCCAATGTCAGTGTCATCTCGAACATGCATACACTACCCGGGGATATGTAAATGATTAGAGTTGAAATTCCCTGTGACAGAACGGCGGCGAAAGTGCATTGTTTGATAGCTTCACCACATCTGGAGGGTATACAAAGGGCGTGGACTACAACAGATGCCGAATTACCACTCTGACGAAGACAGACATCTCGTGTACTCGTATGAGACAGCGTTATCAGCATGTGAAAGGGCCTCGTTGTGGGTCTCCATTTGCCTGCTTGGTCATAACGTCCGGATTTATGGGGTTTTCAGTTGTGGCGGTGGGTCGATATTGGACTGCATGAGAAATTGAGGTCAAGTAGACTCGTCATGAAGATTCCGCTCGATCACGTCTGACCACCACAGGGAAGGTCGCCGTATTGTGCACCAGTCACATTGTCAAAGCTTCACTTCTGTGCTTGCCACCGGAGGACAAACTTCTCGCAAAGTCGTTCTACAGCATTGGTTGGAGACTACCAGCAAGTGAACTAGGGAATTACCGTCCCATTCTACGAGGTAGGAACGACTAGTGTCTACTACTTTGGTTCTCTGCTCTGAGCACCATGGGACTTTACATCTAAGGTCATCAGTCCCCTACAACTTAGAACTACTTAAACCTAACTAACCTAAGGACACCACACACATTAATGCCCGAGACAGGATTCGAACCTGGGACCGTAGCAGTGGCGCGGTTCCCGACTGAAGCGCCTATAACCGCTCGTCCACCGACGCCGGCTCTACTACGTTCTGAAGCCCACTACCACTGGGAAACGAATTTCGACAAAGATTACAATGTTGGATAAGGAGAGAACAAGCAATTATTTTATTTTGTAGTTGAGCTTGTCATCGTCCCAATTTGAAAATGATTCAAATTTGATACCAAAATGGACATTTTTCTATACACAACGACACCATACATTTTAATGTTTAGCCTAACATATACGGATAATTCTCTGTATTCTGTATGTCGTTAATTCTTTTTTATGTTGCATGTGAATGTAAATGAAACTCAATATATATTGAAAATAGTTGGTGTGTTCTGTCTACTGTGACTGTATGCATGTGTATATAGGAACGCTTCGGTCCGGCAGGAAAAAGTTTATCTGTGCTAAGTTGTTGCTAACGAGTAAGTGACAAGTGAAACGGGTCAGTATGTGGTGGGACTTGGTAGTATAACAACCTATGGGCGGTTACGTGTCATTTAATGAGACTAAATAGTGGTAGTTTTGGGGAAAGCGTAGTGGTTTTCGTTGTGAAAGGAAGATGGTTTTAGGTAGTTAAGAGAATTGTGGTACTGAGTCAGAGGATGCATTCTGAGCGTGCGGAGGCGGGCACAGTGCTGAGTCGCCATGCAAATTATTGTATTAACGTTCTTAAATTAAAGTTCGGCGAAGAGACACGATTTTGATATTTCAACGAGGAAGACCAGTCGCTAAAGGGGAAGCGTACAAGAAAGAAGGAAGAAAGAGCCATGACTTTCACGAACTTAAAATTCAGCTGGAGGCGTACGCAGAAAGACAGAAGAATCAAGACACAGAAAGAGAGAAGCAGTCTTCATCATAAAACATGAGGACACGGTGAAGTGGATGAGGCAGCCCACTGAACAATTATCTTCTTTATTTTAGCCGAGGAAAGATTGTGAAATACACTTGTAATCCGGGCTGTGTTTCGAAGAGTGTCAGTTTATAAATATTTCGTATATAATTAATTGAACTGTGAACAATTTCTCTAACCGTTAATTTATTTGATGCGCTAACCAAAGTGTGCCCCGGCTTTGAGAGTAAAGGTATTAATAAAATTGACGTCACGATAGTGGAATACATTCATTAAGAGGACTTAGATTGTTGCGTGCCTAAGACATTGTTTTTAACTCAGTCCTAGCAATCTTCAGTCCCGTATCCTATATAAAAAATTGCCACAAGTTTCAATAGCAAATTCCACACCCAATGCACCAGAGTGGTTGTGAGAATTATTTAACATTTTTTAAATTAATTTTTCATTCATAAGATAGCATTCCGCCATCTTCTTCTTTTTCTGTGTATCACCAAACATTTGCTATGAGACGACATCAGCGTTTTCAGCTACAAATGGTTCAAATGGCTCTAAACACTATGGGACTTAGGTCATCAGCCCCCTAGACCTACAACTACTTAAACCTAACTAAGGTCATCACACACATCCACGCCCGAGGCAGGATTCGAACCTGCCACCGCAGCATCAGCGCGGTTCCGGACTGAAGCGCCTAGAACCGCTCGACCACAGCAGCTGGCAATCAGCTACAGTAGCAGCACAGTCTAAGATGACAGTCGCGGCATTCCTTCTGTTTTTTGTTGTTACCCACTGCGATGGCAGCGCGCCAAGCGGTCAGCAAGGGACAATTCTAATTGCAATACCGCTTGAGTGCTACTACCAGCATTTATATTGATTCATAACAATAGGGAGCGTATATCGTGCAACAAAAATCGATGATAACTAAAATATGACCGCATATTTGTTGTTCTTTAGTTTCCTAAGGACACTGGGGAGTATGAAACGGCACCTTACAGGACAGTTTGTTTCCGACTCTGTTGTAACATACAGATATTTACTGCCGAACGACATTCTTTATTAATAACAAAATGTTGTGAGTAAACACTTGAAGAAAGGAACTCTTGCCGACAGATGTCGTGTATTTAACAAACAGAGGAAGTTTTGTTCCGCTACACTTTCATCAGAATCTGTATGTGGAACACAGGAAGGCTATACGCAATGCACACTAAAGAGCCAAAGAAACTGGTACACATGCCTGATGTCGTGCAGGGTTCCCGCAAGCACACAGAAGTGCCGCTGCACGACGTGGCATGGACACGACTAATATCTGAAGTAGTGCTCAAGGGCTTTGACCCATGAATCCTGCAGAGCTCTCCATAAACCCGCAACAGAACGAGGGGATGGAGATCTCTTCTCAACAGCGCGTTCCAAGGCATTCCAGATATACTCAGTAACGTTCCTGTCTGGGGAGCATGGTGGCCAGCGGGAGTATTTAAACTCGGAAGAGTGTTCTTGGAGCCCCCATGTAGCAATTCTGAACGTGTAGGGTGTCGCTTTATCCTGCTGGAATTGCCCAAGTCCGTCGGAATGCACAATGGGCACGGAGGCATGCAGGTGATCACACAAGATGTTTACGCACGTGTTACCTGTCAGAGACGTATCTAGACATATCAGAGGTCCCATATCACTCCGACAGCCACGCCACCGTTACAGAGCCCCTACCAGCTTGAACATTCCCCTGCTGGCATGCGGGCATGCGGGATTCATGAGGTTATATCCATACCCGTACACGTCCATCCGCTCGATACAATCTGAAACGAGATCCGTCCGCCCGGGGTCTCCAGTTTCCAGTCATCAACAGTCCAATGTCGGTGTTGATGGGATCAGAAGAGGCATAATGCTATGTGTTGTGCAATCATCAAGAGTACACGAGTGGCCTTGGTCTCCGAAAGCCCATATCGATGATGTTTCGTTGAATGGTTCGCACGCTGACACTTGTTGATGGCCCAGCATTGAAATCTGCAGCAATCTGCGGAAGGATTGCACTTCTGTCACGTTGAAGGATTCACGTGTGTCGTCGTTGGTCCCATACTTGCCGGATCTTTATCCGGTCGCAGCGATGTCGGAGATTTAATGTTTTAATGGATTCCTGATACTCACCGTAGACTCATGAAATGATCGTGCTGGAAAATCCCACTTCATCGCTACCTCGGAGATGCTGTGTCCCATCGCTAGTGCGCCGATTATAACACCACGTTCAAACTCATTTCAATCTTGCTAAATTGCCATTGTAGCCGAAGTAACTGATCTAACAACTGCGCCAGCCTCTTGTTTCTCATATAGGCATTGCCGACAGCAGCGCCGTATTCTGCCTGTTTACATATCTCTGTATTTGAATACGTGTGCCTATACCAGTTTATTTGGAGCTTTACTGTAATATCTGCATTTTGTAACGTACGAAATAAGCCACCACACATGTATTTGAAGGAAAATCCATACAGATGTGATAATAAAACGTCATAGGAAATAGAACTGGCTCCCATTAGAGAAAAAAATCAGTTCCACAATAGTCGCTACATCTCAACCACAACCATCAAGAATGTACAACATATACGCTTTTGAAGCAAAAGTAATTACATTTACAAAAATATTCATGTATTAGGAATCCGAGAGAAACGTAAGAATGGGCGAATCAATAAAATACATAAAATATGTTGTATGTTGCGGAACGTTCGTATCATAATATGTACAGACTACAACAGAAATAATCCTTCTCAAGTGTGAAATATGTAAGCTGCACGTTTACACGTATTTGAAAGTATTTCTTCATGAGTAACTTGTAGTTTATGTCACTGAATCAGTGAGATGTAGCTGTTTTCACGTTGTGTCAGTCATCGAGCAATATTTTGTTAATTAATTAGAAAAGTAAACATACATTGTCCTTACATCGTGGGTACCTGTCTGCCTTATCAGAGCTTGGCATGCTAGCACCGCCCCAGCAATCAAACGTTAACAACTTTCTCACCAGAGAATGTCCATACTGCGTATATTAATTGCGGCCCAGGATCCAAGCCGGATCAAGAAAGTATTGCAGTTATTCGTCTCTGGTGCATTGTCTTTACATCCTGATAAACATTTATCTCATCGTAGACTCTCCATGTGAACATTTACTAACGTTACATGAATGGAAACCAAAGTGACGATTAAAAACAGTTATCCAAAGGATAGTAGTTAACATTAATATACTTGGTTTCAGTTCAGATTTAAATTCTCTGGCAGTTAACTGTTATACGACGTAAGTTCACTTTGCAGTTGTTCATGCTTCTCTCTAAACTATGAAGTCGAGCAATAAATTTAGCTCAGGACCGGACATAAATTTGACAAAAAAAGTTTGACTAATCTACAACCACAAGCAGTTAATACCGTACAGTAAAAAACCCGATAAGTACGAGGATAGTGCATTTGCAGTAGACTGCAGAACGAATCTACTGGCACCAACGTACAGATGGTGGACAAAAACACGGAAACGTAAACAAAAACGACAAGTTATCACGCCTAATACGGTGAAGGAAAGCCGTTGGCTTTCAGAACAGCTTACAGTCGTCTCGGTTCGGATAAATTTAAGGCCTGTAAAATATTGACAAGTTCATGTAAAGGTGATAAGCTGGATAGCGTTCACACACGGTTTTCTGCAAAGTAGACACTAAGGGCTCAATAATATTTAGATACTGTGATTGTGGTGGCTAGGAGAGATCGAAAATTCATCATAGTCCTCACAAAGGCAGTCCTGGACAACGCTGTGTGAATGGGGGACCTGCCGTGTTGACAGTTTCTTCACTAGGAAACAGACATTGTACCATGGGTTGGAACTGATTAGTCAGAATGGTCACATAATTCTTGGCAGTAGTGCGACCTTGTAACCATAGGACGACGGAAAACCGCTATATGGCAGCCCAAATCACCACAGAACCCCGCTATTAATCACTCTTGGGATGCAGACGCGGCGGCCAGCAGTTGGTGAGGTACAAACGACATCCTTCCATTGCCTCATAGTCCAGGTTTTATGGAATTGCTAAAATTCATGGTGAAACCTTCAGCTGTCCTTTATTTTGCAGAATTCGCTACTAGTCAAATGACCATTATCAATCCAAGCTGGCATAAACGGCAGGAAAGTTATACAGTAATTTGAACGAAAGTAATTTGTTCATTTGAGCTCGTCGGAGTACGATAAAGTTTTTACAAAAACAGCTGTGTACAACACTTTCCGTCAAAAAGCAAACTCCACATCAACGGCTAGTAACACACTGGCTAAATATCCCCACCTGAAAACACACATAAATTTTATGGAATTGGTATCATGGTTTACTGTTACGGGCATTTGCCTCGCATATGAGTGGTTTTGGAATTCCAAAAATGGTTCAAATGGCTCTGAGCACTATGGGACTTAACATCTGAGCTCATCAGTCCCCTAGACTTAGAACTAGTTAAACGAAACTAACCTAAGGACATCACACACATCCATGTTCGACGCAGGATTCGACCCTGCGACCGTAGCAGCAGCGCGGTTCCGGACTGAAGCGCCTAGAACAGCTCGGTCACAAAGGCCGGGTTGGAATTTCAGCTCGCCTTGCAGTTCCCTGCTTGTGGAGCTCTCTTCGTGTTGTTTTTGTGCCATAAGGGTTCGCGAATGCGACATTTAGTTCTGTAATGACTTTTGCAGATGTTGTTCTTTTAATTTCTCCTCACAATCCCCTACAAAGGCCGTCGAGTCACGATCGCTCAACCCACACTTTATTCCACGTTGTGACTTAGCAGTTCATTTCTCGCTTCCTCTGCAAGCAGTATAAATCTTCGATACGGTGAATCTTGAAACACCATACACTCCAGCTACCTTGGCTATGGAAGCATTCTCCGTACGAGCACTGACTACTTGGCCACGTTCAAATTCCCTTAGACCTCACGTAAAGCGCTTAGGACTAGACAAAACGTTAGTTTGACCTCGACTGACAATTGAAGCGTACTGGGGACGCTGCATAGGTCCCATTCAGATGCAAATACACTTTTGGCGTCATGTATTTCTCAGGGTTTTCCCACAATTTAGTACGACTCCTGTAGCTACCGTGTAACGATCGCGAAGAATAGAAGCATGTAGCCAGGCGCTTTTCACCCGGTCCATATGCGATTGGAACACGAAAGGGAATGACTAACAGTAGCAAAAGGCACCCTCCGCCATGTACAGTATGTGCACTACTGGCCATTAAAATTGCTACACCGGGAAGATGACGTAATATAGACGCGAAATTTAACCGACAGGAAGAAGACGCTGTGATATGCAAATGCTTAGCTTTTCAGAGGATTCACACAAGGTTGGCGCCGGTGCCAACACCTACAACGTGCTGACATGAGGAAAGTTTCCAACCGATTTCTCATACACAAACAGCAGTTGACCGGCGTTGCCTGGTGATGATTCGTTTAAGGAGGAGAAATGCGTACCATCACGTTTCCGCCTTTGATTAAGATCCGATTCTACCCAATCGCGATTGCGGTTTATCGTATCGCGACATTGCTGCTAGCTTTGGTCGAGATCCAATGACTGTTAGCAGAATATGGAAGCGATGGGTTCAGGAGGATAATAAGGAACGCCGTGCTGGATCCCAACGGCCTCGTACCACTAACAGTCGAGATGACAGGCATCTTATCCGCATGGCTAAAACGGATCGTGCAGCCACGTCCCGATCCCTGTGTCAACAGATGGTGATGTCTGCAAGACAGCAACCATCTGCACGAACAGTTCGACGACGTTTGCAGCAGCATGGACTATCAGCTCGGAGAGGATGGCTGCGGTTACCCTTGACGATGCATCACAGGCAGGAGCGCCTGTGATGGTGTACTCAACGACGAACGTGAGAGCACGAATGGGAAAACGTCATTTTTTCGGATGAATCCAGGTTCTGTTTACAGCATCATGATGGTCACATCCGTGTTTGGTGACATCGCGGTGAACGCACATTGGAAGCATGTATTCGTCATCGCCATACTGGCGTATCACCCGGCGTGATGGTATGGGGTGCCATTGGTTACACGTCTCAGTCACCTGTTATTCGCATCGACGGCACTTTGAACAGTGGACGTTACGTTTCAGATGTGTTACGACCCGTGGCTCTACGCTTCATTCGATCCCTGCGAAACCGTCCATTTCAGCAGGATAATGAACGACCTGTATGGGCCTTTCTGGATACAGAAAATGTTCGACTGCTGCCCTGGCCAGCACATTCTCCACATCTCTCACCAATTCAAAACGTCTGGTGGATGGTGGCCGAGTAACTGGCTCGTCACAATACGCCAGTCACTACTCTTGATGAACTGTGGTATCGTGTTGAAGCTGCATGGGCAGCTGCACCTGTACACGCCATCCAAGCTCAGTTTGACTCAATGCCCAGGCGTATCAAGACCGTTATTACGGCCAGTGGTTGTTGTTCTGGGTACTGATTTCTCAGGATCTATGCACCCAAATTGCGTGAAAATGTAATCACATGTCAGTTCTAGTATAATATATCTGTCCAATGGATACCCGTTTATCATCTGCATTTCTTCTTGGTGTAACAATTTTAATGGCCGGTAGTGTAATATACTGCTCGGCCGTTAGAATGCCGTCTCGAAACTGATAATATTGCATATCGCGTCCTTGCCACTTTGATACACTAAAAACATCGATATGATATAAAATTTCTCAGTGACTAACCTGTGTTCTTACCAACCGGCACAGCTCGGCAAAGACTTTTTCCGTTGCAACAGGAGGATTATCTGACGTAATTATAATCCTTAAGAGATTCACAGAAGCAAAATAAAACCGAACTCGGAGCAATGAGTATCGACGACGATAAATTCGTGGCGGTCAGCAGGCGACTAGCGGTGGGGAACGCGCCGCCGCACAGTGGAAGAGCCACCCCCGCCGGCCACTTTCGCCGGGTGACGGGCGTCACTCTCACTGTTGCACAAATAGATGCGGTAAGGGGCTCGGCTGTCTACTGACTAATGCCGTCTGTCACTTTCCACAACTGCAGGTAGCCGCCCGTGTTGTCAAACACCTGTCGTTTGCAACAGTAGTCAACGAGCGAAAGCTGCAACGCATTTTGCTAGAAATGAGATATGGAATTTCTGTATGATTAGGAAACCTTCACAATGGTTACATGGACATCTGTCTATCTCCTCGGTGATTTCGTAACTATGGTGGTCGGCAATGCACAAGTTTCAATACTAGTTACTGTAATCTCCCCCCTTCTTCCTACTCCCATCTATTGTCCACGTTAAACGATGTCAGTCAAGTTAATTAATAAGTAAAGTCTTTTACGAAGATTTGAGGGGAATGGAGGTAACAATAAACTTCCTAGTTTACTTAGCTTGTTATGTTGAGATGTCTCCAGTTCTTCTTGTCTAGGAGTCTGATTCTTGAAGCTGTAAACCTCACATCAGGTTCTCACGGTTGGTTGGAACTCAAAAAATCTGAAAATCGTTGTTGCAGCATTTTTTACATAAATATATTTTCTCACATCTGTTATTATAGGTTATCTGACTTGAGCTGACTGCTATGTAACTAAAAAGAACTCCACCAGACGCATTTCGCATTTATTTACAAAGCATCTTCAGTGGTATTCTGTAAATTCGATACATATGTTTGTACATTTAGCTTTTTGATTCTTTTAGGTTAAAAACAGCGTTTCCTTTATGAAATTGGTCTGCAAGCAACTTATGGTGTTTCTTTAGATAGTCTGCACCTTCCCCTCTTGCTAGCAGTGATTGGTGTCGACAGCTTCATTTCAAATTTGCAGTATTTTCCATTTTGCGTTATTTCCTGCGCTGCAGTATTTATAATTGACTTTCTTAACTGCACCAGAAAATGTATAGAATCCAAAGTTATTTTCGAGGGAGACATCTACTGGTGCTAAAATTAGCCAGCCACTCCAGCCTCATGAGGGTGGGGCGTTAGGAAACTTTAAAATTTCAAAATAATTATTTACTTCGTAAATTTTGATTCGCTACAACTAAAACTGTCCTTCTCTCCCAAAGGGTGGGGTTTGAGACAGACGAATTAGAGTTTTAAAAATGTTGACCCGAATATCCAAATCTGTGCAAAAAATTATATTTTGGTCAACATTTGTAAAACTCTAATTTCTCTCTCTCAAACCCCACCCTATGGGGAGAGAGGGAGAGTTTTAGTTCTAGAAAATCAAAATTTACGAAGGTAATAAGTATTTTTTATTCATCCGTAATCATTTCCCTCGCAAAAATGAGAACATGGATTTTCTTGAGTAACAGCGCCAACTACCAAGAATCAAAACAAATGCCTAAGAGGAAATGTATGTAGTTCTTTATGTAGAATCTGATCCTGCAATAAATAATGGGTGTTCCCCCTTGACATTTTTAAGTTGCCTCCCGCCCAACCCCCGGGGGGCTTGGGTGGTGGGCTAATCTTAGCACCAGCAGATGTTCCCCTCTAAAATGATCAACTTTAGATTCTACACATTTTTTGGTGTGAACCTTATTTTTTTTAGTTATTCTGGTTTGTCAACTTAAAATTTACACCCTGTGTAATTCAAAATATGTAGAACGCCTGGTCAGACATAAGAGAGTGCCTCACGGCCCTAATGTTGTCAAATTGAACCACATACATAAATGAAATAAATATTTTTCATTTGATAATGAAAGGGTAGCATTTTGTAAATGTGTGACACGGATACAATTTATGTGAAAATTCTGGATTTTCTAACAGGCTTTATATATCACCCCTAAGAGGGTGCCGGTTACTCGAGTTCGGGAGAAATAAAACAATGAATATTCAAAGAAGTTTCCAGATGTAGTTTATTAGCGCACTTGTGCGTATTATGCGCTTGCGTTACGACCGTGATGTACTGGCCACACTACGCAGCGGGCAGCTCTTATGATGGAGTTCATTCCACGAACGGTAACTAGCAGCTGTCCAGTCCACATTTCGAGCAGCGACGTGAAGGACGTCCGGCTGAAAGTCTGGAACACCTTTAAATGAACAGAACTGTAAAGTCCGGCGCAAGTTTTTCACAAGGAACATTAACGAGTTATCACTGCTGAATTACCTCTACCGGTAATCGTACTATGGACACTAGGTTACGAGAAACGCTTTTGTATGACATTTCACGGGGGTGAGTAATTACAGTGGCCACTCACTAAAGATACAGATCCGAAGGAGCAGTCAGCTCGTTTATTAATTCAATGAATATTAATTTATTCCAAATAACTTAATTAATTCTTGAATTTCATACTTTTTTTTAAAGTTCTGGATCACAACCATCACCTACCTTAACATACGACACTGCCTTGACAACTTTTGTTAAGCAGTAATTTGCTTCGTTTAGCCATCATTAACCTCGAAACGATGAGAACGCCATTGTCAATGCCAACTGCAATTTTAATATTGGAGCTGTTCTAAATGTCTTCAAGCGTTTACAACCAAACACCTGATTCTAACTGCGTGATATCCCATGCAACTATATCACGAAAACCGAAAAAATTGGATAAATTGTTACGTAATAAATGTAACCAGTATGGACTACCCTGATATTAACTAAGCGATGTGTTGTTAACTACGCAGAAGTCTTATAGAGAAAGTACCTCAGCCTATAGTGTTTGAGACATAGCTAAAGAACTTTTTCCTAATATCGTATCTGCAAAGAGTCCTCTTCTGAAAAATGTTTTATCACTCGATAAGCGATAAAGGGAGAGGCAGAATATATGGTCCACCCCTATAACTTTCTCCCAAAATGTCCCTTCCCTTCTCCTCTGGTATCAGGACTGCAAAGTATGAAGTACTGTCGGTTTTTCCGCCCGGTTAACCGTGCGGTCTAAAGCACGGCTTTCCGGATTGGGAAGGAGCGCCTGGTCCCGGCACGAATCCACCCGTCGGACTTGTGTCGAGGTCAAGTGAGCCGGCCAGTATGTGGATGGTTTTTAGGCGGTTTTCCTTCTGCCTCGGCAAATGCGGGCCGGTTCCCCTTATTACGCCTCAGCTACACTATGTCGGTGATTGCTACGCAAACAAGTTCTCCACATACGCGTACGTCACTATTACTCTACCACGCAAACATAAGAGTTACACTCGTCTGGGCCGGCCGTTGTGGCCGTGTGGTTCTAGGCGCTTCAGTCTGGAACCGCGTGACCGCTACGGTCACAGGTTCGAATCCTGCCTCGGGCATGGATGTATGTGATGTCCTTAGGTTAGTTAGGTTTAAGTACTAAGTTCTAGGGGACTGAAGTCCCATAGTGCTCCCATTTGAACCAGACGTTCCCTTGGGGGGGGGGGAGGGGGGAGGGGGGAGGGCGGACGACCACCGGAGGCCTAACCGAACAAAAACCCTGAAAGAGTGGTTCAGTGAGGGGGCGGTGGAGGGGTGAAGTGGGCTGTGGTAGTCGTCGTGGGTTTGTGGACCACTGCGGATGCGGCAGGGACGGAGCCTCTCCGTCGTTTCTAGGTCCCCCGTTAAAATACAATACAATACAATAGTGTTGGATTTCTTGCCGCCTCAAGAATGGTCGCGACACGGACACAGTACAAAGTAACCTAGGGTAAAGTCCACTGCTGAAAAGAACAGAAATGGAGCATTTTATACCACTGTGAGGAGGATGAGCGGTAACATCACTTAACCTTTATTACAAAAAATAAATACTTCAGGAAAAACAGAGTCGGACGAAATTTCTTTGACCAGCTTCCAAGTGGGAAGTATGCATCAAAAACTGTAATGAAACTGAATGTAGACGAGAGTGAATAGTCTATGCAGCTAGCGTCCTGTGAATTCCATTGTCTGGATAACTACAGATTACACTCAGCTGTCCACATTTGAAGGGACAGGGGAAGGAACCACGTGAATCAGTTCTTATGAAACTCGAGAAAAAATTATTTTAATGTTTGTACTGTGAGTATATCCATATATAAGAATATGCAACACTTTTTATTTCATAGACTGAAAGTCCTCGGTGCATCGAATGTGGGAATTGTGTTATTAGCATCCAGAGTGTTTGCAGAATGAAGTAATTTTCCAAAATTCAGTCAAACGACACACTGCAAGGGGAAACCTCTCAGACAAACTGAAGCTAAACGATGTCAAAGTTAGCGTAAGGAGGGCTATGCGTGAAGCGTTCATTGAATTCGAAAGTAAAATTCTATGTACCGACTTGACAGAAAATCCTAGGAAGTTCTGGTCTTACGTTAAATCAGTAAGTGGCTCGAAACAGCATATCCAGACACTACGGGATGATGATGGCATTGAAACAGAGGATGACACGCGTAAAGCTGAAATACTAAACACCTTTTTCCAAAGCTGTTTCACAGAGGAAGACCGCACTGCAGTTCCTTCTCTAAATCCTCGCACAAACGAAAAAATGGCTGACATCGAAATAAGTGTCCAAGGAATAGAAAAGCAACTGGAATCACTCAATAGAGGAAAGTCCACTGGACCTGACGGGATACCAATTCGATTCTACACAGAGTACGCGAAAGAACTTGCCCCCCTTCTAACAGCCGTGTACCGCAAGTCTCTAGAGGAACGGAGGGTTCCAAATGATTGGAAAAGAGCACAGATAGTCCCAGTCTTCAAGAAGGGTCGTCGAGCAGATGCGCAAAACTATAGACCTATATCTCTTACGTCGATCTCTTGTAGAATTTTAGAACATGTTTTTTGCTCGCGTATCATGTCATTTCTGGAAACCCAGAATCTACTATGTAGGAATCAACATGGATTCCGGAAACAGCGATCGTGTGAGACCCAACTCGCCTTATTTGTTCATGAGACCCAGAAAATATTAGATACAGGCTCCCAGGTAGATGCTATTTTTCTTGACTTCCGGAAGGCGTTCGATACAGTTCCGCACTGTCGCCTGATAAACAAAGTAAGAGCCTACGGAATATCAGACCAGCTGTGTGGCTGGATTGAAGAGTTTTTAGCAAACAGAACACAGCATGTTGTTATCAATGGAGAGACGTCTACAGACGTTAAAGTAACCTCTGGCGTGCCACAGGGGAGTGTTATGGGACCATTGCTTTTCACAATATATATAAATGACTTAGTAGATAGTGTCGGAAGTTCCATGCGGCTTTTCGCGGATGATGCTGTAGTATACAGAGAAGTTGCTGCATTAGAAAATTGTAGCGAAATACAGGAAGATCTGCAGCGGATAGGCACTTGGTGCAGGGAGTGGCAACTGACCCTTAACATAGACAAATGTAATATATTGCGAATACATAGAAAGAAGGATCCTTTATTGTATGATTATATGATAGCGGAACAAACACTGGTAGCAGTTACTTCTGTAAAATATCTGGGAGTATGCGTACGGAACGATTTGAAGTGGAATGATCATATAAAACTAATTGTTGGTAAGGCGGGTACCAGGTTGAGATTCATTGGGAGAGTGCTTAGAAAATGTAGTCCATCAACAAAGGAGGTGGCTTACAAAACACTCGTTCGACCTATACTTGAGTGTTGCTCATCAGTGTGGGATCCGTACCAGGTCGGGTTGACGGAGGAGATAGAGAAGATCCAAAGAAGAGCGGCGCGTTTCGTCACTGGGTTATTTGGTAACCGTGATAGCGTTACGGAGATGTTTAATAAACTCAAGTGGCAGACTCTGCAAGAGAGGCGCTCTGCATCGCGGTGTAGCTTGCTCGCCAGGTTTCGAGAGGGTGCGTTTCTGGATGAGGTATCGAATATATTGCTTCCCCCTACTTATACCTCCCGAGGAGATCACGAATGTAAAATTAGAGAGATTAGAGCGCGCACGGAGGCTTTCAGACAGTCGTTCTTCCCGCGAACCATACGCGATTGGAACAGGAAAGGGAGGTAATGACAGTGGCACGTAAAGTGCCCTCCGCCACACACCGTTGGGTGGCTTGCGGAGTATCAATGTAGATGTAGATGTAGAAAGAAACAGGTAAGTCAAGAGCAACAGACGCAATAATTCCATAATGATCACGACTAAACGGATTTCTGATTGTGGTAGTACAGCGACGATACTCAGATCACGTACATTTAGCTGTTGGGCAGGTGACTAAAGAAAATCACAGCAACATGGGCGGAAATATTTAATCAGGCTTTGCAAATCTTTATACAGGGTGATTCAAAAAGAATACCACAACTTTAAAAATGTGTATTTAATGAAAGAAACATAATATAACCTTCTGTTATACATCATCACAAAGAGTATTTAAAAAGGTTTTTTTTTCACTCAAAAACAAGTTCAGAGATGTTCAATATGGCCCCCTCCAGACACTCGAGCAATATCAACCCGATACTCCAACTCGTTCCACACTCTCTGTAGCATATCAGGCGTAACAGTTTGGATAGCTGCTGTTATTTCTCGTTTCAAATCATCAATGGTGGCTGGGAGAGGTGGCCGAAACACCATATCCTTAACATACCCCCATAAGAAAAAATCGCAGGAGGTAAGATCAGGGCTTCTTGGAGGCCGTCCAGAACTTTTCCCTTTGCACAAACACCCATTCTCTGTGAACTGTTTATACCAACGTTTAATACACCACCTATCAGGAGGTTTAACACCATACTTCGTTCGAAATGCACGCTGAGCAACTGTCGTCGATTCACTTCTGCCGCACTCAATAACACAAAAAGCTTTCTGTTGAGTGGTCGCCATCTTAGCATCAACTGACGCTGACGCCTAGTCAACAGCGCCTCAAGCGAACAGATGTACAACTAAATGAAACTTTATAGCTCCCTTAATTCGCCGACAGATAGTGCTTAGCTCTGCCTTTTGTCGTTGCAGAGTTTTAAATTCCTAAAGTTGTGGTATTCTTTTTGAATCACCCTGTATTTTAGCTTGGAAGTGCGAAGGAGATCTAGAATAAAGAACGAAACTGTTCGAGTTAGATTACAGCCAACAGCATATAACTGCACTAGCGAAGTAAGGAATTCTGAGGTTAAACGTACCACTAGGAGCTGTTCAAACAGCCCATCCATTTGCTGACAGGGTCATGGTGTCCTTATGACGCCGTTTTGAGTTTTTTCATGACAAGTCGTTTGATATTTCAGCATACGGTAATGGTTGGATACGAATGATATTATCCTAATAGGCTGAGTTTTGAAAAGGCGTTTTGCAGCATATTTCAACTCAAACAGTGTTTTCATTTCTTGATTTACACTGACCGCAGCAGGGCTACGTGTCGACGCTTCTATCATATCCTTCAAATCTTCAGGTGTTTTTATGGCCACGCACAGGTAATGCAGGACTGATTTACTTCGGGCCATTTATTTCATTGAGAGTTACGCGATGAACGAAGGGAAGACTGTCAAGTTTCTATTTTGACCACCATCAGAATCACAAAATCTACAGGATATCCCAGGAGGAATGGTCAGTATTCATGTATGTGACAGGAACGATAATTCGAAGCAAAAATGTGAATAAACATGGACTCTAAAGCACAAACCTTAAGAGATGTGAAGACTTGTTCATCTTTGCTACCGGGAAACACACCTCTCCTACTGATAAGTAGTCATAGCTCTTATGATAAATATTTTAGAGTCCATGTTTGCTAAACTGTTTTTTATTACTTTGGTCCATAATATTTCCTCAAAAAATAAGGAAACCAAAGACCCTTCACTACAAGATATTTGCTTCAGATTCTGGAACACGAAGAATTGCTAATAGTTCTTAAGGCACGCATTTTAGAGCCCATGTTTATCACACTCTTTTGCTTCCCTGAATACCCCTGAATATAGACCATGCCCAGGCGACAACGTTTACAGAGCTCTTCAGTGTCCTCATCCAAAGTTATGAAATGAAAAAGGAATGACATCAGTTCATTTTTGCTTTTTCTCGCAATGCATTCAGCATAACAATAGAAAAAAGATTTTGCTCTTGCAAGAACATGCATACTGAACGGATATATAGAAAACTACCGCTAAAGTAAAAGTCACTGGGTGCTGTATTTGTCAGTGAATGTCTAAGCACCGTTCCTTTTGTATTTCCATGCTTCCAGGTCACCGTGTGGGGTGGGAGGGGGGGGGGAGGGAGAGATTGCATAAGAATCTTGTCTGCCCTCCCGTGAGTACGACTGACTTGCCTGCTTCTTTCCCTTGAAAAGCTGACTTACCTGATTCTTTCCACTTACAGTAAGACTTTGAATGTTAATGTCTTAGACTCGCTTGGCTTTCTTTTCTCCCAGTTTTTGCCTCTCACCAGATGTGTAAAACCACTCTGACTCGAGCTTTAGTAATAACTCAGTTTAGATGAAAAGTGACTTAACTGGTTTTTCCCCTGAGCCTGCATTTGCACTGTGACTGCAGAACCAGCTCGGGTCCAAGTTGTCCACTACTGTAGAACGCCGAGTTTTGTTTCTGAGACCTCTGCGCAGAAGCAGCAACCAGGTCGTAGGTACTTGTTTCTTGATGTACGTCCTCAACTAATTTACAACACCATAGACCAAAGCTCTCAACAATACTAAGACAGTCAAATTTCAGCGCGATAGTCTTATCAATAGCTTTTATTCTTAAAAACGAGACATACAGTACTTTGCAGTGAGACCTGTATAACTGCTAACGAGTGATGTACTAAAGAGAAACTTACAACGTCACGCTTAGTGCAGTTCAACTTCGTAATAATCAGAATCTTTGTTCATAAACTACTTCACATCAGTTCCAATCATACATGATAACAGACGTCCTATTTACACAATCGACCTTACACCGCTCGCAGAGACACAATTATTCAAGATAATTACATAGATGTCAGGAGATGAATGAAGGTGTTGAATACGCAGCCTACCGCCTACAACTGTACCTTGAAGCCGGTCTACACTGGTGCACTCACTCGACTCAACAAACTCGACTGGTGAGTCTGAAACACTTAACTCGATGCGCTGTGTCGGCACGAACTGAAGGCGCACAAAGTGCTTCGTCTGCGTTTTTAATACCAAAGTTGTTAAGGGAAAATGCTAATGAAAAGAGTATAAAGACAGTGAAAGGTCTCTGTTGGATTCCTTTCATATTAATTTTTTAAAACTGTTGTCATTTACGGCATGCATTCCACTTCTAAATTTACTGTGGTGTTTCTGACTATCTGGGAGGAGACTGAGCAGTGGAACGTGTTACTTTTACACATAATAAAGAACGATCTGTCACACCACTACACTTTAAAACACAGTTTATATGTAATTCACATCACACAGTCTCATACGGAACCTACATCCGCTTTCTTTCAAATACTGTATATGATAAGATACTGTCATCCCCCTTCCCTTCTGTGTGAAAGGATGAATGAGCAAATGTATATCTAGTTGCGTGCTTGATGGTAGCAGACAACTCTGTCTGCTAGAGAACAGTAGGACCAACGACGGAACAGGTAGCTACGCTTTCTAAACGCAAAGAGGTTTCTATTCTTAGTACGGTCCTGTCTCTCCCTTGTCATGTTGGTATAGGAAGCTGCCTCTCTGGTAACTTCCGTTTTGTATCTGGAAGCACCCTTGGTAGGGGCCCACGGCAGTCTGTCCGTGGCGAGCGTCTGAAGTGGTAAGATCTCCGGCTAAGCGCGTCTCTGCTAAGTCCGTAGGACAATGGATTTCTTAAGTTCAGCCTAACTGAAAATTTAATCACCTTTATTTCAGGTTTAGATCTAAAATATCTAATGCTATCTTAAATTGCAACGCAGTGTAATTCGAGTGTGAAGTTCAGAATATCTTCCAGTAGTTGCTTTGTCACTACTTTGGGAGTAAAGTGGAACCAGGTGTGGATGATCCGTAACTCTAATTAAGATCATCAATTTTAAATGCGAATGTGCGTGAGATTATAACGTCTCTCCTTGACAATATTTTTCAGTATAGCAGCTTTATGTTCAACCCACGTGGGGTGTACTTTTTGAGACCAGTACCACGTGCATATACAATTGTTTGCCCCATCAGGTTAATAGTAAGACTATAGTAACTAGTTCCAAGTTTTACTTTTGTAATTTGTGTTTCGATGTAATTTGTTTTAATTATCAAAATTATTGAGGAGTTACACTCTTTGTGTAAACCAAGTTGACCACGTGAAGCATGTAGTGTAATCATCAAAGTAGCCCTCAGCTATTCTTTTCGGGAAGATTTCACAGAGAGTTAGTATGAATTTAGTACACCAGTGTGTGCTAATTTCATGACGGACAGGATTGCGCTACGAACGTAACTTCATTGGGTGAAAATTGAATCGGTTGGTTGTGGTTAATTTCCTCTTGCATATGTTTCAACGTTCCTCGTGTGTTATTTTATGAATGCAGTGTTGTATGCAGTCTCCCAATCTTGGCTCCATATTTGATGTGTTCCGTAAGATTACATACTCACAATTTCACAATCCTAAATAAGGCACCAGTTTAGTTATGAATCAAGTTTAATATGCTGAAATTTTAACGGAACAATGATCAATGTTAAAATAAATGTCCAAATATAAACTGATTTATTTCTTTTTATTTAAATTGTCTTTATATATCACCGGTTATCGTAAGATGAGTACTAAAAGATTGTAATTAATGTTAGTCTGGTTGGGAATTTGGTAAGCTAGACTGGATACCTGGTGAAACAGTTGTTCAGTAATGCAAGGTTAACTTCCCCAGATAGCTCACAGCTTTTAACCCGCTTTTATTGTCTTGAATATCCGCACCGCTTTCAGAACAAATTAATGCATCAAAATTAGAACAGTTTACAGCACCTTGCTATTGTGAGGCTGCTGCTGTGATTGTGGATCAAATCTGAAACACTTATAACACCTCCTTTCTCAAAAGCGGCGGTTTGGATGTGAATACTATGGCTCCCAGATCCAGAAACAAATTAATGCATCAAAATTAGAACAGTTTACAGCACCTTGCTATTGTGAGGCTGCTGCTGTGATTGTGGATCAAATCTGAAACACTTATAACACCTCCTTTCTCAAAAGTGGCGGTTTGGATGTGAATACTATGGCTCCCAGATCCAGAAACAAATTAATGCATCAAAATTAGAACAGTTTACAGCACCTTGCTATTGTGAGGCTGCTGCTGTGATTGTGGATCAAATCTGAAACACTCATAACACCTCCTTTCTCAAAAGCGGCGGTTTGGATGTGAATACTATGGCTCCCAGATCCAGAAACGTTACACATCTCGTACGTTGCACAGTTCCTAAATAGAAACGTTCTCGTTGGCAACAAAATATTATGAAAATAGTGTTATATCCTAGCCAGTAATGCCACCCGAGCCCGCTGCCAAAAGGTTGGCAGCATCAAAGTCCGGACGCCGTCCGCATAAGCAGCGCCAGCGAGACAGGAAATCGCCGCAAGTCTGCGCGCGCCACCGCTGGCTTCTGGTTTCTTAAGCGCTGGAGTCGCGAGCGCTAGGACAGTTCTGTATTCGCCGCTCAGTTGTATACTCGCCACCGAATTGTGTACTTGCTAGTCAGTTGTGTGTTCATCGCAGCAGAGTTGTTGTTTGTCGTCAGCCGACGTTGACCTAGCCGCTCCGACTCGAACTAGACAGATTTCTGTAGACACGGAGTTCATTACTGTGTTTCTGTATCTTCGTTAATAAAGATAAGTACCGACTTTTATTTAATCAGAGTGTTTGGGTTTTCATCTTTCTCTTCACTGTTCCAGCGGACCGGTCGGCCCGCTATTAAAAGTGTGGCGGTGACTTCGTAAGCCGTTTCTACAGCGAATTGTTTGTCGCTACGAACGCCGCCACAAAAAATAGTGCGGTATCGGCCGCCATCCGGTCGGCCGCACTTTCAACACGCGAGCCGCCAGCTACGTGGACGCGTTTCCCGCAGCCGCCACCGCGGCACGAGGGCGCTGCCACGAGTGATTGCGCCGCTGCCAACGAGATGCTAGCATCCCCTCTCCAGAGTTCCAGCGGTAAATGCGCTTAAGTTCAAATGTCCACGTACATGGCCCATTTTGTGTGATTGCCATTTCATAACATTTGCAGATTTTCATAGCGGTCGGGACTCGTCCTCTACGGAATGATCATTGTAAACCTTTGTTTCTGTATGTGTTTCAGCATTCAGATCTACTGTTAGTAACTGACACTATAATTACAGCAAAAAAGTTATGTATTACTTTTGCTATCTGAAATCAGATGTACACTACTGGCCATTAAAACTGCTACACCAAGAAGAAATGCAGATTATAAACGGGTATTCATTGGACAAATATATTATACTAGAAATGACATGTGATTACATTTTAACGCAGTTTGGGTGTATAGATCCCGCCAAATCAGTACACTGAACAACCACCTCTGGCCGTAATAACGGCCTTGATACGCCTGGGCATTGAGTCTAACAGAGCTTGGATGGCGCGTACAGGTACAGCTCCCCATGCACCTTCAACACGATACCACACTTCATCACGAGTAGTGACTGGCGTATTGTGGCAAGCCAGTTGTTCGGCCACCATTGACGAGACGTTTTCAATTAGTGAGAGATTTGGAGAATGTGCTGGCCAGGGCAGCAGTCTAACATTTTCTGTATCCAGAAAGGCCCGTACACGACCTGCAACATGCGGTCGTGCATTATCCTGCTGACATGTAGGGTTTCGCAGGGATCGAATGAAGGGTAGAGCCACGGGTCGTAACACATCTGAAATGTAACGTCCACTGTTCAAAGTGCCGTCATTGCGAACAAGACGTGACCGAGACGTGTAACCAATGGCACCCCACACCATCACGCCGGGTGATACGCCAGTATGTCGATGACGAATACACGCTTCCAATGTGCGTTCACCGCGATGTCGCCAAACACCGATGCGACCATCATGATGCTGTAAACAGAACCTGGATTCTTCCGAAAAAATGACGTTTTGCCATTCGTGCACCCAGGTTCGTCGTTGAGTACACCATCGCTGTCGCTCCTGTCTGTGATGCAGCGTCGAGGGTAACCGCAGCCATGGTCTCCGTAGTGATAGTCCATGCTGCTCCAAACGTCGTCGAACTGTTCGTGCAGATGGTTGTTGTCTTGCAGACGTCCCCAACTGTTGACTGAGGTATCGAGACGTGGCTGTATGACCCCTTGCAGCCATGCGGATAAGAAACCTGTCATCTCGATTGCTAGTGATACGAGGCCTTTGGGATCCATCTCGGCGTTCCGTATTACCCTCCTGAACCCACCGATTCCATATTCTGCTAACAGTCAGTGGATCTCGACCACCGCTAGCAGCAATGTCGTGATACGATAAACCGGAATCAAAAACCTTTATCAAAGTCGGAAACGTGATGGTACGCATTTCTCCTCCTTACTCGAGGCATCACAACAACGTTTCACCTGGCAACGCCGGTCAACTGCTTTTTGTGTATTAGAAATCGGTTGGAAACTTTCCTCATGTCGCCGGCCGTGGTGGTCTAGCGGTTCTAGGCGCTCAGTCCGGAACCGCGGGACTGCTACGGTCGCAGGTTCGAATCCTGCCTCGGGCATGGATGTGTGTGATGTCCTTAGGTTAGTTAGGTTTAAGTAGTTCTCAGTTCTAGGGGACTGATGACCTCAGATGTTAAGTCCCATAGTGCTCAGAGCCATTTGAACCATTTTTTCCTCATGTCAGCACGTTGTAGGTGTCGGCACCGGCGCCAACCTTGTGCGAATGGTCTGGAACGATAATTTCCATATCACAGCATCTTTTTCCTGTCGGTTAAATTTGGTGTCTGTAGCACTTCATCTTCGTGGGGTAGCAATTTTAATGGCCATTACTTTAGAATAAATTAATATCTTAATTCTGTTCATAAACCGCATCTGTTCCCCGCTCCTGTATCCACTATGAAAGCACCAACCGTCCGAGGGAAGTTACAACAAAAATGAAAAGTTGGGGATCTCTTAATAGCTTGGATTGTGATAAAAATGTGCATTACTGACAAAACGTTAATGAAATAGTTAATCAAATATAAAAGCAAAGCAGAACTTACTGGCAACATTAATCAAGTAGTTAATCAAAATACAAAGACAAAGCATGAACTACTAATAAAATGAATAGCATAATTAATCAACATACAAAGAAAAAGTAAAATTTGCTAGCTATAGATAATTAATAAACCAAAGACATGTCATCGCTGAAGGAATGGTTCCTTCAAATTAGCTTTTTTTAAAGCATTTTTTTGAAATATTATTTTATCGTGACTAACTCTAAGACTGAACATTTTGAGCTTACATAACTAATTATCAAAGTGGTTCAAATACCGTGATCCTAATGAGTTATCAAAAAACCTGTCAAAGTCAGAGTGCCTCATCAGCTAGTTCATTTGTACTTCAGATAATTCTGTAATTAACTTCTTAACTCATCTCTTACAAAAATATTTTTCTATTGGAATTGAGGAATAGTCCGCAATTATACAGAAAACTTTGTACTAACACTGTAATTTTATTACTCAAAAGCATTTCTCTTTGAGACACTGCCATCTTGTTACATTACCACTAATCGAACACAGCACACTGACGTCTCTTTCAATAAAATATCACACTTGAACAGTGTGTAGAATTTTTCAGTTGATGCAGTGATGTTCGTTTATATTAAACTTTGCACAACACATAACAAGCGATTATCCCATCTTGACTGATGACTAGGGGTTGGGATATGTATTCCAGCAATTCGTGAATGTTACTCATCCATCTGTTGTGTGACCTTATATTGCGTGACTTCAGCCTTTCCTGAAGGTGTGACTACTCTTTCTCCCTTCTTTCGTCTCCTTTGGCAGCATACTAGACAGATGCACATTTAGGCTACATGCAAAACACAAGAAATGGCATCAATTAGTAATTCATTTTACATAGGCAAAGTATGAAATATTTCATCATAAATCCTATTTACACTCATTGGTTGTCAAGCTCTCCATAAACATGTATGTTATTTTCATAATTTAACATATTAACTGTGACAATGTATCACAGAGTTTTATAAAACTTCTAGTAAATACTGGTACATACTTATAGGTGAAATAATTTTGATGATATGCTTGTATTAGAGAAAAAGAAAATATACACCCTTAATCGGTCGTTGCCTTCACTTGATAGTCAGCGCCACATTCCTTTTGCTGTAGCATTATCAGTTATCTATAACTGATCTCAAACCGATAATGTATTAGCCGTCTTGTCTTTGTTTTAAGAAATGTGGATCAGTCTTTGTGAAACACGCATATTCTTCATGTATACACATAGCTCAATATGAGAAAAAATAACATCCATCTTATCCGTGCTAGTGTGTCTCAGTTTCATAAAGTATTTCTGTATGTACAAGTGCATTATGGGTCATGTGGCTAGGTACATATTCTGCCACCTATTTAATCCTTTGTATGATGTGAACATATATTTCGTCAGTGCATGTCAGTTCCTATAATAGTCATGTGTTGTAGTACCGTTTATGACATTCTATGTACTGTTTTGTGCCTTCAGGTTGGTGTGTCTAATACTTAGCAAGTGTATAGGTGCTCCTCAATACTTAGTCTTGAGGAAACCACATCAATTGCCCAATCTGCATTAATTAACTGTCCCAGTGACCTGTTGCCTGAAATAATCTCCATCTTATCTCCTCTGTCTGTGGCCGACTTACTGATTGCCTGACAAATCTTCTAACTACCACAATAACCACATTGGCAGGACCTTCCCTTGCCTATAAATATCAACACATTTCACAATGGCGAAACACACATCGCCCTGTAAACTCTCACTATAACAGCTTACTATTGTCCATACTTCGTACAACCTTTAAATTATTATGACCACGAGTCAGTGTAGTAGGTGTAACACTTCCTGTTACCACCTCTGTGGATTACGACACTGCTTTGTTACTTCGTCACGATCACTTACCTTGATCTGCATCATACATTTCTCCTACTGCAATACATCGTGTATTTCGTGTTATTTGTTTCTTACTAGCCTATTACTGTGAATTAAGTCTCTTCACCTCTTTGATGTACTTAACGGAAAAGTGTACGCTCATAAACTGCTGTCAGAACTTCACACAGCTGAAGCCATTGTATACCCATTTATTACAAAATGTAGTTCTGCAGTGTTGTTTGAGTCAGAAATGTTTGAACCTTATTTCAGTCAACTGACAAGTCTGCTTACTGTTAATGCAAAAGTAAATATGTGCTCCCTTAATCAAGAAGTGGTTCCACTAGTTGTTTTTAAGTGTTATCTAGTCTAGATATACTGACTGTTTCAAACATTTGGCTCATTCTGCTTGCCCACTGCAGAACATTGTCCATTGTAATATAACACTGTCTCATATTGATAATATCATGTCATTTTCAAATAGTGTTTATGTATGCTAACCACATAACGTCATATCAGACCAACATATCTTACCCGTTACTCACTTCAACTTACTTTGCTAACTTCTCTTGAACTTAGCCAATAGGTTTTACTCCCTTATTTGTCTCCGATAATGAGCAGTACTACGGATAATAGGCATAGTTCTCATTGAAAGAGAAGGAAGGATTCACAATATGAAATGAAACTGAAGTAATAGATTCAATTGACCTGGGCAACAGGTCATGGTAAGTTACTTGCCATTGCAAAGAGTACATACCCCTTGAGGTCTGTTTAATGTCACTTTTTTATCACCAACACTTTATATTCCTTTCCTTAAACCAATTCTTCCTTTTTCAGCCTCTACTGCATATGGATGGGCTGTTACAGTAATCCTGTAAGGAACATCATAGGTCGCGTAAAATTCATATATTTGCAAGATGAACTTTGATGACTGGTCTTGACCTAATAAGAACCTGTTCATAAAGTTGCTAATTCATTTTCTTATACCCCTGAATGCATTTACCCCTTCTCCTAGCAGCTCTTGATACTATTCTGTTCAACACTAATTTTCTTTTTTCATCCAGTGAGATGTCTTCTCTATCTCGGAAATGTATTAAAATTTGAATCACAATGGGTACTTCCCCTCACGTTGGCAACTCTTGTGGCATTTCATTGTTGAATGTGGTAACGCGATAACGATTGTCTATAATTCTTATATGTGGTCTACTCAGCCGGCCGAAGTGGCCGTGCGGTTAAAGGCGCTGCCGTCTGGAACCGCAAGACCGCTACGGTCGCAGGTTCGAATCCTGCCTCGGGCATGGATGTTTGTGATGTCCTTAGGTTAGTTACGTTTAAGTAGTTCTAAGTTCTAGGGGACTGATGACCTCAGCAGTTGAGTCCCATAGTGCTCAGAGCCATTTGAACCATTTTGGTCTACTCATGCCTATTGGTTCTTCGTGCAGTAAGTTGTGACACAACCGTCACCTCTCACTGAGTGATTTTGATTACTTTTCTGCCATTATCTTTTCTATTTTTGAGTACATGGTTTGCTAACTCTGAAGAACGCCTTCACATTATTTTGTAAAGAAACGAGCGGGCCAGGTACCTTTCCCACGGTTTAGCTGGTTCACGGGAGGTGACTCACAGAGGCTCTAGAGAAAGGAAGAGGGCCCCTGGGCACTGCAGTTTGTACATGCGATTGCGATAAGCCGCTGCACTCCACATTCGTGCCGAATGCCGCTTCCTCCTTTAAATGCAGCAGCCGATAACCCACTGCCAGTTTCTAGAGTATAGCTGTGCATGACGAATTCACTTCCCAGTACGCAGATCTAAAAATGATGTGACTTGGGGCCAGTCAGACGACTTGAGAAAATTCGCTGCGTTTTGTCTCCAAATATTGTTATCCAATTACTGAGCCTTTCCCAGCACGGCGCGATACGCCGGCCGCTGTGGCCGAGCGGTTCGAGGCGCGTCAGTTCGGAACCGCACTGCTGCTGCGGTCGCAGGTTCGAATCCTGCCTCGGGCATGGATGTGTGTGATGTTCTTAGGTTAGTTAGGTTTAAGTAGTTCTAAGTCTAGGGGACTGATTTTAAGTCCCTTAGTCCTTAGAGCCATTTTGAGCCTTGGCGCGATGGGCTTGACAAATGAGTGGAGTATGGCTAGCAGTTGATATCAAGCCCTTGCATGTTAATATGTATTCAGTAAGCCAAAAATGCGAAATTTCTGCAGCATTCTCCTGAATTTATGTAAATAAGGGGAAATTTTCGCGCCAGCCGGAGTGGCCGAGCGGTTAAAGGCGCTACAGTCTGGAACCGCACGACCGCTACGCTCGCAGGTTCGAATCCTTCCTCGGGCATGGATGTGTGTGATCTCCTTAGGTTAGTTAGGTTTAAGTAGTTCTAAGTTCTAGGTTGAGTCCCATAGTGCTCAGAGCCATTTGAACCATTGAAATTTTCGCTGGTCACTGTGGCGATGGCTGGGTGCCCTCCCCTCCATTTAGAGTTCTTCTGAACGTCCGTAATAGGAAAGCCATGTGGGGCACTTATAGTCCACACGACGTTAGTGGCAACCTTTATCTGCTGCTATCTCAGCCCGTTTGCTGACGCAGCGCACTACTGAGTTGACCCTGTGCTGACTGGCGCATTTTGATGCACGTTTGCTAAATTAATTTTCAGATTTCGTGTTAGCACTGCCTGCTATTCAAGCATCTAACAGCCTGTAGGATTTGCAATGCAACTTGAGTTGCCTGATCAGTTGTATTATTTCGTGGGTCATGAAATCATTTCTTTGGATCTGAGGGCTGCATAGATTAAGAAAGAAGATTTGTAGCGTTTACCAGGTAATCTTCCACGTATCTCCCTGCAATTTAGGGGGGATTCGTGATTAAATTGAGCATCTAGAGAGCGTTTTAGATGACTTTGTGCTCTTTTCGTTGGAGCAATTTCTCAGTCAACACTGCAAGACTTTAATATGGTATACGATGAGATATCGAATTAATAAATGATGTACTAGGTTCAGACTTGCATATATGTCGTGTCTGTTCTTTCGGATACGTCCGAAAGAATAAACACCATTTTATGTAAACTGAAGGGGGATCACTGCTCTTAGCTGCAGCGGGACATTTAGCGGAATCAGCGGCGACGAGCGAAAATGCATACCGGACTTGGATTCGAACCCGGGATCTCCTGTTTACTAGGCAGGTGCCGTAGCCACTGCACCATCCGCGACAAAGCGTTATCGCAACTGCACTGGCTGTCTCGGTAGACATCACGGCCGATCCACACGCCCACCGACCACCAAGTGTGTGCAGTCCCTCTCATATAATGATATAAACACCCACTACGAATTACGACACAAAGGGATTACAGACATTGGCTGCAAGTGAGCATTGATGTAAATCAATGGGGAAAGTTGAAAATTCATAACTTCATGATTGAATACTGCCAAGAGAAAATAATACGGTAGTGAACAGAATATATAAACTTGCAGTGGTCATGGATAATTTTGAAATTAACGATACAGGACAGATCAAGTCTGTGTACTATATTTAACGAAATTTAAATGTGAATAAATGGTGAAAGGAGGTTTCATTATGCCATTTAATGACCTTGGGCCTCTGCTCAGACCTTTCAGTCCGCGACAGACTTTCAATGCTGCTTTGTAATGCCTGCCTTTCACAAAATGCAGTTACACTAACAGCATATGGTCTCTCTTATCGACAGCTATACTGTTCACACATGTCAAACGATAGTGTGCATGTCGTACCGTCATACAAACTGCGTACAGCACCAGATCTACAGCAGTTGTCCACAATTGGGACTGTTTTTCCAGCGTAAATTGGTTAAAATGATTAAGGCAGAATAGAATAGTGGGACAAATAATAAAGTTAGAAAATACTATTTAATGCACAAAGGGTTACATACTGCAGAACGAATGCCGATAACGGTAGTGGAAAGTCTATTGTATAGTGCGAAAAAATTTAGAATGCTGTAGCGTGTGTCAGGAAACTAAAGCTTCAAACATGACGAGAAAGGCGGAAATGCACTGAATTATACCGACGAAAATGTTGAAGTGGGTGACAGTGGATTTGTACATCCTCCTCCCGACGACACAGAGATGATGTAAGCACATTTTTGTAGTTCTGGATCTATTATCAAAGCCTGTGCAATTATATACAGCGAAACGGAGTACGGGGAAAACAGTTTTGAAGGAAATTAAGAAAAATTATGCAATATAAGTAAGCAAACCAGAATGGGCTATTAGCCATAACGGTACACAGTTCACATCAGAGTACTGCAAAGACATGCTACAAGTAATATTTACAAAACCGATTCCCATCTCCAAGTATGAATCATTGTCAAGTCAGTTCGGAAGGACCAGGAGAGAAAGGGACAGGCTATTTAAAACTTTGAAAAGTGAGCGTTTGCAATCGTTGCTGGCTCTCTGGGACCTGCATTTAGCATATCTAAGAGTAGCTCAGTGTAATGCTTGTAAATCATAACCCATAATCAGATCAAAATACTCCCATATGTAATAGTCAAACAAAAATGTTTGCACCTGCTTTGCAATGGAACATCATCGCTGTGAGATTAAAAATATAGGAATGTAAGTTTTATATTTATTTTTGAGAGTCACCTAACCAGGATCAGTTGTAGGGCACTAGTTTACTGGTGATATGCAAATCAAGCCTGAATTAAGACACAGAGGAATTACAGACACTGGTTGCAAGAGAAATTGAACATTTGGGTCGGACAACGACTTGAACGCAGGTCTCGTGCTTACTATGCAGATGCTGTGACGATAAGGCATCCAGTTACAGAGATCATCGCAGCTGCATGACTACCCAAGCACTCTCCTGGTCGGACCGAAATGTGTCCGAAAGAACAGACACAACATGCATATAAATAAACAGAGCTACTGTTAGACGTGCTAAAGGCAGAGCCCAGAGAGACACAGTAAAGGTCGAGAGCGCTCACTTTTCATTAGTTTTCATTAGACTTCAGTTCTCTCATGGCCCTTTCCAACGGATTTGGCTGTGAATGATTCCTGGACATGGGAACCGGTTTTATACCCAGTTCTTGCAGCATGTGTTCGCAGTACTCTTATGTAAACTGGGTACCTTTATGTTTAATAGCCCTCTCTGGTTTGCTGAATTTAATTACATAATGTTCCTTAATTTCGTTGAAAACTGTTTTCCCTGTACTTCTGCTCGTTGCATATAATTGAAAATGCTTTGTCAATAAGTCCAGAACTGCAAAAATGTACTTGTATCCTCTCTGTGTCGTTGGGATGGAGCTGTACAAGTCTACCGCTACAAGTCTACTGCCACCTGCTCCAATATTTTCGTCGGTATAATTTAGTGTATTTTCACCTTACTTCTCACGTTTAAGGCTTTAGTTACCTGACAGACGCAACGTGATTATAAAATGTTGGTCACTCTCTTCTTCAAATTGTTAATGTAACAGCTCCTTTCGTAAAGAAACTTGCTGTTTCTGTGTCATACCAGTATCTGAACTCTGTGTTCCAGACAATAGACTTTCCACTGCTGTTTATCGTGATTCGTTCAGTAGCATAGTACTCCATTATGTCTTACATGGCATTTTCTTATTTTATTATTTGTCTCTCTATTCCACAAAATGTGCATAGGTGCAGTGAGTGTACCCTACAATTAACTTTGTAGTCCAGCCAATAAACTTTTCACTGCTGTTTAACGGGATCCCATCAGCAGTAAAATACCCCTTTGTGTATTAAATAGTATTTTCTTATTTCATTTCTTCTCTTCCTATTCCACTCTGCCTTAAGGTCACTTGCTAGTGGATCCTTCAAAAATTGGAATTATTTCCGTCTTAAATCAATATTTAGAGTTTTGTAAACAAAATGGTAGTTACATGAATCTATTCAGATATCGGGAACACCTTTAAAAACAAATGTAAATATAAGTCGGTATGCGGCCTTGGACAACAAACGGTTTGCAAATCTTTAGGAAAATATGCCTTATGGAATAACTGTAAAAAGTTACATAGTGGTGGTCAAGTTCAAAAGAGGATGGGCACGCGTTTACGTAAGCTAATAAAAGATATGAAGGAGAAACTCAGTGATGGCAAACCAATTGGTGGTTGGGGTCGTCGTACTAAGGAAGAGGTGGACAAACTGCAGCTCAGTTATGGTTTAGCCATAAGAAGGAATCGAGACAATATTGCGGCCACGAAGAAAGCAGTATGGGCTACCTTTTTCCACAAAAATTCTACTGATGACCATCCAGAGCATGTTCCTTGCGACAGTGGTCTAGACTCGTAGTTTAGATACAAAAAAGCAATAGCAAATGGTGAGACTTATGCATGCCATCACTCCCTGCCATTTGAGGTATTGGAAGCCATTAAGCCCATATACAGGGATCTAAGTGACACCAAACTATTGCCACGGTGCTTACATGGAAAGACACAAAATGTTAGTCAATGTTTCAACCATGTGATATGGGAACACATGCCTAAAACTGTGTTAGTTGGTTTCAATACCATGAGATTATGTGTATTAGATGCAGTTATTTGCTTTAATGATGAGGCAGTTAGCAGATGTGATGTTTTAGAGTTGTTGGGACTAACTCCTGGTTTCAATATGAGACAAGCAGGGATGGCAATTGATTCCTTGAGAGTGGCTGAAGGCGAAAAATGGGTCCTTGAGGCAACTTAAGAGGTCAGAATACCAAAGAAGAGCAAGAAATGGAAGAGGAAAGATGAGGTAAACACAAACCGAGAATATCATGCAAGTGGAGGGTTTTTTCTGCTCTTTTAATAAGGTTTGGTTTAAATGAGAAAAAGTTTATTTGATTAAATAAAATTAATGTAGTCGAAAATATAATAAATAGGGAGGTGAGTAACAGATGAAATGTATCTTTAAACTGAATTTCCCAAGAATCAAATTTTCTGACATGTTTGTTTTATGCAAAAAAAGTATTTGAGTTAGAGGTCTGAAATTTTTTGTGATATTTCAGGCTACCATTTGGAGAAAAGTAGACTACAGACACCACTCACTATCATCAGGAGGAAAAATACACCCTTATTAATTATAAAAAATTACCTTAATTTTGATTCTCTATGTATTTATAGTATAAAAACTATTGATTGAAATCATTTGATTGTAGTCTACTTGATAGATAACATTGTCATAAATGTATGCAAAAAGTTTTAAGCATCTAAGGACAACAGTTAATAAGGCTATAGACTTCAAACGTAGACAGGCAGAAAAAATTTTATATTACTAACCGACATTAATGTTTATATTTATACAGTTTATATCAAAGCTATTCTGATTACTCTCATACCAAAATGTTCATCATTAAAACACTTTCTTCTTCCTAAAATTTCTTTGTGTTCAGAGGTCAAATTATGTAGTTAGACTCTCATAAACTTTATGAAAATTCTTACTGTTTTTCCAGCCGTTCACTGGCAAGTTACCTTGTTCACTTTTAACATGCCATCGTCATTCTACTCCGTCCTCATGTTTCAGAATATGTCCTTTACCATTTCTTCATATTTAACTTTCGTTAAATATAGTATCAAACTTGTTTCTGTCGTTAAATTTAACATTATCTATGACCACTGGTAGGCTAGATAGTGTGTCCACTACCGCAATATATTCTCCTGGCGGATGTTCAGTCATGAGGTCACTTTTCTGAACATCCATTGCCCAACACGTCAATCTGCTTTATGTTTATCTGGAATGTAATAAGGTCACCAAGGCTTTATGGTCACACTTTTACTTCTCTTTCCATATCACAGCAACTGAATTTCTTAAAAGCCCATACAATAATAAACAATCCTTGTACATTACTCAAAATCCTCTTTTACACTTGTTCATTACATGATAGACAAAACTGATAGTAGGCGCTAGGAGGAAATGTCAGTCAGCCGACAAGCGTGCCAAGGAAGTCTGAACATTTGTGATGAACGCTGTGTTCGGTTGGTGCAGTGGATAAGGCAGCTGTCTAGTAGGCGACAGATGCTGGGTTTGAGACATGGCCTGGCACACACTTCCACTCATCGCCAGTGATTCGACACAAGGTTCTCATGCTACTGACATAATTAGTTCCTTCCCTTTACTTTCCTTTCATTCCTCCCTCTCCCTTCAGTTTACAAAAACCGGAATAGCATTGCCGTTGGCGGAGCTTGTATATCACGCATTTCTACCGCTAGTGCCGCCTGTGTTGACGACCTGGCCTTTTCTGTTCATCTGTAGTGATTGTTTTTGATAGCGCTGTTTTGTTCTTGTTATGCTTTCTATGATGACAAGTTTAAGTGCACAACGTGCAGCTGTGAAATTTTGTTTTCTACTCGGTACACATGGCGCTGAAACTGTTTTAATGTTGAAAACAACTCACTAGGATGATGCCATGAGAAAAACTCTAATGTACGAGAGGTTTTCTCGATTTAAAAATGGCGGCATGCCGTTTGATGACAAACCTCGTTCTGGACGTCCATCAACTGCGGGGAAACGACGAAAATATTGAAAACATTCGATAGCTTGTGTTCATAGGCCGTCGACAGACAACTGATCAACTGTCAGAGATTAGCGGGTTATCTCGGAGCTCGGAACAGCGACTTTTAACGGAAGATTTGGGAATGAGAAGGGTTGCTGCCAAGTCTGTTCCTCGAGTAGCAGTCAAAAGGAACGTCGAATTGAAACATGTCGTTTTTTGAAACACTGGCTTGAAACTGATCCCCATTTTTCTGTCAAATTAATAATGACTCATGATGCTATGGTTGCGAACCACGAACAAAGCAACAGCGAAGCCAATGGAAGACTTCATCGCCACATCGTCCAAAAAAATATCGTCAGGTCAAGTCAAACATCAGCCACACGTCAGACCGTCACGTAAACCTTTTATTTGGAAGTTTTAAGAAGGACGCGCAACAGTGCTCGTCAAAAAACACCCGATCTGTTGCAGACAGGAAACTGGTTCTACAACCACGACAACGCACCTGCACATTTAGCCATCTCTCTTAGACGGTTTTTGGCTAAAAACGGCATGGTGCCGTTGTCCCTCGCACCTTACTCACCCGACCTGTCTCTGTGCGACTTGTTCTTATTTCGACGAATGGAAAGGGCATGAAAGTTCACCGATTTGACAACATGGAAGAAGTTAAGAGATAAACAAGGAAGAAGCTGTCAGCCATTTCTAAAGATCATTACCAAAAGTGTTTCGAACAGTGGTAACACAGGTGGGGCAAATATATTAGTTGAAATGTACAGTATTTTGAAGGAAATAAGGTTTCCTTGTAAGCAATTGGAATACTTGTAGCTTTTAAAAAATAATTCAGTTTTTTTGTGTATCCTCCTCCTAACATTCCTTGGTCCCTATCCATGTTTCTCTTCGTAAAAACCAGCACAGCCTTCACATTAAGTGCTTCATTCGTCAAAAATTTGCTATAGAATCCTTTTAAACCAAATATGATTTGATTTTCTTCTTGTTTTTTGATTCTGGGAAACTAATGTCTTCTAATTTATCTGAGTCTGGTGGAATGCCAGCTAGCTGATATTATGTATACTAAACTTTAATTGCTCTTCATCGACATTCTCGTCTGTCTAGGTTTGGTCTAATATTTTTGTCTTCTAAGGCTAGCAGTACCTCTCCCGATATCTCATTATAGTATGTAGGTCTACTACCCAGTTTTACTGAAATTAATAAACTGTATGAAAGCCATCGTGGCGTCCTGCAGTAGCAACTGCGGGGTAGTAGCCACAGTGTGGTTCAGAATAACACCTATGCAGAGAGACTGCATAACGAGCTAATTGTCCTGAGACGATAAATGCACCACACAGTGGTAATGGCCGTAGTGGGCAGGATGATGTCACCATAGGACAAGACTCTTGTTAAGGGCTATGTGACGACATGACAGGTTTTGGTGTAACAAACGAGCAACAGAGGCATATAAACTGATCTGAATTTTTTGGCATAAGTACTTCTTCTTTGGAGCCCTGCAACACCACCATGATGCCAAGACCATGCCAGACGATGACACGATGATGATGATGAGGATGACGATGATGATGTTTGGTTTGAGGCCGCTCAACCGCGGAGTCATCAGTGTCTGTGCAAAGTCTCAATTTTTACACAGTGCAATGTAGCCACTATCACGAACGATGATGATGATGAAATGATTAGGACAACACATAAATCCAGTCCCCAGGCAGAGAAAATTCCCAACCCGGCCGGGAATCGAACTGAGGACCCCGTGATCCAGAGGCAGCAACGCTAGCCACTTTTTTATGTCTGTTTTCTTTTTTTACATGATTACATTTAGGAAACGTGTACAAATGAGAATTCTAGTAACCAAGTGTAAGGAGTCGAGGTCCCTGAGTGCCGCGTAGTAAAAATCGAGGGTCTGTCGATGCCACGCAGCCACGTCGTTGGAAAACTGCATAAGTGTCCTGCGGATTGCTGGTTTGGTCGAGGTGTATCGGGGATGACGGCGTTCACACTCAGTCCACGTTGCTTCAACTTGCCGACGGTAATTCAGGTCCTGGAGTTAAGTTATATTAAGCTTCCAAAAGCCATTGCTACTCCAGACTTGTTGGGAGAGGAGATGTATAGCGCAGATATAAGTACTACGATCTGAGTTGGTCTGAGGCCATAGTTCGGCGGCCACCACTCCTTGCGTGAGGCCTTGTGACACATATATGCGATCAAGTCGGCAGGCCGAATGATTGGTAAGATGAGTATGGCCAGAGCGATTACCGTGGACTTTTTCCCACGTGTCGCACAAATGAAGTTCTTTGATCAACGCACCCAGTTCCGGACAGGGTATGTAGTGTGGGATTTGGTCCTTGGGGTGAAGCACATAATTCAAATAGCCGGCGAAGACGCTGTTTTCGTACCGTCCGAGGAAAAGGGGGTCGACATCCGTGGAGTAGAATCTGGCGCGGTCGTGACGTCGGTGGTACCCGATACAGCGTAAACATTAATGAATCGGGTGTTGAGCGCCGTAAGTGCTATTTCTCGAGCAGAGGGAAGATACCTGACGTCAGTAACTTCAATAGCATGAAGTACTAATATTGCCACTACGGTATCTGCAGGGCCACCGGGCGTCACATATGTGTCGTAACCATAAAAGTTTGGGAGCGCGGTCTTTTTCATTTCTTGTAGGAAAGCAAAATCAACCGCCATGGTTCGTATTGTTTCTTTCAAAAGTTGGATCTTGACAGGAGAACTTATCATGTTGATATTCGTTGTCACCAGGTGGTAAGCCTAGCAACGCGTTGGTTGGGCGAGGTTATCCATGTATGTGTTGGAGAGAAGCGAACATCGGAAGTGATGTCAATCCCCCCCGCCCAGCGCGGTTCTCCTTGTGCTGCATATGCTGCACGATCCGGCGGCGCCTCAGCTGGCCGCGGATCGGGGCTTGACTCTCGACGTCCTCGGACCACGAAGTGGGCGCTGATGTCTGTTCATGTTCCATAGGCTCGGAGTGTTTGACAGTAAGGCACCGGGCGACTTCGCTGCCTGCACTGGTACCTTCCTGCTGCCCGGTTGGTAGTCGAACGTTGCATGTTTCTCCGTCTATTCTGCAAGGGTGCAGTCAGTGTAAACGGCCGCAGCCTCGCGGTTAGCTTCTTGAGTGGTCAGTTGTTCTTCCCCGGCCGCATGTGAACCGCCATGTTCCGACACGATCCGACGACGGCGCTTTCGGCATTTCGGTGATCGCTGTTTCCGTACGTGGTCTTCATTGTCAGAAGACGGCACTGAATCACGCCCTGCAGGGACAAATGATCCAGTCAGTACAATAAGGGAATCAAGTGCCATCTTGCTGTTGTCAATGTCTGTCGCGTTCGGTAGCTCCAGCGTCATCGGACTATTTTCCACCATCGTCCAAGCCGGATGATCACCCAAGTTTCTGTCCGTGGAAGGTGATTCCTGTACCGCTGAATCGGTCGGCTGTGTCTGTTTTGTGGAGAACGTCGTGATCGCCGCCGCGTAAGTCACGGGGAGAATAGTCTTCGTCGGTGGAGGTGCAACCTCCGCCGGTGGGAGTTGTGTGATCCGACGTTTGACGCACTCGGAACGAAGGTGACCTCCTTTGCCGCATTCGGAACACTTCTTCGCCTGGCCGTCATAAATAACTGTGGACCGGCAGCCTCCTATCTGTAGGTACGATGGCACGTGTCTTTGGAGGTCAATGCGCACTTGGTGTACTCCATTCAGCACTGGATACGTCTTAAACTGGGTCCGTTTTCCAGCCACGTGTTGGTGTACTGTGCTGTAGGGGCGGAGCGTTCAAATGGTTCAAATGGCTCTGAGCACTATGGGACTTAACATCTGAGGTCATCAGCCCCCTAGAACTTAGAACTACTTAAACCTAACTAACCATGCCCGTGGCAGGATTCGCACATGCGACCGGTTCCAGACTGTAGCGCCTATAACCGCTCGGCCACCTCGGCCGGCCGCCACAACGTCTGCCGAAGGGAGTTCAAATGGAATATGCGTATGGTCCGGAGTCCCATTGCGGCGTGGCCGACCTCGACGTTGCCAATATTTGTGTCTGCGTGGCAGAAGCGGAGTTCTTGTTTCATCTCACGAAGCACCTTGGCGAACGTAGCTTCGTTTATGAGTCTTAAATAAACCGTGCTGCTGACGATCCAAAAGTGGACGCCGACAAAGTCGGCAGCAGGGATCTTGGTTTCCTCCTTTAAAAAGCGTTCGACTTCGAGCGCCTTAGGTTGGGTAAAATCTTTCCGAAATTAGAAGTTCAAGGTTGATCTTCTGTATTGGTCTGCCATGAACTTCTAGCGCTACGACGGCACTTTAGTGTCGGCCGAAGGAAGTAAACAACGCGCGCGAGCCCGCGCTGCTAGCGTAGAGCACCACGTCTGCTTCGCTCGGCTGCGAGAACCGGACTGTGCCATCTGAGTTACCCAAGCACGGCTCACGCCCGGTCTTCACATTCTAAGGACAATCTGTTTGAATGTTGATATTTACGTAGGCGATATTTGTGAACAAAAATTATTGTCCTGGCAAATATTTAACAGCGTGTTGTTCCACTCTGGGACTCTCTTTGATTCATGTCGGAGTGTAAGGTGTGTTTGTGAATTCTGCTGTTGGCTAACAATGAACAGTATGTGGCTCCTCCCTGCGCCCTCCAGCATGCACGTATCCTCGATGATCGAGGTGGTGGAGACGTTGTTGCACAATCCCGTATGCCAGACAGATAATACGGCCACGTTTGTACACTCCTGGAAATTGAAATAAGAACACCGTGAATTCATTGTCCCAGGAAGGGGAAACTTTATTGACACATTCCTGGGGTCATATACATCACCTGATCACACTGACAGAACCACAGGCACATAGACACAGGCAACAGAGCATGCACAATGTCGGCACTAGTACAGTGTATATCCACCTTTCGCAGCAATGCAGGCTGCTATTCTCCCATGGAGACGATCGTAGAGATGCTGGATGTAGTCCTGTGGAACGGCTTGCCATGCCATTTCCACCTGGCGCCTCAGTTGGACCAGCGTTCGTACTGGACGTGCAGACCGCGTGAGACGACGCTTCATCCAGTCCCAAACATGCTCAATGGGGGACAGATCCGGAGATCTTGCTGGCCAGGGTAGTTGACTTACACCTTCTAGAGCACGTTGGGTGGCACGGGATACATGCGGACGTGCATTGTCCTGTTGGAACAGCAAGTTCCCTTGCCGGTCTAGGAATGGTAGAACGATGGGTTCGATGACGGTTTGGATGTACCGTGCACTATTCAGTGTCCCCTCGACGAACAGCAGTGGTGTACAGCCAGTGTAGGAGATCGCTCCCCACACCATGATGCTGGGTGTTGGCCCTGTGTGCCTCGGTCGTATGCAGTCCTGATTGTGGCGCTCACCTGCACGGCGCCAAACACGCATACGACCATCATTGGCACCAAGGCAGAAGCGACTCTCATCGCTGAAGACGACACGTCTCCATTCGTCCCTCCATTCACGCCTGTCGCGACACCACTGGAGGCGGGCTGCACGATGTTGGGGCGTGAGCGGAAGACGGCCTAACGGTGTGCGGGACCGTAGCCCAGCTTCATGGAGACGGTTGCGAATGGTCCTCGCCGATACCCCAGGAGCAACAGTGTCCCTAATTTGCTGGTAAGTGGCGGTGCGGTCCCCTACGGCACTGCGTAGGATCCTACGGTCTTGGCGTGCATCCGTGCGTCGCTGCGGTCCGGTCCCAGGTCGACGGGCACGTGCACCTTCCGCCGACCACTGGCGACAACATCGATGTACTGTGGAGACCTCACGCCCCACGTGTTGAGCAATTCGGCGGTACGTCCACCCGGCCTCCCGCATGCCCACTATACGCCCTCGCTCAAAGTCCGTCAACTGCACATACGGTTCACGTCCACGCTGTCGCGGCATGCTACTAGTGTTAAAGACTGCGATGGAGCTCCGTATGCCACGGCAAACTGGCTGACACTGACGGCGGCGGTGCACAAATGCTGCGCAGCTAGCGCCATTCGACGGCCAACACCGCGGTTCCTGGTGTGTCCGCTGTGCCGTGCGTGTGATCATTGCTTGTACAGCCCTCTCGCAGTGTCCGGAGCAAGTATGGTGGGTCTGACACACCGGTGTCAATGTGTTCTTTTTTCCATTTCCAGGAGTGTATATTGTCTTCAACGTGTGCCTAGACTAACCACGATGTTGGTAAGGATAAGGAGCTATTGTGGTTGGGTTTTCCATCCCTCAAGCAGCGCAGTTGACAATTGTGGAAGTGTTGCAATAGTCTTTGGAAAGCAATCCATACGTGTTGCGCTGGATTTATGTTGGAGGAACGATCACGCCTCTCCACTCGCCGAATAGCCTCTCGTTCTAAGAGCGTCTCCATCTTCGATGTGGTTGCGTATTGACATCCATAAAAATGAAGTCAGGCCCGAATGTACTCTTGAAAAGACGCACTTCGCGAACTACTAAAGGGTCACAATAGTGTTGACTAATCAGTATACTGTGTTCGAAGACTTGGATGTCAGTACACCCATGCAACATTATTACTTGCTCCCACCGTAACAAATGGACCACCAAAACGATCACGTTCGACAATGCTGGACATACCCCAATATCGAGGCAGGTGGGAACAAGTATGGCAACGGGGGATAGCTACTTAAGAATTTATTCTGTGGTGCCACGTGTTGGCCGTTTTGATAACACGTTGAAATATGTTCGTTTCAGGTTTTTTTAAATCACAATATTCAGATTTTGTTTAACGATCATCCATTTGTCATAAAAATGCAAAGTAATGAAAGCTTTTATATTGGAAAATATTTGTAAACAACACTAATTTTGCGAATGGTCAATCGAACACTGCAGTAGTTTTGAAGAAACTGCTTGTTATGCGACACACACGTTGCAGTAGGAATGTGGGTAGCTGTAAATATGAGATCGAATGCTGAGCAACTCCAAATGGCTTTTAGCAAGAGGAATATACATTGTCCAGTCACATCAATGTGACAAAAGTCTGAATAACCACCTTTCGCAGCACGAACCACTGCAAGACGTGCAGGAAAAAGAGTCGATGAGGTTCTGGACGGTATTGACAGGGACGTGGAGCCACGCTGACTCCAGTTCCGCAGCCAGTCGCTCCAGGTTCATCGGTTGAGGACCGATGGGGCGAACAGTCCAGTCGACGTGCTCCCACAGATTCTCGACTGAGTTTAAATCCGGGAAGTTTGGTGGCCCGTGGACTACAGTAAACTCATCCTGTTCCTCTTCGAACCACCCACCTACACTGCCAGCTGTGTGACACGTTGCATTGTCCAGTTGGTAGATTCCATGGTGCCGAGGAAAAAGAGATTGCATGTCGGAGTGGACATAGGATTGATGCATACTTGTCTTGGTTCATTGTGCCTCTCTGAATTACTAGGTCACCCAGGGAATAACTCTAGAACATTCCCTAGACCATAATGAAACGTCCGCTAATCCCGCTGGGCAGAACATGTGATTAGGATTGTGGAAAGGGCCAAATAAAGTGTCGGTCAGTTTCGCTCAAAATTGTAATTTATTGTAATTTAATAACACCTTTAAACGAAAACGGCACATAGCCGAATTTTCAAAAAAAAAAAAAAAATGTTCAAATGTGTGTGAAATCTTATGGGACTTAACTGCTAAGGTCATCAGTCCCTAAGCTTACACATTACTTAACCTAAATTATCCTAAGGCCAAACACACACACCCATGCCCGAGGGAGGACTCGAACCTCCGCTGGGACCAGCCGCACAGTCGCGTAGCCGAATCTTTAGAACTACTAGTTTCAAAACGCAATTCTTTCACGGCTGAAGGTCTCCAAAGAAGATATCTTAAAAATCAACAATATAAAAATACAGTTAAAATAGTAAATAAAATAATTATATATATATATATATCACAGCTAGGTGTAAAGCCTCAAGGCAAAAGTAGATAGATTAAACATACGCAAGGTGTAATACAAACGGCTGAAGAACATAATTAAATTTCAAAATTTAAAAATATGTTACGATAATCTTTTACGGCGGAAGGCTGCAAGGTTTTCGCATAAGGGGAAATTTTGGGGATAAGGCTTTAAGCGGCTGAAGGCCCACAGTTGATTTGCCAAAAATTCAAAAAATACCTTAACCTTCAAATTTTCAATGGCCGAATTTACACTCAATGAAAAAGCAACGCAACGACAGTAATTAAATTTAAGAATAAGGTTTTAAGCGGCTGAAGGCCCACAATTGATTTACATAAAAAACCAATAAAAAAAATTCTCTTAAAATATTGGCTATAACAGATTACCAAAAGACCATTAGACACCCGTGAAAGGGACAGTAGAGACAACGGCACTCAGACGCCTCCCGGAGGGTGGTGGTGGGGGGGGGGGGGAGGAGTTGGCGTGCTCTCGAAACATTAACGTTCACTTAGGTGAGACAGGTAGTGTGCCCAACTACACTTGACCCGTCGGTAACCCAACCAAGAGACAGTCACAGACTCACCGACCAAACGATTTGCTCGCCACCAATTGGTACACAAAACACAAAGACCAAACTCTTATGGACGAAATTATGCACATTGAAATATGTATTAATCTGTCAAAACTACACACAGCGACAACAGGTGAGGAAAGGGCGCTGCCTGAAATTACGTTAGTGGCCAGGGCAGGTAACCAGAACACTAACGGCCACAAGGCAGAAAATTCCGCTGGTGCACTAGAATTGTAGTGAACCAATATAGTTAATTCCACCGCCCGGCCGCTCAATTTCAGCACTATAAACACTCGGTGTTGCTCACAGTAAAAGCTCCCCAGCAGCGAATCACCGAAGCGAACGACACAACATGAACGGTCGTGGATTGGGTACTTAACACACCACTCAACTCAACTTTGACGTCCTGGGTCGGCGAGCCACGAAGCTCGTAGCGATCAGACAGCTCCACAAGACCCAGCCGACAGCACCACACGGAGATCCCCCTGGTCCGCAACAGCCGACCGACTCCTGCAAACCCCGTAGCCGGAAACTATATGCACAAGACCAAAGATGGTACACGGAGCAAATATCGATCGATACACATCGCTGCTGCCACACGTAGAAGGTGGAAGAACCACGGCATCAACGCAACAACGGTGGGAAACCAAACACAGATAGACAGCCAAGTTCAAGAAAACGCATAGTTCGGAGTAAGGGCGGCTGACTCAGGGTGTAGAACATTTCCTAGACCATAACATTCCTTGCTCTGGCCTGGACACTTACCACTATGTTGCAGGATATTTGATTTCAGTCTGGAGCACAAACCGTGATTCACCTGGAAAACCACCTGTTGCCACTCAACAGATGTCCAGTTTCTGTAATGGCGCACAAATTCCAGTGTTAATCGCCACTGAGCAGCACTTAGCACGGGTGCATGAACCAGGCGCCCGATGCGGAGACCATTACGCAGCAATGTCCCCTAGACGATCGCCGAGGAGACATTGTTGGTGTTGGCCCCCGCTTCATCTTGACGTCAGTTGCTCAGCAGTTGCCCCTGTATTCACCAGTACGCACCTCCACAGCCGCCGTTCGCCCCTGTCATCTATGCCTCGTGGTGCACCGAATCTGTCTTGACGCCAGTTTTCCGTAGCGCCATTTTCCCACGGACGGCGTACGTTAACCACAGCTGCACAGGAACAGTTTACAAATTTAACCGTTCAGAAATGCTTCCACCTTTGGCCCGAAACCAAATTATCACCCTTTTTGTATACCAAATACATCGGTCCGTCTCCGCATTACTACAAGGACTGTACTGTTTATCCATGGCCCTCAGACACGTTTTATATATCGTCCACTGCTAGTGCGGCCACCTGCCATCTCTGAGTGGTTGTTGTACACTGACACTGAAAATAGGCTGTTGTCACACGGTGGTTATTGGACCGTCTGTGTCTGTAGAAAGTTACCAGCACTCGAGTACACGCAATACGATTAGGCACATGTGAATTTGCTCACTGACAACGCTGGAGGCGCCGGTAATATCTTCTTACGCGTTAGCAGCCATGGTAACGCGCTAAAAAGAACTCTCCTATACCTCAGATAGGCCCTTTTTTAGTTCTGTAGACTGAACGCCCAGTAACTTGATACACATTAAATTGAGCATATAACGCTTTAAATGAACGGTAGCCATGTTTTTGTCCGCACAGAACATTTTATTCTGAACAAACATCCGTTGCTCTCTCCTGGTTTACCATTAGAATTATCAGACATAATTGTTTCAGTATTTAATCATCAGAAAAATTAGCCAACAGTACGTTTATATAGGTACTGACTTGAAATTAAATACAGAAACATGATACAGTTCAGGTGGCAAATAGTAAAATGAAATTAAGATAGATAGATATTTTTGATACAACATTACACTTACGTAGTTCATTTAATTATTTGTATTGAATACAGTATGGTAGACAGCAAACGAATGCAGTGTGACTGTGCTGGCACGAATGTAAAAGTGAGTGTGTTCTTCATTAGATCTTATTGCTCTGTATCCTTTGCTGCCTTCTGAGCAAGTGCAAGTTGCGAAGTCTTGTGGACACCTAAACTGTATTTAAGGAAAAATGCTTTACAACATTTGTTTTCTTTGTTTTTAAATGTTTCTACATGTATTATTCTGGAGGAGTTACTCTGTATGATTTTTGTGTCTTCTTGTGTGAGTACGTAGGGAATACCGGAGTACACTGACGCGGATTACTTTCGGAGTTTTTTTAGAGTTTTTAAGTATATCCACTGTAGTGTCGGTAGCTGGACCGACACTGTGGAGTTGACTGCTGCAAAAGAAAGCTAGTGACTAACGCTGTGGCCGATAGTGCACGCACAGCAATAAGCATACGGTCGTGAAGTCTGGAACATAAAAACTTATGAATGAATAAGAAGAAAAGTATGTAGATGCTTTTTACTTAACTTTTATTTATCCGTGGAATACATCTCTCTTGAATACTCGTACGCTATAGGCACTGATACAAATGGCTCCTTGCTAGTTCGTAGCCCTTAACTTCTGATGGCTATTGTGTCTCTCGGCTAATGAGAGAGAAAGGCTTCGTATTACTGGGCGATAGCTAGGTTCGCGTACAACTGGGCGGTAGCTTGGTCCTCGTACAACTGGGCGATAGCTAGGTTCGCGTACAACTGGGCGGTAGCTTGGTTCTCGTACAACTGGGGCCGAGTCCACTCTCGTATCACGAGACCTGCCTAGGTGGTGGCGCTAGGTCTGCGATCACAGTGGCGACACGCGGGTCCGACATGTACTACATGGACCGCGGCCGATTTAAGTTACCACCTAACAAGTGTGGTGTCTGGCGGTGACACCACATCCACTATCTCTAAGATTATTTAGTCTTACAACACGATTATTAAACTATAACATAGCATACAAGATTTTAAGATTGCAAAATATTTTTACATAGTGTCAAGTCGAGTGCGTAAACGTGCATGGATGTGGGGCAGGTTTCTGCACCTACGGAGGAATGTTTACGCATATCATAGAAGACAATAATGAGTAAACGAGCCGCACTACTAAAACTGGCAGTAAACAAAACTAGAGGGTAACTTACACCAATTAACATGGTAAAATACAAAATTTTCATTGGCCGTAAACAAAGTTTTTGACGAACTTCCACCTGTTGGCACAATATAGCCTAGATAGAAATTTGACTGTTAATTAGAGACCTATTCGTCATCACTGTGCGGTTTGCAATTTATGCGTACAAAAATAATGTGTTTCCTTGGAGCACATTGGCACTGGACTCCTTGTTGAATTCTTTGTGACGGGTTATATCGTTTCAATTAGTAAATAGACCATTTTCATCCTCTTCATCAGATTGCTGGAGGTTATAAGGGAAGGGAAAAAGAACTGGATGGAACATTCGTCGAGAAGGGAGTCCTTCCTAATTGACATTGCTGAAAGGACTAGTTTGTGCGACGGATGAGACAGAAGATGTCAGACGACATAAAGGGAAGCGTAAATTATTCCAGACTTGAAGAGGATGGCAGAAGATAGGAGAGAATGGAGAGTTAGCGTGTGAAAAGTCGCCTTTGGGTAAAACAGTAATGATGACAACAGATGTGTGTCTGTCCAGTTTTTCCTCGCTCTTCGCTTCTGCAGTTTCTTGCCCTTATCAGTTCAGTCCGTGCTCTCACAAAATTATTTCTTTCCGTTCGAGATTCATTAGGTTCACGTATCTTTCTTAGAAATTTCTAGCTCTAATTCTCCTGTGTTTCATTTCCTTACACAGCGTTTCCATTTGCTGTTGTATTAAAGCTTCCTTGCCTGGGATATCACTTTGGATGGCAATGCAAAATTGTGGATAACCGTGCTCCAACAGAACTGCGTAAGCGTGCCCCATCGTCATGTCTGACTTAGTTTCGAAACTACAGTAGTACCTTTCAAGGTTTTAAATTCTACAGGCAACGGCCTTGCCGCAGTGGATACACCGGTTCCCGTGGGATCACCGAAGGTAAGCGCTGTTGGGCGTGGCCGACACTTGGCTGGGTGACCATCCAGCCAATATGCGCTGTTGACGTTTTTCGGCGTGCACTCAGCCTCGTGATGCCAATTGAGGAGCTACTCGACCGAATAGTAGCGGCTTCGGCCACGAATACCATCGTAACGAGGGGGGAGAGCGTTGTGCTGACCACACGCTGCTCCTATCCGCATCCTCCTCTGAGGATGACAAGGCGCTCGGATGGTCACGGTAGGCCACTCGTGACCTGACGACGAAGTGCTTTTGAATTCCACAAAATTTTAAGCTTGTAAAGTAGAACAATCTCCTGTAATACACTTGTATATTTATCTCATCTCAATTCTAAAAGGTATGCTCCCTAGAAGCGTCACCATTTGAGTAACAAAATTTACTCGCTTGGCACGAAAACACGAATACATTGCTCAACAGCAGCATCATTTATTAGAAACCATAATTGCTTCCCACTGCGACGTTCAAGTTTAAAATGTGGCTCGTATCAGCCTACAACCCTCCTCCGCAACGCTGCAAAAGCGTGCCACTGTGCGGCATCAGCCTGCGGCTCGACGATTTTCTGCGATGGAGGTCAGAACCACAACGCTCACCTTTGAAATCGCGCGGGTTCTTATGAGTGATCGAAGAACATATTTCAGACAAGCCGCCGTTCAGAATCGACACAAAAAGAGCTCAGTGGTGACATAAGGCGTGTCAATAAAGCCATCACATTCCTGGGGGCGTTGATTCTCCAACTTTTCGCTATCGAAAACTACAGTTTGCAGTGCGATGCTGACATCTCCCTGACCTTTAACGGTTCTCTACTGACGTTTTGGATCACCAAACATACTGAACGTACAAATATCGCCTACATAAATATCAACATTCAAACAGACTGTCATTAGAACGAAGCTGTGAGGACGGGGCGTGAGTCGTCCTTGGGTAGCTCAGATGGTGGAGCACTTACACGCGAAAGGCAAAGGCCCCGAGTTCGAGTCTCAGTCCGGCACACAGTTTTAATCTGCCAGGAAGTTTCGGATTGTCCTTATTTTCAGTTACTGGCTTTCCTTTATTTTACAGAAAAGTTTCTGGATTAGTCTTCATAAGGTTGCTTTTTCATTCTCACTCCCCGTGAATCTGAGACTGAACACATTCGCCGGCACTCACCTGGCGAGAAACATTTTTTAAGTTATTTAGAAAGACTTGCAACCGATATTCCACTGTAAATTGTAAGCCCCCGTGGTAAATTCAACAAACAGCGTGTGTATTTGTGACAGCCTAATTCTGTCTCGGCAATAGAATTCGCACACCTAATCAAACGATTAAAATGATCCTGCCATTGACAACCTTCATTTAAAGATTTCCATAAAATGAAGTGTCGTATTGTGGTTTTACTTCGCTTCAGCTTAGCACGTCAAACCAGTCATTCGTATCGGGATAGTACTAGAATGAAGCACAACTTCATTCTATAACCGATTGATTCTAAGAAAAAACACGTATTTAGGGAGCAAAGAAAATTGTATGAATACAGAGTGTTTCCGTAAGAGTGTGCAAAAATGTGGCAGGACGTAGCGGACGCTCCAATTTGATGTAGGGAACCTGGATCGGAAGCCAACTTATGGAGGTAATAGGAATGAAATCACATTACTGTGTACTTTTTTATTTGCATTAGTTACCATTAACTGAAAATAACATCACTGACACCATGAACGTATCTTCTGAAGTGTATCTTACAAAATGTGCTAGAACTCAAGGCCGTCAACGTCAATGCAGGCATGACATCGGCGAACAAAATTCTGACGCACCCAGACCCTCTTGTGTTTCGAATCATACCACAGACAGCTACAATTCTGACAGCTAATACGATCTCCGTATCCACTGGGGTACCATACACAAGTGACTTTAGATATTTCCATAGAAGATATTCAAGCGGATTGAAGTCGGATGACCTCGCAGGTCATGGAATAGAACTTCGTCTTCCAGCCAGCGAGTACAACGCGACTGTACTTTTTGCTTTGTTGTGCAGGGTGGAACCATTAGCGACCGTTCAAAACGTGGTCCCAAGCAGCAAAGGCTTTTTAGTGCTCCTGTTCACGCCCTCATGTGGTGTTGTCACTAATGGGTGGGACATTGACACAAGCAAGAAGAAAGAAAGGAAAAATGTTCTTTGCAAGGCGCTTTACAAGTACTGAGAATTTTAAAAATGTGCCTTTACATAGAAAACATACAAAGCAGCCAAGGCGCGTGCGTTTGTGAACGACTTGACACATGTCCGATGCCAGTTGCTGCCTGTAGGCACCTACGAATAGATCACATGTTTTGTGCGTAAGGAGACATTTTGACATTCTCAGTAAATATTGGCAGGTCCCCCCGAGTGTGTTACCAAAATGGGAGGCCTTAAAAGGACCCTTTGCTGTTATATTCGCGTATGTGTCAATGTCGCACCCCTCTGTGCTAATGCGATAAGAGGACGTGATACAGGAGCGTTGAAAAGGCATAAGCCTCTTTTGCTGCCTCGGTCCCGTGCAGATTTCGTCGAATGGATTAGAACGGTCACGAGTGGTTCCACCCTGTACACCTGAACAGAAATTGCGGTCACACTGTGCTCCTGAGAGGTGAGATCACATTCGATGGGACTGAAGCGACGTGATGTCCGTCCAGAAGGGCTGAATCGCCCAAGAAGTGTCAACAGTGTCAAAGGTTGTCAAAAACGTCCTGTTGCTCGTCGCACTGGAGACTGTCGTTTCCGACGGCGAAATGTCTGGGAATCAATGGGGTGCTTTCATTGACGCCCTTTATAACACTCCCTGAGGCCTTTTCGTGTCGATTCTGAGCTGCGGCATGTCTGGAAAGTTACTCTCGGCCAATCATAAGGAAACAGCGTGACTTCAGTCCTGTGCGTCACGATTCCGACCTGCATCGCAGGGCGTGGTCGGGCTCAGGAGTGACGTCGCAATGCGCCACGTTTTCGCCCCGTTACGGAGGATCGTTGTAGGCAGTTTTGATCTAAATTTCAAACTCATGCGTCGCAGTGGGTGCGGGGTTTCGCATAAATGATCCCTTAATTCTGTTGCGCAGTGTATGTTCCTCGCGTCAGAACGTTTACTCAGCTAATGCCGTAAAGTTTGTGAGAGCCGTGAGTAGACGGCAGTCCAATCATACGTTGTCGGGAGCACTCTAACAAGAGTAGTTTCCGAAAAAAATGCCTTCGTAAACCTAGTCCGTCAGTACACGAATACCGGTGTCCGTTACTAATGCAAGTCATGGCCACACCAGTGCTGGTAATAACTTCAACGCATTGAGTAATTAGCTTCTTGAACGAAAAATACAAGGGTTGGAACTTAAATAGTGGCAACTATTTATTCACAACCGATACGAAACAGTTATACGTTTGCACCTGTTACTGTCATTCAAAGTAGTCACCAGCGTTGTGTAGAATCCGTTCCCAGAGATGAAGGCGTAGTGGCGAAGTGGTTCCCTCATCTTCGGCATAAAATCAAACTTACAAGGACATAAGTCCGGGGAGTATGGTGGATGGTACAGTACTTCCCAGTCCCATCGACCGAACAGAGCAGCCACAGCTTGCGCTGTATGCGCCCGCGCATTGTCGTGCAAACTGATGGGTGGGTTGCGCAGAAAGTGTCGCCGCTTCTTTCGCAATGCTGATCGCAGGTGATGCTCCAAAAACGAACAGTAATACTGTACATTGACGGTCTGCCGGGGAGGAACGGAATGCGTCAGGATAACACCATCACAGTCGTACACGAGAATCACCGTAACTTTCACCATAGTGGGGCACCGACGCACTTTCAACTTTCGCGGCGACCCATAATGACGCCATTCCTTCAATTGGCGTTCCAGTTTTGGCTTCGTGGCATTCGCTTCAGAACTGTTCTAGAGATTCGACAGACAGTAGACCGCTACATTCGCACCATCATCTAAACAGGCTTTGCCAACGGTATACTACGCCTTCCACATCGTTGGCAACGGTTTCTTCACAACGCTGGTGACTAGTTTGAAGGACAGTAACAGGTGCAAACATGTTACTCTTTTGTATCGGTTTTGAATAAATAGTTGCCACTATTCAAGTCCCAACCCTCATAAAATCAGATATGTGTCGGTACACTGCGACAATCGGAATTTTCGATACACTGTTAATGGCAACAGCTAACGATTTTGATTTTGATTCAGTCAGCGTTACTTCAACACGTTCTTTCTTTTGTTACGCTGTTTCAGTAGAAAATTGAAAAATAGGTTGTGCAATACCTTACACATTGTTTCAATCCTGTTCCGTTACAACCTCCCTATCGTCGTACCTCTGTACGTCGAAATTAGTACTCAAGGATACAAGATTTGTAATGTTCATATTGGCTCCATAACCATTTCAGCGAGCCATAATATTAAAAGAGAGTTTTACAAGTGAGAGTGGACTGATGTGCTAAAGTTGAAAAATATCTTCCACGGACTGTAACGATTCGCTGAATAGACATAGTTTTTAACGAAACATTTCGTTTTCATCAGTGTACTCAATATTGTCTCTATATTACCGTTGTTTATGTATGTGCGTGTTGAAGATAAAAAATTATAATTGTTCACTTGGTCCACGACACTGCATAGCTTCTCAGATCTCGTTCGGGCTTAGTTTTACCTCAAGTCAAATACACCCTTTGCAGATGAGCTTCTAGAGATTACTAAGCATATTGTTGTTAGTAGCTTTGTATTTACAAAGGCTAATTACCGAGTAAGTCTTTATATTTGCTGTGTTTTGCAGACAGGATACTTTCTCGCCGCTGCAGATGTGTGTACTATGGAATGTATATCTTATAAATAACGCACATTTTCACTAACTCGTGCTAGTCGCAGATGACAAACAATTTCAACACGCTCTCCCTTTTGGTCCCTATACTTAAACTACAGTAGGACTCTACAAAGTGTACGATAACAGAAAACTAGAACTTACAAATTTGCGATTGACGCAACAACCCTGTAACCGTACAGCAAGTACATGAAAATGAGGAATTACTGTCTTAACAGTATCAGTTCAAATCTTCGATCGCCAGTATGATGGAGTCTCCAGTACGACTCCCTGGACTGTCTTGTATAGGCTACTGTTCGCGATGATGGGCGCACACTGTGAATGACAACAGTAGGCCTAGAAGACAGATCCAAGCAAGTAAGGTCTCTCCTTGAAGGACATCATCTTTACGCCAGTGACTGTTATAGGTTCTTATTATACTATTGCAATTTCGGCCTTAGGCCATTATCAAGTGCTGATATTATGGCTTGATAATGGCCTAAGGCCGAAATTGCAATAGTGCAATAAAAACCTATAACAGTCACTGGCGTAAAGATTATTTCCTTCAAAAAGTTTTGTATGACTGTGAATCACAGCTAGAACAAGTACATTCAAGTAAGGTCTCCTACACTGGTCTCTGCTCGTGCCTCGAAGGGTGGTCACTTCTTGATGGGAATGGCACTTTTTCCACCTGATGACATAAAACTGGATGATGCAAAACCTCTGAAACTGCATGTGGTGAAAAAGGCACCCCAGAACATACCATTTGAGGATGCCCGCTTTATTCCGAACCTGTTGATGCCGACTGGCAGAAGAGTTGTCAAGAAGATGCTGAGATTCGAGACAAAGTGGCACATCTTGGACAGCATCGCCGTCGCTATTCCGAGAAGGGTTAGGGTAGCGCAACTTTAATCAGTCAACCCAATGTCAGCCGCAGTACAGGTGATTGCGACTGAAGGTCGTCAATCAACGCAGCGAAGATGGCTGAGGTCTACAGTTGCGGCAGGCGAACAGCCAACATAGCATGCACGGCCGTCCTAAAGGACGCTAGAGTGGATGCGCAGCTGTGTGGGCCGTGTGGTGCCGTCCCAGGAACTAGAAGCGGGGTGACGTGGGCCGGCGTTAGTCAGCACTTCTCACCTGCTGCAGCGATGGCCTCTTTGAAGAGGTGAGTCATTGGTCTCTGCACTCAGGCAACCGACAGATAATGGATGAGGCAGATGCAACCTCAGCGCACTCCACAGAGCTTAAGGAATCTGCAGGTTGTGACTGTGGTAGAGCCGCGCGGGATTAGCCGAGCGGTGTAAGGCGCTGCAGTCATGGACTGTGCGGCAGGTCCCGGCGGGGGTTCGAGTCCTCCCTCGGGCATGCGTGTGTGTGTTTGTTCTTAGGATGATTTAGGTTAAGTAGTGTGTAAGCTTAGGGACTGATGACCTTAGCAGTTCAGTCCCATAGGATTTCACACAGATTTAAACATTTGACTGTGGTAGTGCTGCTGATTAAATATCGATACATCGACCTGTTTCCTATATATGTTAAGAATGACGTAATTATGTTTCCTCTATGTATCGACATATATCAGTATTATCGTTTCCGCCGAACTATCGATATATCGGTATGGAAATAGCAATATCGAGTCCTAATATTTTTACTTTATATTATATTTTTTCACAATCTTCGATAAATACTTGAAGTGTTCTTTTGAAACTGTAGTAGAACGTAATTTTACTTTCATTGTGTGCAGAAGTCTTACTGCTTTTCGAGTTTTCATCATGTACAGCCTTTCTCTTTGATGTGTGAAGCAAGTATAGGTTGCACAAAAGAAGTAGTCCGATTGCACTGAGAGCTGGTGATGTGAATGGAATAACAAGATATCCAAATGGAAATTTGTGGTAAAGTCATATGGAACCAAACTGCTGAACTCATCGGGCCTTAAGCCTACACACTACTTAATCTAACTTTAATTAACTTACCGTACGGACAGGACACCACACGCCCAGACCGAGCGAGGTGGCGCAGTGGTTAGACACTGGACTCGCATTCGGGAGGGCGACGGTTCAATCCCGCGTCCGGCCATCCTGATTTAGGTTTTCCGTGATTTCCCTAAATCGCTCCAGGCAAATGCCGGGATGGTTCCTTTCAAAGGGCACGGCCGACTTCCTTCCCCGTCCTTCCCTAATCCGATGAGACCGATGACCCCGCTGTCTGGTCTCCTTCCCCAAAACAACCAACCGACCACACGCCCATGCCCGAGGGAGGAAGCGAATCACCGACGGGGTGAGCGGCACGGACCGTGACAAGGCGCCTAAGACAACGCGGCTACCCCGCGCAGCAGCAGGATATCCGATGTGAAGAAATGGCACACCAGTTGCATTAAAAACAACAATAGTTGCTGAAAATTGTGGTGTCGATAGCGACGATGCCACGGCGCAGGTGCAGTTCGTAGGTTGGCACTACGACACCGACACAGACGACAGCGCCCTCTAGCCGGCGCTGTGAAGCCGCTCCACTTTCATCCTATTTGATTCCGAGTAGACGACCAAGCAACAATGTTTCTATTTCCCAGTGGGCGAGCCACAACAGGTTTTGCCTCTGTACCTCCTAGCCGATGTTTGATTGATGTGTAGCTTCGCACCTACGTGCTCATATTCAGTGCAAAGTTACGTATGTCATTGTCTAATATTCTCTATTAAATGTTCTGTTAAGTTAAACGTAGTTCCGAAGCATTTCACCTTTTCCTGCTCCCGCTCAGTTCCTACATTCGGCCTACCCTTCAGTTTACAGGAGCAGATAATAAACAACAACAATCTAAACGACAAGATTGGTCTTTACGGCGGACGGAGACGTATGAGGGGGAAATGTTGACGTTATCGGCTGCAACGTTTAGCTTCACCATGCAGTTTCGACACTACAACTGCTAGGTCGCTGGCATTGGCAAAAATGAAAGTAATAATAAAAAAACCGGGGAAGTCGACAGGAAATGTTCTGGACAAGTCCGATATGTGAGGAAAACGAACGACGGACCCATCGGACACGTTTTATTTTGCTGCTTACATGCCGTTACCAATGTTAGCGAAGTGGTTATCGCCAAGTGTGAAAGTGCATCGCTTTCCTTTCAGTTCTTGTTCCAAGGGGGATAGGCAGGCAGCTACCTTGTTGATGTACAGAATATTTAATAACAAACCAGTACTGAAATATACAGCCTTAAAACTAGCAGTATGTGCAACCGATAGTTTTCTAGGCCATTAAGTTGATATTTTTTTCTGTCGTTATATCGATATATCGATAGTTTTCTCGATATACTGTGAGCGGAGAATAATATTTTTTAAATATCTGTATATCGATTTCCCGATATTTTAAAAAATATCAACAGTCCAAGCCTATGGCCCAAGGAGAGTTGGAATGCATTGTGTAATGTGTCACAAAAAACTTATGTTATTTTAATTATAATCTATTTCAATTAATAGTCAACTTCCGAGTGTTCAGGTGAGTTGTTCAGATGACCGCATTCTTCAGGTGTTGGGAGTTTTGCTGTTACGCGTACTCGTTGCCTGGGTTCCATACTGTGAGGTGTCGTTGGTGTCACGCCACTATTTATAGCCGAGTTCGTTTCCCGGTGTTCACAGAGACCTTTCATGCTCTTTTCTTTCACGTAGCAAAAAAAAAAAAATAAAAAATAAAAAAAAATGGTTCAAATGGCTCTGAGCACTATTGGACTTAACATCTGTGGTCATCAGTCCCCTATAACTTATATCTACTTACACCTATCTAACCTAAGGACATCACACACATCCATGCCCGAGGCAGGATTCGAACCTGCGACCGTGGCGGTCACGCGGTTCCAAACTGAAGCGCCCAGAAGCGCACGGCCACACCGGCCGGCTTTCACGTAGCACGCACTGACACTTCGTCAGATGCAAATTTCCTCAGCACTTTTCCAACTGTCATGGCTGTGATGCTCGGCGAGATTCTAATAAGCCCAAGCGTTATTTAATAGTAACATCTACCCCTGTTTATTAGATAGTCTGACATATTTATTTCGATAGACTCCTTCATTAAGCTGTCGCAGAATTACGATACTGGTCTCACCGTATTTTATTTCGTGATTGTATTCGAGGCAGTGCTCGGCGACAGCTGATCTGTATGGCTATCTCTCGTCGCCTGTTCTGATAGTCTGCCCAAAGTAAGGCATGCCAAATTCGCAGGGTTTGGATGGTCGTCGAAATACTGTGCATAAAATGGAAAGAACAACTCGACTGAACACTCGGAATGTCGCTATCAATCAATCATGCCGAGAAAACCTGAGACACTGTAGCGTTATTGGCTGATGTGGACGATAGCGCGAATAATAATGAAGCTTAGTTTACAAGATTGTGGCACAATAATTACTTGTACAGACGACTTCTCTGTTTCCATGAGAGTGGTGGGATTTGTCATTCTACTACCTGTCGGCTGTTGCCCCGGCCGTGGACGGCACCAAACTAATTCTCTTCTAGAACGGTTTCAGTTGATGGTTAAGTGACAGAAGTAAGCCACAGACAAGAGAAAATGCGTCTGATCTGGTAAAATCTACTACGGGAAGGTGGGGTAATGTGGCTAGGACGTTATATGTGCTTACTTCATATTTTTTTCCCTGAATAGTTCTGCCTGCCGAGAACTGGCCAGACTGGTTTTACTTTGCATCATCACTGTCGTCAGTGAGTTTGACACAGGAAGTTTGTTCTGTTATATTTTAGTATAACCTTTCCTGATTTTTAGTCGTCTGGTGTATTATAAGTGGGTTATATTAGCCTTGTTCAAAAATGGTTCAAATGGCTCTGAGCACTATGGGACTTAACTGCTGTGGTCATCAGTCCCCTAGAACTTAGAACCACTTAAACCTAACTAACCTAAGGACATGACACACATCCATGCCCGAGGCAGGATTCGAACCTGCGACCGTAGCGGTCACGCGATTCCTGACTGAAGCGCCTAGAACTGCACGTAGCCTTGTTACCTCATATTTATAGTAATACTTTTTTACAGTGTCAGTGTTTCAACATAGTCTTTTGGACAACGAATGTACTTCCTAGTTGTTTGTTTGTGTTTGATAGTTTTAGTGAAGCACTAATACCGGCATTGTATCCGATCGGCAAAGTGACCCCATTACTCGTCGGGAAAAGCGGTCAAGTTGTTTACCCTGGTGTTAGTTACTTCCATATATCAAGCAGTTTTACTTCCAGCTCTCGTTATACCCTGAATTAATTTATATTATTTTAAACCGTCTTTGTTCTATAATATGTGGCCTAATATAAAAATCCGGTCGAAATCGATCTGGCCAAGGCCCATTGTATTGTTTCAGATACAAAGGCATCAAGAGGTCTAGAAAGAATGTCCGAAAATCAGAACAATAGACAGAGGATACTCTTGAGATGGAACTGACCACATTACTTCTTTAGATAGGGAAAATTGGCCACTTCGTAATCCTCCAGAAATATGCTTGTAGATGGTGTATATTACTTTAGTTTTCACTTACAAATATTTGGTGTGATATCTTGTGATATGTACAGTCAGTTTCGTGAAAATTCAATTTCCATCTTCCCCTGTATCTTCCGTCCAATAATACACAATAAATTGGCGAGACAGCCTAATACACGAACACGACGGTAAATTTGTGAACACCATCTTCCGTGAAATCGTAGTATTAAGAACGCAATGGGTGTTCCACTTTTAAACGCAGAGGAGATGGCGGATAGGTTGAACGGGTACATTTAGAGCCTGTATGGGGGGGAGAGGACTTGCCTGATCATGTGATACAAGAAGAAACAGAAGTCGATAGGGAAGATATAGGAGATCCTGTACTAGAACCAGAATTTACAAGAGCTTCGGAAGCTGTTGTTTGCAAATTGTTGGCTTATTTTTCAACCTCTTGATCTTTGGAAAACTTATGCTCAGATAAGGCAGAAGGACAGATAACATTCATACATAATTTCTAAAAGCGTTGGGGGAAGTGGCAACAAAACGACCACTCACTTTGATGTGCACAATGTGTAAGTCTAGCGACATACCATCAGACTTTCGGAGAAACACCATCCACACAACTCCCACGATCGCAAGAGTCACCCATGTGCGAGAGTTACCGCACAATCAGCTTAACTGTTCATGGATCCATGTCTGTGACAGGAATATACATAACAATGGAAAAACAAAACTGAGGATCACTTACATGACGATCAGTTTGGGTTTAGGGAAGGTGAAGGCAGCGGAGAGGCAGGTCTGACCTTGCGGTTGATAATGGAAGCAAGACTGAAGAAAAATCAAGAAACGTCCATGGCATTTGTCAAGAGCGTTCGATAATGTACAACGGTGCAAAATGTTCGAAATCCTAAGAAAAGAAGCATTGCAGGAACATTACTGTTCACAACATCCATAGATAACCAAATACACAAACATCACAACCTATAAAAATTTAGCAAGATGAAGGAGATCCTACAAAGATCTGCTTCTTGGTGCAGGGGTGGGCAACTTATCCTCAACATGCGCGTAGATAAGCGGTAAGGCGATTATGTTTACTATACTGTATGCGTGTACTCGCGTCCATTAAGTGCCTGCGAGTTCGCGTATGGAAACAGAAATTTAAGATGAACAGGGGTGGAGTTTGATTAGCACCTCTGTGACTCTTTCGCGCCTTCTAAACGATCCCATAACGAAGTGCACTTTCCTCCGTAGGATCTTCTCTACATCCCGTATAAGTCCAACATGGTAAGAGTCCCACAGTGTTGAAATAGAAGCGTATCTATCGATGGACGGTTTTGGTAGCTATCTCCTTCGTAAGTGGATTACACTTTCTGTGACCACTTCCAGTGACTCGCAGTCCGGCAAATGCGTTCTCTGTTATTACTTTTAAGTGGTCGTATCGCTATAAACCGCTTCGTATACGTACTGCAAGATCTTTGATGGAAGTCACTGTTTCCAGTGATTGTTCAAAATGGTTCAAATGGTTCTGAGCACTATGGGACTCAACACCTGAGGTCATAAGTCCCCTAGAACTTAGAACTACTTAAACCTAACCTAACGACACCACACACATCCATGCCCGAGGCAGGATTCGAACCTGCGACCGTAGCTGTCGCGCGGTTCCAGACTGAAGCGCCTAGAACCGCTCGGCCACACCGGGTGGGTCCAGTGATTGTTCGCCAATAGTATAACTAACAGTCGATCGGAATAGTCCACTGGCTGTAGGACCTCCACATTCCCTCAATAATATGCGTGCATTTATCGTTAATGTGAGATCCCTTAAATACTCTCTGGCTCGTACAACATGTCCACTGCTGCAGATAGAGTGGTCGCCATTCGCATTTCGCACTTCTTCTTTCAGATCCAATGCACGGAAACACTTCGAGAGCAGCTTGACACATAGAGAGAATGTTCCTGTTTCATGTGGCCGCCCACCCACAGACGCAATTGTCCTGTAAATAAAGATGCCTCCGCTGTGTGAGAAGAGATCGTCACTGATCCGGTGTGCTACTTTCCTGTTGCATCCAGCAGCCCCTTACACGAGATCCGTTTCAGTGAACTCTCCGTAAGTATACTCAAGCGAACTGCATTACTATGTAGGTTCACTCTTACACAGAATATTACAGCAACCAGCCACTTTTTGCAACGCTGTTTATTTATTTAAACAGCGGCGCCACCGGTTTCGAACCGATAGGTTCATCTTCAGACGGCTAGTTCTCGTTTTACATTACATTTTGTGTTTTGTTTCCCCACCTCACGAAACTTCCTTGGACTGGTGATGTAGGGCATCTGAAGATGAACCTATCGGTTCGAAAGCGGTAACTGCGCTGTTTAAATAAATAAATAGCATCGTAAAAAGTGGCTGGTTGCTGTAATCTTCTGTGTAAGAGTCAACCTACACTCCTGGAAATTGAAATAAGAACACCGTGAATTCATTGTCCCAGGAAGGGGAAACTTTATTGACACATTCCTGGGGTCAGATACGTCACATGATCACACTGACAGAACCACAGGCACATAGACACAGGCACCAGAGCATGCACAATGTCGGCACTAGTACAGTGTATATCCACCTTTCGCAGCAATGCAGGCTGCTATTCTCCCATGGAGACGATCGTAGAGATGCTGGATGTAGTCCTGTGGAACGGCTTGCCATGCCATTTCCACCTGGCGCCTCAGTTGGACCAGCGTTCGTGCTGGACGTGCAGACCGCGTGAGACGACGCTTCATCCAGTCCCAAACATGCTCAATGGGGGACAGATCCGGAGATCTTGCTGGCCAGGGTAGTTGACTTACACCTTCTAGAGCACGTTGGGTGGCACGGGATACATGCGGACGTGCATTGTCCTGTTGGAACAGCAAGTTCCCTTGCCGGTCTAGGAATGGTAGAACGATGGGTTCGATGACGATTTGGATGTACCGTGCACTATTCAGTGTCCCCTCGACGATCACCAGTGGTGTACGGCCAATGAAGGAGATCGCTCCCCACACCATGATGCCGGGTTTTGGCCCTGTGTGCCTCGGTCGTATGCAGTCCTGATTGTGGCGCTCACCTGCACGGCGCCAAACACGCATACGACCATCATTGGCACCAAGGCAGAGGCGACTCTCATCGCTGAAGACGACGCGTCTCCATTCGTCCCTCCATTCACGCCTGTCGCGATTCCACTGGAGGCGGGCTGCACGATGTTGGGGCGTGAGCGGAAGACGGCCTAACGGTGTGCGGGACCGTAGCCCAGCTTCATGGAGACGGTTGCGAATGGTCCTCGCCGATACCCCAGGAGCAACAGTGTCCCTAATTTGCTGGGAAGTGGCGGTGCGGTCCCCTACGGCACTGCGTAGGATCCTACGGTCTTGGCGTGCATCCGTGCGTCGCTGCGGTCCGGTCCCAGGTCGACGGGCACGTGCACCTTCCGCCGACCACTGGCGACAACATCGATGTACTGTGGAGACCTCACGCCCCACGTGTTGAGCAATTCGGCGGTACGTCCACCCGGCCTCCCGCATGCCCACTATACGCCCTCGCTCAAAGTCCGTCAACTGCACATACGGTTCACGTCCACGCTGTCGCGGCATGCTACCAGTGTTAAAGACTGCGATGGAGCTCCGTATGTCACAGCAAACTGGCTGACACTGACGGCGGCGGTGCACAAATGCTGCGCAGCTAGCGCGATTCGACGGCCAACACCGCGGTTCCTGGTGTGTCCGCTGTGCCGTGCGTGTGATCATTGGTTGTACAGCCCTCTCGCAGTGTCCGGAGCAAGTATGGTGGGTCTGACACACCGGTGTCAATGTGTTCTTTTTTCCATTTCCAGGAGTGTATATTTTGTACACAGCCACGGACTGAATATGTCAGTTTTTGACAAACTAACTGTATCACTACTTTCGAAACTAACTCCAACATTGACGGGAATAGAACGCAGTTCATAACTGAATAGATCTTTTGTAAAGGCCCCATATTTAAAGTGCTTTCGATAAACGACAATTTAAAAAACTTTTGTTATCGAACTGTTGGTCTCACAAAAATATTCTTACGTCATCAGTGAATATCACTGAGTATATTCTGCAACGAAAATACTTTCAACGGGGTGAAATCTGTAAGCATTCGGATTCTGTAAAATGAGCGCTTCTTAGCAATTTCAGTAATCTCCTTCGTGTGCACCGAATACGTACGGATTTATCTCTTTCAAAAATAAAAATAAAAAAAAAACACAATAGCTGTTCTTAGATATTAAAAACTCAGTCATTTGAAACTTACAATTATTTTTCCCTTTAAGTGGAATGTGAAGCTTATCTAGCAATGTTTTAGTTCTCTTCTACAGGGACTGTCAGTATATCTTCGAAATATTATGTATATTTGCACTGGATGTATTTCATAGCTTCCTTGGTCTTTCGTTTTATTGTGTTTGTGTTTGACAGGAACTGTTCCGTTGTCCTCTGCTCCCTTAAGAAGTGTAACACATTTCTTATCGGCAATGGTGCGCTTTTCATGTCCATTCATGAAGTCAAGGTTGATCATCGTAATATGTGGATCACTAGAGGTTTGTTTGAACTCAGAATAATTTGCAGGACTGCTGTCTTTAACAGTCCACTCCAGTTTATCGAGATTCCACGCATTTCATTTCCCTATTTTCCGGCTTTACAATTTTGTATCGCGGCTTCAGATATGTAGCATTCAGTGAGTAAAGTGGTACTGCAGAAAGCGTAGTCGGGAGTAAGATTTCAGTTCCCACGCCGGCTGAAGGAGCAGGTGGACCATATGATGTTACCAGTGGAAAGTGGTGTGAGGCGCCGTGGCTAGACATTAGAACGCCGGTTACGTCAACATCGAGGTACGTAGCGAAAGGACAGTTATACTGGCGAAAAGCATCCAATCTTGCTTGATAAATATTTGCTAATAAAAGTCGCTGTTTCCAATACAGATGTTAGGAGAAGCCTTTTGGTCATGAATACTTTCTTACAACAATATTGCAAAGCCAGAAATCGATCACCTTAATAAATAAATGCGTAATGTTTAAGCTAACGAAAATGTATGAAGGGCTACAAAATATCACGAGGTACATACTGCACACCATATTCACCAGTCACCGATGGATGTCTGCCGATCTGGTTCTGTCATACGACAATGGTCTCATCAAATTATTATTTTTCAGATAATTGTTATTAACTACGTCTATACTGCCAGTTTATCGTGTTTAGTAAATAAATAAATAAATCGTAATGGCATTACGGTAGAACGTTACTACGAATAATATCGCTTAATGATTCATCACTTAGTATCACAGGAAGAAGAGTAGAGTTGCACTATACAGAGAAAGTGACAGTGTTGATACAGCGAAGGACATAAATTTCGATTGTTTCTCGGCAAAACAAGTGAAAAAATTCTGCACGACGATTCACTAAGATAGTCCAAGGAAGAACTGTCTTAATATCCGCAAAACTCGGACGGAAGAGCGCGGCTAGTGGTACTGTACGCCTCTTACATTTCTGGAGGTCTTGTACAATTGGGGGAGGGGGTTCTTAAAAGAGTTCATCTTTTTGTGGGAATTCGGGCACCTCCTGTGATGGGATATAAACTTTTCTGTACGTTCACTAATGTGAAATAAAAGAAATGACAATTTTATTGTTCGTAGCGTAAGTTAAAATGACGGTTCCCTGCTGAAATCCGTGAGAACTCCCTGAGAAGGGACCTTTGAGATAACAAGAAATTGTTGCTGGTTTCCAGTAGCAACACCAACTGCCGTAGATAGAACTTTTTTGGCATAGTGTGTGGCGCCTGCTCGGAAGAACTACGAACTACAAGAAAGCACTTTCATCAAAAAATGCGAAATGAAGCCATTTAGAAATGGTCGGTTGAAATGTATGAAGTCGAAGAGGCAGGACATTTACAACAGCGTGCTAAGTGGGCCATAGAAAAGTTTTTCCTACAAATACAACACACACACCGAATAACGCTTGTGAACAGGTAGTCGGCAGCGCAGTTTAGTCACAAAGAGAATTAAGGTTAAAAAAATTAAAAACCAGAACGAATTTCCCTGTGGGCCGCTACTGAACTTCTGTTTAGACTAGTTGGAATTTGACAGCGAGTGAAATGAACTTATCTAGCCGGAAATACGCCAATGAGAGTTGTACCACCGTTGTGGCCTCTGGCTGTGATGTGATCACTGCTGCGCAAAACGTTGATCATGTCAGCTCGCAAGCAGGAAACTTTGCCTTTTCCGACAGAAAGCATAGCTCCAGCCCTTATTAAACCTGAGAGCATATTTCTGACGTGTTTAGACCCACTATAGAGATCTACACAGTTAGTAAATTTAATAATTTTTTCGTCATATTTGTGGGTTTTGTTTATCTCCACGGAGACCTAAGCACTGTGGTGGTTGCAAGCAAACAGTAGTTGTCTCAAGACTTCAGAACTTAAACTGGCATAAATCTGACTACAGAGTCAACATTTACAAGTTTTGTGGGACACTATCATTCCCGTTATAGTGATCTTCCATGTCCTTTCCGGTCTGAAATTGAATGACAAAGCCACCGGCAAACTTTAAAAACTACCCACCCTAAAATGGTTATCTGCGCAAAAAAAAAAACGAGTAAAATTAATAATATTGCTTCACTATAATGTCAAATATGTTCGTTGTGAGGTTTATTCATAAGACACATATCTATCTGTTGCGTCAGCGGCAATATCTTTCATTCTACAAGCAGGCCAACAGGTGCTGTCTAGTGCCTTGTTCCTTCCACTGAATAAGTAACTGCAACAACACACATCTGTCATGATTCTTTACATGCACTCGTTGTAGTGCGCACTGGTCTCACAAGTGTGTTGATCAGACATATCCATTATGCCGTGGTTAAAAATTCAAAATTATAGTCTTTTGTTCTCAACGTTTACTGAATATCAGTAGTTTATAAATGTACATTTCACCAAAGGGAGTTAAGCGCATTAAGAGAGTCATCGCGATTTACACTCCTTGAAATTTTGAATCATTAAGAGATGAACCATGGACTTAGGCGTCGGTGGTGTGGCTTGCGTGCCTCTGCAATGTGTAGCCGTACCACATGTGCTTCACAGTGGAGGGGTTCTGTATAGAGATCAGACAAACGTATGGGGAAACAGCCTTTTCAGTAGTTGCAGGGGCAAGAGCCTGGATGGTCGACTGATCTGGCTTTGTAACAACAAAAACGGCCCTGCTGTGCTAGTACTGCGAACGGCTCAAAGCAAGAGGAAATTACACCCGTAAAAAACCCGAGGGCATGCAGCTGTATGGTTAAATGATGGCTGCGTCCACTTGGGTAAAGTAGTCCCCCATACAGCTCAGCGGGAACGGGTTACTCAGAAGAATGTTGTCATCAGGGAGAAAGAAAACTGGCGTTCTACGGATCGGAGATGAAATGGTAGATCCCTTAATCGGTATCTGAATTTATAAAGGAAAATTCCAAGGTTGAAGTTAGATATAGTGCGAATTAGTGAATTTCGGTGGCAGGAGGAAAAGGAATTTTGGTAAGGTGAATAGAGATTTATAAATACAAAATAAAATAGGGGTAACGCAGGAGTAGGTTTAAAAATGAATAAGAAAAATAAGAATGTAAGTAAGCTACAATAAACTGCAAGGTGACCGCCTTTTCGTAACCATGATAGACACGAATCCCAAACCTACCACAGTAACACAAGTTAATATGCCAACTATCTATGCAGATAATGAAGAAATGTATGGTGAGATAAAAGAAATTATTCAGATAGTAAAGGGAGACGAAAATTTAGTTGTGATGTGGAACTGAAATTCGATAATAGGAAAAGCAGGGGGACAAATAGTAGGTGAATATGGACTGGGGGAAAGGAATGAAAGAGGAAGACGACTGGTAGAAGTTGCGAAGGGCATAATTTGATCATCGCTAACACTTGATTTGAACAATGAATGAAGACTGTATACGTGGAAGAGACTTAGAGACACTGGATGATTTCAGATTGATTATATAGTAGTAAGACAGAGACTTCGTTAACAGTCTTTAAATTGGAAGATTTTTCCTGGGACAGATGTGTTCCCTGACCACAATTTATCGGTTATGAATTATTATTGTATTGAAACTGAACAAACTGTAAAAAGTGTAGGAAATTAAGGAAATGAAACCGGGATACGTTGAAAAGACCAGAAGTTGTTGAGAGTTTCAGAGAGATCAATAGGCAACGGTTGACTAGAACAAGGGAAAGGGATGAAGTACAAGACTAATGGGTAGGTTTAAGAGATGGAATAGTGAAGGCAGCAGAGGATCAAATAGGTAAAAAGAAAAGGCCTAAAATACCCGCGGAGGAGGAAATATAAAAATGCAGCGGACGACGCAGGCGAAAGAGAATGCAAACGTCTAAAAAATTAAGACTGCGAGAAAGTGCAAAATAGCTAATTAAGAATGTCTGAAAGAGAAATGTAAGGATTTAGAAGCCTGTTTCACTACCGGAAAGATAGATACCGCCTACAGGAAAATAAAACAGTTCTTTATAGAAAAGAGGTGCAACTCTATGAATATCAAGAGATTAGATGGAAGAAACCAGTGCTAAGCAAAGAAGGGAAAGTCGAAAGGGGAAGGAGTGTAAGAAGGCAATATTATAGAAATTGAAGAGGGATTTTGTGAAGACTAGTTGGGAGACATGATACTGCTATGAGAATTTGACAGGACAGTGAAAGGTCTAAGTCGAAACAAGGCCCCAGGAGTAGAAAACATTCCGTCAGAACTACTCATAGTCTTGGGGGAGCCAACCATGACAAAACTCTTCCATCTGCTGTGCAAGACACATGAGACAGGCGAAGTACCATCAGATTTCAAGAAGAATGTAATAATTCCAAATCCAAAGACAGCAGGTACTAACGGGTGTGAATAATATCGAACTGTCAGTTTAGTAAGTCATGGTTACAAAATACTAACACTAAACGGAAAGACTGGCAGAAGCTGGCTTTGGGGAAGATCAGTTTGGATTCCGGGGAAATGGAGGAACACGCGAGACAATACTGACCCTGCGACTTATTTTACAAGTCAGTTTCAGTACAGGCAAACCTACATTTATAGAATTTGCAGACTTAGTGAAAGCGTTTGACAATGTTGATTGGAATACTCTCATTGAAATTCTAAGGGTAGCAGGAGTAAAATACTGGGAACGAAGGCTATGTACCATTTGTATAGAAACCAGGTGGCAGGAGTCAAGGAGCACGAAAGGGAAGTAGTTGTTGAGAAGTGAGTGAGACACTATTGTAGCCTATCCCTGTTGTTATTCAATCTGCATATTGAGCAAGCAGTAAAGAAAGCAAAAGAAAAATTTGAAGTAGGAATTAAAATACAGGGAGAAGAAATAAAAAGCTTCAGATTTGCCGATGACATTGCAATTCTTTCAGAGGTAGCAAAATACTTGCTAGGGCAGTTCAACAGAATGGATAGTGTCTTTAAAAATTATAAGATGAACATGAACAAAACTAAAACGAAGGTAAAGGAATTTATTCGAATTAAATGAGGCGGTGCTGATGGAACGTGATTAGAAGATGAGATATCAATAGTAGTAAACAATATTTGCTATTTCGGTGTCAGAAACGGACGATGGCAGAACGAAGGACAGTGTAAAACATAGACTCCATGGGGAGATTTTCTCAAGAACAGAAGCATTTATTTATTCAAAAAACACTTTTGACTCTGTGTGTTTAATTTTTGCTGCTCACAGACTTCTTCCATCTTTAGAAAGTGTCGTTCCTTTTCTTTATGGTTTTGAATGTAAACTGTCTTGAAACAGTATAGGGAAGTGATCAAGTTGTTTTACCCACAAATCGGCTTTGATGATACTCAAGCACCTAGTTTTCCAGAAAGCTTTTGGGAGAGTGTGGGTTTTTGCACTGTTTTATGCTGTGTCTACAGACTATCTCCGTTTGCATTGGTTATTTTACTTGCAAGAAATTTTCCTGCTATGCATGTGTTATGACGTTATATGTCAATTTGTCCATTAAAGCGTCCAAGTTGTTTTTCGACGGGATGTGATACAAGGTCTCTGACAGGTTCTGCCAAACATTTTCTCTTTCTTCTTTCTTTGTTCCGTTTTTCTCGTTTGTTAGTGCACGTGTATTTAAAATAGTGCAAACTTTATTTGATGATTTAAGCGTTAGCGTGGGAACTCTTTTTATTAACTGACTAAAATTTTGTAACTGGGTTTAATACGTTTTTGCTTCGAATGAAACCTATTCCAAATTGTGGTACATTCTTCATCATTCTTTCTTATGGAGTTTCCTAAAATATCCTGACTCATTCTAAATCGACGGGATGTTCATGATTATATCTTGTTTCTTGCAGTGCTGTTATAATTAAGTGGCTTTCCGTTAGGAGTTTTAAGGTCTCCTCTTTTTAAGAATGATTTTACATTAACATGGGATACGTAACATTGGTTTGTGGTGTAACACAACTTTCAGGATGATCCGGCTCATCCTTTGCACAGTGTTGTAGGCTCCCACAATCCGAATGCCTATTTTTCATTACCTTGGCAAGGCAAATCGGTTACTCCCTAGGGTAAAATATCTTCCTAAGTGCATGCCCATTGTTGATTGCTTGTTGACCTACGGAAACAAGTCTTACTACTTGAGGCTGTTAGCTCCAACGAAAATGTTTGCGTTAGCGTGGGAACTCTTTTTATTAACTGACTAAAATTTTGTAACTGGGTTTAATACGTTTTTGCTTCGAATGAAACCTATTCCAAATTGTGGTACATTCTTCATCATTCTTTCTTATGGAGTTTCCTAAAATATCCTGACTCATTCTAAATCGACGGGATGTTCATGATTATATCTAGTTTCTTGCAGTGCTGTTATAATTAAGTGGCTTTCCGTTAGGAGTTTTAAGGTCTCCTCTTTTTAAGAATGATTTTACATTCACATGGGATACGTAACATTGGTTTGTGGTGTAACACAACTTTCAGGATGATCCGGCTCATCCTTTGCACAGTGTTGTAGGCTCCCACAATCCGAATGCCTATTTTTCATTACCTTGGCAAGGCAAATCGGTTACTACCTAGGGTAAAATATCTTCCTAAGTGCATGCCCATTGTTGATTGCTTGTTGACCTACGGAAACAAGTCTTACTACTTGAGGCTGTTAGCTCCAACGAAAATGTTTCCAGCTGTATATCTGGTGAACAGACGTGGACCACTTTGCCGGTTTTTGCAAGTCATACGCATCGCGGATTTTTTCTTCAGTTGTTTCTTCCGCTAGTTTCGTCGTTCCCAGTACCATTTTTTCGGCCACCAGTACTTCTTCAATGTAATCCTAACATGGAGGCGTCACAGGGTGTTATTCCTTATTTTATTTTATTTATTTATTTTTTACGATGTTGTTACTCGTCCCCTCCTCCTTCCCCTTTACTACAATAGGACGCCCTTGGTTTGGCACAGGCAGTGAAACGGAAATATATTAACATTTTCGTTAGGAAGTCATTTCTGAAAGTATTGGTCTAGAGTGTAGCCGCATTTGGAAGTGAAAGGTGGACGACGAACTTTACTGACAAGAAGAGAATAGAAACTTTTGACACGTGACGTAATGGAAGGTTGTTGAAAATTAGATGGCTAAGAGTAATTAATGAAAAGATACAGAATATAACTGTGGAAAGAAGAAGTTTTTGATGCAACTTGAGTAAAATAGGGGATCAGTGGAAGATAAGTATCTCGGAGCATCAAGGAATAGTCAGTTTAATAAAGAACAATCACCTTCAGCCACAGTTCGTGATTTTATTAAAATTCCCGATTATTTCGAGCCCTGGGAGCTCATCTTCAGATGCTTTGACAGTCTACACCAACTTTACATTTCGTTTAATGCTGGGCCTGGGAAGGTCCCGTCGCTATATTATAAAATGCCACATTATGTAATAAGTTTATAAAAGTATGATAAATCGAAAAGTAACTCACTGTTTCTAGTAGTAGGTGTATGGTTCTGGAGAATGTTTATGCACGAATGCACACTTTCTATTAAACAGCACATTTGCAGAAACACTATGACACGGCACATTCTATGTAAATAATAATGTTACATGTTGAAAATAATATCTGTGTGTTTGTAAAAATGCAGCATCTCCAAGGTCGAAATTCTTTAACTTGTTTTGAAGTGTTTTCGAATATGTGGTGTGTCAAAATGTTCCTGCAAATGTACTGCTTAGTAGAAAGGATGTATTTGTACATAAACATTCTCCAGAACTATACACCTACTATCAGAAACAGTATGTTACTTTTTGATTTATCATAGTTTTATAATCTTATATTTTATAATGTGGCATTTAGTAATATAAGAATGTGATCTTGCCAGGCTCAGAATTAAACTAAAAGTAAAGTTGGTGTAGACTGTCAAAGCACCTGAAGATGAGCTCCCAGGGCCGAAATGCATCGCGCTTTTAAAAAATTATGATTTGTGGGTGAAGGCGGTTGTTCTACACCACTGGCCGTTAAAATTGCTACACAACGAAGATGACGTGCTACAGATGCGAAATTTAACCGACAGGAAGAAGATGCTGTGATACGCAAATGATCAGCTTTTCAGAGCATTCACACAAGGTTTGCTCCAGTGGCGACACCTACAACGTGCTTACATGAGGGAAGTTTTCAACCGATTTCTCATAAACAAACAGCAGTTGACCGGCGTTAGCTGGTGAAACGTTGTTGTGATGCCTCGTGTAAGGAGGAGAAATGCGTACCATCACGTTTCCGACTTTTATAAAGGTTGGATTGTAGCCTATCGTGATTGCGGTTTATCGTATCGCGACATTGCTGCTCGCACTGGTCCAGATCCAATGACTGTTAGCAGAATATGGAATCAGTGGGTTCAGGAGGGTAATACGGAACGCCATGTTGGATCCCAACGCCCTCGTATCACTAGCAGTCGAGATGACAGGCATCTCATCCGGATGGCTGTAACAGATCGTGCAGCCACGTCTCGATCCCTGAGTCAACAGATGAGACGTTTGCAAGACAACAACCATCTGCACGAACAGTTCGTCGACGTTTGCAGCAGCATGGACTTTCAGCTCGGAGACCATGGCTGCGGTTACCCTTGACGCTGCATCACAGACAGGAGCGCCTGCGATGGTGTACTCAACGACGAAACTGGGTGCACGAATGGCAAAACGTCGTTTTTTCGGATGAATCCAGGTTCTGTTTACAGCATCATGATGGTCGCATCCGTGTTTGGCGACATCGTGGTGAACGCACATTGGAAGCTTGTATTCCTCATCGCCATACTGGCGTGTCACCCGGCGTGATGGTATGGGGTGCCACTGGTTACACGTCTCGGTCACCTCTTGTTCGCATTGACGGCACTTTGAACAGTGGACGTTACATTTCAGATGTATTACGACCCGTGGCTCTACCCTTCATTCGATCCCTGCGAAACCCTACATTTCAGCAGGATAATGCACGACTGCATGTTGCAGGTCCTGTACGGGCCTTTCTGGATACAGAAAATGTTCGACTGATGCCCTGGCCAGCACATTCTCCAGATCTCTCACCAATTGAAAACGTCTGGTCAATGGTGGCCAAGCAACTGGCTCGTCACAATACGCCAGTCACTACTTTTGATGAACTGTGGTATCGTGTTGAAGCTGCATGGGCAGCTGTACCTGTACGCGCCATCCAAGCTCTGTTTGACTCAATGCCCCGGCGTATTAAGGCCGTTGTTACGGCCAGAGGTGGTTGATCTGGGTACTGATTTCTCAGGATCTATGCACCCAAATTGCGTGAAAATGTAATCACGTGTTAGTTCTAGTATAATATATTTGTCCTATCAATACCCGTGTATCATCTGCGTTTCTTGTTTCGTCACAGGGTTATTTGGTAACCGTGATAGCGTTACGGAGATGTTTAGCAAACTCATGTGGCAGACTCTGCAAGAGAGGCGCTCTGCATCGCGGTGTAGCTTGCTCGCCAGGTTTCGAGGGGGTGCGTTTCTGGATGAGGTATCGAATATATTGCTTCCCCCTACTTCTACCTCCCGAGGAGATCACGAATGTAAAATTAGAGAGATTCGAGCGCGCTCGGAGGCTTTCAGACAGTCGTTCTTCCCGCGAACCATACGCGACTCGAACAGAAAAGAGAGGTAATGACCGTGGCACGTAAAGTGTCCTCTGCCACACACCGTTGGGTGGCTTGCGGAGTATAAATGTAGATGTAGATGTAGATGTAGATGTCACACGATGTTTCCGATTAGAGTGTTGACCTTGACCATCCTTAGCACTGACATCTTTTTTCAGATAACGTTGTATTACTTCTAATTTTTTTAGATATTTTATGAAAAGACGTAAAGTCTTTAGAACAAACACTTACTTCAGTGAGAGAATTCTCCCTCTTCACTCTTACACGATATGAATAACTGTTGTCACGAAATTTACCTTCATTTTCTGGTTGCCTAGCTCTCCTTTGCGATATACTATTTACATTAATTGGGACTGCCAAGTCAGCATTCTGCTCATTGACAGTCATTTTGTTATAATTAGATATAATATACCCACATTGTACATCAGTGGTATTCTCAAAACAATTGAATGTGAATATTTACAATGTGTCGCTAATTCATGGGTGGATGATAAAAGTTTATTTCTCACGTCGCAAAATCGACCTGTTCTCTTCCTTTTCTTCGTTGAATGTGACAGTTGGCTGAAGGTGATACTTTCCTCATCTTCATTCTCCATGTTCACTTTCACAGTTCAGTTGAACCGTAAAACAAACAAAATAATTCACACAACACACAAAGCACTAACTTAACCTCTCCACAAGCACATACTCAAACACCTGATAATCATATACAATGGCACGTAAACAACAGCTGCGATACTGCTGCCAACTGACTAACCTCCTTTTTTCCTAGTTTCACATTGACTTACCTCCTTTTTCCCGTTGACGCCGTATTTTTAAACCGCTGTAACTTTAAGACTATCTCCCTTCTTTCCATGAAACAAAAACTCATTTATCAGCTTGTTGAAAGCTTATATATATATATATATATATATATATATATATACTTCTTTGTGTGTGTGTGTGTGTCTGCGTGTGTGTGTGTGTGTGTGTGTGTGTGTGTTTGTGTGAACGTCGAGAAGATGTAGACGTTGTCTAGAGCAATAAAATGAGGATACGAATCTGTGTCCGAAAATGCCATCCAACAACGCTACAGAGCGTCGGAGTTACAGGCGTCGGCTCCTGTAAATGTATGTATACACGTGGTGATTCCGTGATGATGGTTCGGAAACGAACTAGTCGGAAGTTATAAGCAAAAATCGTTATGATACATGTGACAGTGGAATACATGTTCTGGCACTGTTGCACTAGAAAACTTCCAGAGGTGTAAGTATGGATCAAAACAAGACAAAATGTCCAGTAATCGTGGGCTCTGAAATGCATACCCCAGGGCTATGTAAACCATATATTCTTTATGGAACGAGTGCTCATAGTTCTTAAGGTATGCATTTTAGAGCCCACGTTTACTTGACAGTTTTTTTCTTGTTTTGGTCCATACTACCACTTCTGAAAGTTTCCTACCGTACAATCTTAGCAAAAATAGTATTGGTATAGGTATTCGACTGTCAGAGGTATCAGAACGATTTTTGCTGACAACCTTCGACTCATTTGTTTCCAGACCAGATCCCCTGCCTCAAATGCATGCATTTATCCCTCTCAATAACCGTTGCAAGTTTGTAATATCATCACGGAAACATCCTGTATATACATATCTCTTCAGGTGCCGGTGCCTGGAACTTTGACGCCCTGCAGCGTCGTCAGATGACGTTGCCGAACACGGGTTCCTATCCTCACTTCGTTCCTCGAGGTACCTTCTCCAAAATCTGTGGGTGTAATTCTGAAACACTCTGTATATGTGTGTGTGAATATTTCAATACAACGTTTTCGAAGACTTCTGTAAATTTTTATTAATATTCCCTCTCTACGCAGAAAAAGTCTGACAGTTACCTTGACATACACCACAGTTTCGACAAGTTACTGAATCTAAGATGAAAGTACAAGGAAACAGGATACGAGCATGTGGTGGTTTCCAGGAACTATGTTTAAATATTAAAGTAAATTTATGGCCCTCTTCGAAAATTACAGAAATGAATTGTACGCTACATAACTTGCCATTAGCCGATATACGTGAGATGCCATGATAAATAGAATACGCAAACAGACGCACTTAACTTACTAGCATACATTAATAGTCTTATTCCACTAATTTTATGCATAGCATTCTACCTTGAGCAATCACAAAGATTGCTTAGAAATGCCTGTTATTAGCTGAGTAAGTTAAACCGGAATCAGCGTTATGTGACGACGCTTACGAATGATGCAAGAGCGTTGCGTCTTTGGTTACCGGAACTTTAAGAAATTACTGAGAGACGTTGGACTGACAGCTAGGCATTTTTAGGAGACTTCAGAAAACGATCATTAAATTTATATAACAGCTTGTCATGACATCGGTGTCCATGCTACAGCATGCTTACCAGATTGTTCCAAAACGCGCATAAAACGGGTTTTTCTGCTGTCCATACCACAGATTCTATTCGTGATAAACAGGTAAGGTCAAGTGTTTTGGATATCCCTTGGGCTAGGGAACATTTATATACACGACGGAAGCATCGTCTTAGTGCCACTATCTTACGGTACAGGGTCAAGATATTGCACATTTCCTCTTGCTTAGGCAAATGGAGTAAATCAGTTGGTTCTTCTGCATTTGATGTAGACTACAATTGCTTGATATAACTTATGTGGCATCATTAGTTCCTGGTTCTTCGAAAAACCCCACAAGTAGGGTTTTTAACTATATTTTCGCCCTCACCAGTGGACCAAAACCCTGCCGAGGATTCCGAGACAACTCTGCACGGCAAATAGTTGACATTTTTGCGACATACTCCTAAGAACACGATAACGAACAAACTTGCAAATTTTCTTGGTACCTTTATGTGTTTCCAAGATACAGATGTTCAAGGTTACTTTACTTCTTCACGTAAAATCGGGTATGAGCAAAATCGAAATAATAAATAACCGCAGAAAACTGCTCAAATTTTAACCGTGTATTCTCTAGGAATTTATGTAGAAGAGCCATATCCCTGTTTCCAAAAATCCATGTCCTTTTATCGAGAATCACCCCATAAACCCGTAATTTGGCCGCGGATTCTGAGACGGTTATGCACAGCAAATGGCTGTCATTTTTCCGATGTATTCGCAAAATCCCAAACTCGAACAACCTAGAAAATTTTCTTCACTCTTTAACCTTCCGAAATACGAGGGCGGTTCAGAAAGTAACCTCCGACTGGTCACAGTGCGGGTTGTGGGGGGAGTAGAGACGCCAACTGTGCGTTCACGCACTCAACAGGTCAGTCGGCATCAAGCCGTGGTCGAGTGAACGTCGTACCTGCGCTAGTTTAGTTTTTGTGGCAGTTTGAAATGTGTGCTGCAATAGAAAACCCCGCCAAATGTGAAGTGCGTGCTGTCATAAGGTTTTTTACAGCCAAAGGATATTCTGCAGCAGCTATTCATCGTGAGCTTTGTGCCGTGTACGGCCCCAGAGTTATGAGTGAAGGAGTTGTCCGTGAATGGGTACGTTTATTTAGAAGTGGACGAGAAAACGTTCATGATGAAGAGAGGAGTGGTAGACCATCATTGGTGACTGACGAACTCGTCCAGACAGTTGATGCAAAAGTTCGTGAAAATCGACGTTTCTCAATGTCGGAGTTGTCTACTGGTTTTCCACAGATTTCTAAGACTCTCTTGTACGAGATAGTGACAGCAAGATTGGGTTACTGTATTCGCGTACCAAACCAAGAAAAGCCTCGCAAGATTTTTCTGCAGAAAACTGATGGCAACGGTGTTTTGGGATGCCAAAGGGGTGTTATTGGTTGAATTCATGGAACGTGGTACGACCATTAATCAAGACGTGTACTGTGAAACAATAAAAAAGTTACGACGGGCTATACAGAACAAACGCCGTGGTATGCTGACTTCCGGTATCGTTTTTTTGCACGATAACGCCCGTCCTCACTCTGCTCGCAGAACAACGGCCCTTCTTGAGTCCTTCAAGTGGGACGTTATCAACCATCCACCTTACAGCCCAGACCTGGCGCCAAGTGATTATCACCTCTTCATGCATTTGAAGAAATGGCTCGGGTCACAGCGGTTTGATGACGACGAAGAGCTCAAAGGTGCGGTCACAGGCTGGCTCCAGGCACAAGCGGGTGATTTTTATGCAGAAGGAATTTCAAAGCTTGTGAAGAGATACGATAAGTGCCTCAATCGCTATGGAGACTATGTAGAAAAATAGTGCAAAGATGTAGTTGTAAGATGTATATATTAAAATATTTTTATTTAACTTGGTGTATTTTTTTAAATCAACCGGAGGTTACTTTCTGAACGGCCCTCGTACAAAAGTTCGTATTTACCCTACTTGTATACGTGAAATAGCTCGTAAAATCGGGTGTTAGGAGAAAACGTAATTTGTGAAGTCACATAGCAAGGAGAAATATACTGCAAAGTGTCTCCGTTATCATATGGGAACCAGATGTTGTAGTACTGAACCACATGCACATCCACACGACCAGTATCGATATCAGTTAAGTTATTTAGCAAGTATTTGACAGATCATTGCTACTTTGCACCAATAAAATGTCATCCACATTAGGATCCAGACGACTGTGAAAGAACCACCTACTCAACTTTAGTTCCTTTCACTATATCCACTTTAGGGTGGAATGCATAGCTACACGTGCCAGACCAGAGAAGATACCGTAGTTTCACGTCCTTTCCACCATCTGAGAACATCAGTTTCCGCCCGAAATCCCACTCACAAATCCTGACCGCTGAACTACTCGTAAACTAGCTTCTTTGAATGGCTTTAGGAATATGAAAACCTCATTTAGGGCCTGCTCATCAGTATTACGATATCTACTTGACTCTTTGTGTGGGATCAACTCCTTAACCGCGATCAGAATATCGGGCGTCGAATCCAGCGTGTCTAACCAAGTACTCCAATAGACTTCGATGTCTTGTTTGGGTGATTTTGTAAGACTTTTTGAAAAACCTACTCTCCTACAATATGCCACTAGTCCTTTACACGAGGTTATCATCCAACCTTCGCGCGTTAGTTCTGGCTGCGATGCGATAATCTCGTTTTAAAGATACGCTCGAACAACGTGTTATGAATCTTGACGTGTTACGAAATGCGGTGACTTCATCAAGTCCTCAGAAAGCTACAAAGACTCAAAACGGTGAGCAAACTCTACAAAACAACTATTGTTTTTTCATCATAGGAAAATGGAGCGGTAGCTGTACTCTGTTCTCCATATGCCGCGTTTCACTAAAAGTGGGTCAGTCACCGAAGTGAAGGTTATTTTACATTCATCCTATATCCACATATCAGTTTGGAAAAAGGATCTTTCATCGATAATAGCAGCAGTAGCTCGTGGAACCAGCATCTATTTAATAATGTCTGTGATGGAAATTATTCGATTCTTAGCCGTAGTCGAATGAGGTAGCCCCGCGTCAGTTTGACAGTGCACTTCAGGTCCTACAGATATTATTGCTTGGGCTAGCTTCTCAAAACCGGAGCCAAAAACCATTCTGAATGGTCTAATTTCTTCACAGCAAATGAGTGCTGTAGAATCACAAATACCTTTTGTTTGGAGAGACGTAAGAATGGCGTCTTTCTGTGCTGTGTTTTCGTTTGGTGGAGCACATATGTTTTCTCATGGCGGAGGTGGAATAAGCGAATCAACCATTTTGTTTGCGTTGTACAAACGTTCTGCGTTTTTTGTCTGCAGCGTGGACTGCAAGGTCGAACTCTTTCCAGACGTCAATTTTTCTGTTCTGGAGCACATTTTCAATAACGTACATTCAAACACTTAATTTTACATCCTCTTCAATCTGATGAAACACAGCTTCGTTAGTGGACATCTGATCTCAGTTGTCGGTCATTTTCGCCCTGTCAGTGCTACACGACGTAGCAAGATCGTCCACTCAAGTTCCGTATTACGTCACGCCTAGTCTTACATCCCTGCTTCAGTATGAGATAAACGAGACGACGAATAGAAAGTGACGGGAGCGCAACCGTTCTCAGATTCGACATACTTGAAGAACTACAGCAGGAAAAGTCAGTATAGGCTGCCTTAGCAGCAGTACCTTTATTTGTAGTATATGTAACCCTCAACTCTGGACTTATACTCTCTTCGATTCTGTAGCCCGTAACCCGCCAGAGAGTATTCAACATTGCAGTTTGGAAATAGACAAAATGTTTTGTCTAATGAGTACACACAGCTAGTGAGTCAGAAATATCGTAAAAGATAAATGTTATTACGAGTAGCTGATAAATAATCAGAGGATTGAAACAATTTAAATTCTTAGGAATTAGGAAAAAACCGTTATTGTATTCCTCTACTGGAGAAAGCGAGTGCTACTCTCCAGACTACATGAATAATCCCCATTTTTACAGATTATGATACAAAACAGCACTTTTACTTTGCCTGCTTCGTCTCTGTTATCTCTCATTATACATTGTTTTGTGGCTACTCTGTGCATAGATAAGAGTATCTTCGGTGAGGAAGAGGCGATCAGAACGACGTGTAGAGTCAGTTCGCCAACTTCTTCAAACATTTCGGAATTGTAGCGCTCTCGTCGCTATATAAATACGACTTCTTTGGATTTGCTGTTAATTACTGTGTGTTGTCAGATAGAATCCAAAATAGCATACCAACTACGAGAACAGGGCTGGCAACAAGAGCTAACACTTCACTCTAACAGTACTTTTGTTGAGCACGCAATAAAACTACATAGAGTCCTGAACTGCCTGCCTCAGGAGAGAATAGTCCTATTTACACACACATAGAATGCTCCAGCAAATTACGACGTTTTATAATTAAATAGATTCCTGAACATTATAGAAATCATAAATATTGACTGACTAAAAGATTCAGTAGACGGGAATCGAACCGTTGAGTTCCACACCGGCGAAAGCAGCCACTACATAATGGCAGCTGACGTACAACACACACTGCGACATTGATTCATACAAACGGCTGAAGCATTCACTCGGCGAAAAATCTACGATAAAACCTGTTGTGATTTTATAACAAATGCTTAACCACTGTATGCTTTTCAACAGGATTTCAGTATAACTGAAACATTTTCGAGATGAAACTCAGATTTTCAGATCTAGGTTGAAAACCTTATTTGTGGCACACTTCATTTATACTGTACAGGAGTTCCTGGCAATACTTTAGAACCTGCGTGCTGGATAGTTTATTTTCATATACTGTACGGTAGAAAATTCCTCTGTTTTTGTGTTTTTATCAGAATTGTGCGATTTATACAGGATATTAGTTACTGTAGCTACAAACAAAATGGGAGAATGGAAGACAATAAAGCTATCAAATCATTTTATTGAACTTTGGTCCATAAACAAATGATTTAGCCGATTCGACCTAATATGAGTGAGTGCATGAACAACATATGACAGAGATCCCGAGGATGCAAACTACCGATGTGCGCATGAGGATAAACACATCACTTTAGTAGTGATTAAAATTCTTCTGGGTATTATGCCGCGTCATTGCTAAAAACTAACAACAATAGTAAACTAAAACCGACGTTTAGGCCGAATTGCAACGGCCTTCCTCAGGGCACTACTGGTTTTGCATGGGGACAGGTGCTTCTATTTATTACAGACTATCGATGTCTGACGTCACTGTTGAAAAACTTTTAATTGACCCTCTAGAGGGTCTGTAATAAATAAAAGTACCTATCCCCATGCAAAACCAGTCGTGCCCTGAGGAAGGCCGTTGCAATTTGGCCGAAACTTCGGTTTTAGTTTATTATTGTTGTTAGTTTTTAGCAATGACGCGACATAACACCCAGAAGAATTTTAATCACTATGACACCGGCCTACGTTCTTACATCAGAGTAGTGTTCCACATGGTCACCGTTCATGTGAAGGGAGGCTTCTTCACGTCGCTCCATCGATGCCAATAGCTTTTCAGAAATCCCAGGCGTTTCATGACTGCGTTGACAACTCGCCACAACGCGTTCTTAGAGTCCATCGACAGTATCAGCAGGGCTGGAATACCACGAAAGCTTTTAAACATCCCAACTCAAAGAATTCCATTGGGTACGAGTAAGGGGTCATGGAAGCCATGATATTGGCTAGCTGCGACCAATATATTTGCTGTCGAAGAGTCATGCTACTCTACCAATCAAAAATTTTCCATAGCCCACCACAATTATAGATTTGTGCTTGAAAAGGAATTTCGTTTCGAATATTTTATCATATCTCAATTCTGATAATAAAGCAAGTATAAACACGTAAAAAATAGGTTCCTGTGTTGTATAATCGACTGGTAGTTCACCTAAAGCGGAGATGACGAGTATCCATGGCAATACTGACGTGCCTTTACCTAAGACAGTTCCATTTGAATAAACGTCATTCCTTCAGCCGTCTGTGTAGCAATCAGTTCGCATTGACTTACAGTACTGTACACTGTTTTCCGTTCATACTATATAACTTCCTAATGGGACGAAAGCAGGAGGCTGGAACTTTAAAACGTACTGAAGTTGTGGCAGGAAGGCTTTTCTAGTAGAACAATAAGAACGGAAGTTGGCGTAGACCAATATACAGCGGTATATAAGTCGCAGTGGTTCGACAAAACTGGTGCCAGTGCAAGTATTTCGCGATCTGGAAGGCTCTCAGTTACATCATACAGACAAGAACAGTCCACATGTGTATAGAGCAAACGTCAGAAGTATCGTACTGAACCTAAAACTCGCGAGGAAGTAAATAGTCTTGTCTCAATAGTTCTTTGCGAACAAGGTTCAAAGTGATGCATGGCGCCCAAAAACTCTTAGTTGTGTAAGCATTATCAGGTGAAACTATTGCAGTGGGCACAGCATCATAAAAATTGGAGAGTGCAGCAGTGGTCCAGGTGTCACTCACGGAGGAATCTCAGTTTGAAGAACTTGGAAGCCATCGTCGAAAGTTTGTTTCTCGACGTCGTGGAGAACGTATGAAGAGTTAGTGAGTGATGGGAACTATGAAGCACGACTGGGGGCAGTCTTGGTGTTTGGATTTTTGCGAGTGGTAAAGTCCGTGTCCTTGTGAGAATGAGTGGAATATTAAAGAATGATATCACAAGATACTAATCAACAACGCAGTTCCAATATGCAAAAGAATTATTAGTAGTGGATTTGTTCTGCAGGAGAACAATGGTCTCAAACACGGTTGTAAACTGTGCAGCGGTTATGCCAGTAAAAAAAAGAGAAATGTGAGGAACTGAAGAATATGATTTGGCCAAGTCGGTCACTTGACCTAAATCCCGTTGAACTCTTATGAGCCAATGCAAGTACTTCAAGAACTTGACAAGGAATTTTGGAAACTGAGGTCATACTGTTGAAGATATGTGGATTAATGTACAGACGTGTTGAACTGCGGTAACAGCAAGAATATACAAAATCCTATCCAGAACGCCAAGAGTTTGTTCAGCTGTTCCGAGGACAGAAGGAGAATTCTTTGAAGAGGCTAAAATCTTAACCATGTTGTATAGTTCTTACTCACAGAGAGAGAAAATGTTTATTTTGTGGGCTCATTTAGCTTGTACGAAGTATTTGTACACAGAAATAAAATATGAAGTATTTTTCATGGGTGATACAAAACGTTTGACCTGTAGTGTACCAGTTCCCAAAGAGCCACACATGAATTGTACCATTACACCATCATGCATATACCACACACTCTAGCCATAAGGAATATCATTCACACTTCATTAACACTGTTGTAAGACTGGTACGACTACACTTGAGCGTATGTCGTACCAGGGAAACCATTGGTTTGCAGAGCTATGTTTCTTGGGATTATTTGCTTGTTCCACTGTCGTCTACTCTTCCCTACTTTAGTCAGACAACCCGTGTAGCATCATATGCCATGACGAAGTGCCTGAGTCCCCAGAACATTGAAAACGAAAACTGAATCGCTTCAGTACTTGTTTGCAACAGAAGTGTGACCTTATAGAGAAAGTGAAATTTTGTGACCAATCATAATGTACATAAATGTAAAAATAATTTGCCCCTTGAATAAATCTTTCGCAAACAGGAAATGGTACTCTGCGACGAGAAAACGAGGAAAAGATAGTAAATCACAGCTATCCATTAACAAACTATGTAGTCAGGTGCAAATAGAAAATCAGTATGCAAATACTACAGTTCTGCGATGTCGTGTTCTCCACGTCAAGGATTAGAATGTGCTTAGATCTTAGATTAAATGGAATTGCAGCAGTATTATGTTGCACGTCTGAATTCACTCGGCAGTTCCCGCGGAAATTTATGGCTCTCGTCGGCGACGCGCTACACATCGCGTGGGGACACGTAGCTGATATACGAGTGCGATGTGGGTAAGAACGTGAACGGTTCAAAGGTCACGATCAACAGCGCACGTTACGTGGTAGAGGCATCGCGTCAAGTCACAGAGACCCCAGGAATGCGCAATTACCATCACTCCGACGATATGGAGGCACTGTGCTAAATGCATGAGGAAATTACTAATAAAGTGAGTTTCAGAGATGCACAGTTATATGTCGTTTCTGATCTGTGCAGTATAGGTCAGTCTCCTGCTAGGATTGCATTACTCGTTGATGATCTCCGTCCCTCTTGTAAATGATGAATTGTTTCATCACTAATATTATTTAATGATCATTTGATGAAGTTCATTAAACACAATGGTTCATTAAGCACAATTAGATCTTACTACTGACTTATTGTCTCATCTGACGAAAGACATACATGTATGTAACTATGTGTGTGTTTACGTATGGTCCACATCTCCTCCAAAACCACTGGACTGATTTCAATCCATGCGGTTCTAGGCGCTTCAGTCTGGAACCGTGTGACCGCTACGGTCGCAGGTTCGAATCCTGCCTCGGGAATGGATGTGTGTGATGTCCTTAGGTTAGTTAGGTTTAAGTAGTTCTAAGTTCTAGGGGACTGATGACCTTAGATGTTAAGTCCCATAGTGCTCAGAGCCATTTGAACCATTTTTTTATTTCAATCAGCCTTGGTACATATGTCCTTTACTGTCTGGAAATAAACAGCTGTGGGGGTAGGCGATACCTGCCTATCAATGGGGTGGGTAAAGGGGTGAAAAATCACTGTAGGCCACGACATACACGTACTTTATTGATATAGTATTGCAGAACGAGAGCACTTACAGACTTGCAAGAATCATCAAACGTAATTACGAACCTTTACAAGACTTTTTCTCGCTGACAGCCGCCACAAAGTGATGAAAGAAAAATGGCTTATCGATTATTGGATTTTCGCTATTCATGCAGTAAAACTGCTGCATGAAGTGTGACGTTTAAATTTATAACATTTTCAAACTAACTGTAATAGCGATACATTTTACAGATAGTATTCACCTGTACCGTTGAATGTACCAACAAAATGATATGATTTTACGACGCACTGCTCAGAAGGACGTCATAATCACTGAAATGCGTGAGAAACTCTCACATATTGTATGATGTTTTAATGTAATACACCTTTACTACTAACTCTATTCGGAACACATTTAGCAGATAGTACTTACATATGTCGCTGAATACACTTAGAAAATTACGTCACTGTACGAGGAGATATGACGTCATTAACACTGAGTGCGTGAAAAACTGCTGTATCATGCATGGCGTTTAAATTTATCACCTCCTTACTGTTAATTCTATTCACAACAAATTTCGCAGACAGTAGCTACATATATCAGTGGATATACCTGCAGATTACATCACTGTAGGACACGTACTTCAGGAGGTACATCGTAAACACTGAGCAGTGATATGAAACTTTCGTTTTTGCTTTGATGCAGCCAGCCACGAATTTCTCTCCTGTGCTAACCTCTTCATCCCAGAGTAGCACTTGCAACCTACGTCCTCAATTATTTGCTGGATGTATTCCAGTCTCGGTCTTCCTCTACAGTTTCTGACCTCTACAAGTCCCTCTAGTACCATGGAACTCATTCCCTCATGTCTAACATGTTCTATCATCTTTCCCGTCTCCTTATCAGTGTTTTCCACAAGTTCCTTTCCTCTACCATGCTGCGCAGAGCCTCCTCATTCCTTACCTTATCAGTCCACCTAATTTTGTACATTCGTCTGTAGCACCACATCTCAAATGCTTCGATTCTCTTCTGTTCCGGTTTTCCCACAGTCCATGTTTCACTACCATACAATGCTGTACTCCAGAAGTACATTGACAGAAATTTCTTTCTTAAATTAAGGCCGATATTTGACATTAGTCGACTTCTCTTGGCCAGGAATGCCCTTTTTGCCATTGCTAATCTGCTTTTGATGTCCTCCTTGGTCCGACCGTCATTGGTTATTTCACTGTCTAGATAGCAGAATTCCTTAACTTCACGTACTTCGTGACGATCAATCCTGATATTAATTTCTCACTGTTCTCATTTCTACTACTTCTCACTACCTTCGTCTTTCTTCGATTTACTCTGAACCCATATTCTGTACTCATTAGACTGTTCATTCCGCTCAGGCGATCATTTAATTTTTCTTCACTTTCACTCAGGATAGCGAAGTCATCAGCGAATCGTATCATTGATATCCTTTCTCCTTGAATTTTAATTCCACTCCTGAACGTTTCTTTTATTTACATCATTGCTTCGTCGATGTACATAGGGGTAAAAGGCTACATCCTTGTCTTACACCCTTTTAGTATGAGCACTTCGTTCTTGGTCGTCCACTCTTATTATTCCCTCTTGCCTGTTGTACATATTGTATAAAACCCGTCTCTCCTTATAGCTTGCCCCTACATTTTTCAGAATCTCGAACAGCTTGCACCATTTTACATTGTCGAACGCTTTTTTCAGGTCGACAAATCCTATGAACGTGTCTTGATTCTTCTTTATTCTTGCTTGCATTATTAACCGCAACGTCAGAATTGCCTCTGTCGTGCCTTTACCTTTCCTGATCGTCATTTAGCACAATTTCTTTTCCATTCTTCTGTATATTATTCTTGTAAGCAAGTTGGATGCATGAGCTGTTAAACTGATTGTGCGATAATTCTCGCACTTTACTGCTCTCGCGATCTTCGGAATTGTGTAGATGATACTTTACCGAAAGTCAGATGGTGTGTCGCCAGACTCGTACATTCTACACATCAACGTGAACAGTCATTTTGTTCCCACTTCCTCCCTTGATTTTAGAAATACTGATAGAATTTTATCGATCTGCCTTATATGATCTTATGTTCTCTTAAGCTCTTTTAAATTCTGATTCTAGTACTGGATTCCCTATCTCTTCTAAATCGACTCCTGTCTGTTCTTCTAGCACATCAGATAAATCATCCCCCTCATAGAGGCTATCAATGTATTCTTTCCACCTATCCGCTCTGTTCTCTGCATCTAACAGTGCAATTCTCGTTGCACTCTTGTTATTACCCTTGCTTTTAATGTCACCGAAGGTTGTTTTGACTTTCCTGTACGCTGAGTCTGTCCTCGATGTCTTCACATTTTTCCTGCAGCTATTTTTTCTAAGTTTCATTCCTCATCGACTTGTATTTCTCTATTCCGGAGTTTCCCAGAACATTTTTGTACTTGATCCTTTCGTCGATCAATTTAAGAATTTCTTCTGTTACCCATGGTTTCTTCGCAGTTACCTTATTGGTACCTAAATTTTCCTTCCCGACTTCTGTGATGGCCCTTTTTAGAGATGTCCATTCCTCTTCAACTGTACTGCCTACTGAGCTATTGCTTATGGCTATATCTACAGCCTTAGGAAACGCCAGCTGTATCTCGCGATTCCTTAGTACTTCGGTATCGCACTTGTTTGCTTAATGAGTCTTCCTGACTAATGTCTTAAACTTCAGTCTACTCTTCTTCACTGCTATATTGTGGTCTGAGTCTATATCTGCTTCTGGGTACACCTTACAATCCAGTATCTGAATTCTGAATCTCTGTCTGACCGTGATGCAATCTAACTGAAATCTTTCCGTATCACCCGACCTTTTCAAAATATACCTCCTATTCTTTTGATTCTTGAACAGAGTGTTAGCTATTACTAGCCGAAACTTGTTAAAGAACTCAATTAGTCTTTCTCCTCTCTCATATTCCCTAATAACCTTTTCTTTGACTCCTTCTCCTACAACTGCATTCCCCTATGACTATTAGATTTTCATCCCCCTTTACACACTGTATTACCCTTTCAATATTCTCATACAATTCGTCTATCTCTCCATCTTCAGCATGCGACGTCGGATGTGTACCTGAACTATCGTTGTCGGTGTAGTTTGCTGTCGATTCTGATAATAACAAACCTGTCACTGAACTGTTCACAGTAACACACCCTCTGCCCTACTTTCCTATTCATAACGAATCCTACTCCCGTAATACCATTTTCTGCTGCCGTTGATATTACGCTATACTCATCTGACCAGAAATCCTTGTCTTCTTTCCACTTCACTCCACTGACACCTACTATATCTATATTGAACCTTTGCATTCCTCTTTACAGATTTTGTAGCTTACCTACCACTTTCAAGCTTCTGACATTCCACGAACGTTATCGCTTCCTTGATTATTTAACCGTTTTCTCATGGTAACCTCCCCCTTGGCAGTCCCCTCCCAGAGATCCGAATGGCGAACTATTTCGGAATCTTTTGTCAATGATCATCATGACACTTCTTCAATTACAGGCCACATGTGCTGTGGATACACGTTACGTGTTTGCCATTGCCTTCTGCATCCTCATGTCGTTGATCATTGCTGATTCTTCCGCCTTTAGGGGCAATTTCCCACCCCTAGGACAAGAGAGTGTCCTGAACCTCTCTCCGCTCCTCCTCCCTCTTTGACAAGGCCGTTGGCAGAATGAGGCTGACTTCTTATGCCGGGAGTCTCCGGCCGCCAATGATGATTATTAATCCAAAGGTATGCAGTGGCTGGATTCGAACCTGAGACCGAAGACGTTTTGAGTTTGAATCAAAGACGCTACCGCTCTTTCTCTTCCTCGTCCACAACCAACTTGTAACGTGCGAACTTTAACCACCTTTCCCACCCCCACCCCACCAAAACAAGTATTTAAGGCAATCAATTAAAGTAAAACGAAAGAAGTAACTTCGACAAAAACAAAAGTGTTAAATAAAAATAACGTATGTGAAAGAATGTGGCGTTAATTTTAACGTGCCCATACCTTCTTTCCTCCGTCACTTCTGCATCGTCGAACTTCTAAATCCAAACAAGAGTGACTACAAAAAAAGGGAGAATGTCAACTTATCCAGCTCCTTGTCGATGAAAAACAAGATACAGCATATTAGAAAAAAGCTCACGATAACGTGGCATCCTGAGCCAATGGGCTCCAGATCTGCGTCATATCCACTCAACAGCACGAAGTGGACATAATGTCCAACAAGGCACATGATTGGATTGTTCTTCGATCGCGGAAAGGAAGTTGAATCAGGACACACGAGAATCTCCCCCGAGATAGCCGCCTCCGACGTCCTGAGGAAGAAAGCCAGTCGTCGGTGAAGCCATCTCCAATGGTCATGATCGCATGAGATCAACCGATGATATAATGTATCAGTTTCATGGCAACGAGTGCATCGATCCGTCACATTGAGGCTAATACGAAAAAGTCACACGTTGGTAGGTACAATATCATGAACACCTAGGTACCACGAGGACGCCACTTCCATCGGGAAAATCGGGAGGCTAACGTTACACCAAATAGTCTTCCAATTCGTTACCGGCGACAGGGCTTCCACAGAGTGAATACTATGAGGAATTGGGCAGCGGCTTAACAGCACTTTTAGGGAAAGATTTGTTTTGCAAAGGATATTTACTCCTAAATAACTGACTTCAAGAAAAACTTCCTTAACATTCTGTAGTTTATAACTAATCCTACCAATATCTACTGGAAGTGTTAAACTCGCCGGTCGGATACAGTCATGAAGAAGAGCTGTAAGTGACTGGGGAATGCGTAGACATGTTAAAACTGTTCGACGGATGTGTTGTGTCTAGACAAGACAGCCTAGACACAATGAGAGGAAGCCGAAAGGCACGTGCTAAGCTAAAGCAGGTCTGAAACAGGATACGTAATGAGTGCTATAAAGAAAAGTACGTAGCTTCTGGAATACTTAACTTTAATCCATCCCTTTGGTACATCTGGAGATTGTGGCGATACAAGTGAGACTCTTTAGATACATGCAATGTTACTAATGGCGCCTTGCTAGGTCGTAGCCATTGACTTAGCTGAAGGCTATTCTAACTATCTGCTCGGCAAATGAGCGAGGCTTCGTCAGTGTGCATCGCTAGCTACGTCGTCCATACAACTGGGGCGAGTGCTAGTCCGTATCTCGAGACCTGCCTTGTGGTGGCGCTCAGTCTGCGATCACACAGTGGCGACACGCGGGTCCGACATGTACTTATGGACCGCGGCCGATTTAAAGCTACCACCTAGCAAGTGTGGTGTCTGGCGGTGACACCACATTCCTCCCCCGCAAATCGGTGAACGGTCGTGTTATAAGGCTTCCGCCCGCCGTGGGGAGGGCCCCATGTAGACGTATGCGATGAGGTGGGGAGCCTAACAACAGGCGAGGCTGTGCCACCCGCACCCGGCCATTCGGTCCGAGGGGATCTAGGAAACGCCTGAAAACCTAGTCCAGGGTGCACGTCAACATGCGGTGTATGCCCCCGTAAAGAGACAGGAGGGGCCGAAGGGTCGACCTCCATTGCGTCGGGGTATCCGACGCGCGATGACGTCATGGGGTCCGGAGCGAGCAAAGAGTTCCATGGCGGAGGACGGCTGGGCACGGGAAGCGATCGGCGGCGCGTGACCCAGGGAGGCGCTTGGCGGCTGCAGCGAAGCGTCCACTGCGGGCGGCGCCGGCTGGAGGACAGGTGGCGGTGGCGGAGGCGGCAGCGGCGCGTCGCCATGGGGCAAAATGGAAGGCATCGTCGGTAACACCTGGGGATGAGGCGAGCCAGTAGATGGGTCCCCAGGGCGCTGACCGGACGGCACCGTCGCTGAAAGCAGACGGGGAGCGGCAGAACCCGTGCGACGACAGAGGCGCAGCTGATTGAGATGCCGACGCACCTCACCAGAGGCCCCCAAAACCAAATACATCGCGCGGCCGAGGCAGCGAAGAATGCGCCCTGCGAGCCAACGCCGTGAACCTCGATAGTTGCGATAGAATACAACGTCGCCTGGAGCAAAAGCAGAAGTCTGCCGCTGCACAGGAACCTGATGCGGCGGATGCAGCAAAGACATCAAGGTTCGATGAGGACGAACGTGGAGCAACTCAGCCGGCGAGCGACCATCTCGGGGCTGAGAGCGATACGATGACAAAAAGAGCAACAACGCGTCCTCACGAGAATGCGACTCTTTCAACTTCAACATCTGTGACTTGAAAGTCTGGACCAATCGTTCAGCGGCACCGTTTGACTGAGGCGAAAACGGCGCGGATGTCAGATGTTGAATACCATTGGCCTGGCAGAATGACTGAAAGTCTGCGGACATGAATTGTGGGCCATTGTCGGAAACAATAGTCTGCGGAAGACCTTCAATGCAAAATATAGCAGACAACGCTTGGACGGTGGCAGTTGACGTCGTGGAAGACATCCGGACAACAAAAGGAAAATTACTGAAGGCATCTACCAGAACCAACCATCGAGCATTCCAGAATGGACCAGCAAAATCGATGTGCAAGCGTTGCCAAGGGGAAGTGGCTTTTGGCCATGCAAAGACTTTCCTCGGCGGTGCGGATTGTTGTTCGGCACACGCCATGCAAGAAGAACACATATTCGTAATCGCAGCATCGCTCCGAACCAAGTACAGTGCTGACGAGCAAGTTGTTTCGTTCGCACTATACCCCAATGTCCTTGGTGAAAAAGCCGTAGAACAGAGGACTGTAACGAACGTGGGACCACGACTCTGGACTGATCATTATCAGAACGCAACAACAAAACACCACGTCGAACAAAAAGTCTCTCCTTATGAGCAAAAAATCGGCGAACCAACGGATCCTCGATCCGAGACTTTGACAAAGGCCATTGCGTAGCAACAAAATGCAAAACGGTAGCAAGGACCGGGTCAGCAGCTGTGGCTGTAGCTACACGACGAAAATCAATCGGAAACGATTCGACCACGTCATCGGTTTCCGCATCAATGAACACGCAAGCAAGTTCGGAAGAATTGAATGCTCTATCCTCAGCAACAGGCAAACGGGACAATGCATCGGCGTTTCCGCGCTTAACAGTGGACCGATACAAGATATCGTAGCGGTACTGCGAGAGGAAAATAGACCAGCGAATGAATTTCTGCGCTGTATGCGGAGGTACAGGCTTGTGCGGATGAAAAAGCGACGTCAAAGGTTTGTGGTCTGTGATGATGGTAAAGTGACGACCATACAAGAAATCATGGAACTTAGTAACACCAAACACGAGGGCCAATGCTTCTTTCTCTATCTGTGTAATTTCTTTGCGCAGACGAGAGCAATTTGGACGCAAAGGCAATAGCGCGATCATGCGACCCATCTTTGCGCGCAAGCATAGCACCGATCCCGAAATCCGATGCATCTACCATCAACAAAAGGGGTTTCTCTTGATCGAATGGCGTAAGGCAAGTATTAGAAAGCAACGCCGATTTCAACTGCCGAAAGGCGCGTTCGCAGTCCGTCGTCCTGACGAACGGAACACCTGTACGGCGTAAGCAATGAAGCGGAGCTGAAATGGAAGAGGCATTGCGCACATTCACTCACACCTTGTGATTCTAAATCGTGTAATGTTCTTGCGACCTCATCACGCAATGCGTGAGGAACATTGCGCGCTCTGAAAAATTTCGGTTGCACACTTACTTTCGGTTCCAAATGTGCTTCATAGTTCTTAGCGCAACTAAGGACCAGTGCAAAAATGTCTGCAAATTCTTCACACAGACGAGAAACACTGTCTGAAGGCACAGTCTGATTCACTGATAGGACCTGATTTACTATAGACATGTTAAACAACTGAAATAAATCTAAACCAAACAAGTTCACTGCAGAAGAAGAACGAAGAACGTAAAATGGCACAAGTTTTGTTTGTCCCTTGTATGTTGCAAGAAGAGTGCACTGTCCTAACACAGGGATAGTCTGACCTGAATAACTATTTAACTGAACATTTGCGGCACGCAACGGGGGTTTGCCCAGTTGTTTGTACGTGTCATGATTGAGCAATGAAACTGCAGCTCCGGTGTCGAGCTGGAATGGTATGACCTTGCCATTTAAGTCCAAATCTACAAAAAGTTTATTGTCCTGGTGACGACAAGAGCGACTGTCTCGTGCAATTTGAACTGACACTGGTACATAAGCACTTGCGACTTGACGCGAGTTCCGGCGACGTCAACGCACAGTATTTGTGGGACGAACACAGTCACTGTTAGAGACAGTGGCACTGGAGGAAGTGGAATTAACTACGTGAATGTCCATGGGCGAAGGTGCACGAGCCTGAGTATTCTTGGTTCGATTCCGGCGCGAAGCAAAGGGCCTGGAATGATTAAGAGTGTCTGATCTGAGCTTTTTCTGGCAAACACTTTGAACATGTCCTTTCTTATTACAGAAAAAGCAAATAGCTTGGCGTGACGGGCAATTGTCACGCGAATGTCTAGTAGCACACCGCGGGCATGATTTCACTGCATTTGTATGTTGGCGCGGCACACCTGGTTTAGAGCGTGGCGGCAGCTGCGTGGACGTGCGCGAGGGCAGTTTACCTGTCCGTGCAGCGCGCCCGGCGGGCCGGTTAATGTTACACACGGCTGGCGAAGTTGCAAATGATTCCTGAGCAAAATCAAGCGTGTCTTGTCTATCTAATATGTCTATCCCTTGTTGAAGGGAGGGATTAACGAGTTTCAAAATTTGCTCTCATATACGAACATCAGAAACGCTCTGTGCTATTGCATCACGTACCATTGTATCTGAATAAGGGAGTCCACATTCACACTCAAAAGCACAATCCCTTGTCAGGCCTTGCAATGTTGCAACCCACTCCTTATTAGTCTGACCGGCCGTAAGTTTTGTACGAAAGAACGTATACCTTTTTGCAACTACATTAACTGTTTCCTTGAAATAGGCACCTAAAGCAGACAAAATTTCTTCGTAGGACAGAGTTGCTATGTCGCGTCGGGGAAATAATTTCACTATCACACGGTACGTTTGCACCCCTACACACGCCAATAAATGAGGCTGCCGCTCGTTACCTTGAATTCTGTAGGCGGCGAGATGAAATCCAAACTGGCGTGACCACTCCGTCCATGTTTCCTTAGCTGGGTCAAACGGCCTAAAAGACGGTGCAACTGCGAGTTGTGGCTGCGGTAGCGGTGAAGCGGCGGCGGCCGCATCGTTTTGCAGTGCACGTTGACCCTGGACGAGCTGTCCAAGGGCATCCAATAACGCCTGCGTCTGCTGATTCTGCAAGCGATAAAATTCGGACAGTACATCTGGCGAAGCGATGACACAAGTAAATGTAAGCAATTAGAAAGAACAAGACCCTTTCCGTTGACTCGTCGGCAAAAATTGTTGTGTCTAGACAAGACAGCCTAGACACAATGAGAGGAAGCCGAAAGGCACGTGCTAAGCTAAAGCAGGTCTGAAACAGGATACATAATGAGTGCTATAAAGAAAAGTACGTAGCTTCTGGAATACTTAACTTTAATCCATCCCTTTGGTACATCTGGAGATTGTGGCGATACAAGTGAGACTCTTTAGATACATGCAATGTTACTAATGGCGCCTTGCTAGGTCGTAGCCATTGACTTAGCTGAAGGCTATTCTAACTATCTGCTCTGCAAATACGCGAGGCTTCGTCAGAGTGCATCGCTAGCTACGTCGTCCGTACAACTGGGGCGAGTGCTAGTCCGTATCTCGAGACCTGCCTTGTGGTGGCGCTCAGTCTGCAATCACACAGTGGCGACACGCGGGTCCGACATGTACTAATGGACCGCGGCCGATTTAAAGCTACCACCTAGCAAGTGTGGCGTCTGGCGGTGACACCACAGGATGAATAAGGCAGAAGCCTTAACCCGAATGTCAGGGAGGCCCAAACCTCCCAGATGACGGGGCCGCGCCATGACCTCATAACGCACGCAAAATATAGAGTTGCTCCAGATAAACTTGCGTTAAACTTTGCAACTTGCGGTACATCATCGCAGGATGTGGAAAGATTTGTGCAATAAAATAAGCCTTACTTAACACATACGTTTCCATCGCCCGGACCTTATGAAGAAGTGTGAGGAAATGACGCTCGTGTTCAATGATTGCTCCCTGAATCTTATCCGTGACAGACGTCCAGTTTACCGTAGCCATCTTTAGCGGGCAACTGTCAATTGTAGCACGTAACGATCGATATCGGGTGACTTTCAAAGCCCATGCAATTTCAACAGCGTCAAATCCTCGCAAACTAAGTAAGCGACATTTCTAGTCATTAACCCGCGCTCCTGTAAGACGACAAAAGGCATCCAAAACTTCCTTCAGCAGTGATATATCATAATGGGTACGAAGAAGAACCATAACGTCATCAGCATATGCACGAACGGTAAACCTTTGTCCCAACAGCGGCCAGCAACCCAAACAAGCAGCTATAGATCGCAATAAGGGTTCCGGAAACAGCAAGTAGAGCAACATAGAGAATGGACTCCCTTGAAGGACGCCCTGACACACCGCGGTGGGGGAAGCAAGACGGCCATTTACTTCAATGGACGCCCGAATACCGGTAATTAGAGAGCTAAAGAGCCGTCGTCCAGCATCGCTTAAACCAACAGTCGTCTATACTCGCATAAGGAATCCATGATTGACGCGGTCTATTGCTTGGCTAAAATCAATGAAAAGCAAAGGGATTGGCACGAGAGTGACATTCAGCAACGGTAGTCAAGAATGTACGACCCGGAAGACAACTTTGATGGCTCGCGATGATGGTAGCCAACAATACCGATACTCTGCTATTTACCGCTAGCGCCACTATTTTCTAATCATTGTTGAAGAGGGTTATCGGGTGGACCTGATCCACACGCAAACGTCCCGGTTTTTTGGGGATAAGGACAATTTTATCAAGCTTAAAGGTCGGCCGCTGTGGCCGAGCGGTTCTAGGTGCTTCAGTCCGGAACCGTGCTGCTGCTACGGTCGCAGGTTCGAATCCTGCCTCGCGCGTGGATGTGTTTGACCATACTTAGGTTAGTTAGGTTTAAGTAGTTCTAAGTCTAGGAGACTGATGACCTCAGATGTAAAGTCCCGTAGTGCTTAGAGCCATTTGAACCAGTCATAAAGCTGGTCGGAAGAGGGCCTCCTTGGAATATATTCACCATGGAGGTCATCGTATCTCCTATCAGGGGTCAAAATCGAATACAAAATTATGTGGGAAGGCCATCGGAGCCAGGCGATTTGTGGGAGGGAGAACGAGCCACAATATCAAGGATATTATCGCGATGGAATGCAGAGCAAAACTCTTCCTCGAGAGCTGGCGTAACAACACTACCAAGGAGGGAGGTAAAATCAACAGACGGTGGACCGTCTGAATCCACTTCAGCATAAAGTTCGGAAAAGTACAGATAAAGTTCACGCATGATATCAGATTGGGAGGACCACTCACGCCCATCTACAGAACGAACGGTAGAAAGACACGTCCTTTGAGATCGCTTGTGGAGCTGAAGAAGATGATACAGAGAGGTCAACTCATCGTGTACGATTGAACGAGGGTGGGAACGCAATCGGGCACCATACATTTGCCTACATTTGAGATGTAGAAGTTTCGCCTTCACACGATGGACGTCGACGATTCTCAGGGGGATGTCACCAGCATTATCGTAAAGATCGCGAAGGACAGCGTAATAAAATTCTCTAGTTCACCTTATTTCAGCTGCTTTTTCAGTGCCAAAATGCTTGAGTGTATTTCGAGTCCGGGTAACCCACCATTCTGGAAGTGAGGAATAACGCGTCTGGGACTGGGTTGTCCGCCGCCATACGTCTGCGATGACGCCTTCCAGAGAGGCGTCCGTGAGATGTAGAGTGTTTTGCTTTAACATAAAGGGCGCGAAAGATGGACCCGCTGCGGGACGTGGTTAAAAGTCATTGTAACATCACAGTGATCAGTGAAACTGGCAGGAATTACATCAATCGATAGAAGCTGACTACATATGAGGACAGATAAATAATAGCGGTCCAATCGGCTACTTGAAGCAGCTGTAAGAAACGTAAACCGCACCAATGTAGAATATCTGCAAACCCAAGCATCCTGGAGATGCAAAGACGTCACCATATCATTGAGTTTACGGCAAATTGTGTAATTGGGGGTCTGATCTACACGACGTAAGACGCAGTTAAAAGCGCCCGCCAACAAAACCTTGCGCGGGTTCCGTCGGAGTCAATAAACAACTTCTTCCGTATAAAACGGCGCGCTATCGGATGAACAACCGGATCCACACGGAGCCTCAAGAAAAATTAAGATGAGGTCATAACAACTACAGCCTATACCACGACAATCATCTAGCGTTTCGAAGTCCTTCAGCGGGATTCCATCTTGATAAGGCAAAGCCATACCGGTAGAATTTTCAGGCGGGGCATTGAAAAACATAGAATATTCAGGAAGACAAAACACATACCTCATGTAAACACACGATATCAGCTCGGGAATCGTAAATAAAGTGGCGTAACGCAACAAGCCGTAATTGGGAACATATCCTATTAACATTGAGGGTGAGAAATGTATATGCCTGCATCCGTTAGTGAATGTAAGGTCAATGAAACAACACTAAGGAAAAATCACTCATCACGTCCTTCTCTACGTCTGGAGGCGGGTGAAAGAAGGTATAATTCTAATCCTCCCCACCGGAAGCCGAGAAATCCTCGTTTTTCTTTTTACGACGCACCGCTGTACGTGCAGGCTGGAAACGCTGTTTCACACCACTCCGTGAAAACATGCACTCTTGATGTGGAAGGATTGGGGGTACGTCAGCTCTGATATGATAGAGGAGCCATCGCCACTGCACTGATCGGAAATCGGGGAGCACAACTCAGAACGACCAACAGCAACATATGGTACAGAAGAAACAGGTAATGCAGTGCCGATGTCGGATGGCACCCATCTCGTGATCATCAGGAAGAGAACCCGTAGAATCCTGTTGCTCCATCGTCTCAGCATGGAGGAGGTGTGGTACTTCACTGGAACACTGTAAAGACTGGCCAGCAGGCAACATGGAACATCTGAACTCACGGGAACCCCCTCCCATCCTCCCTCAGGGGGCTCTCGGTCCTTTCATTAGTACGTACGTGGCTAGCACAGGGCCCTGAGCTATAGCAGCCCTCCTTCTTTCCCGTACTGCATTTTCTTTCCCTTCCTCTCCTTTCCTGTCCTTGCTCCTTCGCCTCCACCCTCTCCTCTCCCTCTCTTGGGGTCCTTGTTTATGTTGACCCCGCTATCCTCCTAGTTTGGTTGGTTTTGGTATTTGGTTTTGTTGTGTATTTCCCTCATTCCTTTGGCATTCTCTGGTCCTCCTCTGGGGTTTGACCTCCATATGGTTTGACCTCCATATGGTTCAAGGTGTTTCACAGGGACCTCATCCTTCAAATTGATGAGGAACTTAAGACAGTGGGGTGTTAACTTTGTTCAGCGTCTTCAGAAGAGCGCAAACGACAATCGTATTGATACTGGTGCCTTTATCCTGGCCTTTGAAGGGGATACCCTCCCTAAGAGCGTCAAGATTATGGTTTATCGATGTGACCCCCCTTCCCAGCATCTTCCAGGCCAAAGGTCTGCTGCCACAAGACGACCACAAGAACCATGGTCTCTGGACCCCCAGGTCGCCCACTCTCTTTCTGTTCCAGATTTGCTGCAGCTAGCTCCTTCTTGCAGCACAGCCCTCCAAATCTCAAACAGAAAACAAGAAAAACCGTAAGTCCTGGAACAAGGAGCCTCTGGTGTCACCAGAGGTCCCGTCCCAACCTTTGCAACCTGACTGTGACCTGCTGTTCATGGATGTCGCCCCCTCCTTGTCGGTGATGGGTAGTGACCTGGCGGCATGACTGGCCTTAGCCTGTTCCCCCCCCCCCCATTTGAATCATGGTTCCCTCCCCCCCCCCCATTTGAATCATGGTTCTATGGTTATCCAGTGGAATTGTAATGGCTATGACCATCACCTTCAGGAGTTAAAGTCCATCATTTTGTTTTACTCTGTAGCTTGTGTGGTTCTACATGAATCTCATTTTACTGACGACCACTCACCGACCCTCCGTGAGTACCGCGCTTTCTGTCGCAATCGGGTCAGCCCCCTCTGGGCCTCTTGTGGCGTTTGTACAATGGTCTGTACAGACGTTGCTAGCATGTGGATTCCTCTTTAAACTACATTGGAAGCGGTTGCTGTTAGGGTCCACCTGGACTCTGGGGGTCACGGTTTCCAGTCTTTATCTCCCTTCTGACAGGACTCTTACTCCTGCTGCCTTAACTGCCCTTCTTCAGCAACTTCCTCCTCCCTTCCTCGTTCTTGGGGATTTTAATGCTCATCATCCCTTGTGGGGCAGTGCATTTCCATCTAGTCGGGGTGTCTTCTCATAGACCAGTTTTTTGCAGACCACGACTTGTGCCTTCTTAATCATGGCTCCCCTACCTATTACAGTGCCGGTCATGGTACCTTTTCTGCCACTGATCTTTCTCTTTCTTCTCCCTCCCTCCTCCCGTCATTACACTGGTCGCCACACGACGACCTTTGCAATAGTGACCAATTCCCGTTGATTCTCTCGCTCCGTTCCTGCTCCCCAATGGTGCACAAAACAGGTTAGATCTCTGTTGCAGAACCAACGGAAAAAGCATGCCAAATTTAAAAGAACGCAAAATCCCCAAGATTGGAAAAGTTTCACAGAAGTTCGAAATATGGCGCGTACTTCAATGCGAGATGCTTTTAATAATTTCCACAACGAAGTTCTGTCTCGAAATCTGGCAGAAAACCCAAAGAGATTCTGATCATACGTAAAGCACACCAGTGGCAAGACGCAATCAATACCTTCACTGATAACAACGGTGAAGTCACTAACGCAGAGTTATTAAACACGGTTTTCCCGAAGTCCTTCACCAAAGAAGACGAAGTAAATATTCCTGAATTCAAGTCAAGAACAACTGCCAAGATGAGAAACATAGATATCCTCGGAGTAACGTAGCAGCTTAAATCACTTAATAAAGGCAAGGCCTCCGGTCCAGATTGTATACCAGTCAGGTTCGTCTCAGATTATGCTGATAAAAGGGCTCCATATGTAGCAATTATATACAACCACTCGCTCACAGAAAGATCCGTACATAAAGACTGAAAAATGGCTCAAGTCACACCAATACCCAGAAAGGGAAGTAGGAGTAATCCACTGAATTACAGGCCTAAATCACTAACGTCGATTTTTTGGAACATATCCTGTATTTGAACATTATGAAGTACCTCCAAGAAAACGATTTATTGACACATAGTCAGCACGGGTTCAGAAAATATCGTTCTTGTAAAACACACCTAGCTCTTTATACTCATGAAGTAATAAGTGCTACCGACAGGGGATGTCAAATTGATTCCATATTTTTAGATTTCTAGAAGGCTTTCTACACCGTTCCTCACAAGCGTCTTCTAACCAAACTGCGTGCCTACGGAGTATCGCCTCAGTTGTGAGACTGGATTCGTGATTTCCTGTCAGAAAGGTCACAGTTCGTAGTAATAGACGGAAAGTCATGGAGTAAAACAGAAGTAATGTCCAGCGTGCCCCAAGGAAGCATTATTGGCCCTCTATTGTTTCTGATCTATATTAACTACATAGGAGACAAACTGAGTAGCCGTCATAGATTGTTTGCAGATTATGCTGTCATTTACCGTCTTGTAAAGTCATCAGATGATCAAAACGACGTACAAAATGATTTAGATAAGATATCTGTATGGTGCGAAAAGTTGCAATTGACCCTGAATAAGGAAAAGTGTGAAGTTATTCACATGAGTGCTAAAAGAAATCAGCTAAGCTTCCATTACGCGATAAGTCACACAAATGTGAAGGCTGCAAATTCAACTAAGTACTTAGGGTTACAATTACAAATAACCTAAATTGGAACGATCACACAGATAATATTGTGGGTAGAGCAAACCAAAGACTGCGATTCATTGGTAGAACACATAGGTGCAACAGGTCTAATAAAGAGACTGCTTACATCACGCTTGTCCGCCGGATTCTGGAGTACTGCTGTGCGGTGTGAGATCCGCATCAGGTGGGACTGACGGATGATCGAAAAAGTACAAAGAAGGGTAGCTTGTTTTGTATGATCGCGAAATAGGGGAGATAGTGTCACAGACATAATACGTGAACTGCAGTGGTAATCATTAAAACAAAGGCTTTTTTCGTTGCGATGGGATCTCATGAAATTTCAATTACCAGTTTTTTCCTCCGATTGCGAAAACGTTCTTTTGGCACCCACCTACATAGGGGGAAATGATCATCACGATAAAATAATAGAAATTAGGGCTTGCACAAAAAAAATTAAGTGCTCGTTTTTCCCGCGTGCCATTCGAGAGTGGAACGGTAGAGAGACAGCTTGAAGGTGGTTCATTGAACCCTCTGCCAGGCATTTTATTGTGAATAGCAGAGTAATCACTTAGATGTACCTCGTTGATCCTTCCAATGCACCGATTGGCATCTATATACTGCAAAGGCCGTTTTTTCTCCCTCTTTGTTAGGTTGTATTGATGACGCCCTACGTGATGTGTCTGATGTGATTGTTCACGCTGCTAGCCTTACTATCCCACGCTCATGTAGACCATTTCGCCGCCGGCAAGTCCCGTGATAGAGCCTGGTCATTGCCATTGCCATCTGTGATCGCCGCCGAGCTTCGCAACACCTTAAGAGGCACCCATCCGCTGTCAATCTTCTTACCTTCAAACGCCTTCGCGGCAGAGCCCGTTACTTAATCAGACGGAGCAAACAGGTGGATTGGGAACGCTTTGTTTCTTCCCTGGGTTCTACTGTCCCTAAGTCACGGGTATGGGCTACACATCACTCTCTCTCCATGGTTGCCATCGGCAATCTTCTGGGCCTTGCCCTTCTGGATGGCCTTAACACGGACCCGTTGATTCTCGTGGACCATCTTGCGACCCATTTTGCAACAGCATCAGCATCAGCCTCCTATCTGGCTGCTTTCCTTCACCAGAAACAGTGTTCCGAAGCTTCCGCCTAATTTTTTACCCCTTGTCAGTCAGAATCTTACAACGAACCTTTCTTTTACTGATTGGGAACTTCCTTCTGCACCTTCTTCTTCTGATGATACGGCCCCTGGCCCAGACTCCATTCTTAACCAATTGCTTCAACATCTCAGTGCTCCACAACGACAACATCTTCTCTGGGTGTTTAACCGTATTTGTCTCCAGTGTGACTTCCCTTCTCAGTGGAGAGATAGTATCGTGCTTCCCGTCCATAAGCCTGGTAAGAACCCCCTGTTTGTCGAAAGCTATCGGCCAATTAGTCTGACACACGTTGTTTGCAAGTTACTTGAACGGATGGTAGCCCATTGGCTCAATTGGGTCCTCAAATCTCTGGATCTATTGTCCCCTTAACAGTGTGGCTTCCGAGAGGGACAGTCTATGATCCATCATTTACTGCGCTTGGAATCCTCAGTTCGGCAGGCTTTTTCCCAGCGTCGCCATTTGGTTGCAGTATTTTCCGAATTTCGCAAGGCCTATGACATGGTTTGACGCCATCATATCTTACTTACACTTCATGAGTGGGGTCTTCGGGGCCTACTACCGATTTTTATCCACCAGTTCCTGTTCCATCAGTCGTTAGGGAACAGGTTGATACTGTTTTTAGTTCTCCACGGACCCAGAAGAATGCAATCCCACAGGGTTCCGCATTGAGTGTACTTCTTTCCCTCGTTGCTATAGATGTAGCCTCCGTCGGTCCTTTGGTCACCCCTGCTCTGTATGTGGATGATATCTGCATTTGGGTTAGTTCCTCTTCGATGGCCTCTGCAGAGTGGCAGCTCAGGTTACTATACAGCGTGCCTCTGCATGTGGCCTCTCCTTTAAAATCGCAGCTGGTCTACTTCTGTCACTGAACTACTGTCCACCCCGATCTGGAGCTCAGCCTCGATGCACAATGATTACCTGTGGTCCCACAGTTTCATTTCCTGGGTCTTTTTTTCGACAACAAGTACACTTGGCTGTCTCATATCAGACGCCCGTATATAGGATGTTTCCGTAAACTCAGTGTCCTTCGCTTTCTTGCCCACACCTATTGGGGTGTGGATTGTTCCACTCTTCTTCACCTTTATCAGGCTTTAGTGCTGTCTTGCTTGGACTATGGAGGTCAACTTTGTTCAGGTGCCCCTTCCACACTACACATCCTGGATCTGGCCCACCATCGTGGTAACTGTATCGGTACAGGTGCATTCCCTATTGGCACTGTTGATAGTCTCCTGGTTGAAACTGTGATCCCCCCCCCCCTCTTTCTGTTCGGCGGTCCCAGCTTCTGGTTTCTTATGCAATCTCTGTCTGTTCCTCTCCCACTCCTCCTTCTTATGCTATCCTGTTCCCAGACCAAGGACATCGCCCACCTAGTTCCCGCCCTCGGTCGGGTTTACCGGTTGGACTCCGCCTTGCGTCTCTTCGCTGTGATTTTCACCTTCCTTCTTTCTCCTGTCACCCATGTTCCTTCCCCAACCACCCTCCTTAGTTTCTCAGCCCCGGATTCGGATGGATCTCCGCCGAGGTCCGAAAGATTCCGTTCCCCCGATGGTGTTCCGTTGTTTTTTCAGCTGACTTTTATGGGAGCTTCGGGATGCTGTTGTTTTTTACACCAATGGCCCTAAATCTGTTGGCATGGAAAATCATCCCCTGCCAACTGCGTGTGGGGTGCCAAGTTGATGGCAATTTCCCAGACCCTTACCTTAATTAAACAGTCCCAACTCAAACGCGTTTTGTTATGTACAGACTCAATGAGTGGCCATCAGGCTATTGATCGGTGTTTTTCCCACCATCCCTTGGTCTCAGCCATCCACGACAGTGTCACTTATCTTCATGATGCTACTTGTTCCGTTGACTTCCTATGAATCCCTGTCCATGACGGTACCCCAGGCAATGAGCTAGCTGATCGTTTGGCTGAGGGAGCAGTCACTTACCTCCCCATCTCTGCAGTGGATTTACGGCCCATTTCACACATACATGGGACAACTTTTGGGAGGCTACCCCTCTGTCTAATAAACATCGTGAGATTAAGGTGACACCTGTCCCATGGCATTCTTCCTTCCACCTCTCCCGGAAGGACTCGACCACCCTGTGTCGTCTCCGCATCAGCCATACCAGGCTGACCCATGGTTTTCTTTTGCATAATGAGCCATCGCCACTTTGTTGTCGTGAAACCTTCTAGCCAGTAGCCCACATTTTGGTGGAATGCCCCCTTCTTTTGGCTCTGTGTACTAAGTACAGACTTCCCCACACTTTACCTTTAATATTCGCAAACAATTCACGGATGGTTGGACTGGTTCTCAGTTTCCTCCATGAAAGCGGGTTTTATTTCCAGTTCTAAGGTTTTTAATCTCCCTCTGGAGTAGGAGCAGGGCGGTGAGGGTTGGGGGTGTCTCCCACAATAAGCTGTGTTTGGAGATCCCTGACTCCCCTCCCTGACCAAGATCCCCTTTTCTCTCCCTTTTACTCTGTTTTTATCGCTTTTTAGCTTTGCCCCCCCCCCCCCCCCAAGAACCATGGACCTTGCCGTTGGTGGGGAGGCTTGCGTGCCTCAGCGATACAGATAGCTGTACCGTAGGTGCAACCACAACGGAGGGGTATCTGTTGAGAGGCCAGACAAACGTGTGGTTCCTGAAGAGGGGCAGCAGCCTTTTCAGTAGTATGATTAAATGATGATGGTGTCCTTTTGGATAAAATATTCCGGAGGTAAAATAGTCCCCCATTCGGATCTCCTGGCGGGGACTACTCAAGAGGACGTCGTTATCAGGAGAAAGAAAACTGGCGTTCTACGGATCGGAGCGTGGAATGTCAGATCCCTTCATCGGGCAGGTAGGTTAGAAAATTTAAAAAGGGAAATGGATAGGTTAAAGTTACATATAGTGGGAATTAGTGAAGTTCGGTGGCAGGAGGAACAAGACTTCTGGTCAGGTGAATACAGGATTATAAATACAAAATCAAATAGGGGTAATGCAGGAGTAGGTTTAATAATGAATAGGAAAATAGGCATGCAGGTAAGCTACTACAAACAGCATAGTGAACGCATTATTGTGGCCAAGAAAGATACGAAGCCCACACCTACTACAGTAGTACAAGTTTATGTGCCAACTAGCTCTGCAGATGATGAAGTAATTGAAGAAATGTATGATGAAATAAAAGAAATTATTCAGATAGTGAAGGGAGGCGAAAATTTAATAGTCATGGGTGACTGCAATTCGGTAGTAGGAAAAGGGAGAGAAGGAAACGTAGTAGGTGAATATGGATTGGGGCTAAGAAATGAAAGAGGAAGCCGCCTGATAGAATTTTGCACAGAGCACAACTTAATCATAGCTAACACTTGGTTCAAGAATCATAAAAGAAGGTTGCATACATGGAGGAAGCCTGGAGATACTGACAGGTTTCAGATAGATTACATAATGGTAAGACAGAGATTTAGGAACATGGTTTTAAATTGTAAGACATTTCCAGGGGCAGATGTGCACTCTGATCACAATCTATTGGTTATGAACTGTAGATTAAAACTGAAGAAACTGCAAAAATGTGGGAATTTAAGGGGATGGGACCTGGATAAACTGAAAGAACCAGAGGTTGTACAAAGTTTCAGGGAGAGCATAAGGGAACAATTGACAGGAATGGGGGAAAGAAATACAGTAGAAGAAGAATGGGTAGCTTTGAGAGATGAAGTAGTGAAGGCAGCAGAGGATATAGTAGGTAAAAAGACAAGGGCTAGTAGAAATCCTTGGGTAACAGAAGAAATACTGAATTTAATTGATGAAATGATAAAATATAAAAATGCAGTAAATGAAGCAGGCAAAAAGGAATACAAACGTCTCAATAACAAGATCGACAGGAATTGCAAATAGGCTAAGCGGGGATGGCCAGAGGACAAATGTAAGGATGTAGTGGGTTATCTCACTAGGGGTAAGATAGATACCGCCTACTGGAAAATTAAAGAGACTTTGGAGAAAAGAGAACCACTTGTATGAACATCAAGAGGTCAGATGGAAACCCAGTTCTAAGCAAAGAAGGGAAAGCAGAAAGGTGGAGGGAGTATATAGATGGCCTATACAAGGGCAATGCACTTGAGGACAATATTATGGAAATGGAAGAGGATATACATGAAGATGAAATGGGAGATACGATACTGCGTGAAGAGTTTGACAGAGCACTGAAAGACCTGAGTCGAAACAAGGCCCCTGGAGTAGACAACATTCCATTGGAACTACTTACGGCCTTGGGAGAGCCAGTCCTGACAAAACTCTACTATCTGGTAAGCAAGATGTATGAGACAGGCGAAATACCCTCAAGAAGAATATAATAATTCCGATCCCAAAGAAAGCAGGTGCTGACAGATGTGAATTTACCGAAGAATCGGTCTAATAAGTCACGGACGCGAAATACTAACGCGTATTCTCTACAGACGAATGGAAAAACTGGTAGAAGCTGACCTCAGGCAAGATCAGTTTGGATTCCGTGGAAATGTTGGAACACGTGAGGCAATACTGATCATACAACTTACCTTAGAAGCTAGTTTAAGGAAAGGCAAACCTACGTTTCTAGAATTTGTAGACTTAGAGAAAGCTTTTGACAATGTTGACTGCAATATTCTCTTTCAAATTCAGCCGGCCGAAGTGGCCGTGCGGTTAAAGGCGCTGCAGTCTGGAACCGCAAGACCGCTACGGTCGCAGGTTCGACTCCTGCCTCGGGCATGGATGTTTGTGATGTCCTTAGGTTAGTTAGGTTTAACTAGTTCTAAGTTCTAGGGGACTAATGACCTCAGCAGTTGAGTCCCATAGTGCTCAGAGCCATTTGAACCATCTTTCAAATTCTGAAGGTGGCAGGGGTAAAATACAGGGAGCGAAAGGCTATTTACAATTTGTACAGAAACCAGATGGCAGTTATAAGAGTCGATGGGCATGAAAGGGAAGCACTGGTTGGCAAGGGAGTGAGACAGAGTTTTAGCGTATCCCCGATGTTATTCAATCTGTATATTGAGCAAGCAGTGAAGGAAACAAAGGAAAAATTCGGAGTAGGTATTAGAATCCATGGAGGAGAAATAAAAACTTTGAGGTTCGTCGATGACATTGTAATTCTGTCAGAAACAGCTAAGGACTTGGAAGAGCAGTTGCACGGAATGGACAGTGTCATGAAATGAGGGTATGAGATGAACATCAACAAAAGCAAAACGAGGATAATGGAATGTAGTCGAATTAAGTCGGGTGATGCTGGGGGATTCAGATTAGGAAATGAGACACTGAAAGTGGTAAAGGAGTTTTGCTATTTGGGGAGCAAAATAACTGATGATGGTCGAAGTAGAGAGGATATCAAATGTAGACTGGCAATGGCAAGGAAAGCGTTTCTGAAGAAGAGAAATTTGTTAACATCGAGTATTGATTTGAGTGTCAGGAAGTCGTTTCTGAAAGTATTTGTATTGAGCGTAGCCATCTATGGAAGTGAAACATGGACGATAACTAGTTTGGACAAGAAGAGAATAGAAGCTTTCGAAATGCGGTGCTACAGAAGAATGCTGAAGATTAGATGGGTAGATCATATAACTATTGAATAGGATTGGGGAGAAGAGAATTTTGTGGCACAACTTAACTAGAAGAAGGGATCGGTTGGTAGGACATGTTCTGAGGCATCAAGGGATCACCAATTTAGTACTGTAGGGCAGCATGGAGGGTAAAAATCGTAGAGGGAGACCAAGAGATGAATACACTAAACAGATTCAGAAGGATGTAGGTTGCAGTAGATACTGGGAGATGAAGAAGCTTGCACAGGATTGAGTAGCATGGAGGGCTGCATCAAACCATTCTCAGGACTGAAGACCACAGCAACAACAACAGCTTTGGTTAGTCTCCTTTTACGATAAGCACTTTTACAATCTAGCGGTTAAATGCTTTTTAATAGCGGGTGGTCTTGCCTGTACTGCTTCAGAGGTGGGATATTTCCTGCCTCTAGCATAGCCTTGGTGTTGCCCACTTACTGACTTCCCTCCTTTTGTTTTCACCATTGACAACACGAGTGCACTTATAAGATTTTTAGCCTTTTACCTTTTATCTTGATGACTCTTCTGAGATGTAAATCTGTCCTAATGGACCACCTTTGAAACAAGGGACTGGTGACTTTGCTGTTTGGTCCCTTTAACCCAAATCAACCGCCCAACCTCACGGGAACCGTCACGTCTACAGGTGAAGTGGAGCACGCAGATTCAACACACACTTCAACATTTCGACATAGACATAAGTAGCTACATCATCTCTGGTAATACTGGAATTACAATTAACGTCAGTAGACAACTGATTGCCGCCAGAAGGTGCACCCTTTGTCAACACCGTATCAGAAGAACGAGACTGGAGTGGGGCGTCCTCAAAATCGGTAACCACAAACAGTTAAGTGGGAAGGAATACTCTTTTTAACGCACGTGTCCAGTCTGGATACCATTATAATACTGGAACCGATGTTGTGCTGAACAGCGTTCCCATCGGTTATGCCATATTACTGCAAACGGAAGCAACACTGTTTTAAGAAATGATTCGTCCACTTCAGGAGGAAGGTTATAAATGCTAACCGGAGTATACTCGAGTGGCACATTTTCAAGAAGGACTTGACTAACGGAACCATCTCGATGTGTAAACAACACTTTAGAACCAATCCGATAGAGAAGCCGATCTACTTGAACGGGATCATAAAACTTTACAAAGAACACATACAAATCAGGATCAAAGTAAGCAGGATCTAGCTCATCAGGTGTAACACGGATAACATCAGCCAAACAACCGTGAATTTCTAATGAGCCAGGTTGAACACGACGGTTACTCTTGTCAAAACTGAAACGAATAGTAGCTCGATGTGGAACAGACATCATGGCGCTGGCAGAAAACACCTTCGCCAAGAGGAAAGCGACAGCAAACTCCGCTACGCAACTACGATGTGACTCCGGCAGATACACCAACAAGACGGAGTAGCTTCGATACAACGGCGCTGCGGCACAGGCGGAAGCTAACTACTACGTGATCTCTCGACGTGCAAGGCGACACAGATTCTAGACGGCCGGAGCAATCTCTACAAGGCGAAATTCAGTAGGTATACAGGTGAAATACGTGTACAAATACGTGTGAAATTGTTAACTATGTGTGAGATGTATTTGATATGTGAGAATGTCCGAAAAGACACAGGTAAAAAGCTCAAGAGTTCAACGAAACAAAGAATTCAACGAAATTTGCTACACATATTAGTTATGATCTGGGAAGAAATACTGTGAGTGTAAGAACCACCAGCCTCCTGTTTGGTAGGATGTGATAAAGTGGAGAGTGAAGGGGTAGGATGAGATGGACGGGGGAAGAAAAGAGGAGGAGATGGACAGAGACAGTGGGAAAAAGCGGAGGAGACGGACAGAGAGAGGTGGAGTAAAAAAGGAGGAGATGGATTCAGAGAGGGGAGACGAGAAGCTGGAAGAGAAAGGAAGGACGAAGATGCAAAAAGAGAGAAGAGGTAGGAGGAGATGAACAGTGAGTGGGGTGAAGAGGTGGTGGGTATGGAGAGGAGAGATCGACTGAAACAGGTGGAAGGAGATGGACAGAGGGAGGGGAAGTCACAGATGGACAAAGAGAGGATGGAAGAGGAAATGGAGGAGGAGTTGAACAAAGAGAGGGATGGGGATGAGATGGACAGAGGGGGAATGAGCAGCTAGACAGAGAGAGGAGGAGCAGGCAGGCAGAGGGTGTAGGAGAAAGAAAGAGAGAGCGGCAGCAGATGGACCGACACTGGATACTTGGGGGGTGGGGGGGGGGGAGGAGGGGGCGAGGATCGTTGGACGAGGTAGGCAGAAAGAGTGGGTGGTGGTGATGGGCAGAGATAGAGGGAAGCAGGGGATGGATAGAGAGAGGGCAAGGAGGTGAACAGAGAGAGGGGAAGGAAGACATGAACTAATAGAAGACCGGAATATACGCATACATGGGCAATGCTGGGTGCTCAGATAGTCGTAGTAATAAAATCATGCCACAAGAATTTCAGTTTGTGACTTGTGAAGTACTGCTAAGTATTCGACCGACACGCGACTGTAAAGTCCAGTACACTGTATGACTTCCTGCAACCAACCACGTGTAAAGATTCCACAACAACGACTGCGTCACCACAAACAGGTCAACGTAAAAATCATTCAGAGTCCAGAGATACTAAACCGCGACTTCTCGCTCCTTTCCGAGGTTTTATTTGTTACAGTATCGATCGACGTGTACCAAAGGAGGCCCCGCACGTAGTCCGTACTTTAATCTGAGCCGAAATGTAAACTGGTCGTTAACTGCCAGTGATCCGTCGTATATCGCGTTTATGACAGCGAGGTAGCGCTTAAGTTATCCTACCAAAACCTAATCGTGACGATCGTTATTACCTTCATTTAGAATTGTTTATCGCTACATACAGAAAGTCTATCGCCACGTGCTTGTTTGTTATTATTAACTTCTAGGAGATGTGATCCGTCTACGCAATTAAATAAAATGCTGTTTGTTATTGCGCATACGCGTTTCGCCCTTTTACTTACGAAATGTCCTCAGTCGGCTGTATAAATTTTGTTGTATGCTTATAAAGAATTTAATTCCTGACATACTGCTATATTTAAGTTTTCATCTTTTTTTCTTATCGTCAGGCAATTGACAATTGTTGTGTCTAGTCTTTATATAGTATGATGTTGGTTTGTTTGTTATGTAGGTGCTTGAGTTATGTGTGCTGTGGTGTATGCTATGGGCATACACGGGGTAAATTTCAGCGAAAAAATTACTTTTTTGAAAAAGATTAGCATCAGCGTTGAGGACATTGAGTTAGTTATTATTCAATTTAATTATCTTCTTCATATCAACTTGTTGTTGTTTTATTAGCTAACTTGATCGCTGAGTTTTTACTTATATTACTTTGGTCATTTATTAGTTCCCTGTCCATTGCATGAGCGCTTTGTGAGTTAAACTTTTACTGTAATGTAAGCAGTTTTCTGTTGCGATCGTTCGTTATAATAATTTTGTACGTTTTCTCTTAGCAACTTAAAAGCAAATGCTATTTCCTTCTCTAAAATTTCCCTGCTAATAATTTTATGGGTATTTATGCTTCCAGTGATTGTTTTGCAGCCGTATCTTAGTACAATAATGGTTCTTTTTGTCTATTTTCGCATACCAGGTTACATTTGTTTATGATGAGGGACAACTGCCAGTTCCAAGCACCAAGCATCCATACTCTGCAAGCCCTTCTCCATTTCTTGTTCTCTGCATACTACAATACCACCATCTGTGAAAAGCCTCATGGAACTTCGTACGTTACTCACTTGATCACTTACATCTTGTTTGTTGTTGTTGAGGTGCTGGTCTTCAGTCCAAACACTGGTTTGATGCAGCTTTCCACGTTAGTCTATATTGCGCAAATCAGTCTCTGGTTTACTACCGTCACCTAGACACATTTTAGGTTATAGGATTAATTGCTAGGTCTCCGCCAAAACATCTCTATACTACCAAGTTGACAAATCCTTGATGTCTGCATTTTTATCCCACCAATCAATACTTTCTTTTACTCAAGTTCTGCCATAAACCTCGTTTTTCCAAATTTCATTCAGTATCTCATTAATTATGCGATCTGCCCATCTAATCTTTAGCACTCCTCTATAGATCAACATTTCAGAAGCTTCTTTGCTTGTCTGATATACTTATTGTTCATGTTTCACTTGTGTAGAAGGCTACACGCGAGAAATTTGACTTCTGAAAAGACAACCTGACACTTAAATTTATACGAAGGTGACAAAGGACTTAAGATACCTTCTAATATCGTATCGGACATTCTTTTCCCCGGCCTGGCATGGACTCCACAAGTCGTTTGAACCCCTCTGCAGAAATACCGAAATACTGATTCATGCTGCCTTTACGGTTGTCCACAATGGCAAAGGTGTTGCCGGTGCAGGAATTTGCAACGAACTGACTTCCTGATTATGACTCATACATGTTCGACGACATTCTTGTCGGGCTATTTGGGTGGCCAAACCATTCTCTCGAACTGTCCAGAATGTTCTTCAAACCGAAAGCGGTGTCCTGGCACATTCTCACCAATAAAAATTCCATCGTTTTTCGGGAACAAGAGGTCCATGAATGGCTGCAAATTGTCTCTAAGTAGCCGAACATAACCATTTCGACTCAATGGTCGGTACAGTTGGACCAGAGGACCCAGTCCATAGAATAGAATTATAGCTCACACCGTTGTGGTGAGATCACCAGGATGACGTAAGCACTGAGTTGCGTCATATACACTTGCGCTTGCTCAAGGTCAGCCGCAGCCGCCTTATCCCGTCCGCGCGCGGTCTAGAGATCCTACCGCGCGCAGACGGGATAAGCCGCCTCCGGCACCGCCAGTCGCTGCCCAGCGCAGAGCATGTGTGCATCAGTCTAAGCCGGCTTCAGTCGGCGAGCAGCAGCGCGTGCAACCGCATGTTGTGAGATGCCTCGCTACAGCAGAAGATATCGACGTTCACGTCAAACTGTATACAAGGCCTTAGACGATCTGGAGATCAGAGTTGCTAACAAAGGAGCACAGGTTATTTTGCAAGGTCCATCTGTCTTTTGTGGTTGTGTTATAAATTTTACACTTGGACCAGAGGACCCAGTCCATAGAATAGAATTATAGCTCACACCGTTGTGGTGAGATCACCAGCTTCTACGATGCCTTGTTCACAAATTGGGTCCAGGACCTCATGGGGTTTGCACCAGACTCGAACCCTACCATCAGCTTTTACCAACTGGAATCGGTAGTCATCTTACCAGGCCATAGTTTTCCATCCGTCTAGAGGCAAACCAATGTGGTCACGAGCCAGGAGAGGCGTTTCAGGTGATTTCGTATTTTGAACACAGTCACTCGCGTCAGTCGTCTTCTACCATAACCCATTAACGCCACATTCCGTCGTACTGTACTAACGGATACCTTCTTAGTATGTCCCACATTGATTCCTGCGGGAATTTGACGCAGTGTTGCTTGTCTGTTAGCACTGACAACTCTACACAAATGTCACTGCTCTCGGTCGTTAAGTGAAGGCCGTCAGCGACAGCGTTGTCCGTGATGAAAGATAATGCCTTGAATTTGGTATTCCCTGCGCTGTCTTGCTACTGTGGATCAGGGTATGTTGAATTGCATAACGATATCCGAAATGGGATGTCCCATGTGTCTAGCTCCAACTGAATTCCCGTGTTCAGTATGTTAATTTCCGTCGTGCAGCCATATGATATCGGAAACTTTTCCACATGACAGCTCCAGCAATCCAATATTACTGTCATCCCTATACACGCATATCGTTAGCCCATGAGTTTTGGCACCTCACTATGTATTAGTTTTAACAAATTCCTATTCTTCATAAATGTTTTTCTTACCATTGGAAACCTGCACTTTATCCCCCTTCTCCTTCGGCCATCATCGTATTTTGCTGCACCAATAGTACAACTTATCCGCTACATTCAGTGTCCCATTTCTTAATTTAATTTTCTCATTGGCACCTGATTTACACCTACATCTACATGTCTACTCTGCGATTGATACTTAAGTGCCCGTCGGAGGGTATTTTCATGCGACTTGTTTTACGTTTGTTGATGTTCATATTATGAACTGTTTTCTAGAGGCTGTGCAGGCCCGCTTCTTGCGTCCTCGGTGAATTTTGTTTTACGGGCCGTGTTCTAAGATATTTCTCTGCCTAACATTTCGTCTTCCAGTGCTGGACACATCATCAGAGGCTAAGAAGAAGACGTAAGAAGTAGACGTAATCAAGCTTGTAGAGCTTCTTGCAGTTTGTTAGTGGCCAGGCATCGCACACTGACCCGTGAGTGTGTTTTTATAGCTTTAGTTCTACTATTGCAATCAGTGAAAACCTGTTTTCACTATTGGAATAGCACCAACAACGTGTGTGGAACAGGGAGGCATGTTGTGAAGCATCGATCGATTGATACGTACTTTCCTATTGATCTAAATATCCCCGAAAGATATTATGCTAACTAATTACTCATACACCGGAATTAGAATTTCCGCCTTGTGCAAGGTACAGTTTCTTAATTTTTGTCTTAGCGCTTAGCGTAACATCTTCAGTGGGTCCTTTTTTATTATTATGTCTCATAGTTTTTGTAGTAGTGTTATGCGAGACATACTAATAAACAAATGTCCATTGAAGGTACAACATAAAATAATGCACTATGTACGGCTGAAAGGAAAATTAAGAAACGGTGTCGTAAATGGGATGGATATCCGAATATTTCTCTGCAAGCAGAGAAAGTAATATGAGCTACAACAGCTAAAAGATAATGCTGAAGCGATAATTCGTTTGAATAAAACACAAAAAATCGTCTATAGGTTGGGCTTGTAACCGTAGGAGCTATTTTACGCTAAATTCGTACGGACAGCGACATGTCAGACTGTGACGTCAGCAGCGCTTTTGTCGCCCCGACTAGCTTTTCCGCTCCGTCTGTGTGGAAGCTGTAGCGACTTCCCAAAGCTTCCTGCAGACTGCTCCCGTACCGGTAATGGTTCCCCGAGCGCACACGTGCTCTTGAGTGCTGCCTTCCAAGCCGATTCGTGAGCTCCTCCGGCGGAGATAGAACCGGGACTTCGAGAGTGCTTGAAAAGCACGGAACCTACCTTACACTAACATGATTCTCTCTTCTTTTTTTTTTGGCAATAGCTCCAAAAGTAGCTTAAGTTATGGTAGCGTAACCAATAGTAAATAAAATACACCACCTTAGAACCATAGTTCTTCTTCCCTTTGCGTGGATCTAAATGTAGCAAAATATGCAGTATCCTGTGCAAATATAGAATCAGACGTATTTATCTAACAATAATTTTTGAGAACATTTGTCGTAAAGAACAGAGGTCTGGCAAAAAGTACTTTAAAAATGAGCATCAACATTCTCGACAGAAAAAAAGTTGTAGGCGGTGAATTGAGCGGGTGTTTTAACTTCACGAGCGTCAACTGGAGATATAACACCCGTCACCGTCTACCTTCCTGATATGAAGGTCAGAAAATGGTAAATTACTGATCAAAAGCGGTTATCACAAAATAAATGTTTTTCTGTGGTCTAAACTTTCTGTGTTTATTTTTAAACCATTGTTGTTGTTGTTGGGTCTTCAGTCCTGAGACTGGTTTAATGCAGCTCTCCGTGCTACTCTATACTGTGCAAGCTTCTTCATCTCCCAGTACCTACTGCAACCTACATCCTTCTGAATCTGCTTGGCGTATTCATCTCTTGGTCTCCCTCTACGATTTTTACCCTCCACGCTGCCCCCCAATACTAAATTGGTGATCCCTTGATGCCTCACAATATGCCATACCAACCGATCCCTTCTTCTGGTCAAGTTGTGCCACAAACTCCTCTTCTCCACAACCCTATTCAATACCTCCTCATTAGTTCTGTGATCTACCCATCTAATCTTCAGCATTCTTCTGTAGCACCACATTCCGAAAGCTTCTATTCTCTTCTTGTCCAAACTATTTATCGTCCATGTTTCACTTCCATACATGGCTACACATCATACAAATACTTTCAGAAACGACTTCCAGGCATTTAAATCTATACTCGATGTTAACAAATTTCTCTTCTTCAGAAACGCTTTCCTTGCCATTGCCAGTCTACATTTTATGTCCTCTCTACTTCGACTATCATCAGTTATTTTTCTCCCCAAATAGCAAAACTCCTTTACTACTTTCAGTGTCTCATTTCCTAATCTAATACCTGCAGCATCACCCGACTTAATTCGACTACATTCCATTATCCTCGTTTTTCTTTTGATGATGTTCATCTTATATCCTCCTTTCAAGAAACTATACATTCCTTTCAACTGCTCTTCCAAGTCCTTTGCTGTCTCTGACACAATTACAATGTCATCGACGAACCTCAAAGTTTTTATTTCTTCTCCATGGATTTTAATACCTACTCCGAATTTTTCCTTTGTTTCCTTCACTGCTTGCTCAATATACAGATTGAATAATATCGGGGAGAAGCTACAACCCTGTCTCACTCCCTTCCCAACCACTGCTTCCCTTTCATGTCCCTCGACTCTTATAACCGCCATCTGATTTCTGTACAAATTGTAAATAACCTTTCGGTCCTTGTATTTTACCCCTGCCACCTTCAGAATTTGAAAGAGAGTATTGCAGTCAACGTTGTCAAAAGCTTTCTCTAAGTCTACAAATGCTAGAAATGTAGGTTTGCCTTTCCTTAATCTAGCTTCTAAAAGTGTTCCGATATTTCTACGGAACTCAAACTGATCTTCCCCGAGGTCGGCTTCTACTAGTTTTTCCATTAGTCTGTAAAGAATTCGTGTTAGTATTTTGCAGCCGTGACATATTAAACTTATAGTTCGGTATTTTTCACATCTGTCAGCACCTGCTTTTTTGAGATTGGAATTATTATATTCTTTTTGAAGTCTGAGGGTATTATGCCTGTATCATACATCTTGGTCACCATACGGAAGAGTTTTGTCAGGACTGGCTCTCCCAAGGCTGTCAGTAGTTCTAATGGAATGTTGTCTACTCCCGGGGCCTTGTTTCGACTCAGGTGTTTCAGTGCTCTGTCAAACTCTTCACGAAGTATCATATCTCCCATTTTATCTTCATCTACATCCTGTTCCATTTCCATAATATTGTTCTCAAGTACATCGCCCTTGTGTAGACCCTCTATATACTCCTTCCACCTTTCTGTTTTCCCTTCTTTGCTTAGAACTGGGTTTCCATCTGAGCTCTTGATATTCATACAAGTGGTTCTCTTTTCTCCAATGGTCTCTTTAATTTTCCTGTAGGCAGTATCTATCTTACCCCTAGTGAGATAAGCTTCTACATCCTTACATTTGTCCTCTAGCGATGCCTGCTCAGCAATTTTGCACTACCTGTCGATCCCATTTTTGAGACGTTTGTATTCCTTTTTGCCAGCTTCGTTTATTGCATTTTTATATTTTCTCCTTTCATCAATTAAATTTAATATTTCTTGTGTTACCCAAGGATTTATACTAGCCCTCGTCTTTTTACCTACTTGATCCTCTGCTGCCTTCACTACTTCATCCCTCAAAGCTACCCATTCTTCTTCTACTGTATTTCTTTCCCCAATTCCTGTCAAGCGTTCCTAATGCTATCCCTGAAACTCTGTACATCGTCTGGTTCTTTCAGTTTATCCAGGTCCCATTTCCCATTATCTAGCTCAATCCTACGGACATCTCTGTCTCTGAGTTTCTCGAATTTGTATACTTTATGCATGCGACAGACCTCCACGCAGAAAAACTTCCGTGAATTATATACGTGACTCTCACAAATCGGATAACTTATGGTGTTCACAATAATTATATTCTGAGGTACCAAACTGTGTCCAACATGTTTATTTATGAGGATTTTGTCATCAAGGATTTAATTATCGTCAGATAGACTCGCAAAACCGTTACCTGTGCTAGTGGTATATTCTTGGCTGTGTGAATGCTAGTTGCAGAGAGATCACGAAACTGCATTGTGTTTTATAGCTGTCAGCAAGAGTGGCGATGCTACTTTGCGTCTACATCTCCGCAAGTACCCTGTTGTTAGTTCACAATCCTTTTTCCCCTTCCCTGTTTCATTCGCCGAATCTCCCTATTAGGTATGATTTCTGTGATTCTTCTGGCTGTGATCGTTTCACGGGAGATACGGGAGATAATAATATGCTTCCTGATTCTTCTTGGGTCATTTGCCCTCGTCGTTTAGACAGCAGTCTTCTGCACGATGAGCAATGCCTCTATTGTAGTACCTACAACTGGAGTTTCTTGATTAATCACCATAACGCTCTTGCGCCTACTAAATGACACTGTGACGAAACGTGCCTGTATTCGTTGGATCTTCTCTATCTCTTCTATTAATTCTACTTGCTGAGGAATCATGGGGACAAATACTCAAGAATCGGCCGAACAAGTGTTCTGCAAGCCCTTTATTTCTCGGATGAGTGACATTCCTTTAACATTCTCCGCAAGTGTCTGAGAACGGGCATCCGCCTCTCCTACAGTTTGTTCAATATGGTCGTCCCACTTTAGGCTTCTCTGCCTGGTTACTCCTAGGCATTTCAGGTAGTTCTTGTTTCCGGAGATTTGTCCCCAATAGTGAAATAGAACAGACATCTTCGTCTCCTTATACGCCACATGTTGCGTTTATTAACAGCCAGAGTCAATTGCTAGTGAATGGTATTGTCATGGATTGTCGGCATATCTTTTTGGGTGTCACTAGTATATTTTGATCAGGCGCTCACGTGGTCTAGGGGTTCAGTCTGCTTTCGACTGCGGTGCGCGACCCTGAGCGCTTGCTTGTGTTTACCTTCTCGCGGCGCGAGTTGTATTTGTTCCAAGTTCAGTGTGACTATGGCACACACATAGCGCCACGATACGATCAGAATTACCTTCCAAATAGATCACGTGCGTCCTCGAGCCTATGAAACAGAACAGTTTGAGCCGTGGCAAAAAATTGCTGTTTTGAAAAGCGTGCCGCAGCGCATAGTGTGAAGCAGCCGCCCTCCGTTTCTGGCGGTGGCGCCGCTGTGTCAATCGCAGCTTTGGTGTCTCCCTCTGGTGGGAAAGGGGAAAGGTTGCCTATTCACGTGCATTTAAGGGGCGCTATGAGCTCGGCAGTAGTCAGTCTGGGTCAGTCTCTCGTCCCCAGCTTGCTAGTCTGTCTCTCGTCTGCATTTGTTACGCAGTTAGTGTCTGCCTGTCTGTCTTCGGTCTGCCGAACGTTAATAGCTGCCTCTGTCATGTTTGTCGGACTCGGTGTTAACAAATTTATTTCTTACGGTGTAAAGGCCGAATTCCTGAAATATGTTTTTATCTTGCCTATCATCTTGACAGTGTAATGTAGAGCGAGCATGTTTCTACATTTTATGTAAGACTGCATATCGCGAGTTTTTATTTAAATGGTCATTTTAGTGTTTAAAGTTGCCACCCTTCCACCGTAAGAGTTTTCTTTTAAAAACGAGTTGCACTTTCGGTGGCAAGTAATTTTTTTTAATGTGAGTGTTTTGTACCATTTCCATCCCTCCTATGGGGTGCATAGTTTATATGTTTGTGTGAGTTGTTAAAATGTTTAGTTTAAAGTAATCTGGTGTGTTGCAGATTTGCACCAGTGTAGTCTTTCAGAGGTTGTTGTGAGCGGTCGTGACTACGGGCGTGTTAAAAGGGAGCGGCAAGGTTCTTAGCCCGAAAGCTCATACTGTCAAGAAAAAAAAAAAAAAAAAAAAAAAAAAAGGAAGTTATTTCTGCCTCTGAATAAATTGTAACTTGATATTTAGAGTGTGCTTTCTGATTATAATTTTTAAATCTATTTTTTTTCAAAGAAAAGGTTTTTAGGAGTAAAATTTCCATTTGTTGAAAGAAATTTGTTTTCATCAGTTACCTACTGGCAACTACTTCCACCCTCACATAATGTGATTAAATGTGTTACTGTTATTGATGAATCGCTAGGAAATAAAGTAAATTCTTGAAGAAAAGGTTTTTGAAAGTAAATTCACGGTTCACAGTTCCTACGCAACGATCTACATTTAGATCCGGCGACTGTCGTCGGAATACATTTTTCTATAACGGCGAGGGTGGTTTATGTTAGAATGATCAATGCAGCGGTCTACGTGACAGTGGTGTCTAAATACGCGAACTCTCTCAGATTTAAACATTCTGACAGGTACGTCGGTGCAGTGATGGTGGATCATGCCGGCATGGGCCTGAGGTCAATAAGGGTTTTTGAGCTCCTCTTCGAGGTCCCAGAGGAAGTTGTCAAGCACGCCTTCCGACCATATGGCAATGTCATCAGGCACATTTCAGAAAAGTGGCAAAGTTTTACGACGTATAAGGTCTTCAATAGTGTGCGCTAGATTAAACATGAAGCCAAAAAACATGTGCCGTCCTATTTGAACATCGGTGGCTGTCATGCAATCATAATGTACGAAGGTCAACCGCGTACCCGTTCAGGATGTGGGCAGGAAAGTCATGTTAGATCGGGCTGCTTACAACGTAGACTTAGGCAGAAACCAGTGGGAGACTCCGTTTCGCCGACGGAGACGGCCATCCTGCCCCTCACATGCGCTCAGACGACGATGCGCACCATAGATGAGGACGAAACGGGCGGTCGGGCACATCCATCGACGACAGAAGGACCAAGGGAGGAAGAGGAAGAACCCCTGATGCCAACCCAAATGTCACCCCCTCCACAGCAACAACAGCAGCAGCAGTCCCACGGAATCCAGACGTAACATAACATTCAGGACGATATGGACGTGGATTCGAACATTGTCCCGACCGCGGCTTTCCTAGCGGGAGGTGATACGACTCTGGATTTCCTCCCACATTCGGATACGGATGTCTACATCCGAAAGCAACGTTCGCCTCGACGACGCAAGCGACGTCGGCGGACCCCTTCTGACGATTGCCTCCTACGCACGGCCGGTCAAGAAGGTGACATCTCGTCAGACGGCATGGATGCTGCGCCTGCGAGGATCTAAGTGTAGACGTTCCGCTTGCCCATACTACGAGTGCCCAGTTACATCATGCACCACAGATGCAGCAGCTCACGTAGCTACGTGCACCCCTGCCAAAGACGACGTGGGTGAAACAGGTGCAGATCAGCAACACAGCATCGTGTTGCACCCACTGTGGTCGGACGATGTTGAGGAACTTCCTGGAGGGGGCACGGGTGACAGGGGAGGGTACTGCATTGGGGATGCCACTCCTAGCATGAAAGCCTCATAAATCTGTAACGGGTTCGGTGGGTCCGGCATCTCTTGCAGTTATCTTCGATTGTCATGACGTCTACCCTAGGTGAAGAGGCTAGGCAGCACACCCTTCGCCTTGCCACAATCAATACCAATACTACTGACAATGCTACAACGCATGCTCGACACAGCACTCTTACAGGAAGTATGTGTCGCCAGTTTCCCTGACTTCTACGGATACACCGCTCACATCACCCACGTCTCTTCTACCCATTGTGGTGTGCCTGTCCTGCTGCGGGAAGGCTTGGCGGCTGCGGACGTACTGTACCTACCGCGCGCAAGAGACATGGCCGTAACTGTCAACGGCGTACGACTCATCAATGTATATGCCCCTTCAGGATCAGGGAGACGGAGAGATCGAGCTCACTTTCTTTCGGATGATATTACGCGTCTCTGTATGGGCCGCATAGACGATATGGTGATCGGAGGCGATTTCAATTATCTCCGTCTGATCAGCAGCCACATCACGTCCCGTGTGCGGAATTGGAAATGCTGGTGCGTGACCTCCAGGTACTATCGAAGAGTCGTGGAACGCGTCCTTACAGCGTCGTGGTCGTTACCGGTCGACCACCAGTTGGTGGATTGAACGTGCGAAGGCTGCTCTTAGGCGCACCTTCATGGCTTACGGCCGGGAAGCGGCGGCATGGAGAAGGGGCACGGAAAACTCTTATTACACCGTCCTACGGGAGTCCTCACCTGACAGGCAGACCATTGTCAACCACGCGAAAGCGCAGCTCGTCTCTGTAACACGCCATCATTTACTGGGCGCCGTTATACGGCCGCGTGCTCCAGACAGGCTACGAAGGCCATCTATGCACCACGTGCTCGTAGAGCGCAAGAGACGCTCTAAGGCGCTGGTAACCGACATGCTAACGGACGACTGTCGACACGTGGTAGAACAAGCAGATATAGCAGAAGCCTTCTATGTTCATTACGATTACCTATCTTCAGCAGTGCTCCCTGATTTGGCGAGGGTAGACACCGTTTCTGCACATGTCCACGGTACAGTTCCACCAGACATGGTACCGACCTGACTGGGAGGACAGAAGGCTCGACGCCATTCGTAAAGGTGCTCCCCATAAATCACCAGGAATCGACGGACAACCATTAGAGTTCTATCGAGCCTTTAAACAACTGTTCGTACCGTGTTGTGTTGGAATATGTCAGGAATTGATGTCCCCAGGTATACCGTTGCCTGCACAGTTCTTGGAAGGACTGATCATCCCCATCCATAAGCCGAAGGGACGGAATTATGTCCGCGATTATCGCCCCTTAACGTTATTGAACATCGACTTCAAAATCTTTTCGAGGCTGCTATCAGCACGTATTCGCGGTACACTGCTGCACGTCCTGTCCAGCGATCAGACGCCCTTGGAGGGACCCAACGACATCAGAACTGCGTTATGTCGTTACAGAGATCTCATCTCCCTCGCACGGGTGCAACGTTTGCCGGCAGCCCAGGGGAGTCTATCGACTTTATCCAGACTTTCGACCGTGTGGGCCACACTTGCCTCACGGCCGTTCTACGGCTCGTGGAATACCCCGACCCCTTTATCACAGTGTTGACACGCCTCCTGCATGTTGCTACTTCACGAGCCCTTGTTAATGGAAGACTGACGGCACCCATGGCGATCTACCGATCAGTACGACAGGGCTGTCCATTATCCACATTGTTATTTGCTTTGGCCATAGAACCCCTGTTGTGTGGTCTCCGAGACAGGCTTACTGGGATACAGCGGCTCCATCTATCGCTGTACCGCTTATGCGGATGATTTGATGATCGTCGTACGTGGAGCTGCCGAAATGGCAGCGGCTTTGGACTGGATTGCAACCTACGGCACACCTTCTGGTAGCCAAATCATCGTTAACAAGTCCGTCGCCTTGAGGTTCGGGATAGGGCTGCAGCAGGAATACATTGCCCCCTTAGGATTCAGTGATACTGTCCGCTGCTTGGGCTTAGATTTTATGAACGACATGCTTTGCGCGACGACACTCCATTATCGACGCCTTCTTAACCAAATTCGGGCCGGAATTGCAAATAAGCGCTTGCAGTCCCTCCACATCGTTCAGCGAGTTCATTATTTCGTCCCGCATGCCGCATGTCGCCCAAACGCTACCCGCTCCGAACCCCTTGGTGCGCAGCATTATGGCAGCGCTGGGAAACTTCGTCAGCGCTGGTATGTCACTGAGGATCAGATACATATCTCTTACCCTCCCCAAGGAAAAAGGTGGTCTCGGCCTAGTTAATGTATATGACAGGGCCTTTTGCCCTCTGTGTTAGCTCACATTTATGTCTGCTGCGCCGTTCCACTGAGGTTGCACACCACTGTAGATCATCTTTGAAAGTACTGTCTTCTAGTGATTGCTACGTAGATGGTGTCAGTCATCTCACGTTATTTGTATTAGATCGTGTAGCCATAAAATGGGGCAGATTTGCGCAATTGATCAATCGTATTAGTTAGTAAATACATTTGTATCTCTTTATGTCCATTAGACATTGATATATAAACATTTGTAATATATAAAAGGTTTTGAATCTACAATAAATGTTTAAGCAGAAACAGCATTTATCATTTTGTAGTTACTAGTTCCCTTAATCATTAATTTTGTTTATGTTGTAATTTAAATGTTCAAGAGCAAGAAGGAGGAGATAATATCACCAATAAGAGGTCCTAAGACCTGCCTCAGTGCGTAGTCAAACATGGTCAAATCTTAATTTTCGCGTTCAGTATTTTCCATTGCGCACATTCATTTTACACCCGCCTGGAGTAGCATCTTGGAGTATACATGACACCCAATTATTTTACATGTGTCCTCAGTCCACCAATGACGTAACTCCGCCAGGAAAGGTTGGTTGGTTGGTTGGTTGGTTTGTGGGATTAAAGGGACCAGACCGCCGCGGTCATCGGTCCCCGCGAGGAAAGCGCATCATGTTAAAAAAAAATCCGGTGACTTCTCTAGCCTTTCTTCTTCTTTAAAAAATGTTCCTCTATGTGATCTGACCTCATGACATTACATGTCGACGACTTCTGTGTCCAGCAGCCAGCGTAGTTTCCCGGGTCGTTGGAAAGCTAAAAAATTGTGCCCTGTGTTAGCCGGTAACTCTGTGGCATTTTCAAGTATTTCTGAAAGTAGGATACCTATCTACTGAAGCCATTATTATGAACACAGCAAATCTAGGGCTTCCTTCTGACAGATGTTCTTTCTTCCATCCCACAGCTCTGCTTGCCCGGCCAGAGTAGAAACATGGTATAAAGCCGAAGAAAAGCTACAATCCACCAGGGGCCACCCGGCGATGCAGATTTACACCCCACAACTCATCTCTTCCTACCTGCGGCATGGCTGGGCTCTGTTTCTCCGATTGCCTGTGTCCCTGCTGCATATTAAGCCCCACGTTCTCCTCTGCCAGTCCGTGTAACACCTGTTCAGAGCCCGTCATGTGTGCAATTTTCAAGCTCGGTCAGAAAAGCAAATAGTGAAAAGGCTAATTTAGACAAGAAGTTACGAAGAAGTCAGCACTTACAGTCACAACTGTCATTTTTACTTTTGAAAGCCATTATTGTTAGATCCTGCCTCGACCTGTGGTGTAGCTGAAGTTAATTGTACTCAGTGGAAATAGCCAAGCCAAATGGGCTTGCCACTTTTCATCTCTGTGGAAAGGAGGAAAACGGAAGGAAGTAGGCAGCAATGTGCACACTTTCTCGTTTATGGCTGTAATGTTATCTCAGACCGAGTTTAGTTGCTGAATTATTTCTTAAAATTTCATTTAAAAAATTATGTATGTAGTTCCTAACAAGGATGGAAAGTAGAAAGCATTTGAGATTTAAATTTCTTTACACTGTCAGTAGTTTCGATTTAGCCTAAAGGAGTCTCCAGTGAAACGTTGAGTCAAAACTTTTATATTTTTAAATGAACTGTTTCACGGTTGTCAGTGATATCTCCGACTCTGTTTGTGCATCACCTTCCCTGTGTAGTATCTTTTCCAGTTTATTCTCCAATACTCTCGTCCCATCACGTACTTATTTTAATTTATCTTGTTGTGGCTGACAACTTAATTTCACTTGTTATTTAGGCTACTCTGCATGGGGATGTGCTTAGAGCAGAACCATCAACAGTGGAAAAAACTGGTTTCAGTTTGAGAGTAAATAAAGGCTACTCTGTCGTACTGCTTACATGTATAAACTTGCCATATATGTAATACTTATCACAGTTACAAATATATTTTCAAGTGCAGCATGATTCCCTTTTGTTTGTATTGTGCTCCTCCTCGTGTATCTCATTCCTGCACACACAAACTCTTTTCGCAATCTTTAGTCTTATTGTTTCTTGGTGTGTTCCTTTCACATTTATTTACTACTTGAACATTCCAATTATATTACACTTGCACTGCCAGAGATGAGAGTTACTTCGTTTTAGCACCTCACTCGACAAGTGTAATATCCATTTCAAAGTTGTTAACAATTGTCATACCCTCTTCAATGAGAGCAGCCAGTTATACACTGGCGACGGGCCTTGCAAACTGAAAAACCGGTTATCTAATTAAATTAGTACTTCAGAACATTTACATCTGTTGTTCCCAGTTCATAATTACGAAGTTGTTCTACCAAGCAGCGGCAGAAGAACCATTTAAGGACAACCACGAATGCTTAGATCCTTGTAACTCATTTCAAACGGGTCTTTTTCCCTTGTTTATACCAAAAATAATACTAGTAATACAGCGGCTCTGAGAAGAAATAAATAATTAAGGAACTACTACGTGGATAAACTTTAAATTCGTCTCACCATTTGGTTTACATTCGATGGAAAACTGGACAAGACCACGGGCGGGTCCTTTGACCCTACGTTACAGTTAATTTGGTTACATTGGATAATCTTCGTTACTTTTGAAAACAGCAAACAGTTATTGTTTTAGAATAACAAGAAATTCACTGCCCTTCGATAAGCACTTTTCATTAAATGGTTCTTAACAGGCGTTATTTGCTCTCTTAGTACATGTTACAATGTTTCAGTTACATATTCATAGATAATGTTTTCTTTTTTTATATATACATGTACAAACATATTCGATAGTAAGTCTCTTTGAAACAGGTTTCTTGTTCACAGGATTGTGCTCCTATTTACGTATAACATAGCCTTATTTTCTCAGGTTTTTCATACCGCGATAAATTGTCTTTTTCATTATTGCAATCAATTTTGTGCATGGGGAGACGTGGATCATACAAACTGATTTCATTAGCGTTATAATTATACCTAACAAATGGAACTTCTTGCTGTTGATTTCTTTGTTCGTCGGCGTGCAACTTGTTTTCTCGGTCAAGGACGTGTAGTTTGAGTCGTCAAAAGGGCGGTCTCTCATGACGAGAGCAAAGGATACAACAGGGAGAAAAAACATAAACTACAGATGTACTCTGTTTTGTAGAACATTTTAACCTATAATTACTTATAATTCTGTCAGTTGGGGAAGGACAGTCTACAATACAGTATTTTTAGACCAGAAGTTGTCCTTTTGCTATACAATCACTGTCTGACGTGTCCTGTAACCATAACGCTCATGACTGCTACACACACAAGCAACTTGGAGTTTTATCATCATTCACGTAGGATACGCTGTTTTCTTAAGTGGGCGAAGCGCACAGTTTATTTCCTGACATTGGCACCATGTAGCTTGATGGTCGCCCAGCGACATTCACTCAATGGTAGTGACACCAAACCCCAGTACACATGCGTCATGCAAACGTCTCTTCTCGGCACTCACGAGGTGTACTCAAGGACTGCAGTACTTCTTTTATTTTTACATCACGAAAGAGGGTTCTTCAGTGTTTACGGGTGAGCTCAGTTTAAAGTTTTTCTTTTTTCTGACGCCCACACTACAATTATCCCACCCTGTACATGGCGTAGCACCTGCGGATGCTAGTGTGTGGTTAGACTAACCAATGTTTTTGCTTATACTGTCAGTTTGTGTCTACACATCAATGAGACCATATCGCATTCTCACGATATAGCCCATTTCGGCTGCCATCCTGAAACTTTTGTGATTGTGCTTATAACTGTTTTTAACGTAGAATATAAATTTAATTTAGATATCTCTGCTCTGGGGCAGGACTGAAAACGCCCTTAGCCAGTGTTCAACATGCAAGTAGCCCATGATTCATTACCGAGTGGGTATGCTACTGTTTGGCCCGTAATAGTGTATTTTCAACTGTACCTACTTGCGTCAAGCTTGGCAAGAAAACATTACTCAGCAGCAAGAACTGGCCAAGAAATGAATATACTCCACACTAATACTCACAATAAAACTCTGATTTTAACTCCATGTTTTATGGAACACTTAAAATCCCTGAAAGCCAGTGTATACTGAATCTTATTATTTAACTTATTTCAAAGGGAAAAACTGACTTGTTTGCTCTCACGTGTTGGATTCACCTTTCGCTCTATAATTATTACCATAAACCTTTCCTCAAATAGAGATCTATTCACGTACGTACAGTCCAGGACCTGTGCCCGTATCCCACGAAATGGTTCACATAAACCACAGCTAGAAAATAGTACATTTTATGGCAAAAATCAAAAAGGTTGATTGTTGTTTGCTAAAATGTATTGCCATTTATGCGTAGTTCACTTATTTGGGTATACCCTGTGCCCATGTGCACACATTCAATCAATATTCTTATCATCTGCTTAGTAACATGTCCTTCCTTCTCCCTTTCGCTGTTCCTTACACCAAATTTGGACGCTTATTAGGAATAATTACTTAATACTGCATGTACATTGATGAGCCAAAACATTATCACACTGCTCAACGCGAAGTTTGATGCCGCAAGGTGGCGAGGCGGGCACGTGACGCGGTAACAAAAGCGGAGCAGCTACAAAAGGGGGATCATCCTAGGAAAGGAAAGGGCTGCAAAAGCGGGAATCCACTGAGATAGGCGACTTTGATAAAGTTCAGATTATTATTATGCACAGCCTGCGAACGAGTACCTCGGAAGGTGATTGAATATTTACGTGGTATTGTGTAGGGGGAGAGTGTTACAAATGCTGGAGATTCAACTGGCGGACTCTTGAATACCGACGCAAAATATCCCAAGCAAGTCTACCTCGCCTGCAAGCTTTAAAGAACCAGCTTTAAATGATGAATCTAGGAATGCACTACAAATCCCTTCGAATGGCTCCCATAAGGATCCTGAATACAAGATTAAATTAATTATATGGCGACATTTAAACATTGCTCCATACGCGGAACGGGTCGGGAAGCAGTCGTAGATGCCACAATGGGAATTACGTTCTGCCAGGCTCATCGCAGGTTACGTGTACTGCTCCTATACCCGCGTAGAACACCTGACGACTTCCCAGTTTTGCGCATAGTGTAATGGTTAGAGTAAGTGAATACTTTTCAGCTTCAAGAAATACACTAACAGAAAAAAGTCGCAGTACCGAAAAATAACTAACGTAGAGTAATGAAATTTTGGAATTGCATTTGCCTAGGTGCCAACGGCCTTGCCGCAGTGGTAATACGGTTCCCTTCAGATCACCGAAGTTAAGCGCTGTCGGACTGTGTATGTGACCATCCGGTCTGCCGAGCGCTGTTGGCGGGCCGGGTGCAGTCAGCCCTTATGACGCAAACTGAGGAGCTACGAGGGGCATTTGAAAAGTCCGTGCAAAAATAAAAACTACTTACGTGTCTGGGGTAAAGTTCATTTTTTAGTTTTCGACATAGTCTCCTCTTAGACTTAAACACTTTGTCCAGCGCTGTTCTAATTTGTTGCTCCCTTCCGAATAATAGGAATTGTCCAAGTTTGCAAAATAGCTATTAGTTACTGCAATCACCTCCTCGTTTGTATAAAATCCTTGTCCCGCCAGCCATATCTTCGCATTAGGGAACAAATAGTAGTCTGAGGGAGAAAAGTCTGGAGAACAGGCGAGATATGAAGCGAGTTGGAATCCTATTTCGATTAATTTTGCGACCACAACTGCTGAGGTGTGTGCTCGTGCATTGTTGTGATGGAAAAGGACTTTTTTGCGGTCCAATCACCAGCGTTTTTCTTGCAGCTTGGTTTTCAAACGGTCCAATAACGATGAATACTATGCACCTGTAATTGTTTTACCCTTATCCAGATATTCGATGCGGATTATCCCTTGCGAATCCCAAAAAACAAACGCCATAACCTTTCTCTTGGTAATCGATTGTATACTTGGTTGTTTGGTGTCAGGAGTATAGTAATGTATCCATGTTTCATCCGCAGTGACGAAACAACGGCTAAAGTCCTGCGGATGCTTCCTGAACAGCTGCAAACTATCCTTGCAATACTTCACACGATTCCGTTTTTGGTCAAGCTTGAGCAATCGCGGAACTTATCTTGCTAATAGCTTTCTCATGTCCAAATGTTTATACAAATTATTATGTACACGTTAATTCGATATGCCGACAGTACTAGCAATCTCACGCACCTTAACACTTCTGTCATCCATCACCATATCATGGATTTTATCAATGATTTCTGGATTCGTAACCTCCACAGGGCGTCCAGAACGTTCGGCATCACTTGTGTCCATATGGCCACTCTGAAAATTTTGAAACACTTATAAACTGTTCTAATAGAAGGCGCAGAGTCACCGTATTATTTATCAAGCTTCTCTTTAGTCTCCTGAGGCGTTTTGCCTTTGATAAAGTAATGTTTAATCACCACACGAAATTCTTTTTCGTTCATTTTTTGACAATCACTCGACTTCCTTGACTCACACCAATGCCAAACACAAAGAAATAGACCAATATGACTGAAAGTTGTAGTGCGTTATTTCCAAAAAAGCTACTAACCAAACATGATCTCGATACGCGCCGGTGGTGCCATTTCTCGGACTTTGCACAGACTTTTCAAACGCCTCTCCTACTTGACTGTGAAGTAGCGGCTCCGGTCTCATAAACTGACATACGGCCGGGAAAGCAGTGTGCTGACTACATGCCCTTCCGTATCCCTATTCAGTGACGTCTGTGAGTAAGGATGTCTCGGCGGCCGTTCGGTCCGACGGGCCATTATGGTCTGTTCGGGCGGAGTTATTTGTCTAGGTAATAAATGGAAGCGGTTAATGTAAGCGCGAGATAAGACGTCGCCACTGTAGCGCACAGGTACATCAAATAACCGGTCTGACCGTCAAAATGCTGAACGCAAACATGCAAACGAGCATGCATTGTGTTGTCCAGGAGCGGGATGCCAGTGTGTGGGGTGAAGTTCCATACCTGTTACACTTGGACGGTAAATACAGGGGTGCTTAATGCTGAATGTGGAGGACGCTGGAGTTGTCATCCGATGATGCCCCACATGTACTGAGTTGCAGACTGATCTAGTGATCGAGCAGGCCAAGGCAACATATCGACACTCTGTCAGCACGTTGGGCGAGGGTTATCTTCTTCGGAAACGCCCACTGGAGTGCTGTTCATGAATAGTAGCACAACACGTGGAATCACCAGACTGACGTACAAATTTGCGTTCGTGTTGCGTGAGATAACCCACGATAGAGCTCCTGCTGCCATACGAAATCGCACCCCGATCCGTAAAGGCGTAGGTCCGGTGTGTATCACGCAGACAGGTTGGTTGCCGGCCCACAGGTCCTCAACTGTCCTCCTCCTAACCAGCATACGGCCATCACTGGCGCCGAGACAGAATCGGAATTCTTCAGAAAACTTAACAAATCTCCGCTGTGCTCTCCAATAAGCTTTCGCTTAATACCATTGAAGTCACAAACTGCGGTGGTTTGGGGTCAGTGGAATGCCCGCTAAAGAGCGTCTCGCTGGGAACTGTCCTTGCAGTAACCGTTTTGTAACAGTTCGCTGTGTCACTGTGGTGCCAACCGCTCCTCAGATTGTTTCTGCGGATGGAGTACGATGCGCCAGAGGCATACGCCGAACACGATGGTCTTCCCTCTCGGTCACTGCAGTTCCTTCTCTAAATCCTCGCACAAACGAAAAAGTGGCTGACATCGAAACAAGTGTCCAAGGAATAGAAAAGCAACTGGAATCACTCAACAGAGGAAAGTCCACTGGACCTGACGGGATACCAATTCGATTCTACACAGAGTACGCGAAAGAACTTACCCCCCTTCTAACAGCCGTGTACCGCAAGTCTCTAGAGGAACGGAAGGTTCCAAATGATTGGAAAAGAGCACAGGCAGTCCCAGTCTTCAAGAAGGCTCGTCGAGCAGATGCGCAAAACTATAGACCTTTATCTCTGACGTCGATCCGTTGTAGAATTTTAGAACATGTTTTTTGCTCGAGTATCATGTCGTTTTTGGAAACCCAGAATCTACTATGTAGGTATCAACATGGATTCCGGAAACACCGATCGTGTGAGACCCAACTCGCTTCATTTGCTCATGAGACCCAGAAAATATTAGATACAGGCTCCCAGGTGGATGCTATTTTTCTTGACTTCCGGAAGGCGTTCGATACAGTTCCGCACTGTCGCCTGATAAACAAAGTAAGAGCCTACGGAATATCAGACCAGGTGTGTGGGTGGATTGAAGAGTTTTTAGCAAACAGAACACAGCATGTTGTTATCAATGGAGAGATGTCTACAGACGTTAAAGTCACCTCTGGCGTGCCACAGGGGAGTGTTATGGGACCATTGCTTTTCACAATATATATAAATGACCTAGTAGATAGTGTCGGAAGTCCCATGCGGCTTTTCGCGGATGATGCTGTAGTATACAGAGAAGTTGCAGCATTAGAAAATTGTAGCGAAATGCAGGAAGATCTGCAGCGGATAGGCACTTGGTGCAGGGAGTGGCAACTGACCCTTAACATAGACAAATGTAATGTATTGCGAATACATAGAAAGAAGGATCCTTTATTGTATGATTATATGATAGCGGAACAAACACTGGTAGCAGTTACTTCTGTAAAATATCTGGAAGTATGAGTGCGGAACGATTTGAAGTGGAATGATCATATAAAATTAATTGTTGGTAAGGCGGGTACCAGGTTCAGATTCATTGGGAGAGTCCTTAGAAAATGTAGTCCATCAACAAAGGAGGTGGCTTACAAAACACTCGTTCGACCTATACTTGAGTATTGCTCATCAGTGTGGGATCCGTACCAGATCGGGTTGACGGAGGAGATAGAGAAGATCCAAAGAAGAGCGGTGCGTTTCGTCACAGGGTTATTTGGTAACCGTGATAGCGTTACGGAGATGTTTAACAAACTCAAGTGGCAGACTCTGCAAGAGAGGCGCTCTGCATCACGGTGTAGCTTGCTCGCCAGGTTTCGAGAGGGTGCGTTTCTGGATGAGGTATCGAATATATTGCTTCCCCCTACTTATACCTCCCGGGGAGATCACGAAGGTAAAATTAGAGAGATTAGAGCGCGCACGGAGGCATTCAGACAGTCGTTCTTCCCGCGAACCATACGCGACTGCAACAGGAAAGGCAGGTAATGACAGTGGCATGTAAAGTGCCCTCCGCCACACACCGTTGGGTGGCTTGCGGAGTATAAATGTAGATGTAGATGTAGGTAGTGCTACATGGCCTTCCGGAGTCCGGTCTTTTTGCGCATACATTCTCGTGACCACCACTAGCTGCTCTCATGTACAGTGGCTACATTCCCGCCAAGCAGGATTGCAGCATCGCAGGCTCGCAGAAGGTACATCCAGCTTCTCGTGTCCCTATTACACGAACTCTTTCAAACTCAGTGAGGTGCCGAAAATGACGTCATTGTCATCCTAAAACGTTCTTGACTGACATAAACTCACCAGGTCTAACAGTCCGCTGCTCGTGGTCTCGCGGTAGCGTTCTCGCTTCCCGCGCACGGGTTCCCGGGTTCGATTCCCGGCGTGGTCAGGGATTTTCTCTGCCTCGAGATGACTGGGTGTTGTGTGTCTTTCATCATCATTTCATCATCATTGACTCGCAAGTCGCTGAAGTGGCGTCAGCTAAAAAGGACTCGCAATACGGCGGCCGAACCATCCCACATGGGGTCTGCCGGCCAACGATGCCATACGATCATTTCGTACCAGGTCTAACGCTCGCAACCGTTACATCGTGTATTTAACGCAAACCTAATTTGCATTCTCTTACTGGCACTACTGGCGCCACTCTTACGCGACTGGCTTGAAGTATGAACAGACACCATCTTTCAGATGTGAAAGCAAGCCTACCGACTTTCGTTTGTGTCACACAACTTCTTCTTTGTGTTGCGATTTTTCTTTCCGTCAGTACTCGTGATAACGCCAGGGTCCTCCCCAAACTAACCCTTATGAAAGGTAGGACAAAATTCCGTGTTCTGGCCTCACTTGGACCAACCGGGTCCGACCGTGCACCATGGCACCCTCTGCTATAGTTCAATTCTTTTATCTTGGCGGCTCGCGCATGCCCGCCCAGACGCGGGAGATTGCTGCGTTGCCAGCTGCACACGACGCACGCGCCAATAGAAGCAGCGCCATAGTATAGTATAGTTCGCAAGCTTACATTTAGAGGGGAGCGCGCTGTTCATGAAGTAAAGCTACCACGGCCGCATCAACCCTTTCGCTGCTACAAAGACGTGCTCCCTGCATTCCGCGCTGTGCGCGATTTTGTCACTGCACTGCTCGCCTGTGCAGACACATCCTGTTCCGACTGCTTTGACATTCTTATCATTCGATTCCACAAAAACTATTAGGCCCAAAAATTAGATTTTTACATGTCTTCTTGACTGATACCTTCCCCCCATAAATGACTTAATTTTGTTTCGTTGTTCAACGCAGTTATTATGCAGCATTAAATATTGTAAACCATTGCACGAAATTTTGAAGAGTTTGCAGAGGTAAAAGTTGAGGGGGGAAGGTATCAGTCAAGAAGACGTCTAAAAATCAAATTTTTGGGCCAAGTAGTTTTTGTGAAATCGAATGATAAGTGTGTCAAAGCAGTGGGAACACCATGTGTCTGCACAGGCGAGCAGTGCAGTGATGACAAAATCGCGCACAGCACGGAATGCGGGGAGCACGTGTCTGCAGCAGCGAAAGGGTTAATGAAGAGACAAAGCACTAGAATTTTCAAAAAATTGCATTCAAACGAATATAATTCGTGAAGTAATGCACTTCCATATTGTTTTCAAACAATGAAAATATTGCGCACCGCACCAGGCTTGAACCCATAACCTTTGGCATGGAAGCCCAACACCTTAACCATTACACTAACGCAGCTAGTCTATGTACAGAATGCCATGAGGAGTCTAACACGTCACGCATAGTACTGACAAAAACTGTTGGTATGACTATGAATTACTCACGCTTCGCCGAAGTACAATAGGAAATAAACAATTACCGCTGTTCTTTGTTGCAAAAAAGCGGTTTGTGAGATTGATACAAACACCTTTCCTTGCTATCGCCTGAATTAGGAGTCTTATTACTTGTTTGGTTTAATTAATTAATAGAATATGAAGCTATTGGTATAAATAATGCTTTTTTCACACTTTCTATAAAAGAAAGTCTGCTATCAAAACATTGCTTTTGTTCTATTACTTTGTTTATGACTGAACGTTTCTAAAACTGAAGACACTTGTCTATGCTCTGCACTGCAGTCGAGATCTGGCAACGTCGTTCTCTGTTCATTGGCTGACTGTGTTCTGTGATGCCAGATGCGCAGAACGAACCTAAATTCGGCCGCCAACATAAATGACGCACACTTCCTAATCCCTCTTGACAAGATGGGACAGTTGGCTGATACGGCTCTTCTCTCTAGTTGGTCCTAGACGGAAAAATCCAGAGCTGACATGATCTTGCAGGACAAGGAACAGCCTTGCTCGTCCTACCTATCTTTTTGGATACTGGCGCTGGATGTCTTCTTATATCAACAAAAGATGTCGGTTTCCCATAATGCAAGCACCACATTTCGAAGAACGATCCTTGAGTAAAACTATGGTGTGATTTATCCATCGAGAGGATGCAAACATTCTGAACCAGAATGACACGGTAGTGGACGGTCACGCCTACTTCCGAACAAATTACTGTAGTGCTTTCGAGCAACATGGCTCACAGAATTCTCAGACGAGGCTCACAACGACAGTTTTATTTTTATCCAATTTTTTTTACCTTTTTTGCGTGTGGCTCATGGTGTTGTAACAGAGGAAAATACACCCATCGGTGAACAGGTAGGCTCTTTTGGTTGCCCCATTCGCTCCAGAAAGAGACCTAGTAGATACTGTAACACATAAAATATTCAGTTGAAACGCCCGCTAACCCGCTGGGCAGAACAGGCAATAGGATTGTGGAAAGGGCCAAGGGTTGAGGTCAGTTTCTGCTTCTAATTGTATGACCCAGATAATTTTGTACTCGCCAATCCATTAGTAACACCAGTTCACATTCAACCAAAATGATATTTCCTATTTGCATACGCAATTCTACGGTCAATTCCTAACAAGTAGTGTTTTAAATTCGTTATTTAAAGTTAAGTTTAGTTTATTTCAGATAATATTAATTATTGTAATTTAGCAACTCTTTCATGGCTGAAGGCCCCCAACAAGAAGATAAAAATCCAATTAAGATAGCAATAAAATAATTCATAAACGACATGCGCAAGGTGCAATACAAATGGCTGAGGGCCACAATTAATTTCCAAAATTTTAGAATGTATTAGCATAGACCTTTAAAGGCAGAAGGCCAACAAGAAATCTTTAAAAAAACTCTAAAATTCAAATAAGATATCAATAAAATAATTCAAAACCGAAAAGGCAACATAAACAATGTGCAACACAAATGACTGAGGGCCACAATTAAATTTCAAAACTTTATATTACCATAGACCTTTAAAGGCAGAGGGCCAGCATGTTTAACAACAAGAAATCTCGAAAGTCAACAAGATAAAAATCGAATTAAGATACCAATAAAATAATTTAAGGAAATAACACATGGAAGGTGCAACATCAATGGCTGAGGGACACAATCAAACTTCAAAACCTCAAAATATCATCCCATAATCTTTAAAATCAGAAGGCCGCAGTGTTATAGCTTGAAAGATAAATTTAAAAATTGATTTTGCAAAATTTTAAGAAACAAACAATAACCACAAGCCTAAAATTTAAAATAACTGACAACAGATAATTAAACACCGATGGTACTCAGAAGCCTTCAGACAGGCTGGTCTGCCCTCGTTCACTTAGGTTAGACAGGTGGTGAGCCCAACTATACTTGACCCATTGGAACCCCACCAGGGGGCAGCCACGGACTGACCAACACAACAATTTGTTTCCCGTCAATCAGTACATGAGAACCCCAACCGGCAATGTTACAAACATGATATTCGACAATGGAGTACGTATTAGCTGTAAAAATCACACACCATGTTGGACAGCAACAACAGGTGAGGAAAGTACGCTGCCTGAAATTACGTTAGTGGCCAGAGCAGGTAACCGGAACTCTAACGGCCACAAGACAGAAAATTCCACTGGTGCACTCAAATCGTAGTCGACCAAAATAGGTAACTGCACCGCATGGCGGCTAAATCTCAGCAGTAGAACCACCCAGTATTGCTCACCCACAAACCTCCCCAACAGCAAACCACCGAAACAAACCACCACAACATGAATAGACGTGGCTTGGGTAGTTGAAACCACTACTCAACTTTGACGTGCTGTGTCGGTGAACCACGAAGCTCGTAGCGATCGGGCAGCTCCACACACGCTCAGACACTGTGCAGGGACTGCCAGCGACCCCAGCCGACTGCACCGCGCGGAGAACTTCCCTCGTCCGCCACAACCAACCGACTATCTCCAGACCCCCTTGCCGGAAACTATATGCATCAAACCAAAGATGGTACAAGGCGCAAATATCGATACACAGCAGTGGTGCCACATGTAGAATGAAGAAGAACCACGACGTAACCGCAACAAGGGCGGGAAACCAAACACAGATAGACAGCGAAGTTCACGAAAACGCATAGTTGGGAGAGAGCGCGGCTCATCATTTTATTGCGACATAGATAAGAAGAATTATGTAACTTTGGACAATTCGTTTTGACACGAATGGCACGAGTATTTACAACTGTCTCTGCACGTTAACGTATCACGTGATACAGACAAAATACAATGCTCTCTCTCACAGTACATTTGACCATAACTTTCGCATTGTATCCTGTCTAATGCATTGATCACACAGTCGAATTGCTACAACACGATGCTGTCGCCTTAGTCGATGATCGCGGACTGGCCTGTTGCGGCAGTGTAGCGAAACTTTTCTGGGCTATTATACGCAAAATGAAGAGGGAGAGGGGGAGGGGGGGAACGGGAAGGAAAGGAAACGGAGGTGATTACTGATGTCAGCTTCATCGGGACAATGAGAGGAATCAGCAGCGACGAGTAGAAACGTGTGCCGAACCAAGATTCCAACCTAGGATCTCCTGCTTGCTAGGCGTTAACCACTGTGTCATCCGGGACATAGTGGTCACCGCAACTCGGCCCAGCTCACGGCCAACACACACTCCCATCAAGCGCCACCTGTCCGCAAGCCCTGTCCTCCACACTCGCTACTCTGAGAATCAGAATGGTTCAAATGGCTCTGAGCACTATGGGACTTAACTTATGAGGTCATCAGTCCCCTAGAACTTAGAACTAATTAAACCTCACTGACCTAAGGACATCACACACATCCATGCCCGAGGCAGGATTCGAATATGCGACCGTATCGGTTTCGCAATTCCAGACTGTAACTCCTAGGACCACTCGGCCACAGCCACCGGCTCTGAGGATTCCGCAGGAGGTCGGACGTACTTGCGCATCCGCACTGAAGACAGTGGATCTATTGCCCATCTATTCGAATCAATTACATGAATGTGTGGTCCGAAAGAACAGAAATCACGCATTCACATAACGTCTCTGGGCATCGCTACACCGATCGTGTCCCTTATTTATCGACGCAGCTTGAAGCGACTATCTTTCCTTGTGGTCACGTCGCGAGGTACGTGCCTTGCTTTGGCATCTCGCTCCTTTGACGAAACCACACCCGACGCTCTAGCCAACGGAGACGATAGGTTTCTTACATCAAAATACACTACTGGCCATTAAAATTGCTACACCACGAAGACGATGTGCTACAGACGCGAAATTTAACCGACAGGAAGAAGATGCTGTGATATGCAAATCATTAGCTTCTCAGGGGATTCACACAAGGTTGGCGCCGGTGGCGACACCTACAACGTGCTGACATGAGGAAAGTTTCCAACCGATTTCTCATACACAAACAGCAGTTCACCGGCGCTGCCTGGTGAAACGTTGTTCCGATGCCTCGTGTTAGGAGGAGAACTGCGTACCATCACGTTTCCGACATTGATAAAGGTCGGATTGTAACCTATCACAACTGCGGTTTATCGTATCGCGACATTGCTGCTCGTGTTGGTCGAGATCTAATGACTATTAGCAGAAAATGGAATCGGTGTGTTCAGGAGGTTAATACGGAATGCCGTGCTGGATCCCAGTGGCCTCGTATCACTAGCAGTCAAGATGACAGGCATCTTATCCGCATGGCTGTAACGGATCGTGCATCCACGTCTCGATCCCTGTGTCGACAGATGGGGACGCTTGCAAGACAGCAACCATCTGCACGAACAGTTCGACGACGTTTGTAGCAGCATGGACTATCAGTTCGGAGACCATGGCTGCGGTTAGCCTTGACCCTGCATCACAGACAGGAGCGCCTGCGATGGTGTACTCAACGACGAACCTGGGTGCACGAATGGCAAAACGTCATTTTTTCGGATGAATCCTGGTTCTGTTCACAGCATCATTATGGTCGCATCCGTGTTTGGCGACATCGCGGTGAACGCACATTGGAAGCGTGTATTCGTCATCGCCATACTGGCGTATCACTCGGCGTGACGGTATGGGATGCCATTGACTACACGTCTCGGTCACCTCTTGCTCGCATTGACGGCCCTTTGAACAGTGAACGTTGCATTTCAGATGTGTTACGACCCGTGGCTCTACCCTTCATTCGATTCTTGCGAAACCCTACATTTCATCACATTTCAGATGTGTTACGACCCGTGGCTCTACCCTACATTCGATTCCTGCGAAACCCTACATTTCAGCAGGATAATGCACGACCGCATGTTGCAGGTCCGGTACGGGCCTTTCTGGATACAGAAAATGTTCGACTGCTGCCTTGGCCAGCACATTATCCAGATCTCTCACCAATTGAAAACATCTGGTTTATGGTGGCCGAGACGTTAAAAGCTTGCACCTACATGACCTCAGGGTACTCAGTAAGAAAAGAAAATCTTGGTGGTAGGAGGGTTAAAGTGCTCACTAAATGTTAATCAAAGCTGTTACCCTCTAAAGGCATTAGACTCACACTTTGCCGTCCGTAACGTGAATCAGCTGTCAACTAGCGCAAATGGTGCATAGTGACTCAGTAACTGGTATGTGAGATGTCCGTAACGGATAAATGCACCATCGTCTTGTATTTAACGTATAAACGGACGGCAAATATTTGGTGTTTACGTAACATCATTCGCTTTAAGGAAAAGAAACTACGTAGAATCGATCAACGAGTCGTTTTTTACACTCTGGTTGTTAAATAGCCCTGAGAAAGGAAACTGCACTTACCAATTTAATCTTGTTCCATTAAGAAACTGTAATAAAAAGCGGTTGCTCTGCGAATATTACACAAGTATTAGCACTAAACGGTCTCGGACTGATCAGTTGTCCCTCTTACGCCCCCAGCTGCCGATTTCAAAATTACAGCTAGCTGTGTTAATAGATGACAACAGCAATATTTCAAAGCGCGACGACAAGTTTCCGACCACCGAGCCGAGGTGAGCGGGACAGGATAAAAGGTGCCGGAAAGGGCGGCCTTCAGTTTTCCAGCATCTCGCCCGCTCCTTACTGCAGGAATTGATCGACTGTGAGACACGATTCGAGAAGGCGGAACTTGCGACACCTTACATAACGCGACTCGCTGCACTATTGGAGCGTAACGTTGGTCTTTTATTAGAAGCCCATGTGAATGCTGGGGTTAGAGCTTCTGGGTCGTATATAAGCAAGAAAATGGAACCTGGGTGCTGGAAATAGCATCCACGACAGTAATAGAGACTAGTGCTTCAGGTTGTAATGTTTCTTTATTTGCGAAACCATTACCACCCCCGAACCCAATTTTTCGATAGCGTAGATTAATGAATATTTTTCTACGTAATGTCTCATTTTTTTCACTCTATTCAAATTTGGTTTCATTTTTATGTGTAGGTACGTCGATATTCTGAGATGTTGAAATCGATATAATATATAGTGTAAATATATTTGTACTTATTGTTATCTTTGAGGCTGGCTTGAGACTTTTGGCGCGGAAGCGTACAGAGTAGTTAAGTTTTTGTGTTGAGTATGAACAGTCTTTACTTTGTGTTGGAAATGAAAAGATGAGTCTGAGTTATGGACAATGAAAAGTGTTGTGAGTTTTATTAAGAGCAGCAACGGCTGCGAAATTGTATAATGAAGTAATGTTTTGAACATGCGAAAGTATAAAAAGTTTAATAAATGTGAATTTCTGTGAAAAGTGAATGTGAAGAATTATTTTCAAGTGACCATTGTTTAAAAAAGTATGAAGCACATTGCAATGAAAAACATAAATCATCAAATTAATCCTGAAAAATTGTCTTCGTGAGTTCTTTAAGTCGGCGTAATTAACACCCGAGTGCCTTTCGCACCAACAGCGATAGTCATGCTACCTAGACCACATTTTCAATTACGAACCAAAGCCAGAGCGAGATTGTCGTTGGATTGCAAACACAAGAGAACTGATATTACTGTTAACTTTCTTCAGTTACTGTAATCAGTTGATGTAGCAGTACCTGATACATTAAAGGCCTTTTAGTTGCGCAATAAAAAGATCATACTTTGAGTGCGCGACGTGTTAATTTTTGAGCTAATTAACTGTTAGTGGAGGTACTGTTATAAGGTGCAAGCTTTTAACGTCGATTTCTTTATACACATCGACTCTGCCCCTCTAGAAGGACGATCGAGAAATGAAACTGTGGCGTTGCTTGGTTTTCTTAGATGGTTGTAAGAGATATTCTCTTCTACAGTCTGAACTGTTCTATACCTCTTGCACACTGCTCCACAGTTTGCCAGCGTACGAAGTAATTTTGACCCTGTTTCAAGGCGATTGATCATGCTCAAATACAGCATAAACAGTTAAATGTTGAATTAAAAGGTGGCCAATTTGGCTACATTTAACCTAAGACATTTACAGTTATACGTCTAAAACAGTGGCAAAAGCTCTGTACAAATAATTTGTTTGCAAACGAACAAGTATACAGCTAAGACTAGATGCCCGTACATGAGTGCCACCGCGCTTTCATGGAACATATTGTGCAGCTCCTGAACTACACCAGTCGTCTATAAAGATGCAACTAGGAGGGTGGTCCTGTCCCACGGTTTTAACAGGATAGTATCTGGATTTCCCCAGCCGTTCGATTTCCAACTGAGCCGGTAGAGGGTCACCAAACTAGGCTCCACAAGATCTCTTCCCCTCCTTTCAAAGCAATAATATTTTATTATTGTCAACTCGAACGTAAGACTGTGTTGATCAGCAGTATCTACCTTTCCCTTTTTAGGTTCCGGACCTCAGTCGGTAGAAACACAACCCTTACACACCGATGAGCAGAAAGATTGTGACCACTTGCTTAATAGCTTTTTTCAGTTTTTGAAACGAAATACATCACTGATTCTGCGTACCATGGATCCGACAGCTTGTTGGTAGGTTTGCGGGGGTCCGTGGCATTAGACGTCTACGCACAGGTCACGTAATTCTGGTAAATAACGGCCCGCTTATATGCGTACGCAGTGATGACGCCTGATAGCGACTCAGGCGCTTTCAGTAGTATTTACGTCAAGTATTTGGTCGCCGGGACATCAACGTGAGTACACTTTAATTCTCCCCAAACCAATTGTAGACCGGTTCTGGCTCCTAGGCACGGGTAGTCACTCTGCTGAACGATGACATCGCCGTCGGGGAAGATATCAAGCATGAAGGGATACATGTGGTTCGCAGCAGTCAGCGTGTCTTCGATTACTACCGCAGGTCCCATCCAAGCGCAGGACAATGTCTCCCGTAGCATAACACTGCTCCCAATAGCCTGCGCCCGTGGCACGCTACACGTTTCACCTCGATGACGGCTTCGTGGAGACGACCATCGACCAAGTTTAGCAAAAATGGGATTCACCCGAAGAGCCGACATGTTTCCATTGATCGACGGTCAAATCCTCAGTCTCATGCCCACTACAGTAGTAATTGACGATGTCGCTGGGTCAACTTGTGAACACGTAGGTTCAATATGGTTCAAATGGCTCTGAGCACTATGGAACTGCTGAGTTCATCAGTCCCCTAGAACTAAGAACTACTTAAACCTAACTAACCTAAGGACATCACACACATCCATGCCCGAGGTAGGATTCGAACCTGCGACCGTAGCCGTCGCGCGGTTCCGGACTGTAGCGCCTAGAACCGCTCGCCCACTCCGGCCGGCGAACAAGTAGGGATTCCATGTTCAACAACATATGATGAATGTTGTGTTCTGAAACACTTGTGCGTGCGCCAGCATTTTGCTCTTTCGGTAGAGATGCCACAGATCACCATCTCTCCTACTTTACAGAGCAGACAAGCATTTGAACCTCACTTTCTGTCAAGAGTCGTGGAAGTCCAAATATTTAGCGGCTAGCCGTAGTTTAACTGTCCTTCTACCTCTTTCCGTACATGCTCACGGCAGTAGCACTTGAACATTCGACCAGCTTCCCCGTTTTCGAGATACTCGTTCACAGTCTCTGCGTAATAATAATCTGTCCTTTGTCAAAGTAGTATACCTAAATGGATCTCCACATTTGCAGCCCATATCTTCGCTAGGGTGATCCCCTGCCTGTGTCTGCTCCGCTTACATACTTTTGTTACCGTGTCACATTCCGGCAACACAACTGCGTTGGGCAGTGGTGATAATGTTTTGTATTATCAGTGTAGGATCCCTTTATTGTCCATCTGTCTGTCTGTGCAACTGTTAAGGCCCATTTTTTCTCAGGAACGAGTAGATGTATAAAGTTGAAATTTATGTCGTCTACTAAAATCCCTGGTGGTGTAAGGGAAAAAAAATCCGAAGACTGTTAATTTGTAGTTGTATCACACGACAAATACTTTTTTTTTGTCAATTGTTACCCTACTATCTGTCTGTCCGTCTGTTATGGCTCCATTTGCTCAGGAAGTATAACAGAAAATGCTACATTGCACAGAAAATTTTAAGTTAGATAAAATTCTCTATAGACTTGGAATTCCCGGGACCGATATCTTCACAGTATTGATATCGATAATAGGGAAAAATTGTTTATTTATTAAACCAGATCGCTCACTTTGCTAACTGTTTGTGTGGTTTAAGAACTCGCGATTTCGCAGCACTGTCCAGTGCCACGGTTATGCTGCCATTTTGAATATCTGCTTCCTCTCAACCGACAGGGAGTTGATGGAATTGCGTGCCCTTCCAACAACGGCTGTTTCGTAACAGGACCACTGGTATGCGCTGCCCTATGTCAGCCACAAATTGTTCGTGCCGCAATTTCGCCGTAGGTGTTTGGCTGCATTTTCTGCAAGCACAGCGCGCAATCTCGTTACCTTGCGGCATGCAGTTGGTCAGGTTCGTTGAAAACCACGGAAAAAGGGAGAGACTCGGATTCCCTCTCGGCTATGGCTCATGATTAGCAATCCTACGTCTTAGATTGCGTCTACTCAAACTTGGTCACACAACATCACTTTCGGTATTAATTCATCCGCTTTAATCAATATTCCGATGTAAATTCTGCTGGAAAGTACCATTTGTCTTAATATCTCGTGAGTAGAATGGCAGTTTTGTGAGTGTATATATATATATATATATATATATATATATATATATATATGTGTGTGTGTGTGTGTGTGTGTGTATTTGACCAGATTCCTTTTTCTTCACCTTCGCTCCAATAGCGCAGGTAATCCTCAAGTTAGATAATGTCCGTTAGTTTGTCTGTACCGTCTAACGGATGTAACACAGTCGTTTTTTGTTGTCTTTGCTATGATATCGATTCTATTAGACTCTTCGTTTCCTTGTCGACGAATTACGACGCTCTCTGCGTGATCAGTTGCGCAGCCTCACTGCCACGAGTCGCTAGGAGGTCTTGTCTCGGAGCCTGCAAACTTCTCCTTCCTCTGAGTATTTATTTGGTGGATGAATATGAGCTATTATCAATATTAAGAGGAGCATGCTTCAGGGAGTACAAGAAGACAGGATTGTCTTCCGTTTCGCTTCGTATCTAGGCATCCCGTCCCCCTCTGCCATCCCAACAGAATATTTATGAGCTGGTTTCATTTACGAGTAACTTCTGTCTCCATAAAACATTTGAGCAAGGGACAGCACTTTCCTCCATGTCCCGTAACGTCTGTTTCATGGCTGCGTCCTGGATAGTAAATTTGCAAATTAATGAAATGCGATTGCGTAAAGTATTTTTCTGTCTTGCAGAACGCTTTTCCGTACCGTACACAAAGAGTAATGGAATATATTAAGGCGGGATGGTTGATTTCTTAACCGGTTTAATCCACTCCACGCGTAGCAAGTTCAGGAAGAGGAGTGTTACCGTTGCGTATAATTCTGAATCAGGGACGCATTTCACTCACTCACTCCGACTCACTGACTGCAGCTACAGATAAAGAACAGACCACTCTCACTAGGTTTGTTGGACCACCAAGTGGAAAACTGAGTTTAGAGAACTACTACACGACTGCACAGTGGGAATGGGGTAGAGTTGCCACTTTCAGTCGGCGAGTAAGTTGGAGGAGACAGGCTACCTGCTGTAGTTGGTCAGTGCGAGAGGACTGGTGCAGTTGTCTTTGAGGACCAACCATCGACTATTAACTCTGTGATACAAACGTTAATGCTTGATTTTAAACTGTTCGAATTGTCTCCTGCTGCAAATAAGATATAAGGCAGCTAAGAGAGACCAGCCCACACACATCCAGAAGTATACAGAGCGTGAAGGATATAAGTCAATATATTTTTGTATGTGGTAGCTTAATACGTACACACACCAGAGTGTTGGTTGTTTTTTCTTTGCTTCAAACAGTGTTCCCACAAACACATAAAAAACGCATTGATATGACGTTTCCTGCGTGGTCCCAACAGTACCCCTAAATGGACTACGTCTATCCCTGTAGACTAACCATTTTTCGTCTGCATGTCCACACTTCAACATCTGACCAGCTGTCCAGGAGAAAATAACAATTAGTGGCCTACTATTGCCACATGTACTTCTAATAGCTATAATTATCAGTCTCTGAGCACTATGGGACTTATCGTCTTAGGTCATCAGTCCCCTAGAACTTAGAACTACTTAAACCTAACTAACCTAAGGACATCACACACATCCATACCCGAGGCAGGATTCGAACCTGCGACCGTAGCAGTCCCGCGGTTCCGGACTCCAGCGCCTAGATCCGCACGGCCACCGCGGCCGGCAATAAAGAAACACACTAACAGTATATTACCCCTCATAACAGCATGTCTCGATCTTTGTGAGATACTAATTTTGGACGTATCGTAATGTTTCATTGTTTCCTACATTTTATTCTCCTTTTGTTACTCTGGCCTATAGGAACAGTATATGCCCCCGTCAGCACAAAAAGTTTGAAGAGTGGATTAATAAGAAACACAACGAAGTTAGGATGTTGGTTTTAATGCTTCAGGTGCTCTACATAGCCTCCCTCCAATTGAGTACAATGCACGGAACGTTCATAGAGCCGTGTGAAATAGTCATAAAAGTCCTCCTTTTGGACCTTATTCAATCCGCGCGTCTCATTGGCTTGAATGTCGTTTATACCGTAGAAGCGTTGCCCCTTTATTTGAAATTCTGCACTTTGTTGTTTTGTAGTATATTCGTATTGATGACACCGAGACTCTTGATGATTTTTTTCCAGGAAAGAGCTGTCCGTGTTTTGCATTTCAATAAAGTCGCTGCAAGCGTCCACACGTCGTTGTCTTTATTGTGGAGTGAAGCTACACCTGACAAACTTTGTGAACATTTTTTCTTCTTCAAAACACTCTGAAGAATGTCTCGAACAGTTACAAATGTTGTATTCCTAGTTCGAAAAATCGAGCACCTATGTGTGGAACGACATTAGGAATTTTGTAAAATGGTTCAAATGGTTCTGAGCACTATGCGACTTAACTTCTGAGGTCATCAGTCGCCTAGAACTTAGAACTAATTAAACCTAACTAACCTAAGGACATCACACACATCCATGCCCGAGGCATGATTCGAACCTGCGACCGTAGCGGTCGCTCGGCTCCAGACTATAGCGGCTAGAACCGCACGGCCACTTCTGCCGGGTAGGAAATAAGTAGGAAACAGAGAATGTGACCACTGAAGATGTTTTGAAATAAAATTGAATGCTTATGGTCTAATTGTAATAGTCTAAAAAGACGATATAAAAACTATATTACTTCTTCAGTACTTGATTTAGAGTTCTTGCTCCATTGGTATTTGTGACACTACAAAGTTGACACACAGAGACCGAATATACTGCGCTGACACCGCTTGTACGCCATGAATAAAATCGGTCTTTCAAGCTTTTGGACAGACAGCGTATGATTTGTTTTTCACTGAGTAATCAGATTATTAATTGCATCTGCATTGTCGGTGGTATTTGGTGGTGGTGGTGGTGGCATAGCAGTGAATGAGTGTCTGTAAGAGCGATCCGTAAATACACTCATGTTCCGAAGTGTGAGACGAAGTGTAGAGAAACAGGTTAGACTACAATAATGTATGGAACAACATCACTGGAGACTGGAATGGCATCACACAGTGTTTACGGACGAATCCAGGGATAGGGATAGGACGTTCATATTCACAGGACATGTACATTAGTATGTACTGCAGAAATGATTAGCATTTGAACCACGTCGGCCCACGGATTCAAGGTCAACATCGATACCGCGTCGCAACATCGCCTACCGGTAAAATATGCCGACAGCTCTTGCCGTCGCTGTAAACCGAAGGTAATGGATCAGTGTGACGTCAGCAGACGTGCAGGATGCCCCGCAGACGTATGAGCAAACCGTACCGTCAAATCAGTGGGTCTGAAAGAGGGCGTATTATTGGCACGAGAGAGTGTGATGCACCCATCCAGGAGATTGCTGCTCGTGCGAGACGAAGTGTTTCCGCAGTGCAACGGGTGTGTGCGGAATGGTCCACGGAAGACCGTAGAACACGACAAGATGGGTCAGATCGCGTCACCATCCCCTCCCCCTCCCCCACTCACGAGAAGATCGACGCCTCATCGAAATAGCATTCCAGGACAGATCTGCGTCCTCCTCGGCTCTAGCGCAACAGTGGAACTGTGGAACACATCGTACACTGTCGGAGGTGACAATCCCGCTTCCGTTTGTGTGAAAGTGATGTCCGCATTTTGGTTCGTTGCAGACAGGGGGAGCGGCATCACATTGACTGCATTCGTATAAGACATACAGCGCCAACTCAAAGCCTTACGGTGTGGGGTCCTATTGGGCACAACCACAAATCACAGTTGGTACGTGATCAGGACACTGTGACACGTGTGACCTACGTGAATGACTTCCTGCATCCCCCATACCTTGTCCTTTCTTCATAACACCACAGACGCCATATTTCAGCAAGACAATGCACGATCACACGTTGCTGCATGAACGCGTGCCTTCTTGGTGTCACAGGATGTCAGCCTTTGGCCTTAGCCCGCCAGATCACCATGGCCAATGGAAGATGTGTGGGATATGGTGAAACGAGAGCAGCGGGCCCACCCAGTGCCAACCACCAAGGCGAACTTTGGAACCAGTTGGACGCAGCATGTATGGCTATTGCACAGGACGCCATTCGCGCGGTATACGCGTCGATGCCATCACATATTGAATAAGTTATCAGGGCCCATGGCGGACCCCGTGCCTACTAGCCAAACATCACAAGTGCTGGTTGGTTGGTTTGGGGAAGGAGACCAGACAGCGAGGTCATCGGTCTCATCGGATTAGGGAAGGACGGGGAAGGAAGTCGGCCGTGCCCTTTGAAAGGAACCATCCCGGCATTTGCCTGGAGCGATTTAGGGAAATCAGGATGGCCGGACGCGGGATTGAACCGTCGTCCTCCCGAATGCCAGTCCAGTGTCTAAGGCCGGTATTACACTATCAAATTTCTTTGTCAAATATCTTTGTCCAATATCTTTGTCAAAGATATTTGATGGTGTAGTAGGGAACTTTGTCAAATATCGTCCAATATTTGATCAAATCTAGGGCCTCGCCGTATATTTGATCAAAGAAGTCGCCTGTCTTCTGTTCACTGCAATGGGACATGTTACCACATGGAGCGCTAGCATCGCTGCATTCCGTCGTCTGTAGTGTTTTTATAAACATTGCTGGTAAATACAATTAGTGTGTGCCGACAACTAAAAATTTAAGAGAGGTGTATGAAGCCGATGAGGCGCTTTACAACGTGAGACACGCTGAATACAAAAAATAGATTACGAAGATTGGAGACCTAACCTAACCCCGTCCTGTAGCAAGGAATCTGAGTGTTACAGTGAGTCTGTCTTCTGCAGATGTAGCAGTTCTTAAGTGAATATTGTGCATTGTGATATGAGGATACACTTCACTGAGCACATACAGAAATGAATGCTCATCCATTCTCAAGTAATTGATGTACGACTTGACGTCCTCCACTACAAGTTCACGTAACAAGTTTTGTTGAATGCTTTTATCGTGTCGTCGTAAAACCTACGGCTTCACCCAGCTATGTTTCCTTTTTTCCCCCCCGCTTCTCTTCCGCATATGCACACAGTGCAATTGTGGCACATGCAACTGCTGCGTTTAATAACAAGTTGTTGTTGTCAGCCATCTTGAACTTTGACGAAAAATATGATGACATTGTAATACCCCTCCTAGCGCTACCTCAAAGATCTTTGTCAAATATATTTGACGGAATATTTGATCACATCTTTGAACAAATCTTTGACAAAGAAATTTGATAGTGTAATACCGGCCCAACCACTGCGCCACCTCGCTCGGTTGAACCGAGGTGCTAATCATTTCTGCAGAACGTACTAATGTGCAGGTCCTGTGAATATGAAGGTCCTACATCTAGTCTTTCAAGATGTTCTGTTTTTTCTGAACGTGAATGGGTCAGCTGATGGCAGCCAACGTGAAACGCTTCACAAGCAGAAGAGGAGGATTATTTACCCGATTATAACTTTTCCAAGTGCTCCAGTTACTATGTAAAAAAAATATGAGCGTAGGCATCAGTTTAGAACGGCATTTCCCCTCCAGCGCTCGGCGTTTCCCCTACTGCGCCCTTCCATAACCCCGACCACTACTGACCTCCGAAAGCGTGGCGTGACTGCACGTGTGCATGCTCCGCGTCCGTTGTTGGTTTTTGGACCTGTGTTTATTAGGAGTATTTCCCTGTTTCATTGCCCCCTATTCGCCCCTTTCGCTTGTGCCTCTGATCGGGAACCTCTTGACAGGACGTCATAAGTTTTTCCACACAATTTAATATTTTAAAAATATATTAAAATTTCGTGTTGAATGAGAACTATGTAGTCAATGAGCATTTTCGTCGAAACGAAACGCTGATCATTACAACTGAATTGCATAAATCACAGTAACGGCCGACATTTTAGTGCGGTTTTATAAACTATAATGACTAAAGTGTTTATGTGTGCTCTTTAAAGTTTTTAGTGTTCCGTACCTCAGTCGGTAAAAACGGCAATCCTGCGGGAATATTTTGTTGTCTGTCTGTCCGTCCGTCCGTCCGTTTGTCTGCCATTCTGTCTGTCCGACTGTTAAGACGCCTTTCTCTCAGGAACGAGTGGAGGTGTGAAGTTTAAATTTACGTCAACTACTAAGGTCTATGGTCCCTTGACCATATAAATCAAGAGATACGGCAAATTGTGCCACATATTTTGATGCTCGCAAGCTCACTCACCACAGTCTTTAAATTAACCTCCTACAGACGTGTACATGTCTGGCCTAGTGGTCTAGTGATTCCGACAAGAGGTAGCTGAGCGCGTTCGGTCGCCTGCCCAAGGATCAACTTTGGGTTGGACTGCGGGTGTCTCACTCTTCGTTTGAATCTTCGTTTGAACCTTGCTGTCACCTATCAAGGATGTGAAGAGCCACCAGCAACAGCACGTGATTCGGGTTCCACATTAAATTGTAGGTCCCCTTTGCCCTGTTGGATAATTGGCGTAGTTTACGGACACGCAAGTCGCGGAAGTGGCGACCAACAGAAGGACTTGCACGAGGCCATGGAGCTGCACGAAAATTATTATTATTATTATTATTATTATCCCCCCATGAACCATGGACCTTGCCGTTGGTGGGGAGGCTTGCGTGCCTCAGCGATACAGGTAGCCGTACCGTAGGTGCAACCACAACGGAGGGGTATCTGTTGAGAGGCCAGACAAACATGGGGTTCCTGAAGAGGGGCAGCAGCCTTTTCAGTAGTTGCAGGGGCAACAGTCTGGATGATTGACTGATCTGGCCTTGCAACATTAACCAAAACGGCCTTGCTGTGCTGGTACTGCGAACGGCTAAAAGCAAGGGGAAACTACAGCCGTAATTTCTCCCGAGGACATGCAGCTTTACTATATGATTAAATGATGATGGCGTCCTCTTGGGTAAAATATTCCGGAGGTAAAATAGTCCCCGATTCGGATCTCCGGGCGGGGACTACTCAAGAGGACGTCGTTATCAGGAGAATGGAAACTGGCATTCTACGGATCGGAGCGTGGAATGTCAGATCCCTTAATCGGGCAAGTAGGTTAGAAAATTTAAAAAGGGAAATGGATAGGTTAAAGTCAGATATAGTGGGAATGAGTGAAGTTCGGTGGCAGGAGGAACAAGACTTTTGGTCAGGTGATTACAGAGTTATAAATACAAAATCAAATAGGGGTAATGCAGGAGTAGGCTTAATAATGAATAAAAAAATAGAAGTACGGGTTAGCTACTACAAACAGCATAGTGAACGCATTATTGTGGCCAAGATAGACACAAAGCATATGCCTACTACAGTAGTACAAGTTTATATGCCAACTAGCTCTGCAGATGATGAAGAAATTGATGAAATGTATGACGAGATAAAAGAAATTATTCAGGTAGTGAAGGGAGACGAAACTTTAATAGTTATGGGTGACTGGAATTCGTCAGTAGGAAAAGGGAGAGAAGGAAACATAGTAGTTGAACGGGGATGGGGGGGAAGAAATGAAAGAGGAAGCCGCCTTGTAGAATTTTGCACAGAGCATAACTTAATCATAGCTAACACTTGGTTCAAGAATCATGAAAGAGGGTTGTCTACCTGGAAGAATCCTGGAGATACCAAAAGGTATCACATAGATTACATAATGGTAAGACAGAGATTTAGGAACCAGGTTTTAAATTGTAAGACATTTCCAGGGGCAGATGTGAATTCTGACCACAATCTATTGGTTATGAACTGCAGATTGAAACTGGAGAAACTGCAAAAAGGCGGGAATTTAAGGAGATGGGACCTGGATAAACTGAAAGAACCAGAGTTTGTACAGAGTTTCAGGGAGAGCATAAGGGAACAATTGACAGGAATGGGGGAAAGAAATACAGTAGAAGAAGAATGGGTAGCTCTGAGGGATGAAGTAGTGAAGGCAGCAGAGGATCAAGTAGGTAAAAGACGAGGGCTAATAGAAATCCTTGGGTAACAGAAGAAATATTGAATTTAATTGATGAAAGGAGAAAATACAAAAATGCAGTAAATGAAGCAGGCAAAAACGAATACAAACGTCTCAAGAATGAGATCGACAGGAAGTGCAAAATGGCTAAGCAGGCATGGCTAGAGGACAAATGTAAGGATGTAGAGGCTTGTCTCACTAGGGGTAAGATAGATACTGCATACAGTAAAATTAAAGAGACCTTTGGAGAGAAGAGAACCACTTGTATGAATACCAAGAGCTCAGATGGCGACCCAGTTCTAAGCAAAGAAGGGAAGGCAGAAAGGTGGAGGGAGTATATAGAGGGTCTACACAAGGGCGATGTACTTGAGGACAATATTATGGAAATGGAAGAGGATGTAGATGAAGATGAAATGGGACATACGATACTGCTTGAAGAGTTTGACAGAGCACTGAAAGACCTGTGTCGAAACAAGGCCCCGGGAGTAGACAACATTCCATTAGAACTACTGATGGCCTTAGGAGAGCCAGTCATGACAAAACTCTACTATCTGGTGAGCAAGATGTATGAGACAGGCGAAATACCCACAGACTTCAAGAAGAATATAATAATTCCAATCCCAAAGAAAGCAGGTGTTGACAGATGTGAAAATTACCGAACTATCAGTTTAATAAGTCACAGCTGCAAAATACTAACGCGAATTCTTTACAGACGAATGGAAAAACTGGTAGAAGCGGACCTCGGGGAAGATCAGTTTGGATTCCGTAGAAATGTTGGAACACGTGAGGCAATACTAACCTTACGACTTATCTTAGAAGAAAGATTAAGAAAAGGCAAAACTACGTTTCTAGCATTTGTAGACTTAGAGAAAGCTTTTGACAATGTTGACTGGAATACTCTCTTTGAAATTCTAAAGGTGGCAGAGGTAAAATACAACGAGCGAAAGGCTATTTACAATTTGTACAGAAACCAGATGGCAGTTATAAGAGTCGAGGGGCATGAAAGGGAAGCAGTGGTTGGGAAAGGAGTGAGACAGGGTTGTAGCCTCTCCCCGATGTTATTCAATCTGTATACTGAGCAAGCAGTAAAGGAAACAAAAGGAAAATTCGGAGTAGGTATTAAAATTCATGGAGAAGAAGTAAAAACTTTGAGGTTCGCTGATGACATTGTAATTCTGTCAGAGACAGCAAAGGACTTGGAAGAGCAGTTGAACGGAATGGACAGTGTCTTGAAAGGAGGATATAAGATGAACATCAACAAAAACAAAACAAGGATAATGGAATGTAGTCAAATTAAATCGGTTGATGCTGAGAGGATTAGATTAGGAAATGAGACACTGAAAGTGGTAAAGGAGTTTTGCTATTTAGGGAGTAAAATAACTGACGATGGTCGAAGTAGAGAGGATATAAAATGTAGACTGGCAATGGCAAGGAAATCGTTTCTGAAGAAGAGGAATTTGTTAACATCGAGTATAGATTTAAGTGTGAGGAAGTCATTTCTGAAAGTATTTGTATGGAGTGTAGCCATGTATGGAAGTGAAACATGGACGATAACCAGTTTGGACAAGAAGAGAATAGAAGCTTTCGAAATGTGGTGCTACAGAAGAATGCTGAAGATAAGGTGGGTAGATCACGTAACTAATGAGGAGGTATTGAATAGGATTGGGGAGAAGAGAAGTTTGTGGCACAACTTGACTAGAAGAAGGGATCGGTTGGTAGGACATGTTTTGAGGCATCAAGGGATCACAAATTTAGCATTGGAGGGCAGCGTGGAGGGTAAAAATCGTAGGGGGAGACCAAGAGATCAATACAGTAAGCAGATTCAGAAGGATGTAGGTTGCAGTAGGTACTGGGAGATGAAGAAGCTTGTACAGGATAGAGTAGCATGGAGAGCTGCATCAAACCAGTCTCAGGACTGAAGACCACAACAACAACAACATTATCATTATTAACTTTGTGCGTAACCGCCACAGCGCGGATCGTACTTGCAGTTCTTCTTTCTGTTGAAATACGACAATAGCAAACAAGCACCAGGTGATTAGCTTTTATATAGAGTACTCTCGCCATGTATATTCATTGAAAATGGGTGTAAGCCAATGATTTTGTTTTGCCGTATGGCATCACTTTATATTACACCTATTTGTGACACAGATCTCAGGATGTGACGTCGGAGAAAACCGAAAGCGTTTCATTCAGATCGAAGGGTGGCCTATGCCAGCCGAAACCTGTTCTTTCGTTTGAAATCATTGTCATTGTGGCAGACAATAGACTGTAAACTTACGTTTGTCTTACATCTCTTCGTGTCAGTATTTTTCAGCCATGAGTTACTAAACTGACGTTTCAGTAGGAAATACCTATAAGCAGATGCCTTATTACCGGTAAACTCCCCATCGCATACCTCTCAGATTTAGTGGTATGGTGCCCCAATGGATAGACCATTAAAAACTGAACACAGACCAAGCATGGAAAGGGGAAGAAAGAAACAAAATAGAAACAGCAAACAGTCCAAGCTCAAGAAGTGGAACATTGAGTGAATGTGAATAGCCACATCGCCGTCATTATGTGCTCACTGTGTTGATATCTCCCGCCTGCTCCATTTTTTTTACAAAAATGTGAAGTGTCCGTCCGATATTGACGTGCCTGTTGGCTGTATGCAAATTTGGGTGTGAGTCACGGTATAGTGTCCGTTTGCGACCTACGTAATATCTTCTATTTGTTCCGCACAAGTAGCACTTGCGTCCTGTTTTAAAGTTTTGGCTCTTGAACTCCTTTGTTGTAACATAGTTCACAACCGTTTTTTCGTTGTCTTCATTTCTGTGAGAGATCTTTGCAACATGTCGCCTCCCGCCTCCCCTCACTATTCAGTCCAGCACTGTGACCACACAACCACGACGCAGTCTTTCTCGCAGTTCGCTCGATGCTGCACATCTCCAGTTTGGACCGGTCACTGTTTCTGTTTTGCTTCGTTTTATCCACAGTTCAGTACACCTTTATGTTTTCATGCTTGATCCGTGTTCCGCTCCTGACAGGCTATCCTCTGGGCCATTTTACGACTAAATCTGAGGTGGATGCGGTGGGGGAGTTTCCCCTGTTAGTTATAAAATGTGATCATTCAGTTAAGATGAGAAATGGGGCCCCTGTTTACTTGTGAAGTATTGAAACACGACATCTCCTTTGTCTCGAGAGTAGACACGTTCGTACGCCACTAGTTTCGCCTCGCTGAAGATCCGCTGGGGCGGTCCAAGGAGCCACACGACAAAGCGTTGCGTCATCCAATTAACAAGGCCTTGCAGCGGGCAGGCCTTCCCGCTGCCAGCCGTAATTGACACAGCCATTAGCCGTGTCCAGACACGCGTTGCTCGCTGAGGGCGCAGCGCACAGCAGCGTACGGATCACAACGCGAGGCCGCCACTCGAGCGGAAGCCGGGACCTGATTCCTGAGGACCCACACCTCCGGCTCACAGCCTCGCTGAGGCGGTCGCCCCAGGACGTGATCAGACCTCAGACACTACCCTCTCCCTAACTACTCTCACCTTACCGCTGCGCAAATGGGCTCTACCTTGCCACATCAAGTGCACGTGCGTGATAAATAGACTCGCGTACAGAACGATCTAATACGGTGCTGTCACAATGTTTTCAAAACAAGAACAACGTAGCTGTATGAAAATTGAACGTGCCAGTGGAAGTACGGCATGACGGTGTAGTCAAGGAATTCAAGAGGCTTCCGTGGGATCTCCATAGCCTTGAGCCCGAAGTAGGCGATGCACCTGTGTTTGGAACTGCCGACTCCGGTTACACGATAGACGCGAGATACTGATGGAGAGGAAATCCGAACGGAAAAGTAGATCGTTGTTTGTTTTTACGAAAAATTTCTGATAGGTCAATGTTCTTACTCACTAACTGTTGTTTTGTTATGTAGCTATCATGGAATTTCACTTGGGACGTAGTCAAAGGATAACTTCTTCGAATCCGGGTAACTGCATTGGACAGCGAGGCAGACGTTTTAAATTTAGCTTAACGGTGCCTACAATCTGCCTCTATAACGGTCCAAAAGCATGGTGTCTTGCAACGTCAGCTTGGGGCTCTATGACGCTTCAAGCACCAAGCAGTCGACACATGCGAGAAAAAGGCCATAGCTCAGAAGTAAATATGATGTGTGAGGTGGATTAATGACACCACAGTGGAACCAAATTTCACAAAATTCTTCCCAGCTCCACCAAGGACGGGTCACACGATGGGATTTTACTCACATTTCATCCATTCTTATGACACCAATGCAATGGAGGTCAGAACTGCAACACCCAGCTTTGAAATCACACGTTTCTCTTATAAGTCGCTGAGGGAAAGGTTAGAGATACTCAGAATCGCCATGTAAATGCGTCGATGGGGGTATGGGCTTAGAAGGGTTGGGATTCCCCATTCCCCCACATTTAGCGGTCTAAAGTACAGTTCTCAGTGCGATGAGCGGCAGCTTAATGTTCTTGGCAACCTTTGACACTGTGTCATCCTCGGACATTTCAACCCCTGTCTAATGACCTTGTGGGGCTGCAGAGACAATAAATATAATTGCTCCCCTGCAATTTTTACTGTCCTGTACAGATTGGAACTACAGAGCCTGTGCACAGTCGTTCAACGAAATTTGAACATGATCCAAAGCAGCAAAGGGCGCTCATTCCTTTCCACCTCTCCTGTTTCATACATCCTGTGGCATGATCACGGAATGATCCATCATTGACAAACGCCTGAATACAGTGGCCCCTCAATTCAGCAGTATCCTCAGTGGCACATGCCAGCATGTACTGAAAATTTTAAAAATGTGGCTTTACAAAAAAAAAAAAAAAAAAAGCCTGTGAAGTTTTCCTTGGAGCCTGCAGGCAGATAACTGCTTCACAACCGTCAAAGGCCACCTGCCTGCCTGCAGGTGTCTAGTTCCTTGGTGGTTCCAACCTGTACAGGACAGCAAAAATTCGAGTCGCACTACACTGAAGGGAAGTCATAACATTCTGTGACAATGCAGCCCCACACAGCCCCTAGTGGACAGAGGAGGTCAGCAGCGCCAAAGGTTATCAAGATCGTCGTCCTTTTGCTCACCACACTGATAACAGTCGTTTTCGACAGCAAAAGGTGTGGCAATAAACGGCTCAGGGAAAAGGGTGGTCTCATTGTCGAGCTGAGCCCTCTTAGTGTTGATTCTGATCTGCAGTGTGTCCGGCCACCCATAACAAAACTGCGTGATTTCAACCATGGGTGTGGGTTTTCTGACTTCCACCGCAGAGAGGCGTAAAGAAGGCGTGAAGTGTAAGGTAAGACAGGGTGTGACGACCGTCCCATATTGTGATACGTCCACGGTGGCACGGGGCACAACTGTGACGTCATTAAGGCACCTTTTATGTCACATGAACTTCTGAGCTCTGATCTATTTTCACACGTATCGATATATTGCTGTTTGAGTATCGCAGAGCCCGACGATGACGCTTCAGGACGCCACGCTTTTGCACCGTTACGGAGGAAAGTTGTAGGCAGCTTTGAACCAAATTTCAAACTTCCGCGTCGCAATGGAAGGCAATTAAAGGGTTCGGAAGAAGTGATCTTTTAATTCTGTTGCGCAGTGTATGTTACTGCTGTACTGAATTACGGGTTCCACCTTCCGTTTTATATCGTGACACTTGCTTGCACAATAATACTTTCATTTCATATTACTTTTCTAGAGCATTTTCACATAATATATACAGATACTCTTGCAGCTATTGCCATGACGATGGCCGTAAACCTTAAGAAAATGGCAGAACGACAACGAACGACGTCGACGATGGCGAAAAGCAAGCCACAGTTGACTTCCACACTTGCTGTGAAGAAGGGACCAGGCAGCGACACATATTTCCTATTAATAAAGAAACCGAGGCCGAAAATCCGAAGGAATTTCGGGTCTTCATGAGAGGGATGTGAGTCGTTTCGACAAGCTGCTGTCGATGACACAGAAGGGAATTTGTTCAAGTGACACAATAGTGCGGGACGCAACTTCATCTACTCGGCAGTAAGAATTAAACAATTTTTTCTCAATATTGTGATCATAGTCTCCTGCCGACTATTGCCAATTTCTCCTTCCTAGCATCTTGAAACAAAGCAATGTATGCAGTCAATTAAAACGTGAACTTTCGTCGATATGAAGTTGGCATCTGTTCTTTCGGACATATCCGAAAGAACATATGCCGTCTTCGTATCATTTGAGGCTAACCGGCTGACGACCTTCTTCAGTGCGGATGCACACGATTTGCCTGTACTCTTATGGGACTTGTGGATCGGCTACTGCGAGTAATGGGTATAATGGTAGGGACACTACGAACGTAGTGTGTGGACTATAAGTTAAGAATGTGGGTCTCACGGGGAGTGTGCCAACGATAAATCCCTGCAGTCGCGCTATCTTCTGTGCCCTCGGTGACTCAGATGGATAAAGCGTCAGCCACGTAAGTAGGAGATCCCGGGTTCAAGTCCCGGACGGGGCACACATTTTCAACTGTCCCCGTTGATATACATCAACGCCCGTCAGCAGCTGATGGTATTAATTTAACTGTAATTTCATTCGTCAATTTAGGTGCTATGTTTAGAAATCGAAAATCGCTTACGAAATTTACATTCATATTTACTAAGAAATAAACCCCAGGAAAGGCATATTACTATGATAAAGATGGTCGTGAATATCGTAGAGACGCCTTTCGTCGCTACACCCTGGATTGCGACGTCCATATTTGCTTGTAGTGTCCTAGTTCTAGAATACGAACTTATAATACAAAGAATGCTTCTGTTCTGTACAGTACCTCCTCATTAGTTACGTGATCTACCCTTCTAATTTTCAGCATTCTTCTGCAGCTCCACATTTCAAAACCTTCTATACTCCTCTTATCGAAACCGTTTATCGTCCATGTTTCACTTCACAACATCGCTACGCTGCATACAAATACTTTCAAAAACGACTTCCTGTCACTTAATCTATACTCGGTGTTAGAACATTTCTGCTCTTCAGAAACGCTTTCCTTGCCATTGCCAGTCTACGTTTTACATCCTCTCAACTTCGACCGTCATCAGTTATTTTGCTGCCCAAATAACAAAAGTCAGCATCATCTGATTTAATTCGTCTACACACCATTATCCTCATTTTGCTTTTGTTGATGTTTATCTTATATCCCTCTTTCAAGACACAGTCCATTCCGTTCAGCTGTTCTTCCAGGTTCTTTGCTGTCTCTGACAGAATTACAATGTCGTCGGCAAACGTGAAAATTTTTATTTCTTCTACATGGATTTTAATTCCTACTTCAAATTTTTCTTTTGTTTCGTTTGCTGTTTGCTCGAGGTATAGATCGAATTACATTTGGGGTAGGCTACAACCCTGTCTCACTTCCTTCTCAACCACTACCTCTCTTTCATGCCCCTCGAATATTTATAACTGACATCTGTTTTCTGTACAGATTGTAAATATTCTTTCGCTCCTTACATTTTACCACTGCTACATTCAGAATTTGAAGAGAGTATTACAGTCAACATTGCCAAAAGCTTTCTCTGCCTCTACAAATGCTAGAAGTGTAGGTTTACCTTTCCTTAACCTAGCTTCTAAGATAAGTCGTAGGGTCGGTATAACGTCGCGTGTTCCTACATTTCTACAGAATCCAAACTGATCTTTCCCGAGGTCGGCTTCTACAAGTTTTTCCATTCTTCTGTAAATGATTCGTGTCAGTATTTTGCAGCTGTGACTAATTAAACTGATAGTTCGGTAATTTTCACACCTGTCAACACCTGCTTTCTTTGGGATTTGAATTGTTATATTCTTCTTGAAATATAGGGGTATTTCGCCTGTCTCATACAGCTTGCTCACTAGATGGTAGAGTTTTGTCAGGGCTGGCTCTCCCAATGGTATCCGTAGTTCTAACGGAATGTTGTCTACTCCCGGGGCCTTGTTTCGACTTATATTTTCAGCAATGTGTCAAATTCTTTACGTAGTATCTTATCTCCCATCACATCTTCATTTACACCCTCTTCCATTTCTATAATATTGCCCCCGAGTACATCACATTTGTATAGACCGTCTATATACTCCTTTCGCCTTTCTGCTTTCAATTCTTTGCTTACGACTGGTTTTCCATCTTAGCTCTTGATATTCGTAGAGTTAGTTCTCTCTTCTATAAAGGTCTCCTTAATTTTCCTGTAGGTGGCATCTATCTTACCCCTAGTGATATGGAGTTCTGCATCTTTACATTTATCCTCTAGCCATGGCTGTTTAGCCATTTTGCGCTTCCTTTCGATCTCATTTTCGAGACGCTTGTATTCCTTTTTATCTGCATTTTTATATATTTTCCTTTCATCAATTAACCTCTATATCTCTTGTGTTACCCAAAGATTTCTGCTAGCCCTCGCCTGTTTACCTACTTGATCGTATGCTGCCGTCACTATTCATCTGTCAGAGCTACCCATTCTTCTGCCGCCGTATTCCTTTCCCCTGTTCTTGTCAATCGTTCCCTAATGATCCCTCTGAAATTCTATACAACCTCTAGTTGTTTCAGTTTAGCCAGGTCCCATATCTTTAAATTCCTATCTTTTTGCAGTTTCTTCAGTTTTAATCTATAGTTCATAGCCAATAAATTGTGCTGAGGATCCACATCTGCCCCTGGAAATTTCTTAATTTCTTTCAGTTTAAAACCTGGTTCCTAGATCTCTGTCTCACGAATATGTAATGAATCTGAAAGCTTCCGATGTCTCCAGGTCGCCTCCACGTACACAGAAATCTTTTATGATTCTTTAACCAAGTATTAGCTATGATAACGTTATGCTCTGTACAAAATTCTACCAGCGGCTTCCTCTTTCATTCCTTACCCCCCGTTTATGTTTACCTACTACTTTTCCTTTTCTTCCCTTTCCTACCATGATATTCTAGTCCGCTATGACTATTAAATTTTCTTCTCCCTTAACTATCTAAATAATTTCTTTCATATCATAGTACATTTCTTCAATCTCTTCGTCATCTGAGGAACTAGTTGGAATATAAACGTTTACTACCGTGGTAGACGTGGGATTCGTGTCTATTTTGGCTACAATAAAGCGTTCAGTATATTGTTCGTAGTAGCTTATCCGCATTCCTATACTTTTACTCATTATTAAACCTCCATTATCCCTATTTGATTTTGTATTTACAAACCTTTATACACCTGCGCAGAAGTCCTATTCCTCCTGCCACCGAGCTTCACTAATTCCCACTGTACCTAAATTTGTACTCTCTATTTCCATTCCTAAATTGTATAATCCACCTGCCAGGTTAAGGGACCTGAAATTTCACGCTCTGATCCATAGAACGCCACTTCTGTTTCTTCTCATAGCGGAATCCTCGAGAGTAGACCGCGCTCGGAGATCCGAATGCAGTACTATTTTAACTCAGGAATATTTTACCCAAGAGGTCGCCATTCTCATTTAACCAAACAGTAAAGCTTTATGAGGTCACGCAAACCTGCCTGATCTTGCGATCACTGGCCGGTCGCACACAGCTGTGATTCCTGCAGTGGTGGAACTAGCGATGGGGAAAGCCAACCTGTTGAAACCGATACCGGTATTTTACTTTTGAGTAATGGGCAGTTTTTGGTATTTGTTTGGCATTAGATATAAAAGACGTTTTAAATTTCTTACTAATAATCGGGTAAAAAACTGATATATCCGTTAGCCATGGTAGCGGTTCTAAAATTTATTTCTTAAATAAACCTTCTACTTTCAGAATGCGATTTTCACTCTGCAGCGGAGTGTGCGCTGATATGAAACTTCCTGGCAGATTAAAACTGTGTGCTCGACCGAGACTCGAACTCGGGACCTTTGCCTCTCGCGGGCAAGTGCTCTACCATCTGAGCTACCGAAGCACGACTCAAGGCCAGCACTCACAGCTGTACTTCTTGTAGTATCTCCTCTCCTACCTTCCAAACTTTACAGAAGGTCGCCTGCGAACCTTGCAGGAGTGCTAGTTCTGCAAGGATCGCAGGAGAGCTTCTGTAAAGTTTGGACGGTAGGAGACGAGATACTGGCAGAAGTTAAGTTGTGAGGACCGGGCCTGAATCGTGCTTCGGTAGCTCAGATGGTAGAGCACTTGCCCACGAGAGGCAAAGGTCCCGAGTTCGAGTCTCGGTCGGGCACACAGTTTTAATCTGAAAGGAAGTTTTAACCTTCTACTTTGTTTTAAAAAAGAGTAATTTCTCTTCGTAAGTATCTTACTGCTATGAAATATAACCTTATAATAGAAAAGCGGGAAGAAATCAGTTATATTTTAATAACAATGGTGACAAAAGTAGTAACAAAACTTCGCTTAAGAATTGCTACAGTGCTGCCGAGACGAAAACCTGTTACCGTGTGGCGTGGCCTGCTGGACTGTACACGTGTACGTGCGTATGCGAGACTTCTCCCCGTCTGACGTATAGTTTCTTGCAGTCGTTGACGGATCAGTTGTATTACAAAAATGGCACCGAGCCTAGTGTGCAACTGTTTTTGCGAAATGCAATATCAGTGAGTTACAATGTTCCACGTGCTTTAAAAAAAATTAAAAACGGGTAGAGCTCAAAGAAACTTCTGACTTCATTCGAGGAGAACACTGAAAACCTCATTAATCATTTACAATTTGCGATAAAAATGGAAGGTCACTGATCTGCTATCTGTTTCTACATAATACACCTTTATCTGCTAGTAGGCTTTGAAAACAGACAAATTAACGTGATAAACAGAGTTCTTCAACCTCATTTTTCACCCTTGAGCACTGACTATTCCTAATGCCCAAACAGTGGTGTGTTCCTCGATTACAACGTGATTCTTGAGCAGAGATCCAAAAAATTAGTATGAGTAGGAGAATATTGCTAATTTTTTGTATTATTCAAGCTCTTATCACATGTCAACAAAAGCAGTGAACAGTGGATAGACTAAGTTTTCTTTTATTAGCATATTTGATATTTTGGTGTTACGTATCTTGAAACGCCGAGAGTGAAAATTTTTCAATCTCTGTTCGATTTATACGTTTATCATGGTAAATAATGGCAATAATACCCGAATATCAGTTACTCCAGAAACCCTTTATTTAGAGAAGTTTTAATAGTCAGTTTAGACTGGCGTAAAAAAAGATATAACCGAAATCCGGTTATTTCAGAGATAACCGCCAACCCTATTTGGAACTTGCGGACACTCTCATTCGCCGCGCGGTCATAGGCGCCTTGTCACGGTTCGTGTGGCTCCGCCCGTCGGAGGTTCGTGTCCTCCCTCGGGCATGGGTGTGTGTGTTGTCCATAGCGTAAGTTAGATTAAGTCAGATTAAGTAGTGTGTAGGCTTAGAGACCGATGACCTAAGTAGTTTGGTCCCAGAAGACCTCACCACAGATTAATTAATTTAGTTCCTCATTCGGGGTGATTTGCGGATCACATTCAGAGACCTCGCTGCTCAGCTGGATCTCTCTGTTGCTTGTGCTGACACACTCGCCCACCAGTTGGGGTATGAAAAGTGTGTGCCCGCTGAGTTCCTTGCCACCTAACAGAAGGCCGTGAAGAGCAATGAAGGACCAATCCGTGGGGAGTTGCTTGCGTGTTACGAGTGTGATGCTAACAGTTTTTGTCGAACATCATCAAAGACGATGAAACATGGGTTCATCTCTTCGAAGTGGAAACACGGCGGCCCTCCAAGACCTCTTCTCCGCTGAAAATATTCAAAGCCGCTCTCTCTGATGGTAAAGTCGTGACAACAATCCTTTGGAACTCTCAAAGGGTTTTTTTTGTTTGATCTCATCCCTCACGGTGCAACAATGAACTCTGAAGCGTATTGTACTACCCTCGGAAATGGAAGCAACGGCTTCAGCGTGTTCGTCGCCACAAAAATGAAAACGAACTTCTCCATGACAACGCAGAACCTCATACAAGTCTCCCCACCCTAGAGGAGCTCACAAAACATCGTTGGACTGTTATTCCTCATCCACGTCCGCAGCTCATGGTCTAGCGTTGCTGCCTCTGGATCACGGGGGCCCGGGTTCGCTTTCCGGCCGGGTTGGGGATTTTCTATGCCCGGGGACTGGGTGTTTGTGCTGTTCTCATCATTGTGTCATCATCATCATTCGTGAGAGTTGTTAGACTTCACTGTGTAAAAACATGGGGCCTGTAGAAATTGGGACATTGTACAGGCGCTGACGACCCCACAGTTGAGCGTCCCATAAACCAAACATCATCATCATCATCATCCTGATAAACCCTACAGCCCGGATCTCACAACTTCCATCTGTTTGTTAAAATGAGGGATGAACTCCACGGGAAGCAGTAGGTGGATATTGTGGAGGTTAATGATGCAGCAAGATGTTGGCTCCGACGTCGACAAGTAGGGTGGTACCATGCGGGCATACAAGCCGTCCCATTATGTAACGTAATGCAGTCGCATTGCACGGAGATTATGTTGAAAAGTGGGATTTTGTAAGCAAAACGGTGGGTCATAATATAATGTATTGGAATCCTGAATAAAAGCAACCTGCTGTCAGAAAAAAAAGGTCTTGCATTACGCATTGAAAGCCCCTCGTATTACTTATGTTACCTTGCTAGTGGCAACTCTTCCGAAGACCTGAAATTTGCAAGCGCAGTTACTCCTCAGAGTTTTGTGCAGTTAGTTATGTAAACATGTCATGCAATAATACCGCACTGAGATATCATATTCGTAAGTGACGTATTCACTCACACAGATTCCTGTATGTAGTTTTATTTGTCGTTATAGTTGCAAAGAAATACGAGTAAGTCATTTCACTCAAACTAAGAAAAAAATTTGTGCCATATCTAGTGCATGCACTTTTACTGTTTCGTTCAATGTTGAAGGAGATGCAGTGCACAATCTTGCAGGTGTGGCTCGTGGTGGTGGTATGATTAGAACACAATTTCGATTTTAATTGCCAAGTTGACACTTATATAAAATGTCATGGATAGCCATTCTTGCCTGGAGCTGTTGTTCTGGAGCCAACTTCTCGAGCCCCACTGCCCTGATCCTGCATCGCCTCACCTACTACACATTATAAACTCTGCCTTGCCATGTTTAGAATTTCTTCTTGTGGCATGCTCTTTTCTTTCTTTTGGCATCCGGGAATATCAGATTGTCTGTCTGCTTAATTTCAGTGATTTATAACAAAGATTATTAGTAATTAGATTTATGCCGAGTTGAATGTCTACTTCTCTTAATGTATACAGTTGCGTGGTTTGCCAGAAGCACAGAAAGAAACTGCAAAAGAGTTTGAATTTTCCGTGAATTTTCCGGTCTCTGCATCTCTTTACCACAACTGTAAACACTTTCTTAGTAGAGTTATGCTGAGAGTAATAAATTTCAACTACGAGATCTTAATGCTGGATGTCGGAATAAATCGTCGTGTATCAGATAGCGGTGTTCTTTACTATTCCAAGTTTGGAGACTTGCTTCTATACAGCAAGCTGATTATCCCACCAGAAGAAGTCCTACTTAAGAGCAACAGTTCTGCTCCGTTTGCTTTCGTTGGAGATGATGCATTTGCAGTAACAGATACCACTGACTAGAGAACAAAGAATTTTCAGCTAGCGTCTCAGTGGTGCACGCAAGGCTCTGGAAAACACTCTCCCGAGAAAGCGAGAATAATGGTGTTGTGTGTGTTGTTACTTACTCAGTTAGTTGAGGAGGAATAAATCTGTATCCTACTGCCATACAAGTCAAATAGACAATGAAAATGAGGCGGGACGTACTACTGTGTCAGGCTGACGGAGAGAGAAGCGAGTAAATTAGTCCACAACCTACGAGGTCACTAAATTCATATGGAAGTACCAAAACAATCAGAGATACTTTTTGTAATTTCCTTAATAAAGAGGGTAAAGTAGCGTGGAAAGATAACGTTTGTTAATTTTGCTTGCATGAGTGAATTATGAACTGAGACGTATTATCATTAAAAGCTGTGTATTTAACATGAATAAAAATTCACTGAAGAAAACTTACGGAACTGTGAATTTTTCCTTCTCCACTGTTTCCGTGGTGCTAACTGATGTTACAACTTGCTGGTGTAGTTTAACACTTATGAACTAATAAGACATTTGCCTTGAGTGTGAAAAGTGACTGCACGTGTATTTAAACGTAATTTGAAGCAGACTACTGTATGTACCAGAGACTGTATGTGATTACGATGCAGCTTTGATACGTACTCATTACACTAAGCGTTTATTCCTTGTTTATTTTGTCTTATTAACTTTATAGAGAAGAATTGCGTTTTAAATATGGATTCGGTCTAGTCGAGTAGCTAGCACCGCTATACGAATAGTGAACCGTGAATTATCGAGAAGAGTCATTGTCTGTGTTTATTACATGCTGTAACTAGCAATATTTGGAACTGAGAAAGCTAGAATAAAAGCTGGACCCATCAAACCGATGGTGAGGCAACTTTCGTGCTTGCTGTACACGGTCTAAACATGATTCCAGACTCTGCAACGAGCTACAAGCTTCGACAACTGGTCCACATAAGACTACACGGTGGTCACCGACTGGTCAACAGTCTTTCTATCATTATTTGCACTTAATTCCCTAAAATATTATCTCACCATGTAATCACAGATTTTATTTAAAATAATTATAAGTAAAGTTAGGTAGATAGTACTATAGACCAACAGGAAGCTTATTTGTTCAAGTTACCATAGAGTAGGTTCCGCTTCCTTGGAGTTTGCCCCACATATTCCTGCTTTTCTGTCTCTTTACTTCTCACCTGAAAGTTGTTGTCAAAGAATTTAATTTCTTTAAGATACTCTCTTGCAAGGAGAAAGTACCACACGATTTTTGTATTGTTAAGCCGCCACGTGTCACAATACGGTCACTGAATGATAAACGTCAATGCACTGAAGCAAAAATGCCCTCTCTTCTTGGTTATTAAAACTAGATCCAAACGAACGAGCCTCACGTGGTAAACAAACAGCAAACGGGAATATGTTGAACACAGTAAGACGCGGCGTGAGAATAGTATTGTCAATACTATCTACAAACGGCACAATCTTTCCAGGCAGCACAGTATATTTCCGAAGTTTTTGATGTCCTTAGTATTATTTCGCTACCTTTGAGACACCCCTAGACACTCAGCAGTATTGCCTACATGGGTAACACTGTCAATATTATTGACTACTTAGGGGTCTATTTGGAGCTGCTGTTTTCTGCAGCGCACCTATGACGCGTCTCCTAAGTCTTTTAGTTCCATCCCTTCCACCGCCATATGGAGGCCGCGCTAGACGTGTTACATCCGTGTCTGGTTGTCTAGTTGGGCAAAACTTTTCAACTAGGAACGCTAAAATGTGACATTTGTTGACCAAGTTATCCCTGTGTCGGCGAAGGAGAAGTGTCTGCTCTTACAGTGTTACAGGACAGTTATCCACGGAAAACGATCAGTGCGCTGACCCGAGAGACAGGATTAGGACCTACGACTGTGTTTCAAAGTCTGCAGGTATGAGAAAAATTGCATGATTTGGCGGAAATGCAGAAATGTCACCGATATGTCACGCAACCGCTTCGAAAGGAAAGTCTTTCTTATACCGTGTAGTTACACTGGATGATTGTGGCCTAATTGTACGACTCACACACGAAACTCCAGTCAAACAAATGGCTTCATTACGGGTCAACAAGACGACACAAAGTTCGTAATATACTCAGCAGCCGGCCACCTTGACCGAGCGGTTATAGGCGCTTCAGTCCAGAACCGCGCTGCTGCTATGGTCGCAGGTTCGAATCCTGCCTTGGGCATGGATGTGTGTGATGTCCTTAGATTAGTCAGGTTTAAGTAGTTCCAAGTCTAGGGAACTAATGCCCTCAGATATACTTTGCAGTGTTCTTGTGGGTGTTCTGTTGGAATTTTCATTTAAGTTTGGTGTTCAAACGAATGCCCCTTTTCCTGAATGTACAGCTTATTGGCTGTTGGAGCTCTTCCACCAAGACGTGCTATGGTATAAGCCATGCTGCTTCATTGGCAGCGTGGTGGCATTGTGGCAGATCGAACCCCTTTTCTTTGTGCATTTTGACCTGCCTTATATATGTCTGTACCAAAAAGCATTCGACTGTTAAAGCGAATTTGTTATCAAACACCACTTCGAGGAAGCTTGTCGCCTTTTCTAAACGGCATCCCATACGAGCAAACCAGTGCATCTTCACTTTGTGTCAAGTATACTTCCGGTACTTGGGTTATGCCCGCCTCTGTTTACAAAGAATAGTTCGATATAGCCATAGGGTTGAGACCACACGTCTGCTTTCATGTCACAGAGCTAGTTTGCTGCAAATAGTAACCTCTAGCTACAGTCATGCAGTCAAATAGTCTGTCTATTAACTAGAAATGCGAGTTTATAAAAGACTCAAAAATACAAAATCAAAATTAAATGAATAATTTAAGAACAAGTATTCTATTTTAGCTTTTGTAATTTACGTAGATGACTAATGTTTACAGCACAACCTCAAATAAACAAGTGTGGTCCTACGACATTCAGTTAAAATACAGGCAAAAAATACACTTATCAAACGCAGTTAAGTTACATTGAGAGTGTTGTGAGACTGATAGCAGGGCCCTAATAAATTCTAATCAAACATACATGAAAACTAACTCAATTTTGTAATCACATTAAACGAAATATTCACGAGTTGTAAACAGTTCGGAGATCAAGAGCATATTTCACAAATCATCACATGTGATAGCAAGAATAGTACTTGATACTCTGTCTGTCCTCAGTTGCGTGACACAAGCAGAAAAAATTAGAAACCTACTCCGGAGCAAATTCATACCTCTCGAAATATGAAGTCTCTTCAGGAGTTAAGGTGTTATTTTAAGTGATAGAATACCACTCGTTACCACAGGCAGATCTGCCTCCTTCTAGAACCCGGGCAAAAGTGCCCATGCTCGCTCCCTAGAGCTCTTCACTTGAAAATGTCCCAGTCTCCACTTGACTCCCATAGTGTTCAGTTACTGTTTGCTTTCGCATTGTCCGAAAACTATCCCCACCAATAATACATAGTGCGTAAGTTCTACAGACAAGCTTTCATTCAACGCAACCATTTCCTAGACTAAACTAATATATTGCAACAATATTTGAATAAAGACTTGTTATAAACATTCGGACACAAACCACTCACAACAACAATAAATAAAAGTGTCTCGGTAAACAAATAAGCCAATATTTTTGTGCAAGTGTACTGAAAATAACTGACTATAGATTTTCGTTAAAATTGCTCAACAGTTATTCAGACCTACTTGTCGGAGGCACCTTTTGATACTCTTTTACATAGTTGGTAGCAGCTAGCAGGTGCAACTACAACTTCCTAAATTACGATGCAAATAATATCTAAATAATTTTACTGCCGAAATACTAAACGCAAGAATGTGAAAATGTGAGGTAGTCATGCTGTATTAATTTGCTGTCTAATTGTGGAAGATTCGACGATCTGACAAACATTGGCATAATGAAAATACCGGGTGGTGGTAATTAAACTTTCTCTGTTTAACACGTTATAATACGGAAACTAATTATAGTACGAGCAGCAGCTAACATTAATGTCCAGAGTGTGGTGTGCACGATTACCATGCGTCACAGCGCCACCGTCCAGTTCCAATTACGGCCACCACGTGCCGTGATCAGTCATCGTGATTCATGGTCTCACACACCTGACCAGTCGCAGTGCACTAGAGATGGGCAAACTGAAACACGTAACTGTTTAGAAACAAATGAAACAGTACAATGTAATGTTTCGATACGCTGTTTCGAAACAGTGAAACAGTTTGTGTTTTGTAATCTAATAAACCTACACATTTTATCATCTTGAATGTCTACTGTATAAGTATGTCCATATAAACAAAACTGAGGTGCGAGAGCGATAATCATATCGCAGAAAGTATGAAACTTATCACTTAGGAGTCTTGGCAGTTTCGTATTTCCTGCAGCAAATGCGCTGCTTCCGTGTCGTGTGACTTTCATACTTTTCAATTGGCTGAGGACAGCCATAGCTGAAGACAGATGAACCACCACGAACAGAACTGGAGGTGGGAGCAAACTGCAGAAACAGCGGATATGCTATTGGGATTCCCACATTCCGTTTGTATGGGTAATATACCCATCCTGCTAATTTCCATTCACACAAATGGAATCATTGTGGATAATAGGCACAGTGACTATAGACTCACAAATAACGCCAAATAATTCGAATAAATAACAAAATATAACAGAAAAATTTTGTCTTTCAAGGTGTTTCGAACCGTTACTATAAATTCACCATGCTTCCCAGCCCTTCCCGTTCACCATTACACTAACAGTGATATGTCAAACAGATTGCTTGCAATTATACCTACATCAAATTTATGTATATGTCTAATAACTGTCACTCTAAGCCTTTTTTTTATTCAAAATGTTATAGGCTTACTTGCGTTGCTTAATATGATTACTGTACATGAACAGAGAAGCGTGTGTTATAAAAAAAGGGTAATTTAACTGAATGATTTTCACATATTTATTATTTTGAATGTGAATAGTATGCGTTGTTTTATTGTTTGGTTAGTGTTTATAAAGCAGATGTTACGCTATTTCGAAATAGGACAGTCAGCTAGAGACGAAGCTTTATTTTCGGATAACTTAAGCTTCATGCTATTGCTTGTCAAAAAGATTTCGACGTTCTTGAAAGTGTTTCATGAAGTGGTATGTTGTGTTTCAGTACCTGTGCCGAGCCCGAATCTCGTCCGACACAGAGCGGAATGAAACATCACTGTTTCGATACAATTAGTCCGTTCCAAGCACAGGTGGACTGAAAAAGCCTTACTTTGAAACAACGATACAGTTTCTGTGGCTGGCTCGAGATCGAATCTGGTCCGGTTATCCGAGACAGGAACGGAATGAAACACCACTGTTTCGAAACAGTAAACCACAGCCGTTCCGAAACACTGAAACAGTTCCACGTATCGATACACTGTATCGAAACATAGAAACAGTGGCCAAGTCTACAGTGCACCTGTTGACGTGTCAGCATGAGCTTGGACAAAAGGAGCAGGAAATTATTCGTGAAGCTCTATTAACAAAGCAACAGTAATTCTGCAGCTGCACTTGTAGATTACCGCCGGCTGAAAGGATTACGGAAGGGTTATCATTCTCCACCTGCTGTGCCGAGCATGATGAAGAAGTTCGAATCAGCTGGAGAACTGGGCGCCGCTCCGGGAAGAGGCAGACGACGGGTGCACTATAGGTGGTTGTTGAAATCGCTGTTGCTGTGGCAGCCAACGGTGCGCGCAATTCCCGACCATCAGGCAGTGCGCGTGCCGTGTCACGGCAGATGAACATCCCGTGGTTCACTGTATGCAAGGTGCTTTGAGCCATTCTGAAATGGTATCCGCACAGGAGCCATACCGTACAGCAGCTCACACCACAGGCCGCACAAACGACGTGTTGCCTTTGCTCTCCACTTTCTCGCAAGGATTCAAGTAGATGAGGTATGGCTCTGGACCATCGCATGAACAGAAGAAGCTTATTTTCCGAGAATTGCCGAGTGTGGGGATCTTCACCTCCAGCCAGTGAGCATGAAGTTCCTCGGTATGGTGAACGTGTCACCGTATGGTGTGCCTTCACGGCATCATTAGCCCATTCGTTTTTGAGCAGGTTGGCGCTCAAGGACCAAAGACGTGCAGTGTGACTGGCCAGAACTCCTGCGATATGCTTCGCTGGCATGTAATACATGCCCTACAGGAGAGAGACGCATTGAACTCAACGGTTTTCATGCAAGATGGGGCCCCACCACACATCGCTCGTGAAGCTAACCTGCTTCTCTGAAACACATCTGGAAACGACCGAATTATCAGCCGATCGTTTCCAAATGCTAGGCCAGGCACGATCATCGGATCTCACTCCCTGTGATTTCTGGTTGTGGGGCTCCATGAAGGACAGGAGGAGCATTCACAAATGTGCTGGTCTGAAGCGCAGCATACCAAGAGAGGTAGCCAGCATACCTACGAACACGCTTCGTTCTTCAGTGCAGAATAAAATCCTCCTGTTTCAGACGCCTCTGGACACTGATGGGTGCCGTATTCAACCCCTTTTGTAGCAGTAATGGCAACGGTATGTAATGGAATGATGATCTGTAACAGCACATTAAACTGTTCCAATTGAATCGATTCTGCATTGTTTCTCTTCTCATGTCCTTGACATCAATGCCACAAAGTTTGGTCCTCGAACGGTAATTAGTTTGCGTGTTATAACATGCTGAATAGGGTTAAGTCATAAAATTATATATAAAAATGAAGAAATAATATATAGATACGGATATGTAACTTTCAGAGATGAGAGTTACAGTGCAATGGAGTCTCCGAGACATCGTATGTGCAAGCGTTTAAAAGCTGTTAATTAAGAGGTTCATTTTGAAAATGTCTATTTACTGTGAATATTAACTTCTCTAGTTCTACGGATATTACAATATTGTTGTCATTGGATTTGCCACATTTTCTCAGATATCAGCTGTATTGAGACTTGCTTTAATACTTGACTGTGAATTGTTAGAGATTCTTGAAGAGCTGTAAGAAGCCATCTTTGAGCGTGTTTTACACAGCTATTTCTTGCAGCATTATCTGTCCTCTTACGCGTTAAAATTCCCCGTACCGGCCACGCGCTCCTTGTCTCTTCGCCTGAGCTTACCTGGAGAAGCCATGCAGCGTCATCGTCCCGTCGACTCGCAAGCAGCCCAGCAATAAAATTAAGCTCTCCCCAGTACCCCGCCTAGGTGGACCAATAATTCTCCCACGTACTCCTAAAGTTACTCACCTCCGCTTAATGTGGCATATTAGCTCGCAAATTTAGCACATTAAGTTGCGCCAAATTTGACATATTTAAATGATAAATACACCACATAGATAATTTAAGTACTCTTCTTGCATGTCAGAACAATAGTGTAAGTGTCTGTATGGTAGTGTAATGAACATCACACACCTCCTGGAATATGTCACAATATATCATCACCATAAATTTACTAAATCTACCACAAATTATAAAACTTACGGCATATCAATTGAACACCAAAATGAAACAAATCATATAAATTTATGGAAAAGTTCGAGACAGATCTACTTTTGCTCATTTGAAATCACATTGCGCTTTGAACACTTCTTCGTATCGCTTCACTAGCACAGTCACAGGACATGAACGGTGTTCTGACTGTTGAAGTTCACATCGTTCGTACTCCAGCTGCCTCTGCATAGTTTCATGATGCTCTTGACCATGAACTGCGCCGAACATGCGTCAGTCCACAGTCATGGTGAGTGCTGAAGCATATAGCTGCAGAAATACGACTGTGGTGTAGTTACCAGTAATCATATGACTTCCAGAATTCCAACAGATCAGGCACTGAATTCCCTCCCCAGCGAAATCGATACATTTACCAACAGGGTAGCAGAGAAAACTGATTTAATACACTAGCAAAATATTTGATTCAACTCGACACTTCAAACCCTCTTCCTATGTTCCCACTAACTTTCCCACACTTAACTTCTACTACCAATTCTCACACCTGCAACTGCTGCAAAATAGTATGCTCCAAACCCCCAAGCAAACTGCCTATCGTGAAATATACTTGAGACCTGGATCACAGAATATTGTACAGTGTTAGAATTACAGTTGTAATTCTAAAGGGATTACATTCATTTCCCAAACGAGCCCACAATTGTGACGATACCTAACTGTTTTCTACTGCAAAGCTGCTCTCCAGCATCCAATATTAGCAAATCACTTGCACCTTTACCGTTGGTTTCTCGTACTTCAGGTACTTGGGCTATGCATAACTGTGTTTAAAAAGAATAGTTCGAGCTATGCATGTCTGAATTCATGCCACGCAGCTAATTCACTGCAAAAAATAATCTGTAGCTATGATCCCGCAGTAAAATGGCCTATTCATTGGCTAGAATTTACATTTTATAAAATATGCAGAAGTACAAAATAAAAGTTAAATTAATAATGTGATACTGAGGGTTCTGTTCTAACATATGTAGTGATGTAGAAGACAGATAATTAGGGTGAATAATATTCAAGAAAGGATAACTCAAATAAACAGGAAGAGATCCTATGATATTCAGTTAAAATACAGACAGAAAATACCCTTATCAAATGCGGTAAACCTACGTTGAGAGTGTTATGAGAATGGTAGCAGGACACCCAGACTAAATTCTAATCAAAGATACACATAACACTAAGTCCATTTCGCCATCGCAATACACGAAATGTTCACAAGCTGAAAACAGCTGAGGATTCAACATGATGAGTTACAAATTATTATTTGTGATAGGAAGAACGGTAACTCATATTCTGTCTATCCTCAGGTCCGCGATAAAAACGAAAAAAGTTAGAAGCCCACTCTGGAGCACATTCGGGCCGCTCGAAACATGAAGTCCTTTCAGAAGTTAACGTATGGTAGGAGCTGGTCAGCGACCAGAATCAAACACCTCGATAAGTGAATAGCATTCTTTACCACACGCAGATTTGCCTCCTTCTAGAACTTGCAGAAAAGTGCTTAGAAAAGCTTCCTTGCGCTCTACACTCGAAAAAGTCCCAGTCTCCACTTGACTCCCACAGCGTTCCGCTACTGCGCACTTTTCCATTGGCTAGATGCCGTCCCCACCACATATACACCATGCCTAAGTTCTACGGGCATTATTACGTTCAATTTGACCACTTCTCGGACTGATAAGCCAATACATTATGACCGCTGCCAACTACGTGGTCCACAGCTCGTGATCGTGCGGTAGCGTTCTCGCTTCCCGCGCCCTGGTTCCCGGGGTCGATTCCCGGTGGGGTCAGGGATTTTCTCTGCCTCGTGATAACTGGGTGTTGTGTGATGTCCCTAGGTCAGTTAGGTTTAAGTAGTTCTAAGTTCTAGGGGACTGATGGCCATAGATGTTAAATCCCATAATGCTCTGAGCCATTTGAACCATTTTGAACCCACTACGTGCTTGGATGCTGACTGGTGAAGATATGGGTATGTGACGCCCTATGAACAATTTGGAAATGCAACAGAGACGAATGGGGTCACCCTAGCGAAGATATGGCCAGCAAATGGGGAAATCCACTGAGATAAGCGACTTTCGTGGGTGGCAGATTATTATTATGCAAAGTCTGTGAACGAGCAGCTAGAAAACTGGGAAGCTGGTCGAAATTTCACGTGTTACTGTCGTGAGCATCTATGGAAAGAGGTAGAAGGACAATGAAACTATCACTAGCGGCTAAATGGTTGGACGTCCACAGCTCTTCACAAAACGTAGGGTTCAGAGGCTTGTCTGCTCTGTAAAGTCTGTGGCATGTCTGCGGTAACAGCACAAAGCTGGCACACGCAGAAGCGTCTCGAAGTGCACAGTTCAACGTACGTTGTTGAACATGGGGCTCTGTAACAGACCATCCCTACATGTTCACATTTTGACCTAATGACATCCTCAATCACGATTTCAGTGGGGAAGGAACCATCGGGATTCGACTGTCGATCAATGGGAACGTGCGGGCTCTTCGGATGAATCACATTTTTCCTACTCTATGTCGATGGCTTTCTCCAAAAACGCTGTCATCGAGATGAACGGCGGCTCGAAACGCCCAGTTCGCCACGGACGCAGGCTACTGGGAGCAGTATTATGCCACAGGAGGCATTCTCCCGTGCTTGCATGGGACCTGTGGTAGTAATCGAAGACACGCTGAAGCTGCGAACGGTCTGCATCCCTTCCTGCTTGATGGCTTCCCCTACAGCGATGTCATCTTTCAGCATTGTAATTATCCGTGTCTCATAGCTGGAACCGTACTACAGTGGTTTGAGGAGTATTATAGCGAACTCACATTGATGCCTCGGCGAAAAGATTCGCCCGATGTAAATCATATGGAGCCCGTCTGTGCCGTTATCGGACTTAATCACCGCGCACGCATATCAGCGGCCCGTTACTTAGGCGAATTACATGACCTGTGCGTAGTTGTCTAATGCCACATACCTCCTCAAACCTACCAATAAACTGTCGGAGCCCTGATACGCAGAATGAGTGATGAATTTCGTTCCAAAGACGGACAAACAATCTATTAAGCAGGTGGTCATAATGTTTTGGTTCATCAGTATCTTACAACAATATTTAAATACATAAATTTTATTAAGATTCAATCACACTCAGAGTTGTTGTTGTTGTGGTCTTCAGTCCTGAGACTGGTTTGATGCAGCTCTCCATGCTACTCTATCCTGTGCAAGCTTCTTCATCTCCCAGTACCTACTGCAACCTACATCCTTCTGAATCTGTTTAGTGTATTCGTCTCTTGGTCTCCCTCTACGATTTTTACCCTCCACGCTGCCCTCCAATACTAAATTGGTGATTCCTTGATGCCTCAGAACATGCCCTACCAACCGATCCCTTCTTCTGGACAAGTTGTGCCACAAACTTCTCTTCTCCCCAATCCTATTCAATACTTCCTCATTAGTTTTGTGATCTACCCATCTAATCTTCAGCATTCTTCTGTAGCACCACATTTCGAAATCTTCTATTCTCTTCTTGCCCAAACGATTTATCGTCCATGTTTCACTTCCATACATGGCTACACTCCATGCAAATACTTTCAGAAACGACTTCCTGACACTTAAATCTATACTTGATGTTAACAAATTTCTCTTCTTCAGAAACGCTTTCCTTGCCATTGCCAGTCTACATTTTATATCCTCTCAACTTCGACCATCATCAGTTATTTTGCTCCCCAAATAGCAAAACTCCTTTACTACTTGAAGTGTCTCATTTCCTAATCTAATTCCCTCAGCATCACCCGACTTAGTCCGACTACATTCCATTATCCTCGTTTTGCTTTTGTTGATGATCATCTTATATCCTCCTTTCAAGACACTGTCCATTCCATTCAACTGCTCTTCGAAGTCCTTTGTTGTCTCTGACAGAATTACAATGTCATCGGCGAACTTCAAAGTTTTTATTTCTTCTCCATGGATTTTAATGCCTACTCCGAATTTTTCTTTTGTTTCCTTTACTACTTGCTCAATATACAGATCGAATAACATCGGGGAGAGGCTACAACCCTGTTTTACTCCCTTCCCAACCACTGTTTCCCTTTCATGTCCCTCGTCTCTTATAACTGCCATCTGGTTTCTGCACAAATTGTAAATAGCCTTTCGCTCGTTGTATTTTACCCCTGCCACATTTAGAATTTGAAAGAGAGTATTCCAGTCAACATTGTCAAAACAAGACCGCTACGGTCGCAGGTTCGAATCCTGCCTCGGGCATGGTTGTTTGTGATGTCCTTAGGTTAGTTAGGTTTAACTAGTTCTAAGTTCTAGGGGACTACTGACCTCAGCAGTTGAGTCCCATAGTGCTCAGAGCCATTTGAACCATTTTTTGAACATTGTCAAAAGCTTTCTCTAAGTCTCCAAATGCTAGAGACTTAGGTTTGCCTTTCCTTAATCTTTCTTCTAAGATAACTCGTAAGGTCAGTGTTGCCTCACGTGTTCCAGTATTTCTACGGAATCCAAACTGATCTTCCCCGAGGTCGGCTTCTACTAGTTTTTCCATTCGTCTGTAAAGAATCCGTGTTAGTATTTTGCAGCTGTGGCTTATTAAACAGATTGTTCGGTAATTTTCACATCTGCTAACACCTGCTTTCTTTGGGATTGGAATTATTATATTCTTCTTGAAGTCTGAGGGTATTTCGCCTATTTCATACATCTTGATCACCAGATGGCAGAGTTTTTTCAGGACTGGCTCTCCCAAGCCGTCAGTAGTTCCAATGGAATGTTGTCTACTCCGGGGGCCTTGTTTCGACTCAGGTCTTTCAGTGCTCTGTCAAACTCTTCACGCAGTATTGTATCTCCCATTTCACCTTCATCTACATCCTCTTCCATTTCCATAATATTGTCGTCCAGTACATCGCCCTTGTATAGACCCTCTATATACTCCGTCCACCTTTCTGCTTTCTGAGATAAGAGAACCACTTGTATGAACATCAAGAGCTCAGATGGAAACCCAGTTCTAAGCAAAGAATAGCTTAGAACTGGGTTTCCATCTGAGCTCTTGATGTTCATACAAGTGGTTCTCTTATCTCCAACGGTCTCTTTAACTTTCCTGTAGGCAGTATCTATCTTACGCCTCGTGAGAAAAGCCTCTGCATCCTTATATTTGTCCTCTAGCCATCAATGCTTAGCCATTTTGCACTTCCTGTCGATCTCATTTTTGAGACGTTTGTATTCCTTTTTGCCTGCTTCATTTACTGCACTTTTATATTTTCTCCTTTTATCAGTTAAATTCAATATTTCTTCTGTTAGCCAAGGATTTCTACTATTCCTCGTCTTTTTACCTACTTGATCCTCTGTTGCCTTCACTACTTCATCCCTCAAAGCTACCCATTCTTCTTCTACTGTATTCCTTTCCGCCATTCCTGTCAATTGTTCCCTTATGCTCTCCCTGAAACTCTGTACAACTTCTGGTTTAGCCAGTTTATCCAGGTCCCATCTCCTTGAATTCACACCTTTTTGCAGTTTCTTCAGTTTGAATCTAAAGGTCATAACCAATAGATTGTGGTCAGAGTCCACATCTGCCCCTGGATATTACAATTTAAAACCTGGTTCCTAAATCTCTGTCTTACCATTATATAATCTATCTGATAGCTTTTCGTATCTCCAGGGTTCTTCCATGTATACGACCTTCTTTCACGATTCTTAAATCAAGTGTTAGCTATGATTAAGTTGTGCTCTGTGCAAAATTCTACCAGGCGGCTTCCTCTTTCATTTCTTAGCCCCAATCCATATTCTCCTACTACGTTTCCTTCTCTCCCTTTTCCTACTACCGAATTCCAGTCACCCATGACTATTAAATTTTCGTCACCCTTCTCTATCTGAATAATTTCTTTTATTTCATCATACATTTATTCAATTTCTTCGTCATCTGCAGAGCTAGTTGGCATATAAACTCGTACTACTGTAGTAGGTGTGGGCTTCGTATCTATCTTGGCCACAATAATGCGTTCACTATGCTGTTTGTAGTAGCTTACCCGCATTCCTATTTTCCTATTCATTATTAAACCTACTCCTGCATTACCCCTATTTCATTTTGTGTTTATAACCCTTTAGTCACCTGACCAGAAGTCTTGTTCCTCCTGCCACCGAACTTCACTAATTCCCACTATATCTAACATTAACCTATCCATTTCCCTTTTTAAATTTTCTAACCTACCTGCCCGATTAAGTGATCTGACATTCCACGCTCCGATCCGTAGAACGCCAGTTTTCTTTCTCCTGATAACGATGTCCTCTTGAGTAGTCCCCGCCCGGAGATCCGAATGGGGGACTATTTTACCTCCGGAATATTTTACGCAAGAGGACGCCATCATCATTTAATCATACAGTAAAGCTGCATGTCCTCGGGAAAAATTACGGCCGTAGTTTCCCCTTGCTTTCAGCCGTTCGCAGTACCAGCACAGCAAGGCCGTTTTGGTTATTGTTACAAGGCCAGATCAGTCAATCATCCAGACTGTTGTCCTTGCAACTACTGAAAAGGCTGCTGCCCCTCTTCAGGAACCACACGTTTGTCTGGCCTCTCAACAGATACCCCTCCGTTGTGGTTGCACCTACGGTACGGCTATCTGTATCGCTGAGGCACGCAAGCCTCCCCACCAACGGCAAGGTCCATGGTTCATGGGGGGAGGCACTCAGAGTATTCACAATAAATATTAATATTGATTTGTCCATAAATAAATAGGCCAGTATGCTTGAGTAAGTGCACTCTCGATAAATGACATCAGATTGTCGTCAAATAATTTTTAGACATTTATTTAGGCTTGTCAAAATCGGCTTTTGGTACTCTTTTGCAAAAGTAGTGTCAGGTAACACATGCGATTGACTACCCCTTAAAAAAATTAAAAAAACAGGGGCTATTCCTGAAACTGAGAAATGGTTAAGGGAGGTTCTTAGCCGTTATGTGTAAGGTACTTAGCTTTTTATGTATCTTTTGTAATTTAGTCATGAAAAAAGTTTTTTACGCAACTTTAATCAGGAAAGATTAGATTAACATCTTCAGGGTCGACAAATTTGCCAATTTCGTAGACGCCAGAATCTATCAAAACGGAAGTTGTGTTCCCCAGTCTTGTACTTTTTTTTCATCAGCAACGTCCTTCATTTCTGTTTCTATTCCGATGTCAGGATCCTCATTTGTTGTGCTACTAAGACAGTTTTCATATGCACTTTTTGTACACTTCATGCTCTAGCCATCACACATTAAATTCAGATAGTCTCTAGAAGTGCAGCGCCAGGTAGCCGTGCGGTATAGGGCGCCTTGTCACGTTTCTCGCGGCTTCCCCCGTCGGGCGTTCGAGTCATCCCTCGGGCCTGGGCGTGTGTGTTGTCTGTAGCGTACGTTAGTTTAAGTTAGTTTAATTAGTGTGTAAGTCTATGGACTGATGACCTCAGCAGTTTGGTCCCGTAGAACCTTACCACAAATTTACAAAATATTTAGAAGCAGCATTCCATATGACTTTTCCTTCGTCTATAAATTGAAACTTGCTTCTTTTGGGGTCAACAGACATTATTGTACAAGAAACGCTTCTCAGCATAACCTCAGCACACTGTACACAGTATTCTTAGTACTTTGGAAGACGAATGGTGACTTATAAGTATCCATGAAAAAGTCCCAGTTCCGACCCCGCTGTAAACCTGCGCTATACCGACATTCAAATAATTTTCTCGAAAGAAAAATGTCTGACTACACGATATTTTTTCCTTTCCCTAATAGGCAAGCGGGGGGGGGGGGGGGCGGGCTTGCTGCCCCCTTACTCCCGTCGTGTATGCGCACCCTTTTCCTACTACCGTTCTACCGTCCATACGTCGAGGCGAGAAACTAGCTTTAATACTGAGGCATGTAAAATTAAAAATCTTCCGTAATATGTTATTGATTCACCAAGTACACAGACAGTACAAAAGTGAAAACAGAATAATATGTAACTAAGAAATAGAAACCAATCACAATATTACAACAGGTCCTCAGCTTGCTTTTCAATTTCTATACAGTCAGATTTGTGATGCTAGCGTTATCCACAGCTGGAGTTGTTAAGCGTGAGCTAGTACTCGATGATTAACGATCGACGGGAAAGTAAGAGTCGAATGAAATGCGATTTTGCAAATCGAGAAGCATCTTCAGTGTTACCATTCTGGCTTCAAATTATGATTCAGTTTTTTTACAGTGTTGGCAATACTTTTAAAAAATAAATCGCCGTCATCATCGCGTTTTTCTTCAGCCAGTGCGTCCAATACAGATCGCCTCTCTCCCAGCCAAAACTTTATCGATTCCAAGATTTTATCATTTCAGTGTGTACTTTTGCTGGATGATCTGATCGGTGAGATATGTTCGACGTCTTCTGAAAAAATGGATTGGACGAAATTCTCGAAGTCTGTCCCACCTCTTTGTTACTCGATTCACCATCATCAAAACACAAAGTAGACTAAGGTAAACCCACAGATCGCGTGGTAACTTATCCTCGCTTGTGATCCACTTTGGTTAAAAATGTAAACATATCAGCCTGTGTAAATTTATTGCCTTGACTGGAAGCAGAAGCTCCGGTACTTTTTCCTTACCTCTGTGTATACTTCATCTTCCTTTACCTTTTCCCGCAATCTTCTGGTAAAACAGTTCAATTAAATAATTATGTTGCATATTAATAGTTAGTAGCAAAAGTAACAGTATTTTTTATGTTATACGAGTACCTGTGTAATTTTTATTTTGCTTTTAGGTTTATGGCGTTTACATTCAGAATATACACTTCTTACAGTGGCAACCGCATACAATTTGTACTGTTAGTTCTGCACAAGAAATCACTGCGGATTCTTTTTCCCACGATCTCATCTGACTAATTAAAATCAAAATATAAAGAGTTTGAAGAAAAATGACAGTTACATATCTGTGTTCGTACCATCGACAGAAAACACTAGCAAATTTTATCCACTGCACTATCAGGCTCGTCGTATTGCAATTACAAACACCTTTTCTGTACCGTCTTTCTACATTTTGGCAAAAGTAGTATTGGGAAATATTTTTGCAAGTGGTGATGTGTTTCCTTCGCGTCTCCTACGCCTCCAGGATTGCCGACTTGGGGCACAGGAGTGCCGACTGTTTTTATAGGCAACGACCCATTTAGATTGCATCCGAACATGATGAAACATTTCTCTCTTTGCAGCACTAGTACTGACAATAAAAAAATCTATATTTAACTGCCGTCTTTCTGGAAATGGTAGTGTTTCTGAAAATTGCTTCGTTGTGTTAAGTCGAATATTTCGCATGTTTTATTCGACGATCATTCTAAAGCCAGAAATGACTGATAATTTGGTTATTGCTGCTTGCTGTTTACGCATTTTACTTTTGGATCCATTCTAAGAGAAAAAGTGTTCTTCACTTGAACTAAACAGACATGAACCTCTTACCTACTGAAAATTTTGACCAATAGCAAGTAGTGACGATTATGCACACAGGAATGGGTCTGCTATACGAGCTTCATTTATAGAATACTTAAACAGCCTTGCAGATGCTGGAATAACACCCTGGTAAAGTAATCATGTTAACAGGACAGGATGCAGCAGGCTTCGAACTTCCTAGCGTTACTGCGTATATTTATTTGAAATACTTAAGGATTTGCTTATAAATTACATCTACATCTACATCGACATGGTTACTCTGCAATTCACACTTAAGTGCCTGGCAGAGGGTTCATCGAACCATTTTCATACTACTTCTCTACCATTCCACTCTGGTACAGCGCGTGGGAAAAAGGAACACCTAAGTCTTTTCGTACGAGCTCTGATTTATTTTATTAGGGTATCATTTCTCCCTATGTAGGTAGGTTTCAACAAAATATTTTCGCATTCGGATGAGAAAGTTGGTGATTGAAATTTCGTAAATAGATCTCGCCGCAAAGAAAACAGCCTTTGTTTCAGTGACTGCCACATCCACTAGCGTTTCCTACCAGTGACACTCTCACCCCTGTTGCGCGATAACACGAAGCGAGCTGCCCTTCCTTGCACTTTTTTGATGTCCTCAGTCAATCCTACCTGGTAAGGATCCCATACCGCGCAGAAATATTCCAGCAGAGGACGGACAAGTGTAATGTAGGCTGTCTCTTTAGTTAGTGGGTTTGTCGCATCTCCTAAGTGTTCTGCCAACAAAGCGCAGTCATTGGTTCGCCTTCCCCACAATATTATCTATGTGGTCTTTCCAAGTTGCTCATAATTGTAATTCCTAGGTATTTAGTCGAATTGACAGCACTTAGATTTGTGCGATTTATCGTATACCAAAAATTTATCGGATTTCTTTTAGTACCCATGTGGATGAGCTCACTTTTGTTTGTTTAGCGCCAATTGCCACTTTTCGCACCATTCATAAATTCTCTCTAGATCATTTTGTAGCTATAATTGATCGTCGGATGATTTTAATAGACGGTAAATTACAGCATCATCTGAAAACAATCTAATGCGCCTGCTCAGATGATCACCTAGATCATTTATGTAAATCAGGAACAGCAGACACTACCTTGCGGAACGCCACATCTCAGTTCTGTTCTACTCGATGGTTTACCGTCTATCCCTACGAACTGCGACCTCTCTGAGAGGAAATCACGAATCCAGTCACGCAACTGAGACGATACTCCATATGCATGCAATTTGATTAATAGTCGTTTGTGCGGAACGGTATCAAGAGCCTTCTGGAAAATTAGCAATATGGAATCGATATAAGATTCCTTGTCGACAGCACTCATTACTTCATGGGAATAAAGAGCTATCTGTGTTGCACAAGAACGAGATTTTCTGAAACCGTGTTGGTTATGTATCAATAAGTAATTTTCTTCAAGGTGATTCATAATGTTCGAGTACAGTATATGCTCCAAAATCCTACTGCAAATTGAGGTCAGTGATATGGGTCTGTAATTCCTTTCTTGAATATTGATATGACCTGTACTACTTTCCAGTCTTTAGGAATAGACCTTTCGTCAAGTGAGAGGTTGTATATGATTGCTAAGAAAGGCGCTATTGTGTCTGCATACTCTGAAAGGAACCTGATTGGTATACCATCTTTCTTAAGTGATTTTTGTTGTTTCGCAACACCTAAGATATCTACTTTTATGTCACTCATGCTAACAGCTGTTCTGGTTTCGAATTCTGAAATATTTAATTCGTCTTCTTTCGTGAAGGAATTACGGAAACTGTATTTAGTAGCTCCGCTTTAGTGGCACCATCATCGGTAACATTTCCATCGCTATCACGCAGTGACGGTAAGCTCGTATAATACGCACCAGGTTTTCCTATTCACTTTGCATACTCTTTAATCATAATAATGAAAGAGTAATAAGTGGTGCAGTGCTAAAAATAAACTCATTTTTGTTTATTGTAATATGCTTTACTAGCCCGAGAATAAACTGATAAACAGTAGGAATGAGGTCTGTTGCGGATTGGCAGAAGACCAACCCACGAAATTTAGAGGAAGCCGAAAGGCACGCGTTTAAGTTCACGCAGGCTGGCGTGAGGTCTGGAACAGGACAACGAAATTAGAACTTAGAAAAACGGACGCAGATGGTGGAATACTTAACTTTAATCCATTAATGTTGAACGTAGCTCTTGTCTGTACATAAATTACAATATCAATAGCAACTGATAATGGCGCCTTGCTAGGTCGTAGCAAATGACGTAGCTGAAAGGCTATGCTAACTATCGTCTCGGCAAATGAGAGCGTATTTTGTCAGTGAACCATCGCTAGCAAAGTCGGCTGTACAAATGGGGCGAGTGCTAGGAAGTGTCTCTAGACCTGCCGTGTGGCGGCGCTCGGTGTGCAATCACTGATAGTGGCGACACGCGGGTCCGACGTATACTAACGGACCGCGGCCGATTTAAAGGCTACCACCTGGCAAGTGTGGTGTCTGGCGGTGACACCACAAAGTCAGAATATGTAGCACTTTTATTACATGCTCTTTCCACAACTTCCACAATTTCTATTCCAGCACTATCCTTCGCACTCTGGTCCTTGTATTGTGGTAAGAGTACTTCGCAATGCAAGGAAATTTTAAACCATTTACACGAATTTTTCACCTTCCACCACCGAAAAAATAGCTTTCCCTCGTACATGCTTACTTGTTCTTTTCGGCTGCCTCTATACTGCTCTCTAATCAGCTCGGCCGCAGCCACACGCTGTTCAAGCGTCAGCTGCAGGCAGCTAACGTTTTGTGGGACAAGGTCCCTTTTAATCCCTTCTGTGGCAGTGCAGGGCGCAGACGCCGCATACGAATCCCACCTTTTTCTTCATAGCAGCTCACAGCAGTTACGGCCAGCCACTGGACGGAGTGATGTCAGCTGGCGCCTCCATACAAAGGTCAAGCATACGTCTCTGCTTTCGCTCCATTAAAGGGGAATCCTTCGACTAAAGACAACGCAGTTTTCGTGAAACCCGCTTGTGTACATTTTGTGTAGCTTTATTCGAAGGAGACTGAGCAACCAACATGCCGCCCCCATCGTTCTTCGTGCGAGTATAGATGCTGAGAATCATATAAGAGAGGTTAGCGAACGTACAGAAGGTATTTCCGAAAAAAAAGAACTACAGCGAAATTTATGATTTTTCAACTTTTATCGAACACGGTAGAGACTTGCAAGTCTTGTGCAGCTATCCTGAACTAAAGACGATTTCAGGAGATATGACGTACCGATAACCTCTTTCCAGGTGCATAAAGTATTTTGTTTAGTATGTCTTCGAGAAACCAAACAAAGTTTCTGTTGGGGTGTTTGGAGAAAAATGGAGAAAAAAGAGTGGCTCTGAAAACTAATTTAAAAGCGACAAACATTACTTTCGTTTAATAAATAACCAAGTTTTGGAGCAATAAATGTCACTGGATTTATCTATTATTTCAAACTTCCTTTTTCTATTCAGGAATTGTTTTTATTCGGATAACAGAATAATATTTCGAATAAATATTTTATTTGCTATGTGTAAATAACGAATAATAATTTTTGATCTGTATTCATCATTTGAATAAATGTGGCCCAACCCAGGTGGTAAGCGAAGAGCACCGCGCATGCGCCCATTGCAAATTATCAGCCCTTGTACAAGTGAGCGCGAGAGTTTGAGGTGTGGGCGTGGACGACCTCTCACCTGCTTGTTTTACTGGGCGACGCAGTATCGGATATCTTCAGCAACTTGCGCGGACGTTCGTGAAGGGTATTTGCTCTCTCTCTCTCTCTCGCAAAGCACGTAGGTGCACCACGCAATTGCAGCGCTCTATAGACGACGCAGTATGCTCCACAGCCTACTGCACAGTGGTTTGCGGAATATACAATATGTAAATGCAGGAGTATTTGCTGGTGGTTACATCCGCTAAACTTGAAAGGCTGTTCATGAAAACTTGTCCACATGTTTTTGGGCAGCACGTGTTCAACTTTCTCTTTTCTACTCGTCGAGGAACTTTAACACCTTTGAAAAAGGAATCAAAAAGCAACAAATTCATGCACTCAAGGCCAGTCCGGTGGGCGGCTTAAGGTTTGTTCTTTTTCTTTTTATTGTTTCATATGCGTCACAAAATTCTTGTCGTACTTATTTGCTGGTGTGTCCACCACGCACAAGAGCATTGCGTGACGTCTTTCTCTGTTACGGTGAAGGTCGGAATTTTGGCGCACATTCATTTACGGTCTCGGGGGGATCCCTCCGGCGGTTTTTCTCTTATTCTGTCCCGGATAGTATATTCAGACATCGAGGTCGACTGGGTGCCTCGTGCTTGGACTGGCACCACAGCAGTATTAATTTCTGTCCCAGTAAGATACATGAACATATTTCATTTCGTTTGAGAGACAGTTTACTGTTACTTTCATTTCACTCCATTATTTTGGATCTATTGGAAAAATTCTTATTTCATCATTTTTCGTGTTAGACGTTTAGATACACATACATCACCTACTTTCGCACTTCATTGTCGCGACAGTGATTTTTTATCTTCGTATTGACCAAAAAGGATCTCGTAACAACCTCTGTCTTCTACTTTCTTCCTGTTTCTTATTTTCCAGTAACGATGCATCTTCTTCCCATACTGTTACTTCCTTCCTACTGTTGATCGTGATTCCTTATTTACCTGCTTTGAAAGGGTTCTAAATTTAGTATTACATTCTTAAGATTGTTTCTTTATGATCATCTTGTGGTGCAGTTCTTCTTATTTTGTTGAAGAGCTGCGATGGGAATACCTGGCTTGGTGTAGAAATAATCATCTTGTGGTGCAGTTCTTCTTTTTTTGTTGAAGAGCTGCGATGGGAATACCTGGCTTGGTGTAGAAATTATCATCTTGTTGTGCAGTTCTTCTTTTTTTGTTGAAGAGCTGCGATGGGAATACCTGGCTTGGTGTAGAAATAATTATCTTGTGGTGCAGTTCTTCTTTTTTGTTGAAGAGCTGCGATGGGAATACCTGGCTTGGTGTAGAAATAATCATCTTGTGGTGCAGTTCTTCTTTTTTTGTTGAAGAGCTGCGATGGGAATACCTGGCTTGGTGTAGAAATAATCATCTTGTGGTGCAGTTCTTCTTTTTGTGTTGAATAGCTGGATGGGAATACCTGGCTTGGTGTAGAAATAATCATCTTGTGGTGCAGTTCTTCTTTTTTTTGTTGAAGAGCTGTGATGGGAATACCTGGCTTGGTGTAGAAATAATCATCTTGTGGTGCAGTTCTTCTTTTTTTTGTTGAAGAGCTGGATGGGAATACCTGGCTTGGTGTAGAAATTATCATCTTGTTGTGCAGTTCTTCTTTTTTTGTTGAAGAGCTGCGATGGGAATACCTGGCTTGGTGTAGAAATAATTATCTTGTGGTGCAGTTCTTCTTTTTTGTTGAAGAGCTGCGATGGGAATACCTGGCTTGGTGTAGAAATAATCATCTTGTGGTGCAGTTCTTCTTTTTTTGTTGAAGAGCTGCGATGGGAATACCTGGCTTGGTGTAGAAATAATCATCTTGTGGTGCAGTTCTTCTTTTTTTGTTGAATAGCTGGATGGGAATACCTGGCTTGGTGTAGAAATAATCATCTTGTGGTGCAGTTCTTCTTTTTTTTGTTGAAGAGCTGTGATGGGAATACCTGGCTTGGTGTAGAAATAATCATCTTGTGGTGCAGTTCTTCTTTTTTTTGTTGAAGAGCTGGATGGGAATACCTGGCTTGGTGTAGAAATAATCATCTTGTGGTGCAGTTCTTCTTTTTTTTGTTGAAGAGCTGCGATGGGAATACCTGGCTTGGTGTAGAAATAATCATCTGAAAAAAGGTGTCTTGCATAAGGCGGAACTCCTCATCCCATTTCTTTATGTTATTGCCAGATCTTTGAGGTTGTTTTTATCTAGTTCTTTTCTTATCTCTTAACCCATGCTATTGTTGACTTCCTTTTCGACAAATGTAGGAATGTTTTTTCGTATGTCTGCTCTCCTTCTTTTGGTAGAGGCGTACAAAGAAGATTAGCATTCGCTTTGGCATTGCTCCTGATATTTTCTGGACATATCAAAGAAACACCTCATTACTTTTGATTTTCCAGCCGTCAGTAGTTTTATTCCACGCAATATTTTTCTAATAACTCACCTTTCAGGTAGCTCTTTTCTGTCGTTAAACATTCACATCCACATAAAAGTTCTATTCTTATTGTTGTAGCGACAAAGATTATTATCATCATCATTATTATTGGTATTATAATTACTGTTATTATTATTATCTTTATCTTTTTCTAATCAGATATAACACTTTTTAGAACAGACAAAACTACTTCATTTTACTTCCAGTTTAGTGACGAGAATAGCTGGTGACTTAATTTTAACAGTGCTTTACGCACAATATGCGAATGTCCAATCAGCGCTGTAGATCGTATTTCATATAATTTAGACATCCTGGGATTCTGCATAGGGTACTCTTCGCGGTATGTGGTAGTCATCGCAGTGCACAGTGATGACGGAAATGACATTGCTACTTACATTTCACATTCGCCTGATCTTCATGTTCAGATCATTACATTTGAATATAATCTAAGCAACGTTCTTATTTAGGTTTCCATCGCGCTGGACAGAGACATCGATCAAGAGGCATGATGTTCTATCTGGCCGACATACAGCGATGTCATGTTTATTAACTGCCATCATTCAGTCATTACACTACCAAAGCATGTCGTTGGTCGTAGGGGTGTGTCGAGCATTTCGCCCATGAAGGTATGTCCATACTTTATTTGGTAACTTGGGGTACTCATTTTTCACCAAGATAGGGCAGCGTGACATTATGTGGTCCGTGGTCTCGGGACATACTCCACAAAGTCGACCTATGTCAACACGAGAGGTTTTCGTTATTACTTCTCTGGAGTTCTACTGATACTGCGCGGCGACGGCTAGAGTTTTTGACACTCTTCGGTTTCTTCCTCTTTCTCGTCCTTGGCGGTGTCTTATTTCTGCCAACGTTTATGTTCTCCAAACTCCTTGCTCGCTCACCATGTAGAGGCTCTAGAATTATTATATTATTATTATTATTATTATTATTATTATTATTTCTGTTGCAACAATACGGTGATTCATTATCAAGGATGTGCACAACATGTTTCTACCTTACACTGATAGTTAAAGATGACAAGCAGCTTTAGAATCCTTTGCGTGACAATGATCAGCCATAATTTTACTTGGCTTAATACATTTTGTGAAAGAAATCATTACCGATCATTGGCATTAAATGAAAATGGAAGCAATTAAACGGTATAGGAGATTAATACTGCTGGAGGTAAAGTGACGTAGTACCACGTGATGAGCAAGGGAAGCAGAACATACGGAGTCGCAGAGAAGAAGAAACGCTAACTGTATCACTGGACATATAATTTCTGTTGTTGTCATTCTTGTTGTTGTTATTGTGTTCTTTAATCCTAAGACTGGTTTGATGTACCTCTTCACGTTCCCTTACCCTGTGGAGCCTCTTCATCTCCGAATAACTACTGCAACACACATCCATTTGAACCTGGCCTACCTCTATATTATTACCTCTTCCCCCCCCCCCCCCAAGCTTCTCTCTAGTACCACATCCACGGTTTCTCGATGTCTTTAGATGTATCTTACCAGCCGGCCACTTTTTTCAGTCAAGTTGCGTCATAAATTTCTTTTTACAAAATTGCATTCAGTATCCCTTCATTAGTCATTCGATCTTCCATGGCATTACATTTCAAAATCTTTTCTTGTATTCCTGTCTCAACCGCTTATTTTTCATGTTTCGCTCCCGTACAAGGCTACCTCTGGCAAAAAGTCTTCTGCGAAGACTTACTGACACTTAAATTTATATTTAATTGTTTTTGTTAACAAATTCCTCTTTCTGAAACAACTCTGCCTAACTCCTTCCCCAAACACTCCTTCCTTTTTATGTTATTCGAGTCTGATTACAGCAGTCTGGTTTCATCACTGAACACGATGCGTTGTGCGAAAGTATTATCATTTTCAATAGCATCGAGAATCTCGTTACAAAGTGCCATACGCTTGGGTTTGGCATCAGGGCGCAGAGCTTGTAACAGCTGAACTTGTACGGCTTCATAACCAACCGACGTCTCAAAACATGACAAATTGTTGTTGTAGACAGTTGTAACTCCCGACTGGCAAGACGAGTTGATTTTGAAGGACGGCGTTGGAAAGCAGTATGGATTCGTGCAACATTTTCTTCAGGAACACGAGGGCGTCCAGGATTCTTTCCTTTACATACACATCCTGTATCCAGAATCTGTCGATACCAACTGCGAATGTTCCACACATTCGGAGGATCAACTTCGTACTTCACTCTGAAACGTCTTTGCACTGTAATCACGGAATTGCACGTCGCAAACCCGAAAACACAAAATGATTTCCGCTGCAGAGTAGCCAATTTAAACATACGAGGGTTACCAAGCAAAACAGAAGACAACTGACATCTAGCGGCTATTGATATAAACTCGACTATGTATTCGTTTCTCCAATAGCCAAGCCGAGGTGCAACGACAAAATAATACTTTTTAATTTATGTATTCTTTTTGAAACACCCTGTATAATCATTCCACCTTTCACTTTCCCCTCTTTGATTAGAACTGACATCTTATCTGAACTTTTGATATTCATACAGCTGCTTCTGTTTTCTCCAAATGTGCCTTAAACCTTCTTATTTCCAGTGTCTCCCTCCCCTTGGGTATGCACATGTCTACAGATCTGACTTTGTCTTCTAGTCACTCCTGCTCAGCCATTCTGGATTTTCTGTCAGCCTCATTTTTAGATGTCTGTACTGTTCTGCGTCATTTATTGTATTTTTATATTTTCTTCTTTCATTATTGAAAACTCTTGTGTTGTCCAAGGACTGATACCAAGCCTCATTTTTTTTTAATTTTTTGGTCTTTGCTGTCTTCACTATACCATCAGTCAAGGCTACCCATTTGTCTTCTGCTTTTCTCCTTTCCCGTGTTTCGGTAGGTCGTTGCCCAAGACTGGCTCTGCAGCCTTCAACAACCTGTGGTTCTTTGAACGTATCCAGGTTCGTTCACCTTCATTTCCTACCTTTCTGACGCGCGGAGTGACCGCGCGGTATAGGCGCCATATTACGGACTGCGCCGCCCATCCCGCCGAAGGTTCGAGTCTGCCTGGGGCATGGATATGTGTGTTGTTCTTAGCATAATTTAGTTTAAGTAGTGTGTAAGTCTAGGGATCGATGACCTCAGCAGTTTTGTCCCTTAGGAATTCACCCATGTATTTTCCTACCTTTCTGCAGTTTCTGCAGTTTTTATCTGCAGTTCATTGCAAATAATTTATGACGTGAGTTCACATTGGCCCTGGGACTGTTTTACAGTTTAAAATCTGGTTTCTAAACACCTGTCTTCCAATTATATAATCAATATGAAACCTTCCAGCGTCTCCAGGTCTTTGGAGATACACAGTCATCTTACATGATTCTGAAACCAAGCGTTAGCGTTGAATAAAATCTCTGTGCAAAATCCTAGTAGGGGCCTTTCTTTTTCAGTTTCTTCCCCCAGTCTCTGTTCTACCACTATTTGTCCTTCTCTTCACAATTAAAATTTTGTGTACCTTAACTTTCTGAAAAAAAAAAGAATGTTTTACCTGATCATACATTCTTTCAAACTCTTCATCTTCTGCTGTGTTTAAATTTAATCGTGTACCTCTGTGGCGACTGTTGTCTTCGCGTTTATCGTGGTTATGATAAGCCATTCCCATTTTCTTATTCATTCTTAGGCCTACTCCTACATTACAGTTATGTAATTTTGTATTTATAACCCTGGACTAACCTGAGTAGAAGTAATGTTGATCCTACCACCGCACTTTACAAATTCCAGCCATATCTAACTTCAGCCTATCCATTACCCATTTTAAATTCTTTAACCTCGTTATCCCGTTAAGGGATGTAACATCCCACATTCCGACCAGTAGAATGCCAGTTTTGTTTCTTCTAATGACGACAACCGCATGAGTATCGGAGATCCGAATGGGAAACTATTTTACCTACTGAATATTTTACCCAAGAGGGTGCCATCATCATGTAACGGTGCAGCGGAACTGCATACTCTTGCTTTCAGTCATTTCTACATAGCAATGCCATATTGGCTAACGTTTCAGCGCCCGGTCAGTCAGTCATCCTTACTCTTGCCCCTACAACTACTGAAAAGTCTGCTGCTCCTCTTCAGGAACTATAGGATAGTCTTCCTCTTTGTTGTGGTTGCAACTACGGTACCTGTTATCCGTTTCCACGAGGCACGCAAGCCACCCCACCTCTGCAAGGTCCATATTCTATGGAGGGGCTATAATTAAAAAGAGCGTTAATTGACGGTAATAGGAGTTTGGCGATAAAGTGTCTTTCTCGCCTTTTGAGTATCTAAAATTTTTATAAGATAAAGAATGAAGATCAGGGTTTGCCGTCTCACCCTAGAGATGATTGGAAGCGGGACGCCAAGGTCGGATTTAGGAATGATGGGGAAGGAAAAGGGGCGTGTTCTTCAGGCAGAATCATACCGGCGTTTGTCAGAAGCGATTCAGGAAAACTAGAGAAAGCCTAAATGCAGAAAGCCAGACGTGATTTTGAGCTGGCGTTCTTCACAATATTAGTCTAGTTTCTTACCATAGCACCGCCTCGCTCTCTTGCAGTATCTGAGCGTATCGTGGTACACGCATCAGATTATCGTGTAAGTTCGTGACGAAAAGCGACGCCTATATCATAAACTTTTTCTGTTGTTGTTACAGTGGGGAGAAGTAATATTTCTTGGGGCAGATAACACCTCACGGTTCTTCCAGTTCTACATAAAACGTCGCCGGGCAGCGACCCTGAGAGCAGTGGACTAATGAACGTGAAGAATATTCACCCCCTTTCCAACCCGCCTATCTTAGGTCAACTTATTACAAGAGCAGCAGTAGTCGACCGCGTAGATTCAGCGCACGTGTTCAGGTCTCATCAAAATCTATTGCAGTATAATGAAGCATCCCACCAGAATTGCTAGTAAAATGTCCCTCGACCTTTTCATCTTCGTTTGAGAAACACGACGATTCCTTGACTAACAGAAAGAAGCTGTTTTAATTCCCCTCAGCTTTGAAAAATCTTGGGGTTTCCATGGATCTCTCGTAGTGGTTCCTTCAGTTGCTGCATAGAAAAGTCCTTGAGCGGATGGTGAAGAGCCACTTTGTCTGGATGCCGGGACCCAGGCAGCCTCTGAACCGCTTACAGTGTGGATCTCTTATTGCTGTAGATGCTTAATCGATAACAAACAAGACAGACTAAGCATAGAGAAGAATAACTCAGTTCTGCAATATATTACAACTGTAAGTAGGCTGTTCAGGTTTTCTTATTGGTAACGCCACGTAGCGCTCTGTATGAAAATCACTGGCTGTGCTTTGTGCAGTCTGTGGCTGGTTGGCATTGTTGGAATATTTGCTATTGTAGTGTTGGATAGTTGGATGTGAACAGCGTGTAGCGTTGTGCAGTTGGAGGTGAGACGCCAGCAGTGGTGGATGTGGAGAGAGAGATGGCAGAGTTTTGAGAGCGGACGATCTGGACGTGTGTCCGTCAGAAAAACGAAATTTCTAAGACTGGATGTCATGAACTGAGAATATATATTATGAATTTTGAACACTGTTAAGGTAAATACATTGTTTGTTCTCTATCAAAATCTTTCGTTTGCTAACTATGCCTATCAGTTGTCAGTGCCTTCAGTAGTTGGAATCTTCTATTTATCTGGCAGTATTGGCGCTCTCTGTATTGCAGTAGTTCGAGTAACGAAGATTTTTGTGAGGTAAGTGATTCATGAACGGTGTAGGTTATTGTTAGTCAGGGTCATTCTTTTGTAGGGATTATTGAAAGTCAGACTGCGTTGCGCTAAAAATATTGTGTGTCAGTTTAGTGATGATCAGAATAAGTAAAGACAAAAATGTCTGAGTACGTTCAGTTTTGCTCAGCTGTTTGAAAATCAAATAACGTAAGAGGTTTACCAGCACAGTAATTCATAAATTTTTCAAAGGGGATGTTTCATATGTCGACCTTTAGCCGAGGATACCTCACTGGAATCTTCTGATGTTTTGTTGTGGTCTGTGTAGTTAATGTAGCTACTGTTTATGGCTAGAGCTTAATTATAGAGAGAATTTCCTTTGTAGTTGTAGGTTTTCATTGTTTTACAGTAAAACAGTTGTGGCATCCATGTAGATTTGCACCAAGTATTTCGCAGCTACGCTTTCAATTAACTAGATATTATTTTCAGTGATATGTTAATGTGTTTTCTTATTTTACTCTTCAAATTGTTCTTTTCTTGTTATCGTGTGAAATACGTGATAATTATGGGGTGTGAAGAACGTTACAGTAGGCTCCAAAGTAAATTGATAAATGATAGTGACGACGAGCGTAGCTTATCAGCACCACCGTGTAATGAATTAACAGATATTCAAAGTAGTAATTTGGTAACTGTGCATAGGGAAATGGAGCGGGCGGCAAATAATGGTGTACACAGTGAAACAATTAGTGAACAGGGAAGCATTATCGATCGATCGGTCGGCAACAGCTCACCTCAGGATTCCGAAATGACAGGACACAATCTTGTAATAACTGTAGATTCAGGTTTTGCGTCCTCACCGTTTTCTCTAATAAGTCAAGACAGATTTTCTGCTTTTCAAAATGCGAATATTGCCGCTTCAAAAGCACTGCCGAATAGCACTGAGGAACATGTTTCAGACACCAGTGCATTGTTATTACAATTAATGCAACAAATAGGACAAAAGCTTCAAACGTTAGATACAATGGAACAAAATCTTCAAAAGTTAGACACAATGGAACAACACCAGAGACAAACACAGCATAGCCAGCGATTTTCATACAGAGCGCTACGTGACGTCGCCAGCATTAGAACCTAAACAACCTACTTCTTCTTGAAATTTTCGAGTAGCAAAAAGGTTCTAGAAGCAATTTCAATTAGCTGCTGAGCTGTGGAGAAATTAGGTGGGATAACGGACGAGAGTAAGCTGTCAGCAGGCGTCCAGAAACGCTACCTTACGTCAGTTCTCAGCACCTGTCCTGCTGTTTCACAATTAAATGTAATTATTTTGAATTTCACACTAAATCTTCATTTTTTCCCCAGCGGGACAAGGATATGAAACGTGTAATTTGAATATAAAGTAAGGTGAGCGACAAAACAGGAGGCGACAGTCAGGTTGCTTTTTTTTCCTTTTTTTTTTTTTTAATGTGGGCTGCAAGCAAGGACGTGAACTCTGGTCTACTTGAAGGTCGCCGTGCGGCTGCGGACACCACCAGGGAAGGGCCACAGAGGGGGGGGGGGGGGGGGGCGGGGCGGGGGGCAGGGGGCTCGCCGCGCCCGCCCAGACGGCGTGGCGTCCCCCTCCACCCACGTGGCCACTGGCGACGGCAGGTCGGCCTCCACACCCTGACACGTGCGACGCGACTGCAGAATTCTGGATATGCTTGCAACCTGCAGACTGCTTGGTCTGTTCGTAATTTTACAACGCTACGAAATACGAAAATAAAACTGTAGGGCGCCCCTAGACAGGTCAGGCGTGCACTACACACCGGAAGCAGCTACTAGGGTAGCAGAGTACGTGTGGCGTGCACACGGCGGTTTTTTTAGGTTAGAGGGACCCCCCCTTGGGCGAAACGATAAAATACCTGACGGCTTACCAGAGAGGACATTATCATCGTTGATCAAGAACGTCCGTCCTCAGAGACCAAAAACAGGAAAAGTTAACGTAATATTGGTAAACTGCAGGAGTATCCAGGGCAAGGTTCCTGAATTAGTATCTCTTATTGAAGGAAATAGTGCGCATATAGTATTAGGAACGGAAAGTTGGTTAAAACCGGAAGTGAACAGTAACGAAATCCTAGACACAGAATGGAATATATACCGCAAGGATAGGATAAACGCCAATGGTGGAGGAGTATTTATAGCAGTAATGAATTCAATAATATCCAGTGAAGTTATTAGCGAATGCGAATGTGAAATAATCTGGGTTAAGTTAAGTATCAAAGGTGGGTCAGATATGATAGTCGGATGCTTCTATAGACCACCTGCATCAGCAACCGTAGTAGTTGAGCGCCTCAGAGAGAACCTGCAGAACGTCGTGAAGAAGTTTCGTGATCATACTATTGTAATAGGGGGAGACTTCAATCTACCAGGTATAGAATGGGATAGTCACACAATCAGAACTGGAGCCAGGGACAGAGACTCTTGTGACATTATCCTGACTGCCTTGTCCGAGAATTACTTCGAGCAGATAGTTAGAGAACCAACTCGTGAAGCTAACGTTTTAGACCTCATAGCAGCAAATAGACCGGAACTTTTCGACTCCGTGAATGTAGAAGAGGGTATCAGTGATCATAAGTCAGTGGTTGCATCAATGACTACAAGTGTAATAAGAAATGCCAAGAAAGGAAGGAAAATATATTTGCTTAACAAGAGTGATAGGGCACAAATCGCAGAATATCTGAGTGACCACCATCAAACGTTCATTTCTGAGGAAGAGGATGTGGAACAAAAATGGAAAAAATTCAGAAACATCGTCCAGTACGCCTTAGATAAGTTCGTACCGACTAAGGTCCAAAGCGAGGAGAAAGATCCACCGTGGTATAACAATCATGTACGAAAGGTACTACGGAAACAAAGAAAGCTTCATCATAGGTTTAAGAGTAGTCGAATCATAGCTGATAAGGAAAAGCTGAACGAAGTGAAAAAGAGCGTAAAGAGAGCAATGAGAGAAGCATTCAACGAATTCGAACATAAAACATTGGCAAACAATCTAAACAAGAACCCTAAAAAGTTTTCGTCATATGTAAAATCGGTAAGCGGATCTAAATCCCCTATTCAGTCACTCGTTGACCACGATGGCACCGAAACAGAGGACGACCGAAGAAGGGCAGAAATACTGAATTCAGTGTTCCGAAACTGTTTCACTGCGGAAAATCGTAACACGGTCCCTGACTTCAGCCGTCGCACGGACGCCAAAATGGAAAATATTGAAATAAACGATATCGGAATTGAAAAACAACTGCTATCACTTAGTAGCGGAAAAGCATCCGGACCAGACGAGATACCCTTAAGATTCTACAGTGATGATGCTAAAGAACTTGCCCCCTTTCTATCAGCAATTTATCGTAGATCGCTGGAAGAACGTAAGGTACCTAGCGACTGGAAGAAAGCGCAGGTCGTTCCCATTTTCAAGAAGGGTCATAAATCAGATGCGAATAATTATAGGCCTATTTCGCTTACGTCAATCTGTTGTAGAATAATGGAACATGTTTTGTGTTCTCGTATTATGACGTTCTTAGATAATACAAATCTCCTTCATCATAACCAACATGGATTCCGCAAACAGAGATCATGTGAAACTCAGCTCGCCCTATTTGCCCAAGAAATCCACAGTGCCGTAGACACTGGCGAGCAGATTGATGCCGTATTCCTGGACTTCAGGAAGGCATTTGATACGGTTCCGCACTTACGTTTAGTGAAAAAAATACGAGCTTACGGAATATCGGACCAGGTTTGTGATTGGATTCAGGATTTCGTAGAAGAAAGAACACAACATGTCATTCTTAACGGTTCAAAATCTGCAGATGTAGAGGTAATTTCGGGAGTACCGCAGGGAAGCGTGATAGGACCTTTATTGTTTACAATATACATCAATGACTTAGTTGACAACATCGGTAGCTCCGTGAGGCTATTTGCAGATGACACGGTTGTCTACAAGAAAGTAGCAACATCAGAAGACTCGTACGTACTCCAGGAGGACCTGCAGAGGATTAATGCATGGTGCGACAGCTGGCAGCTTTCCCTAAACGTAGATAAATGTAATATAATGCGCATACATAGGGGCAGAAATCCATTCCAGTACGATTATGCCATAGGTGGTAAATCATTGGAAGCGGTAACGACCGTAAAATACTTAGGAGTTACTATCCGGAGCGATCTGAAGTGGAATGATCACATAAAACAAATAGTGGGAAAAGCAGGCGCCAGGTTGAGATTCATAGGAAGAATTCTAAGAAAATGTGACACATCGACGAAAGAAGTAGCTTACAAAACGCTTGTTCGTCCGATTCTTGAGTATTGCTCATCAGTATGGGACCCTTACCAGGTTGGATTAATAGAAGAGATAGACATGATCCAGCGAAAAGCAGCGCGATTCGTCATGGGGACATTTAGTCAGCGCGAGAGCGTTACGGAGATGCTGGACAAGCTCCAGTGGCGGACACTTCAAGAAAGGCGTTACGCAATACGGAGAGGTTTATTATCGAAATTACGAGAGAGCACATTCCGGGAAGAGATGGGCAACATATTACTACCGCCCACATATATCTCGCGTAATGATCACAACGAAAAGATCCGAGAAATTAGAGCAAATACGGAGACATACAAGCAGTCGTTCTTCCCACGCACAATTCGTGAATGGAACAGGGAAGGCGGGATCAGATAGTGGTACAATAAGTACCCTCCGCCACACACCGTAAGGTGGCTCGCGGAGTATAGATGTAGATGTAGATGTAGATCCTGGAGGTTTAGAGGTGCCTCGGCTTAGTAATTCGGGGAGAGGTTTAAAACAATCTGCAGTTTCCAGAATGAGGAGATGAGGTACTGGCGGAAGTAAAGCTGTGAGGACGGGGCGCGAGTCGTGCTGGGGTACCTCAGTTGGTAGAGCACTTGCCCGCGAAAGACAAAGGTCCCGAGTTCGAGTCTCGGTCCGGCAAACAGTTTTAATCTGCCAGGAAGTTTCAATCTGCAGTTGTTTGCTGATGTTGCTGTGATGTACCGTAACGTGCTGAAGAGTGACTCTAGAAAGACACAAGACGACATAGACGAAATTTACAGTTGATGTGATGAATGGCAGATAGCCCTAAATGGGGAAGAATGTAGGTTAATGCGAACGAGTAAAAACAATCTTGTAAACTTCGCCATACACCATCAGTAGCGTACTGCTTGACAGAGTCACGCCATTTGAAAACCTGGGCATAACGTTGCAGAGCGATATGAAATGAAATGAGCATGTGTAAACTGTAGTAGGGAAGACAGGTAGTCGACTTCGGTTTCTTGGGAGAACTTTAGGAAAGAGTGGTTCGTCTGTAAAGGACGCTGGTGCGACCTATTCTTTAGTACTGTCGAGTGTTTGGGACCCGCAAAAGGTCGGACTGAAGGAAGACATCGAAGCAACTCACAGGCGGAAAAAAAAGAAAAAAAATGGTCAAATGTGTGTGAAATCTTATGGGACTAACTACTAAGTTCATCAGTCTCTAAGCTTACACACTATTTAACCTAAATTATCCTAAGGACAAACACACACACCCATGCCAAAGGGAGGACTCGAACCTCCGCCGGGACCAGGCGCACAGTCCATGACTGCAGCGCCCTAGACCGCTGTGCTAATGCCGCGCGGCAATTCACAGGCGGGTCCCTAGATTTGGTACCAATAGTTTCGAACAACACACAAGTGTTACGGAGATGGTTCGGGAACTCAAATGACAATCCCTAGAGGGAAGGCGTCGTTCTTTCCGAGAAACACTATTGAGAAAATTTAGGAAAAATGTTCAGATGTGTGTGAAATCTTATGGGACTTAACTTCTAAGGTCATCAGTCCCAAAGCTTACACACTACTCAACCTAAATTATCCTAAGGACAAACACACACACACCCGTGCCCGAAGGAGGACTCGAACCTCCGCCTTAGGCCGCTCGGCTAATCCCGCTCGGCGAGAAAATTTAGAGAACCGGCGTTTGAAGCTGACCGGGGAACAACCCTAACACAGCCAACATACGTTCCGCGTAAGGACCACGAAGATAAGATACGAGAATTATGGCTCATACAGAGGCGTACAGACAGTCGTTTTTCCCTCGCTCTGTTGCGAGTGGAGCAGGAGGGGAAACGACAAGTAGTACAGGGTACCCTCCGTAATGCATCGTATGGTGACTTGCGGAGTATCTATGTAGATACAGTTGCAGATGTAGATTACATCAGACAGTAAGCTCAACTCCTATTTTTTAAAGAATCGAACTCCCATGTGTAGAACAGTTTCAGACCCCTGATTACTTTAGAGATGAGTAAATTTGTTACACATTTGACGTTAAGCATGCAAAAGCTTAATGGCTGACGATATAAATCCCCAACAAGCTATGCGAACCCTTTACTCAGTGAGTCGATAACACGTACCTCATATTGCTCTACGAAATAAAATATCCATTATAATGACACGCACGCTTAATTTTTTTTAATTCCTATGTTGTAAAGTCATATGAGATGTACCTGTGAACATAGATCTTTTTTAAGGAAAAAAGGGAGTTCTACAGAATTTTTATGCAGCCAAGAATTGTTTACATTTATTTGAAAATCTTGTCTTCTCCTATACTATATATTGTGCAAAGATATATGTTTGTACGTATCTCCACTGGTATGTGTGAATACTAACTGCAAAATTGGTAACGAATAGAGTTGCTAGTGGAGGAATAATAAATTAAAACTTCAAGTTGTATCCTGAAGTTCTCTAAAGAACATTTAGTAAGCGATAAGCTGTTCCCATTTATTATTATTAATATTATTATTCATGTATGGGCCCAATAGGACCACGTGAGGTACGATCCATGAATGTCACTTTTCATGTCTGGCCTCCCTTTCTGTCCAAATCTGTTTCATCCTTTCAGAATGAAGTCTCTTTCTTTCGTCAGCCCACGGTGTTTCAGTCCGTTTTCTGATTTCCGTCTGACCAACTTTCCAAGCAAATACCTTTTGTCTGAATGTTTTCCTATCTGGAACGTCTGCCTGAGTTACACCGGCAACTTTAAGATCCTCCTTAACCGCAGCGATCCATTTAAATTGCTCAGTTTTCTCCTGTATTCAGAATTCTCCTATTTGTTTTGTCAACCTAGTCGGTGAAATTTTTTTCATATGCCCGTAAAATTTAAGTGTTAGTTTTCTCATGTCACCAAGTTCGTCTGTGTATTCTTCTATTTTGTTATTACTTCTCAGTCTATAAGTTTCACCGTCAGTAATTTTGGGGCTTAATATTTTCCTAATAATCTCATTTTCTTTTGAATTTCTTCAATATACCTCTTTCTGTTTCAAAACTAAACTTTCTGCTTCATAAAGACATTGAGGTTTGATTACAGTCCTGTAATACCCAAGTTTACTGAATTTAGCAAGTGATTTTTTATTATAAATATTTTGTGTTAATATGAATGCAGTTGCCATTTTTTGACACAGAACTCGTTTGCACCGTTTTCCAGCCAGTTTTCTTGTATGATTCCCCTGAAGTGTTTAAAATGAGAAACCCTTTTTCTTGAGTTCAAAAAGTTTGGTGCTTGCTTGTTACATGTCATATATATCCGTTCTTTTTCTGCTTTTACCGCAACTTCTTTAAGAATTTCTATTTGTTTTTGAGCTGTAGGAATATCCCTAGTTAAAATTGCCATATCATCTGCAAAAGCGACGCAATGTATTTTTAATAGTACTTCTACCTAACTAACAGTTTCAAAACACTGTCAAAAGAACCACTGCTCAGAATGTGGTCAAATTTGAACGGAACGTTATCGAAGGCGTGGGAAACGTTATGGAAAAAAATTATCACTAGGTGGCGCTGTAAGCTTCATAACGCAAACGCTTTCGGTTACAAATGCCAGTTTAATCGCAGTACGATGGCTGTTTATGGTCGATTGGTTGATTTGAGGGAGGGGACCAAACAGCGAGGTCATCGGTCCCATCGGATTAGGGAAGGATGGGGAAGGAAATCGGCCGTGCCCTTTCAAAGGAATCATCCCACCACTTCCAGAAGCGTTCGAGGAAAATCGCGGCAAACTAAGCCCATCCACCACTGCCAGGTCGTATCACATCTGAAGGAAAAAATCGTTTTTTAACTGTCGTGAGGCCAAAAACCGCGAAATGCAACATTGACATAGGTTCTTAATTGTCTTGTAGCAAAAAACCGCATAAAAAGCAACAACGAAATCAGTTTTTAACTGTTGTGAGACTAGCGCAACACATGAAACGAAAAAACAGGGACTTCGACATGAAGTGTTCCAGACTGATCCTGTATGTGACGAAACCGAACGACGGACCCATCGGACACCTTTTGTTATGCCACTTCATGCAGTTACCATTGATAGCAAAGAGGTTATCGCCAAGCCTCAACGTGCATCGTTTTTCTTTCAATTCTTGCTCTAAGGGCTATAGACAGGCTGCTACCTTGTTGATGTACAGAATATCTAATAATAAACCGGTACTTAAATCTACAGTTCTAAAACCGGCAGTATATTTACAATATGAAGCCGATATTTTTATAGGTAGGTACGTCGTTTTCGTTTTCGTCAACGTATCAACTCAACGATACATTTTTTATGTGTATCGAGAGCCGACAGTGATGGTCTTTTAAATACTGATATATCGCATACCCGATATTATTTATTTCTTGTAAAAGAGCTTCACCAGCAGAGCGCAATCCCGGATGGAAACTAATGCCAAGCGTCTTGGACGCAAACTAAGGAACAGTCGTGTGCCCAACGTCGATAATTTGGCATATTCTGCCCCTTGCAGCGCCATCTATTGGTAAAACTGTCGTTAAAAATTTTTGTTTCCATAACGTTTCGCCCTTCTTCGATGAAATGCAGTTCATATTTAGCGTCATTCTGAGGCGTGGATCATTTGTTACACCGATCTGAGACTGGAACATTAGTTGTAATCACTCCGTATTTGGGAATAGATAACCAGCTCTAAGGCGGCAACCATGCAATTATAACGTACCAAGAAATTATTGACAAATGCTTCCAACACCATTTTAATCATTAAGAAGTAACATTGTCATTCTACGAGTTTTTGATTGACTTTCGAATTCATAAGTAGCTGGTGAGCTGTCTGGTATGCAGTTATTCTGTAGTGAACAGTAGATCAACTGAGTTCGTTACTGCGGCGTCTAGTAACCTACGTGCTCTGTTGCTGTTTTGACGAGCCCGTAGCCTTCTCACTGAATCAAGACCTTGTGATGGTTCAAATGGCTGTGAGCACTATGGGACTTAACATCTGAGGTCATCAGTCCCCTAGAACTTAGAACTACTTAAATCTAACCAACCTAAGGACATCACACACATCCATGCCCGAGGCAGGATTCGAACCTGCGACCGTAGCGGTCGCGCGGTTCCAGACTGAAGCGCCTAGAACCGCTCGGACACACCGGCCAGCTGGCCTTGTGATGTACAAACTTAATGTAAGACCTGAAAAAAGGCGAGAGATGTGTTCTGTGCATCACTGCATCGGCATTCTGGGGCATCACTTGACAGCCCCCATGAATACATCATACAATCCATACATTCGTTGGATGAACGCAACCACCGTAATATTTATAATCTTTCGCGAGCGAACTTTCTTCAATTTAAATCTGCTTTGGAATATGACTATTTCTGGTCTACATTTGGTACATGACTAGCCAGTGTTGACAATTTCGATTTGAATTGCGGCCTGATTTCATGCGCTGCTGGGAGTTTTTATCACGGCTGAGCAACTATAGAATACACCTCTTTCATACGATGCTTAAAAATGTTGAGAGATTGTTTTCTTGGTCTTGTATGAAGCTAAAATCGATTCCTTGTATCCACTCTTGTTATGATGTGCCATTATCGACAGCATCCTCACATCCTCATATTGCAGTGTGGTACTGCGGCAGCGTCGCTAAACACATAGTATGTTCGGGTGTGTCTTCGTCTTCAAAGGTGTCTGGATCCTAGATGTAGAAATTAGCACCTTTGATTTCCATGTGATTGTGTTTGTATATACCATTTTATATCCTAATTTTCAGCTTCAACATTTTCCATCTCAGTGAAAATTGTTGGTATAATCAGTGTACTTGTATTAACTAAGATGGCACTTTCGTATCTGTCGTGGGGCGTTTCAGTAGCTAGTCGCATGTTGTTTGTTTCCGGTCTTCTCTTAAATATATAGAGCCTGTAAAATATGCTGGGGTCATCTGGTTACGTCTTAACAGATATAGCAGGCGTTCTCATTTTTGTTGCGACAAACCTTCTACAGTGAAGAGCCAAAGAAACTGGTGCACCTGCGTAATATCCTGTAGGGCCCCAACGAGCATGCAGAAGTGCAGGAACAAGTGGCATGGACTCGACTAATGTCTGAAGTAGTGCTAGAAGGAACTGACACCATTCATCCTGCAAGGCTGTCCATAAATCCGTAAGAGTACGAGAGGATGGAGATCTCTTCTGAACAGCACGATACAAGGCATCCCAGATACGCTCAATAATGTTCATGTCTGAGGAGTGTTCCAGGAGCCACTCTGTAGAAATTCTGGACGTTTGGGGTGTCACATTGTCGTGCTGGAATTGCCCAAGTCCGTCGTAGTGCATAATGGATATGACCTGACAGGATGCTTACGTACGTTTCACTTGTCAGAGTCGTATCTAGACGTGTCGGGCCGTCCATATCACTGCAACTGTACACGCCCCACACCATTACAGAGCTTCCACCAACTTGAACAGTTCCCTGCTGACCTGTAGGGTCCATGGATTCGTGAGGTTGTCCATACCGGTACACGTCCATCTGCTCAATTCAATTTGAAACGAGACTCGTCCGACCTGGAAATGTGTTTCCAGTCATCAACAGTCCAATGTCGGTGTTGACGGGCCCAGGCGACTCGTAAAACATTGTGTCGTGCGGTTATCAAGGGTACACGAGTAGGCCTTCGGTCCCGAAAGCCAATATTGATGATGCGTTAAATGGTTCGCACGCTCACACTTGTTGATGGCCCAGCACTGAAGTCTGCAGCAATTGGCGGAAGGGTAGCACTTCTGCCACCTTGAACGACTCTCTTTAGTCGTTGTTGGTCCCGTTCTTGGAAGATCTTTTTCCGGCTGGAGCGATGATGGATTTTGATGTTCTACCGGGTTCCTGATATTAACGGTACACTCGTGAAATGCTCATACGGAAAAATCCCCACTTCATCACTGCCTCGGAGATGCAGTGTCCGATCGCTCTTACGCCGTCTATGACACCACATTCAAACTCACTTAAATGTTCGTAACCTACGATTGTAGCAGCAGTAACCGATCTAACAACTGCTCCAGACTTTTGTTGTCTTATATAGACGTTGCCGACCGCTGTGCCGTGTTCTGCCTGTCTACATATCTCTGTATTTGAATACGCATGCCTGTACCAGTTTCTTTGGTGCTTCAAGCACCGAAATGACAGTGCACTGCTCCGAAAGAGGTGGCGCAGTGGTTAGCGTACTGGACTCACATTAGGGAGGACGACGGTTCACACCCGCGTCTGGCCATCCAGATTTAGGTTTTCCGTGACATCCCTAAACCGCTTCAGGCAAATGCCGGGATGGTTCCTTGGAAAGGGCACGGCCGAGTTCCTTCCCCATCCTTCTATGATCTCAGCTGGTGCTCCGTCTCTTATGACCTCGTTGTCGACGGGACGTTAAATCCTAATCTCCTTATCCTCCTGAAAAAATCCTGTAGATGTTTCGTAGGTAAAAGTTTAGAGGGGACTCCTAGGCAATGATCAGTTGCTTCATCTATTGAGAATCTGAAGTGATAGCGCCACCTTTCAAGTTTCTCGTTTTGACCAGAACTAGTCATGGAGGTGTGAGGCATCTGTACTATGCTTTGTTCCGTTTATTTTTTGCTGTTTGTGCGAGCTACTGAATAAAACAATTGAAAAGTATATGACCGCTGCAATTATAAAACCAAGGAGAACAGCAAGTAATGAAATGATGCTTATTGTGCATATGCAGTGTAGTAGAGAAAAAAATTCACAAAACAGCGTCATCTGGCAGCGGCATCACGTCCAAACCACTTGGGCATCTAGTGCAACTGAGTTTGGATAACAGGCACGGGAGGATCACTACATTCTGGTTCAGCTCCATGGCAGAGTTTATAACATCAGAGCGGCTTGTGAACGCTTGAATATAAAGCACTCCCTCCAGACTTAAAGGGTTTGAAATGATAAGTCTGCAGTTCAGATTACAACATACTCTAAACAGAGCTGATAATGCTGTGCACATCATGGCATTCCATACCACTATATTTGGTGATGGCCCATACGACGATTACAGATGCGATGTGGCAGCGTTCGTTCTCTAAAGAGCCTCCACACACGGGTACTACATCGTGATGCTGCACACAGAACCGAAGTTAGTCTTTGTGCCATTTCTGTGTGAAGTATTGTCGCTGTCGCTACCGTCCCTCCCCCCTCGCCCCTCCCCCAGTCTCGCCTGACTCTTCAAAAGAAGAACCTTCACCAGTGGTTGCTATACTGAGGGCCCGTGACGCTCAACACGTCGACGTACTGTCCGTGTAGATACTGTCTAGCTGCAGGCAACTCTATTCGCTGACCCGAGAAATGTGTTGTAGATGCGCGATCATGAACGGCCGAGCTAAAAAATGTGTTTGTCCTCTCGGGCACTAGTCGCGTGGAGATGTTGAGATTAAAGATGGTGATTTTTGCTGAAACAACCGGTTTTCAGTTAAATCGTTTCCTGTTTTTGTGTAATGCCAGTTAAATTCGTTAAAGCCGCTCAAAGTAAGCTGTTTCTAAAATGACCGTTTTCTGGTTCATCATTCCTATTATTTCTTGTAACAAACGCAGACATTGGAACAAAGACTGTAGCGTTATTAGTTCAAGATATGTGCAGTAACAATATTAAAACTGGCAAGTAAAAGAGAACGTAGCCCAGCCACTGTTTCCTGCTTTTTGTGTGATAAGTGGCTCATCACTGAAGACAACAGAGAATCATTCCACTCTCCAATCGACCATTTCACTACACAGCGTCGTGGTTTCAATGATAGGATGGGCAGAGGCACACGTAACTTCAACCTGCTGCAAGCAGATGGTTCTAAATGGTCCCTGATGACACAACAGGTGCAGCAGGTGCTCGGATTTCGTCCCAGGATGATGTTCGTTCGGTCACCGGGCCTAGCATAGGATGTCGATCTTGACACGTATCTGTACTACGCGGACGTCCAGAAGCTGGTCGACGGCTGTCGAACAGAGCACTGCTGCAAGTGACACACCACTGGTACACTGTGTCCAACGTATGAAGCAACCTGTCGATACGTCCACCCGACTTCCCCCGGACCCACGATGTGACCCTCCTCAAATGGCTGAAGCTGTTCTACAGGAGTAAGTACTCGTCGCCGAGGCATGGTTGTGCTATGGAATATATGTAGTGTGGACTGTTCACCTCTAAACTCAGGACAGTTAATGCCTGCAGAATCAAAACAGAGCTCCCACAGAAAGGCCTCCAGAGTTCCTTCTGATCGACGACGATCGTGACAGACGAATCACAAGCACCAAAACCCCTCTGTATGCATATATTGTACCCTGGCGCCAGGCAACAAAGTCCTTGAGTGTATTGTATTCTTTTTTCCGGTAGCGAGGGTGAGTCAAATTAAAACCTTACATATTTTTTAAAAATATTATTTATTGTGCAGAAGTGGTACAAAGCCGTATCGCGTTTCAACATAATCTCCCCCATGCTCAATGCAAGTCCTCCAGCGCTTACAAAGTGCATAAATTCCTTTAGAAAAAAATTCTTTTGGTAGTCTGAGAAACCACTCATGCACCGCGTGGCGTACCTCTTCATCAGAATGGAACTTCTTTCCTCCCATTGCGTCTTTGAGTGGTCCAAACATATGGAAATCGCTTGGGGCAACGTCTAGTGAGTATGGTGGATGAGGAAGACACAGTAATGCAGGTCTGTCATTGTTGCAACTGTTGTACGGGCAGTGTGGGGCCCTGCATTGTCATGCTGCAAAAGGACACCTGCTGACAGCAATCCATGTCGCTTTGATTTGATTGCAGGCCCCAGATTATTTTTTAGGAGATCTGTGTGTGATGCACTGGAGACGGTGGTCCCTCTAGGCATGTAATGCTCCAAAATGACGCCTTTTTGTTCCAAAAGAGAGTCAGCATAACCTTCCCTGCTGATGGTTCTGTTCGAAACTTCTTTGGTTTTGCTGATGAAGAATGGGCGCCATTCCTTGCTCGCTCTCTTAGTTTGCAGTTGGTGGAAGTGAACCCAGGTTTCGTCCCCAGTAACGATTCTTGCAAGGACGCCATCACCTTCTCGTTCAAAGCGCCGAAGAAGTTCTTCAGAAGCATCAACACGTCGTTCTCTCATTTCAGGAGCCAGCTGCTGTGGCACCCATCTTGCAGACACTTTGTGAAACTGGAGCACATCATGCACAATGTGGTGTGCTGACCCATGACTAATTTGTAAACATGCTGCAGTGTCATTCAGTGTCACTCGGCGGTTTTCCTTCACGGCTTCAACTGATGCAATGTTCTGTGGAGTGACAACTCGTTGTGCCTGACCTGGACGAGGAGCACCTTCCACTAAAGTCACACCATTTGCGAACTTCCTACTCTATTCGTAGACTTGCTGCTGTGACAAATATGAATCACCGTACTGAACCTTCACTCATCGATGAATTTCAATAGGTTTCACACCTTCACTACGCAAAAACCGAATAACAGAACGCTGTTCTTCCCTGGTGCAAGTCGCAAGTGGGACGGCCATCTATATACTGATACTGCGACGGTATGTGTGGATCTGCACTGTGCTGCCACCTACAGGCCATTCTGCACGCTGTTTGTAGCACGCTTACCAACTAACAGGATAACGGCGCGATATATCGATTTGTTATTACAAAGACACGTAACATGTATCCACAGGACATGTGGCCTGTAATTGAAGAAGTGTCATGATGATCTCTCCATTGGCAAAAGATTCCAGAATAGTCCCCCATTCGGATCTCCGGGAGGGGACTGCCAAGGGGGAGGTTACCATCAGAAAAAGATTGAATAATCAACGAAAGGATAACGTTCTACGAGTTGGGGCGTGGAATGTCAGAAGCTTGAACGTGGTAGGGAAACTAGAAAATCTGAAAAGGGAAATGCAAAGGCTCAATATAGATATAGTAGGGGTCAGTGAAGTGAAGTGGAAGGAAGACAAGGATTTCTGGTCAGATGAGTATCGGGTAATATCAACAGCAGCAGAAAATGGTATAACAGGTGTAGGATTCGTTATGAATAGGAAGGTAGGGCAGAGGGTGTGTTACTGTCAACAGTTCAGTGACCGGGTTGTTCTAATCAGAATCGACAGCAGATCAACACCGACAACGATAGTTCAGGTATACATGCCGACGTCGCAAGCTGAAGATGAACAGATAGAGAGGATATTGAAAGGGTAATACAGTATGTAAAGGGGGACGAAAATCTAATAGTCATGGGCGACTGGAATGCAGTTGTAGGGGAAGGAGTAGAAGAAAAGGTTACAGGAGAATATGGGCTTGGGACAAGGAATGAAAAAGGAGAAAGACTTATTGAGTTCTGTAACAAGTTTCAGCTAGTAATAGCGAATACCCTGTTCAAGAATCTCAAGAGGAGGAGGTATACTTGGAAAAGGCCGGGAGATACGGGAACATTTCAATTAGATTACGTCATGGTCAGACAGAGAATCCGAAATCAGATACTGGACTGTAAGGCGTACCCAGGAGCAGATATAGACTCATATGACAATATAGTAGTGATGAAGAGTAGGCTGAAGTTCAAGACATTAGTCAGGAAGAATCAATACGCAAAGAAGTGGGATACGGAAGTACTAAGGAATGACGAGATACGTTTGAAGCTCTCTAACGCTATAGATACAGCGATAAGCAATAGCGCAGTAGGCAGTACTGTTGAAGAGGAATGGACATCTCTAAAAAGGGCCATCACAGAAGTTGGGAAGAAAACATAGGTACAAAGAAGGTAGCTGCGAAGAAACCACAGGTAACAGAAGAAATACTTCAGTTGATTGATGAAAGGAGGAAGTTCAAACATGTTCCGGCAAAATTAGGAATACACAAATACAAGTCGCTGAGGAATGAAATAAATAGGAAGTGCAGGGAAGCTAAGAAGAAATGGCTGCAGGAAAAATGTGAAGACATCGAAAAAGATATGATTGTCGGAAGGACAGACTCAGCATACAGGAAAGTCAAAACAACCTTTGGTGACATTAAAAGCAACGGTGGTAACATTAAGAGTGCAACGGGAATTCCACTGTTAAATGCAGAGGAGAGAGCAGATAGGTGGAAAGAATACATTGAAAGCCTCTATGAGGGTGAAGATTTGTCTGATGTGATAGTAGAAGAAACAGAGTCGATTTAGAAGAGATAGGGGATCCAGTATTAGAATCGGAATTTAAAAGGGCTTTGGAGGACTTACAGTCAAAAAAGGCAGAAGGGATAGATAACATTCCATCAGAATTTCTAAAATCATTGGGGGAAGTGGCAGCAAAACGACTATTCACCTTGGTGTGTAGAATATATGAGTCTGGCGACATACCATCTGACTTTCGGAAAAGCATCATCCACAAAATTCCGAAGACGGCAAGAGCTGACAAGTGCGAGAATTATCGCACAATCAGCTTAACAGCTCATGTATCGAAGCTGCTTACAAGAATAATATACAGAAGAATGGAAAAGAAAATTGAGAATGCGCTAGGTGAAGATCAGTTTAGCTTTAGGAAAAGTAAAGGCACGAGAGAGGCAATTCTGACGTTACGGCTAATAATGGAAGCAAGGGTAAAGAAAAATCAAGACACGTTCATAGGATTTGTCGACCTGGAAAAAGCGTTCGACAATATAAAATGGTGCAAGCTGTTCGAGATTCTGAAAAAAGTAAGGGTAAGCTATAGGGAGAGACTTGTCATATACAATATGTACAACAACCAAGAGGGAATAATAAGAGTGGACGATAAAGAACGAAGTGCTCGTATTAAGAAGGGTGTAAGACAAGTCTGTAGCCTTTCGCCCCTACTCTTCAATCTGTACATCGAGGAAGCAATGATGGAAATAAAAGAAAGCTTCAGGAGTGGAATTAAAATGCAAGGTGAAAGGATATCTATGATACGATTCACTGATGACATTGCTATCCTGAGTGAAAGTGAAGAAGAATTAAATGATCTGCTGAACGGAATGAACAGTCTAATGAGTACACAGTATGGTTTGAGAGTAAATCGGAGAAAGACAAAGGTAATGAGAAGTAGCAGAAATGAGAACAGCGAGAAACTTAACATCAGGATTGATGGTCGCGAAGTCAATGAAGTTAAGGAATTCTGCTACCTAGGCAGCAAAATAACCAATGACGGATGGAGCAAGGAGGAGATCAAAACCAGACTCGCTATATCAAAGAAGGCATTTCTGGCCAAGAAAAGTCTACTAATATCAAATACCGGCCTTAATTTGAGGAAGAAATTTCTGAGGATGTACGTCTGGAGTACAGCATTGTATGGTAGTGAAACCTGGACTGTGGGAAAACCGGAACAGAAGAGAATCGAAGCATTTGAGATGTGGTGCTATAGATGAATGTTGAAAATTTGGTGGACTGATAAAGTAAGGAATGAGGAGGTTCTATGCAGAACTGGAGAGGAAAGGAATATGTGGAAAACACTGATAAGGAGAAGGGACAGGATGATAGGACATCTGCTAAGACATGAGGGAATGACTTCCGTGGTACTAGAGGGAGCTGTAGAGGGCAAAAACTGTAGAGGAAGACAGAGATTGGAATCCGTCAAGCAAATAATTGAGGACGTAGGTTGCAATTGCTATTCTGAGATGAAGAGGTTAGCACAGGAAAGGAATTCGTGGCGGGCCGCATCAAACCAGTCAGTAGACTGATGACCAAAAAAAAAAAAATTTAAGTTTTTCATTTGACTCACCCTCGCATAGCCAAGCTTGTAGTGCACTTCATGCCAATCTGACGTACGTTGGACGTTGGCTTGGTCGTGCTACAGTTTCTACAGTCGGCAGTGTAAACAGGAAAGCAGCGAGAAGAAGTAGTTGCTTGGTGTGAGTCGAGAAAGTCTCCTCAAAGATGAAGGTAGAACCTAACCAAGAAGGTGGCCAAGACATCGTCAAAAATTTTGTGTTCAGCACTGTACGCGGCTAATGGAGACCTTGGCCCAGCTTGGAGGGGCGGTAACGGCGGCATTGGCCGTGATATTATGCCGTGCCGGCTGCTCAATGGCCAGCACTGCAATTAGGAGCAGAGAACGTCGGCCGCCAACCGGCTGACAATATCACCAGCGCGTACGGGCGATCGATCGATCGAAGTCCGCGAGCGGTTGATACGAGACATCCACCTCCGGCGCCCGCCAGACGCCACAGATCCGCTCCAGAAGTTTCTGGACGGAGGGCGAAGCTGCGGGTGTCGGTTACATCATCGCCAAGATCCGTGCGCCTTTGTCCAGCGGTCACTGTTGCAGAGGAACCGCCACTACTTCTTCTGACAGATTGCAGCAGCACGAACTCCTTGATACGATCTCTAGGGGTAACTGCGTTACAAAAAGAAGCAACCCAACAACTCCTTGGAATTTCGTGCGGTTGAAGCTCCCACTTACGTACATCTTTGCCTACGAATGAAATCTCTGTTTCTGGATACGTTCCGCCTGGAGCAAACACAAGCCTTTCTCTTTTTTACCCGAAAATGTTTCTCTGAAGTTGCATTACAATATTATTGTCGGTGATAAGTGAAACTCACTTTATATTCTGAATCTAATAATCAATAAGGTTAACTGTTACTTAAAGATGTTTGTAGAACTCTGTCTTTGGCGGCAACGTTATAAGAAGTCTGGAACCAAATTATATCTCTGGTTGAGTCTCAATTATATTCGTAAAAGACAAGAATGACAATTATACTGTTAACTTTCATTTACTTGGAAACGGCAAAGTGTCTATGGTCCATACTCAGCTTGGAAACAATTCATTTGGTATTTTACTTACCGTGAAATTAAATGAAGTTTCCTTTCGTAATGACTACTCTCAGAAATGTTATCGGATTTCAAGAAAAATTAATGGCTACTGTATGTAATTCACTAATAGTTACTGTACACAAAATGGCTTTTGGAATAATTGTGAACCATAATGAAAAGCTTTCGTATTTAATTATATCACTTTCTCTGGAATAGTTACTGTACGCAAAATGTCTTTTGAAATAATTGTGAACCACAGTGAAAAGCTTTGGTATTTAATTATATCACTTTATCTGAATGAAATTATCTTTTCTTTTTAGCTTCAAGTGACTTAGTCCTAACGAAAAAGATATTTTTATACTTTTAATCAAGATTCGTTTTACACACGCAAATGAGACTCATATTAAACAATATAGCTCAGCGGCAGTTATCAAGTAAGATCTCATTTCTAGACAGACCTAACTGCAAGACAGATAAAGTTGCAAGAGAGGTCTACTAGTAATGGTCCATCTCGGTATAAATCAAGGACCAGCTAACCGAGGAATAGGTTAACGACGGGTTAACTTTGAGTGCGCATTCTACGTCGACGTCCTGAAATTATCATGTCACAATCTATGTATACAAGTGTGCTTCATTAACAACAATACAGAAATTAAACAAATTTTGTACCGCTAAACATCGTCGTACTCTGTCGTAGAATGAGGGTCCACTCCTAAGCCCAGTAACTTATTGTAGAGACGCTGACGCACAAACAGGGTGTTTTTGGTGATGTCTGACGAATGTGAAAAGGAGTGGAGTCTAAGAACACCACATCATCATCAGGTTTTTATTTTCTTTTTATTAAATAATAGGCTAAATTTCTTTATACTATCTGTACATACAGACATACAGCATTTAAGCAGATTATTCACAAATTTGAAAACAGACAATTTTTTATATATTGTTGTCAGCAAATTTTGCAGTTTCTAGGACTTTTTTGTTGTTTTGCTCTGTAAATGTTTTTATTTTTGATAGTTTATCTGGAACAATAGATAACATCATATAGAGAACTTTATTACCTCTCCAATGTGCTATTGGGAATGGTAACACTTATTCTATATGAAAGAATATATATATATATATATATATATATATATATATATATATGTGTGTGTGTGTGTGTGTGTGTGTGTGTGAGTGTGTCTGTTCATAGGTTTTCGACGTCCCAAAGTTTTTTGCGTGCAGAAAATAAAGTTCAACTGCAGAGAGCTCTGTATTCGTTTATTGTAGTTGTCTTCAATTAATACACTGAAGAGCCAAAGAAACTGGTACACCTTCGTAATATCGTGTAAGGAGCCTGCCAACATGCACAAGTGCCGCAACACGACGTTGCATGGAATCGACTAACGTCTGAACTAGCGGTGGAAGGAATTGACTCCATGAATCCTGCAGGGCTGACCATTAATCCGTAAGAGTACGAGGGAAGGAGACCTATTCTGAACAGCATGTTGCAAGGCATCCCAGATATTCTCAATAATGATCATGTCTGGGGAGTTTGGCGGCCTGCTGAAATGTTTAAACTCAGACGAGTGGTCCAGGAGCTACTCTGTCGCAATTCTGGACGTGTGATGTGTCGCATTATGCTCCTGGAACTGCCGTCGGACTGCACAATGGATGTGAATCGATGCAAGTGACCAGACGGGTTGCTTAGATACGTGTCACCTGTCAGAGTCGTACCTAGACGTATCAGGGGTCCCATATCACTGCAACTGCACACGCCCTATACCATTACAGAGCCTCCGCCAACCATGAATTCATAAGGCTGTCTTCATACACGAACACGTCCAGCCACAAAATACAATTTGAAACGAGACTTGTCCGACCAGGCAACATGTTTCCAATCATCAACAGCCCAGTGCAGGTGTTGACGGGCCCAGGCAAGGCGTATAGCTTTGTGTGGCGCAGTCATCAAGGCCACACGAGTTGTCCTTCGGCTCCGAAAGCCCATATCGACGATGTTTCGTAGAATGGTTCGCGCGCTGGCACTTGTTGATGGCCCAGCACTGAAATCTACACCAATTTGCGGGAAGGTTACACTTCTGTAACGTTGAACAATTCCCGTCAGCCATCATTGATCCTGTTCTTGCAGGATCTTTTCCAGCTGCAGCAATGTCTGAGATTTGATGTATTACCGGGTTCCTGACATTCAAGCTACACTGGTGAAGTGGTCGTGTGGGAACATCCGCACTTCATCGCTACCTTAGAGATGCTGTGTCCCATCGCTCGTGCACCGATTATGACACCATGTTCAACTCACTGAAATCTTGATAACCTGTGATTGTTGCAGCAGTAACCGATCTAACAACTGCGCCAGACACTTGTTGTCTTATACAGGCGTTGTCGACCGCAGCACCGTATTCTGCCTGTTTACAAATCTCCGTATTTGAATACGCATGCGCTTCAGTGTCGTTTGTGTGGGGACATTTTACTGCATTTGATGTATGTTTGTCTGTGGCCCATAAACTATTTTGCGAATGTAGAATGACAGCTGTTACTTATCAGTGCTCTTCTGTGTTCTTTGGAGGTTATATTGAAGTTTCTGCTGGTCTGTAGTTCTGATATGTCAGCTGACAAACATCAAACGTGTTACGTTTGTCTAAGTTGGTGTTTGTTCTTCTTAGTATTTTGTATAAATATATCTTACGTAGGTATTTTCGGTCCTTGTTTTGTGAGGAAGATGGATAGACAAAGGTAATTGCTAGTTGCAGCAGGACAGTGCCACCTGTCGCACATCTAATGAACCACTTATGAAACGTCACCTTTGAAAAATTATGAATGACAGTTCTGGAAAAACTTTTACGTTATTTGATATGGAGACAGTTGAGTAAAACTCAAAGTATTCAGTTTTCTCTTTACTTATTCTGATCATCACTAAACTGACACACAATACTTTTTTTAGCGCAACGCAATCTGACTTTCAATAATCCCTACAAAGAATGGCCCTGGCTAACAACAAACTATACCTTTCATGAATCGACCGAGCGAGGTGGCGCAGTGGTTAGCACACTGGACTCGCATTCGGGAGGACGACGGTTCAATCCCGTCTCCGGCCATCCTGATTTAGGTTTTCCATGATTTCCCTAAATCCCTTCAGGCAAATGCCGGGATGGTTCCTTCGAAAGGGCACGGCCGATTTCCTTCCCCATCCATCCCTCATCCGAGCTTGCGCTCCGTCTCTAATGACCTCGTTGTCGACGGGACGCTAAACACTAACATCCTCCTCCTTTCATGAATCACTTACCTCACAAAAATCTTCGTTACTCGAACTACTGCAGTACAGCGAGCGCCAATACTGCCAGCTAAATAAAAGATTCTAACTAGGCATAGTCAGCAATGCTGGTGGCTCACCCCCAACAGCCCAAAGCTACGCGCTGTTCACATCCAATTGCCCAACACTACACAAGCGAATATTCCAACAATGAGTCCAACCAGCCACAGACTGCACACAGCGCAGTCAGCGATTTTCATACAGAGCACTACGTGGCGTTACCAACATAAAAACCTAAACAGCCTACTTACACTTTCGGTGATCGAATGAGCGCTAGTATACTATAGCCCACTAGTTCTTCCAATCTGGCGTCTCCAGACCTTTTGCTGTGGGGTGGCTCAAAAGAAGATCGCACGCGTTGGCGGAACTGAAGATTAACCTAACGACGACGAGTAACATCAATGTCAAAGTGGTTGTCAAAGTCTCCTGAAAAATGGTAAAACGAGTTCGGACATGCCTTACTGGACACGGGAACCATCTTGAGTGTAAGTTATAAACAATTTGTGTGAGGTTATACAAACATAACCGCCAAGCTGTTACTGAAAGCACAACTTTAGCTGAATTTACCCACTGAGGCGCAGAAATAGGACTACGCATTTGTGCAATGTTTGGCGTAACACTTGGGGTCTCTGTGTTTTTAGTTGAACTCTGTAATAACCCATATGGTATAACGACAGGGATTCAAATGTAGTAAACAGATTACTGTAGAAGTATCTTTGAGCCCAGCCGTAGACATACGTGCATAGCTCAGTTCTTTGCGGTGCATGAACGTAAAAGTTCGATTTCTGTTATTAACGATGTTGAAAAAGATTATGACCCTCACTATAAAGTCTCAGTTGTACCTAAGAAGACACTACACATCGTCTTTCAACGTGCGGTTAACCAGAAATTTCGAAACGGACCAGGTATATACTGAGATACTCACAACTCAAAAGATATTTTGACAACAATAATTTAAACCCAAAATTTTAAAAAAGTGTGTAGGTTTATGATGCAAAACACTCCGAATTCGACACCTCTAGATCGCCATCGTCACATGTCTTCTGACTTGACTGAGTTTTATGACAGAGTAAAGAACAGTGTTTGTACGTCAGAAACTATAAATGATGCTAGTGCTCTTCGCCATATCATAGCACAGAGCAAAAAAAAAAGTTATTTTTCTTGTTTGTTAACGTCAAATGGAATCGTAAATAGCTTGGATGTAGAAACATGGACAGGGGTAAAGGATTAGCATGTCCGTTTCACAATTCTCTTTTCTAACACATAGGTAAAAAAATACGAAAAACGTAAAGTAGAGTGCAAAAACGTACGGCATGCAGAGCTCGCTAATTCGCAGGCACGTAGTAACAACTGCGGCTTAGCAGCGCCGAGGCGGCGCTCCAATTGAAGGTTGAGCAGTAAAACAAACACCGTACTGATACCCGCAGGGCAGCCTGTAAAACGAACGAGTGCTTGGTGGGATCAGTCACAATTATAGCGGGCACCCGAGTCCGTAATGGACGGGCTCTGTGGGAATCAAGGACGCCATTACGTTGTGCGCACACACGCCGTCATTTCAGAACCTGTCTTGCTGTAACACATGGGCACAGTTTCGAACATTACGCTGGTCTTCATCAAATAACCATAAACAATAGCGACAGCTCATTTACTATCAGGGTTGCCTAAAGTGTTACACAACAACGTAAAGCTTAAATTCATTTCGGTAAATGCTTTAAATGTTTGAAATATGTAATAAGGACACTACAAAATGTCTTCTAAAATAATGAAATTGTTGTGATTCTTCAGTTCCTCCCAGTGTTTTAGTTGACTGAACAATCCATGGGTGTACTGCCAGTTCACAGTGTCCAATGAGCACAATATTTCGGCGATCAGACGTGTCGCCATCGTCAGGTCCGATGACGAACTGTTCGCCGATGTATTGTGCATGTTTGACACTGTGAACCAACAGTACACACGCAGACCGCTCGATCAACGAAATTCTTTGTAACCGGTTTGGTTCCCATTCATCACACTTGAATTGGCAGCGACGTGGCGTTGTCTGCACAATATGATTCCAGATCTTACTTAGCAGCCCATATCATTCTGCATCTAAGTCTACATCTACATTATCGGCAAATCTGCTGTAAATTAAGTAGCATAGGGCGTTTCTCCTTGTACCTCCTACTTGCTACATATGCACTTGGACCACAGGAACTTTTAATGACTGCTTAGATCCCTGAGCGCGCTTTCCAGTTAGGCTGATCTTGTGTTCCGCTCCATACGGAACAGCGAGTGGACAAAAATATGGGAACCCAAAAACACAGTAACTCTATAGGAATCCTGTTGGAATCTAAAAAAGCTTACAGTTTTCTCGGAATGGGTGAATACCCGACTAAGTACGGTTTTCATGGGAATGTTATATTCCTGCAAAATAATAGTAATTTCAGGTAACTATGACAGAAATGGACAGAGAAGTAATGCATTCTTTCAAGTGTAACCATGGGGATCGTGGAATATCACTATATGGCTGCCCAAATAGCAATCGAACTCCCGCTTATCTTTCACTCTTGGCACGCAGAATCTGTCATAAGTTAGTGCGAAAGAAGACTCATCCGAACAAATGAGATTCTCCCATTGCTCCACAGTCCAGGTTTTGTGGCTTCGGCACTACGTTCTCCCGTTACGGACATTACTATCACTCATGAGTGGTTTTATAACTACAGCTCTTTCTGCAGTTTCCGTCTTATGGGGCTTCCTTCGCCTTCTTTTGGTGCTGGCGTGTGCAACATTCAGGTCTGCAGTGACTTTTGCAGTCCTCACGTTATTTTTTGTCACAATCCTCTTCAATGACCGGCTGTCACGGTCACTCAAAACACATACATTTTCGTCTGCGTCGTGATTTAGCGGATGATCGTTTTCCGCTTTCCTTCTATGCTGTATATTATTATTATTATTATTATTATGTAGTATTCTGCCTAGTGGCAGGTCCATGTCTTCGTACGAAGAATTTCTGATTCCACTGTTCCCTGTCTTCAGCTTCTTCCTTAGTCTGTTGTGTCTCTTTCCATGTTTCATGTCGTCCAGATGTTGAATTCTTCTTCTTCCTCGTCCTGCGTTTCCTCTTAGTTTCCCTTCGATGACATCATGTATGAGTCCCTCGTGTCTAAGTACATGTCCAATCCAGTTGGCCTTTCTCTGAAGAATTGTAGGCTGATTACTTCTCTTCTCTCCTACTCTTCACAGTACATCGTCATTTTTTATGCGATCTGTCCACTTGATCTTTTCCATTCTCCTCCAGCACCACATTTTAAAGGTCTCTAGGTATTTTTTCTCCTTCTTTCTCATTGTCCATGTCTCTGCTCCATACAGTGCAATGCTCCAAATGTACCACTTTACCAGTTGTTTTCCTCAGTGTCAAACTCAACTTGCTGGTCAGCAGAGTCCTCTTCTTGTTGAAAGCAGCTTTGGCCATGGCGATTCTTGTTCGGATTTCGTTGGTTCAGTGGGCATCCTTTGTGACAAAACTTCCCAGGTACTTGAACTGATTCACACTTTCCAGTTCCCGATTGACAACAGTTATCTTCAAGTGTCTCTCACGTTTTGATATGCGCATCGCTTTTGATTTTTCGATGTTGATTTCCATGCCGTATTTTCTTCCCGTTTCCACCAAATTGTTCATGATGTGTTGCAGCTGTCTCTGAATTTTTCGCGAGCACTACCAGGTCGTCTGCATACTTGATGGTGTTGATGAGACGTCCTCCTACTTTGAAGTTTCCGCATCCTTTCAGCGCTTCTCTCGCCAGCATTTCTCCATACAGGTTGAAGAGACTTGGCGACAGACAACATCCTTGTCTCACTCCCCTTCCTATTTCCACACTGTTCGTTTCTCTATAGTTCTGTCGTAATTTTGCCCTTTTTCCCAGGTACAAGTTCCTTATAAGTCTCCAATCTTTCCAGTTGATTCCTATTTCCTTAAGGATGTTGATCAATATATTCCAATTGACTCTGTCGAAGGCCTTCTGCCAGTCTATAAAACAAGAGCAAACTTGGTCGTTACAGGCCAAAACTATCTCTGACAGTATCCTCATCATGCCAATCTTCCATATAATGCTTCTTGAAACACTTCAGCTACCTTGGCTACAGATGCACTCACATTAGGAGAACCAACAATTTGGCCACGTTCGAATTCACTTATTTCCGACACAGTGCTCTCACAATCATACAGAACATCGTTTTGAGCACGATTCACTCTTGGGACGTACTGCGGGCAGTGCACGGATGGCTTTGTGGTCAAACCAACCTGCAGCTTGGCTAGCATCAGTATTTCTGTTCAAGTATACGTTTCTTGTGGTGTTTCCCTATTTTTCACCAACAACTGTGGATGAAGCAGTAGTATCGGGTGGTTATAACTGAAGTGCAGCCACTCACGGAGCTCCAGTGTGAGCTGCAAATATCGTACGGGATCGAAACTTGCTAAGCCTCTTAATGCGAACCCTATTTATGCTGGGAAAAAAAAAATTAGTTCCAATTTTTGCCACCGGGTGTAAAATCTGGCGCTCTACAGCACCTTGTCAACGTCTTCAGTGCTCATATTCCGCAAATTGTGTGAGTGGCAGTTAATAATGTAATCAAGATTATGTCTTTCTCACTTGTTTGACCTTTCATTCCCACTGGCGTGGGACTGACTATGCTTCATGAACCTCACAGGACATGCTGGAAATGGCCACTGTTGACGCTGACGCTAAGCTGCACTCGATATATCAAACTGTGCGACACGCTTAGCTGCTCTGCCTGAGAGACAGCAGTAATAGCGTGGTCAATGTACTGCTGTAGCTCTTCCAGTGAGTGAGAACTATTTAGATTATTTGAGTACAACTGACCCTTCAATTTGCCCCCTGGTAAAAATAGCAAGGTGGAGAGATCAAGCGACACAGGTGACTCATTATGCTCTCATTGAACACCTCAGTCACTCGTGACAAGGTTGTTAAGGTGGTTCGTGGCGTTGATTCTTCTTTCTTCACCATTCCGTGAGGTGATACCCAAGTGATTAAACAGTTTCTGGAAATGTCGGTTATCATTGGCAATTTTGTGAAAGGAACGTGTTACGATGGAGACTCCAGACACAGTGCATCAAACAGGAATCTTGAAATTATGCAACGGCTCTTCAGAGTACTGGTGAGAATTTCCTGATGGTTATTGACAATTGTTCTGTAAGTTCACATACCCTGAAAGGCTGAACTAGGTCTCGTCTGAAGAAACGGATCACTGAGGATCCAAAAGCCGTGATTCCATTTCAATCAGGAGCTACCGGTGGATCTGAACACGTGAAAGTTCATCTAGGCGCTTACAAGCAATTTGTAAGGATGCGGATGCAGGTCTTTTTAGATAATATTTCAACACGACGATCTCTTTGCATAGACAAATCGCGGAACTTTGTTCCATGCTCTCCCTTATTTGAGAGTGTTCTCACGTGATCGAAATCTTTTTCCTATAGTTGCTCCTTTAATTCGCTACAGAGCACGTTTTGCACTATTTTGCTACCAAGTCTTGCATTGCAGACTTTTCTGGGTATTTTTCCAAAACACTTTCAATCTTAAACTTTTCTGTAAACAGTTCCATACACCGTTCCCGTCGAGCGAGGTGGCGCAGTGGTTAGCACACAGGACTCGCTTTCGGGAGGAAGACGGTTCAAACCCTCGTCCAGCCATACTGGTTTAGGTTTTCCTTGATATCCCTAAATCGTTTCACGCAAATGCCGGGAGAGTTCTTCTGAAAGGGCAGCGCCGACTTCCTTCCTCATCCTTCCCTTATCCGATGGGACCGATGACCCCGCTGTTTGGTCCCCTCCCCCAAATCAATCGACACACATACGTTTCCCAACAACTCGACAATGAAAATGCGTCATTTTAACGTGAGCACCATTCTCTGTACCATTCAACCGGTCAGTAAACACGTCAGCTTCTCCCACTCGCTCAAACGTAATGACACAGTGAAGTATTCAGGACAGAGCATGCGAGAGAAGTGCGTACGCAGGTATGTGACAGCAACCGATTTGTGCATCGAGATAACGGTTTCCGCCGCCATCCGTGACGGGTAGTTCTCCTGTCATTAACTTGGGTCACTTCCGCGTCAGTCTTATAAATATTTCTGGGACCAGTTTTATATTTCCCGCCATGTATACATCAAATACTTCACTACCAGTGATTACAATTTCACCAGCAGGAACTATAGCTAGTTGCCAACTTTCTTTCATGAATTTTAAAAATAGTGCTAGCGGTGATTAAATTACACACTATAAAAGAAAACCACGATCGAGCTATGCAAATTGGTCCTAAATTGATATTCATACAGGTATCGACGGAAAATGCAAAACTGAAAACTGGCGGCTGGTGGGCGAACGTGTGATGCTGCAACATGATTTCACCGCGCAGCTGCGAAGCGTAGTAAACAGGGGGCATGTCGACACAGCTGCATAAAATCGTTCCGAATTTCATTCCTTGTACTCAGTTGGACAGTAAGTACGCATCGGAGACAGGCGAGTGAGCAGTTATGCAGATCTCAAAAGACATCCTAGTCGCCGTTGACTGTATAAAATATTTATTGTTACTATTGTAATTTCGGCCTTATGGTGCACCTGAGCTTGTATGCGTGATAGATTATTAGAACTATGGTAACACTGACAGTTCACCGCGCGGGATTAGCCGTGCGGTCTAGGGCGCTGCAGTCAAGGTCTGTGCTGCTGGTCCCGGCGGAGGTTCGAGTCGGGCATGGGTGTTTGTGTTTTTCCTTAGGATAATTTAGGTTAAGAGGTGTGTAAGCTTAGGGACTGATCACCTTAGCAGTTAAGTCCCATAAGATTTCACACACATTTGAATCGACAGTTCAGTATATATTTAACAACATATTACGATGTAATATGTGTCGTAGTCATCGGATCTTCTGGGACTCTCACATTCAAAAGGCTGCATTTTGACGACGACATGTACTCATGTGAGATAGTTCTATATTCTGACAGAATGTAACGTCTGCAGTTTACTTGAAATTGGCCGAAAGGTCGAAATTACAATAGTAGCAATATATATTTTATACAGTCAACGGCGACTATGATGTCTTTTAAGAAATATTATATGACTGTGAATCCCAACCATGAGAAGTTAATCAAAAGTTATGCAGATGTCGGAATTTGAGAGAGGACATGTGTTTGGGCTCATAGAGGACGGTTTGGAGTAATCTTCCAATGGCTCGACATTTGAATAGGTGCGACGCCACTATTCGACAAAAGTTGGCGCTATTGGGTGAATCATGGCCGAACACAGCGTCAAGAAGGAAGTGGTTGATTAGAGAGACGACTGAACGATAGGACTGAACAGTCGTCAGAGAGACACTCACAGCCTCGAACTCATGATTATCATCGATTCGACGTGTAACTTTGAGTCTACAAAGCATTAATAGGCGTCCATTGTGCCGACTACCATTAACTTCTGTAGACCAAGACAGCTGTTTACAGTGGTTCGGGCACATTCGACCTAGAATCTCATTGACTGGAGGAGAACTGTCTTTAGTGATGAGCCGTCCTTCTGACTGTATCCCGATGACCATCGAAGACGTGTCTGAGACGCTCCAGACACCGATGGGGTACCAACATGACTGCCTCCCGCCATACTATCGGATAATCAAGAGTGATGGTCGGGGGTGACACTTCTTTCCAAAGGTTATCATCGGCGGTAACTTACAGCGCAGCGGTACGATTTTCTACTTCCCGTTTTGTTGCCGTTTATCGAAAGCCATCCTGGGCTTACATTTCAGCAGGATAATGCCCGACCACACACGGCAAGAGTTTCTGCTTCTTGTCTCCTTCCTCTAACGCGACAATTGGACAGAATTTGGCACGATAAGTCTCCGAAAGACAGATAACCATTCTGTCAGTCAATGCCAAGCCGAATAACTGCTTCCATAAGGGCCAGAGACGGACAGACGCTATTGACTTGCTCAATTTGTGAAGCTCTTTCTCGTGAACAAAATATCAATTTCTTTCTGAGACTGTAATCATTCCTTATGTGTACATCACGTCAGCTGATATCCGTCCCATTTGGACACTTCCTTCAAGGTGCATAGCTATTTTCTTTTAAATGTACTTCACTACCGGCGATTACGATTACACTACCAGGAACAACAGAAAGTAACTGAATTTTATTTATAGCGTATTGTATGGAGGTAACACGACCAATTTTGTATGTGATTTGTGTCTACACATGATGAGAAATGTAGTTCACAGAAATAGCACATTTGACAGCTACAACGGTTCTAATTTTGCTAGGATGCTTCAACTTTATCCCATAGCTCATCAGTTTCAGGGGCTTCTCAACAAACCATGAGTAGACGTCTTCAGTTGGTGAGGGATCTGGAGAACGTCCTCTTCACTCACGTAAGTGAGGAGTCCTTGAGCAATACGTGGTTCTGCAGTATATTGTGGAAAGATAACATTAAGGCGATATCAAAGACAGATCACAGCAAACGACGTTAGTATGCTTTTAATGTAACGCCGACTGTTCAAACTGCCAACTGTTCAATGCAGAAATGATTGATTTATGCTCCCAGTGGCACCCATTCAGCGTGACACCATGCACGAGTCAACCCTGTGATGAAGATGAATATATTTCAGCAATGATTGTTCTCCTCGATCTTTCCATACACGAGAACGTCCAATGTGATACCGTGATACCTAGCGGAATAGTTGACGTGATGTTACTCCTGCGTCCAGAGTCGACGTCATCGTCGAGTGCGTCACTGTTGGTACTATTCTCTGTGCTGGCACGACAAGGGACCCCTATCGGTAGTCAGTTGCTGACAGTTCATGGTGCTCCAGAACGTCATCCCACTTTGCAAAGGGATACTTGTCTTCCTGCAGACAAGCCCATTTGCGGGCTCAACGCACATGGCGTGGCTATACGATCCTCATAGAGAAGTTGGGAATATCTGTCCTCATGGACTTCAGTTTCGTGTGGACCCTGTGCAGCGTTGAACGCGGCCCTCCCCAGCTTATCAATTCCATATTCGGTTGGACGCCAACCAACATGAGCAGCATTGTCGCTGAACGATAATCAGCGGTCTCCATAAGTCACTCTGCCACTGCTGTCAATTTGCGACACGTGACACATAACGCAGTCTTTTAAGAAAGAACCCACACTGATATCTGATTTCTGAATGAGGAACTCTCTGCGTAATCTGCTCTCATACAGGATGACTCGACTGCCCCTACCAATGTCATTTTATGCAATCCGCAGTGCTATATGTGGCCTTTAAAAACAACACCTGTCCTTTTCCTATTCTCTCACTTGCTATGTCCAAGCTCTTACTCCCACAGAAAATAGCAACAGGACTCCTTGTAGCAATTTTAATTTAGTTAAATTTTATACTTTGACACGTTTCCGCTAGAAACTGTAGTTTTCTAGTTATTCGAGGAAAATGTGCCAGTGACTTTCAAACGCACCACCGCTCCCACACTCAGCTCCCACTGGTCAGATTTTTAGTGTTGTTCATGCCACTCCCTTCTACCACTACACAAAAATTTGCGACTACACAAATCGTTTCCCACATTCGACTTTGTTTGGTCATCATTGACTGGCATTATTACGCCACCGGCTCAGTCGAATACATACAAATAGCAAAACACATGTCTGTGTAAATTTTACCTAACAATTTTATGGATTTTAACGACATGAAATAAACGATCACATCGTATTCGTCAGGCCTCCTGATTACGAAACTGCTGTGCTTGTAAAGGTTACGTTCGGATCTAATTGTAAACATAATTAGTTTTAGTGTGAAACTTAGAAAATAATTTCTACTTCATTATCTGCACGGGCACTTTTAAATTAGTGATGTAAACGAAATAGCCGACTGTGCTGCTGGCGTAATAGCCCAGTCAACAGAGGCCAAAGAAGGTCGAATATCAGCAACAATGCCGGCCGCTGTGGGCAAGCAGCTCTAGGCGCTTCAGGCACACGCGGCTGCTACGATCGCAGGTTCGAATCATGCCTCGGGCATGGATGAGTGTGGTGTCCTTAGGTTGTTTAGGTTTAACCAGTTCTAAGACTAGGGGACTGATGACAGATGTTAAGTCCCATAGTGCTCGGAGCCATTTGAACCATCAGCAACAGTTGTGTAATGGGAAATTTCTGTTCTGTGATATGAGGCTGTGCCACGAACAACATACTAGAAATCCTGGCTGATGAGGAATGAGTATGCGGGTGGAGGTCCGTTTGAAGGTCACTTTTATCGTTTTTTCTTACAAAATCCGAAAACCATTTCGTCCAGCGAAAACGTATCCCAGTACAAAGTGTAACTACAATAAATTTACTGCAAATGGTCCTATCCATTTTTTTCGGTAGGGCTAATGATTTGCGCGTAGCAAGCGAGAGAATACGAAAATCTCGCGCATGTTTTTTGAAGACGAGATATAACACTGCGGGTTGCCTTAAAATGACATCGGTAGGGGACAGCTTAATAATCCTGTACACTGAATGAAAGGGCGCTCACTATACCGACCTAGCATGTACTGTGGGGCTGAAATACTTATCATTTGTATTAACGAGCATGTAGTACACTTCATTCCAAACTTCGTATCTGTTGAATGCTGTCTTCACAGTTTTAGAATTTTTGTGCTCAGCAGTTAAATCAATCAATAATTTCATTAGATTAAAATTTCGGTGGCACTGGTTGTACAAGTTAGTTTGTGTGGTAACTACCATGACAAACTACTTGCCTCTCTTCCTTGGTATGCAAGAACCTCGCAAATAAAAACCGTATCCTAATATCTCATCTACGTACTATGTTGAGCCTAATGAGACAGTTTGTGCAAGGCTCACCCAGTTTCTAGGAATGGTTCAAGTAAGTCTGCAAGACGATTGCACATCTATATCTCTATGGTTAAAACGGTCAGCCCGGTCGCACGTACACCATGCCCATTAGTTACAGTTGCAGGTGCTTGTCCAAGTAAGACAAGATTTGATATTCAATATTTCACATAATTACTGGCTGAATTCATAGATTAGAAAAACTGTGATAATCTCCTCATTAAGAGGTAATCATACGTTCAAGGCTTGACACGATAACGCAAGTATTACAGTTATAGACTGTGTGTATGTCTTGAGACAGGCTAACTCATGGTGCAAAAAGTTTCGAGGAGTTATAAAGGCTGTTTTGAGGAACAAATCGATGATAGGAACCCGTTGCCGAAAACATCATCCAACGACGCTGCAAAGCGTCAAAGTTATAGGCTCGGCGCCTGCCATTAGGCCACCCGCTTTGCAGTAAACATGAGTTTTTACACCGACAGACCACAAGCGGAACGTCTCCCAATGACGTTCGTTATTCGGTGATCCTATTAATCGAACTCCAGGATAAAAGTAAACTGCTAATGGAAACCCATGTTTCGAAACCGTCATCCATAGAGGTAACGGAGCATCACAATCGTAGGAGACAATGCCTTTGCACGCAGCAGCTAGCTTCTTCTTCTCCACTGTCGATCGTGGCAATCACTGAAAAACAAACTACATTGCAAGACGTTCCGCGTACACTGAAAGGTGTGGAGAAGTGGTTAGCACACTGGACTCGCATTCGGGAAGACGACGGCTCCAACACGCGTCCGGCCTTCTTGATTTCGGGTCTCCGTGATTTCCCAAAATCGCTTAAAGCCAATGCCGAGATGGTTCCTTCGAAAAGGACACGGGTCCGCTTTCCTTCTCCATCCGTCCCTCATACCAGCTTGTGCTCCTTCCCTAAGGACTTCGTTGTCGACGAAACATTAAACGCTGATCTCATAGTAATCATCAACACGTTGGCGTACAGTCTGTCACGACTGCTCCCGAAGGGATGGCCAAATGGCAGACACCGGCGCCTATACGTACGACGAACTGGAGCGTCGTTGGATGACATTTCCAGCCACGGGTCCCTATCCCCGATTTGCTTCTCAAGATACCCTCTACAACCCGTCGAAGTCTATCCTTACATTTCTAGCATACCCCGTGTATTTGTCCAGCATTTGAAATTTAAAGGATTTAGCGACGTCAAGCAAACAAAAATAATTTCAAACCATTTCGAAATTACGCTTTGCTCAAGCCCCTCACAAACTAATGAAAGGAAATATGTTTATCATATTCTACATTTTCGTTGTTCATGCAGAGGAACTTCAGCATTAGGCATGATGTTTTAATTTACTTCTTCTTTACTGCTAACTCGATTCGCAACACATTTGGAACACAGTATGCGCATTTACCACTTAATGTACTAAAAAAAAATTACACTGTCGGAAAAAAGTCGCAACACCGAGAAGGAGTTGTGCGACATAAATGAAAGTTGGCAGGCCTTTTGCAGATCTGAAGTATGATCCATATTCAGATTTCAACGCAGATGCATAAGTGTGGTGCCACTTTAAATACACGTTGTAACGCACATGAGCGTTGGTTACCTTCGAGACTCGACGTGGTGAGTTGATATTAGCTATGAATGCCTTCAAGGTGACAAAGGCGTCATTATCAACACGTCAGTAAATTTGAGCGAGATCCCGTATTAAAGTTACAGGAAGCTGGATGTTCCTTCATCAAAAATGGTTCAAATGGCTCTGAGCACTATGGCATTTAACATCTATGGTCATCAGTCCCCTAGAACTCAGAACTACTTAAACCTAACTAACCTAAGGACATCACACAACACGCGGTCATCACGAGGCAGAGAAAGTTCCTTCTTCGATTTTCTAGAAATACACTAATGGCCATTAAAATTGCTACACCAAGAAGAAATGCAGATGATAAACGGCTATTCTTTGGACAAATATATTATAACTGACATGTGATTACATTTTCAGGCAATTTTTGTGCATAGATCCTGAGAAATCAGTACCCGGAACAACCACCTCCGGCCTTGATACGCCTGGGCATTGAGTCAAACAGAGCTTGGATGGGATGTACAGGTACAGCTGACCATACAGCTTCGACACGATACCACAGTTCATCAGGAGTAGTGACTGGCGTATTGTGACGAGCCAGTTGCTCGGCCTGCATTGACCAGACGTTTTCAGTTGGTGAGAGATCTGGAGAATGTGCTGGCCAGGGCAGCAGTGGAACATTTTCTTTATACATTAAGGCCCGTACAGGACCTGCAACATGCGGTCGTGCATTATCCCGTTGCAATGTAGCGGTTCGCAGGGATCGAATAAAGGGTGGAGCCACGGGTCGTAAAGCATCTGAAATGTAACGTACACTCTTCAAAATGCCGTCAATGCGAACGAGAGGTGAACGAGACTTGTAACCAATGGTACCCCATACCATCACGCCGGGTGATGCGCCAGTATGGCGATGACGAATACACGCTTCCAATGTGCGTTCACCGCGATGTCGCCAAACAAGGATGCGACCATCATGATGCTGTAAACAGAACCTGGATTCATCGGACGAAATGACGTTTTGCTAATCGTGCATCGAGATTCGTCGTTGAGTACAACATCGCAGGTGCTCCTGTCTGTGATGTGGAGTCAAGGGTAACCACAGCCATGGTCTCCGAGCTGATAGTCCATGCTGCTGCAAACGTCGTCGAACTGTTCGTGTAGATGGTTGTTGTCTTGCCAACGTCCTCATCTGTTGACTCAGGGATGGAGACGTGGCTGCACGATCCGTTACAGCCATGCGGATAAGATGCCTGTCATCTCTACTGATGTGATACGAGGCCGTGTTCCGTTTTACCCTCCTGAACCCACCGATTCCATATTCTGCTAACAGTCATTGGATGTAGACCAACGCGAGCAGGAATGTCGCGATACGATAAACCGCAATCGCGATAAGCTACAATCCGACCTTTATCACAGTTGGAAACGTGATGGTACGCGTTTCTACTCGTTACACGATGCATCACAGCAACGTTTCACCAGGCAACGCCGGTCAACTGCTGTTTGTGTATGAGAAATCGGTTGGAAACTTTCCTCATGTCAGCACGTTATAGGTGTCGCCACCGGCGCCAACCTTGTGTCAATGCTGTGAAAAGTTAATCATTTGCATATCACAGCATCTGTAGCTTAAATTTCGAGTCTGTAGCAGATCATCTTCGTAGTGTAGCAATTTTAATGGCCAGTAGTGTACTTGGCAGGAATGTAGCCACTGTACATGATTGCTGGCAGTGGTGGTCACGAGAATATTATTAACTGTCCCAAGGAGACTAGGCCCCAGACGGAGGGAAGACCTTCGCGGTCAGGGCTCTGGCACAGCGTACTGCATCTGCAGCAGCAATCTGAGCAGCAGTTGACACCGCAGTGACACAACTGTTGCAAATCGGTCACTTCAAGTACAGATCCGAGCCAGACGCCCAGTAACGTGCATTCCACTAACCCCAAACTACCGCCGTTTACGACTCCGTTAGCGTCACGTCAGAGTTCATTAGAGGACAGGGTGGGGATCATTTGTATTTTCTGATGAAAGCTGGTTCTGCCCCGGTGCCAGTGATGACCGTGTGTTGGTTAGGAGGAGGCCAGTTGAAGGCCTGCAACCAGCCTGTCTATACGTGATAGACATGTTGGACCTGAGATATGGTCTGGGCTGCGATTTCATATGACAGTAGGGGCACTAACGTGGCTATGGCACGCAGCTTGACTGCAAATTTGTACGTTAGTCTTGTGATTGCACCTGCTGTGATGTCATTCATGAACAGCAGCCCAGAGGGAGTTTTCCAAAAGGTTAAAGCTCGCCCACATACCACTGTTGTAACCGAACGTGCTCTACAGACTGTCGACAAGTTTCCATGGCCTGCTCGATTACCACATCTGTCTCTAGTCGAGCACATATGGGTCAGTATCGGACCCAAAACCAGTGCCATTCATAACCAGCATTAACCGTCCTTGTATTGACCGAACAAATGTAACAGGCGAGGATTTCCATCCCACAAACTGACATCTGGCATCTGTACAGCAAAACGCATGCTTGCATTCAAAATTCTGACGGCTATATCGGTTATTAATGTACCAGCATTTCACATTTTCAATGGTTTGTATCGTGCTTACATTAACCTGTCTTCTTGCAACGTGAATCACTTAAATACAATATTTAACCTAGACGATTGTATTTCCGAAATTTGTTGTTCTACATTAATTATTTTTTGGTGTTGTGACTTTTATTCCGCCACTGTGTATTGTCTTACGACAAAGTGTTGAGGAGATACGTCATGGAAAGCACTAAGATGCGTAGAAAACTAGCTTTTCTTGAGATGAAACTGATTTATACACACGATTTAGAATCTTTAAAGAATCTGGGTTGAGTTTCTGGTCTGTCAGAAAGATGGGATATTTGTTGGATCTGATGTTCAAAGAAATTGATATTCGATTTCGGCTTTGTACTGAAAATGACGGTTCAGTGAATAGCCCTTTGTAACACAGCCAGAACTTAGATTTAACACACTATCGTATATAGATAATATAGCAATCTTTGGAAAAAGATGGGGTAGAAATTATTTCACTTTCCACAATCTGCCTAATACTGGAACAGTAATAGGGATAGCTACTGATAAATACAGATGCTGCGCCATGACATAGCAAATTAGTGCACACACATAACTTAAAAATTGGCGCACAAAAGACTAAAAAAGCTGTTGACCTACCTTCAAATCTTGTTAACTAGAGTCAAAAATGTCAAGAGAAGAAATCATTAGTAAATTATAAAAAGAAGCTAATTTTTTTTTGTACTGCTGGACATATTACAAAAACGTCTACAGAACTTCAGAGATACGCTTTTATAAACATCATACTACACCAGTTCTAACATTTGCTAGTGGGGCTTCAACATTTACATAATCAGAAGAGGTGATTCTAAAAAATGTTCAACTGTTAATTTGAAGGTATCAATTGAAAACCACAGCACACGCGATAAAAGTAAAGAAACACTTTACGATTTGTATGGATAGCCAGCCATCATATTTAAAATGAATTATAGGTGACTTTCTTGGGCTGGACACGCACTTCGAGTCCTGGAAGAAACTAAAATCGAGCAACAGTGCACAAAGTACCCAAAAAGGAGAAGATTCAAATGGTTCTAGTGGTTCTGAGCACTATGGGACTTAACATCTGAGGTCATCAGTCCCCTAGAACTTAGAAGTACTTAAACCTAACTAACCTAAGGACATCACACACAGCCATGCCCGAGGCAGCATTCGAACCTGCGACCGTAGCAGTCGAGCGGTTCCGAACTGAAGCGCCTAGAACCGCTCGGTCACAGCAGCCGGCAAAGGAGAAGACCCTCGGTAGACGTAGACTAGGTTTCATTCACAATTTCACAAATAATAGAATTCTTATGTATGTGGCGCCGATGAATTACATACCAGGAGAGAGCAACTTGGCAAAGCTTTGTGAAATTAGCGATTATGAGTTTTCTTAACTTGTGTAATTTTGTTATAGTAATAACAAGATGACGATTAATAATGAAACCAACAGGTCTAAGTACCTGGGTGAATTGATGGAACCCAGAATCGCATTATCAACTCGAGTAAGTATGCTGGAATGGGCATAACAGCTGGCCGAGAACAGCCAACAAAAAACGTCTTTCCCGTAACACATACATGCAGTATCACGAGATAATCGTCCACCCTGAGGCCCTTCATGTTTCAGTGTGTCTACTACTCAACAGGAAGAGTCTCACAGACATACCTGACATACAGGAGAGGAAGTTATTGGGGTCGGTCAGGAAAGGTAAGGAGTGTAAAAGACGACCAAGTTAAGGTCTCTACAAATACTATAAAAATCACGAACGTGGCTAGGAAGAGACGTCAGGTTTTGTACGGACGTGTCTGCAGGATGTTTCCTTTTGGTTGGCCTGTCAACTTCTTCCATCATGGATGATGGAAGTGATACAAGATCTGCAGGAACTGGGGAGGTACAAAAGGAGACCTGCAATGCCGGACGTCAGGAGAATGCGTAAGCAAATCTAACCCAGGACAAACGACCAAGGAAGAAGACGGATGGTATCTGGACAAAGGAGAGGAACAAACAGCAGCTATGGGATGCACAGCTAGTGGGCGAACATCTACAGCCACTCCAAACACAACAGCTGAAAGTCTCGGTTCTTAGATGGCCTATGCAAAACAAAATAAGAAGAATGAAAATAATAATGCTGTTATACAACTTTATTTTGTTGTACTTTTCGCTGCTATGTCTTGAAATTGGGTGAACAGTGGCCCAAATATCTTTGTGATACCCTTGAGTACAGAATTGTTACTGCGACAGAAAAGAAATAAGAAATTTATATGTCATAGGACTTTTTTTAATTATCATACCCTCTAAGATGCTTTACAAAGTAAAATTTATAACAATTTTAAGATTTTTTCCCCATTTCGTCCATTTTCAAATGTGATTCTGATAATGAGAGTGTGGTGTCACCGCCAGACACCACACTTGCTAGGTGGTAGCCTTTAAATCGGCCGCGGTCCATTAGTATACGCCGGACCCGCGTGTCGCCACTGTCAGTAATTGCAGACCGAGCGCCACCACACGGCAGGTCTAGAGAGACGTCCTGGAACTCTGCCCCAGTTGTACAGCCGACTTTGCAAGGAAAGGTTCACTGACAAATACGCTCTCATTTGCCGAGACGATAGTTAGCATAGCCTTCAGCTACATTTGCTACGACCTAGCAAGGCGCCGTATTCAATTGATAATTAATATTATGAAGCATGTACCGTAACGAGAGATGTTCTACAATTGTGGATTAAAGTTAAGTATTCTACCAGTTACCTCCTGTTTTGCTAGTCTTATTTCTCTGACCTGTTCCAGACCTAACGCCAGTCAGCGTGTAATTAAACGCGTGCATTTCGGCCTCCTCTAGAAAAACAGTGTTGGCTCTTCTGCCAACACTACAGAGAGTATGCAGAAACCTATACTTACAGTTTATGTGGAAAAATAAATGGCAGTAATAGTGGCTAAAAGTTTTGTACACGGTTTTCATGTGGTCTCAGTTGCGTTGTAGATGTCTGACGTGCGTTTAGCATGGCCTTCAAAAGAAAACAAAACTGATCCTTCCTAGTTCTGACAGTTTTGAGCATCGGTATCTCGGATCACATTAAAGCAGAGCATGTGTTTTGGTGCGATATTTTCCTGATCCATATTATTAAGTCGTTCCACTTCTTTTTGCAGCATACATTACGTTCTCTGCTTCAAAATGGACCTATTAGCGACTCAGTTACAGCTCTAATCGATGTATGTAAGATATTAGCATAATTTAAAAAGAAATTCAGTGGCTTTTAACGTATGTAATATTGCTCGTTATACAAGAACCCATGCTGCACTGAACGCAGTAATACTCATTCAGTCTTTTCCTTGTTAAGTGTGGTCTGGCATCTGGAGCTTATGTAATACTGTTTTGCTGCGCTGTCCTGTCAACATCTGCAAGGTAGCGGCTCATTAAGCGCAGAGAAAAAGTGATCTTGCTTTCAGTTATTGAAGGTCTTTGGTGAGACGGGCAGGACTCTATTAATTCAGACGGAACTCCACGTGTACCTGCGCGGTGAAAACGCCCACGCTGCTCCCTCGTCTTGCACATAGAACAGTATTACGTAACTAAATACACACTGTCCGGTCACTTTAAGCACGAATAACCACTTTTTGTAGCGTTGAGAGCTGCGAGACTTGCAGGACGTGAGTCAATGAGGTTCTGGAAGTTACCGACAGGTATTTGGAGCCATGGCGACTCCAGTTACTTGGCCATCTGCATTAGGTTTCTCGATTGAAGATCCATGACGCGATGACCCGTATCGAGTTGTTCTCACTGATTCTCGACTGTGTTTAAATCCGGGGAGTTTGATGGCTACAGGACTACCTAGATAAACGCATCCTTGGGCTCTACGAACTACGCAAGTACATTGCGAGCTGTGTGACACGCTGAATTGTCCTGACGGCATATGCCATCGTGCCGAGGAAAAAAAGACATCTAGGGGTGGACATGGTCCCCAGGAATATACACTACTAGCCATTAAAATTGCTACACGAAGAAGAAATGCAGATGACAAACGGGTATGCATTGGACAAATATATTGTACTAGAACTGACATGTGATAACAGTTTCACGCAACTTGGATGCATGGATCCTGAGAAATCAGTACCCAGAACAACCACCTCTGGCCGTAGTAAATGCCTTTATACGTCTGGACATAGAGTCAAACAGAGCTTGGATGGCGTGTTTAGGTACAGCTGTCCATGCAGCTTCAGCACAATACCACAGTTCATCAAGAGTAGTGAGTGGCGTATTGTGACGAGCCAATTGCTCGACCACCACTGACCAGATGTTTTCAATTTGTGAGAGATCTGGAGAATGTGCTGGCCAGGGCAGCAGTCGAACGTTCTCTGTATACAGAAAGGCCCGTACAGGACCTGCAACATGCTGCCGTGCATTATCCTGCTGAAGTGTAGGGTTTCGCAGGGATCTAATGACGGGTAGAGCCACGGGTCGTAACACATCTGAAATGTGAACTCATCTGAAATGTAACGACCACTGTTCAAAGTGCCGTCAATGCGAACAAGAGGTGACCGAGACGTGTAACCAATGGCACCCCATACCATCACGCCGGGTGATACGGCAGTATGGCGATAACGAATACACGTTTCCAATGTGCGTTCACCGCGATGTGGCCAAACAAGGATGCGACCATCATGATGCTGTAAACAGAAACTGGATTCATCCGAAAAGTGACGTTTTGCGATTTGTGCATCCAGGTTCGTCGTTGAGTACACCGTCGCAGCCGCTATTGTCTGTGATGCAGAGTCAAGGGTAACCGCAGCCATGGTCTCCGAGCTGATAGTCCATGCTGCTGCAAACGCCGTCGAACTGTTCGTGCAGATGGTTGTTGTCTTGCAAACGTCCGCATCTGTTGACTCAGGGATCGAGACGTGGCTGCACATTCCGTTACATCAATGCGGATGAGATGCCTGTCATGTCGACTGCTAGTGATACGAGGCCGTTGAGATGCAGCAAGGCGTTCCGTATTACCTTCCTGAACCCACTGATTCCATATTCTACTAACAGTCATTGGATCTCGACCAACGCGAGCAGCATTGTCGAGAGACGATAATTCGCAATTGCGATAGGCTACAATCGGACCTTTATCAAAGCCGGAAATGTGATGGTACGCATTTCTCCTCCTTACACGAGCCATCACAACAACGTTTCACCAGGCAACGCCGGTCAACTGTTGTTTATGTATGAGAAATCGGTTGGAAACTTTCCTCATGTGAGCACGTTGTAGGTGTCGTCATGGGCGCCAACCTTGTGTGAATGCTCTGAAAAGCTAATCATTTGCATATCACCGCATCTTCTTCCTGTCGGTTAAATTTCACGTCTGTAGCACGTTATCTTCGTGGTGTACCAATTTTAATGGCCAATAGTGCATATATGCTTGCATTGCTCCACTATGGCTTCCAGGATGACGAGATCACCGAGGAAATGCAACGAAAACATTCCCCAGACCAACGCTACCTGTACCGGCCGGGACCCTTCCACTGATTGTAGCAGGGTGTGCGCTTTCTGAAGTTTCGTGACCGTACATGCCAACGCCCATCTGCCCGGAGGAACAGAAAACTCTCTGGACACCCATCAGCTGGATCTCCAGTCAGCATCAACAAGGCGCTTGCTACAGAACGTTGCTCAAAACTTGCACGTACATTCGCCTGTAGACAGCTCTGCAGCCGTCGTTCACCGCAGCTACCTACGGCCCCTGCTGTACCACACTTGCCTCGACGCCGTTTTTAGTTAGCGGCATTTTGCCATGCATGGTATAGTTTATCCACGGTGGCTCAAATGGTTCAAATGGCTCTGAGCACTATGGGACTCAACTGGTGAGGTCATTAGTCACCTATAACTTAAAACTAGTTAAACCTAACTGACCTAAGGACATCACAAACATCCATGCCCGAGGCAGGATTCGAACCTGCGACTGTAGCGGTCTTGCGGTTCCAGACTGCAGCGCCTTTAAGCGCACGGCCACTTCGGCCGGCTCCACGGTCGCACGCGAACATTTTATGGACTTAGCCGTTTGGGAAATGTTTCCACCCATTGCACGAAAGACAACGATGATACCCGATTGGACGTCAGACAAATCGTTCCATTTCCGCATTACAACAACGACACACTGTTTTGCGCGTTCCTCCCACACGCTTTATATGCCCTCCACTGCTAGTGCTGCCATCTGCCGTCTGTGAGTGGTTATTGCAAGTTAACGTCGGAGACAGTGAGTTCTCACGTTAGTGTGAGTGGCTTGTGTACGAGTTTAGTAATAACTCGTTAGACTACGCCGAGAGCTCAGTGCCTTTGTTTCAGAGAGATTCTACTTCTTTCTTCTATTCCAAATCAGCGTAATAAATGTTTCAGGAAAGTTACCTCTTCCTTCGCGCAAGCTGTCTCCCTTTGAAGATTAGATACAGTTTCAGCAGACCAAGTTAGTGGAACTATTTCGAATCCCACCCGTGTATTCCTTTCTGACTTGTGTACTGGTACATCCAGTTCTTGTTTGCTGTCAGGCTCGCACGTTAGATGACTTTCGATTATGGTGCTCCTTTGATGAATTTTTCTTTCTTCAAACTTCCTTGTCACTCACTAAAATTTTTCATCCCCGGACATTACTCAGGACATTACTTATCAGAAATAAGGTTAGGACCTTCAGGCCCTCAGTTAGGGGAAGCGTAGGAATAATAGCCAGTGCGGGCGTGGAGTCCGATTGAATTTTTGAGACCGTACAGTGCTGCCATCGTGCAGAAACTGCATCAACATGTCACTCGACACGCCCATCAGTTACACATACTCATCAATAGGACATAGGATATCGATTTTTGTCGTAGTTGTATGATTTGGAGACACTCACTTCACGTAATTATTACAAATTTACGTAACAAGTAAGGCTTTGCCAACATAATTCCGCTCAAAAGGTGACTACTTCGCGGAAATTCCCATGTCGATGAATCTCCCATCCAGGGCTACTGCCAGTCAAGAACATTTTTTATGGAATGACATCTAGACGCGTACAATGGCCATCCAATGGCCAATATCCCCGTCGCTGTAGTCGGTATCCCCGAAATAAACTAACATTTTTCCTTCGGTTTTTACTGTTATTTACAGCTGTGACAAACGATGATACTTAAAATAATAATAATTAACAAAATCTATAATAATAACCTAATAAAATTAATTGTTACTAAATAGTAAAAGGATATTTTTTTTTCCATACACCTATGGGGCACGCACACAACGACGAGGGTGACAGGCAGGTAAGATCCGTGCGAAATGGAGAGAGAAATACAGGAAATGTAGTACGGCATGAGTTTCAAACCTGCTGCAGCAATCTCGGCCCCTGTCGAGTTCGAATAAATACAATGAAGAGAGTTTTGCAGAAAAATCAACTAGCTACTGCCACAAGAATCCAGTGCACCAGTCCGTTTTTGCCTCAGAATAACAAAAGGAAACGTGCGACCATTTCTATCAGAGACAATTTTTTTCCTTTTGACTGCAAAGGATCTACGGTGTGCAGCATTTGAAATGGCTGAAAGGAACAATCTTTCTCATATTTTTAAGAAAGGGACGAGAGTGACTGGAAATGGATGTACTACTTGTTTCCATAAAAAAGTTTCCAATGTTAAGGCAGAGATCACATGAATTCACTTGTTCTACAAGAGCAAGTGGATTTAAAAAGATGACAGAAAAAATGACGTACTGATCAAGGACATGGCCAAGCACAAGTACCCAATCAATCATATTTTCAGCGTAGATGAAAGTGGACTCACTACAATCCGCTCTAAGACCTTGGGTATCTTAAATTGCCTGAGACAGGATTTTATCTTCTTTTGTGGGATGAACATCAGCTGTGTCCACCATCATCCCTTCTATCATCATATTTTCACGTATTTAGATGAAACCTGAACTGAAGGGTGGAATCCATTGTGGAACAGTGTTTTCTTACCATCCTTCAGGATAGAGAAGTGCCAGTTGTTTGTTGAGTAGTTTAAGCATTTCTCTTGCATGCAAAATAAACTGAAAGTCGTCAGGTGTTACTGACACTGGACGAGCGTTCCACTCCTGTCCAAAACATTGAATATGGCCAAATGGCCACGTCTAACTACATCTATGGTGTGTCCACCACCTCACGCAGCCACAAACTCCTGTGGACCCCCTCAACGTGTTCTACGTCGACATTATTAAACGATTCTTCAGAACAATCGTCGGCCGCTGTGGCCAAGCGGTTCTAGGCGTTTCAGTCCGGAACCGCGCTCCTGCTACGGTCGCAGGTTCGAATCCTGCCTCGGGCATGGATGTGTGTGATGTTCTCAGGTTAGTTCTGTTTAAGGGGACTGATGACCTCAGATGTTAAGCCCCATAGTGCTTAGAGCCATTTGAACATTTTTCAGGACAACCCTGGGCGAGTGGTGAGCTAATTCCGTTGAAATGTCTTTTCGGGGATGATTTTTTGAAGACATTGGTCAACTCATTCCTGTGAAAGGGTTTCGAAAATATGACACCGAATCACTCAATGAACACAGTTTCTCTAAAGAAGATACTGCTTCAACAGAAATAACTGACACCCAGCTACCCAATTCAAGGCCTCCTACGACATCCAACATTGAGGTTGCAACTATTTTAGCTAAACTTATGGTCAGCAGCGCGAGCTATCTAGCAGCAATACGAACCCTGCACCGCAACCAGATACGTACAGTAATTGGATGCCAAATAAAAGATCCACGTCCGATATCAGAATGTAAGAACCGCTCGGGAGATGCTCCACAATCAGATCCCGTATATGAGGCCAGAGACAGGATCACATGATGGAAAGAGTGGTTGTGTGCGCTGTTGTCCAGATGTCCTTACAAAAGTAATGTTGTAGCCGAGAAACGAAAGAGAATGCTGCGAAACAGAAAAGATAGGAGAAGAAAAACAGTACCACAAGGACCCAAGGAAAAGTGTCAACAAATCCAGACCAGCTACTTCCAGTAGACAACTGGTCCAGCTGGATCAGAGGACATAGTCCATTCCATGTGAACACAGCCCACACTATTCTGGAGGCACCAACAGCTTGCACAGTGCCTTGTTGACAATTTTGGTACATACCTTCATATGGTCTGCGCCACACTCAAACCTTACCAACTGAAATCGATACTCATCTGACTAGGTCACGGTTTTCCAGTCGTCCACGGTCCAACCGATATGGTCACGAGTCCAGGAGAGGCGCTGCAGACAATGTCGTGCAGTTAGCAAAGGCACTCGCGTCGGTCGTCTGCTACCATATCCTATTAACGCGAAATTTCGGCGTACTGTCCTAACGGATACGTTCGTGTACGTCCTTAATTGATTTCTGCGTTTATTTCACGCAGAGTAGCATGTCTGTTAGCTCTGACAACTCTACACGAACGCCTTTGTCCTCGGTCGTTACGTGAAGGCTGTCAACCACTTCGTGGTCCGTGGAGAGAGCTAATGCATGAAATTTGATATTATCGGCACGCTCTTGACTCTGCGGATGTCGGAATGTTGAATTTCCTTACGATTTCCGAGCGACCTGGCCCTGCTTTGCACCGGTAAAATTAAGTATCTACGGCGAGACGATTTGATAGCGTATTTTGTTTGGGGACCGTGAACAGTATTCAGAGAACAACGTTACGTAAATTAATATTCATCAGTTTCATATAAATTAGCGGTTCTAGGCGCTTCAGTTCGGAACCGCGAGAATGCTACGGTCGCAGGTTCGAATCCTGCCTCGGGCATGGAAGTGTGTGATGTCCTTAGGTTAGTTAATTTTAAATAGTAATAAGTTCTAGGGGACGTGTGTGGTGTCCTTAGGTTAGTTAGTTTTAAATAGTTATAAGTTCTAGGGGACTGATGACCTCAGATGTTAAGTCCCGTATAGCTCAGAGCCAGAGCCATTAATGTTACGTGTTGGATATAGAAGACGTTTGGAGTGACAGTTCACGGCAGTGATGGGAGCACGTCGTGATGTAAGTAATATGTTTATAACCAACGTAAACATTGTATTCCAAACATGGATGCATGTGTGTGTGCGTGAGTGACTCAGCATGTATCGGAGGCTAGCTGACGTGGCATTAATAAAATGAAAAATTAAAAAAAGCGTATCACCTACATGTTTAACTTCTGTTGCAGCACACTGCTCTGAAGCTTAGTATGCACTGGGATTCATTGTTGAGAGTCTCGGCCGCTGTTATTTGTCGTTAAATCTTTATGACGGACTTCTACGCCATGTCACGCAAAGAATCGCGTCCACATCCAGGTTCGAATCAAGGAAAGCAAAAAGCTGAAAATTGTACGTAATCGAAGCTAAACTGCTGAAGTAATTTTTCGGAAAACGCTTTACTTGATGCATAAAGAAATAAAGCACCACATATTTTGGATTCACTAGCTTTTTCGCTATGCAGATGTCAAACGATTGCAAGGAATCTATTGCTTTACAATAGTTAATTATTTCAAATTGTAGGTCTCACATCACAACCAGATGGCTATGTACTTATCTTTTCCTTACCGGTCATGATTATTAGAATACTTCAAAGCTGAGTAAATCACTGCCCGTTGTTAGATTTGCAGTGAAGTGAGTTCGAATTTCTTGTCATATTTCCATATATGTCCCTCGTATTTTTCGAAATCTTGCGTATCGATGCACAAAAAAATGTCTGCATCCCTTTAAAGAAGACAATGCCCACGTCTTTATTATTTTCAAAACGCCTAAGTGTCTGTACAATTTTAAAGTGTCCAAGCAAATATTATCTTTCGCCCCAACTAGCAAAGAATTTGACTCAAGGAAAGCAAAAAACCAAAAGGTGAGTCTTAAGCAGTGCTGATGTAAAACTTCCTTTATATATACGAAGCAATGTTGCGCCCCATGTGCCTTTTACTTTATGTTTACATAACTGAAAACCACAGATTTTGGATTCGCTTGTTTGTTTCGCTGTGCAGTTGACCCGAAACGACTGCAATGAAGTGGATGTCACTTACGCGACTTGCGTGACCCTAACCACTGATCCACCAGCGAAAAGCGATACTACAGTGTAACGTAGAATCCAGTCCACGTTTCATTTCTGGCGAATCTCCGCATCATTGGAAAGTGAAGCCTACTTTAAAAAAGTGAGAGAAAAAAAATTTACTCAGTTGGGGTCCAATCCTAGAACGTTTCGGTTCGTCGCCATGCGTTTTATTTTTGTTATTATTTATTAAACAATACAACAGAACAAATAATACCACAAAAATCAAATAAAATGTCCAACAACACACTTGGAAAGGGACCAACTTTTTCTTGGTTTTCTTTCTATTTTTAATTTTTTTGTCAAGTTTACCAAAAGCAAGTTAACAGGAATGAATCATTCGAACAGAAAACTGATTCTACACTTCATACCACTCCTTGACGATTAAATATCAGATATTCGCAAAAAGCTCACTATAGTGTGGCATCTTCTGCCATGTCCAATGGGCCGTAAACATATACTGGTAAAAGGCTCAAGGGTCCGGGTCACACTCGCCCCCCACCTCGTAATGAACATAATGCCCGACAAGTCACATAACTGTATTGTTCTTCATTCTGGGAAAGAAAGATGAATCGGGACGCGGGACAATCTCACTGGAGATTACCACTTCCGTCGTCCTGGTATGAAAGGACAATTGCCAGCGCTGCCAGTTCCAATGTCTACGTCCGCAGGTGACCAAACGATGGCATTACGTGTCCTTTTCATTGCAACGAATGCATCGGTCTGTCTCGCTAAGGCCAGTGCAAGAAGTCAAACGTTGGTTGCGAGAAGGTTATGAACGACTTGGTACTATGAGGACACCACTTCTATCGGAAAAATTAGGTAGGCTAACACTGGACCAAACAACCATCCCATCTGTCTCTGGCGACAGGGACCCCACAGAGGAAAGGCGATTAGGGAACGTCCAGCCACAAAACAGCATTTTTACAGGGTTGCACGACTGGGAAACAATACCATCTCCCAAATTACTGAAATCAGTAAAAGGTATTGAATATGCCTTGATTTAGTATGTGTCCTACCAACATCTAGTGAAGGGGTTAAGCTCGCAGGTCGGAGACAGGTAAAAAGGCGAGCTCTTAATTATTGGGGGACGCGAAGACACGTTGAAAAAGGTGCGCCGAAGAAATAAAGCAGAAGCCTTGGCCTGAACTTTAGAGAGGCTCACACCTTGAGTCAGCTGTAGTCTCGCCATAACCTCATAGTGCAACCGAAAACTAGTTTCCCCATATAAACTTGCCCGATAATCGTTGTAACTTTCGGGACATCATCGGAGGAAGGGAAAAAAATTGGGCGACACAACAGGCATTACTTAACACGTAAGTTTTGAAGGTCCGAACCTTATTAAGTAGCGGGAGGGAGCGACGCTTGTGCTCATGGATCGCGCGCTTGTGCTCATGGATCGCTCCTTTAATCCTGTGTGTGACGGAACTCCAATTTAACGCACCGATCTTCATCGCACAGCGATCAATAATAATAACATTCAACAATCACAGGCTGGAATCTCAACCGCGTGAACTCCCCGAAAACTGAGTAACCGATGCATCCGTTTGTTAATCTGTGCTTCCGTAAGACGATGAAATGCATCCAAAACGTTCTAGAACATCGGTATGTCGTCATGGGTACGCAGAAGTACCATAACGTCATCGGCGTCCACGCGAACGATGACCCTTTCTCCTACTAACGACCAGCCACTCAATTAAACAGTTATGACCTAGGTGAAAGTTATAGAAATTGCACGAATAACGACATAGGTAGGGGGCTCCCCTCCAGTACACCTCGACACATTTCTATGGGGGAAGAAAGACGACCATTCACGTCAATAGACGCTTGAATACCAGTAAAATCCCGGCGGAGGTTCGAGTCCTCCCTCGGGCATGGGTGTGTATGATTGTCCTTAGGATAATTTAGGTTAAGTAGTGTGTAAGCTTAGGGACTGATGACCTTAGCAGTTAAGTCCCATAAGATTTCACACACATTTGAACAATACCAGTAATCAGAGCCATCATTAAAACAAACAGATCTCAACACTCGCAACAGAAAATCATGACTACCTCGGTCAAACGCATGGTTAAAATTAATAAGAAGTACAGCCTCCGACACAGGAATATCAGAAGCAATAGAAGTGAGATTACGACCTTCACCAATGGTACTCAGCAGAATACGACCCGAGACGACTTTGATAACGCGCGGCAATGTCAGCAAGCAAAACCGACAAACTGCTATTTATCGCTAGCGCTACTGTTTTAGTATCAAAACTGAGGACCGTTATCGGTTGGGCCTGATGCAAGGACAGACGTCCCGTCTTTTTGGGAATTGAAACAATTTTCCCGACCTTAAAAGGGTGAGATTTGTACCTCTTGCACCACTTCATTCACCATAGATGTTGTCGTATCTCCTGTCAGAGGCCAAAACCGAACATGAAATTCTTTCTGAAGCCCATTCAAACCCGCGGCGATTTGCGGGAAGGAAAGCGAACTTCAATGTCATATATCTCATTAAGTTGAGAGCTCCAAAAATATCCTCATGGAGATCTGGTGTAGTAGCACTGAATACTGTCTGATGCCACGGAATACTGTCTGATGCCACTCCAGGGTAAAGATCGGAAAAATACGGGGGAAGTTCAAGCATTGTGTCAGGTTGGGATGGCCACTCATGTCGATCTATAGAATGTCTTTTGTGATACTGTTCATGGCTGAATTAGGTGAAACAGAGGCGCCACTTCATACTAGAGAAACGAACGTCGCTGGAAACGCAAATGAAGACCATTTAATTGTAGTATTCTCTGCAGCAGCAGTTTCTTTTTCACGTGGTGAACTTAAATAACTCATAAATTGACGTACCGAGCACTATCATAGAGATTATGAAGGAGAGCACAATAAAATTTACAAGTACTCTTCATTTCAACCACTTTACCAGCTCTAAAACGTATGAATGCAGTACGAAGTCGAGGTCTGGCTGTGGCAACCCACCATTCCATAACTGAGTGATAACGCACTAAAGAACGGCTTGCCTGTCCCCACATAGCAGCGTCGATATCATCTACAGAGCGATCTGCTAGATGTAAAATATTTAGCTTCCAAACAGGGCGAGAAAGATGTACCCGTTGCGGGACATGATTGAGAGTCACTGAAACGGAACAGTGGTAAGTGAAGCTGGTAGGAATTACGTCAACTGACAAAAGTTGACATATAGGGAAGCAGACAAATAAGAACGGTCCAACCCACTACTAGAAGTAGATGTGAAATGCGTGAGACGCACTAATCTGGGATATCTGCAGATCCAAGCATCCTGTAGAATCATCGACGCCGCCATATCATTAAGTTCACGACAATAATAATTTCGACTCCGATTCACAGGACGTAAGAGGCAGCTGAAATTTGCCTCGGTCAAAATTTTTCGCTGATTTGGACGAAGCAAATGCACACATGAAAAAAAGTTTTGCATCACTCGGGTTCCCAGAGATCCTACACTTAGACGTTAACCATGGGTTATGTATCATAGACACAGTCCATTTTACTGTTCAGAGATGTCACTAAAGCCGCCCAAAGATATAAACAACCATGCATGACCAGCACCTATTAGACGGAGGAGGTCCGAAAGCCGTTCAGTTCCGGTCATTCCACAAGAAAGGAGCTACACGGCTCCCGTTCTCTGTAGTTCAACTTGCCTAGACGGTCTCTACCGCGGTTCGATATCGTCCGCATTGTTACTCTGTGTCAGGAAGGGATCTCAACAAGGGAAGTGTCAGGCGTGTCGGACTGAACGAAAGCGATGTTGTTCGGACGTGGAGTAAATACAGAGATACAAGAACTGTCAATGATATGCATCGCTCAGGCCGCCCAAGGGCTAGTAGTGCAGTTGATGGCAGCTACGTATGGATTACGGCTCGGAGGATCCCTGACAGCAACGCCACCATGTTGAATAATGATTTTCGTGCAGCCACAGGTCATCGAGTTACGACTCAAACTGTTCGCAATAGGTTGCATGATGCGCAACTTCACTCCCGACGTCCATGGCGAGGTGCATCTTTGCAACCACGGGCCGGCCGGAGTGGCCGAGCGGCTGTAGGCGCTTCAGTCTGGAACCGCGCGACCGCTACGGTCGCAGGTTCGAAATCTACCTCGGGCATGGATGTGTGTGATGTTCTTAGTTTAGTTAGGTTTAAGTAGTTCTAAGTTCTGGGGGACTGAGGACCAGCGATGTTAAGTCCGACAGTACTCAGAGCCATTTGAACCATTTGCAACCACGAGACCAGCTTGGTACAGATGGGCCCAACAACATGTCGAATGGACCAGTCAGGATTTGCATCGCGTTCTCTTCACCGATGAGTGTCGCATATACCTTCAACCAGACAATCGTCGGAGACGTGTTTGGAGCCAACGCGGTCGGGCTGAACGCCTGAGACACACTGTCCAGCGAGTGCAGCAAGGTGGAGGTTCCCTGCTATTTTGGCGTGGCATTTTGTGGGGCCAATGTACTTCGCTGGTGGTCATGGAGGCCCCATAACGGCTGTACGATACGTCAGTGCCATCCTCCGACCGATACTGCAACCATATCGGCAGCATATTTTCGAGGCAGTCATCTTCATGGACGACAGTTCGCGCTCCCATCATTAATATCTTGTGAATATCTTCCTTCACGATAACGACATCGCTCGACTAAAGTGGCCAGCATGTTCTCCATACACGAATCCTATCGAACATGCCCGGAATAGATTGGAAAGGGCTGTTTAAGCACTACGTGGCCCACCAACCACTCTGAGGGATCTACGCCGAATCGCTGTTGGGGAGTGGGACAATCTGGACTATCAGTGCCTTGTTGAACTTACGGTGAGTATGACGAATACAAGCATGCATCAATGCAAGAGCACGTGCTGTTTTATATTAGAGGTACTGGTATGTACAGCGTCTGAAACATCAGCTTTGAAGCTTTCAGTGTATGGTGGTACAACATGCAATGTGCGGTTTTCATGATCAATTAAAACGGGCGGAAATGATGTTTATGTTGATCTCTATTCCAATTTTCTGTACAGGTTCCGGAACTCTCGGAACCGAGGTGACTCAATACGTTTTTTGATTTGTGTAAATGGCATCTTCCTAATAACAGCGTGAGCTGTCAAATGTATGACCAGATTAAAATGGAACATAAAGTAAGGCGATACGATAAAAACGACACTCTATTCGCCGACCGTCGTCCAGCGTTTCAAAGTTTGTGAACAGGATACCCTTCCCTTAAAGCATGGCCATGCCAGCAGACGTTTCCGGAGCAACATAAAAAAACATAGAATATCCATGGGGCGAATCATATCAAATGACACTACTTGAAAAAACACATCAGCTTGGGAATTATAAATAAATTGTCGTAACGCATCAAGCCGTAATGGAGAGTTTATCCTATTAATTTTTAGGATAAGAAACTTTTACGCCCGCATTAATCAACACAAGTAAGACATTAAAGCAGAACTCGAAAAGAACTTTCGCATCACAACACCGGCAGACGGCAGAGACGAAAGTACAGGTCTCGAATCATCTTCATCGGAAGGTGCAGATACCGTGTTTAGTTTTTTATTCGGCGCGGTGCTGCAGGCTCAAGTTGAAAAAGATGTTGCACAGAACTTCAAGGTAAGTTGCGGTAGATGGGAGGGGGTGCGACTTAGGGGGGGGGGGGAGGGAGGGTTAGGCGTCCCCACTCCATTCAAATGGTTCAGATCGCTCTGAGCACTATGTGACTTAACTTCTGAGGTCATCTGTCCCCTAGACTTAGAACTTCTTAAACCTAACTAAACTAAGGACATCACACATACACCCATGCCCGGGGCAGGATTCGAACCTGAGACCGCAGCAGCAGCGCGGTTCCGGGCTGAAGCTCCTAGAACCGCTCGGCCACAGTGTCCCGCGACTCCATTCAGCGGAAAGCGAGGAACTCAACCGGAGCCTATGAACATCATCAACAGATAAAGAAGAAACACGCACTGCAGCGTCTGAAGCTGTTTCGGTCATCTGACTACCTGAAGCAGTGTCTGTAGTATCCTGTCGCTGCATCGTATCAGGTTGAGGAAGGGAGGGCATTGCACTGGAACACTGTAAGGGCAGAACAGCAGGCAATGTGTCCGTTAAATCATGGTAACCGACCGGAACAGACGTTTCAACTAAGAGGAACTCGGCACGAACAACTGGGTCTGAAATGGCCACTTTCATGACAAAGAAAGCAGGTTCCTTCTTGGTCTGCATACGTAACATCAATACGGTAACCACAATTAGATGTGAAGGAATATTGTTCTGAATACACATTTCTACGGTTCGGATACCACAACAACATTGCAAGCTTTCCTGCCAGACATGCAGAACGACTCAACGCCGCTTTAACATATAAATCGTCCACTTCGGGTGGAAGACTGTAAACTCTAACTTGAATATACTCGACCGCACCATTTGCAACAACGACTGTACTAACCTAACCATCACGATGTGTAAACATCACCTGACAACCAACACGAGAAAGAAGTAGGTCTATTTGCAAAGGGATTTTGAAAGTTCACAAAATATGCATACAAAACAGAATCAAAATAAACAGTACCTACCTGATCAGATGTGACTCGAATCGGATCAACCAAACAATCGTGAATTTCTAGAGGGCCCGGTTGAACATTACGCGCCCTCTTGTCGAAACTGAAACGAACCGTAACCCGACAAGGGATATTCTAGGGAAACTCCACAGACATCATGATGCTGGCAGATAATGCCGCCGCCTGAGAACAAACCGACAACGAACTCCGCTAGGTAAGAACGATGCGACGCCAGCCGATATACACACAAGACTAATTTAGATACAAGGGGCGCTACTTTACACAAGGGAGTAAGATCATCCTGCTCGCAGTTGTTTCACAGCACTCCGTGACAACATAACTTCTTGACACGGAAGGATAGGATCTCATCAAGGTCCGCTGTGGCGGGAGGGTTATTCGTCCTTACTCCATTCAACGCTGTGCTCGATTATGTTCCAGTTAGAGTTTACAACCTTCCACCCGAACTGACTGATTTGTTTCTTAAGGCGGCGCTGTTTCCTCATGGAGTCCTTCGGCACATCTGGCAGGAACGTTGGTCTGCTCAACATCACTTTCAGAGTTACGACGGTGTCCGAAACGTAGAAATGTGTTCCGTCGCACCTGAAAGTCTGTGGCGGAACTGCTCGCTTTAGTTGTGGCGGCTGTTCACCAGGCGGCAATGTCGTCGTTTTCACAACTTTAATTTATCACAATTCCGACAGTTGGCACGGAATCTTTATAAATTATATACAGAAACCTACCTCACGAATCAGTTTATCTATTGGTGAAAACTAGATCAAAGCCCCTGCAACAGTTTCTGAGATTAGCCCACACATACGGACACTAGAAGGGGACTTCAATTTATATTTATAGAGAGACGAGGTACGTAGGCGGTGATCCAAGTTTCGGATCTGACCTAGGTCACAGTTCCTCACTTGCTCGCCTCATCTTCTCACTCCACAAAGCACAGTTGTCTACCACGCCCACATTTAACATGTTTCACACGACTTTTAAACCAGTAACAACAAAATATTTTATATTATACCAGCTGACGTCCCACTGTCCTCCATTTGAACTATACGAAGATAAAATATTTTAATGTAATCATAATAATTTGCGTATATGAGTGGTTAGTACAGTGTTTTTTTCTATTTTAGCAAGGAAGGGGGCAGTCATGATCCCATATTACATGCTTAATTACGTTTGGTACAATATTACAGACATCTGATAGACCTCTTCTCCTCGTGGCAGAATAGCGGTTTTCATCGCTCTTTTCTTGTTACTGTTGGATCAAGTTACACACCTGCTTTGTCGTTGAAGTCGTCTTTCAAGACGCATTCCACACCCACAGAGAACAGTTAATAGTTCCATTTAAAAATAACAAGTCGGTGTCATAATTCAGGAGCTAAGAACGGTAAAAATTGTTGAGGTTAGACAATTACCAACTTCTCCGCTACGACTTAGCGAAAACTGCATCACTCTGTTTATATTCGTATAAACGTAATTAATAATTATGGTGGCCTGTCTCGGATACCTCAGTTTATTCGAGTAGAGATTTGTATAATGCTGAGTTTGTAGAGCTCACCGAATGAGATTTCCAATAATATCCTTCTTGCACACTCTCCATAATTTTCAATTATACCAGTCAGTTAGTTAATTAGTTCCATTATCACCTATAAAATATACAACAAACATCATATGGAACGTATCCGTTGAACAATTGCATAGACACTATTCTTTTAAATACACACATCAATAAATGATTTGCATCATCTCGGTTCCGAGAGTTCCGGAATCTGTACAGAAAATTGGAATGATATCAACATAAACATCATTTCCACCTTTTTTCTTCCTCATGAAAACCACACACTACATATTGTACCACCATACAGCGAGACCTCCAGAGGTGGTGGTCCAGATTGCTATACACACCGATGCCTCTAATACCCAGTAGCAAGTCCTCTTGCATGCCTGTATTCGTCATGGCATACTATCCACAAGTTCATCAAAGCACTGTTGGTCCAGATTGTCCTACTCCTCAATGGCGATTCAGTGTAGATCCCCCAGAGTGGTTGGTGGGTCACATCGTCAATAAACAGCCCTTTTCAATCTATCCCAGGCATGTACTGTAGGGTTCATGCCTGGAGAACATGCTAGCCACTCCAGGTTGCGATGTCGTTATCCTGAAGGAAGTTATTCACAAGATGTGCTCGATGGGGGGTGTAAATTGTTGTCCATGAAGACGAGTGCCCCGCCATTATGCTGCCGATATGGTTGCTCTATCAGTCGGAGGATGGCATTGACGTATCGTACAGCAGAGACGGCACCTTGCATGACCACCAGCGGTGTACGTCGGCTCCACATAGCGCCACCCCAAAACGGCAAGGAAGCTCCAACTTGCTGCATTCGCTGGACAGTGTGTCACAGGCATTCAACTTGACCAGGTAACCTCCAAACACGTCGCGTGGTTCAAGGCATATGGGACACTCATCAGTGCAGAGAACACGATGAAAATCCTGAGTGGTCCATCCAGAATGTTCTTAGGCCCATCTGTAGCGCGCTGCATGGTGTCGTGATTGCAAAGATGGACCTCGCCATGAACGTTGAAAGTGAAGTTGCGCATCATGCAGCTTATTGCCCACAGTTTGAGTCTTAAGACGACCACCTGTGGCTGCACGAAAAGCATTATTCAACATGGTGGCGTTGCTGTCAGGGTTCCTCCGAGCCATAATCCGTAGGTAGCGGTCATCCACTGCAGTAGTAGCCTTTGGGCGGCCTGAGCAGAGCATGTCATCGATGCTTCCAATTCCTCTTTATCTCCTCCATTTCCGAATAACAACGCTTTGGTTCTGTTGTTCCGCATAGTCAGCACGTACACAACTTTCCCAATAGAGCACGCCCCGCTAAGCACAACAGCGCAGACGCAGCGCTCATCCGTCTCCGCACTATGAGATGGCGCTGCCATAGAGACGGACCAAATTCTGCTTCTGCTGATCCGCATATCAATATGTAACACAGCCAATGTGTTTTCTGCTAACGTAGAACCTTTTCTCCTCATGGATCACACTCGCGCTGTGATACCTGAACCCGCAAGGTATAATAATGAGTGTACAGACCTCCGATTAGTCAGTCTGCACCAGTCTGTACGAGTTCTACATTTGTCTGTACCACTCTATAGTCAAGTTTCAGTCTGCGCCTAGTAAGATTATCGTATTCCTGTACATAGCAATGAAGAAAAATGTATAGACACTTTGTCCAGTATCAGAGATATGTGAGAATAAGATTAACGTACCAAGACCAAAGGAACTTCAGATTGTCAATTGTAAATAGCATCCAGAACCAAATTAAGTTATTTTTAAGCATGTTATTATTTTAATAAATGTGTGTGAAAATTAATCAAGTTCTGTTTAAAGTTGGTCACTGTCAATCTGCTACTCTAAGCATGCAAGTGGCATTTCTATCGTCTGACCTAATGGCAGAAGGTAAACACGCCACGATAAGACCACGAGACATATTGCTGACATTCGCCTACTTCGTTAGAGCGACAAGTCAAATAATCTGACGGTGTGTGTACCGAAGATCTTACAGTACGCACACCACAGGTTTACTCCGAGACGCCTGGACACTTCCCTTCTTGAGTGCCCTTCCTGGCACAAAGTGACAGTACAGACGCGATCGAACCGCAGTACTGACCGTCTAGGCATGGTTGAACAACAGACAATGAAAGGTCTCAGTTGGATTCCTTTCATGTTAAATTCTTAAAACTGTTGACATTTACGGCATACATTCCACTTCTAAATTTGCTGTGGTGATTCTGACTATCTGAGAGGAGACTGAGCAGTGGAACGTGTTGCTTTTACACATAATCAAGAACGATGTGTCACACTGCTACACCTTAAAACACAGTTTTATGTAATTCATGTCACACAGTCTCATACAGAACCTACATCTGCTTTAATTTATATACTGTATATGATAAGATACTGCCATCCCCCTTCCCATCTGTGTGAAAGGATGAATGAGAAAATGTATTTCTAGTGGCATGCTTGATGGTAGCAAACAAGCCTGTCTGCTAGAGAACAGTAGGACCAACGTCAGAACAGGTAGCTACGCGTTCTAAAAGCAAAGAGGTTTCTATTTTTAGTATGGTCCTGTCTGCCCCTTGTCATGTTGGTATACGAAGCTGCCTCTCTGGTCACTTCCGTTTTGTATCTCGAAGCACCCTTCGTAGGGGCCCACGGTAGTCAGCCCGCGGCGGGCGTCCGAAGTGCTAAGATCTCCGGCTAAGCGCGTCTCTGCGAACTCCATAGGACAATCGATTTCTTAAGTTCAGCCTAACTGCAAATTTAATCACCTTTATTTCAGGTTTAGATCTAAAATATCTTATGTTATCTCAAATTGCAACGCAGTGTAATTCGAGTGTGAAGTTCAGAATATCTCCCAGTAGTTGCTTTGTCACTACTTTGTGAGTAAAGTGGAACCACGTGTTGAGGATCCGTAACTCTAAGATCATCTATCTTAAATGCGAATGTGTGTGAGATTATAAGGTTTCGTCTTGACAATATAGCAACTTTTCTTTATGTTCAACCCACGTGGAGTGTACTTTGTGAGACCAGTACCACGTGCTTATACTATTGTTTGACCCATCAGGTTAATAGTAAGACGATAGTAACCAGTTCGAGGTTCTTCTTTTGTAAATTGCGTTTCGATGTAATTTATTTTAATTATCAAAATTATTGTGGAGTTACGCTCTTTGTGTAAACCAAATTGACCACGTGTAGCATGTGGTGGAATCATCAAAGCAGCCCTCAGCTATTCTTTTCGGGAAGATTTCACAGAGAGTTAGTATGAATTTAGTATACCACTGTGTGTTAATTTCATGACGGGCAGGATTGCGCTACAAACGTAATTCTTTGGGTGAAAATTGAATCGGTTGGTTGTGGTTAATTTCCTCTTGCATATGTTTCAACGTTCTTTGTGTGTTATTTTATGAATGCAGTGTTGTATGCAGTGTCCCAATCTTGGTTCCATATTTGATGTGTTCCGTAAAATTTAACGGAACAATCATTAATGTTCAAATAAATGTCTAAATATAAACTGATTTATTTCTTTTTATTGAAATTATATATATATATATGTATATACATATATATAAAATCACCTGTTGTCATAAGATGACTATTGAAAGATTATAATTAATGTTAGTCTGGTTGACAATTTGGTAAACTAAACTGGATACCTGGTGAAACAGTTGCTCAGTAATGCGAGGTTAATCTCCCCAGATAGCTCACAGCTTGTAACCCGCTTTTATTGTCTTGAATATCAGCACCGCTTTCCGAACAACTTAAAGCATCACGATTACACATGGCGACCCTGTTCTGTTATTCCGCTAGACTCTGGAATCTCTGAAACGTTAGATTGCTAGCGTTGTATAATTTTAAAATTTTGTCCCTGCAGCGCTCAAACAACTTCTGCCTAGCTTCTGAGCAGACTTTCAAAATATTCATGGCGTTGTTGAGCGGCGTTGTGTTGTTTGTGTTGTTGTTTTGTTTATATATTTGTGTGTTTTATATGTGTGTTTTTTTTTCTCGCTTGTAAATTGCTTTGACTTCGATCAAAGATAAAAATTTGTTTTGCATGTAAAAAAGTGCGTAGTAGGTTGGGTACCTTTCGTGTAACTGTCGTAATTTTTGGGGGATACATTTATTGTAATTAGTGTGTTGTGTACCAGATATAAATTGGACTAATGCAGACATGTAACCAAGCTAAAAGTAGGCGGTCCTTCAACTTAAGCAACATGGACCAGGGGGATAATTCGATTTCGAACATTAACACGTCGGACGGTTCCGAAAGTGCTATGGGGAATACTTCAGAGGAAATGCAAAACAGGACGAACGGGCTCACATCAGAGCCAGAAATTAATTTGCCTCCAACTAACGAAATTGATTTGGCAGAACTCGTGAAAGCCTTATTGCAACAAAATAAAGAAAACACAGAGAAATCTGAAAAATTGATTCGAGAGCTTGGCGATCAAATGACGTAAAAATCTGAAAAATCTATCCGAGATCCAGGCGAGCAAATGACGCAGAAATTTAAAAAATCGATCCGTGAGCTAGGCGAACAAATGACGCAGAAATCTAAGAAATCGATCCACGAGCTAGGCGAACAAATAGACGAAAAACTAATCCAGCAGACAAATAAAGTCGACAATTCGATGCAGAGAGTGTCCGATATCTCACAACAATCTGGCAAGTGAAATAAAAAGATATTATGAAAGAATTAGGCCGTACATTTGAACAAATCGATGATCGTCTGCGAGCCTTAGAACAGGGCAAGCGGAGTCGCGATGCGGAATCGAAAGAGAGCGAGGAACAGCTACTTAGTAATTTCCAAGCGCTGAGAGAAGAATGCCAAAGGGAACACCAGCAGGTACTCTCCAGGGTCCTGGAGGCGGAAACGCATTGTCCCGCGTCCGTTAGCAACACAGAGCGGACAACTGTCAAAAGATTCACGCACTCGAACAGCAAGTAGAACAATTGAAGCAGACTGGGGCCTAGGACAACAGACAATTGCGGCATTAGCGGACATCGTAGGCACGATGAAGGTGACGGAGAGTGATAACAATTCTACAACGGTAGTGGTCGCAGAGCCCGAGGAAGTGCGTTCTCTTCTTAGATTTCAGAAGCGAAGATCGAAGTGAACAGGCGGCACAAAGCTGTAACACGCGAATTGTAAGAATGCATGGTGCATCTGGAAAGCGGCATGGGGTGTGATTCTGAACTCGCCAATAGCACTAAAAATAACCATACGAACATTGCAGAGAGAGACTCCGGCCACGAGGGAGATTTTGACGACAGGGAAGACATGAGAAAAATAGGAACATTCAAGGGCCTCGCAGGGAGGAAATGCGGGGATTTGAATACAAACATTTCCTTACGGTTAGAAAGTTTGAGATATTACGAAATTCGCAAAAAGGAATACATCCACAGGCATGGCTCGAGCAATTTGAATTCTGTCTTCCCCCCGACTGGGCAAGTTCACATAAGATAGAATATATGTGTGGCTATTTGGAAGGCGAACCGACGATTCGCATGAGGTCGGCAGAGCGATACTGCAACTCCACTCGGGAGTTTCGACAAGCCTTTCTGTTCGCCTACTGGTCGGAAGCGGCACAAGATAGGATCAAGCATGGCATAATTATGCTGCCAAATTTGAACCAGTCTGGTTTCGGCGGGACAGCACGCCTATTCGACCACATGCTGTAGGCGAATCAATTTCCATACTATCCATACGGACCTGCGGAACTAATTAGGATATGCATCACCAAATTGCCGATGCACTTGTGCAACGTCATTCTTGCGGGACGATGCAAAGAGGACGTGGAAACGCTTAAGAAGTGGAATATAATACAGGAGAATGCCCGCCTAATAAGGCACAAAGTTATTACGGGGCACAGCAGCGCGACCGACGTCGTGGCCGTAGTACTAATCAACAGCGTGACTGGTCGTCGCGACGCGAACGGAACAATAATCGGGACCGGCCGTATAGAAACTGGGGTAAGAGTCGCGAACACAGGTGGAACAACGGAAATGATCGAGGATGTGGACAAGATCGTGAACGCAACAGTTATGGCAACCAGAATCGATACTATGGTGAACATGGTGGGAATATGATTGTAGGCGGAGCACCACATGATGCTGAATTTCGGCTGGCTAACCCTAGACATAATCCAGCAAATGGAAATGAACAAATGACGAATGACAAATGATCAGCGCAGAGGGCGCCCAATCGGAACAAATGAGCTATAATAATCTATGTGATTGATTGAAGTGATGTTTGTAGTTTTTTTTTTCTTTCCTTGTGCAATTAGGATTTTGGTTGGTTCAAATGTGAAGAGAAAAGGTTTCTTTGTGAACGAGTGAAATGCTGTTTATGTTTTTTTTTTGTGTAAATTGAAACGAGTTGCTCCTGAGGGAAGCAATATCTGTGATGAATTAATGCAAAACTCAGGGGAATATCCGATCTGTGGGTATTATAGGTCTGACAATCCCAGGTCCCCAGCTGTTAGTAGCCTTGTTTCCGATTTTCTGCTTACATTGCTACTATCTGTCTATCACTACTTTATATCTGTCAGTATAAATGAGGATCTCTTACTATAGTATGCGTGGTGTATGCATATTTTAAGATAGGAGAACTCTGATAAAGGAATGAGTAAGTTTAGAATCTTGAAAACAGGATGCAATAATACGATTGTTTAACCATTGGCTTCTCAATATGCGATGATACGTTAATATTGATGATATATGTCTTTTTTGTTTTTTATAGCTGAGTATGTAAAGTGCTGTCTATGGATTTCTTCAGTATATTGATTCCCTTCAAGGTGAAAGAAGAATTGTAGTTTGTGTAATTTACGTGGCCCTGAAATATTATTGTGGTAGTCAAATACGAGCATTTTTTCAGCAAATGGAGAATGGAACAGAAATATGGATCCTTTCTGTAGTCTTGATTGATGTTGAGCCAGAGGCTGAAAAATTATTCTGCGTTAATACTTGTCCTAGAAAAGCGACGTTTATGTGTTTTGCTGATGCTGTGAGCATTACAGCTTACTGTTTTCGCTGGTGCGGGATGCACTGCAGCCTATATGAGTTGAACTGAAGAAATTTCCCTCTTGAAGGTAGAGGAAGATTAAATAATTTTGATTATGGGACCGAAGGAAAGCTTGGTTTAATGTAATAAGGATGAAGCAAAACATTAGTCATTTAAACTACAGGAGGATTCGGATCTTTTGTGTCAGTTGTAAGTTCAATAGGATGTTAAGATGAAACTGTTTTACAGAATAGAGGAGACCACAATTTCGCCTTTCATGAGAAATGAATGCAGAATAACCACCAACGGCGAAATAACTCATTTGGAAGCGAAAGGTAACTTAAAGAAGGAACGAAATTGGAGCAAGATGGGTAAGAAAATGTAGTATAACCTGTATGATGAAAATATTTTTACCCTTCTCAGAGTCATCTGTGTGATTAATTCTTGTGATAACGTGATTTTAGATGAAATTGTCTTACTGTTTTATGTATAGACATATGAGTATGATAAATGTATCATTGCGAGTCTCTGATCAGGTGTGTCAACTGGTATAAACGTTATTGCGTGTAAATAACCATTGTTCTTTTTACAATGTATGTTTAAGGAAAGTTTCTCCATATTTATCATGTGACAAGACATATGCCGTGAGGACGAATTAGGATAATGTTGTAGTGGAATAAACACTATGTTGAAGTAGCATTGAGGTAGCTTGTTGGATTAACTAGTAGTGGATTGAAGTAAAATTTTGAGTAATTCATGTTTATGGGCAGTTAGTTTGTAGAACAGACAACAGGTGTGCATGGGCTTGTGTAAATAACATGTGAACCCTAAGCTGTCCTGACCCATACTTGCACAAGGCATAATCCTATTCATTTTAGTGAATTAATAAGTAGTGTTTGATTTATAAAAATGAAAGTGAATTGTTAGTGATGTGGATTTAGATATTATATTGTCAGTTCATTTAATTTTTATTTTTATACTGTCAAGTCATTTCACTTTTATTTTTTTATATTGTCAAGTCATTTAACTTTTATTTTTATATTGTCAATTCATGTAACTTTTTAATCTAAAAAAATTAAGTCTCACTTTTGTTCTTAAAAATTGTAAAAGACAATACTAAGTTGTATTATGTATGACATTTTGTAATCACATAACTATGATGAACAATTTCTGTGAATGCAGTTGAGAACGTGGAAGTGAACCGGCTAAACTCTTACGAGACAGCGGGAGCAGCGAAGAGGAGGACTAGTTGTAAACTGGCGAGTTTCCCAGCAGGACACACTGTCAACCGGGCCACTTCAGGAGCACGGTCGACACCAAAAGAAGGGTGTGGGGCAAACACTTTCCCTTGCACCTGGAGCTAATGGCCGGCTGCATCAGAGTGACCCTTTGTGGAGGTGATGACGTGAGATGGCCGAGCAGTCCACTGCGCGGAAATCCATCTGCTGGCAACGCACCACATGCACGCGACCGTGACGAGACAGCCACGGTGAAACGACAGAAGACAGGGGACAAAGGGGCGTGGAGCCTTTTGACAGGTACTGTCTAGAGAAACTTGCAGACGTCAACGACGCCTGTGAACATTTCCCGGCGAAAGCCCACTGTCAAGCGACAGTAAATCATGGTTCGGTGTTCTCTGGTTGCTAAGGGTGGCACAAAGAAGAGCCATTAAGTGTCATCCTTGCCCCAAAACTGGCGAGTCAAACGAAGATACCAGACGAATTTCACAATACAAACATGGAACCAAATCGAGATGTATGTGACACAGGCCACTAAGAGAAACTTCATGAAAGGGCAGAAACGGGATTGCACGCAACAGATTGACAAAAATCCCTACTGACAGCTGCGGCGACAAGGCCCCCCCCCCCTCCCCGCCCTCCTTATATTGTGCCTCGGAACAGTGGAACTACTGAGTCTGCCAGTGAACAGTGATTATACAGTTCTTAGTCCAGTGCATAAACGTGTGTTTCTTTCAGAGAAACTTTGACTCTTGTATTTTGCATGTGATTTATTTATTGGTGTTTTATTTAGATGTTGACTATTGTACTTTCAGAGCTGTTTTATTTATCAATGTTTGTTTTTGTGTGATGTATTAGATTTGTGATACCTTGTTTCGTAAATTCGTTCCTGTGGCATTGCTTTGTTTACCAGTCAGACAGCAATTCATTCTCAGTGGACTGTGATCGATTAGCCTTTGCATGGGGCATATTTATAGTGAGGAACCCCATAAGGGTAACAATCATACAAATAATTCTAGTTTCACTCTAATGACACAGTGATCATTGTTTGCTAATTAACTGAAATATAGTAGAGTGTTTAAATTAGTGCCAGAAAGTTATTTTAATTCCACAAATTATTAGTTTTATAACATATAGATTTTTTTGCGATAACCACTTTTTAAAACATGTTTCTCCTCTTATTACCATTTTTGGTTTTGAGGATTGTGCATTGTAATGTTCTGCTTTATAATACTGATGTTATTTTCGTGTCTCTTTTAAATTGCGGTGGCACCTTCGTTATTTTCATAAATTTTACTTGTTAACAAACAGTCATAAACTTTCCTGTGATCTGTTGTCTTTTGCAATGAGCAAATACTGGTGAACTCCATAAGAGTAACAACCAGAAATTGTTTTCATATTAATGACACAGGGACCATTGTTTTTACTTGTTGACCGAATTAGGTCTACACTATCTTTTAAATAGGTGTCACAGATTATTTTTTTTTTCTCTTTGTAATTGGTAGATTCTAAAGATGTGTTGAAATTATTGTTTTTTAGCGAATAGCTGGTGACCTTTTGCCATTTTTTACATTTTTGGTTTAAGTTGGGTGTGAGATGCCTACTTGGGAATGTCCTAGCATGGCCAGAAAATTCCCTACACACTCGTTTCCCGGGGCGTTGGGGTTATGAAAGGTCTCTGTTGGATTCCTTTCATGTTAATTTCTTAAAACTGTTGTCATTTACGGCATACATTCCACTTCTAAATTTACTGTGGTGTTTCTCACTATCTGGGAAGAGACTGAGCAGTGGAACGTGTTGCTTTTACACATAATCAAGAACGATGTGTCACACTACTACACTTTAAAACACAGTTTTATGTAATTCATGTCACACAGTCTCATACGAAACCTACATCTGCTTTCTTTTATATACCGTATATGATAAGATACTGCCATCCCCCTTCCCTTCTGTGTGAAAGGATGAATGAGCAAATGTATTTCTAGTGGCATGCTTGATGGTAGCAGACAAGCCTGTCTGCTAGAGAACAGTAGGACCAACGTCAGAACAGGTACCTACGCTTTCTAAAAGCAAAGAGGTTTCTATTTTTAGTATGGTCCTGTCCGTCCCTTGTCATGTTGGTGTAGGAAGCTGCCTCTCTGGAAGCACCCTTCGTAGGGGCCCACGGTAGTCAGTCCGCAGCGAGCGTCTGAAGTGGTAAGATCTCCATCTAAGCGTGTCTCTGCGAAGTCCATAGGACAATGGATTTCTTAAGTTCAGCCTAACTGAAAATTTAATAACCTTTATTTCAGGTTTAGATCTAAAATATCTTATGTTATCTTAAATTGCAACGCAGTGTAATTCGAGTGTGAAGTTCAGAATATCTCCCAGTAGTTGCTTTGTCACTACTTTGTGAGTAAAGTGGAACCACGTTTTAAGGATCCGTAACTCTAGGATCATCTATCTTAAATGCGAATGTGTGTGAGATTATAACGTCTCGTCTTGACAATATAGCAACATTTCTTTATGTTCAACCCACGTGGAGTGTACTTTGTGAGACCAGTACCACGTGCTTATACAATTGTTTGACCCATCAGGTTAATAGTAAGACGATAGTAACCAGTTCGAGGTTCTTCTTTCGTAAATTGCTTTTCGATGTAATTTATTTTAATTATCAAAATTATTGAGGAGTTACACTCTTTGTCTAAACCAAGTTGACCACGTGTAGCACGTGGTGTAATCATCAAAGTATCCCTCAGCTATTCTTTTCGGGCAAGACTGCGCTACAAACGTAACTTATTTGGGTGAAAATTGAATCGGTTGGTTGTGGTTAATTTCCTCTTGCATATGTTTCAAAGTTTTTCGTGTGTTATTTTATGAATGCAGTGTTGTATGCAGTGTCCCAATCTTGTCTCCATATTTGATGTGTTCCGTAAGATTACAAACTCACATTTTTACAATCCTAAATAAGGCACCAGTTTAGTTATGAATCAAGTTTAATATGCTGAAAATTTAACGGAACAATGATCAATGTTAAAATAAATGCCTAGATATAAACTGATTTATTTCTTTTTATTTAAATTATATATATATATATATATATATATATACACATCACCGGTTGTCATAAGATGACTATTAAAAGATTATAATTAATGTTGGTCTGGTTGGCGATTTGGTAATCTAGACTGGATACCTGGTGAAGCACTTGCTCAGTAATGCAAGGTTAACTTGCCCACATAGCTCACAGCTTGTAACCCGCTTTTATTGTCTTGAATATCAGCACCGCTTTCAGAACAACTTAAAGCATCAACATTACAACACAAGCCTCTGTACACCCTTCCTGGTGAAATGACTGGAATTGGTTGGTTGACGGACCCCCCCCATCTAATAGGCGCTGCTCATGCGTGGTTGTTTACATCTTTGGGCGGGTTTAGTGACATATATGAACAGTCAAAGGGTCTGCGTCTGTCATACAATATCAACAGTCAACGTCTAGCTTCCAGACGTCTTGGAACCGCGGTAATTCAAAACTTTTTTGGTGTGTGTAATTGCATTTATATTATCGTAAGCTTGCATTTATAAGCTAATAATTGGAAACTTATTTCTACAACGAATTCGTCAACGGTATAGAAGGAGTTGTGAGAGGAAAAAAATGTTTGCATTTATGTACCTTAAGCTTGCCATTCACAGGCTGCTAATTGGAAGCTTATTTCTACCCACGGATCGTTCAAGATCGAGTTCTGATAGAAAAATGGTTCAAATGGCTCTAAGCACTATGGGACTTAACTTCTGAGGTCATCAGTCCCCTAGAACTTAGAATTACTTAAACCTAACTAACCTAAGGACATCACTCACATCCATGCCCGAGGCAGAATTCGAACCTGCGACAGTAGCGATCGCGCGGTTCCTGACTGTAGCGCGTAGAACCGCTCGGCCACTTAGGCCGGCTCTGACAGAAAAATAGGTTTCAAAACTCTTATGGTGTCTCTCAGACGTTTTACTTCTGTCGGGAGACTGTCAGTTTTGTAGCTATGCCACAAAATCGCAGCACAAGGTCGAGATAAGTTTTTCTTGGAGTATTTATTTGTAAATATCCCGTTTGCTCTCAAATTTCAGTCCATAAATGTAATGTGAGACTGAAGTTAACATTTGCTTAAACAGATGCGTATAAGATTGGCGCTTGCCAATACCAGACGAAGTCTAATTTCTTTCTTTTGTGTAATGCGTAATTTTTGCCTTAGTGACGAATGACTCTGCAATATTATGCCGAGGGGCATCAATGTATAAAAATATGCAACATATATTACCTTAGTGACTTTTATACCCTCAAAGTTCTTTGTTACGTAGTGTCAAAAGTAGGTCAAGCCAAACGCGATAGAAGATATAGCATATGGATTTTCCACTTGAAGTTTTTATCAGTATCCTTACGAAAAAGTTTGTACCCTTAATATTATTTATATATTGAGTATGCCTTTTTAATAGTAGTTGAGATCTCTTTGGCAGTATAAAAGTGGATGAGCTGTGTTTTCGTCTTAGTTTAAAGCTAGGTTCTTTTATGCAAAATCAGTTCACTGCCGTAATTGAAAGTAATCCTCGCATAATGTATAAAAGGGTCGAATTCTGCCTCCTGGTCGAAATAAAATTGTAGGTAATCGACAAAGAGCAGGAACAGTAATGGATCCATGATCCAACACTGAGGAACACCTTTTGCGACCCCTACCCACGTTGAAGTGTGGCTCGTTCTTTGAATCCCTTGAAGATAGTGACATGGCTTTTCTTGATCCAGTTTCTCAAACAGAAACCAAGTTAGGCGTATGCAAAACCACGTATTCTAAAACAAGTAATGTCTTTAAAAGAATATCATCATTGACACAATCGACTGTCTTTGATAAGTCACAGATTTATTATATATTTCGATACATAAAAATTTGATTATGCATTCATTGAATTTATAAATAGCTGCCTTTATGTAAATCCAAATTGTGGTTAACTACAAAGGTGAGTGGCTGCTCCCCAATGTATTGTCTTCTCAAAAATATTGGAAAGTTATGCAGGAAATGTGACTGGCTGGTAGTCTACTTGCTGACGCATGTGGAGTCATTTTACGTATGGAAATGGTTAGCTACAGTGTATTATTAATGCCTGTGAGAATAAGATGAATTAAGGATGTATTACACATGTGACTAAGAACATTACATATTATGGAGCAACAACTCCTTTTGGGGCTTGTGATGATTTCCCTTACTTTGGAAGAGATTGTATGAAATTTTCGTTTCACCAAATCATCCGATGTACACACCTCGAATTGAGAGCAAGGACAAGATCGCAGTTGTGTTGCTGTGCACATCTAATTCAAATGAATTTGTCACCGCACTTTATGAACCATTACTGCAAGTGTCATACACTAAAGTATGTAATGTAATAATGTAACGAGGCGGCAGCAAATTGCAAGTAAACGAAATCAACTCACATGCAGCATTTTTTTATTTGTTTATTTTATTTTTAGTAGACAAAGCAGTCGTGGGACGAGGCGAGAGGGCGCTTCTGTGTGCTGATTAATTTGAGCTACGAGAACACATTTTTCTTTCTTCCTCGAAGGAGCCATTGCAGATGTAGTCTGTCCAACCCCACAAACACACAGCCCGCATCCCCGTGAGGTGGGGGAGGTGATTTTTCCAGAAATAAAAAGATTTATATTAAAAAGGGACATATATTTTATGAATGTTAAATAATATGTGAGTTTGTCGGAACAAGGGAAGGTGGTCTGAGTTTTGTGTGTGTGTGTGTGTGTGTGTGTGTGTGTGGTGGGGGGGGATCCGGAAACATCGATCGGCTCTGTTCAAAATCGTGCAGTAGAAAGCGGTCTGGAATCGTGTGCTGAAGCCACAACGCCAGGTATCACCCTTGGCTGGGAGCTGGTAGAAGGCAGAACGTGTCCTAGGTTATCCACAAGCTAGCACCAATGGAGGATAGGTTAAAGCTCCATGGAAATGTTGTAGCACACATGGCTGAGCACTTAGTCTTACATATATATACAAACAGTCTGCTGCTATTTACTTACTTGTTGTAATATTTCTCAGATGCTTTTGCCAGAACGTGATACTAATGTTTAAATGTCGATAAATGTTTACTGTGCCAAACGGAGCCAAAGAATCACCCCAACTTGTCGGTGCAGTGAACATCCTTCAGTTGATTCGCTGTTCTGACATGAACAATAGAAGCACATACTTCTTCCATTTCTAATCAGTAAATCCCAGTGGAGACCCCCTTACACACTATTGTCTTTGTTAGTATTACATTACAGAGATACCAGCTGATTAGCAAACAGGGTCTTCCCGTAAAATGGGATTAGTTCAGGACAGTTTTGAAATAGTTTTGAACTTGGAAGCAACCAAATATTTTCTGAGTAATGTTCTACTTTTCCTGTGAAATGTTTAACTCTCACGATCAAATTGAGAGTTTGTTTAGGGTTCTATGTGCACTAAAATGTTTACAAAAATACAGAATGTACCAATATTACTCTATTAAGTGTGTCAATTTACTGCATTCGTGACCCCACTGAAATAAAACAGCAGACATTTTTGTGTTGTTCGTAGACGATTCCTGAGATTCTCGAGAAGTAGCAAGATCAATTTTTGAACAAAAGTGTATTTTATCCTAGTTTAATATTTTCGAGAGTATTTTCTCAAGTTACAACTTTGCTATTGTCGCTGTGAAAGGTCACCAAAACAATAGCAGATACAAGACCGAGATAAATAGCAACTTTTATCATACAGTAAGAACAAAAATGGTGAAAAAAATTTTTGCGTGGGAATAAATTTAGTTCTGCTGAGATCTTTCCTTTGACAATGTCAGTCTTTGACCACGTGTTTCATTAGGTCCATTGCCACAAAAACGATGAATAAGGACTGCTAACCAAACAAAAAGTAAGAGCAAAAATTTTAGAAAAGTAAGAAGGCATTATGTTACAATTTGAAAACATTTTCATTTCTTCATGCCAAAAAAAAAAAAAAAAAAAAAGAAAAAAATGCTCCTAGAAATCTGTTTCGGTGGAGCAAGCTTGCAAATTACCTACGACAGTTTATACAAAATTTCGTCAACTGGAATGGGCCCCGTCCAGAACTTGTCACATTTTATCCTATATGAAATCTGCTAAAGAGGTGTAAATTGACCACAACAAGTTTCATATTTACATTTTAGCGAATTATTACAAATGAATGTTATCACAAACTAAACATGGAAACATTGTTACCAAATTCCATAATTATTTTTGATTTTAGCGCAATTACAATCGTGGTGGTATCAATAGATTAACTCTCTCCTAAAAGTGACTGTTGATAACCTCCTCTTGTGAGTATTCAAAGTGGAAAGAATCGATTGCTGAGCAGTAGAAAAACCGCAGTGGAAATGAACCTATCCGATGAAACTGACACTTTTCGAATTTTAAACTACGATGAATTATCAGTCACTAAATGTATGAAAACGGAGGTGTAACCATTTTATTTCAAATACAAATGTAACGATATTTTACGGAATTTAATCCACTGTCAAATGTCATTAATAACTTATGGCTGAGAGACATGGTCATTAAATGAGTTAATTGTTAGAAACGTAATACTATCCCAAAGAGGAATGGAAAGATGGTTTTTGGGCTACACAAAGAAAGGTAGCAAGAGAGTTGATAGCACACAGACAACAAAGGTCAGTGACATAATGGAAAGAGGGAATAACTTGAAATAACAGTGGTCTGGTCATGTTACTCGGAGAAAAGATGGCAGGTGGCCACAACAAGTACTAGATTGGAGCCCAATGTACCAGAAAAGACCAGAGTGAAGGCCTCTGGACAGATGGGACAGAGAAAAGGCAGCCGGATTGAATTGGCTACGGGAAGCTCAAATTCGGCAAAAATGGAAGAACCTGCAGGGATCCTCCGTTTCACGCAGACTCGCAGAGGCCATGTTACCAAGTAATTGGCTAATGATGATGGTGATGATGATGATGACTCCATAATTTAGTGAGATATGAAAGAGTGCGGACAACAAATGCAGATACTGACTTAATAAAGGGTTTGATGCCGAGAAAGTAAATATGTAATCAACCCCAAAATTCACGCAGCACCGAAAGAAGACATGATAGTAAACATTATAAAGTTCCATATTCGATTCACAGTGACTACGTGCACATGAACTACGGTTGATTCTGGAGCCCCTTAGTGAGTGAAGCACAGCAGTGAAGATGTGGGGCTCCCACCACGGGTCTCCTGATTGTCCTTGGCCGCAGCTCTGGGGAAAGCTCGCGGGCTCCCAGCGGTGTAACCGCCGCAGGCAAGACGGGGGCGCCCGTCCAAGGCCGACCATAAAGCCTGCAGCGACACGTTTACTGCCCCGCGTTCGCAACGCGCCGCCGCCGGGAGGCGCCACAGCGGGTTTCCCACGTATACACCTGCCGATGGCGACATGTGCCAGCCGAAACGATCGAAGACGCCGGTCATTCTGACCACTCCAACACAACACTCGGCCACCCCACACTTCCTAACCTCCATTTCCTCTCAGTATGCTAGTCTCCTCATTCCTCTATAGCACAACGGTATTTGTAGTTCGGACTGCTTTTTGGCCGTGTCATAGTCAGTCCTGCCAGTGGGAAACCAAGTGAATCTAATTACTGGGTTCGGTAGGAGTGGTCTGTGAATATGTAGGTAGATTATGTCTGCCACTACGCTGACGTACCATCTCAATTTTTACAAAGAGAGGTACTTGTCCAAAATCATTCTGCATTGAAGAGGAGATAAAACTTTATCTGTTTCCTTTCTTTAGGGTCCCTCTGCGTTTATTACAACTGTTTTCCTCCGTCTGACCTACAGTGAACCAGTATCTTCAAAATGGTTCAAATGGCTCTAAGCACTATGGGACTTAACATCTGAGGTCATCAATCCAATAGAACTACTTAAACCTAACTAGCCAAAGGACATCACACACGTCCATGCCCGAGGCAGGATTCGAACCTGCGACCATAGTGGTCGTCCTCCCTCTGGCATGGGTGTGTGTGCTAGTCCTTAGGATAATTTAGGTTAAGTAGTGCGTAAGCATAGGGACTAATGACCTTAGCAGTTAAGTCCCATAAGATTTCACACACTTTTTTTTTATTCCATTAATTGGCGTCGCTAACTACCTGCCTTACTTGCCCGTGAGTTGCAGCAGCAGCTCATATCGATATTGCACTGTCGTACCATCTCTGGAGCGACCGATAGTATTTCCGGGCCGTCGTCTGTGTGGAAGTCATGTGGAGACGGACCACGAGTGCAGACGGGCACAGAGCAGCATCGGGGAAGGAGCGCCAGTGAGGTGCTGACAGACAGTACTTGCTGACTATAGTGAGAGCGACCGTTGGTTAGTCGTCTCATCGGCCGATGTGTATTTGGTCTTTTGACCATCTCCGTGTGTGAGGCAGTCTGTCGATTGGGGTAGAACAGCGAGGAAGTTTCCGTGGTGCGTGGTCAGGCCAGAGCCTCTGGCGGCGTGCACACACGGTTGGAGTTGTGAGGTGCTTCATCCGAGGGTTACGAAGTTCGCTTCGTCGTCCACGGATCCTGGACACTAAAGTTGAGTGCTCACTTAATCTACTATCAAGCCTCAACTGCTATCACATCTCTTCATTCAAGCCTCAACTACTATCACATCTCTTCATTTGATCCTGGTTGTCACTTTCTGGGAGATTCCCACAAGCAACAACGTGTGTTCATTGAAACTGGCTAGAATTGCAGCCGTTTTCCTATGTGGTGTACCAACGTTATGTTCTGCCTTGTGGCCGTTGACATTCCGGTTACCTTCCTTGGGCGTTGAAGTAGTTTTCGGCAGTGTATTTTCCTCGTCATGTTGATGCTGACCAGCACGGCATGTAGTTCGACAGCTGAAGTGTTGAAACATCCTGGCAGATTAAAACTGTGTGCCCGACCGAGACTCGAACTCGGGACCTTTGCCTTTCGCGGGCAAGTGCTCTACCAACTGAGCTACCGAAGCACGACTCACGTCCGGTACTCACAGCTTTACTTCTGCCAGTACCTCGTCTCCTACCTTCCAAACTTTACAGAAGCAGGAGAGCTTCTGTAAAGTTTGGAAGGTAGGAGACGAGGTACTGGCAGAAGTAAAGCTGTGAGTACCGGACGTGAGTCGTGCTTCGGTAGCTCAGTTGGTAGAGCACTTGCCCGCGAAAGGCAAAGGTCCCGAGTTCGAGTCTCGGTCGGGCACACAGTTTTAATCTGCCAGGAAGTTTCATATCAGCGCACACTCCGCTGCAGAGTGAAAATCTCATTCAGCTGAAGTGTTGTTAGTAGTTTTGGGCTGAATTGGGCACCAGTATCCAGAACGTTGTGCTATTGACATCTTGTTGTTGCTTCGCTGGTCGGGTGGAGCAGAACTGGTCATGTTGATTGATTCATTGGCTGGCTTGCGATAGGGTTGCCTTCCGATTAAGAGGTTGTTGTCTGGCTGCGTGGCTCACCTAGACGTGAGTTAGTGTTACCTTCCCAGGCCGATCCTTGGAACCTTCTGAGCGCCGCTCCTTGTGTTTTACATAGTGATTTCCCTTTTAGTCTTAAGTACTCTGTGTGGCCTTCAGTCGAGTTTTAGCTTGTTAAAATCGCCACGCTTTCCTTCTTAGGCCTTAAGCCATAAAAAAAAACAAAAAAATTGTTTCTTGTTTGGTATGTGGCCTTCAGCCGAGTTTCAGCCTTTCAAAATTAAAATCGAAAATTCCTTGAACCTAGGTCTTAAGCCGTAAATTTGTTTCAAGTTTTTATGTGGACCACCTGAGCTTTCAGCCTTTTCAAATCAAAAGTTGAAAAATTTTGTATAGGCCTTAAGCAGTAAGAAATATTTTCTAGTTTGTACGTGGCCTTCAGCCGAGTTTTATGTGAAGCATTTTAGGATGAAGCCTTTAGCCTATTTTAGTTGAAATTTAGAAGCTCTTCGCTTTAGGCCTTAAGCTGTAAAATTGTTTTCAGCCAAATTTTAATGTCCCACAAATTGAAAATTCAAAACCTTGTCTTCCCCTTAAGTCATAAGATTATTCTTTAGTATCAGGCCTTCAGCCGACTTTTACACGAAATGTTTTAAGATTAGGTCTTCAGCCTTTTCAAATTGAAAGCTCTTCTTCCTATGCCTTAAGCCATTAAATTGTTTTGTTGATATGTGGCCTTCAGCCTTTTCAAATTGAAAGCTCTTCTTCCTATGCCTTAAGCCATTAAATTGTTTTGTTGATATGTGGCCTTCAGCCTTTTCAAATTGAAAGCTCTTCTTCCTAGGCCTTAAGCCGTTAAATTGTTTTGTTGATATGTGGCCTTCAGCCTTTTCAAATTGAAAGCTCTTCTTCCTAGGCCTTAATCCGTTAAATTGTTTTGTTGATATGTGGCCTTCAGCCTTTTCAAATTGAAAGCTCTTCTTCCTATGCCTTAAGCCGTTAAATTGTTTTGTTGATATGTGGCCTTCAGCCTTTTCATATTGAAAGCTCTTCTTCCTAGGCCTTAAGCCGTTAAATTGTTTTGTTGATATGTGGCCTTCAGCCTTTTCAAATTGAAAGCTCTTCTTCCTATGCCTTAAGCCGTTAAATTGTTTTTTTGATATGTGGCCTTCAGCCTTTTCAAATTGAAAGCTCTTCTTCCTAGGCCTTAACCCGCTAAATTGTTTTGCTGATATGTGGCCTTCAGCCTTTTCAAATTGAAAGCTCTTCTTCCTAGGCCTTAAGCCGTTAAATTGTTTTGTTGATATGTGGCCTTCAGCCTTTTCAAATTGAAATCTCTTCTTCCTAGGCCTTACGCCGTTAAATTGTTTTGTTGATATGTGGCCTTCAGCCTTTTCAAATTGAAAGCTCTTCTTCCTATGCCTTAAGCCATTAAATTGTTTTTTTGATATGTGGCCTTCAGCCTTTTCAAATTGAAAGCTCTTCTCCCTAGGCCTTAAGCCGTTAAATTGTTTTGTTGATATATGGCCTTCAGCCTTTTCAAATTGAAAGCTCTTCTTCCTAGGCCTTAAGCCGTTAAATTGTTTTTTTGATATGTGGCCTTCAGCCTTTTCAAATTGAAAGCTCTTCTTCCTATGCCTTAAGCCATTAAATTGTTTTGTTGATATGTGGCCTTCAGCCTTTTCAAATTGAAAGCTCTTCTTCCTAGGCCTTAAGCCGTTAAATTGATTTGTTGATGTGTGGCCTTCAGCCTTTTCAAATTGAAAGCTCTTCTTCCTAGGCCTTAAGCCGTTAAATTGTTTTGTTGATATGTGGCCTTCAGCCTTTTCAAATTGAAAGCTCTTCTTCCTAGGCCTTAAGCCGTTAAATTGTTTTGTTGATATGTGGCCTTCAGCCTTTTCAAATTGAAAGCTCTTCTTCCTAGGCCTTAAGCCGTTAAATTGTTTTGTTGATATGTGGCCTTCAGCCTTTTCAAATTGAAAGCTCTTCTTCCTAGGCCTTAAGCCGTTAAATTGTTTTGTTGATATGTGGCCTTCAGCCTTTTCAAATTGAAAGCTCTTCTTCCTATGCCTTAAGCCGTTAAATTGTTTTGTTGATATGTGGCCTTCAGCCTTTTCAAATTGAAAGCTCTTCTTCCTAGGCCTTAAGCCGTTAAATTGTTTTGTTGATATGTGGCCTTCAGCATTTTCAAATTGAAAGCTCTTCTTCCTATGCCTTAAGCCGCTAAATTGTTTTTTTGATATGTGGCCTTCAGCCTTTTCAAATTGAAAGCTCTTCTTCCTAGGCCTTAAGCCGTTAAATTGTTTTGTTGATATGTGGCCTTCAGCCTTTTCGAATTGAAAGCTCTTCTTCCTAGGCCTTAAGCCATTAAATTGTTTTGTTGATATGTGGCCTTCAGCCTTTTCAAATTGAAAGCTCTTCTTCCTAGGCCTTAAGCCGTTAAATTGTTTTGTTGATATGTGGCCTTCAGCCTTTTCAAATTGAAAGCTCTTCTTCCTAGGCCTTAAGCCGTTAAATTGTTTTGTTGATATGTGGCTTTCAGCCTTTTCAAATT